>NC_136237.1:26352500-27640833 GCF_053564925.1 Oryzias latipes | reverse complement strand
GAATGATAAGTTTCCAATCATTACATGACGTGAGTGATTTGACATCAAAAACACTGATACAGCAAATTGTATGAAAGGTGCATCATGAATTAAAAAGGGTAAAGATCCAGGGTCACCAGTGAGAGTTCGTGTCATTTTTGACACATTAACACAGTGGGCCAAGGTCAGTGATCTCACACACAACAACTTGAAATCAGACTTTGTCCTCAAAATACATGAGGCTTGAGCTAAACTGGAGGTTTGGATCTTGAGAAAGATGTTTGCTATTTAACCAAATCACGTCACTGTTAAAATCGGACAAAGTGGTTTAGGTTTTCCACTGTAATGCATTTGGACTACACCTTTTGCGATCTCCAACCTTACTTCTTAAAGGATGAAATGATGAGGGCCAATGAGGGATAATAAACAGTTTGTCTCTTCTGGAGCTGTTATTGGATTTTCAAGTCAACATCCTAAGTGTCACAGAAAAGAAGGGACCATGGATCTACTCAGGATGAGAGTCCATGTTGTCTTTGAATGAGTTTGATGAAACACATGCTCTTTTTTGCTGTGGTGTATCCGCTCCCATTCCAATGCTCAGACATAATTCAGTAAACCTTGCTGATATTGGCTTGCATAGCTGGGCCACCATGTTTTAGACTCTAGTGGAATACAGGTACCAGTTCTCAAGCACAGTCACATCATGTAAATACTCTGTTTTACATTTTTTATACAAAACGGATGTGTACAGTGGGGCAAAAATTGTTTAGTCAGCCACCAATAGTGCAAGTTCTCCTACCAAAAAGATGAGAGGGGCCTGTAGTTTTTATCATATGTTTACCTCAGCAAGACCAAAGAGCTGTCTAAGGACACCAGAAACAAAATTGTTGACCTGCACCAGGCTGGGAAGACTGAATACGCAATAGGTAAGCAGTTTAAGTGGGAAGAAAGCAAATTTCAGAACCACACGGGGTGGGGTGGGGTGGGGGGGGGGGGGGGTAGTGAAAGACCAGTAGGGAGCTGGCACCAAAGTCAGAAAGGCTACCATCAGAAGCACACTTCAGCAAAGGGACCAGGACGACTGATCCATGTAAAAAAAAGAATGTATCGTCAGATTTTGAGTGAAAATCTCCTTCCATCAGGAAAGGCATTGAAGATAAAACCTGGCTGGGTCTTTCAGCATGACAAAGATCCCAAACACACTGCCCTGGTAACAAAGGACTGGCTTCGTAAGAAGCATTTCAAGGTCCTGGAGTGGCCTAGTTAGTCTCCAGATCTCAACCCCATAGAAAATCTTTGGAGGCAGTTGAAAGTCCATGTTGCCCAGCGACAGCCCCAAAACATCACTGCTCTAGAGGAGAACTGCATGGAGGAATGGGTCACAATAACAGCAACAGGTGGTGAAAACCTTGTGAAGACTTATAGAAAACATTGTCATTGATTATTAAGGGAGATTCATTCTGAAAATAACTTGCGATTGGTGAAATCGGTAAACTAGGATCTTAGTATTCATGATCACAGGATTTTGTTTTAAAACTGTAAAATTTCTCACTGCTCACTTTATGCAGCTTTTTCAGACAGACACAGACATTTTCACATTTTATTTTCTCTTGTTTGAACACTCTTAACGGTTAAACCTTTGTAGAAAACTAAGTCCAGTGTTATAAAATGAAAGCAATGATCTGAATTTGATCAAATATTTATGTAGATTTGGCAAACTGGATGAATTCTGTGCTGGAGACGGCATTCAAAATTAGACTGAAAAAAAAAGTGAGGCCATGAAAGGTGATGACGCCCAAATCAAGTTCTTTTTGTGTTTAAACCTTAGAAGTAAAGTTAAGTAAAAAGTTGGAACATCTCAAACAACAACTGTCTTTCAATGGTAAATTAGCAAAGGCAACACAATTAAATGCTGGGAAAAGCCAATTCAACACCTTCTGGTTGTCAGTTTGTGTGTTAAGTCTGGTCAATCGATGCCATCTCCAATACTATCTGCGGTTCTCCTGGAGTTTAACAAATTTGTAAAACAGCATCAATGAGGATTTGGGTGCATGAGAACACGTTTGTGTCCAACAGGGAGGCACAGCTGGATCCTCAGGGCTAAGAGTGTCAGCCAGATGTACCCCCCACCGCCACCACATCACCTTCCTTCCTCTCCCTCCTACGGGTCTCATTATGACCAGGAGAAAGCCAGCAGATATCCTCTCCTCCCTCCAACTCTGACTGTATCCTGGCTGTTGGGATGGCGAGGTGGGAAAAAAAAAACAGCTAAATGTGAACGTGGATTAGTTTCTATGCCAACGGTGGACGGGGGCACTTACGCATCCAGCCAGGGTCCGTGTACGCCACTTGTTTTTGTCCCTCTTCGTTTCTCTTCTCTCCTGCCCTCCCCTTCTTTGCTCTTTCTATCAGTGGGGGAGATAAGGGTGCGCCCAATGCCTGGTATTAAACCTTATCTCTCCAGCTGGGTGTAACGCCTGCTGGATTTGGCCACACAAGTTCTCCAGCCCAACTAGAGCCAACCATAGTTTAACAACCGCCCTTTAGCATCACTCATCAGCAGGAGGAGATGTAGAAGAAGTGGAGCCGTGAAGTGTTTGATTTCCTTTGTGCATATCCTGAGCTTTTTGTTCTCTCTGAACTTTGATGGCACAGAAAGGTTTAATTGATTTATTCGACTTGTCTGTCCTCTGAGCCCTTGAACTGGAACATCATCCAGGCCCTCTTTGTTGGATATTGGCTGCCGATGCCACTGTCCTTCTCTCTCTGCGTTAGGGCTGGGGGCTGGTGGGTGGTAGGAAGTGAAAAAGAGGAGCTCTGAAGAGGAGCAGGAAAGGAGACAGAGAGAAACAGGAGCAGGGAGAGCGAGGAGAGGAAAGAGACAGAGGAGGGGAGAAAGGCACACATAAACTCAGGCAGAGGAGGGGGGGTTAAGGTGAAAACAATAACAAGGGGAGTGGGGATTGTGCGTCTTGTGAGCGGGCTCCCTGGAAGTGTCAGGCTCTCTGTTCATTGACAGTGTCGTGCACCCGCCGCCCTGAGAGCGCCGGCAGCCTCACAAAGACAGACAGCTCCAATTAATCCCACGGGGGGAGTGCGTGACAGTTTGGCAGAGCGGAGAATTGAAAGGGAGGAGGATGCTGAGAATGGAGAAGGCACGAGCATTTGTCAAATCATAATTAAATGATGAATCACTATTCCGCTATTAACGATATGCCTCCTTCCGAACCACCCTTGTTACTGGAAAAAAAAAAGAAAAAGGAAATATGAAACCACCAGCAGCATCACGGCCAGTGAAAAACTGGATTTTTTTTTCCTGCTCTGTTGTAATACATATACATTTTATCAGGGTTATTTTTATGGGAATTTTGTGCACAGGATAAAATGTATATTTAGAGTTTGGTAGCTTACAAAAACAATGTAAAGCATTTTAACAGACAAAACCAATCAATCACTTCATATTTCTTTTAAGTTTGCATTTCAATTTTTGTTTTTCAGGACCAGAACTTTTATGTATTTATGTATCATGTATTCTAAGAATAGCAAGGCTGGTGGTCACAAAAAAAACCCTGAAAATAATTGGACATAACACAAGTATAAGGATTAATGATATTTATATATAAAATTAAATTAGATAAATCACTTAGAAGAAACCAAATTGAAATAAGGAAAAAACAAGAACAATATGAATTAAAAAAATCTTACTTTGCCATAAAGATATTGAAATCATATTTTCATGTGTATGAGTTATACATGATAAAAAACCCACTTTCTAATAACTTAAGCCTCCTTTATTTACATATGTACATTCACTGTATGTCTACATTTTCCTAAATTTGTTTGGAATATTTTTGTTTTGTGTGGCTTTGTTTTCAGTCATCAAAGTTTGCTTTAGCTATTCATACAATGATATTAATTATTTTAAGTAGGTTAAACCGACCAACAAACAGATTTATGACCCCATAAGCAAGCCCTTGTGGTCATACCAAGTAGAATTATATTAACATCCAGATCAACTGTTGAGTTTGGATCAAGTTTACAGTGCTCAAACATAAAAAACAACAACATTATTCCCATTATTCTTCAATTGCTGTTGTAAATAAGGTGTTTACAGTGATAAAATATTCTAATGAAATGGCTTATACTAATATATTCTGCATAACACAGCTTATCCAGACTGTGTTCCCATAGTCATGTCTTTGTAGGGATTGGAGTATCTTGAAATGCAAATGAATGAGGAAGTAAGAAATTTCAAGGGATACTCCTTCAAACTAAAATATAGATGAAAAGGATGTTAATAAATCCTTTTGTTAATAAAATTTAGGCAAACCTAAATAAACCAGACAGTTGATTATAAAGCAAAGGCCAGATGTCTGCCACATTGGCAGAGATATACTAAATAAAAAAATAGGGATTGGTGTGCATATTGAACCCTTGTGCTATCTTAGATGACCCCACCCTTACATTGACGTGTTCTTCTTACCATGACAAAGGTGGATAAAGGTGGAAAGATTTCATGTAATCCATTGACACCAGAGAGGTTCACAAATCATTGAAGAAAAAAGGTTCAGTGCACTGTCTAGTTGGTCTAGATGACCCAACTCCCAATGGTAAAGTGCCTAGGATAGCACAAGGGTTATATATAACCAAGATGAAAAAAGACAACTAGTAAGATTAAGAAGCAAGCAATCATTAAACATTTCAAAGGGCCTATTCTAAGCTATTCTTATATATATTCTTATATGAACATAAAAGGAAATAGTTTTTGCCGAAAACCGCTAGCTCAGCGGAGAAAGTGGGTTGTGTGTTAGCCTGGGGGCGGTGCTGGCAGTGCAGACTCTTCTTGGAAGGGGCTGTTCCTCACTGGTCTATGTCAGCTCGTGAGAACCCACTCAAGTTGGGAGGGGCTGGTGCTCAGAGCGCAGGTTTTTAGAGGAATACTAAGAAATGCATGAATGGATCAAAATACCATTTTGGGTTTCTTTACGTCAGTAATGAACATTGTAATACATTTAAAAGCTCAAAAAATGGATTTTGCATGGTATAGGCCTTTTAAACATGGCTACATTAAAGAATTAACGGTGGAGTTGTGCAACCAAATGGCAATGGCTCAATCTCAGTCCTTGGCTTCTCCCTGGTGCTTCTCAGTCAAGGCACTGTTGGCTGTTAGAAAAAACCCAATTTGTCTTTGCAGATATAAAGGGGATAAGTCAATGCTGGTTAGTATTTTATCGTCTAATACAGTGGTCCCCAACCACTGGGCCCCGGTACCGGTCCACGGGAAATTTTGGCACCGGGACGCACAGAAAGAAAAAATAATTTCCATTTTATTGTTTTTCCCCCCGAAAAAAACGTTTTATTTTGAAAAGTGACTGGATTCTCTCTGTTACATCCTTCACACTTAACGCACGTCAAGTTTACAGGTCCGCGGTAAACTTGCCTTGCGTTGTACCGGTCCGCGGTGACAAAAAGGTTGGGGACCGCTGGTCTAATACACTTCAACATAACTGTATATGTTGAGTGCTGGGTGATCACTGTAAATTGAATTGAATTTTTAATCTCACCTGTGGATTCCGGTGTGGTCAAGTGTGTCCTCTGCACCCCAACACCCTTTCCCGATCAGGAAAATCCTTATTTTTTTCAGCGTGCTCATTTACTGGTCTGCAGTCTAGCTGCAGGGGATGGTGTTCTGGCTGATCTGCTCAGAGATGGAATTTTTCTGGCACCAGCTAACAGTTGTTTAACCTTGACTCCCCCGCCAATCAGGGCAAGCTTGTTTAACCCTTGTGCTATCCTAGGCACTTTAACGTTGGGAGTTGGGTCATCTAGACCCACTAGACAGTGCACTGAACCTTTATTCTTCAATGATTTGTGATCTTCACTGGTGTCCATGGATTGCATAAAATCTTTCCACCTTTATCCACCTTTGTCATGGTAGGGAGAACACGTCAATGTGAGGGTGGGGTCATCTAAGAAAACACAATGGTTAAGCATTGTTTCATGACAGCTGGAGGTTTAGTTGTGTATCTGCTCCACAAATGTGGTTTGTTTACACCAGGGGTCGGGAACCTATGGCTCGCGAGCCATATATGGCTCTTTTGATGGTCACATGTGGCTCGCAGACAAATCTTTAATTATAGTTTTTTTTTTTTTTCATTAGACCAGTCCTTCTCGGGCGCGATGCGATGCCAGAGGCGCGCAGTAGTAGCGGTGCTTGGAGAGAGAAATCTGCGCCAGCGCTATCAGTTACTATTATCTATTATTTCACAGAGTTTGTACCAGCTGGAAACCTGTGAATTGACGCGCCTAAAACTACGCGCTCCCGTCTCTGAGAAAGAGCGCGCAGATGCGGGGACGGGATGTGTGAGGGAGAAAGCAGAGGGTGGGGCTGAGGTGTTGTGGGGACAGGCAGCAGGTGAATCGCGCAGGGATTGTAAAAACGTAAAACCCGCTTCCCGTCACTCACTGCAGCGTGTGAGTGTGTGTTTGGCTCCGCGTCTGCATGTGATAAGAATGTCTCACATCTACAGAACATTCAGACCTACGATCACGTTTAAAGTCTCAACGCCTGAACGAAGCAGAAACTCACCACGTATCAACCAGACTAGACCATCAGCAAAACTACCACGAGAAATACTCATCATTTATTAGCAACAGAATAACAATGTTATTAAAAAGAATCCACAGACTTATTGTACTTTAAAAATGTTGAAATTAAATCAAATGCACACATTCATTTGTGTATTTAGTTTTAAACAAATTGTCGCGGACTGAGTTGGATGGCTGTTGGGCCGCGTTAAAAGTTCTGGAGTTCATTGAACGCGTCAAGCAGAGATCTGATTGGCCCTCAGTTCTGTCGCTCAGCCTGTTGTTAGGTAGTTTGGACCAATGGGGTTCAGCTATGGGCCGGATAAGGAAATGGGAGGGCTGCAGCGGGAGCAGGGGAATATAAAGTTGGGAGAAGCGCTCTCGTGTCGGCGGGAGAGATTCAGGAGTTGCTGAATTAATTGAACGGCGTTTGTTGCGGTCTGCAGTAACCAGAATAAAGAACTTTAAAAGAGGTTAAGTCTCCGTGCCTCAGTGTGGGGAAGGGACACTACATTATTGTATGGCTCTTTCGAAATTACATTTCAAAATATGTGGCATTTATGGCTCTCTTGGCCAAAAAGGTTCCCGACCCCTGGTTTACACCCTCTTACTCTAGCCAGGTAACTCCACTCCTAACCTTGTACATAACTAGTCCTGCAAGAAGTCTGGGATTAGGTCTGTCAACAAGGCGTCAGTGATCATGACTGCTCTTCTGTTTACATGGTACACTGTGAAGGGTGCGATGTACAATTAGTAATGTTTACTTGCAAAAAGATATGCAAAATATAGCCTAGCATGGCTAGACTAACTGGATAACCAATCATAACCTTATATTTCCACTTGGTAGCATATGGCAGGATGAGCTGACTTCAACAGCTGTGGATTTACTGCACTTCACGCATGCTATTCCTTAAACTAGAAATTAAGGAATTTTCCTTTTCTCGCATCTTTCCACCTGTCTGTCTCCTGGCTGTTTGGCTGTCTGTCGCTAACAAATAACTTACTTACAGGAGACCAGTGTGCTAGTTCCTTGATTGTGTGGAGATTTTTAGCATGGAACTTATGTCAGGAGCCAGTGAGCTTCAGAACCATAAAGGGTTATCCCTGCTTGTGTGAAATGAACAAATATGTCCACATTGTGCGTTAATTTTTTCTTCTGTCAAAGGTTTTCTAGAAAACTTTGAGTAAATAATCGAAAGATTACAGGAACAAGCCCTGAATGAGGAGTGACGAGTGACACCATTTTTGTTGCTTTTCATGTGCTTAACTGCTGACCAAACCCCGTCATCAAAACAGCAGTTTTCCCAACATCCAGATAAAATAGATTTCTGTGTTTTTATCCAGAAGTGAAAAAACTTTGTGATTAGACAGAGTCAAAAACATTTACTGAAAGAGGGTGTTGTTGGAAAATCCGTGAGATGCCTTAGTGGTAAAGGATTCCCACCGTCCCAAGTCCTCAAAATCTGTTTTGCATCTGCCAAAAAAAAAAAAAAGTTTTCTTTTTGTATTTTTTCAAGCCCAGCTCTTGGATCCAAACCCAACATACAAGCACCCACTCTGAATTCTGAAAGCTTTTACAACTATTGATTTCATGCAGTGTGAGGAACAGTGCAAGAAATCCTGAAAGCCTGGGATGGAAGTCAAGCAATTAAAGAGCCATTAGCGGCACCTCTGAAAAAGCCATTAATCAAGAAGCAATGGTGCCGTTCACAATGGCAAGCACAATGTACACCAAGGAGAATGAGCGGCGGATGATTAAATAAAAGATATCTCTATTTGTAAAGTGTCACTGGGCAAGATGAGTGAGCAACAAAAAGATGAGTTTGATCTACATAAAGAAACACATCTGAAGAGTAGATTTTCTTCGCACACAATCTCGCTAAAATCATATTTTTTAAACTGCATTTTTAAATACAATTACTGGATGACAGAAGTTATTGTTTTTTTTTGGTATAAACTAAAAAGTTATGTGCAGTATGTTAATATTTTTTATTGTATACCAATACTATAATGCAACAGTCCATTAATTTATTTACAATTTGGGGCAACATGAATCCACTCCTCTGCTTAGAAGACTATTTTCCGGACATGACGGGCATTTCTGTTACGTTTAATGATACGTTTAACATTCTTGACTCAGAAGAATAGTGTCTTAAACTTTTGTTGGGGACATGATTTCTTACCTGAAAGTGCAAACTAACATATATTTTTAATTATGTAGCAAATAATTTTGAACAAACTTAATCGTTTCAAACTAAAGGTCTTATAGATAATTTTTAACAGTAACTTAATTTGCACATATACTTAACTTTTGATACTTGATCAATTTTTGCTATGAAGATTTTTAAAACAGTGTTATGTCTATTTTACTGATTGTTATTGTATTATTTTTGTATTCTTTGTATTATTTTTTAATTATGTACATGACTTTTCTAATAAATATAATCTGGATATATTTTAGATAACTAATCTGCATTTGCCATGTTGATTTCTAAAATAGTTATGCCTATTTTTACATAATAATTAAGTAATTCATCTTTGTAGTGTGCTTTATTGGTACCTAAGGATTCTTAACTCTTTCTGATAAAAGTTATGAACCGGTTTGTCATGACTAGAACGCGGGACAGACCCAGATGCTGAAACCCAGAAGGCAGAGACAGGTAGGTGAGAGGTAAGTAAGATATTTGTTGGAATTCTTGTTGTTTCCTGGCGGAGCTGTGGGTAACGTGGCTGCGGCTCTTGACTGGAGGCTCCGGTACCGTTCGTGGCAAACTCCCTGAGAGAGAGGGGCGAGACAGAGTCCGTGGCTGGTGTTCGTGGTGCATGGCGTGGCTGGAGATCTTGAGGAGAGCAGTGTCTCGGTTGGATGCGTGGCATGGCTGGGAATCTTGAGGGGCACAGAGACTGTGGCTCACAATGGCAGGCGGCGTCAGCGATGGAGAGCTGTGGCTTCTGCTGCTCGCAGTGGTAAGGCTCAGGTGACACTCGTGGCATGAGATGTAAAACCTGAATTGTAGAGGACAAGACAAAGTTAGCTCAGGACGAGACAAGGGGCCAGACATAGAGAGCTTCAGGAGACAAGGCACCACCAGGGTTAACAAACTGGCGAAGAATGATGAAGCTGGGTCTCCTTAAGTAGCAGGTGTCTTGATGAGTTGAGTAGTCACAGCTGAGATGAATGAGCAGCAGAGCTGGAGGGGGAGGAGTCTGATAGGCCACCATGACAGTACCCCGCCCCCCCCCCCCCCCCCCCCCCCTCAACGACCGCCTCCTGGCGGTCCAGGACGATGATCCGGGTGGGCACGGAAGAAGATGGTGATGAGGGAAGGGTCGAGAATGAGGGAACGGGATACCATCAATGATACGGGCGTGTGGCGGGGAAGTGGAAGGCGGGCACGAAGAGGCCGTCCAAAACGAGTTAATGTGAGAGACGTGGAACGTGGGGTGTACCTTGAGGGCAGCGGGCAGATGGAGACGGACACAGGAGGGATTGAGGATGCGGTCGATGATATATGGACCGATGAACCTTGGTGCCAACCTGCGGGACGAGGTCTGCAGGGGAATGTTCTTAGATGAGAGCCACACCTTTTGACCGACCTGATAAGTGGGGCCCACCACCCTGTGGCGATTGGTGATTCTGCAGTTGTCCTTCTTTGTGCGAAGCAGAGCCTTTCTGGTCTGGTTCCACAAACGCTGGTAGCGCTGGAGATGATGCTGCATGGATGGGACAGCCAGGTCAAGCTCCTGAGAGGGGAACAGAGGAGGTGAATAGCCCAACGATGCTTCGAAGGGGAAGACCCCAGTAGCAGATGAAGTGTGGGAGTTGTGGGCATAATCAATCCAAACCAAGTGTTTTGCCCAATCAACCGGATTCTGAGCAGCCAGACAGCGTAGGGCCGCCTCCAACTCCTGATTAGCACACTCTGCCTGAACGTTGGATTGAGGGTGATAGCTGGAGGATAAACTGACGGTAGCCCCCAACGGGGAACAAAAGGCCTTCCAAACGTGTGAAATGAACTGAGGACCCCTGTCTGAAACGATATCTGCTGGAATCCCGTGATGACGAAAAACATGGTGTACTAGGAGGTCGGCTGTCTCTGTGGCTGATGGTAACTGGGGCAATGGGATGAACTGAGCGGCCTTGGAGAAGCGATCAATGACCGTAAAAATAACTGGGACGTGGGTAGCCCAGTAACAAAGTCCACGGCAATGTGAGACCAGGGTCTATGAGGAGTCGGCAGAGGATGGAGCAGGCCAGCAGGGGGTGAGCTGGAGGATTTTGACCTAGCACAGGTGGTACAGGCGGCGACGTACTCATCTTTGTCCATTTTGGGCCAGTAAAACCTCTTTCGGAGGAGATTGAGGGTCCTAAAAACGCCGCCATGGCAGGCGAACCGAGAACTGTGGCCCCAGGACAGAATGTCGGACCTTAGTGAGGTGGGGACAAAGAGGACACCGTCAGGACAGGAATCGGGTTTGGGTTCCTCCCCCTGGGCATTAATGACCCGGTTTTCTATGTCCCAGGTTAAACTTCCCACGATGCAGGTAGACGGAATGATGGTATTGGAGCTCGTGGAATCATCGGGACTGAATTGACGTGAGAGGGCATCAGGTTTGATATTACGACTGCCCGGCCTGTAGGTAATAGTAAAATTAAATCTATCAAAAAATAGACACCACCGAGCTTGACGTGAATTTAAACGCTTGGCTGAGCGTAAGTAGGCCAGGTTCTTATGGTCGGTCCAGACTATAAAGGGTTGGTCAGCTCCCTCCAGCCAATGACGCCACTCCTCCAGCGCAAGTTTGATGGCCAGCAGCTCACGATTACCCACGTTATAGTTCCGTTCTGTGGGGGAAAGCTTCCGGGAAAAGAAAGCACAGGGTTTGAGTTTATCCGTGGAGCTTTCTTTCTGAGAGAGGACAGCCCCGACCCCAGTGTCCAAAGCATCGACCTCCACTATGAAATGTCTAGTGGTGTCGGGTTGAGTTAGAATGGGTTCCGAGACAAACAGGGACTTGAGGGTATCAAAGGCGACTTGAGCATCGGAGTTCCATTGATAAGGCTTGGAGATGGAAGTTAACTGAGTTAGGGAAGAGGCAATGCTGCAGCAGGGGTTGACATAGCCCAGAAATTTGCACTGGCCCACAGGGCCAGTAGTTTTTGAAAGTTACTGGCCCGACACCGCGCACAGCGAGACCCGCCGCTCCGCAGGTGCTTGCAACTTTAGGGGGGTCCGGGGGCATGCCCCCCCGGAAAATTTTAATATGGTGCAATTTGGTGCATTCTGGTGACATCTAGCACTTATTTATACACTTTTCAATGACTAAAAATAGAGCATATCAAACTTAAATCTGCTCTAGTCTGTTTCAGATGTTTTGAAGAGAGCGCTGCAGTGTAGTAGTTAACACTAGTTAAGAAGTTTTCATGCTGCTTCTAATCACTGCTATTTCACATTTGTTCCTAATCAATAGTTAAGAAGTTTTATTGACTTTTTTGCCCTGACTGCCTTAAGGTTCTGCTTTTTGTTACTGTTGCAAAGTTACATTTACTTTTTAGTTACTTTAGTTACCTAATTAAATTAAATAATTGAAAAATTAAATACAATTAAATTACTGAGATCATTCAGCTAACTAGAAATACTTACTGCTTACAGTGTTGTAAAGAAAAACAAAATTAAGTAGTTTGACCTTATACTCCATTTGAGTCTGAGATTCAGGTATTTGGAGTTGCCTTTGATTCTTTGACATTCAGCTTAAAGCTTAGTGCATACAGTTTCATCTTCAATCCTTCTTTCCACTTTCGGCTTCTCCCATCAGGGGTCGCCACAGCGAACAAGTCGCATGGTAAATTTGGCAATGTTTTACGCCGGATGCCCTTCCTGACGCAACCTTCTCAAACCGGGCTTGGAACCGGCAGAGGTAGAGAAGGGAAATGTTTAAATAAAAGCATGAACTTCTGCAACCGGTGTTCAGGAAAAAAGGAAGAGCATCCATCTATCCATGTTCTAAAGCTGCTATATTCCTTTCGGGGTCACAGGATTGCTTATGCCTGTCCCGGTTACTGGACTAAGGTGAGGTACACCCTGGACAGGTCGTTAATCTGTTGCAGGGCACACAATCAGTCACACACACACATACATACCAAAAGACACTTTAGAGTAACCAATTAACCTATAAAGCCTAATTTTGGAATGTGCTAGGAGAAAACCGACACATGCATGGAAAGAACATGCAAACTCCAGACAGAAAGGTCCCAGTCAGAATTTGAATCGGGGACTTCTTGCTGTGTGGCTAGAGCGCTAACCACAGCGCCACCGTGCAGTCTGGATTATTAACAACAAAGATTATAACTAGAGATAGAATATTTAGATTAAAGAAAATGTGGACATAAAGAACACATTTGTTCTGCAAAAAGGCAAAACATACATAATATTGTAGTCATTGTGGGTAATGTGGAAATGCGGGACTTTTTTGTGACCTTTGCTTGTGTTGTTATTTTCATCTTTTTCACAGTATTCTGATTTAGTAATAAAAAAATCCTATTTTTCCTTTGCTTCAAACACAAGCTTGTCCTCCTTCGAGGACCAAAAAAAATTGGTCAGCAATTCAACTGACCAGTTTTGAGCCAGATGTCAAGACGTACATGGATCTCTTTGTCTACAATGCATCAGAATGGAGCTGAACAGGGAGCTTGTGGCCCGCCCTGTAGATAAGCTCTTTTTCAAGCAGCATTTTTTGTCTGCCCCTGATTCACAACGATTGAAATAAATAAATACTTAGGGATGCAACTTGAAACTTAATTTTTTCTTTATATATGTATTTCATCATATAAAATCCAAAAGATCATGTTAAAAACACCAAAAACAATATTTTCATTTAAATGGGTGTTTGATTCATTTAGATGTGTACCATATCAAGGTATTTCCTGTCAGGTAGCTCTATGATTGTTAAAAAAAATACGGATTTTGGACAAATCTGGTCCTTTTAAAGAGTTGAAATGGTTGAGGAATTAAAATGGCTTACCATGAATCTTTTCCGAAAGAATAAAAGGGAAACCAGTTTAAATAGCATTATAGAGATAAAGCTAATTCCTGCCTTATTGTAATCCTATGGGATTAATGTCATTTCCTAAACATTTTGTCTTGGAAAATGACAAATAACAATGTCTCACATTAAACAAATGTAACAAATAAGGAAAAAAAGTACATCTTCTTGTCCCTTTCAGAAAGAGGGTTAAAACAAATGTAAGAAATTATGTCTTCAGATCAGTCCTAAGTTTTGAACACTAAACTGTGAAAAAGGATCAAAACGAGGCGCTGTTTTTCAATTCATTGCTTTGTGTGGATTTTCAACAGTAATTATTTGCTTTCAAATAAAAAAAAATATTTTTTACTTGTTACCTCTTTTAAAGTATATCATTTAGTGATTCATACTTTTTTTTGCAGATTTCCTGCAATGGAAAATTGATTGCATTTCCCTGCTGTGTTGTAATACAGTAATACTGTCAAAACTATGTCATCTGCACACTAATTAGGAATATTGACAAAACATCAGGAATTCTGCTGGTTTCAGCAGGTCAGATGCTGTGAGGTAAAGGTTGCGTGTCTCTCATCCTTTCTCTTTAATGCCTCTTCGGGTCTCTGTTTCAGTTCAGCTCCTGTCCTTCTTCCTTTCTGCATAAACTCTTGAATCACATTTCCTCATGGTAGATTTTTACTGGGGGCAACACACCACCACGCAGAAAAGTTTCCTTGTTGGTTCCCCTCGGTGATCTCAGATGTGTGTGTGTGTGCACACACAGCGACTGCCCTCACTGTCATTTAACAGCATCCTCTTCAGCTTCCAAGATGGATGTCCTCTCACAAGCATTTATCCGCCAGCGCCGCAGTGCTTTATTATCTAATTTTGACAGCCCGGTAAGGCCCTTGTGCGGCTGTACTGCTGCAGACGGCTCCCCCAGGGACAGTCTGGGCGAGGCCTCTGCTGAACGCAATCCCAAAGTGCTAAACATGGTTTGCAGCTTGAATACTAATTTACTGTAACCAACACGCTGAAAGACCTCCTGTCATTGCCGCTCTCTCACAGTGGCGCATTTTGCCACCCTCATCACTGCACCCACCCGAACGACAAATGCACTCAACCGCTCAGTTTTCGTTTTTATTTTCGGTCTATAAAAAAATTTGCATCTTCAGTGTTGCTCAGGGTCCAAGGTTTACCGGGGCTGATAAAAATGGAGATTTTGAGGATGGCTATGTTCACCCACGGCAGAGATGACAAGACCTGAAAAGTGTGCGAGACTCCCCCCAGTCAGCTGAGATGAAGGATGGCTGTCCGTTCTCACCAAAGCTTGAGAGGATGAAGCATTAAGCCACCTTAGGATAACTGATGGCAAGCTGATTAATAGTCTAGTCTCCATCACGCTCATCCATCATGGCGCGAAGAATTACTCAGACTTGTCAAATTCACAGCTAACCTGGTGTTAGTTTCAGCTTGTTTTTTTCCCCACTTCATTCAAAATGAGAGACGTCTCATCAAGGTGATGGCCTTGCTTTGCCGTCATAATCTGCACAGACAAAAGACACAAGTATGTTTAGGTCTTGCTTAGAGCTTTTGAAACAAGTGGAAGTGTGAAGCAGCTCAGTTTGAGGCAGATTACATCAGGTATGCATCAGTTTTAAGGCATTAAATCTTTGTGGAGTTGCAACAATATTTCCTCCCAAAGATTGCTCATGGGAAACTCAAACATTTTAGAAACTCTGAGACAGAGTGTCATCTTAAAAATTACCATTGAATCAATGACAGAGAGGGAAATGGTCTGTTTGCGTAGATGAGGCAGGGTTTGCAGAGTACTTTGGAGCAAGAGGGGAGTTTTCCTAAAGGTTTTTATGACCCATGGTGCAGCAGGTTTCTCTGTGAGGAATTGAATTGTCATCAATTGAGTAAAAATCAACATTAATTTTAGAACTCAAAAACAGTTTTTCCAGCTCATCTAATTCTCTCTTTTATTTAAATGATTGATTTTGAAGTGCTGCTCAGGGTAAGTAGCAGGAGTGCATGAAATCTGCTCTGCTTTTGCTTCGTTTCTTCTTCTACTGAGCAAATGTCATCACCCTTATTTTTCCTTTTTCACCTGCATGCTTTTTCAAAATAATTCAGCAATTATTTCATTGCTCTCAGTCTAAGTGGGATGATGAAGATGCAATATTGCATTCTCAAACTTTTTTTGTTTGTTTGTTTGCCTTGCCTGAACTGTATTTTCAACTTAAAGTTATTGATACTTTTCTCACCTTCAGATTTCTGATCATCCTTATTTTGTTTCCGTTGGTTGACAGTGTTTTGCCCCTGAATAGGTCATTTCCTACCGATTCTCCTCCCAAGGTTGACCCTGCAGTTGTGACCCCCCCCACACCTTCCCAGCTTCCATTCTCAGCTCTTACATGAAGGTCCTGCGGTTGGTCACACTGCCTAAATCTTGTGTGAATGTAATTTCTGAAGAGTCTGCTGAACGGGGCTTTAAAGGAGGGAAAGGGGAAGAGGGGCAGCAGAAAAGAAAAAGAAAAGAGGAAGCTGTGATGGCAGAGGCACTGAGCTAAAAGCCTGGTCCAGGAGGTGTAGGTAAGGCCAGAGAGGGACTATTTTGGTGATGTAAAGGGCTCTTACAGTCCAGTCCTCTCTCCCTGGGATTCATGGTTGCCCTTTAAGGCAATTTACTTTTTCACCCAGACAAACGTCATACAAGTGGAAAAGTTGAATTGAAATGAAAGAATAAAAAATCAACAGCTAAAAAAATTCATTTAAACGCAGTATAATAAGTAGCAGTGGTGCCCATGTTTTCTGAATCAACCAGATCCACAAGATCTATTTGTAAAATTATATGTATGAAAAAGTCATCATTTGAAATATTCATATTTATTTGCTTAAATACGCAGACAGATTTTCCCTTCAATAGCTTGTTGAATTGGACCCGTGTATTTTCTAGTTGTCAGCGCATAGTTTGCTGAAAAAAGAAAGTTCTGTATTCGCTCAATTCAAGGTTCTTTTTGAAAGACTGATCTTGGGCCAGTCAAAAAAATATAAACAAGGTTACAGCTACATCCACGGTTAGAAGTCTGATGCTCAAAGCTCGCACCTTTCTGAAGGTTGGAAGGGAAAAAAACAACATTTCTGCTATTGGAGCAGAGCGCTCCGTTTAGTGGGAACACACGTGTTTATGTTTTTGGTGAATCTTCGATTGGCCGTTCTGCATGTCGATCGAGTGATGTGATTCACGCTGAACATGATGTCAGGTTAACAGCAAATTTGTGTAGCATCCCCAGTTGAAAAGATGGTCTCTCAAACTGATGGTTCACAACCCTTTATTTCGCCGTGTGTGTGAACACACCGTAAGAGCTACAAAAAAAATACAAATATATTTTACATCTCTTACCGTTGTATTCACCATTTCAACCCTTTTGTTTTATTCATTACTTTCAACACTTTAAACCATTAATTTATTACCTTAAGATTTTTAACCTCTGATGCAAATTAACTAATGTAACAATATTTTCAACAAAATCATTTAACAATAAAATTACGTTTCCTTCTGTATAAACATAAAATAAATCCTAATATTAGCATTCATTTCAAACTGACTCAGCATTAATTTGACATTACAGTGCCACCTAGTGGGCAAATAAAATGTGCTAACAATGTAAAATTATGTGAAAACACAGAACTAAATCGCCAAAACATAAAAATTACAAACCTTGTTCCCTCATCAACCAGGTGCTATGGGATACTGTAAACTTTCGTTTCTTTTAAACTTTTACCACTTTTATAACCGTTTTGGCTGATACGAAGCACATGCAGCTTTCACGTTCGCTTGCCTGACAACTTCCGGTTTAGCGAGTCCTTCAAAATAAAAGCCACAACCATGTTACCCAAAACGGGAGATTTACAAAAATAAAACTACAATAGGCTGAATCTAGAGGTCATTTACACTCCCACCAAATCAATCGAGCTTATCTACAAACTAAAAACGAGCGAGAATGATTTACAAATGTAGCAATGACCCATAAACTGTAACATTAAATACACTTAAGTTAATCTTACTCAGTCTCTACAAGCAAAATCAATCTTTGCACTGGGCGATCAAGGATTGACTGTTTTCCGGAACTATATCCCTTTTCAGTTTTCCTCTCTCCATAGCGAATCTTCACTTTTCTCACAAGTCCATCCTTGTCCGTTGTAGTGTCCATTACTCTTGCTAATCTCCATTCATTGCGAGGTAGCTCATCCGACTTTTCCATGACAATGTCTCCAACTTTCAGGTTTCTCAGTGGAGTGTGCCATTTCTGCCTTGTTGTAATGTTGGCAAGATATTCCTTTTTCCAGCGTGACCAAAACTGTTCTGTTAAATACTGGACTCGTCTCCACCTTTTGCGAGCATACATGTCCTCTCTGATGAATTTACCTGGAGGTGGCAGTGCAACGTTGGACTTCATAGTAAGGAGATGATTTGGTGTCAATGGTTCTGGGCTGTTAGGGTCACTTAGATTGTCCACTGTAAGAGGCCTGCTGTTTACAATAGCCATTGCCTCGTAAAAGAATGTCCTTAAGGATGCGTCGTCCATTCTTCCTGAGGAAAGTGATGCTGATGAGCGAAGAACGTTTCGAATTGTCCTGATTTGTCTTTCCCATACACCTCCTGTATGGCTTGAATGGGGAGTGTGGAGAATGAAATCACACTGTTTCTCAGCTAAAAATGTGACCAGTCTTTCAGAATCGACTTGTTTCAAGCATTCTTTCAGTTCATTTTTTGCTCCAATGAAGTTGCTTCCTTGATCGCACCTTATTTCTCTTACTGCTCCTCTTATTGCTATGAAACAGCGGAGTCCATTAATGAAGGCGTCTGTGGTCATATCATCCAACATTTCTATGTGAACCCCTCTGCAGCAAAGGCATGTGAAAAGAAGTCCATAACGCTTATGCACCTTGCGAGCTTGTTTAGTTAAAAAGGGGCCAAAGCAGTCCATTCCGCAATATGTAAACGGTGGTGATGGATCCAATCGTTCTGGCGGAAGATCAGCCATTTTTTGTTCTTCAGTGCCTCTCCTTAGTTTACGACACTTTACACATTTATGCACAAAAGATGCGACTGCTTTGTTGATGCCTGGAATCCAGAATCCATTTGATCTGATCTCATTAATTGTTTGTCCTTTTCCCTGATGCTGCACTTTGTTGTGAAAATGAGCTATCAGAAGTTTTGTGACATGGTGATTCTTTGGGACTATGACCGGATGTTTCAAAGCATTTGAGAATGAAGCATTTTTCATCCTTCCTCCCACCTTTAGGAGTCCATCGTTGTCAAGAAAGGCATCTATTGCATACAGTTTACTTTTGCAAGAAAGTGGATTTCCATTTCTGAGTGTTTTTATCTCTTCTGCAAAAGCAGTAGCTTGTAAGTCCTTCAGAATAACACATTGTGCCTTCTCTCTTTCCTGTACTGTACTATGTTTTGTTGCTTTGTCCTTCCTTATGAAGCGAATGAGTCGAGATATGGCTTGAGTGGCTTTGTACCAAGATGAAAACTTGATCAGCTTGTCTGATAAACATGTGTGTTCTGTTTTGAGTGTGTTCAGCGCTTGTACCTTTTTGACTTCTGGATCACCAAGGGAAATGTTCTTGTCAACTTCCACAGGGGGTGGTATCTCCCTTTCCCAGAGGAAATGCGGCCCTCTAAACCAGTCTGATGCAATGAGCTGACTTGCAGTGGAACCTCTGGAAGCAATATCCGCTGGGTTTTGATCTGAAGGGACATATCTCCATTGCTGGGGAGAGCTGTTCAGCCTTATTTTTTGAACTCTGTTTGATACAAATGTATGAAAACGGCGTGCTTCATTACTTATGTATCCCAAAACTACTTTGGAATCTGTCCAGAAATACTCATCTGCCTGTGACAATCCAAGCTCATTCTTTAGCATATTACTTACAGTAATTGAGACAACGGCAGCTGTCAATTCAAGCCTTGGTATTGTTGTGACTTTAATTGGAGCGACTCTGCCCTTTGCTGTAACTAGAGCACAATGTACATCACAATCTTTGTTAACTTGTCTCAGATATGAACACTGACCATAACCATAGGAGCTAGCATCAGAAAAATGATGCAGTTCGGTTTTCACTATCTGACCAAAGTCTTTGGGAACATAACAGCGTGGAATTGAAATTTTCCCTAAATTTATCAAGTCATTTTTCCAGCTGTCCCACACTGGTTTGAGTCCCGAAGGAAGGGGTTCATCCCATCCCATCCCTTGTTTGCATGTTTCTTGAAGCACTCTTTTACCTGTGAGTACAAATGGGGAGACAAGTCCCAGTGGGTCATACAGTGATGCGACCGTTGACAAGATGCCCCTCCTTGAGGCAGGTTGCTCGCTGGGGAGAAGACGAAATCTGAGACTGTCTGAATCAATGTGCCAGTGTATGCCTAGTGCTCTTTCAATGTTAGAGTCATTAAAGGATAAATCACAATCTTGCTTTGGTGCAGCACATTCTGACTGAGGAATGCTTTTCAACACAGATTTTTCATTACTTACAAACTTGTGCAGTCTGAGGCCACCGGATGCACACAGTTGTTGAGCCTCTGTTGCCAACTGAATGGCCTCCTTAATACTTGTAGTGCTTGTTACTCCGTCGTCCACATAGAAATCCTTCATGATGAACTGTGAAGCCAGAGGGAACAGAGCCTCGTTCTCCTTGGCAAGATGTTTTAAGCCATAATTGGCACATCCTGGTGAGGATGTTGCACCGAAGAGATGCACTTTCATTCTATACTCTTCTGGCTGAGCACTTAGGTTTCCATTTTTCCACCATAGAAATCTTAAATAGTCTCTGTCACCTTCATGCACATGAAACTGGTGGAACATTTTCTCAATGTCACACAACAATGCCACTTGGTGTCTTCTGAATCTGAGTAAAACACCGTATAGATTGTTTAGCAGGTCTGGGCCTGATAGCAAATGATCGTTGAGGCTGCTTCCTTTGTACTTTGCTGAGGCATCGAAGACAACTCTGAGCTTGTCTGGTTTTTGGGGGTGATATACCCCGTGATGGGGAATATACCACTTTTCTCCTTCCTTTGCTTCACTATGTGCTTCTTCAGCATCACCGTTTTGTATTACCTCACTCATGAACTTTGTATATTGTTCCTTGTACTTTGGATTTTTCAGTAGTTTACCTTTGAGATTTTCAAGTCGGACAGTAGCCATGTGTTTGTTGTCTGGCAAGTGTGGTCTTTCCTTGAATGGGAGCGGCATTTCAAAATGTCCTGCCTTATTTTTGTAAATGCCTTCCTTGAGTGTGTTAATGAAGAAAATGTCATCCTGTGACACTGACCTGTCTTCCTTGTTGTCATCCCTGAAGTCAGATTCCAGAATCTTGAGAGCTTCTGCTGGAGTAACTTCGGGGAGTTCCTTGACCGTAACTCTGTGGCATATAGTTAAGCTGGTTAGTGTGTCATTGCTTGAAACTGTGGGGCCTACAATGCTCCAACCTAATGCTGTACGAACTGCATAAGGCTCGTCCTCACCTCCTAAGATTACCTGCCTTGGAGCCAGTGCCTTGGAACAATTATATCCAATCAACAGTCCTACTTCACATTCCAATTGAGGGGGAATCTCATTTACTATTACCTTGAGATGATTCCACTGCCTTGCTGTTTCACAGGAAGGAATGTGTGCGCGGTTCACTGGGATACAGTCTTTAGTGTAAGCAGGAGGGAGTTCGATTAATTCTGAGGAGTTGTAACCTCTTACCTTGAGACCTGAGACACGTTTACTTGTCATAACAGCATCTTTACCAAGCATTGTTGTTAACTTCAACCTTACTGGAGTGGACTTGGTTTTGAGACGGTTTGAAATATCTTCATCAATGAACACTGTGTCACTTTGAGTGTCTAAAAGTGCATAGACAAGTTGTTCTGTACCTGGATGGAGCTCTGAGGAAACCCATACCGGTACAATCATGGAAGTGCTCGCACCTTGTTCGTCAGTCTTAGCGTTGAGAGATAGGGTGGTTGCAGTCTGTTCTGCATTGCTCTGATTTGGATTTGTAACTTGTTTTTCCTTGTCATAGTTGAAGTCGTGGAGACATGTGGGATGTTTCTTCTTGCATATTTCGCACACATGCCTATAGCGGCAGTCCTTTGCACTGTGTCCAGGTTTCAGACAGCCATAACACAGTTTTTTCTCCTTTATGTATTTCCTCCTTTCATCCAGTGATTTTCCTTTAAACTGTGAACAACTGTGAAGCTTGTGCCCTTCATCTTGACAAAGCATGCATGAGAGTCTTACATTGGGTCTTTTCTGTTCTGTCATTCCGGCATTTTGTTTTTCTGTTGATGTCTCTGTATGCAGAACATTACAAGCTGGTTTTTTGTCCCTTTGAATTTTACCTGCAGTTGTATCTGATGACCGGAGTGCATGGAATGACGTGATTGGATTGCACACAATCTCTGCTTCAGATGACATGAACTGAGCAAAGTCCTTGAAACTTGGAAAGTCACCACTTTCCTTCATGAACTGAGTAGCTTGACGATTCCATCTTGCAGCCGCCCAGTCTGGCAGCTTCTGCACAAGTTTTTGGTTCTCTTCACAATCGTTGAGAATGCTTAAGCCTTTAATGTGAGGCATAGCCTCATAACATGTCTCGATGAAATCAGCAAATGCTCTGAAGCCTGCAGCATCTTTGGTTTGCAGTTTGGGCCAGTTTGCAAGCCTTTCTCTGAATGCTCTTTGCAGAACAAATGACTGACCATATCTTTCATTGAGACGTTCCCATGCATCCTTGTATGCATCACTGTCATTTCTGTAAAATATGCCATCAAGTGTTTTTTGAGCTGGTCATCCAACATATTTCTTTAAATAGTGCAGCTTGTCAGCAGGTGAAATGTTCTTTTTATCTATGAGGGCAGTAAATGCAGCTTTCCATTCGATGAACTGTATTGGGTCACCTGTAAAAATGGCGGGCTCTGGCATTGGCAGTCTGTTTATTGCAATACTGTCTTGCACTGCTTGTGCTAAGTAGAAGACGTCTGCTTGTGGAGGTGAAGGGATGGCTATATTACTATTGAGCATTGGAGGGAGAGATGATACTATGGGAATCTGCTGCACTGATCTGCTCACATCTCCAGAATAAACACTGTTTTCTCTTTGCATTTCTTCATCATAAGTCTTCAGTCTAGCTCGAGCAGCCTTTAATTCCTTTTCCACCTTTAGTCTGTCCAGCTCACGATTCAAAAGATCAATCTTTTCCTTTTGTTTCTCTTCTTCTCGTACCACTTCATATTCTGCTTCCTTAGCTGCTAATTCTGCTGCAGCCTCTGCTCTCCTTGCCGCCACTACTGATTTTGCAGATGAATGTGATTTGCTAACAGAAGAGTGCTGATCTGAGATGGTAACAGAAGAGCCATAAACAGAGTGAGCATAGTCCTTCTTCAGAAGTTCATGAAGACTGAACTTTACCTTGTCGCTATCATAGTCATCCACTCCTGAAAGCCTTTCATGTGCCACTTTAATTATGTCTGCTGTGACAGCTTCACAGGCATCTATGAGACGTCTTGTGTCCGTACTGGGCATGTGATCTCGGATTTCAATGTATAACTTTATAACATTTTCTCTTTCATGTTCTAAATTGTCCAAAAGTTGACCAATCTGACTGTTTGAGATGTTTTGTTTAAGTTGCTCACGTGTTGAACGTACTTGTTTTTTCCATTGTTCGTAAAGATGATGAAGCCGTTTCTCTTTTCTGTGTGCCTCCTCCTCCTGATACATCTGCATCCTTTCTGTGCATTTTCTTTGACGAGTGGAGTGATGAAGCTTGTCTTCTTCACCTACTTCATAGTTGTCTGTGTGCTCTGAGCTTTCTTTAGATGCCTCCATGTTGTAAATGGTGGTGTGTAGACCATCAAATCCCAGGTAACCTTGGGTTGAGTCGCAGTGATGAAACCGTGCTGGAGCGGCTCTTTCTGGGACCTCGTGGCTGAAGCTTGGGCTTCAGGGCAAGCTCTTACTGTAGCATCCCCAGTTGAAAAGATGGTCTCTCAAACTGATGGTTCACAACCCTTTATTTCGCCGTGTGTGTGAACACACTGTAAGAGCTACAAAAAAAATACAAATATATTTTACATCTCTTACCGTTGTATTCACCATTTCAACCCTTTTGTTTTATTCATTACTTTCAACACTTTAAACCATTAATTTATTACCTTAAGATTTTTAACCTCTGATGCAAATTAACTAATGTAACAATATTTTCAACAAAATCATTTAACAATAAAATTACGTTTCCTTCTGTATAAACATAAAATAAATCCTAATATTAGCATTCATTTCAAACTGACTCAGCATTAATTTGACATTACAGTGCCACCTAGTGGGCAAATAAAATGTGCTAACAATGTAAAATTATGTGAAAACACAGAACTAAATCGCCAAAACATAAAAATTACAAACCTTGTTCCCTCATCAACCAGGTGCTATGGGATACTGTAAACTTTCGTTTCTTTTAAACTTTTACCACTTTTATAACCGTTTTGGCTGATACGAAGCACATGCAGCTTTCACGTTCGCTTGCCTGACAACTTCCGGTTTAGCGAGTCCTTCAAAATAAAAGCCACAACCATGTTACCCAAAACGGGAGATTTACAAAAATAAAACTACAATAGGCTGAATCTAGAGGTCATTTACAATTTGAATATTTTATTGTTGTGTTCATTTATTTTTATGAGCCTGCGATTAACTACACTTCCCTTTGTATTGGCCGGTCAAACACGATCAATGCATTGGGCATCGCTGAATTATAACATCTATGATTTGACCTGTGCTTTAAACTCAGACTTAGTTCACTTAACTTCTTTTTGTTTCTAATTCTACACGAACTGAGAGATCCATTGACTGGCATTGAACTTTCTATCTCTGTTCTGACTATGTTCTGCAGTTTACCGTGTAATACACATCCATCACACCGTTTATTGTTCTTGTTGGAGCTTACTTTTTTTCAGAGAAAAAACATTTGTTTAGAAAAAATGTCCACAGCAAAATCGTTTATTTCTAAATGAAACAATGTGCAAGTCAAATTCTGATTTATAAGACACTGTGTCCCAACAAAGGTTAAAGAAAATTGCAACTGTAAGCTTGTTGTAAATAAAAATAAAAGACTATCTGTAACAAATATGTATCCACACAGCTATAACTACTTGCTTTACCGAGAATGTTCAGTGATGCTCAAACACTGTGTGATTTCAGTAACAGATCTTTTTTTAAAAGTCTCTTCCACGTATTAAACATTTCAAGCATGATGTTATATTAATGTTTATACCATGGTCTGGGTGAATACTTGATTCTGATTGGCTGCTAGGTGTGGATTAAAAAGTGATACCGCACAGGGATAAAGCACACCCAGTAAAGAAGTTCTGGTCACATAGCTTAAATGTTCTATGTCACTGCGCTGGCTTCTATAAAACAAACTTTATCTTCACCATCTGGACAAAAACAAGCGGTAAGAGGTAAACTTTCTCTCTAAACTGATGCTTTTTTTAACCAATCATGATGATCAGCATACATGTCATTTTCCGGTAACATGACAAAGCGCAGCACTACGTAACAATTAGTCTGCTTTTTGAGATAAAACCAATCTAAACTAAAGAAATAACAAGAATAGAGAACTAAAAACTGATTGAATATTTATTTCTTTTGTAAGTGACCATGGCATAATCGAGATAATGACCTCCGGAGTGTGCATTATTAGAAATGAACTCACTTCGCGTCGGACCGTTCAGGCTTCCAGGGCATGTGTTGATTACTGTTAATGCACATTTTGTCGGCCATTATCGCCCACTTATAATGCTTGCAGGTGTTTTTGGTTTGTGACCCTTTTCTTTGTACGAGCATCTAGATTTTCCCGTTTCCTGACAGTTTTATCTAAATAAAATAGGAAATTTGTTAAAAGTTAAAGAAAGTGCAAAAAAACTGACAGAGTTGCTCTCAAAATATAGCAAAGATTTAAAAAGGATCAAATATTTATATTACAATTGACATAATGCGATAACTTTTTTCTGTTGCACACTTTTTACTCAGAAAGGATGACATCTTTAAAAGCAGGGATGCTTCTCTGTTTTTTTCTTTTGTTCTATCCTCACTGAGATTTGCAAAGGCTTTCCATAAGGAATGGATTAAGCAGCACATGAATGCTTACAGTTATGTGTGTGTGTGTGTGCATGTTTGGTCCTGTGTGCAGGTGCGTGCTTGTACAGTTTGGGCTCACACATCGTCCTGTCAGAGGTCTGTGCAGCTAATCTTTATGCACTCTGTGACCTCCTCACTGCAAACCCTGCTAAATATATTATTCCCCTGGGCCTTTCATTGCTGCTTGGTGTCAGAAATCAATATGTATGAGGCGCGTAGATGGGAATTTCTAATAGATCTCTGCGGCCCTGCGCTGCTCTTCAATATCTGCCTTGGACTATTAGTGCCGGCTCAGTGGCAGTGAAATAACCGAGATAATCTTTTAAGGTACCTTTCTTAAGGTGGAGCGGTAACTCTCGCTCTGCATCCTCCTTCTGAGTGCTGAGAAGGATTTATTGTTTAGAGAGTGTTAGGGAAAAACAGCACCCATACTGTGTGAGATCTAAACTGCTTTATTTGATAACAGTTAATATGTTTTATGTTTTTGTTTGAGCAATAATGCTAAAAAGAAGGTGGCTGCTGCTCATCTGCTGAAGATTTTTGCAATCAGACTGTGTTGATCACACAAACAGAAAAAAATGAGCACAATGAGGGGGTCCACATAAATATCCACACATATTTCCCACACAGACATATGTGTGCATATAATAATACAGATTTTTGTTTAGACATGTTTGTGTAGATTTTTGTTACATGTGCCAGTGCCAACTGCCTCATTCCTAATGCAGGTTTGATTTTCTGCAGCACTTAGCAGCAACAGAAGAACCTGCCTTTACTTTCTCTGTCTCCTGTAACCCCCCACCCCCATAG
The DNA here is from genome assembly GCF_053564925.1 of Oryzias latipes. Lineage (NCBI taxonomy): Eukaryota > Metazoa > Chordata > Actinopteri > Beloniformes > Adrianichthyidae > Oryzias > Oryzias latipes. The sequence goes on along the minus strand of NC_136237.1, from coordinate 27,614,239 downwards.
CACCACACACACACACACACACACACACACACACATACACACATCTCTGTTGCCTCTACATTGAGGAGGAGAAGAAGAGACATCCGGCATCGGCAGGCAGTTAGGGGATCATCGGAGGAGGCGGAGGGATAGGAAGGGGGGGGGGGGGGGGGTTTGCTCAGACAGCGTGTGGTCTCAAGGGAGGAAAAGAGGCTGAAATTATTCTACGGTCACAGGCTGCCCCCCCCCCCACCCCTTCCATCACTTGGCGAGGACCTCAATGATAATCCCAGACGCTCGGCTGGCTCGTATATCTGCTGTCCCTGAGACAAAGGTTAGCCGTGTCTCTCTTCTCTGGCACCACTGACCAAAGACCAGATACCTGCTCCATAATCACACCGTCATCTCTGCAAAGAGGACCCAATCTCATGATGAGATCAATTATTCTAACACTGATCAAGTTCAATGATCATATCAGAGAAATTAGACAATGCCACAGTGGATTTTTATACCACAGACCTTCTGAGTTGGTGTGTTCCTTCAGATTAGTCTGTTATTTTTGTTAATTTGAAGGTTTATTTGACTACTTCCGTCATCATGTGGAGGTCTAAGCTTCACTAAATATTGCGTTTAGAATAAACAAGATTGCATATCTGCCTCAGGAGAAGAAACAATCCTGAGAGATGTTGAGTGTGACAGACATTAAGAAAAAGATGGTTTAAAACAACAATAAAATATTCTCAAAATGGAAATTTTCAACCTAAATCTCCACATTATTCAGTGACGCTCTGATGGAACGCACGGAAACTGGGGACTCAGGATTTGCAGTGTGATCATCCTATATGCACACACCACTTCCTCCCTGAGCTTACCTCGATAATTACCTCCCTCAGGTACTGGTACACAGGCACACGCTATGAACGTGCTGCCACTGGGGCACCGCACCGGGGAGAGCATACGGCAGCCATTCAGGGGGCAGTGCTGGGGGGAGGTGGAGGAAGGATGATGATAACATGTGGAGGCTGCGTGGTTGGTGGGCTTGTGGCGGGGTAGAAAAATACCAGGAGGGATTGGCTTCTATAGGACAGGCGCGCGTACGCTCTCCTAATTACGCAAGGTCTCCCACCGCCATTAGGAGCTGTCACATGAGGGAATGCAACCAGCTGGTAAAGAACGGGAGACCGCCACAATCCACCACAGATGGTGCCTGAGCAAGCTGCGCAAGCTTCAGCATGCAACTCAGGCTCGGACAGAAACCCATTTTTGTTTACTCGTGTGTTTGTTTAATTTAGTGGATTGAGCCGCAGAAGAATCCCAACCAATCAAAACATATTTATTATAAACAGGGCTGCTTAGTGCTGACACTGGAGTAGGAAATCTGTCATGATGTTATGTGCCTTTGAAGTAGATAAAGACCTTGAAAAGACATCCTTGGGACTTAAGATTTTTTATGCTTTTGTGTAGTTTGCTCCTGTGTTTTATTTGCTTTCATTTTCTTGAGAAGAAATGCAAGATTTCTTCTGTATTGGTTCTGCAGACCTGTTTCCTTCTACCGAAGGTAATGATGCTTTATATTTCTAAGTGAACCATCCTTCTCTGCTCCTCAACTCTGGAATCTCGTATCAGTACCAGACATGTAAAGCTTAAATCGTATCAGACATGTAAAGCTACATGTTACAGACATGCAAAGCTATGTTCACACTTCCTGCATCAGCGCATTAAGCAACCACTTCCAATGAAAAGTCACTGCAAACGTGACCAATCAGGGACTTTTATTTGATAGTGACAAAGGGATGGTGTCCCTTTTAATTTACAGAAGTACCAAATGTGATGATGGAGGAGAAATTAATAATTGTTGTTTGTGCCCGACTGGAATTATATGACACCAAGTCTTTCATGTATCGGAATAAAGCTGTGAAAGAAAAAGCCTGGAGTAATATTCACGACATTTGCACCGCTTCTACATTTCTCGTCAAGCCTCTTCCAGCTGTAGGTGGTGGACATGTGCTGGTAAAGCAAAAGAAGAAGGAGCCCCTCCCTGCTGGTTCACTGTGAGCGCCTTGGACTAAATCCCCCTTCAAGAATCTAACTTTAACACATTCTTGAACATGCATCACATGCCCAGTGTGAACGTAGCTTTAAACATTGACTCACTTTCACATCAACACTCTAAACTCATCTGCTTAAAACATTATTTTTTTCAAACTTTTCTTTTTTTGTCAATTCGTTTCTTCAAAAATTACTGTTTATTTATTTTTTGTTGTTTCTACCTCTTTCTACAGTGTCCTTGAGTGTTTCAAAAGGCACTTTGTTAAATAAATGTACTATTGTTTATTATCATTATTTAACCATAAATGTGTTAAAGCTTTGCCTGCATGGCTGAATCCATGTGATTGACAAGTTTAATTATGATGTTTTTATAAGATCTAAGTGACAAAAAATGACAAAAAAGTGATTCACATTCAATTAAAACAATAAAAGTCTTTTTTCTTAACAGTTGTGTCCGAATGTTTAAATATTAATTTTAAACCCAAGAAAAACAATCTAACAAACATTTCATAATTTATCCCCCCCTGAGATCATTCTATACATGAGGTACGGAGCATCCGTGGGTGCACACCTTCATGTACCAGGACCTTTGTATTTTTCTTGTTGCCCTGACGGTTTATGGTTTGATATCCTCACAATCTAGCAGGTGATTTACACCTTCAACCTGCTTCCTTCTACCTGTTGGAAGGGACTCTGAATGGCACCTCTTTGGTGATCCTGGTTTGCGTTTGGGGATGTTTGGAAATTCGGCGGCAGTGGCGATCCTCTCACCTGGTGTTCGTGGGGTTTTCGGTTATACTAAACCTCAGGTGTTCTGGGTTGGACGTGCACCCCCTGATCTGGACTTGCACCCCCTGCTCCTCTGCGCACTTCCAATCTCCAGTGGTTGGGGCTCTGTGGCCATGGTCTCGGACCTCAAGTTTGTGTGACTGGTAACCGAGTGTCCAGGGAATTGACATCCTTAAATGCTGCGACCTGAGCCACTGTTTCTGTTGGAGTAAGCTAGGTGAGCCATGCTCTGGTCCCCATTTCTCTCAATGTAAACACACATGCCTGCTCACCTCTACATAAACAGATATTTTTATGCGTGCAGGTATGCTTCACCTATGAAATATGGATTGTGTAGCTCGGAGTATGCTGGTATATATATTTATCCATCTATTTTCAGAACCCGCTGAAGTCCTTTTCGGCTCACAGGGGTGCTGGAGTCTGTCTGAGAATGTGAGAAACATTTATTTCGGTTATGTTAAACAAACAAACTTAAAAAACATCAACATAAACATTGACACTGATCAATGTCAACATAAACATTTGAACAAAATTAACCGAAAAAGGAGTTGGGTGAAGCCAAGGCTTATTTCCCCAACCCTGAATACAAACATCACATCTACCTACAAATTGTTAGAACCTTAAATCAGAAAAGAAAAAAAGAAGAGGAAAAAAAAACAAAAAAAACAAAAACTAACACTTCTCAAAATGACCTCACAACCACCAAAGTCTCTCAGTCCAGAAGGTATTTTTGAAACATTTTAACTTTATACATTTTCTCAAAGTGCAGTATGGATTTTGCATTTTTCAGTTCATCTGATAATAAATTCCACATGTTGACCCCCTGAACAAAAATACTATTCCTTAATGCATTAGTTCTGACCACTTTCTTTTTAAACATATCTTTACCTCGAAAATCATAATTATTAACCTTTATTTCGAACAAACTCAGTATTTTGGTAGGTACACATTGTTTTTTAACTTTAAACATAAAAATTCCAGTACTAAGATCTACTAAATCAAAAAATTTAATTGCCCTTAATTTAAGAAATATTTGTTTTGTGGATTGATTTTATGAAGAGTGATTTACAATTCTAATAGCTTTTTTTTGCAGAATAAAAATTGGTTTTGTGTTTGACTTGTAACTATGCCCCCAGATTTCTAGACAATAGGTCAAATAAGGAATTATGAGGGAACAATATAAAATGTACAATGTTGCTGTGTTTAAAAAATATTTGACTTTATGTAGGATGGCTAATGATTTGGACAATTTAGAGAGAACATAAGTTATGTGTGGTTTCTCTGAGGCATGAAGGTCAGTCGTAGTAAGACAGAATACATGTGTCTGAACGAGAGGGATCAAGGTAGAAGCGTTAGGTTACAGGGGGCTGAGGTGAAGAAGGTGCAGGAGTTTAAGTACTTGGGGTCAACAGTTCAGTGTGATGGGGAGTGTGGAAAAGAGGTGAAGAGGCGAGTGCAGGCAGGTTGGAGCGGGTGGAGGAAAGTGTCAGGAGTGTTGTGTGACAGAAGAGTGTCAGCAAGACTCAAAGGAAAGGTGTACAAGACAGTGGTGAGACCAGCTCTGCTCTATGGGTTAGAGACGGTAGCAGTGAGACAGAGACAAGAGGCTGAGATGGAGGTAGCGGAGATGAAGATGTTGAGGTTCTCCTTAGGAGTGACCAGGTTAGACAGGATGAGGAACGAGTACATCAGAGGGACGGCTCATGTTGCCTGTGTTAGCGACAAAGTCAGAGAAGCCAGACTGAGATGGTTTGGACATGTTCAGAGGAGGGATAGTGGATATATTGGTAGAAGGATGTTGGAGATGGAGCTGCCTGGCAGGAGGGCAAGAGGACGGCCAAAGAGGAGATACATGGATGTCTTAACAGAGGACATGAAGTTGGCTAATGTTAGGGTAGAAGATGTCCATGATAGAGTGAGGTGGAAAAGGATGATTCGCTGTGGCGACCCCTGATGGGAAAAGCCGAAAGAGAAAGAAGAAGAAGGTTTCCATGATAATGTATGATTAAAAATTACTCCCAGAAATTTTATTTCATTTACTCTTTCAAGAACAACATCCTCAATTTTTAACTCAGAGATGTTTTCCCCTTTTCTATAGCCAAATATGATGTACTTGGTTTTATTTTTATTTAAAGACAGTTTGTTTGAATCGAACCATTGTTTGATTATGGATAATTCTTTTGTTATGTCTGAAAGAAGCTTCTCCAGGTTATCTCCTGATAAATACAAAGGACCCGCTGAATTCCTTTTCGGCTCACAGGGGTGCTGGAGTCTGTCCAGGCTACTGTTGAGCAAAGGTGGGGTACCCCGCCTGTCTGTCACAGGACAACACAATAACACACACACATGCACACCTAGGGACACTTTAAAGTAACCAATTAACCTATGAAGCATGCTTTTGGACTGAGAGAGGAAGCCGGAGTGTCTGAAGAAAACCCACACTTGCATGAGTAGAACATGCAAACTCCATAGAGAAATCTGCAACATGATTTTTGCATAATGCAGATCAGTGCATCAGCAAAATTCTGATTCTTATTGATCCAAGTAGAGAAAAAAAAAACCATATTCAGCATAACATGAAAATCTCAATAAATCTTTTTTATTTCATGTATGCTTGTACGCATTTCCTGTAATTCCTGCTGACACTTTTCTTAAATATCCCACAACACACCTGACTTCTGGATAAGCTGAATTCCTGCAACCGTTTCTGCATCATTTTTTGGTTATTTTTTAACTAACTAACTGAAGTGTTATTTCAGAAATAACAGGAATATCTGTTATGTATAAAACATGTTATTGTGGTAAATTTAGTACAGTTGAGTATAGTAAATATTGAAAAATTCCCTTTGTATCAAGGTACATACAGTAGGTCTATTTTACTATAAGATAAAAATGACCAAGTGCGTCACGGTGGACAACACACATGTGATGGCAGCAAAAATTGATCAACCATCGTTACAGTCCAATGTGTGGAAGCGCAGAATTTTTCAAAGATGTGACCATAAAATGTTCTAATAATGTTCCGTTTGTGTTATTTTAATGTAGAAAAACGACAGTGGGCTGAACTCCATGAAACTAAAATGTGAATGGATCTACCATTATTTATTGTTTACTTGTTTGTTTGTCCACATATTTAATTTGCACTTGATCATCTTGCAATAAATACAAGGAATCTGGAAAACTTCAGCTGCACTGTTCACTACCTAGAAATTTATCTCAACGTCACACTGGTTGAATTTTTGGCTAAAGATGTCTTGGATTCATTTTAGGTCAGTGAATCACCCCTAGTTAAAAATGAATAAATATCAACTATGAATCATACCACAAACGATGATGTGAATCGAATTGTTTTTAAAAAGAACGATTACACCCCCAGTGAATATCTAATGACATGTGTATACAAATGTACTTCTAGTCTTGTCTTTCTGTGCCTTTTGGCTGCTTCCCTTATGGGTCGCCATAACAAGTCATTTGACTTCATCTAATCCTATCCTCAGTATTCTTGTCACTCACACCAACCATCTCTTGTTCTCCTTCACTACAACCCGGATCTCCTCTTAGGTCTTTCCTCCTTCCTGGCGGGTCCAAAGTCAGCATTTGTTTACCAAGATAATCGCTGTCCCTCCTCTGAAAGTGTCCAAATCATTTCAGACTGGCTTTCCTGCATTTGTTTCTTAAACATCCAACATGAGCTAATACTCTGATGTACTTATTCCTGATCTTTTCCATCTTCATGATTCCTAAAGAGAACCTTCGCCTTTGCTACTGTACCTCCTGCTCTGCCTCCTGTCTCTTTCTCAGAGTCTTTAAACCAATAATGTAGCTGCTCTCACCACAGTCTTCTACATCTATCCTTTCATTTTTGATGACACTCTTTAGTCACACATTACACCTGAAACCTTCCTCCACTCGTTCCAGCCTGCTTGCACATGGCTCTTCACCTCTGTCCTTCACTCTCCACTCCTGTGGACTGTTGACCCTAAATAACTAAGTCCTCCACCTTCTTCACCTCTGCTCCCTGAAACCTCACCGTTCCACTTGAGTTCCTCTCATTTAAACATAGAAGCTCTGTCTTGCTGCAACTGAATTTCATTCCTCTTCTTTCCAGAGCAAACCTCCACCTCTCTAGATGTTTTTTCACCTGATTCCTGGTCGCACTGTGGATGACAATGTCATATGCAAACATTATGGTTCACAAAGATTCCTGTCTAACTTAATTTGTCAGTCTGTCTATCACCACACCAAACAAAAAGGAGCTTAAAGCTGATCCCTGGTGCAGTCCCTCATCCACCTCAAACTCCTATTTTACAGCTTTCATACATGTCCTCCACTCAGACTTCCTAATACAAACCACTCCTCCTCTATCTGTTTTCTGTCATATACTCTCCAGAGCTACAGACACAGTGCAGCTCCTTCTGGATTGTGTTGATCTCCAACAGCATCCTCAAAGAAAACATTGCATCTGTGGTACCCTTCTTGACACGAAACTATACTTCACAACAGCAACCATTTATGTAGCTCCGTACCTATTGTTCGGTGTAGCATCTCTGGTTTAGAAGAAACCATCACTGTGTTGTACATCTGCTACACCGTTACAAAGGTAAGTGACAAAAAAAACTAATTTGACTTTTACCTTTACTTAGTGCTCTTAACATTTTCCTGAACATTTTCCATTCATCAGCTCTTTAAAGTTCTCCTTTCTACCACACAAGTAGAATCTGTCAACACATTTCCATCCCTTTCCTGGATCACCTTAAGCTGCTGCACATTTTTCCATCTCCGTTTCTCTGCTTTACAAACCTGTACAGATCACCACCTGTGATTGTGTGGTCCTGCAAGTGACTACTGACCTGTACCCTGCCTTTGCTCAATAGCTGGGTCAGCTGCAGCAGCCCTGTGACCTCAAAAGGGATAAAGCACGTTCTGATGATGCTTGGATGAAATGTCTTCCCTGCTGCTATTCTCATTCTTTTAAGTCCACCACCGTCTGTCCTTCTGCTTTCCTGTTCCAAACACCAAATTTCCCCTATCACTTCCACTTCACCTCTGTATCCTTTGACGTCACGTATATTAAAATCTGCCCCAATCTCCACTTTCTCCCCTCTAGGGATTTCCTGAATCACCTCGCCCATTTTCTTCACAATTTCTTCTTCTGGTCAAGCTCACATCCTACTTGAAGGCCATAACCACTGATAATATTCAAGATCCCACCTTCAACCTCCACAGTATCTAAAAACCCCCTTCATCTCCAGAAAGTTCTTGGAAAACGTCGCCTTCAAGATCACTCCAGTTACTTTTTCCATCAACAACATGAGAGAACATCTTAAACCTGCTCCTAATCTATAAGCATGGGTCAACGTCCATCTAGTCTCATGAATGGATAGGATTTCAACCTTTTTTCTTTCCATCAAGTGAGCCAACTCTGTAGCTTTCCATGTCATAGTCCCCAAATTCAAACTTTCTACTCTTGTAAGACAGGAGTAGTCTTGTTCTACACTCTTTTTTCTCTTTGCCTACAGAGACCCCTTCCTCCTTTCCTTCTTCAATCAGCAGAAGTCCAATTTCCATCAGTCCTTTGAAGGTCAACAGCACTTGTAACAGCCAATTTTAACTTGGATCACAACAGATCCAGTTTGGATGTTATGTTGTTTATTTGGCTTTGGTTTTTAGATGGATGTCCTTCTTGACACAGCCCACTGCATTTACTTGGACTTGATTGTGCTACCTTGTGGTTGCATTGCATAGGTGAATTATATTTTTCTGTACAAAATTAAATATTTCGTTTTTGTAAAGTCTAACATGCAAGTATCTGTGTCATAAAATGCAGAGAAGCAATGATTAGGAAACCAAGTCAGACACCTGCGCCAGACACCTCTGGGGATCTGCAGCCTCGTGCACCAGACATTTGCCTGACGTCACACTGTTGTCTGGAAGCCCATTGCAGCTGCTATGGTGAAAGCCCACAACACTCTGACTGACACACACACACTAATCCCCTCCCCCCCACACACACTCACTCTTCTCCCCTCTTTGCCTGTCCCTTGTGCCTTCCACTTTAGAGACACACGGGTGGCTACACTCCACTTGACATGTGGGCCTGTATCCTAACCTTAGAGATGGAGGATGGGCATGGCTGCAAGCTTTGATGGCTTAATTATCGCTGTGGAAACAGGAATGGTTAGAGGGAGAGGGAAAGAGGGTTATGTGCAAGTGTTAGCGGCGCTGATAAGCATGTGAGGATCGTTAGCGTGAGACTGGAGTGGCACTGAGGTCCCATAAGGCATCTTAAATCTATGCTTTGGTGAGAGGAATTTTAATACTTGTTTTTCCTCGCTGAACACAAACAGCTGAGATATTTTAATTAGATTTTGATGTCACCTGTAAAATAAAATGGAAAAACTGTTTTTGTGCCAAACACTTTAACTTAGGAGTAACCTGAGATTTTCTTTGGTTTTTCAACCTTTTTTTGCCATTGTTTTAGTACAATGATATCAGAAGACTATGTTATAAGATAAGATAAGATAAGATAAGATATTCCTTTATTAGTCCCACGATGGGGAAATTTCCTTTTGCTACCAACAATGTAAATATTAGAGGATTAAGAATAAAAATGCTATGAATCACAAGAAACTGTTTAGCCAAATCACAAAAACAAAAAAAACATTGCAAATCTATTAACCCATTATCATCTGAGATGTCAATGATGACACCTGAATGCCCCAAGCTGTCTGACCTATGGTTTTTGTGACGGTGTGGCACCGTCAGATGACGAGGGGGGGCCACACCGTGTTTTATTGTTGGTGTATTTATTTATTTTATGTATAAAATTGATTCCTGTGATGCCACCTGGAGGATAATTGAGAGCCACGCCCAATGGGAGGGGCTCACAATTCAAAAGGGAGCATCACAGGAAGTAATGAAGGAGTGTGACGGAGGTGACGCGTGCTGGTGTGGCCCTGCGTGGAGCAATTGTGGAACTTTGTTCCTGAAATAAAGACTGAACCTTGGCTCCTCTGCATCCTTTCTCGGCGGGACCCCGCCACAGTCTTGTGACAGACCAGCGTCCTGTCCAGACTGTGCCCTGCCTTTGCCCAACAATACCTGGAATGGGCTCTGGCAAACCCGCAACACTGAAAGGGACATAGCGGGTTAAGAAAATGGTAGGAAGGATGGATAGATATTTGTCCTACTGTAACTCTGACCGCTTACGCAGTCAATGTGAATCAGCTGATTTTGAAAGGTGGCATATTGCTTTTCTCTGCAACAGAATCAGCTAATTTATGTTAATATTGTTAGCACTTTACTACTGTAAAGTGTTGCATACCAGCACAAAGCAGTTTTTCTATGCTTTGGAATCTATTGAAATTACGGTACGTTAATTGCGTTGGTTGAAGAGTTACCGTGGTCGAAAGATTGTCAGTACTAGAACTCTGGTTAGATAGGGTTAAATATTAGCTGGAAATCAAACTTTATAATGACTTATTATCACTCTAATATTGTGCACTGTAAGGGTACTGTGGTTTTGTTTGGTTTTATCTTGTTTTTGGTGATGTTCTGTGTTGCTCCGATAGTCGCACCAGTTTCAAGTTTATTATGATCCACAGCTGTTGTCATTTCAGGTAATTGCCCTCAGCCTATTTAATTGTCTGGTTTACAGTTCATCCGTTTTTTTGTGTCACCTTTTTGTTTCTTCATGGGTTTTGTCTTGTTTGAGTTTATTTAATAAATGTCTAAGTTTCTGCCACTATGTCGGGTGATATGAGCCCGCCTTCTGGTTTTGGTGAGAACTTGTCTGGCAGAATTTTGGAGAAGCTGAAGATTCTTGATGCTAGTTTTTGGAAGACCAGCAAGCAGGGCGTTACAATAATCCATTTTACTGAGGATAAAAGCATCCTTTAGCATTGAAATGTTAAAAAACAAGGGGCCAAGGATGGAACCTTGAGGCCCACCACATTTTATTTCGTGGACCCCAGAAGAGTATGTGTCCATGCTTACCATAATGTTTCTCTCCATTAGATTGGAATTGAACCACTTGACAGTCCCAGAAAGGCCAAGGTTATTTAGTCTGTTTAACAGGATCAGGTGATCAACAGTATTAAAAGTATCACTTATATCTAGTACTGATACTAAAATCTGACCTGAATTTAAGGCACACCTGACATCGTTAACGAAATATAACAAGGCTGTGTCAGTACTGTGGTTCATCCTAAAACCAGACTGGGTCAAAAATGTTATTTTGCAAGAGAAACTTATTAAGCTAAATACAAACAAGTTTCTCTTTGATGGAGTCAGTTACATAGAAAGTAAGATCAACACTTAAGGATCCTGGCATTTACACACATAAAAACAAAACAAAAAACAAAAAGGGTACATTGAAGGTTTAATCTGCCTTGGACTTTCAAAATTACTGCATGTGTTTATTAGACTTTTTTAATAAGCATCACTGGTTTTTCACTGGGGTCAAGCCCCATGGAATCCTATGGTTATGTGACTTAAAGACAGGCCCTATTAATTATATTGCACATCCCAAGAAGTAAGCGCGGCTCTTGTGATCAAGTCATTAAATATTTATTAAGAATACTTCTTAATAAAGCTGCCAGTCATTTAAGTTAGCACATACTGCCAACGCTAGGAAAATACATAACAAATTCGGTTTTCTAACTTTAAAAAGTCATGCAAAAACAAAACTTTATTACTTAGATTTAGAGGTAAACTTCTGTGCTTCAGACACTCACATGAGGGAATGGGTTTCTTCTCTGCACCACAGTGCGATACGGATCACACTACCTACAAAAGGATAGCCAGCCCTACGTCACTACGGCTCCTCCTTGACCCTTGTGCTATCCAGGCACTTTAACATTGGGAGTTGAGTCATCTAGACCCACTAGACAGTGCGCTGAACCTTTTTTCTTCAATGATTTGCAAACCTCACTGGTGTCTATGGATTACATAAAATCTTTCCACCGTTATCCACCTTTGTCAAGGTAGGGAGAACACGTCAATGTAAGGGTGGGGTCGTAGCACAAGGGTTAAAAAAAACACTTTTGGACACCACTACAGGTTCAAATGGCCCTTCAACTGGAGCACTGGCGAGGAGCCAGAGGGGTAGGGGAGCAATTTGGATTTGGCCATACAGCACAGTGTTTGGGGGGGAGGAAATCCTTTTGCATGTACAGAAGGTCTTCATTCAGTTTCATGGCATTCTTTTTAGACTGAACATATGGACATCCCAATGACGTTTGGAATGCTGCCTAACCTAAGTCAGCATATTTAACAAAGGAAATACTTTTCAACCAGGATTTGTGTCTTCACTGAACATGTATACTCATTTAAACACAAATATTCAAATTATTGAGAATTACTTAGATTTAATCCATCTCTACTTATAATTTGGGGAATTTGTTGATGCTAACGATTTCTAACAGTAAATGTGTATACTTGCTTCTAAATTTACATATAGTGTATGTACTACATTACATTCATGAACTACCAGAAATCTCTTCCATATTTGTTGCGGATCTGAGTTAAAATTGTATACTTTGGGAGAAGTTGACTTTTAGTGTTAAATGACGACCATATCAAATACCAGCTTGTCAAAAAAGTACAGGAGCACTGTTGGATGGCAAGGGAATTGGCTATTTGTCATGGGAAAGAGCAGCTCAGTGCTCCGAGCCCATCTGTCTCAGGTTGGGGGCCGGGTCTTGTGAGGTCGAGCTCAGTTTAATTGAAGATTATCTGCTTAATTACTCAAGCACAGCCAGACTTAAACAGCCATGGATTAAGGAAACATCAGTGAGGCAGACCTTTGGGTCCACTGTTGCGTTCAATTAACAAGAGGGCCCAGATATGGCTCTCCCCTCCTCACCCATCACCGCAATGGAACGGAAGCTGCATGCTAAGAGATCGGCCATAAAGATAACAACCATAGTACGGAACAACTGCATGCGCACAGTCCACTGAAGTGTGGATTTCATCTTTGGACAGAGCCCTATTCACCGAGGCTCTACGGTTCCTTCTATTATTCAGGGAGGCGGAAGGCATAATTGTGACCTCCGTGCTTAAGTTATATCCTGACAAATTATTTGTACCCATGCATATTGTTTTGCATTTACCCTATGAAACTATTCCAGCTTTGTGAACTCTGCAAAGATGTTTACATAGTATAAATGTGCAGAATTCAGTGTGTTTGAACAAATAAAGCAGCTTGCTGTGTTGTTTCTATTTCTTCCTTTCTCTTTTCTGCTTTTTTTTAAATGAATTATGGAGGTACATTGGAATTAACCATTAATGCTGTGTATGTCTAATTCTAGTAGTTTATAGTTTAGTCTTGATTCAAATTTAGTTTTTTACAGCTGTGGCAAACTCATACTCAGGAAGATGACTAACTCTTGGGTGTATTCAGAATGGACGCATTTTATTCACTTAAAGTGAACCAGAGTTTGTTTCCCCGATAATCCAGAACAAGCATTCAGTCTGAATACACCCAAGCGGACTCTGGTCCCGGAACCGCTCTGTAACTTATTTTTTGAGGTGATCTTGGTTTGTTTCCAATTGGACTGAGCCTTGGTTCGCTCTGAGATTCCTCAGTCTTAATACATTCCGTTCCCGGAGCAAAACAACTGAGCCAAACGGCTGCCATGTGATGTAAACAGAGGAGGAATTTAGCAACAGATGAGCCACGACCAAAAGTAAAGCAACAATTGTCGTGTTATCAAAGAGGAGAAAAAGGTCACACACCTTAGTTGTTACATTTATTTTAATACTGCTGAAAACGCTTTTTACATGTCTTTCTGCGTCTTATTACAGTGCACGTGCTCTGCGCCACTGTGACGTCATCCTAAAAGCTGCCTTGTAGTTTCCTTTACAGAATTCTTTTAAAAACAGTGCCATAACACCACAATGATAAGACACAGCAACTTATTAAATGTGGTTGGATTAATGCAGGGTCATTAAAACAATTTTAACGTGATGAAAATATTTTTTTACTGTTTTCCGACAACCTATATGTCATAAACATGTATCAGCGTACATTTCTGTCAGACAACTCTTGCAGTAAGAAATATTTATTTCTACATACTTAATATCACATTCTTTAAGTTGGCATTCACATCTTTTTCATTTTGGCATAAGGCTCCGTTCAATTCCATGAGATAATTTTCCATAAAACTTTTGGGAAACAAAATCCCCCTAAACGGAGCCCACAGGTGGAAGCCGGGGAGGGGCGACGAATGTAGCGCTGAAGGTAAGAAAGAGAATGAACAACTGCACACCTGGACTTGAATAGGAGGCTGAGCAGGTGAGTTAATTAACTGAACCGCTCTAGGGGAGTAACCTGTAAAACACTGCCAGTGTCTGCCTGAAATTGCGATGGGGTCGCTCATTTATAGCGTGCTGAGGCAACCTCTGACTTGAAGATCGCAGATTCGGCTCACTTACCTGCCGACTTGTCAAAGTATCATTGGGCAAGACACCAAACGCCATCAGTGCGTGAATGTGTGTGCGCATGGGTGAATAGAACTTTTTCTGTAAAGCGCTTTGGGCCTTCACAGAAGGTGGAAAAGTGCTGTATAATAATACACCATTTACCATTTACAATGAAGTCCTCAAACAAACTTGGGGACATTCTATTTTTCTGAACCAACCCTTGATGGAGGGCCTGCTTCTTTGTTTTTGAGTAAAGAGAGAATAAATAAAGACTTTAAATGGCCAAACCTATATTCTGTTAAAAGAAGCAGCTTTTAATTGCTAAAATTATATTCTATTCTAATATTATATTACTTTAAATTCTGGCGAAGTACTTATTTATTGGCGGAAGTAGTGATATCTTGATGATCATGACAGTTTCATTCCTAGCCAAGATTGCTATTGTGTTGTGTTTTTTTGTGTTTTAAATTTGATGCAGTTTTCAGCCTGTGATTGGTTGTATTATTTCAGCAACGTGATTTCTACTCCCATCTAAATAGAGTAAAAAGCACAATAATCTGCTTTTTTTTGGCGTAAGCTTAGTGCATCACTCATCAGCTCGGTAACCCAAACCCAAACCCTGGTGACCCAAAATTGTAATTCCGATTGAGACTCAAAACAATAATGGTTTTGCTTGCTCGCACAGAGGACCTTAAATTGATAATTAAAGTCTAAATGGGAATCAGTGTCCTTTTCTTTTTACCACTTATCAAGGCTCCTGTGGTCTTGAGTGCACGACTACTTTTTAGGGGGCAAACTTTTACTCTTTATCCCCTGTCCTGCAATGAACTAAAAAGTCATGACAATTCCTCTCCTCTGCATCATCAAGACCTCAATCACTTACACATCCCCATAATTACTTTCACATCCCTTCCTGTCCCTTTGTCCACCTGTTTTTCATGTTGCACCTCTTACATTATGGGACTGATCAGTAGGAAGTTGTGAATACATTGCCCATGACTAATCAGCAAACAAAGCTTTTTTTGGTCCGGAAGAATGATAGAGAATGCTGTGCAACATGACATGAGTTTACAAGCCTTCATCAACATGATTTTATTGTACACTTTAAAACATTAATTAGGGCAAGCACATTTGATAAATACCGGTAAGTCATTTTGGTTCTTGCAGCTTCATCTTGACAGTGGTCATGGTGACCAACAAAAAGCCAGAGCAGAGGCAGTGACATTTAGAGGTGGATTGTATGAGTCATCCTCTCCAACTTAATTACCAGTACCTCACACCTAAACCAATTTCTCTTACTGCATGCACCAGATGTGCCCATTACCCAATAATATTTTTAAATTCTCTACACGTCAATAAGTGCTTGTGAAGATGATCTACAGCATAATTTTATTCGCAGATTCTTGGAACTTTAACACAATGTAAGTCGGAACATTTTGAATTAAGCTCTTCACTAACTCCCCACCCAGCCTCAAATCACAGCCAGTGCAGAACTGTTAAGTATCTGTTGTCAGTAGGGCAGATGTGTGTGTGTGTGTGGGTGCACGTGGTAGTGTGGTGTAAAAAATCTTCTATTGACACTTTAGCGCTTCTCAGTTTCCATACCAGTTTGGACGTTCTGGCACACATTTTCTTTGTATCATTGAAGCTTTTCATTTTTTATTTATCCTTTTATTTGGTTGGGTTGTGTCTAGTTTTTTGACTAACTGGACCTTTTTACTTTTTGACTTATTCAAGAGCAGAAAATTTGATCTCCAGAAAATAAAAATAAAAAGCTTTAATATTTATTTAAAATTCGTTTACAGTTTTCTTGTTAAAAAATATTTCATTTATAGGCAAGAGAATTAGTTTTGTCATGGCGAACGTAATGGACAGACCCAAACGCTGGAACCCGGAAGAAACACAGGTGAGTTTGTGGGTGAGAGAAAGAGATTTTAATATTGATTCTCGCTTTGTAGATGGGTCCTGACGGAGCTGTGGCGTCCCTGGGGAAAACGATGGCGAGGATGGTTCGGATCGGCGGCCCGTGGCGTCACTGGTGGAATCAACCATAAGGAAGCAGAGGCTGGTGGTGAGACAGGAGGTTTTCTGTGGATTGGATCCGAGGGGAGGATGACTGCTACAACCACTAATGCTGAATGAATCCTGGAGGCAAACGGAGAGCAAGGCTTAAACAAGAGCAAAACTAAGACTGTGGCTAAGAACGTGGCTAAGAACGTGGCTAAGAACGTGGCTAAGAACGTGGCTAAGAACGTGGCTAAGAACGTGGCTAAGAACGTGGCTAAGAACGTGGCGACCATGCTATGCACCATAGAGGAGCAACAAACTGGCGTTGAATCCTGGTCCTGAATCTCCTTATGAAGGACAGCGGAAGATGAGGTGAGTGGAAGCAGATGTGTCTAATCAGGAGCCAAGCAGAGAGGGGAGGGGGAGGAGTCTGACAGAGGCACCATGACAAGTTTCACACATTAAAATTGCATTTAGATTGCGTAACCACAGTTTTTGAATCAAGTGCATACATATTTGCATCATGATTCGATGTTAAGTCAGTGGTACAGACACCACCTGAGGTCCTATGGCGCGAATTGGGTGACGAGCTCCATGCATTACTCCCAGTACAACACAAAGTCACAAGAACACTACTGTTTTCTATTATGTAAGGTTTAAAGTTCAACAAGGTTTTTATTATCATGATTAATGTGGTGATCACCTATGGGACCGTAAACAGTAGAATGGATTGTATGTCAACATGTATTATGGTATTAATAAGTATGTCATGGTGGCCTGTCAGACACCTCCCCTTCCCAGCTCTGCTCCAGACTCACAGCTGTGACTCCTTACCTCATCGCCTCACCTGCTACTAAGGAGACTCACCTCCAGCATTCGTCGCCTGTCCGTGAACACTGATGGTGCTTAACCTCGCCTCAAGCCACGTCTGGCCCTCCATGCCTAGTTTCCTATGCTTACATTGTTTTGCTGTGCCTCAGGTCTTGCCTTCCAGGAGAGTCACCCGAGTCCTCCACCACCTCGAGCAGAAGCTGCTATCCTCGACACTCCTCAAGAACTCCAGCCACGCCACAGCAAAGAACTCCAGCCACGCTACAGCTAAGATCCCCATGCTCGCCATCATCAAGTATATCCGGCTACGCCACTGACTTTACGCTCCTGCCGGCTCAACCGAGCAACTCCCTCGAACTTCGAAAACCTGGGCCTCGCTTGAGCCTCCGCTCCGTCAAGCCCCACGTCACGCTGCAAGATCTGCTGGCTCCCACAAAATAAAACTAATTTCTTACCTTCTACCTACCTGTCTCTTCCTTCCGGGTTTCAGCATCTGGGTACGTCACGTAATCAGATCATGACAAAGTATTTGGGGTCAGTGTTTTTGGATTGCTCACAAAATTTTGAGGAAAAAGGCAGCTTTGCACATTGCCTTTACTCCAATGTGCTCTTAATTGACCCCACATAATGCACAACAGCGCAAAGCAGCTTTTCAGCATGACAGAATCAGTTGATATGCAACGATTGTGTAAGGTCTTCACTACTGCAGTGTTGCATATCAGTTAACAGTTAAAGACTTACGGCAGTAGAAAGTCAAAACTTTTAAAGGGTTAAAAACATTGCTGTAAAGGTAGAGGGCAAAGTAATGTCACCTTTCTGACTTTTTAAATGTATTGGCAGCTGCTGGGGTTGTCCCTTCAGGATCTTTAAACTGATGAGATGGAGCTTCAAACTTAGAGAAATTTGAACTAATTAGGCAAACCAGTGATCTGCATCTCATCATTACAAGGAGATAAGCAGTCAGCAGACCAAGCTGGGTTCGGTGCAAAATCAGTGTCCCAACAGAGGAAATACATCTGTAAATCCTGTTTCATTCAGCATGCATGTTTAATGCATGAATAAGATATTAATAGCACTGATGGATGGGTAAGTCTATGAAAATAATGTGAATGTATATTTCAGTGAACATTTTTTCTTTTCCCCATTGCAGTATTTCATGATGCCGCAGCATATGTGGCCCTAAACTCTTCAACCCTGATGCTCGCATTAAGGCTCCCAGTACAGGATATGGGGATTATTCTGTTATCCACGGATGGTGCTGGGAGAGAGTGATAGATGGGGAAAGAAACAGTGTGGAAGGAGAGATTGTTGAGTGGAAGTGCAACTGGGAAGATCTGGTTCAGCCTCAACGCTTTCTTCGTTCAGCGGAAATGCTGAGGTCAGTCACCAGTCACCCAACCCCCTCTTTTGCTCCCTCCACCCCTCTGTCACTCAAACCCAGGCTTCCCTCTCTTGTTTCTTTTCTCTCGTCTCTCCTCCTCTTCACTGGATGAAAGCATTTCCTCTCCTTTCCAGCAATGTGCTATTTTGACAAACAGATTTATTGGTTACGTCATATTTCTTCCCTGTTTTAATCAAAAGGCGCGGCAGCGGGGCTGACTGGGGCTCAGATTAATATCACCATTGATCAGATTGGATTGCGGTGTCTTCGCACCAACTCTACAACCCCAGCACCCCCATGCTTCAACCCCCCGCGACACACACACACACGCACTCAAAGGCTATTTTATTACAGGAAATAGCTTTACATCCTCAAAGTTCCAGTAGTGTACCTCGTGCAGCTTCATTTAAAGTGCCTATACCATGCAATCAACTTTTTTGAGCAAAGCGGCATTTTCCTCTAGTCACACATTTCTGAGTATTTCTCTAAAACTCAACTTTCTAAGCACAAGCCCCACCCAACCCAAAAAACCAACTGGGTCTTTGGGATGTGGAACAGCCCCTTCCAGCTAGAGTCAACACTGCAGATAGCGCGCCCAGGCTAACACACTCACCCACTTTCTCCGTAGAGCTAGCTGTGATCAGCAAGAACACTTTCCTTTTATATGTAAAATATGCACATCCATCTTTGCAAAAGTTCCGATATTTTTCATTTTTGTGGGTAAAACGCAGACACACTGCCGGGGCAGACAGGTTGACGTCATGAAATGAAAAGCGTTACTTCCGTGTTAGCAGATTAGCTGCAAAAATACCTAATATTTCATAAAAGGTAATAGATTATCATATTTATGGATATAATTTACCCTGAAAGGCTTAAAAATAGCATGATATAGGCCCGTAAAATTCCCACTCCCATCATCTTTAGATCTATTGTAAAAGCATTCCCAGTGGTCTTTTAATCACAATTCAGGTCTTTTTAGCCAAAACAGAAAAAAAGTGTGTCGTTTTCAAGGACATAGTTTTTGCAGAGTGGCAGGAGTTAATCAGAAATTCACCTCTGAGTTGTAGGCAGGACTGTTGAAGCAGAGTAATCCCACCCCTACAACTCGACACCTATCTGTTAACTCTCACTCCCGCTGGCTTACAGCCCCAATCTGACATTAGTGGTGTAAAAAGAAATGGCGAGCAAAATTGGAGCTAAGCAGTTGTGCATATCTGAACCAGATGCCAGCTCGGGCAAGGAAAAGACGAACCTGGATCTATTTGTGCACAAGTGGATGCATCAGAATGCAGCAGAAATGGGAGCTTGTGGCTCGTCACCTATGGCTTGTGTACATGCTTTTTCCAACTGCATTTTTTGGTCTGCTCCTGATTCACAATAAAATTTAATAAAGAAACTCAAAAATACAATTTTGAGTGTAATTTTATCTTTATAAGTCCTCCATCATGAGAACAATACCACAAGAACATTTTAAAATCACAATTTTCATCAGAGTGGATCTTTGAGTTATATGCAACATTTTGACTCGTAGTAATATGTTTGCTTTAATCATGGTTTCTGCATAGCTTGCAAAACTGTCTGAAAGGTTTCACATGTTTAAGTTTGTTAATTTCTTTTTAAATACTCCATAAATGACCCTTCAAATTTTCAGCTTTGCTGGTGCCCCAGCCTGAAGTGGATTTATTGTCGCTGGTGAAGGAAAGCATTGTGATGTTGTGGTTGACACTTGAGAAAGAGAGTAGGAGGGAGAGGAGAGCAGGTGCAGCGGCAAGGCGGTGACAATGCTGCGAGAGGAAGTCATTTTTACAAACACACCATGGCAGCCAGGGCCAGTGGCAGCCATCAGCTCTGCTCCTTCCTCTGCCAGCCACCCCTTTACCATGTGCTCACTCCCAAACACCTACACACACACACCGTGTCACACCACCTTCAATGCTTTTATCCACCCCCACCCCCACCACCACTGTTATCTCCTGGCCTGCCAGTCACGCCGCTGCAGCCCTCCTCCGTCCTCCCGCGTCGATCATGCGTGACATGGAGGTCAGTAGCAAGCAGTGGCGAGGCAAAGAGCCTCTGTGGACCCCTCCTTCAACTGCCCCCCTGGGGTGTGACCGGCAAGCAGTCTGCCGCACGCATTGGGAAATTACCACCCATCTTTTGTGGCTAAGTGCACGGGTGAGTGATGAACAGAGGCGGCCTTTGGCAGATGCTAACTGCAGGGGTGTAGAGGTAGGTGTGTGGGTGGGTGTACGAGGTGTGTGTAGGGGTAAGGGGGGGGTGCATCGTTGAAGGAAAAAATGTAAAGAGAGAGAAAAAGAGAGTGCTGTGAGGGAAGTGGTGGTTGGTGATATAAGGATGGGGGGCTGAGAAGTGGAGCCGCAGCCTTCTGATTAAGGGGCGAAAGACTGCTGGCTGAGGTGGAGGGTGGAGGGGGTGGGGGGAGGGATACATAGAACAGAGTGAGCACAGGAAAAACGGGGAGAGGAGATGGAGGGAAGAGAAAAAGGAGGCTGAGAGGGAGAGGTGGGGGAGGGACAATTTAACGAAGCTCAAAGGCCATTTCTGGAAAGCGAGGGAAGAGACAGACGTGGAGGAGATCTGGACGAATACGAGCTGGTGTTAACAGCCTGTTAGTTCTGCCCTGGCTTCTCTTCCTCTCCTGGTTCTTTGTTTGTGACTTGGTGCTTGGAAAATTGTGAGCCGGGATTTCTCCGAGCTCTTTAAAGAAACTCTGCAAATTCAATTCAAATCAATTTTATTTATATAGCTCAATATTACAACAATAGTCGTCTCAATGGGCTTTTATACAGGTAGTTGTATAGTAAACATGAAATCAAAAAAAGTCATAGAAAAGAACATGAACATGAAGTCTTAGAATTAAAAATGCAAATGGCTAAATGAAATAGACTATGCTAAACTGGGCGTTTAAAAAAAAAAAAAGGATTCCGCAAACAAAGAAGAAACCTCAGGGGATGTCCACATGAAGGAAGGATCCTCTCCCAGGACTGACAGGCGATGTACCAGAACTCTTAGAGAATATTTAGCTTATCTAACCCTACAACTACATGTTGAACCCTTATGCTATCCTAGGTACTTTAACGTTGGGTGTTGGGTCATCTAGCCCCACTTAACAGTGCGCTGAATCTTTTTTCTTCAGTGATTTGTGATCTTCACTGGTGTCCATGGATTACATGAAATCTTTCCACCTTTATCATGGTAGGAATAACACGTCAATGCAAGGGTGGGGTCATCTAAGATAGCACAAGGGTTAAATATTCCAGCAGATGGGCTTCATCTAGATGGAGTTCGGGGACGGCTGGGATCGCGAGATGAGCCAGAGGCGAGGTCCACAGCCAAGTACAGGGACGCAGACGAGCCAACTGGAATCTGGAATCACTCCCGCTCCCCTGGAGGAGAGTGGGAAAGAGGGACAATACATGAATCACACTGCACCAAACAGAGTCATGGACAACCAAATGATAAATAAATTATCAAGAATAGAGGAGAGGGAAAGTTGATGAGAATGCAGCACAGAACCCCAGTGCACCATACTTTCCCCAGCTTCTAACTTCTAGCAGCCTACTTGCAACTAATAGTTATTTTTATTACTTTTAATTCAAACATGTTAATAGTAAGTTAAATATTCTCGGGCTAGCCTGGCAAATAGCCTGTCCAAAGATGAATGTTTTAAGCCTTACTTTAAATGTAGAAACTGTGTCTGCCTCTTTTGTATGAGCTGGGAGCTTATTCCATAGAACAGGGGCTTGGTGGCTAAAGGCTCTACCTCCAACTGTGCTTTTAGTAATTCTAGGAACCACAAGCAGTTCTGCATTTTGTGAGTGAAGTGTTCTGTTTGGTAGGTAAGGCACCATGAAATCTTTAGTATAGGATGGGGACACACTATGTAAGGCCTTATAGGTTAGCAGGAGGATTTTGAGCTTGATTCTAGATTCAACTGGGAGCCAGTGAAGTGAAACCAACAAAGAAGTATGTGTTCTTTTCTGCTAGTTCCTACTAACAATCTAGCTGCTGCATTTTGAACTAGCTGAGGACTTGTAAGGAACCTTTAGGCCATGCTGCTACCAAAGACTTACAGTAATACAGCCTAGACAAAACAAATGAGTGGATCACTTTTAGATCTTCTGCTTTAGACTTTCTGATCTAAGACTTATTGCGCAGGTGAAAAAATTCAGTTTCACAAGCCTGTGAAATGTGAGCATTAAGTGATAAATCCTGGTCAACTAAAACCCCTATAGGTTTCTATCTGTGGAATTGGATGTTATATTTACGCCATCCAGGAAGACTGTCTGATCAGAGCATCTCTGAAGTTTTTAGGACCTGGTATTATGACCTCTGTTTTTTCTGGGTTTAGGAGGAGGTAATTCATTGTCATCCAGGACTTGATGTCTCTGATGCAGGCTTTCAGTTTCTTTATATGGTCATTCTGGTCAGGTTTAATGGATAAATGCAACTGCATATCATCTGCATAACAGTAAAAAATTAATGCTGTGTTTCCTGATTATGTTTCCTAAGGGCAACATGTAAAGCATAAACACAATGGGTCCTAGAACTGAGCCCAGTGGGACTCCATCGCTAATGCAATGAGAGGACTGTCCATTTACATTAACAAACTGATATATATCGGATAAATAGGATTTAAACCACTGGAGGGCAGATCCTCTGATGCTTATGTTGTGCTCTAATCTTTGGAGTAAAATACCGTGGTCGATAGTGTCAAAGACTGCACTGAGGTCTAACAGGACCAGAATAGAGAGTAGTTCCTTTGCTGAGCCAATAACAAGTCATTAGAGACTCAACCAGTTTCGGTGCTGTGGTGTGGTCTGAACCCTGACTGAAAATCTTCAAAGTGGCTATCATCCTGTAGGTGGCGGTAACTACAAATCTTTCTATAATAATAATAATTGATACTTTATTTATCCCACAATGGGGAAATTCTTCTCCGCGTTTTGACCCATCCCCTGTGGGATGGGATTTTTGCCTATTCATAATTTTTTGTCCTGAATGCTTTTCTGTTCCTCTTTAGAAATGTTTGATTTTTTTTAAAACAAATTTTCATTATCAAGCATCCAGAAAAATATATGCTTTCTACAGATTTTTATGAAACGTGGTGAAAATAGACATAAAAACTGTCCAAATAAATTTGCATCTGCGTCTTGTATGCCTGTTACCTGGCAACAGTAACTTCTTTACAGAGTAGCTAACAAACAGGAGCCATGCATGAAGAAATCCTTCTTTCTGGAAAAAAAAAAACAACAAAAACACACCAAAAGGTCGAGAAGGTGTGGGTGGAGGTATTTGTGGGTGGATAAACGGATGGGGTATGTGTGTATGAATGATAGTAAAACTTGATGTGCAAAATTAGGCTATTATAGACCCACTCCAAATTTTATTTTTGATCTGTTCTAAAATAAATTTGTCTCTGAGCTGTGGGCGGAACCGTTAGCAGAGCGTAACCATTCCCTCACTTCCCCTCATCCCTTTGTTTACACACTCTCCAGCTAGCTTACAGCCACTCACTACCTCAATCTAACATTAGCAGTGCAACAAAAATGGCAAGCAAAATTGGAACTATACAGCCTTGCAGATCTGAACTAGATACCAGCCCAGACAAGGAAAACAAAGTTGTACATGGATCTATTTTTCTGCAAGTAGACGCATAAGAATGAAGTGGAGCAAGGAGCTTGTGGCCCGCTGACTGTGACAGCTATGTCGCAGCTACAAGTTTTTCCAACTGGATTTTTTCATCCGCTCCTGATTTACCACGATTTGAATTCAAAATATATTTAGAAATGCAATGTTAATCTTAATGTTCTTAATATATGTCCATCATGAGAAAATTCCCACAAGAACATGTTAAAAACACCAAAAAAAATCTGGATCTTTAAAAGCATCTCTGGCTAAAAAGAGGTGAGTAGGGCATAAGCTTGCAGGGCGAATTCAGTTCAGTTTAGTATAAAGTGGGCTGATGGTTCTTAGTCACTAGTTGACATTTGCTTGTCTTTCTTTGAACCGTTTATCATCATAGACCTGAAAAGCACATTTTCTTTGAACTATGCAGTAATCAGAATTGGCAGAAGATTATACTTTGTATACAACCTTAAAAAAACACATTTTTTTCACGTAAGTGAAAACATGCCTTTAATAACCTCATCTTTTATTACAGTATTTTTCAACTGAACTTTGCAAAAGAAATGCAGCCTTATTCATTAAATGTGATATTTTATCATTAATCACATCAAAACGCTATAAAAATCATTTTCATTCTGACCTTAAACAACCTTTGCATTATTATTCAGTACAATAGCAGAATGTCAAAAGAAAAATAATAGCTCCTAGAGGTTACCTGAGGAACTGCAACTGTGTTTAGTTAGCTTTACTTGAAGAGTTTCCCCTTTACGGCTTAAGTGATAGGGGCCCATCACTCTGAAAAAGCTTCATTATAATTCACAAACGCCTTATTCAGTCCATATGAATCCATAATGGACTAGATCCTGTTCACCCAGGACTCATTTGATACTCATTTAACTCTTGTGCTATCCTAGGCACTTAACCATTGGGAGTTTGGTCATCTAGACCCACTAGACAGTGCGCTGAACCTTTTTTCTTCAATGGTTTGTGATCTTCACTGGTGTCCATGGATTGCATGAAATCTTTCCACCTTTATCCACCTTTGTCATGGTAGGAAGAACACGTCAATGTAAGGGTGGGGTCATCCAAGATAGCACAAGGGTTAATGTAACATTGACTATGCCACTGGCATGGGAATATCAGATGGTCAAGTAAAAGTAGGCACCATAGGGACATTGCAAGTGTCATTAATAGCCACATACCTACAGACACAACCTGTGGTATGTAGGTCATGGCTGATAATTTCATGTTGTGTTGCTATGACAACAACCAATAGATTTGAACAATGTTTTACAAAACAAACAGGCGAATATGCCAACATTAAGTAGCTTTAACATCAGACTAGAGCATTATACATCTGTGGGGCCCCTTAAGCAGCATGGTTTTTAATCTCAGTGTACATGCGGACAGTGAAAATCAAGGCATGTCTTAAATTTAAATATGTACAATGAGCGGATGAATATTTCTTCATTGCTTCAAACTTTTGTCTTGCAATACATGGAAAAATGTGCATTATCTCATCTCTGAACGAAAGAAAGAGCAGCATTTTTCAACTCCAATCTAAACTGGATGCAAATGTGTTTAGTAATTGTTGGTACAGATCAGCGGCGGAGCTAGACCATTTTATGTGGGAGGAGGGATGGAGGCAGAAAGCAAATGAAAACAGCAGAGTGGACATGTGAAAGGATCAAAATATGTTTCCAATCAGTTTGATTATTGATAAGTTTCCTTAGGTTTCTGAAGACAGACAGAGACGCCCCTGCCCTGATGCTGTTCACACATCTTTATAACAGCATGGTTTATTGTCTGAAAAAAGTCTGTAGGCCAGAAAGACTGCTTTAACTTTAATTCGAGTGGCCACCGGTGATTTTATTAATTTCAGTTATTCTTAAGAAGTTCAATTTTATTTTGTCTTGAGGCACTGCAAAATAAATTTGAACATCAAATCAACTAATTATCATAAATCAGTTCCTTTCAAACATCCCAAATCCTTTTAATCCACTTTCTCCCAGGTCTATCTGATAAGGCCAGTTTGCCTTGATTGTTTGGTCCAAAAAAATGAACCTTAACCCTGGGCAAGCAGTGGGCAACAATAAAAATAACAAGCTAAACAATTTAACAATCTAAATGGAAGAATGGGAACTACCAATCATCCACACCATCTGCTGTGACCGGTTGGGGTCTGAGAAGACAGGAAAGAGACAGAAAAACACAGATTTGTCATGTTATGAGACAACAGAGGTAAAATAGTAACAGCTGAAATAAGGAGGACAGGTTGATTGCTACCTCGTCTTCTTTGCCTTTTAGCTGCTCCCTTTAGAGGTCACCACAGCAAATCATCCACCTCCATCTAATCCTGTCCTCTGTATCCTCATCACTCACACCAGCCACCCTCGTGTCCTCCGTGACTACATCCATGAACCTCCTCTTTGTTCTTCCTCTAGGCCTCTATCCTGGTTTAATCATCTTCAGCATCTTTTTACCAATATGATCATTGTCCCTCCTCTCAATGTGTCCAAACCACTGAGATGGTTTTAGCAATTTTCAGCAGATACCCCAACTTCTGCTACTGAGAAGATAGACAGGTACCGTTGTCATCATAGTTGAAAGTTAAATGCTGCAATCTCGGTGATCTCATTTAGCTTGCCACAAGTGGCTGTGGGGCTCGGTTGGTAAGGTAGAAGGCTGCCATGCAGGAATCCAGGGTTCAATTCCCAGAGGGGAATAAACAGTGGTACTGGATACTGGGGACAATTACCATATCAATGGCAAGCAATTAACATCACCCAGTGGGGGCCCTTGGGCAAGACCCTCAAAGCTACTGCTCTGAGTGCAGTTCAGCTGCCCCATGCGGAGAAGAATTTCCCATTGTGGGATAAGTAAGCTATCAATTGTTATTATTATTACAAGATTGCAGATCCGGTTCCCACTCTGTCCTTGGGCAAGTCCCTCAATCAGTCACTGCTCCTGGTGGCCATGTTAGCTCTTTGCATGGCTTCTCCATGGATGTACAGTATGGGTGAATAGGGACTGTGACTTTACAGCTTTTTAAGCATCGAAGAAGGTGAAAAAGGACAGTATACTTGTAAGACATTTAGAATTTTTTGGGTCTATAATGCTGACAAATTACACTTTGACGTTGTCTGTCCTATTTTACACTTAAGTTACGTTTACACCACACTCTGCAACACTCATTCAAGGGACCACTTCCAAAGGTAAATAATCACATTTTGGGCTTTCGTGTTCAAAACTCTTGCGTACACGTGTTCCTACGCAAGTTTCTACAACCATGTTCAGGCTCTACGAACAAAACATGCGGTTATTGAACATGTGTGGAAAGTTAAACCAGGCTGAACTTTGACCAATCGGGGACTCAATCTGGGACTGACATATGGATGACGTTCTTTTCTTTTCCCAGAATTGCTAATCATTTGAACATTGATCAAGGAGGAGAAATTAATAATTGCAATCTGTGACCATCTGGATATGACACCAAGTCTGCGATATATCGGAATAGAGCAATGAAAGAAAAACCCTGGAGCAAGATTCACAGATTGCACCACTTTTGCACCAAGCCTCCTCCAACTCCAGGTGGTGGACATGCAATAGTAAACAGAAGAAAAAGAAAAAGAATAAGAAGAACCTCTTCCCTGTTTGTCCAGTGTGAACACCATGGGCTAAATGCGTGTTCAAGAACTAAGGTTCTTGGATTCTCCACACATGCCCTGTGTGTTTGTGGCTTTACACTTTACCAGTTCCATTTTCTGATCAAGTGCACATGCTATGGCAGAGTTTCTGCTGGCAGTCTAGGCATTCTGCACTTTAGTGTGTTGTTGGCCTATCTATAATTTGTTATGTTTTTAAACTGTCAAGTGGTTATTTTGTCAAGGATTGAGGTTTCATTAAAAGAAAATGGAAAATTATTCTGGACATCGTCTGAATTGCTGTCCTATAAGTAAAAGTTCTGATAAAAAAAAAAGTAAAGATAGTAAACAAAAGAGGCACCAGTGCTAAACCCTGGAGAAGAAGGGATGAAGTGCAAAGGTTTCTCCTTTCCATAATATCTACGAAAAAACAGATGAAGCTCAAGATGACAAAGGAGTTGCATGGTTTGCTTGACATTTATTTTTGTAACTTTGTAAACCAAAAAAAAAAACATTAAAAACAATGTACTGTATTTATTGTTTTTTTAATTAAAGAAGAACAGCAGGTTTAGGAAAAAATTAAAATCAGAAAGATTAGTAGAGGGACGTGAATCCTGCGTGAAAAGGTGGTGCAGTGAAATAAAATCCACACTTCCTGTCACGCCACTTGCTGAAAGTTATTGACTGAAACACTGCACAGTGGAGGCGGTGGGTGACACACATGATCTTTAACTTGAGAGTGCTGGCTGTGTGGACCGGGGTTCACTTTACCTTTACAGGGGTCAGATTTCACATAGTCCTTGCCAGCTGCTCAAAGCTTTTGCACCGCTGTCTAAAAGTGGACACAGAGACAAAAGTCTGGATGAGCCTTTGAAGAAAATCATTGTGGTATAATACAGTGCATGGTTTACTAGTATTTTTTAAAATTGAAAATGTTAAAGTTCATCTGTATTCTGCTGCAACATCACTGGTTGCCTGATGAAAGAATCTGGTTCTTTCGACCAGCAAATGGTGACTTAATCAAGCAGTAACAGTGGAAACAAAATGATTTCCAGCTAATCTTGTGGCCATTGATGAGCAAAGGTAACAGCTCGGATGCTCGCAAATGAGCCGCTGCCTTGAAAGCTCCCCAGCTAATGACACGATTATTTGCTCATCAGGGTGATGCGAGGATGTATGTGTGAGGCTGCATGCATGAGCGAATGTATAGCGCATGTTTGAATGCCTGTATTGCTTGCTGTTGATGGCTGCAGCGGTGGTGGGTGGTGTTGGCCACATCTCTGCGTGATAATAAAAGCTGGTGCTGCTGTTACAGAGCCCAGCATTGGCGTACTGCTTTTGGGTGCTGCTTCTCTGCCCAGTGAACTGCAGACACAACGCAGAGTTTAAAGGAGTAAAACGACGAAGAAATTCAGTGCACTGAAGACGTGAGGAACGTTCAAAGGTTTTGATTTTAAATGCTGAGCAAAAGCCGTGTTTAGTATTTCCCCCCTTCCTCCCAGAGACAAAGTGAACAGGCAGGAAATGCAAGGATTGTTAGACATTTAATCTTCTTTCTACTGAGTAAACCTCG
Organism: Oryzias latipes; assembly: GCF_053564925.1. Lineage (NCBI taxonomy): Eukaryota > Metazoa > Chordata > Actinopteri > Beloniformes > Adrianichthyidae > Oryzias > Oryzias latipes. Next base: position 27,584,913 of record NC_136237.1, on the reverse strand, counting down.
AGCTTGTAAAAAATGTTTTTAAAAAGCAACAATTTCAATAGTGTCACTGAAACTAACTAAAAAAGTCATCAGTTTTTTCAGGTGAATTTTGTTGAATTGGAAATATCTAAACTCACTAATTACACAAAATAATTACAATTAAAATAAGAGTATTGTCTCTTTTTCAGAAGCAGGGTGTACTTTTGAAGAGACATCAAAAAGCTGTTTATTCTGTTTTTATTTTTTATTTTGTTTTAACTTCTTTAAAGGAAATCGGCTGTATGATGACATTTTTTTTTGTACAATTTAAATTTAAATGTTGCCAGAGAATATGTGATACTGCATTGCAGACATGACAGTGACACAACAAATTTACAGCCAGTAGATAAATGACATACAAATTAAATCAAATTAAATTCACGAAAGATCAAACAGTGGAAAATAATTGTGATCTGATTTTTCTAAATCTACATAAAACTTGCCTCTTAAGATTGCAGCAAGTAAGAGAGAAAGAGTGAAAGAAAATCATTTAATTTTCTTAGGAATGGGAAAAGTGCAATGCAAAAGTGCCCAATGCAAATGCTCAGCTCTAATGAAGAAACAAGTATGTATAAAAAACTAAAAGAATAACTCCTGCAGCTTTTTTTCTTCTATTTGAAAATGTATGTTGAACATATTAACCCTTGTGCTATCTTAGATGACCCCACCCTTACATTGACGTGTTCTCCCTACCATGACAAAGGTGGATAAAGGTGGAAAGATTTCATGTAATCCATGGACACCAGTGAGGTTCACAAATCATTGAAAAAAAAAGGTTCAGCGCACTGTCTTTTAGAACAGAGTTTCTGCAGAGTGACAGTAGTTTATTAGATATTCACCTTTGAATGTTTGGCATTTAGTAATGCCACCCCATTTCCTATCAACCATCTGTTGACACCAGGGGTGAGCAAAGTGCGGCCCGCGGGCTGGATCCGGCCTGCCTCCATGTTTGCTCCGGCCCACTGAACAATATCAGAGACCCATATATATATATTTTTTTAACTTATACACAAAACGTATTATGTGAGTAACAAATCACGCGCAAATCCAAATTTATGTACAAATCCTAATTTACGCACGCACAAAGCAAGAATATGCATTCACAAATCCTAATTTACGCACAAATCAAGAACTACGCAAGCACAAATACGACTGAGTCTAATTTCTCTCCATAAATATGCGTAGCTGCAGCAAAAGACATAGAAATGTGCTTTCCATTATTACTGGATGAGAAACAGACGCGCAGGACACAGCGCAGCTGCACAAAACGTGAGACGTGTGAGGAGCTGCAGTGCCCAAAGTCTTTATTAGGATTATTATGACGGGAGAGGATTGACTATTTATTGTTTTTTTGTGTGTTTTTTTTAAATGTATCAGTATATTTTTCCTGAATTTTTGTCTTTGAAAATCATAGAGTGTTATTTGGTCATTGCTTTATTTAATAAATAATGTTATTTATTTTAATAAAAAGATCATGAATGAAACTTTATTCATATAGAACTTTACAACTCTTTAAAGGTACCAAAGGGCTTCACAATAAAAAATTGATCTAAAATGGGGACAAAATTTTTAAACTAAAAACTTTAGAATAAGTTGTTTTAGAATATAATTTTCAATCCAAATGTTTTCATCTACATTCCATGTTATATCATTCTCACTCCACGCATCTTCTCCCGATCTGGCCCTTCTATCGAATTTTAGAACTCAATGTGGCCCACGAGTTAAATAATTGCCCACCCCTGGTTTACACTCTCTCCCACTAGCTTACAGCCCCTCACAACCCCAACCTAACATACTGGTGTGACAAAACTGGTGAGCAATGCTGGAGCTATCCAGCTGTACAGTTTTGAGCCAGACGCCAGCCCAGATGAGGAAAACGAAGACGTAAATGAATCTTCTTGTCATCAAGTGACGGGGCCGAGCAGGGAACTTGTGGTCCGCCCAGAGTAGTTTCTGCAAAACATTTGTAATCTTTTTCCAATTGCATTTCTGATTCATGACAATTTTAACAAAGAAATAATCAGAAATTCAATTTTAAGCAGATTTTTCTTTAAACGTGTCCATGATTAGAAAATTGCCACAAGACTATACGAAAAGCACAAAAACACAATTTTCATCATAGTTGGTTTTAAATTTATTTTTTAATTCTCAAAAGTTATGACTACTTTGTTCTTGCAGTGACTTCAAAATAATTTTTCTCACAGAAAAGCAGAAACTGAGCTTTATCTTGTTGTAAATTTTTCTATCATTTCTCACTGCAGACAGGAGCAGGAACCAATGAGACTGCAACACTACAGTTTTTCAACAACATGGAGAGTGGGACAGCGCTTTGAGCCATAGTTGGAAAATAAGTCATGTAAATCAGTGTCACACAGAAACACTATCTTTCATCTTATAAAAAAAAAAAAGCTTGACATAAATATGTACCCAATGCTAATAAATTATGCTAATTAGGGAGTTTCTATATTCTTCCCGTGCATGTTTGGGTTTTCTCCGGACCCTGGCTTCCTCCCACTGTCCAGAAGCTACCTACAAAGGTTAATTGGTATCTCTAAATTGTCATTTGGTATGCATATGAGTGTGTGAGTGTGTGTGGAACAGACCAGCCACCTGTTCAGGGTGTACCCTGCCTTAGCCCAAATGTTGCTGGGTTGGCTCCAGCCACCTGGTAACTGTGTAAGAGATTCAGGGAGTTCTGAAGGAATGGAATAACCTGATCACTCCTCACTAGCTTCATATGTGGGGGTTAGGAGAACATGGGGCAAACCAAAGACAAGTTGGTGAAAAACTTAAAATATTTATTTACCAAACTACAGTAAAGGACAATTTCAAACATTAAAAAAGCTAGACAAAAATCAAACTGATTACGATACATATGCAGAATAAAAAATAAAAAAGCAACAGCCTTGATGAGTGCTCTGTGACCATAACCCTGATGCTGCTGTTTATATAGTACAGTAGGCTATATAGTCATACATTTTATTAAAATGTTTTTAATACTTAGTCACCCAACTTTTATCCTGTTTATAACTTCTGCTCTTAGGCCTGTACTCTGTTGGATAGTTGTGCAATACATTTCCCTAGATTCTGTAATATTCATGTTTGTAACGAACACAATTTGAATCAGTTAAAAATGATAACAGAATTTTTAAGTGAATTCTAATGCTAAATAAATAAAAGAAAAAAGAAAACTAAGAAAGAAAAGACAGAGATCCTAAATCTGATTCAAATAAATGACTTATGATTATCAGAAAAGAAAACTTTTATAAAATGCATTGTTTTTATTGAATGTGCAGGCATCATAATCAAAAAGCATAATCTCTCCACTGAAACTGCAAATTAAAAAAAAAAAACTAAGCCAAAACACGACAGCATTCACTGATGTTTGGCTGCGATCAGTGGCATAAAAAGCCTTTCCCTGAATTTGAAGGAGGAAATTTACTTTCATGCCACATGGCCACACTCATAATTATCTGATTGTTGCAGACCATTAGGAATTTGATTTATTGTTCTTTGGCAGTCAGGATGGAGGTTTCTCACCCTCGCCATGAACGTGTGTGAAATGCACAAGTCTGGAGGGCTGAGGAGAATATGGGGAAGCGAGAGCCATATGTCTGTGCTGTCAGAGAGCCACTTGTTAGAGGAAGTTTAGCCTCTCTGTGCCTCCAGCCACAACCTTAATTATTAACAACATGTCTCCCCTCTGAAGAGCTGTGTGAGGGCGGCTCAGTGAAAAAGATGCTTTGGAGTGTGGACCGGATGCTGAAAACCCCCTGGATATGGAGATATTCAGTCATGGTGGGGAAGGTTTTCAGGAAAGACACTTTCCTTGCTATTTCCTCTCCTGTGAGACTCAGCAGCTGAAGATCACTGGTGAAGACCTGAGGAATTCCGAGGGATTTGCTCTCATTACATGTAAATCAGTACAATCATTGTAAAGTCTGTTGAAATGAGCTCATGAAAACGAGGACAGGTGCATCCTTTTTTTATCTACTGAGCCTTGAAAAACCATTATACTATTATACTATAGGGTCTTCTTCTGGGGTCATACCAGTTGTTGTCCAATGTCCAATTTTAAAACTTCAAATTTCAGCTATTAGTTAGATTACTTACTAACTACTAGTGATGACAAATTGTTTTAAAGTTTCTGTGATCACAGGTCAGGTGTGTCGTGAGAAATTATCTCTAATTGATCTAAAAAAACATTTACCATTAGTAGGATATCAGCTCTGTGTTCATCCAAACAGGCCCAGATTTCACACTGACTGTACTTGTCAAATTATAAGTCGCTCTGGAGTATAAGTCGCAACATCAAAAAAGTGCATTATAAAGAAGAAAAATTATATAAAAGTCGCACTTTCGGCTAAAAAGTCAATCCACCAAGCCTGGCATAATACTGCGTTCACACCCAACACGAGTCATGACAAAGTTGCATCCACTGCCTCTTTTGACGCGTATCATATTCAATGCTCAACACTTGTCCAATGTATGTGTTATGTGTTCATAAACTAGACGCTCTTGCTCCTGATCACTACATGGAAGCATTGAATGTAAATCTCATTTACGGTGCATGTGAGACACTGACAATGTAAAAAGAGCAGGTTTAATTATGTATTTTGAATAGCTCTTTAAAAACATCAGTAAACACGCCTCCATGTTTGGGTTCATTCAGTCTTTTTTTGTTATTTTTTTGTCAAGTTCACCTTCTACTGCAGGAGCTGCGTCTAAATCAGTGGTCTCCAACCGGGCCGTGGACCGATACCGGTCCGTGGATCAATTGGCACCAGGTCGCAGAAGAAATAATTAATTATGCCTTGTTCTTTTTTTTCTTTTAAGTTTCGACAATGTTTTATTTTAAAAGATCTTTGATTTTGAAAAAATTAGACCCAGGACTAGGAGAGGAGATACTACATTTCTCGGCTGGCCCGTGAAGGAATGACTGGGGAGAAGGAAGTCTTGACATCTTTTTTTAGACAGCTGCCCCAGCGACCCACTCCCGGATGAGTGGAAGGAGCTGGATGGATGGATGGATGGATGGATGGATGGATGGATGGATGGATGGATGGATGGATGGATGGATGGATGGATGGATGGATGGAAAGATGGATTCTCTCAGCTACATCTGAAATCACTTGAGCTGTAAAGTTTGGACAGGGGAGGACTACATTTGATCGATCTTTTATTCTGAAAGAAATTGGTTCTGAAAATTGACAAGAATGGTTGGTTAGATTTCAGTCAGGTTACAGGTTCCTTCCAGGTTACATTTCAGTCACTTGAGCGCTAAAAGTAGTTTGGTGACGTGCTACATGAGAAAAGTTGTATGTGAAACGTTTCCTTGCAAATGGATAAGGGATAAGTGCAGGGACAGAAGAACAGATGGAAGAACGGGCTACGACTTCAAGACAACTATGTGAGTACTATGTTTACATAGTACTATATTTACATGGTACTCACAACGCTCATTGGCAGAATATGTTACTAGAGATTGATGTTCCATTGGTGTTATCTGTTGTTAATATTATTAAAAGATTTGTTTTTTTGTGATGATCAGAAGTTTTTTTTCTTTTTAAAATTGGACCAAAATTAAGCATCCCCGGCAACCCCCACCCCTTTCCACCGGGCCGCGCTAAAATCCCCAGGGGTTGACCGATCCACAGCCACATAAAGGATAGGGAGCACTGGTCTAAATGACAGCACCTTCAGCGGTACTTCTGTGACTCTGTAACCCAGTTTGACTTGATGTCATTAGTTCATTAGTCTGGGGAAAAACAAAATAAAAGCAAAAATAATAATCACTCGATGTAAATAATAAAAATATTATGAAGTTCTGGAGAAGAACCATCAAATTCTCCTTCATGTTTTTTTTATTTTGGGCAGCACTTCTTCTGCGCTGCTGTCAGTAGCCAATACTGGTACACACACCTACAGCGCCCTCTAGTGGTTGCTAGTGGGAAACAACCGCCAAAGGGCATCGGGTTGTTAGTGGGAAAATAACAAATATACAAACCTATATTTATTTTAAAAGAAATCACATCTAAGTTGTTCCTGAGTATAGGTCACACTCCTGGCCAAACTATGCAAAAAACGTGATTTAAACTCCCAAAAATATGGCAGGTAGAAATACTTTTTATATTTATTTGAATCAAGACACAATGACAATTCATTGCTAATACAGACTATAGAGTTAAAAAATATTATTATTATTTTTATCATTTTGTTTTGTTGTGTACCTAGAGGTTTTATCAAGATTAAAGTATATCTTGGCTCAGAAAAGGTTGAAAAATACTGATGTAAACCGTGCATAGTCCTGCATGCTTGTTTAGATGGCAGAAAGTTATGATGTGAGCAACAGCAGATGCATTTGTTCTAGCAGATTACTTTTGCTGACTAAGCTTGTTTCTGGAATTAAACGTTGCCTGTAAACAGGAAGTGTTGATTGGCTTAGCTAGAAGAAAACCATGTCCGAGGTAAATTATTTTGGGATGAGACATTTGGCTGCTTTCACCCAGAACATTTTATCATGTAAACACCATTATGACATGTCCGAAAAAAGGGTGGTCAAATAACCACCATAGACCGTTGTGTTTTTTTTTTTTAACTCATTAGCTGTTGGGACAAACAGAATGTTTTTTTCTCATCTCCATTTGGAAATGATCTGAACATAAATGATTTGCAAAAGGGCCACATGGCTCCCTCACTATTTTTTACTGTGTGAGTTAAAAACCTGGCTCAGAATTACTGAAAATACGATGCAGCACAGTGCGAACACAAAGCTCATTGGTCGTTTCTCCGACTGTTGTTGCTGAAAAAAAGTGCCACATCATGCGAGCATCAACTGACAGTTTGTGGTTGAAACTATCAAAACATGCTGCAAATCACATGGAAGGAGGGAGTTAGAAATGTGACCTTTTTCAGAACATGATCTTCACTCAGAATACAGAAGACAGTGTCTGCTCCTCTCATTATGGGCTGTTGCCTTGTTTGGTTGCACATCTTTATTTTGTTTACTCCTGACACCTCTCTCTGACTCTGCACCTGCTTACACCAGCACACATTCACCAGATAGGCAACCATTCCAGGCCAAAACATCAAAGACTTCTGCTCCTGACTCTGAGTTCATGCTTATAATCTTCCTGTTTTATCAGACCATTTTTTGAAGGGGATTCCAATCTATTTGTCTCAAAAGCGAAACTGGAGCTGTTCCCTGCTATGAGTCCACCCAAACGGGTCTTTCACACTCATCTGAAGCCAAAAATAAATTAAAGTAAGGAAACAAGGACTGAAGTGAACCTGTTGTGTTGCTGCTTCTCTCTAGAAAGGACCAAAAGAAGCAAATTTGTCCTGATAGTTCAGGGGTGTCAAACTCATTTTCCCCGAGGGCCACATCAACATAGTGTCTGTCCTCAAAGGGCCAGATATAACTTATACATGTAGATAAATGTAATGAAAAGAAATGTAACTACTCCTTAATGTTAAATTACTCATTTATCTATTTATTATAACTTTTTAAAGTGACAATTACAGTTGCATAGAAAACATAGTTTTGCTTGTTACTCTAGCAGAAATCCTTTTATGTTTGATTCTGTCAGGTTAGGTTATATGGATAGTGTTTAGTTTCGTCTGATTACCCCTAGATATAAATAAATACACACCAATTTTTATTATTACTTAAAAACCTTTATGCTCTCGCGGGCCACATGAAAGGACATGAAGGGCCGCATTTGGCCCCCAGGCCTTGAGTTTGACACATGTGTGATAGTTGATTTTAATACTTACTAATGGGTACACTTACTCTAATTATCCTATAGTTTTGCTGCTCTCTTTAGTGTCTTAGGGTGTAGGGTGTATTCAGACTGGAGAAATCCTTTGTTCCGGATCAAGTCTGCTTAATTTGTTCCAGATTGAGGCCCGGACCTAGAGTTTGGTCTGTATTCAGACTGGCACAAAGTGGCCCATTTCTGGCAAGGAGACATACCATGTGTGCTTTAACTCAGGATTCTAGCAACTGCAGGGATGAAGAGATGCAGGGTATAAAGGTATGCTGCTAAGTGTTTATGACACATAGATTGTCGGGGCAACAGTGTGAAGCAATGTGTATTATGGTAAAAGATGTCTTGATGAGTCTGAAATAACCCTTGTGCTATCTTAGATGACCCCACCCTTGCATTGACGTGTTCTCCCTACCATGACAAAGGTGGATAAAGGTGGAAATATTTCATGTAATCCATGGACACCAGTGAGGTTCTCATATCATTGAAGAAAAAAGGTTCCGAGCACTGTCTAGTGGGTCTAGATGACCCAACTCCCAATGTTAAAGTGCCAAGGATAGCACAAGGGTTAATCTGACCACATTTCAATGAGTTGCCGTGTGTCATCGTTGTGGTGTTATGGCAATGGTTCTTGAACTTTTTCTCTTGTTCCCCCTTTTGGAGGTGGAAAAATGCCCCCATCCCACCCCCTCGAAAAAAAAAAACTGTGACAAAATAAGCCAAATATGTTCAACTTTAATACCATATCAAAATCTTAAACATTCCTGCTGCTACAGACAAAAAAAATCAATAAAGGGGAATTCACTTCGTGAGAACAATAACACTGAACCTATGAACAATAAGGAAAAAAAAAGTTGTGTTAATGGCTGCGATGTGTCTGCTTTGTGCAACACATCTTTTCAAAACGAGGTTGCAGGTTTGTTACTTCAACTCTCAAGTCATGCTCAATATTGAGCCTAGCTCTGCTCTTTGTTTTCAAAGTGGCAACAGCAGAAAAGCCGATCTCTCAAAGATCGGACGCAGACTGGAAGCAGAATCCCCACAGCTTTCCATGAGTGGATGCTCCCTCTCCACACTCCTACTCTGTTAAACGTCGGCTACCGTGGCCGTTTTGGTCCAGTTGTTCTACTACGAGGACAGCAAAGGTGTTATCTAATTTAGCTTTCTTTTTCTTTATTCAGTACATTTTACCTGGTTAATCTTTAACATTACGCCATTTTCTCTGGTGCTTTTGTAACAGACAAAACAGTTTGAGACTAAGCTGGGTTACTTTTCCTATCTCATCTGCTTCCTGAACAAAAATGTCCACATGTGCACATTATGTGCAGAGAGCACACACACACTCAGGTTAACTGAGCTCAATGCTGCAGAACAGCCATCAGTCAAAGTGCGTTGGCACTGCAGGTCTGGGGGCATTTACATAGATAGATGATGGAGAGATTATGGGGCACAGGGGTTATTAATCACACAGCTGAGGAGGAGAAGAGACTGCTTGATGTCAACTCTTCTCTCCTGGGATGGCTCTTCAGACCTGATATGTCTTTTGTGCCAATCCTACTGTTCTGTGTGGCGGTTAGCTGAGCTACGGTGCTGTATTAATACATTTGCATTATGTAGTGCTGCAGGGTAAAAGTGCAGTAAGAGTACAGTTTGTTGCCTTCTAAAGAGTAACAAAACATTACATTTTCACACTGACAGTTCAGATTTTTACACACAAAAAAACTGAAAATAAAAAAGTGTGGTGTACAATGCAAAAATAAAAATACTAATTATGTTTTCAGTTAATTCTCTGCAAATTTTACTTAATTAACCACTTGATGAATACTGATGCAAATATGCATCCAAAGTTACCTTGATTAAGGTTCTACATAAAAGCCAAAATATAAGTAAAATTTTTTTTCATAACTGGAAAAATGTTCAAGAGTTAAGGGGTTACATTGTTTTATAGACAGAAAAAAACAAAGTTTAAAAAGAATCTACAATAAATTCTAACTTTGGTGGAATTTGTGTTTTTGCATTTTATCTAAGTACCAGAAAGAACACAGAAAACCAAAAAAAGTGAAAAGCACGAATATTGTAAAAGTAATATGTAAATGATCCTTTGTCAATGGTTTTGTGTCAGATGCTTAGCTGAAGGTTAACTGTAGCTGCTTAATTTTAAATGAGGTAAAAGCCTATAAATAAACCAGTGAAGATGCTCCATGAATTAATTTTAGAATGTCAGGCCAGTGTTTTTGATTTTTCAACCCAAGTTTAAGTTCAAAATGTGTTGCTAATTCTTCAATGAAACTGACAATAAGAAAGTACAATTGTGTTTTTTTTATATTTAAACTTGCAGACTACAACAAACAATAGAAAAGCTGAATACTGCAAAATATGTAAACTATTTGAAAAAAGCATACTTTACCTACTTTCTGAATTATTTTATTACTTAATTATTGTATTTTACTTATTTCGATTATTGTATTTAATTTTTTTACTTATTTATTCATTTTTAATAGGAAATGCTACACTGTGTAATAATTTGTTCATAACATACACTTCGCCATTGTACAATCTAAATGTAATACTCAGAATAAGACACTGTCAATCTCAAAGGCACTATTCCCATTTACAATTAGTTCCCCCATTCATCCATTTTCTGAACACTGTCACGGGGTTGCTGGAGTCTATCCCAACTGCGGTGGGGCAAATCCTAGACAGGCAAGTGTGTTGCAGGGTCACCCAACCACACAAGAATTCACGGGAAGAACATGCAAACTCCACACATTTAAAGAACCTCTTCTTTTCTGTAAACCATCTAATTTTAACCACCATTTGTTCTCAGTCTCAACGTCCAAAAGTTGTAAATATTCAAGTTGACCTTTTCATACATTCTTTAGTATTTCGTGCAAGTTCTGGTCATGACGATGTCTATAAAAACACACCAATCACATGCAAAACAATTATGTTACACCCCTGTCTAGGGGCTCGTAAAAGGATGTAACATGAAGGTGAAAGAAACTAATTAAATACCCTAACGACTCAAAAACTCTCACAAACAAACCCAGGCTGAAAATAAGCTGGGAATTTATTTACAGAAAAACTCAAAACTAAACAAAAGAAAAAAAAATACAAGGATCAAAGTCTCTAACAATAACACAACATAAAACTCTGCTGATGCCAGCTGGGGTGAGGGGGGTCCAACAGATGATCTGGCAGTATTTAAACCCTGAGCTGGACATCCTCAGCCAATCAGGTGTTCCGGACAAGTGGGGCTCCAGTCTGCAAACAGAATTAGAGGGAAAAAATAAGAAGAGAAAAACTCCCACTGCAGGAGAAAACAAAAGAAAACAGAGACAGAAAAATACTCCAGAAGTACAAAAATACCAAACAATATTTCAACTACAGCTGTAAGAAGGGCCCAGCTGGGATTTGAATAGAGCCCTCTTGCTGTGAGGTTATAGCACTAACCAGTGCACCATACAGCCCTCACATTAAGTCAATTATTTGAATTTTATGATTTGATCTCCCTACAGAGAAGTGAGTTTCTACCAATTTCTTAATTAGACTGACAGTTTACTGATTTTTGAACAGGTCAGACCTTGCAAGATGCAGTTTTGTTGTGACAAAACATATTTTTACAGCTATTCATTTCAGTAAGACTGTCCAAGAACAATATTATCTGAAGACCTTAGTTTTCTGATATATAGTTTATGATTGATTCTGAAAACTACACAGTTCCTTGAATATCTTCGGAAAGATTTTAAGGGAAATTTATTAAATTTTAGAAATGTATATTCTGCAACACTCATTAACAATACAGTACACCTCATGGCTTTTTATATTTTAGATGTCTCAGTGTGAGGTACAATTAGGTTTTCTCAGAAGCTCAGCATTACATAAAGATTTCAACTTTAATTCAGAGGAACATTCCAAACCAGCCTCCATCCTTCACTTTCTCTTCCTTTTGAATAGTGAGGGGTTGAAATGAGCAACCGGGGAACTTGTGGATGGGATTTGGGGGTAATCCACAGAGACAGGTGAAGTACTCTGTTACTCCTGGCTGTTTGCTTTGGTGAATGTAACTGCAATCCCCTGACCCCAATGGGACGTGACATCGGGATTCTCTCTTACTCCTCGCTGCTCCATCAACACGAGATCACTCCTGAAAGGGGCTGTGGGGTGGGCACTACTGGATTACCTGATGTTAATAAATGGATTCAAACAAAAGCTGATTTGCTAAAGATAGTTGAAGAGAAGCTTCTTGCTAGTCTAAGTCAAACAATAAGTTTCATTAATAAAGTCTGTAACCGTTACTGATAAGGTTCTAGACATCTCTGTGGCTAAATGTTTGTTTGGTGCAAAAAGGAAGACGATTTGTTGTTTTATGAAATGGTGGTAAACAAAGTGTCAAAGAAAGTGTCTGCTCCTGTCTGGTTCACACCGTTCAGCTCTCTTTAGCTCTCAGCACGAGGCTGCACAGTGCTCCACCTATCTACACCTTCTCCAAGTGACTACACAATAGTTTTCACACAACAGACAATGTGATGTTTGGCCAAGTTGTAGTGATGAAAAAAATATCCAAGACCTCCAATATTGGAGCCACAGGACCAAACATTTCCTTTCTTGTATCAACCAGCCTTTAGCCTGAAACTTTTACTTTCATTTCAATTTTTTTATTCAGACCAAAAGAGCACTCAAGAGCCTTTTTTGAATGAGCAAATGTCTCTATGACCTGGTACTCATTTTTTTTCAATCTACAAATTCTGCATGTAAGCGAAGCAGCTTTTAGACCACAGACCGATTGTCTGTGGGAGCCACATCCACGTTATTGACGCCATGACTAAGTAATATGAACAACCATGGATTAGCAGCGAGCTGAACATGAAGACAAAATCCCACTGAGATGAGAGAGCGAGACACAAAGAGTTATTACAGAGAAGTTGGGGGGGGGACTCAGTTGGCTCTCTTTTTAGTACAGAATTGAGTGCACTTTTTTTTCTTTTCGTGAGTTCGGGTCGAATTTTATTGCACTTTTTAGATGTGAATTGAAATCTGTGCACAGAAGCATGTCAGGGGCGTGTGGTCAGGGGAAGCATATGTGTATGTGAAAAAGCATTTGCGCTGGTTTATTTTATTTTATTTTTATTTAATTTTATTTTTATTTTTCCACAATGCGTTGAAAGCAACAAATCTCACAATACAGAATGTGGAAAAAATGGACATCCCAAAAGCAGCTGCTTATTATTAGGGGTTCTGTGTCTATTGTAATGGCTGTCCATGTTGGGAGGTATTCTGAACTGTTACACATTTTACATTCTTCATTGGCCAAATATGTACTTGCTATGTGAATGGATAAAATCCTCATATGGAACACAATCAGTACATGGAAAACATACTGGAGGTATGTACTGTATTTGTGAATCTGACTGAAGGGGTCTGTGCCTCACCAGACACAAGCCTCACAGCACATCATTGAAGCATGTGTGTCATGATTGTTGCACCAGGTGGCCACAAACCCAGTGACCCAGCTCAATGGTCTTATATTTGAGTGTCTGCCCTGATACTGGTAAGTTGGGAGTTCAAATCCATGGTTACAATACAACAAAGATTAAAAAATGAAACCCAATACCTCCCCACATGACACATGCATGGGGAGGTAAAACCACTAAATGGTTCCTGAGCACAGTTGTGTCTGCAGCTCACTGCTCCTCCAGGTGCAGAGAATACATTTCACACCGCCATGTGTGTAAAAATTGATAAAATCCAAATCATAAGGACGTGAGGGGTTTACGTCAGAGAAACATTTATAGTGATCTTGGGTTGTTGGGATGATTATTCTCTTGTTACAAATTTTTAAAATAATTCCTGAATTTCAACATTTGTTTGTCTCCAATATGCCTACAAAATAAACAGCTGGTCTCAATGGGAGTATCTCGTTAATTTTATAAAACCAAGGATATTTGTGTTTTTCCTCACAGGAACTGTCACTCTTGACTGATTCATTTTATACCTTTTGCCTTGGTCACCACTGCCTTTAACCCTTGTGCCATATCAGGTGACCTCACCCTTACATTGACGTGTTATCCCTTCCATGACAAAGGTGGATAAAGGTGGAAAGATTTCATGTAATCCATGGACACCAGTGAGGATCACAAATCATTAAAGTAAAAAAGTTCAGCGCACTGTCTAGTGGGTCTAGATGACCCAGCTCCCAATGTTAAAGTGCTTAGGATGGCACAAGGGTTGCGGTTGGTTATGGGCTGTCTGACCAGGCAAATCTGTACAGGGCACACAGATGGCCCGGACAAAATACAAAGGTTTTAGACTGCTCTGTGAGCCCGTGGATTCAAAATGTTCAGGCTCATTTTTCTACGGGCCTACCTCAGGACAGGTCATGAGGAACAATCAAGCAACAAGTAAGGGTGGTAAGTCACCGCTGTGTTAGGAAACTAGAAAAGGTGTCTAAAGAATAAATCGATACATTTATAATGAAAATATTGTTGCACTCTTTTTGTTAAATACTTGCACAATTTAACATGCTTTTGCAATAAAACTTAAAAAGAAAAAGATGCAGCAAATTCATCATTTCACTGCTGATGTAGAAACTAAATATTCTACTTCTTGTTTGATAATGGTTGACTTTTGTCAATAAGAAAAGTCTTTGAATTTTTCTAATATATTATTAGATTCTCATATACAGATCAACAGTGCTAACACATAAAAACCTGTTAATAGAAAAGCATCTCAACTAGAGAAGAAAGTCAAAACACAAAGGAAGAAAACAGAATCCTGTTTTAAAGGTTGCTGAGCAAGAGGGCTCTGCTCTTTCCTGAGGATCTGGTAATGTGCAATGTTTGTAATCTCACATAATTGTTCAAAAAATGTTTATGTTGTGCAAAAAAAAAAGAGACAATTCCACTTAAACGCAGAGTACACTCACTCATTCACACACATACATAGAGGCTAGACATTTAAAAGAAGTGGAAACAAGCATCTGAACTCCTGGAGCAGGTCTCACATGCTCCACTTGTGGTTCCTCTAGCCCTGCAACAATAAAACAATCAGATGTAAGTTTACTGCATGGTAACATCTTTGAACCAGACATAAATACATTCACAAAGAAACAGAGCAGAATGAAGTGATGTTTAAATAGTTAGTATGTTGAAAATTGAGTGTCCTGCTAAATCAAGCCAGCTTGATTGAGCAGATGCTCTGCAAAGGTAATTCTTGTCATTCTCACAAGGAATCTACATTCTCGTGTAAAATACTTACAAACAAAATATGATGAATTGCTTTGTCAAATTAAAAATGATCATCCTAGAGTAAGGAATTTGGTTATCTGGATCACTTTCATCCTGATCCAAACCCAGCCATGGAACTCTGAATGAAAGATTATAGTTCCTTGATTCTGAGAGAATTCATTTTGTAGTATTTCCTTGCGGACTAGGTGGAAAAAGCCCACAATTACATGGATTTTTAACAAACGTGTGCAAGAAACTGAACAGGAAGTGCAAAGTTGAGGCTGTTAATATAAAGAGACACAGCAGATTTTAATCCTTAAACTAAGAACATTGTTTTTCTAAAGTGGAAATCTAGATCCATTTCTCTGTTTGTCCAGGAGCATCTCAGCCTCTAATTTGAAGAAGCTGGACAATAACTTTAACAATGTTATTGAATTTAGGAATGGCTCATTTATTATATATACTATCAATATCCACTGATGGTTACAAAATGTAAATACCCCCATCAGAACATTTTGGCAGATCCCTTCTTTTTTTAAATGACGAAAGTTTGAAGCTAAACTGGTAGAGACTGGAGAAATCTTTGAAATGAGATTCTAAGGTAAACACAGCCTTATCAGGTTACACCACAATATTCTCTCATGTTTGTTTTGTTTATGAAAAGGGGCAAAGCTTTCTGGGTAAATGACTGGCAGCTTGGAGGTTCATACTTGAGACTGATTTTTTTTTTTTCTTGCAAACACTGCATTACATTTTCTACCACAATATGAAACGCCATTGCCTCTGTTATCTCCTCTAGCTAGGACAGAGTTTTAGGACCAGTCTACCAAAAAAAAAAAGGAAAAAAAATTATTTATGACTTTAAATTCCTAAATTTACAAAAAAAAGGTCATAATGTTAAATTACGATTATAATAATGTTGTATATTTAAAAGTCTTTGGCTAAATTTATGATTATTTTCTCATAAATATGTGTTTTAAAGTCATAAATGTATGACTCTAAAATGCATAATTACAAAAAAAAAGTAATAAATTTACAAAAAAACACCAAAGTTGTCTGTTCTCTCGATCCACAATTGAAGATGAAAGATGTAGAGCGTTTTGTGAAGCTTCATTTGGGTTAGATTTTTTAAAAACAATGAAGTTTAGAACCTTTTGTTGACTAGGAACCAAATTATTATTAGCTGGCTTTCCGGGTTTTGGTGTCAGTAATGCGGAGTGAAAAGCTCAGAGACACGTTTGGGTGTAGAGAACCCCTACTTTAGTCTGCCCTTCATTCAAATACCATTTTGATGTCTCTGTCATGCACTCAAGGAACGCCAAAGGGGAATGAAAATAGTGTTATACATGTCCGCTCCTCCAAAAGAAAAGTCTCATTTCAATACAAAACAAAAAAGTGGCATGAAAATAGTCTGGTGCATTCGTGTTGAAAATGCCGAAAACTGGGCATCTTGGATGGCTTCATTTTAAAGTTGTAAATTCCCGACTTTTAATTCTGTAAATTACGAAAGAGGATTAGGGACATGGAGAAAAAAAAGAAAAGGACATCAAAAATTCTGACTTTAATCTCAGAACTACGGAGGCCTGTGAGCTACTACCTTCAGTTAGCTGAGATTAAAGTCAGAATTCTGAGGAAACAGGTTAGTCTTTTCTATGGCCTTTTTTCTTTGTTTCTCTGTGGCCCTAATCCTCTTCCATAGTAAATTTATGAGAAAAAAGTTGTAAATTTATGTAACGGGGGGATTTTTCCTATCTGTACAATTTTATGTTTTTTTTTTAATCTTTTTTTATTGATCCTGGTTGTGCAACCTAAAACTCCAAGGGCCCTTGAATGGCTCATGGCAAATCTGCTTATGAGTCACAGGTGTGTGTGTGATCAAGGTGGGTTGGAGTTTTGATCCTTTAAAAAGGATGAACAGCTGGACCTGGACTGGAGAAAAAGAAAGAGGCGCACCACAAGAGCTGCACAAACAGTGTTGAAACACTAGCGATGGGAGCCACACGTGTGGTGTTGTGGAACACCAGAGACGGAGGCTGCACGTGTGGTGTTTTGGAGCATGCCAGCCCCAGGAATTGGACATTGTAGAGTCTGGGCTCGCCCACATGACTGGGACAGCAAAGTGGAACCAGTGGACAATGGAACTGGAAAGTGGAGAGGGGATGTGACGAACTACAGCAGAGGGGTGTGGTTGCGACCCACCCCTCTTTCAGATAAGTAATTTACCCTCTCAGTGCAAATCCAAGTCAGCCCAAGACAACAAGACATTTTCTGAACAACTTCTAGTGGATTTAATTGCATGGGTTTTTACTGTTTTATACTGGGTTTTATTTGGTTCTGTCTGTGTTTTTTTATTTTTTATTTAATAGATGGGGTTTGGACTGCATGCTCCCCTAATCATCCTGGAGCATTTGGACTGCTGGAGGCTGAACACTATTGGACACTTGGACAATAAACCTTTTGAAAACTTGTATCTGGTTTTTCAGCTCCTTACAGAATCTGATCCACTAGAATCTACCTGTCTCACATTTACGACTTTAAATTTTGTATTATTATTTTTTTTTTGGTGGCCCTAACACTTTTATTTAGCCAATGCGTTTACATGTCAAAAAAGTGGTGATTCCTAAAAATGAGGCAGCAAAAGACACAGTTCACCGTGCTGTAACATGTTGACATGACATTTTCAAGCAGTTGCTGCAGATTTGTTGGCTGCATATCCATGATGCCAATCTCCCTTTCCACCACATCCCAAACGTTTTCTTTTGGGTTAAAATCTGGTGACAGTGAACTAATTTACATGTTCAAGAAACCAGTGACACAAAGACAGCGTTACCTTAAGAAAAAGTTCATATCCCCCCCCCGGGCAACATGCATTTAAGCGGTCACTTCCAATGAAAAGTCTATGTAACCTTGCGTAAATGTGTTATTTGGGCTTACACACTGAAAACCCTCATGCTTACCTGTAGCTATGCACATTTTCAGGAACAAAGCTTGCGGCCAATGATTGCGCATTGAAAGTTAAACAAGGTCAAACTTTGACCAATCAGGGACTCAGATATGGTTGTAACATTTGGATGTTCCCTTTTCATTCATAGAAATACTAACCGTTTGAAAAGTGATCACGGAGGAGAAATTAATAATTGTGATTTGTGCCCGGCAGTAATTATAGGACAATTGAAAGCAAAGAAAGTATTTGAAAGCAAATATTTTCATTTGGAACTTAATGTTTTGTTTGCAATGTGGTGGCATAAATATCACTTCACACACCAATTCTTTCTTATGCAAGATTAGAATGTTCTTGAACACGTCACATCCCCGGCGTGTCCATAGCTTAAGGTCTAATCATTCCAAGTCTGTCAATAACTCATTGGTTGCTTGCTTTGTTTCAGAATTTTAAAATTATTTTTCTTAAAAGTCCTGAAGATACCGGATGATATCTTGGTTTGCAGATAGTCCATCGATCTCAGCTCTATAAATTAGCTGTACAAGTGAGCGGCATTTGGAACTGCAGGAATATTCCAGGCAGCTCACTGTGCTTCAGTCTTTGGTTGGCTTCTGACGTGTCTTGTGTGAAAGCACATCAAAACCAGATGAGAATGGCAAATATATTAGCCTTGTATGCCATTTGAGTCTATGGCTCAATGCTAGTGTAAAAGCCCCTGTAAATTTCATAGTCTGTGAAGTTCAGGATAAAAGCAGGATTTGAGCAGCCCCACATGGATATGTCTGCCGACTTTCTCTAAATGGATTTTGAAGGGGGTTTCTGCAGAATCTGGGTTGGTGGTCCATAAACCTCCTGGATACCATTCAATATAGATGAATTTTAAATAATATCCACATTCTGCAAACTTTCGAACACTACCTAGCATATTACAGTCACAGTGTAACCAGAAACCAATTTATCAATATTTTAATCTGCTTGCTTTCCATTGTCAAGAAATAAACCTCACTGTAGGTTGTAGCAAAGCACTTAGCGGACCCTAATATGGACAAATCATTTCACTTCATTTGTGAAATTTGAAACCAGTGAACTTCTTTTTCCCAAAGCTGAGCAGATCTGGTATTTTAAATGTATTTGCACACTTAAAGGGACATCAACCTTGATTCCAGCACAGCCAGCTTTGATTACCTAATTCCTTGGAGATTACTCTGCGACTCTGTCTGCCAGCCTGCCACAGGCGTTGACACGATGTGGCAAAATGTCGCCAGCCGTCATGAAGCCGACCGTCCCAATCAATCAGTCAACCTTGTCGCACATCTCTGGATGTGTTTTTCGTGTGTCTACCAGAACTGCATGTGAAGAGGACAGTCAGGGAGCCCCTAAAAGCATTGTCTTCCACATTCATCAATTACTGCACCTCGGAAGGTTGTGTCTGTCAGGAGGAGCAGATGGTTCATGCGCATAAGTGTGTGTGTGTGTGTGTGTGAGTAAGACAGGTTGAAGGTGTTTGTCAGAAACAGAAGAAGGTGATGACTGAGACAGAGATGGAAATGTATGATAGAGATGTACGGATGTGTACAAGTGCTTCACCAGGAAGAGCTGGTCTCACTGCACAGCATTACAGCAGGACAACTAATCATTGTAAAAACTGCTGAGATTAGGCAAAAAGAGGAATCATTCTTCTGTTTTGTTCCATGTTATGTGTAATAATAAGTGTAATTTCCCGATCTGACATACAAAGAAAAAAAAATCTGCTAACAAGTTTGATTTTTTTTTAAAATCTTATTTCTTTTAAAAACCTTTTTTTTGTGTGCTTTTTGGATTATCTGCAACAGAGCGTGAAGAATCCACCATTCTCTTCCCAAACTTTTTGAACTTGAAAAAAAATCTACTTTCCACCAAAGTGTTGCTCGTGCTCATCTCGCAGCTTCCTTCAGTGGATGATGGGTTCCTTCTTCTTCTTCTTCTTTCTGCTGCTCTTAACTGTGTACCAGCGGTTCTAGAGCTGTCATATTGCATCAGCGCTCTGCTGATTACTTCCACCTTGTCTCCCTCGTCAGGAAATGATTCTGACACACACTCACACCCAGCTTTCTCTGCATCAATATGCGTGCGATGGAAAAACTGCAGACAGTAAATAAATAATGAAATACGAGTTGGGTGGGGGAGGGAATAGGGTGGCGGGGGCTATGTGGCATTTTCCCTGCGTCTCTTTCTCTGCCCTCTGTGTGCACGAGAGACGCCAAAGAGGAAGTTGCAATGCAATACGTGTAGGAATTGAGAATATTTCCATTTTCACGATCGGAAATTCAAATTAAAGCAGAATTTCCTGCAAAAAATGCTCTTGAATAAGTTTGTAAAAAAAATGAATATTTTTATGGTGACTCTAACAATAAAAATACGAATTTTTATAAATGCCCTTACTTAGTTTATTGTTTTCAATCAACTATAACTATAACATCAATTAACTTTTTTTCAGAGTATTTATAATCTCAACCACTGGGAGTGTTCCAACAGACTATTGTACAACCTTTTCCCAAGCTTTATTTTAGTTGGAACTGAGAAGTGGGGGGAAAAACTGCTGTCCAGGTAGAGAAGTTTGCTCACAAGTGTTTAAATGTATTTGCTGGGAATTGTTTGTTTGTCCTGCTGGTCTAATCTAGTTGACAGTTTGCTAATCAATGTGACATTTTACTGAAATAAAAAACAATATGAGATTGAAAGTAGAATATCTATCACTTTTTTTTAAAGGGAGGAAAATTGAAGTTGTCATTCAAACTCCCTCTTTGAGTCTTTGTTTGGGAAAGTGCTCCTGGTCGGGTCTGCTCTGCATAACAGAAGTTGATTGTGCATGTCATTTTTCTTTGGGATTAGGGGTTATGTTTGACATTTTGGTTTTGCCTTCCAACAGTGCAGTAATCTCAGTAAATAATTAGGTTTTTACTCCCATGTGATTGTTCCACTGATGGTACTTCTTGCCTCGCGAGTCACTGTCATTAAAAACTGCAGTGTCTTAAGCGTTTCTCAAAGCTTTTCACTATAAAAAAGTCCTATAAGCTCTTCCAGCATGAAAACAGAAAACACTCTGAATTATTACTAAACAAATGCATTTTTTAAAATAACGGCTAATCAAAGCTTCACCTAGGATACGTTGTAATGATGTTGAAGGTTGTGAAGATTTAGATAAAGTATCTGCTCATCTGTTTTGTCTTTCTTTTTTGGTCTTTTTTTGCAGATTAATTCTCAGAGACCTGTGGAGCAGCCATCTGTGCCGCCCTACCTTTTTCAGGCCACGGACCAGTTTAATGTCAAACGATATTTTCAAGGATTGACCTGTACAAGGCTAAAGTGGGCGTCCAACTTTTTATTTTATTTTTCATTTTTATTGGCTTCTAGTTTCCAAAACTTTTGAAAGTTTATCTTGATCCTCTGGAAATATCTGCAGCTGCTTTAAAGTTTATTTGTACACGACATTTTCAATAGGAACCATTCAAATGTGATATTCATTGTCCCTTAACTGTCAAAGTAGAGGCTAAAAGATTGGACTCCAACGTAAGCCCTGTCCAACTTTTAAGGGGCAGCGGGGAAATAAATACCCAAAAAAGACTATTTTTAGAAAATGTTAGACTAAGACTGTTGTTATTATTATTATTATTATTATTATGGTGTGTGGGAACAACTGTTAAAATAAACCCATGTTTTGAGTAATAATCAATCGGCAGCCCGGAGGTTGGGGACCCCCGATCTATTACATATTATCTTTAGGGTCACAGACATTGATGAAGCCTGTCCCAGGTATCAAAGGGGTTAGGTCAGGGTCCACACTGGACAGGTTGCCACTTCTTCACAGGGCCACATACAGAGACAGACAATTGCACTCTCCGACTAACCCCTAAGAGGCAGTTTACTGTCACCAATTTGCATTGTTTTTTGGACTGTGGGAGAAAACTACAACGCCTGACATACAAGGGGAGAAGGTGCAAACTCCACACAGAAAAGGTTTGAGCATAGGCCTTCATGCCATTGGTGATGTAGCAACAAAAACATACATCTTGCTATGAACATCATGGTCGTTTTAATTCACACTATGAGTCTGAAAGTTTTTTGGCTTATATCTTTTTTTGTATTAACATTTTTGCTGTTTTGATACTACCAGCAGTTTTCCATTTATATCTGTCAAACAAGTCTTCAAATGAAAGAAACTTTGATCTGAAGCAAAGATTCCTGGTGCGAATGGACTCAGTAACTAGTCCTCCCAGTAGTTTAACAAAAACAACGTGTTCATTTTTGCAGACTTCGACACGTAATATTTGTATAATTTATAAAGATATCTTTTTTTTTGTTTTAACCACTAAAAACCACTTACAAACCAAAAAGGGAAAAAATTGACAGTAAATGATATATTATTGTTATGTTTTTGTTTTTTTCACCAACACTTGTCTCAACCAATGTTACCACTAAATTAAAAGCTTATTGCAGACTGGGCAATTTCTCTAGAATGTGTTGTGAAGGAAGACCAACAAAGAAGAGACGTAGCATTTTTTTATCACACCCCACCAAACTCGGTTTGCCTGATCACCTTGGCCTGAAAGTACTCCAAGGATCCTGACAGGCTTTCAAGGTGAGTACGGCCCCTGATTTCTTGTCAGATCGACAAAGAAGTGACAAAAGTTTTTCAATGAACAAGGGTTGTCAAGGTAAAGCTTTAACCCAGCACAGCTGTGACTGATGGAGCCTGAGCGCTTTATCTCTGCAAATCACTTCAAAAGTCAGTCTGGTGTGCGCTGCTGTGAGCTCTCAGGTTTGGTACTTGGCAGAATTAATGGGATTCAATGATTATTGAGTATAAACAATCTGCAGGTGGAGGGAAATCAAGTGATTTACTTTAACCTCTAAATCCAGTCACTATAAAGACAAAAACAGCATTTTCCATGTTTCTCTGGTGATTTTACCTAGTATGCAGTTCAAAGCCAGCAGCTTTAGGAGTTCTTTACAAACTCCTTTAAACTTAACCCTTGTGCTATCTTAGATGATCCCACCCTTACATTGACGTGTTCTCCCTACCGTGACAAAGGTGGATAAAGGTGGAAAGATTTCATGTCATCCATGGACACCAGTGAGGTTCACAAATCATTGAAGAAAAAAGGTTCAGAGCACTGTCTAGTGGGTCTAGATGACCCAACTCCCAATGGTTAAGTGCCTAGGATAGCACAAGGGTTAATGAGACTTCCATGTTTGGTGAGAGCAGGTTTCTTCTTATTGGTTTCATATCAGCTGCTCAACAGGTTTGAGTGGAAGTTTCTGAAATAAAGAGTTTTCCCGTCACAGTTTATGAACCAAAAACTCTTTATTTCAGAAATTTTCAGAAGGGGTCATGGAGGTTTTTGGAGCCCGTTTGCAGCTATTAATGTCTGGTTGCGTCATGAAGAGTGTATTTTCTCTCAAATGTATTATAAAAGCTTACATTTCCATTTGGAAGGTAATATTGTGGGCTGTTTTGAAAAGTTGGAGGCCCTGGGTGAAAACTCAAATCCCACATTTAAATAGTGGTCACAAAGGTTCAGAAAATCAATTATATAAAGAAAAAACTTCCCCTCAAAGACGGGTGACCTGTCCATCGTGTAGCCTGCATTCAACCTTCTGAGTGGGCTTCTGCAACCCTTTTACCCCAAACTCAAATAAAACAGGTTTAGATAATGGGTGGATGGATTTAGTTTAGTGTAATTAGTTCTGGTTTTAGTCTGTAACTTTCAGAAGTCGAATAAAAATTTCATAAAAATTAGGACAAGAATGTGTTGTGATGTTTAGAATAACATAAAAAAAAATAATTTTTGACTGAATAAAATTATTTATAAATAGTTTATTTGGTTCAACAAATCCTTTAAAACCAAATATGTATTATACTGGCAACTCAATATGAACGATACATTTCAGTTATGTGTTACTTAGAAGGCTATTGAGCCATGTATTGGTAAAAAATGGAATGTAAAATATAAGTATTGATTAAAAAAATGTGGCAATTTTGATAATAAATCAATGGAAGACTTAACCTTCATGAGGAAACTTCTTTCAAAAAGAGAATTCCTTTTTCCTTTCTAGTTTCTTTACTGCCATTTAGTGTTTTAAAAATATGCATTTGGCTCCTGTGTGGCATTTTGGACCTTTTGCTGTGAAAATTAGGCGCCAAATTTGACTTTAGCTTCTTGAACTGTGTAGCTAATCGATTAGAGAACCACATTCATTTTGAGACACCGCATTTATCTTAACTGCCACTATGACAAAAATGGAAAAGACTCTTAAGAATGTGTTTTTACTAATTAATAGCTGCTTCTAATTAATGTTTTTTCTGTCTTTTTTCAAATGTTTTAGGCCCACTTTATTAAGTAAGGAACTAATTCAATTAACTTGGTAATTTAGTTATTACATCACTCAGGGGAGTTGCAGAATACAAGTTATTTGTCATCATAATTTTTTTTACTATGAAATTTGAATACTTATTAAATTATTTCCTTGGAGAATCACCCTTTGTTATATCTATTTAAACTCTTTTCACCTTGCTAAAAAAAAGCTTTCATTTTGTTAGCACAACTGGTTTGTGTTAAGTGTTGGAGACACACAACACATTTTGTTAAAAATACAAATATGAATGTGCATTTTGTCAGCTTTGATTAGCTGGCCTAGCATGACCAAATAAACAGGAAAGCAAGATGTGTGAATCTGCCTGTTTGCTGCTGACATCTATCATTAAAAGCAGGTGAGATGCTCATCCTAACTGTCAGTTAATGTCACTTTTGTTCATTCTTTCAGTTTTAGGTTAAACTAAAAAATGACTTGAAGTTGAGTCATGGCATCTGGACTTTAAATATTTTTTTCTTGAAATGTTTCATCAGTCTTCCAAAAGGCTTCATCAGCCTTCTGGATCATGCCACTTACAAGCAGATCCCAACACTTCAAGATGTCACTTAGATAAATGAGAACCCTCACAGACATAAAAAAGTACTCTGACATCTCTGCTTTGTTGCAGTCTATCTTTGTCTGTGTCGGTATGACAACTGCAAAGTTTTTTTTTTATCAAAATCCCTACTGGAAAAAAAAATTGTTAATTAAGCAAACACAGCAAGATTCCCTCGATAGCTGCTATTGTATGATGACATTTTTACTTTCAACATGTGGGTACAAAGACTACGGAAGACGATTAGGCCCACGGTGACAGAAAAAAAAAGGTCATGGACAATTTTGACTTTTTGTCAGAATTCTGAGATTAGACAGAAAAAGAAAGAAGTGTATACTTAAAATCTGATTTTAGTTTTCCAGCTCACAGTCGTTAAATGTTTACTGTAAAACTCCATTCACGTCGGCCTTGGCAACGCGCGTTCAAGCAACCACCTCCAACAAAACTAGCCATCACAGATGCTTTTCAGGCACATTTAAAACTCTTGAGTTCGTGCGTATAGCTACACACATTTTTAGGACAGTTTTGGGGCAATTTGTACAAAATGAATGACCTTTGAACATAGATTGAAAGTTAAACCAAGTCAAACTTTGACCGATTGGGAACTCCGATTTGGTAGTGACGTATGGCTGACGTCTCTTTTGATTCACAGAAGTGCCAACAGTTTGAAAATGGATAAGTATGGGTTCTTGCCCGTTTAAGATTCACACGGGTCACATGCCTGATGTGAACGTAACTTGACAGAATGGAGGTTTGGTGTAAAAAGCATAATGAAATACAGGATTAGAAAACAGGTTGCTGTAAAATGCAAACATCCTTTATGTGTGGTACAGCAACTGTTTACAGGACTTCTTGAATAAAAAAAAAAACCTCACTCTTGAACAACTAAAAGTTTTCTGAAAATGTTAGTGGTGTAATGATTAATTGAATGAATTTATCTTCCTTCTTTCGAACAAAATGGATCTGTCTGAGGTATGTTGTTAATCCAATTGAAATTAATCAACCTGTAACATTCTAAAATAGTTTCACGATGAAAAAAAACTATTATAATCAATTTAGGAAAATACTATTTGGTTTGAGAAATTTTAGGTCTATTGTAATAAAAAGTAAAAACAACCAAGTGCATTACGGCAGGAAACACGTAATTGCAGCAAAAAGGGATCAAACCATGATTACAGTCTAATTTGTGTAAATTTGCAAAGACGTGACCATACAGTGCGCTAGAATTCTCTTATAATGTTCTGTTTGTATCATTTTGATGTGGAAAAACAACAGTGAATTGAACTTTATAAAACTGTGAATGGGTTAGCCAACAATTCTTGCTTACTTGTTTGTTTGTATACATATTTAATTTACTCTTGTTTATCTTAAAAAAAATAAAGGGAATTTAGAAAACTTCACCTGTACTGTTCTGTACCCAGGTATTTATCTCTGATTCACACTGGTTGGATTTTTGGCCAAAGATGTCCTGGATCAGTTTTAGGTCAGCGAATTGGATAATTCAAAATGAATCGTCATGAATCGAATTGTTAAGATGAATCGTTACACCCCTAGAAAATGTGTATATTAAAATTCTTAATTTGTATAGTTCAGAATGGGTAGGGTTAATGATCACTTGTTTACAAGTGCTCATAAATCTCATTAACCTTTGCTGGACAATTGTGTGGATAATTTCTAGGACAATTTCCCACCTTCCTCCTGTGTTGCCCTCAGAATCTCTGTTTCCTCCAGTCAAAGCAGAAAACTGAACATCACCAGCAGGCACTGAAGACTTTAAAATTCCAGTTAGAGAGCAAAGGAGAGGGAGGTGCGGCTATGGGGGGAGGATTAGAGAGGAGCTGTCTCTGATGTTGTTTAATCTTACCGGCCAGGGAGCAAGCCAGCCACTGCACTCCTGATGTACATTATCAACCTCTGATGACCAGCTAGGGGGATTTGGCGCCTTAGATGCCGCTCTGCTGCCAACGCTGCTGGTGCAGAGCACTTCAGACCGTCTTCCTGACCGGCCGTAACCAGCCAGCAGCTCAATTTGGCTGATGGCAAGCGTGCTCAGCCAGGGGTAAAGTCAGTCCCGGATGATTTCCTTCTTCTCAGCACTGACACCCCTCCCCTTCGCAACCATCATCCAAATGTGCCTCTGTCCTCTCTTTCCCTCCCATTGCTGTCCTCCCTTGGCATTATTACACCCCCCCCCCTCTGAAACTGAAAGAGCCAGCAATCACTCAGTCGCTCACATTATCTCGGGATCCTGTCTTGTTCCTCCCTCCCCACCCCAGCAGCCATCCTCCTCTCTTTTGCTGCTTTACGTCCCTCCATTCCGCCTTCCCCAAGTGCATTCCAGCATGACATACCACACGGGATTTCACGAGTCCTTTAAAGTCTGCTGCCTCTGGGAACCACTCTTCTTCATGCTACATTTTAGTATTCTAGGGAATACATGACTGGGGAGGCAACCAGGGCTGCTATTTTTCTGCAGTCTCCTCCTGGTTGTTATTTCTGTTGATGCTTTCTGGCAGAAAAACAAAAAAGGAGGAAAACGGAAGCTATCAGGTGATTGTCACTGATTGCTCTTTTTTTTCTTGACTGCTGAAACCCTCCTTTTATTGACCAAACATTTTCTGTGCAGATATCTTTTACTTGTTTATTTGAACACATAAACGCATCACAACAACATTATAAAAATTCTTAATAATCATTAAAATCAAAACACATTTACACATGCAACAACAGGGTTTTGGACAATGAGTAACTGTGATCAATTTTGTTACTGGAATTTATTGAGATCATTTTGCAGGTGAGAAAATTGCTGCGTACGATAGCAACAGAAAACTATCCTTTACCTGCAGAGCCACATTTGACATGTCAGATATGTCTACTGTTCAGCTGGTAAATCTACATTTTAGCATTTTTCACCTCACTCATATTTTCCCCAACCTTTTGAGAACTTTTCATGACAGAGACTGAGAAAAGCTTCGTAGTTTGGTTGAAACCTGTTTGTTGGACGGTTGTGACCTGCAGGCAGCACAAAACATCTGGTGCAATCAAATGTGATTCAATTCAAGCTTACGAAAGGGGTGGCCCTCCGCACGAGAAGACAGTATGTCCTATTCTGCAGTGAGTGGACACGGATGAGAAGACAAATCAACAATCCCATCATGCTTCGAGGAAACTCCATCAACGAACCTGTTAGATTCTATTTCAAGGAATAAAAGACAAAACTGCAAGAATGAGTCAATTTGGTGGAATTACTAAAAGTAAAAAAAGAAATGACTGGTCTAGGATAATTAACAGATTATTGCTCCAGAGTGATGTGTTGGGATTCTCAGATCATCAATCCTCATAGCCTCTTCTGTTCGACGGATTCATTGAGGCTGATTGTCTGTTTAAGTCCTTTACATAGGTTGGGCTGTAAAATCTACAGCCGTAACACTGAAAACACATTCATAGACACCAAAAATATACATAATGATACTGTTGAAAGGTACAATAATTACACAAAAAGGAAATTACAGTCAAAACAACACTGTTATGTTTTTGTTCCTCTTTTTGTCCTCCTTTCCTTCTCGCGTCCTCTCTAGAAATGGTGGGCGACTTAAATTCTGTGGATCCGTCAGGGGCTCCTGGCAGAAAGTCTAGAGTGCCACCTGCCCTCCTGCTGGATGAGGCTGCAAGAGCTTCTCCTAAAAGAACCATCGGAAAGCCTCGCCATTGTTCACAGGCGTCCTCTGTGGGAGGAAAAGAAGAAAAGGTTTTATGTACTGGTATAAGGGACAGTTCTCTTACATATGTTTGAATCAGTCATCAGTTAATGGGTGAAAGATGTGTGAATAACAGCTGTTTTAAATGTTATTAAAAATGAGGTAAAGATTAACCTGGAGGGGCAATTTTAAGAGGCTGTGCAGCTCAACCTTCAATGCAAGTATATCATTACAGGAGCCAGCTAAGGTGATTACATCCTCGTTCCTCCCACACCCAAATAATCATCGCACTGGTTGAAATATTCAGTACAAATTTCCAAGAAGCGACAATGAAGCATTTAATTACTGAGCACGAGCTGCAGTCAGGGGGAACAGCGCATCATTTCAATTTGAGCCGGGGCCAGCAAACCACCCCCACACACCCCTCCACAAAACCCCAAAACCTCCATGGCAAAAGCAGCTTCTTCTTTGAAGATGATTTAGAAGCCAGCAACATGAAAAGCTGGAGTATACCAATGAAAACTGGCATATTTGGGGATTTTCTCTCCATTTGGTGCCTTAACAAAATTGATAACAAACACTCCTTTTCTTCTTTGAATTATATTTTTAACAGAATGTTTTATTTTTTATTGTTTATCCGATAAGTGTGTTCTTCTGCGATGCTCATCCAGGTTACTGTTTACATCTTTCTCTCTTTTTTTTTAAATATATGAATGCTCTTGAAGTATTTACTCATTCTATGCTGCTGTGTATTGTAGTGTCTATGTGGACAAACATGACTTAACGTTTATCAGTTCTGATCTTTTCATGGAACAGGTGAAGTGTATGTGTTTGCGCTTGTGTGTGGGGGTGTCTATGAGTATTTTTCTATTTAAATAAACAGGCTGTCAAAAGGCGCCCTGTGCAGCTCTCCAAGTGAGGTTTAATAATATTTAGGTTTTTTTAATCTCATTTTAATTTTTTCACCTTTAAAAAAACACATAAATATTGATGAACATGTTTATTTTGTTTTAAAGACAAAAATGTATAATATGTAAATGTGACAAACCATCTAAAACCTATGGGGGAAAAAGTATTTTTGGTTGTTAAGACAAAGGTCAAAATTGGAGATGAATTGGACAACACAAAAACGTAAAGATTCCCCCCATGCCTCCCTGCTCTCTGGCTCTGGGGGCCCCCGTGGCGGTCCTGCTGGCCCTGGCCTGGGTGGCGGATGTTCTATTATGCTACTGTGTGGGTGTTGCGGGGATCTGGCTGCCGCTGCTGCTGCGGCGGGGGTCTTGGTGTGGGGATGACTGGGCGCTCTCCCTCCTTTTTACATTCCATCATCCATTTTGGAAGAACATAAACACTGACTTGAACACAGGTGTTAGCTCACCTTTGCACTAATATTTTGCGTGTTTGAATGAAATATTTCACACTAGTTGGTTTGAAGGCATAAGAGCGTGTGGAAACAATATTTGTATTGTGTACAAATATTGGCCCGGATGGCGTCTCCCCTGCCATCCTGAAACACTGTGTAGGCAAACTGGCAGCAGTCTTCACAGACATTTTTAACACCTCCCTGGAGTCCTGCCACGTCCCGGCCTGCTTCAAACTGTCCACCATCGTCCCTGTCCCCAAGAAGCCCCGCATAACTGGCCTCAATGACTACAGGCCTGTGGCACTCACGTCTGTAGTCATGAAGTCATTCAAGCGCTTGGTCCTCCCCCACCTCAAGTCCCTCACCTCCCCCCACTCCTGGACCCTCTGCAGTACGCCTACAGAGCCAACAGGTCTGTAGACGACGCTATCAACCTGGCCCTCCACTTCATCCTGCTGCACCTGGACTCCCCGGGAACCTATGCTAGGATCCTGTTCGTGGACTTCAGCTTGGCATTCAACACTATCCTCCCCTCCAGTTCTCCAGCTAAACGGGCCGGACTCCACCTGCAGGTGGATCACTGACTTCCTAATGGACCAGAGGCAGTGTATGCCGCTGGGGAAGAATTTCTCCACAACCCAATTTATCAGCACAGGATCTCCACAGGGCCGTGTACTTTCTCCTCTGCTCTTCTCCCTTTCCACCAACTGCTGCACCTCCTGCCATGACTCTCTTAAACTGATCAAGTTTACGGATGACACCACCTTCATCGGGCTCATCTCTAACAATGATGAGTCTGCCTATAGGAGGGAGGTGGACCGGCTGGTGTCGTGGTGCAGCATCAACAACCTGGAGCTGAACACCCAGAAGACAGTGGAGATGATAGTGGACTTCAGGAAAGTCACAGCCCCCTCATCCCCTCTCATCTTGACAGACTCTCCCATCACCATAGCGGACTCTGTCCCTCTCCTCGGCACCACCATCACCCAGGACCTCAAGTGGGAGCCGTCTATCAGCTCTCTGCTCAAAAAGGCCCAGCAGAGGATGTACTTCCTGGGGCAGTTGAAGAGAGCCAAGCTGCCGGCCCAGATGATGGTGCAGTTCTACACGACCATCATGGAATCCATCATCACCTCCTCCATCACTGTGTGCTATGCTGGAGCCACAACCAGACACATAAACAGACTGCAGCATATTGTGCGCTCAGCTGAGAAGGTGATTGGCTGCAGCCTTCCATCTGTCCCCAGAACCTGGGGACAGGCAGGTCGGATAGCTGCCGACCCTTCTCACTCTGGACATGGTCTACTGGAGTCTATTTATTTTTCTGACCATTTTATAATTTTTTAGTTTTGCTTACTGCTGTTCATTTTTTCTATTCTTAAGTGTTTTATGTTGCACACTATCACTGAAGCAAATTCCAATTCTGCAAAACTGCTCTGTTCACTGAAAATGACAATAAACACTTTTTGAATCCTTGAATCCTTGGATGTTGACATGTAAACATTTTTTGGAGCCAACAGGTGTGCTTAGAACAATTGAGTGTGTGTGCACAGGCCCCGCCCTTATAGACTTGTATTATTTCTGAACCTCACTGTAATGAGTATTACCATCCAGTAACTTGTTGCTTTGTGCTGCTTCATGGTTTTACCCCCCCCCCCCCCCCCTTTTTTCTTTAATCACC
Source organism: Oryzias latipes (assembly GCF_053564925.1). NCBI lineage: Eukaryota > Metazoa > Chordata > Actinopteri > Beloniformes > Adrianichthyidae > Oryzias > Oryzias latipes. The sequence continues at coordinate 27,553,268 of NC_136237.1, read as the reverse complement.
CTCCTATCCCCCCTTCTCTAACATCCCTCATTCTTCCTCCCTCCTTTCCTTTTCCGTCCGGTCCAAAAGAAAATATGTTCAAATATGATTAAAATGAATAAAGTTTGGACTCGATTACAAAAGGGGTTCATTCAGACATACCTCTGGTTTGTCAGAAGATTCAAAACCCCTGTTGTAACAGTAAAATATGTCCAACACAAGAGGCCTTCAGCTCTCATCTGTTTGCCAAGATGTTGAACAGGACAAGATAAAAAAAAAAAAAATGAGTGAAAAACAAAATCCACAAGTAATCTTTGATGGAAATCTTATTTAATATTCCCCCAGTCATTATATAAAGGATAATATATTAAAATGTTTATTCCATTTATGATATTAAAAGGTACAATAAAATACTTTTGAAACAGTACTGCATTGATCAAAACTAACTGTATCACACTTATTGTTGCACAAACTTTACATGTTATAAAAGCGTGGAGGTTTGGATGCAAAGCTTACATTTAACTCATATTTATCTTGAAAAAAAGGGCATTGAAATAATCATAGACAATCTAAAAATCCCATTTACCTTCATTTATTTTAGCTTCCAAAATATCATGACTCATCCTTTTTACAATTAATATTTAAAACAAAGAAGAAAAAAAGCAGTTCACCGAAAAGCATTTAGGCAATGGCTGCAAAAATGAGTTACAACCACTTTAAAGAAACAGAAGTTTAAAGAGTTAAAATCCATCAATAAATAACAATAAAATGAATCAACTTTTGGAACAACAAAGAGCAATGTATTTTTTTTTAAATCCATAAAATCCATGAATCTAGGTAAATATAATTTGGAAAATGCCATATATATTTATTTTAAAAGCACGGTGGCACAGTGGTTAGCGCTCTTGCCTCACAGCAAGAAGGCCCCTGGTTCAAGTACTGGCTGGGGGACCTGAAACAGAACATCAATGGGGGACCTTTCTGTGTGGAGTTTGCATGTTCTCCCCGTGCATGCGTGGGTTTTCTCCGGCTTCTTCCCACTGTCTAAAAACATGCTTCATAGGTCAATTGGCAACTTTAAATTATCCATAGGTGTGAGTGTGAGAGTGAATGTGTGTGATTGTGGCCCTGCGACAGACTGGCGACCTGTCCAGAGTGTCCCCTGCCTTCGCCCACAAGTGGCCGGGATAGGCTCTGGCAGCCCCGTGACCCCGAAAGGGAAAAAAAGGTAGAAAAAGAATGAAGGAAAAAATTAATGTTTTTTTTTCATTCACGCATTGCTGCAGTGTTAATGCAAATACTGTTTGTATGACCTATTTAACATTGATGAAAAAATATAGGATCAATCATTGTTTCGTACTTTTTGTACAGCGGAGCTCTGGCAAAAATTGAAGGTGGATTACATGGACTAACATGCACAAAATGTTGAATTTTGATACATCTTTTTACACACAACAGTGGTGCAATAAATACTTTTAGACTGCGGTGAAACTTCAAGTAATAGAGAAACAGCTGCCAACTAAATTGTACTTTAAAGAGTTTAAAAAATATAATTGATTAAGCAACAAAAAACTTCAAATTAAACTTCAAATTAAACCTGGTCTCGGGGCTCCCCCATTTCTACAAATCTATAAATGTGGATCCACTTATTACATATTAATATGGCCCTCATGACCCTAATCAAACGTTTTTACATTTATCAATATTTGCCTCCGAACATGTTCATGCAAGTATTACACACTTAGCATCTGTATGCTTTACAATATTATTGTTTTTGCTGTTATGATATGAACGTAAGTACCTGATGGCTACATCTGTTGTGAAACACATATACATACGTCAGTTGCCTTTTTCTTTCTGAGTGTTGAGTCTACAAGAAGGGGAAAAAAATGCTAAAATGTTTGTTAAAAAATAGCATAAAATGATAATTCACACAAAAAACTAGATGCAATTATTTTGTATTCACAGTTTCTTCTAACACCAACAGCTGATTCTCTCCCACTAAACAAAATTGGAGGTTATGTTTTCTCATATTGATCAGTTATGGCAGTGTCTGCGGTCTTTATGAGGCCTGAAGATTTTCTTCATAAACCTAATCTAAAGCTGTCACCTGTACATTGGAGAGCTTGGCTCATCCTCACACCCATTATATATTCTTTCTGTGTCAGTGGCAACAATTTACCATATTTTCACACCACATTAAGCAATTACCATTATCCTTCTGAGAGACTAATAGAGGAGCTGGGAGCAGCAGGATACCATCATCACCTATTTAAAACCCAGGATAAATGATACACTGTCGTGTTTTAAAGGGTCAAGATGTTCTCACACATTTTACCCAAGAGCAATGAGGTGATTGCTATGTCAGAGTGACTTCAATACTTTTCACCCATTTTTTACATTAATTTCCCTTAATCTTTTTCCAGAATGGCTCTTTTAAAACATTTTTTCAAGAGATCCAGCCAAGAATCTTGCCTTTATTTAGCTGTTCTGATAAATAAACAACATCACCAAGTGAAATTAAGCTCTCCTTTACAATTATCTGGGAAAAATGAAATCTTTTATTAGTAAAATTGTGTTTATTTTCAAAATTTTGAGAGGCTGACTGTATCATAAAAAAGCAAAGCTAGTTTTAAAATACTTTTTTTGCTTGTTTTTTGACCTCTGGCTCTTATTAAATCTCCAGAATAACTATGTAAGTTACGGAGCCCATGTCCTGACATTAAAAAACGAAAATGTATCTTGTTCCCACAAGATAATATTCCGTTCCCTCGAAATACTATTTCGTTCCCTCGAAATAATAAATTTGTGCGAACAAAATAATCATTCACGTCATAAGTCTTTCATAAATACGGATATACTCTCCGTCTGGCCACAAAAGCCGCTTTCAGTGGTAACTTCCGTGTCTCTGTGACCCACATTCGTTCAAGAAAGGAAAAAGAAAAACAAGAATGATCAATTTATTATTGTCTTAATGAATTTAAGAAAAATATCATAAGATTTATGATAGCTAGGCTTGCTGCTTTGCCATAAGATTCACCGGACATAGCTCCTTCTAGCTCCGCCGCGGAGCTCTTTTGCTTGTCATGCCGGCATTCGGGCAGCTGGCTGGTCGGTAGACAGCCAGCTGACATTGTAGTTTAGGGTCGAATAGGAATAATAATATTCAGGACTTGTCTTTTATTAACATACTCTTTAGCAGTCGCTTTACATTTGAAGGCTAGAAGGCTACATGCTAACTAACTAGCTGATCATTTATCCTGTTATTCACGTCATAGATTTACAGCAGATACCTTCACATTTCTGTCTGTGTGTGTCTCATTACATTGCATTGAAGACACGGAGGATGTTTAGAGATCAGATTTATTTCTTTTAAAAAGCACAAAAGCAACGATCGGTAATCACGTTCATTCACATGATCCTGGTACGCTCTCTGTCTATCTTGCTGCAAAAGCCGCTTTCTGCTGATACCTCCGTGTCTCTGTGAGCATTCAATAGGGGTAAAAATAAAAGCAAGAATGATCGATCTATTATTGTCTCTGTGAAAATCAGAAAAATATCATAAGATTAGGCTGGCTGCTTCGCCTATACCGGACTCAGCTTTTAGCTAAGTGTGTGCAAGATGTGAGCAACATCCCGTCATGCTTCACGCATACCCAAGATGCATTTGGACCAGCCAATCATTGGTCTTGTTGTTACACTTCAGTTACAGGGACAGGGTGATTGGTCGAAATGCATCTTGGGTATGCGTGAAGCATGACGGGATGTTGCTCACATCCATGTTTGTAATGCTAGGAGCTAAGAGCTAAGAATCAAATGAAACATGTATTTCAAACAGCTTTAATATTTACTGGATATTGATAAATCATGTAATAAAATGGTTATAGTATAACGGGGTGGGATTATATAAGTTCGCTTCCTTCCACTCCCTTTCAAGCAATATTTATTAATTATGTCTAATTATCCTAAGTTTGATTAGTTACCGTATGAATGTATAACTGATGATTATATTGTTTTTGTGTATTATTTCTATTTGATTGCTTGAAATAAACCATTTCAAATCAAAAAAATATTGATGAGTAATTATTAATGATTTTTCAAAAATAAGAATTTGCTCTTGCTATAATAAGAAAACAGGGCGGATTGTGGCTCAGATGGGCTGGAATACAAAACTTTAAGATTTTATTGTAAAAATAATTTTTGTGTTATGCATTGCTTAATAAAAGTTTTGTTGATGGTTTCTTAAATTGTTGTCAATAATGATAATGAAAGTTGGGGGACAAAATGTTTTGCTAGGGAGGGCACTTGACTTCCCTTGCCCCCCGTAGTTCCACCCCTGTAAGAATACTATTGTGCAAGATTTGTGTCAAAGTGTGTGAAAATACAGTAAAATTAGATATTTTTACTGTCAAGTTCTACATTTATGATGGAGCTTAATACAGTGCATCCAAAAGAAAAGGCTTGAGATCCCATTGTTTTTCAGTCAGTAGTGTAGATACTTTTTAGGTTTTCATTTTATTAACATGGGATGGACACGTGTGGAATCGTAACAATTGTAATGTAGAAATATTCTAACTTAAAAACGAACTAAAAGTTTCAATGGTTTTCGTGAAGTATCCCTGGTGACAAACATTTAAATATTGCAGGAGTTTCATTAAAAAGCTACTCCGATCTATCCAAATTATCCGTGTACAAAGACGAGGAAAAAACAAATCTGTACCCAAATGTTTTGGATGCACATGTGCGCCACCAGGGCCCTATCAGACTCAAGTCCACTTCTCTCTGACTGCAGCATGCTGCTCACAAGATGCACAAAAGAGATAAATTAGAGTTGAGGATGTTTATCTTGATCCATATTCTGAAATTGATCAGTCCCTGGTGGAAGTGTGGCTCGCCGGAGACAGTAATGACCCTGATCTGGGCACTCGGCATGTCTCTGTTTTGTTAAGTTCCCACGTTATTGATCAAGTGCGGCTCTTGAGTGCTGCCTGGATTCACTCTTGGGCCCTGTTGCATCTGTACACAGCGGTGACCAAGCACAAAGAAGGCTCAATTAGCACAAGCTCGGAGCTGTCGGCTCCCCCACCTGCGTGTGCCTTCAAATCACACCCATCAACTAGCAGATGGAGCGGTGGGTTGGAAAAAAAAAAAAGGTGGGGGGGTAGGGGGGCTCACACGAGACAAGAGGAGGAAGAGGAACGGAGGGAGAAATGGAAAGGGTGAGCAGAAGGCAAGTGCTGATAGTGTTACACTGGGGACAAGGGATCGATGCCAGCGTTTTACCTCAAGACTTTGTGGCAGGGGTTCAGCGTCACATTAACGACAGCGCCTCTGCAGCAAAGCATGCATAACAACCGCACAGAGACGACACTCCGACACAGAGGGAAAAAAACAATTTCCTGTGCTAACAATGAACGCACACACACACAAACAAAAAAGCTCTGAACTGTCTGAAGGGGGAGGACAACTTCAAATTAACCCTACCACACCACCACGGAGGGCAGGGTATTCGAGGTGTCTGGGTTTTTTTTTGTTTTTTTTTCTCCAGTGATAACAGCACAGTAAAGCTGACATGTGGTGGAATAATTCTCTGCTGATTCTAGAGAAACAGTGTGAGATCTCTAGGCGGCCAAGAAACCCTGTGATGCTAACTAAGACTGGCAGGTGCAGTTAATGCTGAAGCCACATCGTCAGCTGATTTGAGACCAAGCTGCAGACAGACAGGAGCTAGAATGAAAGGGCGAATCATAATCAAGGCTAAAGGTTCCCCTAAGCGAAGCAGAACCTTATGCATGCATGCTAGGGCAACTTCAACCTCAAGTCACAGTCTTTGTAACCCAGGGTAAAGTCTGATCCTCTCTAAGTTCCCCAAATAAATAATAAAAATATGCAAAAGGGCCTTAACCCCCTGCTCCCCCTATTCCCTGCAGCCTTGGCGTCACTCTGTGCTGGGGCCAGCGATAAACCACTCAAGACGATGAGGATGATAATGGCAGACGCCGCAGCGCCTCAAAATTCAATCAGCGCCCGGACGTCAATGCGGATGAGTGTAAAAATGAAATATGCTCGCCGACGTGTGTTAAAAGACGGCACACGGGGCTCACGGAGACAACAAGAAGAGATAAAGGGAATGATGAGGTAAAAAGCAAGTAAAGGAAGACAAGGAAGGAGAGAAAGACAGAGGGAGAGAGAAAAGATGAAAATAATGTGGCTCCACTGCTCTGCTTCCAACACAATCCCACTGGCATTCTGAGCAGCCCTGCTTTAACCACAGACTGTGAATAAATTAGCCTTTTGAACTCAGGGTGATTGCAAATGTGCCCCGGTTTCTCTTGAGACATGTCTGGCAGTAACCCTCAGCTCTGTGCTCTCAGCCAGCCTTGTCACAGAAGCCGCCTTTTCTCAACCTGCATGCTCACGTCATGCACAGCCGCACACAGGCGTGCACATCATAATCATTTTTAATTCACCATAATTGTTAGAGTTTTGCTTTCTTTTTATCTCTGCTCCCTTCTTCTACTTTTCCCTCTATTGTACATGAGACACTGGTAGAAAAACTGCTTTAAAAAATAAGTTATATAGGAAAATATTTTTCAAATGTGCCAAATTCTTTTTATAACACACATGCAACTATTATTTATAACCCTGATTTATCAAATATTTGTAGGATTTTAATTTGATTTACCAGATTTAGCTTGTTCTTGAGCGAGTAGTTTGTTTTGTCCTTGGGGGGAGATTTGTTTTTTTTCTTGCTGTTCACTTCACGTGGGCAGACATATATGAGCACTAATGATTGCAAATATCGGAGGTTGATCGGTCGATCACTGACTCTTTGCTCTGTCCCATTCACACACTGCTGCCAACAACACGTTGCATAGATTTATGCAAAGTTTAAACTTTTATTTGTCATTTATTATTGAGAGGATGCAGACTCTATTTTTTTTTAAAACTAAAAGTAAAATATAGTAAAAATAAAGGGAGATCCAGGCTTCTATGCATTGAGAACTGCACACTTTCAAAGATATTTCTAATTTGTTGCCTCTGTCTTTAAAAATACTGTGCAAATATGACATGACACATAAAATATCTGTTAAAATATCAATTATTTCTACTGCTTAACTAATGCAGAATATTTCTTATTTTGGCAAAATGTTAATACATTTGATGGGATATTCAATGTTTGCCATTTGCAATGTTGGTGCTCAACAGTTGGGGGAATTTAGAGTGGAAAGGTCTGTTGTTCCGGATCGAGTCAAAAACCTTGCGTTTTGTTTTTAATTTAGACTGCTTTTCAAACCAAAGCTTGTAAACAAAACCCTGTGACAACAGATCCCTTCACTCATTGGCCAGGAATTACGAGGGCAGGGCAAAGTCACAAGAGACAGAATAAAGAAAATGCTGCGCTTTGCAATCCTCGTTGGGATAGTTCACTTGTTAAAACTTTATATATCGCTGACCAATTTTGAACGTCTGTATCAACGTCAAGTACAACACTTTTCATTGCTGCTTTGTTCCGGTGGAGTCTTGCTGCAAGGCGGTTACTGAGGAGATGTCGGGTATGAAGAGTAAATATAGTTGGGAAAATAGTCAGAAGCAATGTGTGTCATGTTAAAAATTGTTTTGATAAGCCTGCATTCATCCAGTTGCATTTCAACGAGTTGCTATGTCTCATTGCTGCTCTGCTACTTTTTTATTTCCCATACTTCCCGGCTACAGACAGAGGAAATCCAAAGTGAACCGGAGCTCAGTCCGATTGGAAACGAACTGAGACCATGATGGGTCCGAGAGCGGGTCCTGGCCCGAATCAGGGTCCACCTGGCTGTATTCAGAATCAAAATGTATTCTGAATTATCAGGAAAAACAAACTATAGTTCACTTCAAGAGAACCAGATGTGTCTGAATACACCCTTGATATCTGTGATCAGATCAACAGTTTGCTACATTTTCTTAAAAACCTATTTGAGTGTGCAATGAAAAAAAGCTGACGTCCAAAAAATATTAATAGCGCATTGAGCAGGAAGGTTTGTATAGGGCATATTGATTTGCACTGCATGAACGCTGGGGTGAAACACAAATTAGAAAACCCTAGTTTCCTTTCAAGAACAATGTTTTTTAGTAGGAAGTGAAGTCAATGTATGATGTAAGGAGCAAAAAAAAAGCTCACAACCATTGACTGGATATGAGAACTGGACTCCAGAAATGTGACGTCACCCATAGAACAGAACTTGCTTCTGGATCCACCAAAATGAAGTCAATTCAGTCAATTCAGTTTGCGATACGGATGCCGCCATGTTTGGAGATAGATGCTGTCGATAAGCAGTGATTGATCTGAGTCATTCAGAGTCAATGTTTCTAAGGCAACCGCTGTTGTCAATCAGGAGCGAGCATTCTGGAAATCCACATCCTCACCACTTATAAGTGGGCTACACAAAATCTGTCAATCAAATGTTTTGAACCGTCAATGCAAATAGCTCTACTTTTATTGAGGCATCTGATTTTAATATCAAGATAACTTGATATTGAAAAAAATATAATAATAAAAAAATTAAAATTATCAAGAACATGTTAAAAAAACGTATCAGAGCAAGAATGGTTATTCTGACAAATGACTAGTGACTGTCATTTGAAGAATGGGATTTTGGCTTCTTGGAACCAGCATGTACTTCCTATTTGGAACATGAGGATGGAGGGGTCACTCAGTCCAGTTCTCACATACAGTCAGTGTCCACAACTTAAAGTTACTGTTTGGTTCACTGCGTAATGTCTTCGTTTTCACTTCTCAGAGTGCCGTGTGTGAATGCAAATCCAACTAGATTTAGGTGTGAAAATTATAAGCAATTTCAGCATATTCAAATTGAGTCTGCAGGACTATCTTAGTGTGAAAGCAGCCTAAGAATGAATAAATGTGTTGTACTTTAAAGTAATTTGAGTGTCAAAAAAGAACAAGGAAAATTTAAAAAACTGCTACAATTTAAAGTTCATTAGATCACAGTAACATGGTTACATTGCAGAAGCAGTGTTTATTTCTGCTTTCTACAAATATGTTCATAGCAGCTGATTTTAAGTGTTTGCCAACCGTCTTTAACAGTGTGCCTCTTTAAAATAAGGGTTAAAGCTTTGCTCCTTTGATGGAAAGTAGAGGCTGTCTAAATATGCTTGACATAGTCTACCAAACTGAAGGGACAGGAAGGTGTTTTAAAATGAGTCCATGTTAACACATAATCTTGGTATTGTGTCAGCGCTAGCCTCTCTTAACAACAGCTCCTTTTTTTCAACACATAAAAGGCGAATCAAGTTAGAAGCTATAAGTTTTTAGTTTTCCTCTCAAAACAACAGATTTTGAACATCAATGTGATAATTGAAACAAATGCTCGCAGGCGTTTCGTCCTGATTTTGTTCTAAAATAAATGTAAGACATTTGAAATCAAGGTCCAGTCTGGCTCTTAATATCTTCATAATCGAATCAAGCTAAGCATATTGCAAATGCTTGTGAAAATGTTGCCTTTTTTGCTGACTAGGCATGAATATGTTGTGGGGGCCTGATGATGGGCTTAAGAGCTGTGCCTGAGAGTGACTGGGCAGTCACAGTCGGGAGATTAGGCTGAGGGGCAGCAGCGGAAAACCAAATCCATCTCCATCTCAGAAACATCCTAAAGCAGATTACTGACTTCAGATGGAGAGGAAGAGGGGGGAACAGAGGGAAGGAAAGGGGGAGGAGATGGATGAAGAAAAAGAGGCAGCAATTAACGTAGATGCAATTCTGGCACCGTTCTCTGACTTGATATTTGACCTTTTCTAAAACTCTTGCCAAATATCGCCTGAAAAGCACAGACAGACCATATGGCAGAGTGCTGCTGGAGGCTGAGTGCACAGCAACTCCAAGCCTCCGTATGCTAATGGGAAAATGTAATTACAGTGCAGTATTCCTGTAAGACGAACGTTTCAGGAGGAGTGATTCACGATGTGATGGGGCAAGCTTCATCCGCCGCACAGAAAAACACCCTTTGTGATCAAACAATTAGAGAACAGTTAAGTGGACAGGGCCTAATACGCCTGAAGTAATAGTTATAATGAAGGTAAAAACAGGGGCGAAAAAAACTGAATCTAGAGCTGAAGAAGGCAGTCTGCTCCTCGAGTCACTCATGCCACGGCAAATATCCTTTATCAGCCGCAGCCGACGGCAAAACACCTGCTGAGCAGGTGACGTCACTCACGTCTCAAAACAGACGGCAGTGCAGCGACACACCTCTGCTTATGAGACATGGTGTGAACGTGCTCTTTAAACTGAAAGGAGCCGATTTGGAGAGAAAAAAAGCTTTCAAAGGTGTCTAGGAAATGAAACAAAAAAAACCCCACAGGAGCAGCACTATATATTCTAAAATGTCTCTTAGCCTATTTACTAGGTTCTGGTTTATCTTTTTAAAGCATTATATTGATGTTGAGGGCAATAAACAGTTTCAGTATGAACAGTTTTTCCCCCAGCTCAGACTCATTTTTCTCAGAAATCCCCCTTTTAGCATCTATGAGCAGTGGCAGGGAAACAGAAATTTTAATTGACTTTATATGCTTACCTTTCAATGCCAGAGGAGTGTGTTAAAACAAAGCAAATGTATAAAATGTTTACTTTCATTGCGGCTGAGCTGCTTTTTTGTGCTGTGGTGCTGGTCCTGCCAATCAGCAGCAGCAGCAGCAGCACCACAGATGGAAAGTGTTTGACTTTCAGTATTTTTCACCAAAACCTCCATCTCTTTGTGGTCTTAACAAAATTGAAGGAAACTCTTCTGTGGCTCTGCGAACACTTCTTCTAATGCTACACCTTCTGTGTGGAAGCAGAGTAAATACAAAAACATATGACAGGTAGTGTGCAGATTTGGGTCTCCTGTGTCAGATTAAAACACCCAATCACATATGCTAACCCTCTCCTCAGCGTTTCTGCATGTGAAGATGTCCCACATCCTTCAGCACGAAGAACTACAGCCTAATGGAAGCAGCTCATGCAAGTTTTAATAAATTATAACATACAAGGAAAAAAATACAGTTATGGAAAAAAAAAAGAAATAATCATAATGTAAGAGGTTCTTATGATTAAAAAGAAATATTAAACACCAACTTGAAATCCAGTGACAAACCAGAACCTTAAAATCAAAACTTTTGTCTTGTTGGAGTTTGTGATGGCCTACATTCTTTATATCTTGCATAAATGGCATATCGTTTTATAGCGCCTACCTTGAAGGTCCAAGGTGCTTTACAGTCACTGTCCCATTCACACACATTCACACACTGACATCGGTGCCACTGATGAACACTGGCGCCAGCCTATAGCCATCACTGTGTCTTGCCCAAGGACTATTTGACACAGGAAACGGGGCAGGAACAAAACCTGCAACCAAAACTGCAACCTTTTAATCAGAGGTCAACTGCTCTACCTCCGCACCACGGCCGCCCCATGTGCAAATACTTATTGTAGAAATATTGTTTATCATATTTTGAAGAAATAAAATTTAGTTATTATTTTGAAACTCACAAAATTCAGAATAAAGAAGTTCAAAAAGGCCACAGTGGCGGTATCAAAATTGGCAGACATGTAAATAACATTTTTTTGTGCTGATTCTCAAACATTATCATTATTATTATTCACTCATAGGTTCTGTGTTCACTTTAGCAATGTCTGACTGATGTTTTGCATCTAGTTCTGCTCTTATTAAGAGAAACTAAGTCTGGGGTCTGATCAGTTTGGGACTCAATTCTGCAAAGTTCTCCTTAACTGAATTTGATACATCCAACAGGGGAGGAATAAAAAAAGGGTCTGAGCTTTGGAGCTTAAAAACCAACAATTACATATTTTTATTTCAAATCAACCACAAAAAATGACTAAATCTCACATAAAACATCATTTCATTTCAAATATATCAAAGTTTAAAAGAAGCACTGGTTGTAGTAATACTCTCAGAATATGATTTTTCTTTTTCTCATTTCCCTCCTAAACTGATGGACAGTGATGCCAACACTGTATTTTGGAGGCTGACGCTCTTGGAGAAGAGAATGAGGCATTTTCCCCCTAAATTCCCCTCAGGAAGCTTTAGTGTTTGCTAATATTTCTAGAAAACTATGACACAGGGAGCATTTCACCTGTTACAGAAGAAATCGAGACAGTCTGAGCCGGGAGAGGGCCAAAGGCCGAAGGACGGGAGCATGGAGGTAGGAGGGGAGCAGATGAACAGGACATGCATCTGCTGGCGTACACCTGAGGGATCTGGAGTGGAAATCCCCCACTCTGCAGCCACACGGCAGAGCTCTGAACAGCGAAAAACGTCAGCTAGCACAACGAGAAGCCATGTGGGAGTAACGAAGCGAGGGCTAAGCGAGGCAGCATGCTGCCAGTTCTCTGAAATGTTAAATTGAAATGCAAAGTAGGAGCAAGCCTTCTTGTTTTGATCAGACTTCTCAGCATCTGTGTGGGAGCCCTTAAACTCACATGAGCTATTCCATACGAAAAAGCTTGCATTTTTGCCAAAAATCAACATCACACTTCGATGAGTGTTAGAGAAAACCCACACCTGAAGATAAGGCTTTAATTTTAGACTCAAAATAAAATATCTTTGAAATTTAGACATCTTCAAAGATGGACTTTAACAACAGAGACATTGAACGCCTAAACTCTGAATGTTACATTGTCTTATTGAGAACTTTTATGTGTTCTTGCCAAATTTGAATTCTGACCACTAATCCATCTCTATAGGGCAACACTTCGCCTCCTTTCATAAGTGAACAAAGAAATGTAAATAAATACCTATTATATATCTGATAATAAATGATACTGAATTTAAAGTTTTTAAAAACAGTTTTCTTACGTTTAAAGAAGAAAAACATCCGGTGAGATTCAGAGTTTAAGAGAAATCCTGCCATCACGTTGAAGAGTTGAAAGAAAGATAAGGATGTGTAGGATCTTGTAGTTGTATTATTCATCAATGGCTAATTTCTCTATTGATTGTGACTAGATTTGTACAAAACGTACATAAGGTTAAGCTATGTGACGTGAGAGAAAACAATAAACAGTCTTGAATCATCTTTTTAACATTTTGATAATTTTGTATTTTGTATTTAAATGTGAAATTCAAAGTAAGTTTGGTCAAAATGTATTAAAATTTTTGCTCTTTTCTATGTGGAGAAAATAAAAATCTTAAATAGATTATTTACATTTAATATTGTTTAAATGTTTGCTTGCCAAATATTACCTTCTTGGCAAAACGTTTGGATATCCCTGTCTCAGGAGGTTTGAATATTGTTTCTAATATTTAAAATAAAGGCAGATGGCTAATATGATGTAGAATGAACATTTTAGCCTGTTTTACTTTTTGTCTTTTATCTGATGAAATGTTTTGTTATTTCACAGACAGAAGGTGAATTTCAAAATAAAACTATTAGAAACTGGAATTTGACAAATGATGAAAGAATTTTCCCCTATTTACTACTTCCCATTTAACAGAATATTCATTTGACAGAAATATGTTTATAGGAACAGAAGATACTGATTTGTAACCTGGATTTAAAAAATAAATGTACATATTTATCCTGTTAAGCAACTAACTTAAAACATGGCAAATTTCACCATTTAGAGTTGGTCTCTGCTTCAAGCTCAAAATAAAGCTCAACAGACTTGTTTCATTTGGTAAAGGCTGAGAGCTGCAAGTCAACAAATAGCAAATGAGTTCCTACAAGCTGAAGTTAAAGACTTTATTTTCCTTTAATGTGATTTTAATATATTTAGAAGTATACATTCCCACATAAAGAAAGTATTGAAATAAGTCACAAAAGTATGAAATCATTTAGCCAACATTTGACCCAAATTAATTTTTATGTAGATATTTTGTTAGCCTAGGATTGAAAAAAAAAATGGAAACATCCCGTAAAATAATTTCAGTGGAAAATGAAATTTACTGACGTATAAGACAAAATGCTTCAGGCAAACACTTAAATAAAGAGAAAAGAAAAGAAGAACCCCCCCTTTGTTTAATGAGAGCCTCTTTTCAACTCTGTTCTGTGTCTTTTGAGAAACTGATCACAGCTTACATCCATAGCAGCTTGAAGGATTTCTTTCCGGAATAAATGCCAAAGATAGAATCTTTCCAGAAATGACAACAAATTTTGAACAGCTCAAAGGATTATTAGCTAAAATGAGGACAAAGCAGTAAAAAAGGAGACCTCCTGATGTTCAAGAGGGGCTTTAAATATCCCACCCTTTACCAAAGGACCACAGGCTGACTTCACACCTCTATGACATCTGTAACACACTATTTTCTTGCTAAAAAAAAAAAAAAAGTTGAAAAATCTCTCTTAGCATGGTGTCAGATGCTGGGCTTGAACTATATATGATCTGAGATCTGACCCACCATAAAAAAGGGAAGCTGCACAGAAGGATTTGAGTTGAAGAAGCTCAGATGCTAAAATCACACAGACGCATTTCTTTCAACACAAATTATCCCTTTAAAATGTACTTTTACGTTATTTATTTCTAGGAAGCAAATCTACCAAACAGGCTAGAAAATTGCCAGTAAGACTTTTTTTCTTGTGGCTAAGCCTAAAAAAAAGATTTTTCCAGTAGTTTACGTTTACTGTTAAGATCCTTGAAAAAATGTGAATATCACATTTACATACAAGTTACATTAAAGGAATTTAAATATTTCTGCTCAGAAATCCTAAAAATGACATTCGTATTGTTTGTTTTTGAGGAACTTTCCTATACAGAATTGGAAAAACAGAGTCAGTTTAATTCAGGTTCTCCACATGAGCAAAGTCATTAAATTAGTTCAGAGTTTAGTTTCAGATTTAAATTATAATGTAACATTAAAATAAGGCCAAATAAGCGGAAAATGTGAACACATTTGAACAAACTTAAACTAAACTAAGCTTTGTTTCCTTCAAAAAACATATTTTGAGGCTTAAAGAGGTCAATACATGTTCTGGCCTGTTTCCTTCTTTTCCTTAACTTAAAAAAAGTAACATATTCTTATTTACTGCACAACAACAATGCAAAAAAGACCCGCTCCAATAAAACATGGTGTTTTAACGTGTTCTTGACACACTTTTCTCATGATGGAGGCCATATCTGAAGAAAATTAAGATTAAAAGTGCATTACTTTGTACTTTTTATTTAAGTCGTGAAGCAGGAGAAGATGGAAAAATGCTATTGGAAAAAGCCAATAGCAGTGATGCAGCTGCAACATTCAGCAAGCCGCAAGCTTCCTGCTTTGCTCCATTCTGATGCATCCACTTGCAGACAAATAGATCCATGTACGTCTTTGTATTCCTTGTCCAAGCTGGGAAGTGGCTAAAAAATATATGTCTGGATAGCTGTAATATTGTTAACCCTGTTTGTTGCACCAGTAATGTTAGGTTGGGGTTGTGAGGGGCTGGAAGATAGCGGGAGAGTGTGTAAACAGATCCATAATGGGAAATGGGTCCGGAGTTGCTCAATGCCAACAGCCCTGCCCACAACTCAAGAGGCAAATATCTAATGAACTACTGCTCTTCTAAAAAACGACACAGGTTTTTGATTTTGACTAATCACAATTGAAAGTCCACTGGGAATGTTTTGACAATAGATCAAAAGGTGATGAGTCGGACTTTAAAGTTTGGGCTGTAAATGAACAGAAACGACCAGCTGTAAATGTAAACCTAAATGGGAAAACTAACATGGACACATGCACAAAAGGTCGTTGACCTGCAGTTTCAGCGCTAAATGGGACTTTTAGTCAGTTTTGATGCATAAAACCGTTTTAAAATAAAACGAAAATGGCAAAGGGCCCTCATTTCAGCAGATAGGGGGATTTATTTATTTTTTTTGAGCTGTTAAAACCCCACTTTCTGCAGAAAACTTCCCTCACCAGCTACGGTCTACAAACACATTGTTTTGAACAAAGTTAATTTTGTCCCAAAGATTTTACTTTTGTAACATATTTTAAATGTTTAACCATTTAGCTTGAAGTTACTGTTGTTCATGCAAACATAAAATAAGCACAGAGAGCAGAATGATTGAAGAATTCCCCATCACACTGTGATATCATCTTGTTGCAACGGCCTGCGCTCAACCTGCTCCCCTGATGCAATTACTGAAGTCTTTTCTCTCACACTTTTTCATACGGGCGCTCAGTAATGATGAGATACCTTTTAACTTCTCAGCCAGAGTCCGTATCAATAATTCACTCTCATCTGTTTAAATTTTAAAGCGCCACACATTAGCGTCCTGCCGCACCTGCTCTTTCACGCCGTCCACCCTCGACTACAGTGCATTGCTTTCCCGCCCCTATCTCTCTCTCTCTGTCTGAGCCCGACCTGCGTTGTAATAAATACGAGTTCTCATTCGCCACTGAATCACAGACGTTAAATTAAACAGGGCCAGAGGAGGCGGCGGACCACGTAATGTAAAGGCATCGTCCAGATGCCTCCAATTACGATTTGGCCTTAATTGGCGGCGGTGGCAAATTCAATGAATTCTTTAACAGCAGTGAGCGCTTGTCTCTGCAGAGCTGCGGCCTAAGCAGAGCAGCTACTCAGTGCAAATGGAAGATGACAGAAAATCCACACGGCACAACCGGTCTAGTGGGAGAAAGGGCATGACAGCGACTAAGGGGGCCCAGGCTCTTTAGAAGCTGAGGGTAGCTCGCAGGGAAGTTGTGTATAATTAAGCGGTCTGCATTGTGTTTCAGATGGCAAAATCCCATTGTCTTGACAGGAGCTTACTGTTGACCTTTAGGTTTGAGATGCGAGGCGGCGTACACCCCCCTCGTCCATTTTTCTCTTTTTTTTCCAAACTCCCCCAAACCTCTGCCACCAAATTAATCTGCGATTTTTAAGCCTCCAAGTCAGATATCCGCAGATCTAAAGGCCTTGCGTCCCTCAGGCTTTCCCATCTCCACTTTTTTTATTTATTCTTTACCCCTCTCATATTAGCCCATGGAGATTGACTGAGAGCACTGAGTGTTATCTCCAGGCAGGCAAAGGTTTAGGGGGAGGGGTGAAGGCCACAGATTTGTCTTTATCTATTCTGAGCACACCTAAAACAAATTAGACCTGGCTGCCGTTGCTTATTTGGTTCCCCTACTCTCATTAAGGGGTTGAATCCAGGCTATTTTCCTCAAGGTCCTGCCTCTCTACCATTTGCGTGCCTTGTCTTTCATCGCCATAGCAAAGGTTTCTCGCTCGGCAGCCTAACCACCTTTTCATCTCAGCCATTTCATGTGGTCATATTGACACTGCACAGAGAGCAGAAAAGACAGATCAGCCCTCCCTACACCGAGATGCTGATTTCCTCCACATGACTTGATGCTGGCCTTTGACATTTTTTAATTGAAAGAGAAATCTGCTTGACTGGACTTTGCTTTGCCCTTTTCCTGCTTTCTCTGCTGTTTTTTTCAGAAGCTGATTTTTTGTTTTTTCGTTTTTCCAGTCTTCTGGTTATAAAAAAAACAACGAAAAAAACCAAGTGCGGGTCCAGTCAAATTGTTTCCATCAATTTACTCAATAACCCAGTGAACCGACTCTTGAAGTGATGAGGATGTCATGTTTCTATTGAACTGTATTACAGAGGAGGATGTTGTTTTAGACATCTGTCAGTAGCCATTAGACTCTTAATCTAAAGTCATTCACCATAAATTCCTATAAAAAAATCAAGCATTGAAGAGAATTATTGTGAATTTAACCACTGAGCTGGAAAGTTTTTTCTGTCCCACCCTGATCATCTTTTGATCTATTGTAAAAGTGTTCCCAGTGGTCTTTTAAAAATGAGGTTTTTAGCCAAAATTAAGAAAACCTGCAGTTTTCCAGGATACAGTATCTGCACAGAGGCAGTAGATGATTAGAAATTCACCTCTGAGATACAGCTGGAACTGTTGACGTGGAGAAACCCCGCCGCCATTTCCTATCACCCATGCTCTCCTGCTATTTTACAGTTGTCTCGTTGAAAACCTTTCCATGTTATCTTTGGTCACTTAATACTGTTATTATGTAGTTAATTTCATTTGTACAGAATTGAATTATTATAACGCATCAATTAAAGTTCTGTCTGATGCTTTTCACCTGTTTCAGCTGTGAACTGGCGATTTATAAATAAACTGACTTGTAATGAATTAAGCGTGTTGTTCCTTTGCTTTGTGGGGAATCTTGTTTGACACTCTTCAACCAACTCCCACAGTCCAAAACCGCATCTCATAAGTTAACTGGAGACTCTAAACTGCCCATATGTGGATGTATGGTTGTATTTCTGGCTTTTTATAGACGGCTGAGCTGTGCAGGATGTACATTGGTTCTGGCTGAAGGCAGCTGGCTGAGGCTCCAACCAGCCCCATGACCCTAATGAAGTAGAAGGGCACAAAGAAAATGGATAGATGGAGCCTAATTTGAAGGGTTGTTATAAGGCTTGATGTGCAGTAAAAACCACGCAAACCAAAAAAATCACACCTTTACTGTAGAATCTGCAGGTGTTTCTTTAAGCTTATTTTGTATTTCTATATTTGGAGGGCAAAGAAGTAATGCATACATGCTTTTTTTCAGTTCAGTTGATAGTGATAACATGTAACAAGTGTGGTTAGTGTGGTTAGGTTCATACCTCAAGGTTTTTTTTTTAAATCTGGGAATTAAAGTGAACAAAGTTCCACTTTGATCATGTTATGATGTATTTTATAAGCATGGGCAGAGTATGCTGTTATTAGCCTAAATCAAGACACCTGTGTTGTTTTCTAGGACATAGTTTCTACAGTACTCAAGTGGTTTTATTCCTATGTCACAGATCAAAGATTTCACGTAAGTTTGGATACAAGCTCCTCAAAGGTATTTGACATCAACTGTGGGGTCCCCCAAGGTTCAATTTTAAGCCCACTACTTTTTAATCTATATATGCTGCCACTTGGGGACGTCATCAGGGGCATTTTAGACATTAAGTCATGGATGGCAGAGAGCTTCCTACAGCTAAACCAGGACAAAACAGAGGTTTTAGTGATCGGTTCTGAAGACAAGAAAGAAATTGTTTTATCTAAACTAAAAAATTACAAGAATTCTCAGTGCGTGAGAAACCTGGGTATTTTTTTTGACTCAGAGAAGAATTTTATACCACAAATTAAAAATATACATGTATTTATTAATTTATTTATATTAATTTATTTATTTTTAATTTTTTATTCACACTTACCATTTTATGTGTCTATTAAGGTTTATTTATGTAATTATGTTTTTTGTTCTTGTTTTAAATATATTTTAATTTTATTCCTTTTACATTTTATTAGTAACTCGAGTGTTTTCCTCTGAGGGATCCTCCACATCAGTAACTGACCCTTCTCAGTGAACGGGGTCACTGCAGTGGTTTCTCCCGGGTCTGACTCTTTTGTTCAGATCTGGGGGGTCCTGTGTGTACTCCGTGAACTTGGGTGGGGGGTCACTGACGTGGACATGTCCCCAAAATATCGTTTCCCCACTTCAGTACAAAGCCAGGTCTCTACGTTCCATCATTTTATCCCTCTTTTTATCATGGTGTCATGGCGTGTCTGTGTGTGTGTGGGGGGGGGGTTGTCGCCATTGTTTGTCGGGTCATTTTGTCATTAAATTTGGTTATATTTTATGCAAAGGACTTTGAGTGACATGTGTTGTAAAAGTGCTTTATAAATAAAGGTTGATTTGATTTGATGCAGAGTGGCAGTAATTAGAAATCTGCCTCTGAGTTGTGGGTAGGACTGTTGGCATGAAGCAATCCTTACCCCCTTCGCGTCAACCCATAACTGAGAGATCTCAGTTTACATGCTCTCCAGCTATCTTACAGCCCTTCAACCCCAACCTTACAGTAGAGGTGCAGCAAAAATGGTGAGCAATATTAGAGCTATACAGTTTTAAGACGGATGCCAATTCAGATAAGGAAAACAGAGAAGTACATGGATCCATTTGTCTGCATGTGGAAGCATCAGAATAGAGTGGAGCAGGAAGCTCAGCGTATTTTCTATGTAACAACTAAAATCTTTTCCAAAAGGCACCTTTTCTGTGCTTCTGATTCACAACTATTTAAATGAAGAAATACTCAGAAACGCCATTTTTAGCCTAATTTACTTGATATATGTCCTTCATCATCAGGGAAATCCCACGACAACATTTTAAAATATAGAAATACATTTTTTCATATGAGAGGGGCTTTAAAATAACTTTCTCATTAGAACACCTAAAATAAGGCATTAATAGTTCCCAAAAAGAGGAGAAGTTACTGTCAATAAAAAAAATAAGTTCTGTTGACTGATTGGAGATCACTTTACAACAACTCTTTCATCTGTAGATAAATATGTTTCGAAAATGGGATTGTTTGCGTTTTTTTCTCTTTAAATGTGTGTTTGGTCCAAAATCCAACAAGCTATTTGTGTTTGTTTACAACTATGCCTGCATCTGTGAGGAAGAATCAGTATATAGCATAATTTTGATGTCTAAAATACCTATAGATGCCTGATTTTCAATAGTTTTTACAGGCTGACTAACACTATTTTGTAAGGGTTTATTCCATTAAATGATGCTTAAATGAGCCCTGTCTATCCAAGCATCTTTGCAGGACTAAAATTTCATTTAAGGTAAACAGGTGAAGTAAACAGAGAAGACTCATACACCTTGGCCTCATGCGATTATTGCATTTGAATGTTAACAGAGGACCTTTGAGCCATCTGAGCTCGAGCTATGCAGAGGTAACTGCAGGGGAAATGTTAGGTTAGATGAGATTTTGCTGCCAGACTAATCCATCCTGGAGCCCGAGAGCAGCACAGACACTGAGCTGAAGCTGCTGCAGAACAGCACAGTGGTGACACGGGGCAATTCTCTGGGGCCTCGCATTAGCGCGCTAAATTAAAGGGGGTATTAGATTAAATTGGCTCTCCGATTTCAGCCGTGTGAGTAAAATTCTGATTTGCATTTTCCACCTCTGCTTAAGATATAATTAGTTCAGGGTGATTCCCATGTGGAAAACATTGACAGCCAAATCTAAATGGCTGCCAGTAGCTGCTCGTCTCTTCCAAGGCAGGAAACTATGCTCTGCTCATGTTTGTTGTGTGCAGTTGTTTGCAACTGTGTGTTTGCATGAGTAAGGAAAAAAAAAAAATTATAGAACAGATGCTGTTCACATGTGACCTTGTTGGGAGTCTGCATGTCTATGTTACTGTAGCACCAGATTGATGACACCTCTCAATCAAATGAAGTCTCAAATGAAGAAACGGTTCTTATATGTTTCTTTCCTTATGTTATTGAGCAAAAAAAAAAAACTCATAGTCAAATCTTCACACCTTAAAGATGCCTTCAACCTCAAAAACATTCCTGCAGCAGAACATGCACCTGTAATTATAGAAGCTGAGTTAAAAATAGCTATTATTTCTTGAACAGTGGATTTCTTAAGACGTTTATAAAGTAAGCATGGATACTATACAGACTTTGTCATTAATCATTTTTGTAAATAAATGTTTTCCACAAGTGGTTCTAACCATTCATAACAATTAACATGTGTGCTTGGAGCACTATTTGTTACAAGATGTTGGCACATCTACAGTTTATAGCTGGTGTGAGATTCAAAAGACTCAAAAGTCCCTAGATGTTCTTTCTTTGGGGGTATATGAGTCTGCAATCCAGAAAAGCCCAGTTTACTCTGCAAAAGTCACAACAAAACACAAATTCATCTCTTTTTTTGGACATTTTGGTTCGATTATATCAGTCAAATAAGGCATATAGTCAAAATTGCTAGGCTTTTGTTTAAAGTTTAGGAGGAAAAAGTGAGAAAAAAACTGTTGAATAACTTGAGCTTGCAAATTTGTGTTTTGGTCTAAAAATGTCTATTTAGGAATTTGAAATTAAATAGTGGAATTGGTACTGAAGGCGACAATTCCACGAGTAGTCATGGGTAGAAAAATGGCAGCTTCATTCAGCACTGATAAATAGAGACCATCAGAACAGTGAGATTGGACAATATTCCTTTCCCACTAACCTACACAAAAACTACAGCAGGCAGACATGCAAATGCCTCCTTCATTAGTGACACGTGTGATCCACATTGACTCATAAAGTCCAATCTGCCTGCAATATTCAGAATGTAAACAAAACAAGATTCTGGGACCAAAATAAACACCAATAGAAAAGCTCAAACAAAATAATCAGACTGACGTCTTAATCGTAGTTAACAAAAGAATCAAACATTCTCACTACAGTAGATTAGGTAATGCTTTTTAATTAACCCAATTTTACTGCCCGTGTAATCATTTAATTAATGAGCAATTTCTCTGGGCCTCAGGTTGCATTTGTTCGGAACACATCCTCATGTTAGCAGGAGAAAAAGTTCAGAATCTGTACAAGGAAAGAATTTTCACAAGTTAATCGTTTGATTTCACCCTTGATGATCAAATAGCCTTAAAAATGTATCAAGTTTAAACTTTTTGATCTGTAAACTTCTTAATTTTCTTCCCACCTGGGATTTCAGGGTGGAGATTTTTTTGGGTGTGTTTCATTTGAAATAGAAACTTCATCTTTTAAACATGATTCTGTAACGTTTTCGCAATTATGCCCCAACCACGATAAAGAAAAGGTGCTATAAAAGGATTTTATTCCATACTCTAATGTAAATGTGTGAATTAGAGTGGGAATCGGTAGATGTTCCTTGCTGACACCCCCCACCCCCCACAAAAAAAAAGACACACACACACAACTCGCCTTCAGAAATGCCATCAGCAATTCCGCCACTCTCACGATTTCTTGGTGGCCGTAGACTGAGGCTTTGTGGGGTATTGATTCCCCCCATCCAGAGACAGTTTCCATAATTGGTTAAAATGACTGGGTGCAGAGAGAGATGGCTCTCTGCTGAAAACCATTTCCCATCCCTGTTTGGAACAGAGCCAAGCTTGGGGTTGTTCGAATGCGTTCCAGCCCCAGCCTGACTGGCAGCAATTAGGGGTGTCTGAGCCAAGCTCAGCTTGCGCTCCACACAAACACCCCTAATTACTGCCAATTAGGCTAGGCGGGTAGGCAGATTTGAGAAACCGGCGGGATGTTCAGGCATGGGTGGGCATGGAAACAATTTTCAAGGGCTTAGAACGTGACTGGATGAAGAGGTTAATGCTTTGGAGTGCACGGGGATAATAACAAAAGCGGGGGGAGCACAGCCCCTGTTTCTCACCTCCAGCGATGAGCCTGGTTTCTTCTTCAGCTCCTCGCATTTCCTAAACTTGCAGATCTGGTGACCGGTTTTGCGGTTCCGACAACTGCTGCAGACGCCGCAGTTGATTAGCCGCCTGCAGGGTGCACACACCCCACACCTTTTCCTTTTCTTTTTCGCTGGGTTTCCACTGGATGCTGAGGAATTATTCTGTGGGCAGTCTGCCAGATTGGCAATTTGAAACGCACTGTCTGTAACGGCTGCTGAGGCTGCGGGGGAGTGAAGGGCTGTCATGACGATGACCCCGGGAGGTAATGAGATGCCCCCTAAAGCCGGAATAGCGGAAAAAGTTCCAACGCGTTCAGGGAGATTCATTATCTCTGCTTCAGCAGTGCCGCATTTCAGCTTGTTCATGCATTCTCCTGCTAAAGGTCTGCAGTGTTCAGGGGATAAGGTAGAGAGGAAATTATTATTTGCCATTTGCAGCGTCTCTGGCGGTACGCCAGGTTTCCCCGTTCTCTGGGAGTCATTTCTATGCATGGTGGTCCTATTAGGGTTTATTGCTGCTGATTTCCTTCCCCAGAGCATGGCGTTATCACAGTTCCATGGGGACATACCGATTCTGGCACTGGGAAAGATGGGTGTTGTGATACGGGCAATTTTAGCAGTCTGAGGAAATGCCCCATTGGTTTTATAAAAGTTCGCAAAAGACCTGTACCTTTCCATTTCAGCGTTATAATCCAAAAGCTGGCTTAATCCACCATCCTGAAGATTACCCTTTTGCAAGAGAGACACATCTGCATTCTGTCCGTTCTCTATGCAAAGTGCAGTGTTTATGTTGGACATGGCTGAAGAGGACTCGTCAGTGTTTAAAAAGAGGAAAAGGAAGTCAAAGGGGTCTTCGTCAAACTGAAGCTGGCTACCAACAATGGGCTACCATCCTGGTTTCTCTTCTTCTGGGCTGAAAGTGACAAACAACAGGAACAAGAAACAACAGTTACACCTTAAAAAATACAAACAGTTGTCATTCAGAGCAGTTTCTTTGTTTCACTAAAAGTGACATCTGGAAATGGGACTAATAATCTGTGAAAGCTTCACTTAATATTGATAGAAGATCAATTTTAAAGGTGGTTTTTTTTTTAGCTATTATAAAACAGAAAACTCAGTTTTAAGAGTATATATATATATATATATATATATATATATATATATATATATATATATATATATATATATATATATATATATATAATGTAAAATTGAAGGAAATTCTTGCTTTAATTCACATTATAACAACTATAGCTGCAAACACAAAAAGTTACCTTATTCCCACAGCACGGACACTTAAAAGAGCTGTCATGTTTTAGACAAATGGAGTGACACTGTTAGACATCTTCAAATGTGCTGAAAACAACTACAGCAACAGAGCGTTAGAGGTGGCCCATCAGTGTAAACAAGACTCTGCTCTTCCTGTTAAGGACACCTGGTATTCATTCATGGCTTCTGTTACAGTGACAGCTCTCAGTGATGGCCACCGGTGAATTTACAACCAGATCATGGACCAGACCAACCACAGTGTCAGCTGCCTCAGGATAGTGTGTGAGTGTGTGTGTTGGAGGGGGGGGGGGTGCTCCATTTCCTTTCTGTGTCTCTCCACCAGTCTGTCTGGATTTGGTTTCCATAGATAAAAGCCCATTACACACATCTCTCCCTACTTCCATTACCCATTTCTGGGCTTTTCTCCTAATTGCAGAGGCTGATCTAAAGCTGGAACACGCATGCACGTCTTTTTCTTTGCAGGTAAGCTGCAAAAATGCATGCATGGGACCGAAGTGTGGCATTTGTCAAGTCTTCAGTACAACTAAGTGTACTAAATGGTGTCTTTTTGACCTGAAACGGTCCTAATGTTTCCTCTGAGGCTAACTTAAGTTATCTCCAACAAGTGCAGACTCCACGTTGACACATGACCATATTTCTTCGGAACAAATGCCTTCCACATCTGCAGAGTCAATCCAAAACAACCCGCAGCCGCTCGTAAACAAAACCTCCTTGCCTTAATGATCAGCCCTCCTCAGGGTCATTATTACTTAATCAATTCACCCCTGGAGCGAAATATGCCGCCCAAAGGCAATCAAGTCACGGATATTGATTTTCAGCCTGTAAACAAAGTTTTGAGAGACAGAAATGTTCAATACTTGGAGCTGGAGGAGGACAGAGGTTTGAATAAGGAGGACTGTACATGTTCAGGCATCATACAAAAAAATTAAAAAGAAACAAAAGTATTTGAACGAAAAGGCAATGAAAAATGTGCTGTTATGTTGTCTCCTTCTTGTGATACACGTTCAGATCAAAGGTCATGCACAGATAATCCGGCGCAACAAATAATCCCCATAAAAAATAAAAAATAAATCTGACAGCAGCCTCAAATCCAGGCGGAGAGGTGAGGGTGAAATATAAACCGGGATGGACACAGACACAGGCAGACGGAGCGAGAGGAGGGGGGATAAAGGAGCATCACCTACCAGGTTCCTGTCGAGAGGGGCTCCCAAGATGCTACCAGCCCGCGACCGTGTAACGGCACATTACTGCGAGGCGATGCGTGAGGCTGATAAAACGCAAAGATGCGCGAAGACGCACAGACAAGCTGCC
The DNA here is from genome assembly GCF_053564925.1 of Oryzias latipes. Taxonomy (NCBI): domain Eukaryota; kingdom Metazoa; phylum Chordata; class Actinopteri; order Beloniformes; family Adrianichthyidae; genus Oryzias; species Oryzias latipes. The sequence goes on along the minus strand of NC_136237.1, from coordinate 27,527,491 downwards.
CGAGGAGAGCGCGGCGACCCTGCGCCTGGGTGTGCGCGCGCGCGCGTGTGCGTCTTCGGAGCGCTCAAAACAAAAGAATCATTTCATATCCACTTTCCTGTCACGCTGCCACAAGACCGGAAAGTGCATTAATAAGCCAAAAGGTGTGGAAGGAGGAGGGATAATAAAAAGAAGGGCGCGATCTCAGAGGTGGCGCGCTGTTTCCTCCTCTCCCGATTCCGGCGGCGGTGTATTGTGTCTCTGCTCCGTCCGTGTCTCCTGTCGCTGTGTGTGGCTGATTGGCGCCGAGGTGAGGCAGCGTGGATGTGGACACCTACTGATCATTGGCTGGAAATTACTATAGAAACACTCGGGGAGGTGGGAGGGCTGGGTGGAGCGGGGCGTGCGGCGCCTTCGCAGTGGCCCCTCTCTCAATCTTTGACATTTTCAGCATGTTTGTTTCACACATTTGAAAAGTTGAGGAGGGGTAGTGCTGGTGGACTTAGTGTGTGTGTGTGTGTGTGGGGGGGGGGGGGGGGTCATTTGCTCCTTTTAATAAGGACTGGGATAAATTTGTCAAATTAATTTGAATGGAGCAGAGCTGTGATTAAGATAAAATGCCCCCGCCGGATCACCCCCCCTCCATCCCTCCCTATCTCCGCCCAACGACAGTCATAATTATCAGACCTCCGGGATTCATCACGTTATAAATCCCGCCTGCCTGCTGGCCACCCGTGCCTTCAGCGCCAGCTGACAACAGGGTCTGCGTGGCACATTTATCCCACTGAGTGCAACCCAGCGCGTTCCTTCATACTGATGCTTACAGGCTTTCAGTTAAATCTTTCTTCCAATCAGTGCCCGGGACTCCCCCCCCCCCCCCCCCCCCCCCCCCACTCAGACTCACACTCGGCATTTATCCAGTGCTCCGGGCTGTACTTTTAAGGGAAATAATGCAGACAGGAACAATCGCACTCTTTTTTTTCTTTTTCTTTGGCTGACTATTTCTTGTTCAACACTTTAAAAGCAAGCGTTGGAATCCCTGAAGTGCCATTTCAGTTTTTTTTAATTTTACAATTCTATTATGCATTGTAACCACTAAAACCTTTGTTAAAATAAAGATAAACACTTAAGAATAGAGGCATTTCGGGCCATAAGTAAAGTATTTGGCAAGGGGTGTGACTTATGCTACACACAGGCGTTCAAGAACGCACTAGGGATTCTTGAACATGCTTTTAGCATATGGCGTTCACACTGGACTGTTGCTACACCATATTGGCGCATGCACTCATAGATGAAAGAGGATACGTCAAAGTGCTGCAAATCTCGTAAATCTTGCTTCCGGTTTGTTCTTTCACAGCTCTAATCTAATCTTGGTGTCATATAATTCTATCTAATTTATCCTCCATGATCAATTTTCCAAAGGTTGGCACTTCCATGTGTCAAAGAGGACGCCACCCGTACGTCACTACCAAATCCGAGTCCCTGATTGGTCACAGTTCAACAGGTTTGACTTTCAACAGGTATTCAATGGCCGCATGCTTTGTACGTAAATGGACTTCAAAACTTTGTGACGTGTGAACGCGAGAGTTTTGAACGCAGAAGCCCGAAACGCGCATTTACTCGTGTTTAGACAAACTTTTCATTGGAAGTAGCTGCTTGAATTTGTGGTTCTACTGCGCTTCAGGGGTGACTTACGAATGATCAAACAAAAAAAAAAGCAACAACCACTAGAGGGCACTGTAGGTGTGCGGATCAGTATTTGCTGACAGCAACACAGAAGAAAAGGTGCAGCTCAGTCCTAAACCAAGCTTGGGGTTGCTTGGAGTTGTGGCTCTGCTCTGCCTTTGCTGGAGCATTCAATGTGATAAAGGTACAGTCTAAGAAGCACACATTCATTCAACCCACCTGCTTGTTCACTTTTGTATACATTTGGGCATAGGTATTGCTTTCAACACCACTGTCTGTGTACCTGTCTGTGTGCATAAGTTAATTTCAGTCGTTGTGCCCTGTGAAATAAGTCTACTATGAATGAATATACCTAAAATCTGTAGATAGTTGTGTGCATACTATTTTTCCGTGTGTGTTGATGTGTGTATGTGATAACTAAGTCATGCAACATACTTATGACACTCTTGTGTTATGACTTTGTATTATCGACTGCTCCCCCAATCTCTCTATCTCCCCCCATCTTAACCCCTCACCCCCCATCTCTAGCATCTCTCTCTCTCTCTCTTTTATTTTTTTTCCGTCTGGTCCAACAAGGAATACATTTAAACATAAATATTATAAATACAGCTTATTCTCAAATACAAAAGGGGTTTATACAAGCATGCACTTTGTTTGTCTGAAGATCCATAAACCCCTATTGTAACAGTAAAATCTGTCCAGCACTAGGTCTTCAGCTCTTATCTGCTTGCTTAGCTATTGGACAGGACAGGTAAAAAAATGAAAAAGTCCTACTTTGATTTTCTTTTGAGTTATTGTAAACATGTTCTCGTGGTCTTTTAATTATGATTATGTCGTTTTTAGCCCAAATCAAAAACCTGTATTGTTTTTTAGGATATAGTTTCAACCAAACAGCAGGAATTCATTAGAAATTCACCTCTGATCAGCTGATTTAAATGAATTGTGTAAACGGTTGAAGAGTTACAATAGTCAGAAGGATGTCAACACTGGAGTTAAAGGTCTGGAGTAAAAGGGTTAAAGAAAGGCAGGTGAGGTGTTACACAGATTGTCAACACATCGCCTTCTTTCAAACATAAGATAAATCCATTTTTTATTTCATTCTGACAGCAAAATCTATGCAAACATGCCTCGAAAACCGTTTCAGAACTACAGTTGTGGCCAAAAGTTTTGAAAATTACATAAATATTGGAAATTGAAAAGTTGCTGCTTAAGTTTTCAAAACAGCAATTTGCATACTCCAGAATGTCTTGAGGAGTGATCAGATGAATTGCATAGTCCTTCTCTCCAAAAATAAACATCAGGGACAGATTGATCTTCTGCTAAAAGTATGGCGAATGGACTCCTGAGGACTGGGGCAAAGTCCTTTCCTCTGATGAAGCCTCATTCCGATTATTTGGGGCTTCTGGAAAAAGGTTTGTCCGGAGAAGAAAAGGTGAACGCTACCATCAGTCCTGTGTCATGCCAACAGGAAAGCGTCCTGAGACCATTTGTGTCTAGGGTTGCTTCTTGTCCAAGGGAGTGGGCTCACTAACAATTTTGCCCCAAAACACAGGCATGAATAAAGAATGGTACCTAAACACCCTCCAACAGCAACTTCTTCCAACAATCCAACAACACCTTAGAGACGACCAATACATTTTCCAGCACGATGGAGCACCGTGTCATAAAGCAAAAGTGATAACTATGTGGCTTGGGGACCAAAACGTTGAAAATGAGGGTCCATGGCCTGGAAACTCCCCAGATCTTAATCCCATTGAGAACCTGTGGTCAATCCTCAAGAGGCGGGTGGACAAACAAAAACCCCACTAACTCTGACAAACTCCAAGAAGTGATCATGAAAAGACGGGTTGCAATCAGTCAGGATTTGGCCCAGAAGTGGATTGAGAGCATGCCCAGTGAATTGCAGAGTTCCTGAAAAAGAAGGCCAACACAGAAAATACTGACTCTTTGCATAAATGTCATGTCATTGTCGATAAAAGCCTTTGAAATGTATGAAGTGCTTGTAATTATATTTCAGTACATCACAGAAATAACTGAAATAAAGATCTAAAAGCAGTTTAGCAGCAAACTAATATTTGTGTCATTCTCAAAACTTTTGGCCATGACTGTAAAGTGTTTCAAAAACGTAGTTATGATGGAGTGGGCTGTAGGGGCTCCATTGTGGTGCAGTGGTTAGTGCTCTCGCCTCACAGGGAGAAGGCCCTGGGGTTTACATCCTGTGGGGTTCTTTCTGTGTGGAGTTTGCATGTCCTCCTAGTGCATTCGTGGCTTTTGTGTGGGCACTCCGGCTGCCTCCCACAGTCTAAACCCATGCTTCATAGGGTTACTCCAAATGGTCTTTAGGTGTGAATGTGAGTGTGTGTGGTTCTATGTTTCTGTGGGGCCTTAAGATTATCTGGCGAACTGTCCAGGATGTACCCTGCTTTTGCTAGACAGCAGATAGGGAACTCCAGTAATCTTGTGACCACGTACGGGAATTAAGCGGGTTCAGGAAATGGATGGATAGTTATGATTGTTAGATGGCTTGGATGGATACCTGGAAGTTAGTCATTCCTCCAAAAAATTGAAGTTTTGCTTAAAATTTTAATTCCACTTTTCATTGCATTTCAATTTAGACTTTATTAATAAACGCATTTACTCATTCACCGAGTAGTGGTCAATCTTAGGCTACTTCATTTCATTTGTTTTAACTTTTCCTCTGCTCTTACCAAAACTCTATTGCCATTTTAAAACTATGTTTGAAAGAAAATCAACCACATGAACTGCTTTCCCCTGGAAAAAAAGGTACAAGTGTTGCTTTTATGTCTTAAACTAACACACATTCATTTGCAAAGAGATTTTGTATTTGAACTCCGTATTTTTAGAAACTACACATTTTGAGCTGAATATACATCAACTTACATAATAGCATGTGATTGTAGTTGATGTTCTAACTGAGCTTTTTTTTCTCTATCACCCTTAGCAGCTCTGATGCAGCCTTACTTGTCTTTTGGTCAGCGATTTTGGTACTTCCTGTGGTTAAGTTCAAGTAAAATAAAAAAAATGAATATAAATCCTTGCTGTTAGAAAAAAAAGAACTGTTGACATTTTAAGAAGGTTTAATTTTCAAAGTTTGCCATTTCTTTTGAATAAAAAACAGCATTCACAATGAATAATAAGAAAAATCTGTCATTTACTTATAGGACTTTAGACAATAATCTTCTTTAAATAAATCTAACCACCAGACAGAACTTTGCAACTTAAAAAAAAGCATTAAGAGAAGAGTAATAAATAAAAGAAAATGTTGGTCAATATAAAATGCATAGAACAACAAATACATGAAAGATGAACACCAGTTTGAAAATACAATCATGTGGATGGTGTAAAAAAAGAACAAATGTCTAGGCTTTGAAGGAGAGTTTTGCCACTTTTTTAAAATTAATTTTGACACATTTCTGAACATAAGATTTTTGATCTGTGAAACTTGAAACATGAATTTAAGACTTTTATGAGGTAGTAGTGATATTTTTTGTTAAAATGCTCAAGAATTTAATATTAAATTTCCTTTTTAAACATGCTACAAATCCTTATTTTTTTAAAAAAGTACAATTTGAAATTAAAGCGTGGTGTCTAAAGAAATCCTTTTTTGTCATTTATAGATGCCATGTAGTATGTACAAATGTTAAGATTAGCACCTTTGAAACTGCCAGATAAATCAGAAGTCCGCCAGTCCTGATTGATAAAAATCCAATGAGAAAACATTCAAACAGGTACTCATTTCCAACATCTTCCAGTTATGCCAAGCTCCACTTGCCCCTTGGATCAGTGGTGTATCAAGCTGCAAAAGTAGCGTCCAGGAAGGAAGGAGTACGCTTTCCCATCCCGTAAGGTGGAAAAAATGTTGTCTATTAATTTAAAGACCAGCTTATCAAGCCGTTTTTACAAAGTGAGAGGGCAGAAAAGGTGCTCAAACAGAGAAAATGCAAGGCTCTGTGTTTAGAGGGACAGACAGGATAGGAGAAACCTTGAGAGTGACAGGAGAGAGGCAGAAAAAGTTTGAGCAGGAAGAGGAGCATCAGTGAAACTTAATGCAGATTCTGGTTTTTGAACCAAACATACATCTATCAGTTGTCAGTTTACCTGCCATTCCTAATCTGTACGGAGGCTTTACCCACCAGCTTTCACTCAGCCCACATGGCTTGTTTGTAAAGATGTTGGTCCACACAGAAGCCGGCGATTACGTCCAGAAGCGCCAGCTGCATCTGGCTGTGGAGGACAAAAACTATGGCCTCTGTCATGCAAAATTCTGTCTGCTGGGCAAGTTTAAGCTTGCCAGTTCTCAAATATTTCCAGCCAACCTAAACCCCTCTTTGCCCAGGGATGGAAACAGGAAGAATGATTATTACATGAGCTCTTTGATGTTCCTCCACCAACATGGACATAGGGAGCAGAGCTGTGTCAAAGCATCCACATTTTTTGTTTGTGAAGCCCCTGCGGTTCCTCTGAATGCTCAGCTCACTTCTTCTCAGTTTCTCAGACAAAAATCTTTAGGTGTACAGACCTCAATACAATGTGCAAAACAATTAAGTCCATTTTATAGCCACTCTTTAAAAATAAATATAAGCAATGATCTCTGAATTAATTTTTTAAGTCAGCACAATTACTCGGTGATGTTGATGTCACGTTAGTACTGCAGAGAAACAAACAAGCAGGCAGGAAGACTAAACTATGGCAAATATGGCAGAATGAGGAAAAAAAAACTATCAATGTACTTTCAAACTAGCTCATGCTTGAGTAAACAAACTGACATCCATACTGACATTTCTGAGCCATCCAACATTTTCAATTGAGTTGTGTGACACAAGCCGATAGGCTGCTAAAGGCTACACTTTAATGAATATATTTAGCACTAGCAATAGATAGATGTTCAGAGAAGCAAGAACCTAAACATTACAAACCTGTGAATATTACACTTTGTTGACATTCATTACAAAAAGACTCCAGAACTACAGAATTGTTTAAAGTGTATTGAACACCTCTGAGAATTATCCAGCGTATTGTTTTTGTTTGTTTTTTTTGGAACAAAAGTCGTAAAGCTAAAGAGAGGTTCATTATATTAAATGCAATCCTTTCTGTGGCCACAGGGGATTCTGGGGGATCCCGGCAGATATCCAGACTGACAATGCTAACAAAATCCTACACTGGTGAAAAAACACTGTGCTTAAAAATGTATGTAAAATAATCTCTTTTAGTGATTATTATTCATTTCAACTTCACATGAATAACACTTGGGATGACTGGGAGAAGATATTCTCTATGTACCGGTATCTCAATTAAGAAACTTCAACCAGGTCGTAGTTTGCAACAGGCACAGTGGATAAAAAATTGGGTAGATGGGTCTAACGCTACATACACACCAGGCATGTGATGTCAGTGGGTTCTTGAACATGCTAAGCATATGGTGTTTCCACTGGACTGTTGCTACCCGATACTAGCGCATGTACTCACAGTTGGAAGAGACTTTGTGCAAATCTTGAAAATCTTTTTTCTTTCACAGCTATATTAATTTATATGAAAGACTTGGTGTCATATAATTCCAGCCAGGCACATATTGCAATTATTAGTTTCTCCTTCATGGTCAATTTCCAGAGTTGGTATTTCAAGGTTTGGAAAAAGACACTAACCATCCGTTACCAAATCCGAGTCCCCGATTGGTTAAACTTCAACTATTTTAATTAATTTTCAACGTGCATTCATTGGCTGCCGTTTTGCATGAAGAGCCCAAAAAGACTTAAAAACGTGTTGTGAAGCGTGAACATGAGAGTTTTGAACGTGGAAGCCTGGAACGAGCATATTACATAGACTCTTCATCAGAAGAGGTCACTTGAGCATGCATTGTCTAGGCCAGTGTAGAAGTGGCATCAGACTGTTTTAGAATACTTTGAAATTTATTTCAATTAATTACAGATTTTCAGTTGGTTTCCTAATATTTTCTGACCCTTTTTTGACAAAAATTACAACAAAATAAAGGAAAAAATGTCAACACAAGTAACATTTTGCTAATCAAACTATGCAGAAAAGGTTAGGAAATTTACGACTGATAGATCTTTTCTTGCTTGTTGGGGATAAATCCTTCACTTCTGCAAAGCCGATTTATCTCTTCTTTTAAAGAGTGCCACTTTTCTGAGGAAACCTACGTGGTAGAGCTGTGTATGTGGGTTGCAGGCATGAAAAATGTATTAAATCCTCTCAAAGGTATTTTTTTCTTTTTTTTGTGATGTTCTTTTACTCTTGTTTTGAGCTTGTGGTACCCCCTGGTGCTGAAGATCAGACACAAATCAGGCACCCGATCCTCAGCACCTGTGAGCCTTTTACAGTGGTCTGTTGGTGCCTGAACCAGAATTCCTCAAAAGGTGGAATTGTGCATGGAAAACAATAAAAACCTCAGAGAAAATGATCAGTTGTCTAACATGCTAACATGCTTGCGGACTATAGTTGGACAAAATTTCAACATTCCAATGTAAATCCATACCCTCCTGTACTGATTTAGGTTACGGGGCGTTTCTAGAGTCTATTGTGTTTTTAGGCAAATACAGAGTGTGACCTGGACAGATTACAGTTCATTGCAGGATATATTCACAGCATAACAACCTTACAAGTTTACATTCACTCTTTAAAAGAAATGTAAAATTCCACTGAATTTGTAAAAAATTGGGGTGAAATGACTAACTGACTTAATTGATTAATCGATTTATATTTCTGCAATCCAACCAGGTCAATCTGTCTTTCAAACAACAGTTATTAAAAGGAAGCAGGTTAGTTCTGCCCAACTGGCCATCATCTGCGTGATGTGGAGGTGTACAGTTTGCCACTCAGAATTTTATGGGTGACATCAGAGAGTATCTGTTTTACATCTAAGGCACAGACACATAATGTCCCTTTTGTGAGGCGGCCCAGACGCAGTTTGATATGTTGCGCTAAAGACAGCAATGGAGTCTGTCATATCGAAAGACAAACCAAAAGACAAAGGAAAAGGAAATCTGCTCAATTTTCAAAGTAAAATGACAGGTGCACAGTAAACAGAAGAAACCTGATTTGGATAGGATGTAAATACTTAAAGTAAAAAAAAGACCAATGGGACTTTGACTATAGAACAAAACTAGTGTGTGAATGGTTTGCTGTGACCTTACACAAAGTGTCAGGGCTTTCAACTGTCTTTCTGCATGAAGGTTCACAAAATTGTTGCGTTATTTGAACTTTAAAGACTCAAACTACTAAATAAGGTTTAATTAACACCCAAAAGTCTTGGATGGAAAATCCTTCCAGCATTTTTTTTTGTTTCATCTAAAAATAAGGTTATGTCCCGTTTTGATTACTGTGCAGCACAAAGTTAGACAGCGTTTTATTTTGACACCATAACAATGCAGCAGATAAAGATTTGTATATTGTTTATGCATATTTTTTTGTGTCTTGACATTTGCTTAAAATAACGAAGAATCACTATTTTATTATTAGACTTGAGGCTTGATTGACAGCGACACCAAAAAAATAAAAAATTGAGGGTTATTTTCATCACCTTCCTCAGTATCAGACCCTCTGCTTCAGCGTGAAAGCAGCTCTGTCTGAAAATCATTTTATCTTCCGGGTGATAATAGCCCCCGAGGGAAATCTGCCAAGGTGGTCCTAACCTCTGTCAGCAAAGCCACTACAGTGTGTGAGTCTCCTGCAGAGCGAGGAATGAACCGTTGTGGCAGGTCTTTGTTCTTATCTGCGTGCTACAGCGTCGCTCCCCGTGCATCTACCTCTTCCCCCACCTCCAGAGGCTTTCAACTGAACTTGGAGGAATAATGAAGAACCAGGACGCACGATTTAAACGCAACCCTCATTTGTCGATAGAATCGCAGTGTGAAGTGACATGGCACGGTTTGTCTGATGTTTGATGGTGTAAATCTGTCTCCGTTCGATTAAAGCGGTGCGCTCATAATTGTTTGAAGACAACCCTTTGAAGGATGCGAGTGACTTCGGTTTGTTACTCCAACCGTGCGGCGTTTCACTGTCTCTCATTTTCTACCATCTCAATCACCTGCATGATGTTGGTGGGAAAACAGGGGGAAAAATGACCAGAAACAGGGAGGAGCTCTGGTATTCCTTCTGGAGGTGTTTCTGAAAGGATTGCACACTCTGTTATAGTAAACTGTGTTCCTCTAAGGCCCTAAAAGCATGAAGCGAAAGACACAAGCAGAAAAGGAGGGAAGGGGAGTCTCTGCTAGAGGGAGCTCCTGGAAACAAACACTCAGATTACAGCTTTGGCACTGTAGAGGCAGACTTTCTTTAAAAACTGGGCACATTTTTTTTACTGGCTATAATTTATGAAGACTTCGCTTTGCCCACATTAGCCTTTTGCTCTGATTTGACATGTTTCACCCAGTTTTTTTTACTGGTTCCCTCGGAAGTGTTGAGTTATTTCCTCTCCTTTTGTTACTGCCTGCTAATTGGATGGTAGAGAGCACCCTTAATTATCCTGTTAGTAGCTTTGCTAGAAGAGAGCCAACTCCTGCCACACAGTCTGCTGCAGATGACAGCATGGATACGTGCACCCTTGCAAAGCAATATTAAAGGAACCTGTAGAAAGAACGTTTTTTGACTGAAAGTTGGTAGTCAAGAGTGTAGGTGTTTCCAAGAGAGAGGGGGGTCCTTAAGCATTGTGGATGTTTTAATTTCTTTTTTTTCTTTTTGGGGGGGGGGGGTCCTTTTCTTGGACTCTTTAAAAGACAGAGCTAGCATTTTTGTCCAAAGGTATTCACAGGAAGCTGCATTAAATCCAGCTGGCAAGCCACAGACTTGAAAACCCACTCTGATGAAAACTCTTTTTGGTGTTTTTTAACATGTTTTGTGGCCTTTTTTCTGATGATGGAGGAGACATATAGAGAAAACTGAGCTCAAAGTTGCATTTCTTAGTATTTATTTTTTCAAGTTGCTGGGAATCAGGAGCAGACAAAAAAAATGCAGTTTGAAAGAGCGTATGGCAGTGATGTAAAAGCTACAAGCTCCCTGCTCCACTCCATTCGGATGCTTCCAGTTGTAGACAAATAGATCTATGCACGTCTTTGTTTTCCTCGTTTGAGCTGGAATCTGGCTGGATAGCTCAAATATTCACCTTTTTTGCTGCTTAGGTCATGTAAGGTTGGGATTGTGAGGGGCTGTAAGCTTGTGGGAGAGAGTAATGGATGACAGGAAGGGCGTGGGCTACAACTCAAGGGAAAATTTATAATATACTACTGCACTTCAGAAACTATGTTGTACAAAACGACACAGGTGTTATTATTTTGGCTAAAACTGAGCACAGTTTAGGCAAAGAACTAAAGCAACAAGAATGCTGCCACCAGATCATTCTATATTGATTATTTCTAAGGCGTAGAGACTAGTCCATCTGCATTAAAAAACGTAAACTTGCCCCACCTTTAGGGTAGAAGTCGATTCTAAAGCTACTTAAATGTTATTATTAACATTACTCATTGGCTGGATTTCTTTTTGAATGGCATTATGCATAAAAGTATTTGGCAGTCATCGATTCTGCAATTTATCACTCTGAAAAAGATAAAAGTGGTTTAAAATGTTCACCAAAGAGCTGTTTTTGACAAGTTGTTAGACATGAACAAGACTGGGAAGAAGCAAGCAAGCAACTTGGTGAGAAGAGAGCAACTGTTGGAGCAATTATTAGAAATTTGAAGAAATACTGACAATCTCCCTTCACCTGATCTCACCTGGTGGGGTATAAATGATCTTGAAAACATGACAAAAACAACACACTACATCGTCATGGATTCAAATTGTGTAGTGCTTCCAACTTCAGCATGTCCAAGCCTGGAAAAAGTTTCCTAGAGACCATTTGGATGAGCCAGAGGAGGACTGGGAGATGGTCATGTGGTCAGATAAAACCAAAACAGAACCAAAACCTCACTCGTCATGTTTATAGAGTGCAGAATGCGAATTTTACACACCCAATGTGAAGATCATGCTTTAGGGCTGCTTTTCTGTAAGGGGGTCAGGGTGACTGATCCATATTATGGAAAGAATGAATGGGGACACTTGTGGTGAAATTTTGGGCCAAAATCTCCTTCCATCAGCGAGAGCATTGAGGATAAAACGTGACTGGATCTTTCAGCAGTACAATTGTCCGAGAGGCTATCTGAAGCATTAACCCTGTTTGATACTTTGTTTTAATTATTCCTGATACTTACAATGAAATTGTCATTAATCCTGAGTTCTATTTGGAATCACGCCGCTATCTTTGTCATCCACATTCATCTGTGCTTTGCTGTCCCACATTTTCTGGATTAAAATTTGGATTTTACTACGGAGCATGACAGCTGCAGATTTTCCATGTTTTCGCCTCATCCAGTGATATGCAGGATGTTGGTTATAATGAGAAATGTCATTGCTTGATGCAAGTTACTGTGAGCCAGAGATCAATTTAAAACCATCTGGAGGACTACACAAACCTGCACCATTAGCTCTGCAACAGAAAAAAAACTATAGAGCTAAATATAAATCTACTGTCATTCATACCCTCCTCTTAATAATTCTACAATAGAAGTGTGTTGTAGGATTTACAGTCCAGACCAATAGTTTGGACACACCTTCGCATTCAAGAGTTTTCTTTCTTTTCATGACTATGAAAATTGTAAATTCACACTGAAGGCATCAAAAATATGAATTAAAATATGTGGAATTATATACATGACAAAAAAGTGTGAAACAACTTGCTTCTTCAAAGTAGCCACCTTTTGATTTGATTACTTCTTTGCACATTGTTGATGAGCTTCAAGAGGTAGTCACCGGAAATGATTTCACTTCACAGTAGTGCCCTGTCAGGTTTAATAAGTGTGATTTCTTGCCTTATAAATGGGGTTGGGGCCATCAGTTGTGTTGTGCAGAGGTCAGGTGGATACGCAGTTGATAGTCCTACTGAATAGACTGTAGGAATCAGCTAAGTACCGGTACAGAAAAACGAGTGGCCATCATTACTTTAAGAAATGAGGGTCAGTCAGTCCCAAAAATTGGGAAAACTTTGAAAGTGTTCCCAAGTGCAGTCACAAAAACCATCACGCGCTACAAAGAAACCGGCTCACATGCAGACTGCCCTAGGAAAGGAAGACCAAGACTCTGCTGTGGAGGATAAGTTCATTCGAGTCAGCAGCCTCAGAAATCACAGGTTAACAGCAGCTGAGATTACAGACCAGGTCAATGGCACCCAGAGTTCTAGCAGCAGACACATCTCTACAACAGCTGTTAAAAGGAGGCTGTGTGAATCAGGCATTCATGGTAGAACGTCTTCTAGGAAACCACTGCTAAAGAAAGGCAACAAGCAGAAGAGACTTGTTTGGGCTATAAAGAACACAAGGAATGGACATTAGACCAGTGGAAATCTATGCTTTGGTCTGTTGAGTCCAAATGGGAGATTTTTGGTTCCAACCACAGTGTCTTTGTGCGATGCAGAAATGGTGATCATGCCTGGTTCCCACCGTGAAGCACGGAGGAGGAAGTGTGATGGTGCGGGTGCTTTGCTGGTGACACTGTTGGGGAGTTATTCAAAATTGAAGGCATACTGAACCAGCATGGCTACCACAGCATCTTGCAGCGGCATGCTATTCCATCCGGTTTCTGTTTAGTTGGACCATCATTTATTTTTCAATGGGACAATGACCCCAAAAACACCTCTATGCTGTGTAAGGGCTATTGGACCAAGAAAGAGAGTGATGGGCTGCTCTGCCAGATGACCTGGCCTCCACAGTCACCGGACCTGAACCCAATGGAGATGGTTTGTGGTGAGCAGTCATCAAAGCAAAAAGTGGCTACTTTGAAGCACCCACAAAATGACAGATTTTCAGTTGTTTCACACTTTTTTGTTGTGTATATAATTCCACATGTGTTATTTCGCAGTTTTGATGCCTTCAGTGTGAATCTACAATTTTCATAGTCATGAAAATAAAGAAAACTCTTTGAATGAGAAGGTATGTCCAAACCTTTGGTCTGTACTGTATGTGAGCATCAACAAAAGGAACTGCAAAGAAACGATAGTCCACACTTACATAACACGAATAGAGATTAAATGGTGGGTTGGTTAGATGCATGCAGTGCTGGGGCTTAATAACACACCTCGACCGGTTTTTGCTCTGCTTTTTGTCACACATCCACCCTTTTAATCATCTTTAAGTCACAGATTTTATTTGCTGCTTGGTTTGAATATGAAAAACAACTTTTTGAGTTAGGTGTAGGCATCAAAACTAGTTGGTCAGGGATTAAGGGAAAACATTTCCAAATTTGAGTCAGGAAGTCAGAATGCTTTTATATTTTAATAACATTGACATTTTGTGACATTAATTGTGCTATCTTAGATGACCCCACCCTTACATTGACGTGTTCTCCTTACCATGACAAAGGTGGATAAAGGTAGAAAAATTGGACACCAGTGAAGATCACAAATCATTGAAGAAAAAGGGTTCAGAGCACTGTCTAGTGGGTCTAGATGACCCAACTCCCAATGTTAAAGTGCCTAAGACAGCACAAGGGTTACGGTTGTTAATTAAGGAGTGATATTTCTGCCACCACGTTGCACACAAAACTTTCTAAGTTGCAAGTGAAAATATCAGAAACCGAACCAGCTCTTTTTACACTGAATTTAGTCTTTTTGGATGAAGACGTTTTCATTTTTTTTAATCATTTTAACAATACTTTATATCTTTTTTTTAGCATTGGTTATTTTTTATTAAGTAAAATTTGTGAATTTATGGCTGCTGGATCTCCTGAAAGTAAAGTTTATCTGCTGACACGAAATCAACAGGCCTGTGTGCTAAATATGTGAATCTTCTGGAGCAAAATATTGGTAAAAAGTGTGATTTTCTATAAGATCTGTTTGTTAAAACAAAACAATAAAAGTTTTAAAGCACATATTATTTTATGCTGCACAAGTGTTTGGGATTAGATGAACAGCAATAATAAGCAAAGGATTGATGGCTCATCAAAGGAACCTCAATGTATTTAATAGAAAAAGCATTTTTAAATTTTATTTTCATTTTCAGTGTCTTGTTTTTTAGAACTCGTGAGCGTTTGTCCAAATTAAAAAACAATTACTCATGAAAAAACGCTATTTTCACTTAATATTTCAACATTAATGATGAAAATAAAACAATAGTTCAGATACAAATCTTAAAAAGTGTTAATTCCTGCTGGACGGAGTCGGAGCTCTGACATTTTTTTTTCTGCTGCAGACATTTTAAACACGTTGGTCTCTACACTGACATGAATAAATACAAAACTTGGTTTTATTCTAGCTGCTTTGCTGCTCCTTCTGGGTTTTACTCTGAGAGAAACGGGACAGAATGGTTGAAAACGGCAGAAACCTTTACGAACAGAACCGACACAAAGTCCATAGTCCGTGTCTGCCTCCAAGCACCGTCAATATGAGACAGAGACACCTGATTGGTTAGAATCTGGACCAATCAGCAGCTGTTTGATGGCAGCTTTGTCACGTCTAACTGAAACTTAAATCAGCAAAATAAAAGATAGGAAAAAAGTGAGATGACACACAACGCATGCGAAAACTTTTTTGGCGGTGGCAATAGTGGCAGTTTTATCACGCTAAGTCGCGCTCAAAATAGTCAGAAAAAATCAAAGATAAGGAAAAAACGAGATTTGACACAATGCATGCAAAAACATGCCTTTTGCAAATGCAAAAAAAGTTTTTGAAAGCAAAAAAAAAAGTTTTTGAAAGCAAAAAATCTTTTTTCAAAGCAAAATAAAAATAATTGAAAAGCAAATATTTAACATTTTGATTTGCAACTTAGAAAGTTTTGTGGGCAAAGTGGTGGCAGAAATATCACTCCATTAATGGCCTTAATGCATTAAGGACCAAAAGGTCAACTTGGACACAACTAAATTTTTTAGTGTGAGCAGGCAGAATGGAATAAACTAGAAACAGCATCAAAATTTTGACCAACTCACAGTGAATAAATTATTCATTATTATTAGTCACATGCACCTGTATGGTTGGTTGGCCTGGACAGGAGAACATTTTTGCAGTCTATGATCGTAATATTTCACGCCCACAGACAGCCCGTATCCACCTGTAAGGGCAGTTGTGATTAAGCTGTTTGCTGTTTGCTGTGTGCGTTTTGCGTGCATCCATTTTAATGGCATGATTGCCACAGAAAAGCTTCCTTTTCACTTAGGAAACACTGCAGAAGCTGTACGAAAATGTCCTCAAAGTTAATCTGTGAATGTAAAACATTTTGTCCCGTACTTCACTTTATTCCCTTTGTTCATCTGTCACCTGAGGCATTAGTGTGGATCAGAGCTTTCCAGCTATCACAGATCCAGCTCAGTCTCTGGATGTCTCCAAGGGTTACTCACCAAAGCCTGCGTTCTGCTGGGGCCCATGAAGATTTATTAGATTTCACAGAAGATGCGGTTCATTCAATTCATTTAATGCTTTTCAAGGCTATTTAATCCTATATCTTTATACCAGCATTACATTTATATTGATCCAATAACCAAAGTCTTAATTTGGGGACAATGGCCCTCCCTTTTGGATCAGATAGGTTTTCCAAATTGGTAATGTCTCACCAGCATGACTTCTATGTTCTGGTTGTATTTTGGTGATTTTTTAAATAATATCAAAAATTTGAACCTGGTGTGACTGACAAGGGAAAACCTAAAAACAAAACGTGACAAAAAAAAAAACAAACACAAATCAAACCTAACTAAAGGGTACAATTCTCACTCTGATAGACAAGAACGCACACATTCCTACTGTTGCTCTTCCATGAGTCTTCCTGCTCTGTCAATGCAACGCTTCACAATTCACTAGCAGTGTCAGGGATTTTAAAATTCAGCCCATCTGTGTGAAGTTGGTGCCACAGTATTGTATAATCCTAATTCTGATCTTTTTCCATTCATTGTCCTTTATTAACCTGGTGTTTGTGAGGGATGGATGTGTACCAGTCAGACTATTAGAAGGTGTTAGTCCTCCATGCTGACCTCCTCCTTTCATTTATTCGGTAGTTCAGTGAAACAGTTTGCAGTTTCCAAAATAAAAGCAATGAATAAAGGTCAGAAATAAAACATTCTCACCATATTTTCCCACCAAAATAAACTCTACACACAGATTTCTGCTGACACTACAATACGAAACACACGCACAAAAATCAGTCACTAAGGCTACGTTCACACTGCAGGGCTTAATGCTTAATTCAGATTTTTAGAAAAAAAATACAAATTTTTGCAAGGCCGTTCAAATTTCCAATTAAATGCGAACTTTTGTGATCTCCTGTGTGACCGTGAAATGACCCAGAAGTGACCCGCATGCGTAGAAGAGTACTCAACGGTGAACGACGTCACTGTTGTTTGCGGAAGTAGCTAACATTAACAATGGATGTCAACAATGCCGGACTTATCCCCCAAAATGCGGTCCAGCTCTTCGTAAAATGGTCAGGTGATACATTGACGGCCACTTCGTTTGTTCCAGTCTTTAACCTCTTGTATTTGGCTCGGAGGCTTTTTATTTTTCGCTGGCATTGGAGCCAGGATCGTCTGTACCCACGCTCGTCATTTTGCTGGAAATGTTTTCAAAAACCACCCGATTGCGATAAGAGCCCTGGAGTTTTGCCTGAATAGAGCTGTCACCCCAAATATTAATCCAATCGGTGACCTCGCTTCCCTTCCACTGACTGGTCTCAGCAGCATCGTCCGCCATGGTTGATGTTTATGTTCTCGTTTCCGCCTACTTCAACGTAGAAGTATGACGTTTGAAGCGTATCAATGACGTACGGGTTGGATAAATGTGGCCTGGCCGTTCAGACGGAGGTCGCATTTCAAAAGATCGGATGTGTATCGGATTCAGGACCACATACCCAATTGGCCTGGGTCGCATTTGAAAAGATCAAAAGATGTGTCGTTCAGACTGTCATGAAAAGATCAGATGCAGGTTGCATAGGGGCAAAAAAAATTGGAATTGGGTCGTTTCAGCCTGCAGTGTGAACATAGCCTATGTTGACTCCTTGCCATTAGTGTTGGAACACCAGTTTTAGAAATGAATGTGTTATGAATCCAGTTTTATATTAGGATTTGTTTAGAAAACATATGTTTGTGAAACAGAGTCTAAAAACCCTCAAAGCTGTAAAAAACTAAATCCCCCCCAACTAGCTCCAGAAGGTGTCTTTAGTAGTCTTGTTGTCTCCCAAAGCCCAAAAGACATTTCTTGGGGATCTTTAAACTCATGTTTCTCATTTACTGAACCCAAGACGACCAAACCTCCTCTGTGCGGCTGCACATACCCTGTGGCCTCTGAAAATGATCACAGTCCAAGAATTTATGAGCTAAAGAGTACTGAACATCCTCTTACATCCTATTAAAAAACTGATTCTTTTTGGCAGCTTAGTGGAGGGTAACTCCTTCTCAGTGCAACTCATGCCTTACTCATATGAACCTGTACAGGGGAGCTGAACCGAACGGGTGCTTTGGGTTTTTGGGTTGTCTGGGCCCATGGAGGGTCATCAACAGGAGTGGCTCCATCTCAGGGGGAGAGTCTTGCAGTTCCCTTAAAGCAGTGACGTCATGAAGATGGAACGTACGATTGTCGTGCATGTGGTAAGAGTATTATAATGTTACCCTTGCATGCACTTAGAACGTACTGCCCTATAGTCATTAGTAGGGTGCGAGTACTGGCTCCTTACTGACCACGCACAAATGCTGCACACACAGGATGTGCATGTGATACATAAGGGACCATGGGTCTTATTTCCTCATTTCTAATAGTCAGGCTGTGTACACAGGTGTACTCTTGTCATTTAAACAGCACTATCTGGCTTTTTATACTATGCACAGTATTTGGGGGGGTTAAATAAAAGAAAAATCCCTATGACATAACAAGGTCACTTTCCCCTTTCTTAACCGTTCCATGAAGTTTAAGTCTTCTCTTCGCTCTGTCTCCTTCAGCATGCCTATAGAAAAAAAATCTGAATGAACATTTTTGCTCTATATGGACTAACTGAGTGGTCTACGACCTTAATATTTCTTATGGGTCCCCTTATTCCCCCCCCCCCCACCCCCCCCCCCCCCCCCCAAATTTAATAACCATCCAGTCAAAAGAACTCTGGCAATCTGGCAAGAAATATTTAAAATTTGAGCTACTAAAAGTACCTTAATTATGTAACAAATCTGAGTACTAAATACAGCAACATATTAATTGTCCCAGCAGGACTTACATTTATTTTAAACCCCTTAAGCTCAATAAGATTGTAAAAACTCCTGGAAGAGTTAAAAATGTAAATGTTTTTGTCAGTCTCTTCTTAATAATAGGTTGGAAAGCTTATTTGTTGGGATTGATGAGCTTTTTCATGTGGCTTTTCTACATTTAGTGTCAGATAACACCCTTTTTGAACTGATGTTAACTTGGATATCGTGCAAATAATTCTGTGGCAGCAACATTTAAGACCTGGCATATTTTTACCAAGCTTCCCTTTTTTTCCAATTAGCAAGGACATTTTTGATCGGAAGAACGCAGGTGACCCCTAAAAAGTGTAAAAACAATGCACAATAGGCATTGTTGCAAAAAAAAAAAAAGAAAAAAAAAGAAAAGAAAAAGGCCAAGGTTTGCCTGGGGTTTGAATAATTTCTGACTGATTGTGAGTGTTACATTTGCACTGTCATCCTCAAAACAGACACAGAGGCCTAGATGTAAAACACGCCTGCAAAGCAAAAACTGAAATCTGACTCGGCTTCAGGAGGCTTATTTTGGTGTCCCCATGCATTCAGACTGCGACCACCTGTTTCTAGTTTCAGAGGTAGGCAAGTGCACTGAAGCTTCTATAAATTATGCTTCCAAAAAGGTCAGACTTCAACGAGATGAACCTCGAATAACCTGCTTAACGTATATCCCTTTACTTTACACGTATAGAAGCCGCGTTTGTGTGTGTCAGTGCCCTGATGGATAAAAACACAGAGCAGACGAGCGTTTGCTGTCTTTGTCAGTCATTCTGCAAGGCAGGAAAGCCTAGAGGGAAGCATCCATTATACAAATACGGCAGCAGCAGTGGAAGGGCAGAAGTGGCAGGATGGGAACTGCTGCCAGACACATTACAAGGAGCTCTAATGAGGGAGCCCACGCTATCCCCCCCCGCCACCACAGAGGAACGCGAGGCGGGAATTAATTGTGAGGGCGATGGTGGCGAGCGAGCTGAGGAGCAGGTCATTACTGCACGCCTCCTCCTGGAGCGCTGCGGGCAGAGCGTGGAGCGCCACGCTACTTGCACAATTCCCATGATCCCACAGGAGGGAGAACAGATAGCAAGAGGGGGACACAGAGAAGGAGGAAAGGAAAAACATTAGATGAGGAAGCAGGAAGCTTCCTCTTTGTTTGCAGGAGAATAAAATAAGGAAATATCCTCCAAGTAATGGTTTTATTTGGTTTTTAATCACACATATACGTCAGCCTACACGGTTTTAGACCAGACTTTTTGTTTTTTTATGCTTTAGTGAATAAATATAGCAAGTTTTCTTAAACTAAAATTTCCATTTTGTTAACAAATATTTTACACTAATGACTATGTTTTTGGATTTAATCTACAATCTCATAATTTGAAGGCTACACTGTAAAGCTGTAGTTCAAGAGTCATTGCTGTAATATTGGTTTCTTCGTAGTTCTGATTGGGGAAACTGACAGGAGGGGGGAAAACACCAGGCTTTGCATCGAGGAAATGATCGGATTTTCTCTTCACTCCTCCAGTCTGCACATGACTCTTTGTCATTTCTCTTTGTGTGGTTTGTCAGCCTTATGAAACCTGTGAAATCTGGCTGAACGCATTGGACACACTGCCCTCTAGTGGAGTTACTGTATAGTGTAGGAAAACTGAGCACAAAAAAGGCCCATGATGTGAAGGTGGTTCAAAGTATGGAATTTTATGTGTTTTGGAGATATAAAGAAAGAAAGAAAGAAAAAAATCATTTTTATTACTTAAAGAGCTTTTATAATATACACAATTTAGTATTACACAATTAAATATGCAGCATAAAAGTACTTTGCAAAAGCTCTAGGCAGGTAAAATACTGCTAACAAAAAATGCTTTAAAAAATGAAAGTGTTTAAACAAAATGCAGTGAATAAACAGGCTGAATCTGGGTTTCCGCAACAACATTGACTCCACATCAAGTCAATGTTGTCTTTGATTTCCCTTGTCCTTTAAAACATTCTCAATTCTGATAAACCCATTTTTGAAAGAACTCAGCTGGTAGGATGTTCCATATCTTGGGGAACTAACCACAGATCTTTTGTGTATGTAAATGTTTTCACGTCTATTTATTTATGTAATCAATCAAATCAAACTTGATTTGTACAACACTTTTCCAACCAATGTGACTCAAAGTGCTTTACATCAAAATATTTTCCAATTTTAAAAACCTTAAGCTAGACAAAAGACCATTACACACCCACGCCCACGCAAAAACAATTATAACACGCATATGCCCACAATCCCCAAAAATTCCAGACACATTTGATTATATTGAGATCAGGGCTCTTTGGGGGTCATGCCGTCATTTCCAGTACTTCTTGTTCTTTATGTGAATTGACTGTATGTTTAGGCTTGTTGTCCTGCTGAAGAATAAATTTGCTGCCAGCCAAACAGTACTGTTTACTGTTTTTAATCCTGATTTTGTTTTATGTTAATTGTACTTAATTGTAATTGTTAATTGTACAGATTGCACTTTGTAATCTGGATTTTGAAAAGTGCTATATAAATAAAGTTTATTATTATTATTATTCACCTCCTTAGTATTGCATGATGGGTAATTATCTACTTGTATTTCTCAGCATTGAAAACACCATTAATCCTGACCAAAACTCCAACTCCATTTGCAGAAGATTCAAGGAACTAGCACCATGCTGTTGCCTGAAGACACTTATTTCAGAACATAATGAGTTCTCCAGTCAAACGATGAACAAACCACCTTCTGCCACAGCCAAATATTTTGACTCACCACTCCAGAGAACCTGCTGGGGTTTTTCAGTTCTTTTGTTTTCTATGCATTCTTGAGTCTCTTGGCCCTGTTTTCCCATTGGAGGTACACCTTTTTAGCTCCAACTCTTCCATTAAAATCACTTCTGGTCAGACTTCTCCTGATCATAGAATGGTGTACCTGGATTTCACTGGTTTCTGCCAGTTCTGGGTTGACGGCACTGTTGGACATCCACCAATTTTAAAGGTTATAAAGCTTGATGTGTTGCCCATTCCTTTGACTTTCGTCAAAAGAGTTTGGACAGTACATCTTAAAAGTCCAGTCTGCTTTGAAATCTTTGTTTGGAGAAGATCTTGCCGATGCAGGAAAAATATATTGTTTAGACATTTGACTGTGTACAAAAGACAAAAAGTAGTACCACCAAATATTAATCTGATTTAGATTTTTCTTGTGTTCTACTTTGACAAAAATAAAAAAAAACATTTTGATTTATGAAAGCATTTTTTGCCAACAGGATTTCTTTACATGTGCTGAAAAGATTTGCACAGAAGTGTTTTTGTAAAGCTAAACATAGGAGGAGGTGAAGAATCAAACCAAACAATGACAAGATGCTGTGTGTTTTTACAATGAAGTGGCACCTATAGGTGTTTTTGGACTATAAAGGCTTGGGAAACATTGTAAACAGCAATCATACATCAACAGTGTGCATACATCTCTTCATCTACAGTCCTGTAAAACATTAAACCTTTTTTTTTCCCCAACATTCTGCCTCTCATTGTTAAAAATGTACCTGTAATGATATACATCAAAATCCCCTTATTCCAGTCAGACAACTCATGCAGTAAGACATTTATTTTCACATTCTTTTAGTTTAGCATAAGGCTCCGTTCAATTAGATAAGACAAGATCTCCATTAAACTTTTGGGTAATAAACTACCCCCCACGGAGCTCACAGGTGGTAGCCGGGGAGGAGGGTGGGGTGACGAACGCAGCGCTTGCGGTAAGGAAGAGAAGGAACAACTGCACACCTGGACTTAAATATGACGCTGAACAGGTGAGTTGATTAACTGAACCGCCCTAAGGAGGAGTAACCGAAGTATACGCACTGCTAGAGTAGTCTGCCTGAATTGCTCCCAAGGTCGCTCACTTCAGTCAGACTTGTCAGATTCGTAGATGAGGAAGGTCGACATCTCATGTAGCAATGGACAGCTGCTCCGCTGGTTTAGATGCTTTGTACTTAATATTAGCGGTTCTCAAAATAGGTGGACAACAAAAGCATAGATAACTTAAATATTAATTGGCAAAGGGGTGTCTGGATAGTGCAAAAGAAGAACAATATGAGATCCATGAGGGATCGTAAGTTTGATAGGATTTTAACCGGGCTGAACCTCATGCATTTAGAGGCTGATGACAGCAAGTCAATAAATGGAGATGCTTGTAGTCGAGTGTCATCTGGTTGAAAGCAGGGCAGATTGAGGATTGGATTGCGGACACAAAATTTAACTCTTGGAACTGAAGCTAAAGAGTGTCTAAACCAACGGAGGGCGCAGCCTGAGAAAACAAGTGGAGGGAGACCGGAGACCCGAATCAGTCATCGCCACAACGAAACACCACTCCAAGCATCGAGAAGAAGAGACCAGAAATGCAAGACAAAAAAAAACATCCAGAACAAGGAACACGGAGGTCTAGGACTGAACTACTTAGAACGAGAAAACAAGATGAACGGATGACCGTGGGGAATAATGCACATAGCAAAATTCAGGTGGCCCAACAGTGACAAATATCCCCTTTTATTCATCCAAAGATTGAAAAACAACGATGCGCGGAATGAATGTAAGGGAATTCATAGTGAGAAGAGAGGCCTGCATCAATGAACCATACGTCTTACTTAGATAAAGCGGAAACCCAGATTCGAAAATGAGTTGCGACCAAAGAGATGCAAAAGACCGGGGATAAAGGAGGAAAATCGCCCACCGGGAAATCATCAATAATATGCAAAACGAAGGGAAGCCCATAGGCTTACATATAGTCCTGCACAAGGCCCCGGACAAATGTAGTCGAAAACATGAGGACTTTTACGACAGCCGAAAGGTGAACTGATAAACACATTGAGCCCCACCTAACGCCAAGAAGACGCCACTGGGAGGGATGGAGAGACAGAAGAGTGAGGACATCAGCGATATCCGCCTTCCCCAGCCATACATTGCGTCCGGTGGAATTAATCATGGAGATGGCAAGGTCAGCCGAAGTGCAAAAAACAAACAAAACCTGAAGGACACTGAGGAATTAGGCTGCTGATGCCCAGAATGGATGAACTGCGAGCGCAGACAGGTCTAATACAAGTCGCGTCAACCTGAATACTTCCAAGAGGCCACCCTTGGGAGCTGACTCGAAAACGGGGCCCTGGAAAGAGCCCATCACATAGCCCCCACAACCAGCCAGAAAACCCCTAAACCACAGAAAGAGAACAACAAAATATCTGTGAGGTTGAGAAGACGGGGCTGCGTACAAAGCTGCCTCATTCACAAGAGTGGCTGATGTTAGTTCCCCGAAGGCTAGAGCTGGACTCTCTGGGGAACACAGAGCGGGGTGGCTGTCCACACACCAGCAGGCCCCAAAGGAGGAAGGGTGGAGCAGAACCAGACGCTGGGCATGTGGTGGCGACAACACATGGAACGCCGTTTCTGGACCAAGCGAATTAAAATGAGAAAAAGAATCACAGATGCTGCATAAAAGAAACCGATGACAAGTAAAATGTCCACAGTTGAGACAGGTCCAACGAAGGGCCAATCCAAATGCAGGCTAAATTACCGAATGTACACAGAGGCTTCAACAGAAAAGAAACTAAACAGAGATCAACCATAATAAAGCCAGCATCGAATGATGGCTAAGATTTACATCCGGCTCCTAAATAACACACAGCAACAGAGAAAAATGCCAAAAGCCACAACAAATTCAGCCAACATAAGAAACCCGTCGAAGCGAGGACCGCCAGCCCTCACCACCACGGAAAGGACCCCACAATCCCTGAAACGATACCCGGACGACGCATAGCCACACAGCAGAAACCTAACCAGGTGCACATCATTACGTTCAAGAAAAAGAACTGCAATTCCCAGGTTCTTTAGGGGCATGACGTCACCGATGACCCAGTTTGAGCAGAGAACCAGGAAGAGCCTCGGAAAAGCCTCAACACAGAAAAAATACAGGAGGAGGACAGCATGGCACGCTCACCATAGGGATACCGGTGATCACGGGATTCAAGAAGATCCAGACATCTCCCGATTGAATGCCGCTGACAACCCGAACACTGCAAGATGCTCCCCCTGCAGGTGCACGCCGGAGACGCGACCGCAGCCGCGCTGGGAGCTGCGACACTGCCTGCCAAACAGCCGCAAAAGGAGGGACAGACAGACGCCCCCAGATCAGAAGGAGGGAGACCGAGGAGAACAGCGCACATGAAGAACCGGTGACGAACGCAGCGCTTGCGGTAAAGGAAGAGGAGGAACAACTTCACGCCTGGACTTAAATAAGATGCTGAAAAGGTGAGTTGATTAACTGAACCGCCCTAAGGAGGTGAACGCACTGCTAGAGTAGTCTCCCTGAAATGCTCCCAAGGTCGCTCACTTTATTAAATGAGATCACTTTCAGAATCAGTGACAATTTGATACCGGTTCCGGTTCCGGGTTACACGGCAGGACGCGTGGCGTGCCTCTCTGCGAATACAACTATCTTCAAATTACTTAAAAAGTTGATTTTCTCCAAAAAAGAGAGCTGACCATGCCCCCGAAGAAACCCCAGGAATACGAAGACCTCAAAAAGTCTCTTGACATTATTCAAGAAACGCTGAAAAGCTTTATGGAACAAGTGTCGGCTAAGCTAACGCCACTTTGGGAAATGATGGAAGAGTTCCGAAGATTTCGGGCTCAAAACGAGCAGCGAGAAAACCGGGTCGAGATTCTGGAGAAAAGACTGGATGATGTGGAACAGCAAGTAAGGATGAATAATGTCATTCTCACTGGAGTACCTTTCAAGCCTCGAGCGAAGCTGAATGCAGCAGGAGCAAGCACTGCTAATGCTAGCGCTAGTGTAGCTAGCAGTGCTAATACGGAGATCGGTGCAGAGTCTCTTGAGCAGCAAATTCATTCATTTCTCACATCTAAAGGGGTTTCCCTGGATCTCAATACCATCGAGACCTGCCACCTGCTCCCCAGGAGAAAGGAGACAGATAAACCAGCGATCCTCATCAGGTTTGTGAATCACAAACACAAGCTAGCTTTGATGACCCAAAGGAAACACCTGAAAGGTTCGGCTGCTTATCTGAACGACCATCTGACCAGAAGGAATGCTGAAATCTCAAAACATGCACGGCTTCTCAGGAAGCGTAAGCAGATTGAGAACACTTGGGTTAAAGGCTGCAGGATTTACGTCAAACCGCTCGGTCCAGAGGACCAGTCCAAGGTTCTGGTTGTGAACACCATGAAGGACTTTGAAAAGTGTTTGATCACGGCCGTCTGAAACAACATGGAGTAATAAACCAAAGAGCCAAATAATTTCAAGAAATATGACACGTGGATTCATCACTTTCTCTGTATGTCTGACGTCACCTGAATAACAGCAGAGTTCTGACCTGCAGACAACTTGACCTCAACTTTCACCGTCGCTGATATCAGCTGAAGAAGGATATGGACCTGAATCTAATGTCTGCAGTCATAACATGGAAGAGAACTATGAACTCTGTTTTGAACCCAGAAGATCAGCTGTTATCAGTAAAAGAAGAAATACCAACCTTGGACAATCGACATTTATGGACCCTTTTTTATTTTTCCCCTACAGCATTACTTTATTAAAAAAAAAAAAAAAATACAAAAAAATACAAAAAAATAAAAATAAAAAAATATTAAAAAAAGTAAAACAAATGATTAATCATTAATTGAAAATTGTTAAATTGATTGACTTTTAATGATATTACTTCACTTGCTCCAAAAATTGATAAATTGAATCAAAAATCATTCCTAATGTAGCATAATTTTGCACATGTTTTAACTTTTGATACTTGATGAAATTTTGTTATGAAAATTCCTGAAACAGTGTTGTGTCTACTTTACTGATATAGTATTATGTTTATTCATATGAATGGCTTTTATAAGTAACATAATCTGCATATATTTCAGATGACTGATCTGCATTTGCCATGTTGATTTCTAAAATAGTTATTTTTGACGTAATACTTAAGTAATTCATCTTTTGTCATGTGCTTTATCGATATCTTATGATTCTTAATTCTGTCTGATAAAACCTAGGAACCGGATATTGATAAATCATGTAATAAAATGGTTACAGTATAACGGGGTGGGATTATATAAGTTCGCTTCCTTCCACTCCCTTTCAAGCAATATTTATTAATATGTCTAATTATCCTAAGTTTGATTAGTTACTGTATGAATGTATAACTGATGATTATATTGCTGTTGTGTATTATTTCTACCTAATTGCTTGAAATAAACCATTTCAAATCAAATCAAAAAAATAATTTGATAAAAGTGATAATTTTCTTTCCAAGAGTATGTATTTTAAAATAATTTTAGCAACAAAGAAATATCTACCATAATCTTTGAGTCTTGATTTCTGTTTGTTTGTTTGTGTGTTGGGTTAAAAAAACATAGAAATTCAAACTAGTGACGTGCGTGAGGCACTGACCTCATCAGTCAAACATATAAACTTAAGTAACTCATTTACTGTTTGATTGACAACAGTTGGTGTGTTTTTTTAAACTTTCAATTAAACAATTTTATTCCATTTTCAAACTGTAGCATAGAAAAGAAATCAGCAAAATTGTTAATATTGACTTACTTTTACTTATAAATGAAGTCCACATGCCGCTCTTTCTGTAGAAACACAAATGCGCATATTTGCTACTTTTTAACCAAAGAAACACACAGAAAAAGGTCATCGTAAAATAGACATGTCTAAAAATCAATATGTTTTTTTTTTAATTTGTAATTAAAAAAGCCATATTCATTTAATTTAATTTATGATTTTTTTTAAGCCAATGCGCCCCAATGGTGAGGCTGTGCCTCACCTGCCTCCCCTGATTGCAAGTCACGAATTAAAACCATGAAAACAAACTTTGGTGAAAAACCTTTCTGTTTAAAACCTACACCTAATGTACCAAAAATAAAAGCTTCAATACTGAGTTAGGTACATTGAAGATTGTGAACTACAAGTCACTATATTGTTCTGTTTATTTTATACCAACCCAAATTACATTGTTTATCAATTAGAAAATACAACATAGATTAATTAAAACTGCTAACTTTCTTTTATGTCATTCGTTCTTTTAGATAAAAAAAATATTTTCTTTGAGTTTTTAATGTAATTTAAGTTATACCTAAATATATTAAAATAATTTTCTTCTTTGTTTTTATAATTAAAAAAATATCAGAATGAAAAATTGAAAGATAGTTAACTATATCTTTCAATTGTACAGAGTCCAAAACCTTAATCAGTGTGAACTTGTAAACCAAAAACAACTGAGTATTTTGGCAATGATACAGAGTTCTAGTGAACAATGCCTTAAAACATTCAAATGTGTACACATGAAATAGAAATGATCAATGTGTAACGTTTTTATCTTGTTCATATAGGAGTGCTGAAAGGTCATCTGAAAGCAGTAACTAACCCATGCTAAAAGTAAATTGACACCTTAGTTTCTTTAAATTTTTTATCTTAATATGTCTTCACATATTTTTGGATTTTACAATACAACTATTCTTTTCATTCCAGGAGCCATTACTTTGAAACATTTGTGAAACACAGAGTAACCATGCCCGTGCACAAGAAATTCAGCAAAACTCTTCAAATTTTCAAAGAGGTCATATTGTTGAATAATCTGAAGCTGTTCTTGGCCAAGAAAAATAGCCAGAGAAACTACAAGTTATTTTTGCTATTGTTAATAGAATTATAGTACAGTTCAAAACCCAAGGAGAGGTATCTACTGATTCTTGTTGTGGCTGACCTGGGCCATCGGAAAGGAAGCTTTGCTGTTTGAAAAGAGCTGTGGAAAACTAAACCCCATTCGAACGCTGCTGCTCATCATTTCAATGCCAAAAAGTGTTTCAAATTAAAAGACTGCAAAGGAAATGTTTACTAATAACGAAAGTAAGTAGTCCTACCTATTACATTTCAATTGTTCGCTTTGTGTATTAGATAAAGAATCTTGAAATTAAAGGTGTCTATTTACTTGTTGCATGGCTGTGTAAACTCCGACACAAGAATTACATTCAAGCCCCTGCCTGCTCCACCAGCAGAGGGCTTCCAGTACATCTTGACATGCTTTGAATCCAAACTGGTCAGTTAACTGCAACACACGCAGAGATGTCTAAGCATCTTAATATTTGCATATGTACACAATAAGTCATTTATTATGGAGAATGTGCTTTTAGCTGCAAAGTATGGGGGGGGGGGGGGGGGGGTATAATTTACCTCTTCGATATTAGTTGAAGAAGGGTTCAGGAAGTCACAACACACTGTCATGAAAAGTTGTTCCTGCTATTTATGTAAAGGGATGATGGAGACACTCATACTTCCAGAGTACAGGAACATTTGCTCTACTGTCAGAATTGTGTAGTAACATTCTCAGGGGGAGCTTCATGGATCCTTTATAAACTTTCATCGAGGACATCTAAAAGATGATATATAACTGGAAAAACATAAAATGTTGTCTAACATGTCATTAGTGCTGCAACTTAAGGTCTTTTAGAACAATTATAACAGCGTTTGAGTTCCTCTTCTCCTCTGTTTATGTACCCTCCCTGCCCCCAAACCCCTGCTGGGGCTTAAACAATTAGGCCATGTGAGACCCTCACTAACGACTCTCCCTTGTCTTTAAGATAACTGCAGGAGGAGGGCCAGTGGTGGGTGACATCTAGTTAGGGGGGGGATCCCGTGGTCACACGCTTTGTGTATTGGTTGGAGCAGAGGGTAAGTAGCTATCACCTTACATAAAGAGTTTTGTGTTTACATTGCCCCGGGTGAAATGTGTGCTGCGTTACAACTGATTGTGAGAAGTGCTGTTTTTCTCAGCTTCATGATTAGCTCTGTAGCAGCCAGAGTCAGTTCAAATGTTCTTCCACTTGAAGAGAGTCGTAAATCATTACAAATCCATCCCCCGCCTATTTGAGTCTCCACCTCATTAGAGCCAAATGATTCACACCAAATATAAAAAAGCATATCAAGGTGAGGTCAAGACCACATGTATTGATGCATCAGTTCTACTGTATTTTGACAAAGAATAGCAAAAAAAAAAGTGGCTAACACCACATAGTTTGACCAAATGATCCAAACTGTACCTTCAAATAGGCTAACAAAATCCTTATTGGCATTGTAAAAGAACAGGAGCAATTATGATTTTCATTATTTTGACGATTCTTAAATGAGTTTAAATCCTAATGGGATCTACTTTAAATTGAATAAAGAGAAAAACAAAATAAATTTCAGAGATACAAAATGAACTTCAATGTGGGTTTAGGTGTGAAAGCACTGAAGTCACAAGTGTGCCGAAATTGTGATTGCCCTGGGTCAGCATGAGGTGTGTTTACAGATGAGGTGATGGCACACTCCTACAATCCTTTGAAATGTGACAAGCTGTGGGCAGTGACGAGATAATCTAGGATTTAAACTTTACAGTAGCTGTCAGAGCAGACAGCCCAGAACAAGCCCCCCACCCTGGCCCCACGCTGATGGGAACTCACAAGGCAGAATTTTTAGATTTGCCTGCCACAAGACTTTACTGTTCCCAAGTTTGCTTGACTGTCCCAAATAACTTTAAATAATCCAATCACTTATATCAACCAATCAGTCAATCTTATTTATCAGAAGTGGTGAAACATTAGCTTTATTTTGTTTTGTTGCTTAGAAATACATTTTTTCTTCATCACTTTATTAACCCTTGTGCTATCTTAGATGACCCCACCCTTACAATGACGTGTTCTCCCTACCATGACAAAGGTGGATAAAGATGGAAAGATTTCATGTAATCCATGGACATCAGTGAGGTTCACAAATCATTGAAGAAAAAAGGTTCAGAGCACTGTCTAGTGGGTCTAGATGACCCAACTCCCAATGTCAAAGTGCATAGGATAGCACAAGGGTTAAATCTACTTTACCCCTTAAACTTTTTTCTAACCATAATGTCGGTATCCCTCTAAACAAGTGTTTAGAAATGTTGCATTGATTTGGGACCTTGACCAGATTCCATTCTGAGACTCATTGGAGATTGTGCTTTAAAAGATAATCAACTCAGCAACTGGTCAAGGGTACTTTTATGGGGTTAAATTTTGACTTTATTTGGTAACTATCTTTTTTTCTTCCCTTTCTTAATGTCAGTTTTTCAGGAGGGATGTTTCTTAAAGGTAACCATTGAGTTTGGTTAGTTTTTTTTATTTGAATTCTTTTTTCCGTTAATATAAAAATTAAAAACTTTCAGACTGGTTAATTTTGGCCACCGTTTTTCAGGTTTGTTCGGTTTTGACATTATCAGATCCATTTGCCATGGCGACCGTGTCCCACTGACCTGCGTGACCCTCTCATTGCTGCCTCCATGTGTATTTGTGAACTGTCTGCAGCTTACTGTCAGTTAGCTGTTACAGCTGCTTGACAAAATTAAAAGTGTACATGGGTTTTACCTTTACTTCTCCGTTTAGGTCCAGAAGTGAAGTAATTTTGTTTTAGATGTCATTTTACCCTTATATAGTTTATAATTTTTGTAATTAAATGCAAAAAAAGAAAAATCAAATTGGTTCAAGATGAATAACTTCGCATTCATGTTTAACCCTTTAACACCAGAGCTTTAGCTCCAGCCCTGATATTTTTAAAACTACTGTAAGTCTTCGACCTCTGAAGAGAAGAAAAGCAGCTTTGCACCATATGCAGCACCTTAATTTGTTCCATATCGGTGCTAAAACTTTTCAAACTTATATTAGAAGGCATTTTTCTCGTGTAAAAGTCAGCAGATTCATGTTGAACGAGTAAACAGTCGAGGCATCATGGTATGTCAATGACCATGTGTTATTTAGGTGTTTGTAGTGACATTTCTGGTGTTACTGCATGTTTCCCTCTAAACTCATTAGTCACTGGACAGGACAAAAGCCTACAAACTAGTTACCTTTTGATTTCTTCAGGAAAGAGTGAGGTGGAGGGAAACCTACCAGTCAAAGCCAACACAGGCTGCCCTACAAATGAGG
The DNA here is from genome assembly GCF_053564925.1 of Oryzias latipes. Taxonomy (NCBI): domain Eukaryota; kingdom Metazoa; phylum Chordata; class Actinopteri; order Beloniformes; family Adrianichthyidae; genus Oryzias; species Oryzias latipes. Next base: position 27,495,591 of record NC_136237.1, on the reverse strand, counting down.
AGCACACTTTGTTGGGGTGCATTGGCAAGTCTGCTTTGCTTGGAGCAGGCAATTCAACACATAAGAAACCGCTATTCTAACTTAGTCCACTTATAGTCCTTTTTATTTCATATCCTCAGCTATAGGCCACCCTGCACACATTTTTGGAAATTTCCATCACAATTTAACACATAAAAAAAGCAATAAGCACCTACATGTGCCAACATTTGTCTGACTTTAGGGCCACATTTTTCTGTGCACGTTAAAAGTCTGCGTGCTGTCCTGACCCGTGCAGCAGTCCAGAGTGCCTCCTCCTTCCCTCTGTGTCTTCCCCTCCCCCATTCAGTGTAAAAACAAATCTCTTTTTCTGCCCTGAGCCTTAAAGTATTGAGTCAACAAATGTCACTGAAGCTAAGCAGGGGCTTCTGGGAATACGGCGGGGGTCTCCTGTTAAGCCTAGAAAAAAGCAGATTATTTTCAGAAAACACACACCTGCTAGTAAGTAAAGGGTGGGGGGTGAATAGCAAAATTATAGTGTAAAAGGAGCCTGTAAGCACACATTCCAGTTCTGCATATGACCTTTAGCTTCAAAGATGTAAAAAGAACTACATAAATGGCAAAACCAAAAAACTACAACCCTGCAGGTTTCAAATACAGACCAACAAAAATATCACTTTCATTTATTTAAAAAGCACCAACTTTGGTTTTTTAATCGTCTCCTTCTGTGTCACACACCTCTTTTTCTCGCTGAAGCCCACGTGGCCGGTGTCAACAGGAGGTGGGTCTTGGCTGAAGACTGAAGCAAAGTACACTCCCTGCACACTTGCTGGATTGCCTCACACATCACTAAAAAAAAAGAAGGGGGCCAGCCAAGAAATGTCAAACTGTGATACAGCCGGCGAGCTGCAAAGCGGCTGTGTGTGACTGTTGAAGTAAAAAAAATGTTTTTGTTTTTTTTAACAGGCACTATTATATCAAAGAGGAAGTTCTGCAACCTCTGACAGAAAGAAAAAAAAAGTCAAAATAGGGTAAGAGAAAAGGGAGGGAAAAACCCTGAGTCACTCGGCTTCCTGTCTGAGAAAAGGAAGGGGGTGGAGGCAACTTCTGCTCTGCCATCGTCAGACGGTTAGGACCGGTGCAATATTCAACAAAAAAGTGCATTGAGGGTGGAGTCCTGTCTTGTTCATGGAATCCACTCCAGTGCTTGAGGGCAGCCATCATAGTGTGCACTATTGTGTACGGCTGAGAGAAGAAGAAAAAAAGAGGGAGCTAAGGGGGGAGAAAAACTGTGGCTTTGTGTGGGAAGGACTCAGAGGCAAAGTGGGTTTGTGAATATTTGAGTTTCTCACAGAGACAAGCTCTCCCCGCAGAGTTGCTTACTGATTTGGTCAGCTTCGTGTGCAACTGCTGCCTCACACATGACTCTCAGACAGGCGAAACAGCGACACTCTGGCTTCTCCTGATGATGAGAGCCAACGTCAGACTGGTTTCCATGAATATTGATGTGGAGGATAGACTGTTTCATAGAACAGAAGGAGGCAAGATGGCTGCCCTTTAGGATTTGTTAAAGAGATCGAGACGGTTTGTTGGAATTTCTACAAAGTGGAGGGACGTAAAAAGAAGGTGAGACTTTGTTCAGTGTGTTAATCTTCTGCTTCCCCTTTCCCCTTTTAACCTTGAGTCTATTTTTGGTGTGTTTTTAGATCAGGTGAGCCACAGTATATGTCCCCCACCGTAAAAGAAAGAGGCAACATAATAAGGAGGGGATATTAGATAAACCTACTCCAACATGGCTGACGATTTTCGTTTTGTTTTTGCCGACTGGAACTGAAAGACAGGGCATTTCTGCTCAAGTGTGTCCTGTGTTCACTTTAACATTTTTGTTGCCTTTGAATGCATCCCTTCTTTTCTGAGTCACTTAGCACTGCTAATTCAGGAGTTTTTCAGGGGCTATAATGAAATGCCTGTTCTTATAATGCTTTCATTCGGTATTTGAACTTTGCTTTGTCAGGCTATGTTTTTAACATTTGAATAGAATGAGTGAAATTGTGTAGTTTTTATTTTTTTTGATTTTGTTCTACTATTTTTACACATTTTAACAGATTTTGAAATCTATGGTAAGTAAAAAACCTTTTTTTATTTCAACTTAAAATTCCTTTTACATCTTTTAGGGTTGTGTCACCTACTAAAACATTATATTTTCAAAACCCAATCTTGTGTGTGTTTGTATTAAAGCAGCAGGACATGTCTAGCTCTAAGTGAACAGTGACTGCACATTAATAAGGTAGAAAAGGCTTCTGGCTTGGTGTATCTCTGAATCAGCTACAGTTGCTCTCACTGCTGAGTGACACAAAGGCAAATCCTAATGACAAACAAAAAAGAGAGAACTATGGCAGCATAGCGTTTGGATGACAGACAAGGTCAGAATCCACTAAAGAAAATGAAACTCAATCCTACAGCACCATTAACTAAGAGAAACAAGAAAGTTCATTTTGGAGCAGGTTTTTTTTATTATTCTTTCTGTTTTTATGACATCCTGACTAAACATAAGAAATCTTATTTTTTTGTAAAAAGCAACTTAAAGTAGCAAAGAATATTTTTACAATTAAGGTGTTTCTAAAACAGGAACTACAGTGCTTTAGAGAAATGAAGCTTATGGCAAGGCAAACTAGCAGAACAAGACTTTTAAATACATGAACCTCAAAGTTCATTTTTAAAAGTTCAATGTAAGTATAAAAATATCATATTAAATCTACAATACTTCTTGACAGTAGTATCAAGCAAACAATTTGAATTCACAAAAGGAACTCATGTCCTGTCTTAATTAGTGCATTTTAAACTGTTAAGACTCTGTTTTCCTGGATTCAGTATTCTAAGATCAGCACGTGTAAGATATGGTGTATTCTACTAGCAAATAAATATTGACATCACCACAGTATGGCCTCAAGTTATCAAATAAAACAAATGGATGTCTAGAAGGTGAAGAACAATGACTGAGCTTTGATTGAGAACAGCAGCAGCGACAGGGGAAGCGTTTACCAGCAACAACACAGTCCTCCAGTTATACGTATTCAAAAGAGAATTTGAGAAGCAGCAGCTGAATGAAGAAGGAGGGGAAAAAAACAGAAAAACAGCAAAGCTTAAAAAGTCAGCTGCTTGTAACGTGACTAAAAACCAACTTACATGATTTTATGTGAGCAGAAGATGAATTCTTTTCTATGTTAGGGATCTCTTATTCTATCCAGTACATAGCATTTGTCTTCGTTGTGGTTACAACTGCAAGGCTCTCACACTTCTCATGCTTTAAGCATATAAGAATACTCTATTTTAGTAGCTATGCATGGCCAACTTTTAAACTCAGCTTGTGGTTAAACTCTCTGCAGGCGAGGACATAGCTTTGTTGTGTTATGCCAAAAATGGTCATTGACTGTGCAGCATCAACACAGGGGCTTAATCTAGGGGTTATCTGTAGTATTCAAGTGTGTTGTGACGGCATGCTGCATCATGTGACACATCCAACACCATGCTAAGATATTGTCATGTGAACAGATATATATAAGACGTTGCTTTCTTAGTAAAGCCATGGAACCCTTTTGAGTTTAATTTACCCTTACAAGGTTTTAAAGTAAAATATGAATGCACAATCTCAGAATAAAGATTTTTAAGGGATTTATGCATGGTTGCTGCTACACCAGTAGCTGAAAAGGCATCACAGCATAAGCTAGGCTACAGGGGGCTGAGTGGGGGGAAGGGCCATATGGATCAATCACATGCACATAGCTTCTCTCTTCTATCCACACCTACAGATAAAACTGCGTGCTTGGATTGCTCCTTCGTCATGGCCGTAAGCTTCCCTTGAGTCACTCTGGGGGCAAAGACAATATCACCTCTGGGGAGAATGTCCAGTTGCCATAGCGTTCTGCAACAATGCTGTCTCCTTACAAAGCCTAAGCACTTACCCAAGCTTTCACCTCTGACCCAGCTCAGGCCAGCCCCACATATCATTTTTTGACCCAGAGGTTGCTGCAAAAATGTGACTGAAACATGCCAGGAAATAGGTTAGACATGTTTTGTTTTCTGGCAGGACAGAGCTCAAGTGCTTTTGTAGGACAAATCTACAAGGTACTGAGAATTGCATTGATTTCTGCAGTATTGATTTTACCACTGAGTGAAGCTCTATGGAGCTCTGTTGGACAGCAGCAAGCTACAATCCAGTCACTGCAGTGGAATCACAAAGCTATTATATTGACTGCACACATGCAGATTCCTACAGACAGTCTGCTGAGTGAACTAATGTTTAAGCTGCAGAGTTTTTGATAAATAACTCCAGCTACATGCCTCCATTTGTTTTCATTTTGCATTACAATAGGACTCATTTTAGACTTCAGTCCAATTCATCCAATTAAATGTATTATAGGAGTTTCTTTTGCAATGATGCATTCTTTCTCCATCTCCAAACAATCCGCAAAATATTACTAGGTAATATTAATCACCGGATTCACTAGATTATGTGCAAAAGAAAAGTAACAAAATGTATTAAAACCTTGAAATTACACGAATAATACCCGGTCTTCTGCCCCACCGAGACTCAGCCCTTTAAAAAGTTGTAACTCTTCGATGGAACAAGTTTGTTTAACAGATGATACTTTAAACCTGTGAGCATGATTATATGAGGTAGTATATGAGTTATCTAAACAACAAGAGTCTCCATGAGCTTTGCACCTTTATTTCCAGTCTTGACCTGCAGCCTTCTTTTTCGGTGAGGCTATGGGTTGTTCGCCTAACGTAGTCGTAGACACGGAGTGAGAGTGACAAGGCGCTGTTCGAGTGGCACAGCACTGATGGGAGCGTTTCTGGCCCTGTGAGCATGTATCCATGTCAGGGTTTACCTCGGGGGTGAGACGGTGAGGGCAGCAGCTCAAAAGCCTCCTCCACGTGAGTCCACGCACATGGCCGTTCTGTTTACAAACACCATCCAGGAATTCCGCGTAGGGACAGAGACAAGTGGGATGTTACGTAACTGTCCCCGAGCGAATGGTATCTCTTCCTACCTTAGCGCTGCTGCTTCGTGTCGACGGACGTTTCGTATTGCTTCTTACTCTGTCTCTAAGTAGCAAACCATAATTGCAATGTTTCTTTGACTTTTTACACACAACCAGAACCATGAATTGCCAAAAGGAGACCACAGTAAAGACGTGACATTTTTGTGAAATTTTAAAAGTAAAAACCTTTTTACAGAGGTGTGAAAATTGAGAAAGGGAGAGCACACAGCTTAATAACAGCCACTACCATTTCTTGTATTTCAGAAGACAGTGCAAAGCATAATGGGATAACAAATGTGTAACATAAATAGACTACCATCTCCAATTCTAAACTTCCATTAGACATGAAAGCAAGTAAGGATCAGTCAGTTTCAGTTAAATCCCATCTATCAAACACAGTTTAATTTTAATTTTTCGCCCTGGGTTTATTTTAGGTCTAATTTTTTAATTTTGCTTCTATTTACCAAACACAGTTCCAGCTGAAACAAGTAGTTAACATTTGCCTTATCAATATTTCTATATCTTCTGTCCCCCAATATGGTGGTGAAAAATATGTTACAAACTTAAATGTAAAGACCAAAACCATCTAAGGTTTGTTTTTATGAAATGCCAAATGTTAACAGCTTATTTGCATGTGGAAGATCACCAAACTTGGTTTTCATTAAATTACATATTTATGTAAAACATTTCATAGTTAAACTTTACCTATGGCAGTAGGTAACAATAATCAAGTGGAAGAGATTGTCAGCTGTATTCAGGCTATGTCCAAGATAAAGAAGCATGTTGCACCATCTTCTGTGCCAAAGAATCTGTAATTGTGCAAAAAAACATTTTTTTACTGTCTCAAAACAAGGATTACAATGTGTTTGCTGTGTCATAGTTCAAAATGTTGTCCACACTAATGTCCTCTCAGAATTTCCTGGCAGCCTTTTGGTGCCATGTTACTTCCTTTCTGTGAGAATCTTCTTCAGTTTTCTGCCTTTTGTTTCTTGTGTGGATGTGGATCATGCAAACAGACAGAGGATGTTTGAGCATTCGGAAGAGGTAAACTTAAGAAAAAACTTGAAGTTGGAAAAAAATGCAGCTATTTGTGTTTCTTCACATTGTGCTTCTTTTAGTTCACAGCAGTTTTCACAGTTTTACTGGGCACATCTGAAATCTCCCATATGACCTTTAGGTTTAAAGTTTTACTAATATTGCAGGTTTTTTGGACTGCTGCTAGCATAAATGCACAAAGCACATGTTCTCAACACACCAATGCAGCTTATTCTGTTGTCAGCCTCTCTGGGGTAATGTTTAGACCAGATGGGATTTGAAGCACTCAGAAGATGGTCACCATGGCTACTGTGCACTCAGAAAGAAATTAACTTTGCTGTGTGCAAAGTTCATCATGTTAGTCAGATATATTGACTGGTGCACGGACAAAGGGTTGTGGGGGAGACATATTTGGAAGGGAACACATGGTGCTGCTGTGAGGGGTTGGGGGCAGGTCAGGAGGTTTGTGCTCTTCGCTCATTTCTTCAGTCTCCATGTGATGCAGTTTGAAGGCACAAAAAAAGGTTTAGACTCCCTGCATGAGCAGTGCTCAGGGAGCTTCCAGGCAAGGCAGGGTAGGCATTAGCTTGAGCAGACTGAACAGCAAAAGAATCCAAGACTAACAGGTTTAAGTAAGAGGTGAGCTAATGTTCAACTGCTGTTTATTATCTGGACTGACCTGTTCTAGGAAAAACAAATCTTTAGGTGACTTGAATTTTAAAGATTCTTACAAATACTGTGCCTCACATGAGTATTTGTACATAAATAAATGCAAGTCTGGTGGTTTACAGACTTTATCTGTGGTACTTTAGTGCCTTATCTTTTGTCTGTCTTATCACGCCAAATAATCAAACAAAAGTTGAAAAAAAGAAGTTACTGTTAAAGCCTTAGTTTTCTAAAAGCTTGGTTGGAACACTCCTATAGTGGTTTAATAGAGAAAATGGTTTCATAAGATGAAAGTCACGTTTACCAGCATTGTACTTTGTGTTTGCTCATGACTTTCCCAGATACCGGTGAAACGAGTTGTATCAAAAACATAAAGAGGTGGGGTTTGTCCCCGTCAACATAAAAAAATGAATTACCAATGCCTACAGTGCCTGCAAAAAACTGAAACTGTGTCATCTTTAAACTCAATGATATGGGGGAACATGTTTCCTGAGTCATTAACTACAAGACCTTCAACCCATTCTGTTAGTCACTTCCACTTCTTTTTTTTTTTTTTTTAAAGCAGAACAAACTATTCTAAACAAACCACAAATAAATTCTCTGTTATTTAAAGAGTGATTTGTGTTTTCTCAAGTGAAGTTTGTCTTTTAAAATGCTTTGTGAACTCCTCAGGAGTCCATTGTATCTTGTGTGACACCATCAGAGATAAGATCATGTTAAAGAAGGACTCTCCTATATTTCTCAAGAGTTTCTGCTTCATTTTTGTGAAAATTTATTTTTAATGCCAATGTTGATATGTTACAAATTTTAGGCCTAGGAATTAATTTATTACAGTGTTATATTAAACAAAACAAATTTAAGAGGTAATTATCCTTTCCTGCTCCAAGAAAAAGCCTTTGGTAGCCAACAATCATTCTAACTGTGCATACAGTTTGGTCTGGCCCTATTGTGCTTCCATGTACATTTTTCACCTTATGTGATTGATTATAAACTCCTCTGAGCTAACCATTACTGTCAAGACTGTTGTTACAGAGATTTGTTATGATAGCATATTTTTTTGTTTGTTTTAAAAAAAAATAAGGATTCTGAAAGGATTGTTTTTAAGTTCAAGCATTAATCTTAACGCTCACCTATTAAATCTTTCTAATACGTTTAAAGAAACAGTGAAGTTTGGGTTTATTTTATCTAAAAATATAAAAGATATAGTGAGAAAAGGCAATGAGACAAAAATCAGAGCAGGCAAACAGACGGCAATGGAAACCATCCCTGCCACATCTGTATTGCATTAGACATAAAGAACAATGTCGATTGAACAAATCCTTTCATCACACGGAGGGGGAGGTGGCTCTCAGGGGAAAAAAATGACATACAACATTTGGGGTCCTCTTTTGTCTTTGCTACAATCTGTTGCTGATGTATTTAAATTAAGGGTGGGCAAAATCTTTTTTTTTTTCCTATGCTAAATCAAGTGAAATGCTGCCTCACAGTGAGAATAAGGCAATGAGCAAAGACATTTGGATTGCACTTAATTGAAAAGGCAAAAGTGATCATTTTCATTGCAGAGTTGTCCTTTCAGGTTGACTTTGAAAGAACATGTAGAGGAGGCTCTTGGGTTTGTTCCTCTAAAGTGCAACTGTCATCATGTCACAATAAAGTGTTTAAACCACAGAAAACATCAGCAGATAAGTGGGCGAAAACCAGACACAAGGTTGTGCAATTCAAAGTTACTTAGACTCAGTTGCAATAACATCAGTTGGAATTCATTTTAGCAATAAAAAGGGGTTTTGAAAACAGAACTTTAAGGCTTATTTTTTTCAGTTCATTTCAGGTAATTCTCTAAAACGCTAATAGGGTTCAGTATCAAATATGATCAAATATCATTCACACATTTGTTTGTTGGCTAAGAAACTCAAAGTTTTGACATTCATATGTACTTGTCTGTTCTAATTTAGTTTGTAAGTTCGTAAAACTTCTCCATCAACACTGTTGATTACATTTATTTTTAATGTCTTTCCAGCTCCGTCCAAAAAGTTCCTATGAATAACAGACAAATGCTTCAATAATAGTCTAAAAAAGGGGGAAAATCTGTTTTGTATGAATATCAGACTTCAGAGACACTCCAGGGTTTATTAAAAGCAATGTCATATGTTTCATCTTATGGGGGGAAAAAAAGAATGCACAGCCGACCTTCACCAAGTTGCCTGCACATACCATGTGACGTAAATCACAAGCGTGTGTGTGGTGCCTCATGAGAAGACGTTGAAGATGAATGAGCATCTGTGCCTGTTAAACATTTGACCATCACTAATGACATGTGTTAAAAGGACATTGCCTCATATTGTGCTTACAACGTTGGTGCTCGCTGACCTACCACTTGTTTCAGTGCAGCCCCATTTCTGCTCTCCAAACACTGGAGCCAACTGTTCACATGCACCGCAAGTTTCATATTTCAAAATGTTTCTTTACACAAGTCTTTTGAGGGGGCAGCCTTTACCCTCTCAGAAGATCAACAGACTGCTGCAACATTACATTTAAAAAGACCTTTGTAAAAAAAAAAAAAAAAAAAAGGCTTTTCGGATAATGAAATTTCAGACTTGGTCGGGGATTTGCAAAGTGTTTGTTAGTGTTTGCTGTTATATTGGTGTACAGTTGTGAAGAAGCAATAAGAGGTCGTTAGGTTTGTAAAGCAGCAGGTTTGGCTCTATTTTTACGAAGGGGATTTAAAACACTGTAATGCAAGTCCTCTGACCTAATTACGTGAGTAAAGGGCTGCTAGGGATGAGGTTTCACTGGCAGCCCAGCCTGCCAGCCCCTCGAACTGTGTAAATCCAGTCTGTCTTTATGGAGCAACATGTTACCATTTGGACAATTTTGCTTTTTTTAGCATGATTGTTGCAACTGTGCAAAAAAGAGGCTAAAGCATGTGGATAATTGAAATGTACTGATCCTAATAAAGTGGATGTAAACCATTAACTGGAACTGTTAAGTATCAAATAAAATGCTAAAAAAAAGTAACAGCGACAGTAAACATTTAGTTAATAGATATAACAGTATTAATAGGCTCAAACAATAACTATGAATGAGTTAAAGGCACATGTCAGTTTCACAATTACCTAACACTTTGAATATTTATAGGCTTTTGACTGGTTGCATGCTCAACTTTCTTATCTCTTAAAGAGGAAACATAAAGGGGCTATTTCAGAGAAGAAAAGGAAATATACACTTGAAATTCTAGCCAGTTTTTTGGGCTATTCAGCAAAATTCTGCTATGGTTGTGCGGCTTGGCAGTTGCGGGTTTGATTTAAACGTCTGCTTAACAAACCGGTCAGGTTTTTTTAACTTTAAAAAAAAAAAACTCATGGTAGCAAGGCATATAAACAAAGGTGGCTTCTTAGCCTAAATGCGCTGAAAGCCAAGTCTTATGGCAGCTGCTGTAGTGGTGAATGTAACACAGGGCTGCCAAGTCATGCCAAGTAGTCTACATCTGCCATGGCACTTCTCATATTTCACAAGCTCTCTAAAGTAAAGGAAATCCTACTTCTACAAAGGGCCCACATCCCTACCTTAGTGTTGTAATAAAAAGGAAAAAGGCTGTTCCAGTTTTTGAAAATGCGAATTTGATTATAGAAACATTTGAACACCGAACAACTGTCTAAGTCAGGTGATATTTTCAGTTAAACCTGTGTAACTTTTGTGAGTCTGTTCCAACTTTGTTCATCGTTGTGCACTCCAAATATTTGAAACATAAGAGGAACATTGCAGATACATTTTTTTTTTGGTTTGAACATACATAACAGTAGAATAGGGCCATGGCTCAGTGTGAGAAAGACAGACAATTTCAGATAATAAAACATTTGTGCAAAAATAATCTCCTCATTCTTATCTGCTGTTTTATGATGGAAAAATACACTACTTAATAATCCACTTTTATCCACTAATCTTTTTATGTAGGTCACAATTGTGGAGGCTGAACAGAATAAAACACCCCCTTTACATATTTCTACACAGTTAATTGCAATGACATAGAGATTTAATTCCTCCTAACAACAATCCTAAATGTAAATTTCTTGAATTTTAGTTATTTTGAGAGCTAAAAAAGTTTGGCAGCTCTGCATAACTTTTCATTTATTTTCACTTTCAAAGAGATAGGCAGACCAAAGCTGCAGTTTGTTGGGGTCGAGCCTTGTACAATAGAAGTGCTATTGAAATGTGAAATGTGCATCACTTTGTCTTTCTAATGATGAGTGTGAATAGGCAGAGTGATAACAAGTCACTTATACTGTGAAACCTTCGTAACTTTAGTTGCAAAGATGTGTTTAAGGTACTTTACTTTTTTTTAAACCCCTCTCATGAGATTATCTACTCATTTGACTTGTGCATAGACAATATTCCTAATGTATATGAATTATTCTATTAACTAATAATGCTCATTTAGGAATAAAACATTGATCACAGCTACAGAGTTACTCAGATCATACGATTAGCATGATTACCTAAAGACTGGGTAGCAGGTTGAAATGAGAGTATAGAGGAATGGCTCGCAGAAATCAACCTGATGTGCACGCCAACAGTGAGGTTGACCACTAATAATAGCACAAAAGGCACCAAAGTTCACTTCTGGAAGTTGGTGGGGATTTTATGACAAGTCAAGTTAGTTAAGCCACAATTCAAACTTAATCAGTGCTAATTCTTTGATAAGCTTTTGCTACCGGAAAGAAATAAGCCAAAGCATTATTCGCTCCGGCGTCTATAGTACTCCAATGTTTGGTTTATTTCAGTACTCCACCTTCAGAGCAAAAATAGGTCTGCCTGTTAATCATTTCTGAGAGGTGGAGAACATACTGGTGCCAAATGTTTTAAAGTGTGCATTTAAAGTCAGACTTCTAGCATAGCGTCACAACTGTGTTTGTGTTTGTACATTCATATGAATCCTGGGAAGACGCACACACAGCTGGGATCTCTGGCTTTGTTCTGGGTGTGCAAAGATTCTTTCTTTTTTTTTCAGTGTGGGTGTATCCAACTGTGACAAGCTGCTTGGCTCTGCTCGGTGCTTTGTAAACTCTGGAGTGTCCCTTAGGACTGGAGTTTTCCTGAAAGCAGCTGAGCACCAGACGGAAACCTCCTGAGGTTGTTGCAGATTTTTTCAGACTGCTCAGAGGGCCAGATTAAAAGTGAAGAACCCACATGAGATCAGGAAGTGGGATTCCCTTGCTGTTTCTTTAAAAGCCATTTGCTTATTTCTAATTTTCAAGAGTGTGTTAGGTGTTGTTAGTTGCCATTTAGTTTGGAAATGTTAAATACATTTGCAAAAATCAAAAAAATGGTGATAGTTTTCATGTTTAGGTCTTTTTCCTGATATAAATTGTCTAGATTAAATAAGCCAGTATAAAGATCTGTTTTGTCTCTATGCTGCTCTGCATCGGCTCCTTTTCAGTGACGGCAGATGGAGCGTCCAGACTGCGTACAACAGAGTACTCGTTAGTGATAGGTTTTAAGGCTCTAATTTGGTGGGACTGAGGCACTGGTTAAGTTCAGGAAGGGTAAATAACACAGAGAAGGAGATCATTAGGGTAAATTATTATCCCACTCCCCAAGAGCAAGTTGTGAGCAACTGGTGGTGACTCTTTTTCGATTTAACACTTTGCTCAATGATGTTTTCCCAAGACTGGACATTTCTTAAGGAAAAGTAAAAACAACAGCTTGATTTTAGGGATTGTTCTTTTTATTGAGTCACTACCTGTTTTGTTGTTTCCCCCACTGATTAAATTGTAAGGCTTTTATCTTAGTCTCTGTTCTAAAGATGCTGTTAGACTTAAACAACAGAACAGATGAAGGTAGCCGTTCTGCCGGCATGATAACTATCCCAATTAGTTCCAGATGCAATAATCAGGCCCAGTGATGGAGGACAAAACTGCTAAGTGGCACATGCCTAAGCACTACATACAAAGATCAACCTGTGGTGGACCTAAAGAAGGTTTAGAAAAACAGAAAAGCATTTGAGGGGATCCAGATCTGGGTCCAATTATGTTTTAGCATGGTTGTGTAAACATGCTTCGGTTTGAAAGCTGAACGTAGTTGCCATTCTACCTTTTCATGTCAATGGATAATTTTCCTGTGCACACCATGCATTAAAATGAATAACTGATGGGTGTGTTAATAATATAACATATACATATCTTTGTAACAGTAATAAACAGAGCATTTAAATACAATTAAGTCAGATGAATATGACATTTTTTCAATACTTTGTTTTGAGTATGTATAAGGGTGAAAATCATTACACTAAATTATTGAATTAATTTAAAAAATAACGGATGCTCCACCAAGGCCTTTATTTATTTTTTGTAGAAAACAAACAAAATGTAAAATTATATTGTGGACATATGTATTCAAAATTTTTTTGAATATGGGGAGGTAAGCTCTTTATGACTACTAGGGGAGTGATTGATGACAAACGTAATAATAAATTTACTTATATTTCACATGTGTTGATTTAAAGTTATTGTACCGACAAAACATTTACTAAGAATTTAATAGCTGCTTTACACTGGCAAATTTTATAAGAAACTTTCCTTTTTAACATTTTTATTTTGTGAGGTTGAATCTGACCACACTGGATACATAGTGGGGTTTTTCCAAGTCTGATATGAAATCACTAGATAAAAGACAGATAACTAAAAGAAAAACTGCATTCTGTTATTCAAAACTGGCAAATTGAAACATTAAAGCCACTTCTAACCGTAATGCAACAAATAGTCTGCAATTTGTTTATGACACAGGGTAAAACCATTAAAGCCATTCATACATTTTTTTTACTTGAAAAGTCACATTAAGTTGCATAGGTGTGCACATTAAGCTGATTGGTGAGCACATTTGAAGTGTGCCTTTTCAACTCGCTGAATTTCCATTGTTGTGACTTTGAAGTCAATGAAGGGAATGAATCATGGCGTTTTGATGAATGGTGTAATTCCGCATTTAAGCTTCACTTTTTAGACAGCTCTCAACAAGGAAGCAAACAAGTATTACAAATGTAGAAAAGATCTGCAGAAGTACAGTCTGGAAAGCTGGTGGTAAAAAACATTACTTCATCTTCTAAACCCGTTTTGTCCTTTAATGGGTCACTCGTGGGTGAAGGCAGGGTACACCTTCGATAGGTCGCCATTCTGTCGCAGGGCCACAATCACACACCCATACACACTCACATTCACACCTAAGGGCAATTTAGAGTAACCTATTAACCTATGAAGCATGTTTCTGCATGGTGGGAGGAAGCCGGAGTCCCAGGAGAAAACCAATGCATTCATGGGGAGAAAATGCATTCTCTTTCGGGTCCCTCAGCCAAGACTTGAACCGGGGCCTTCTTGCTGCAAGGCAAGAGTGCTTAACCACTGCGCCACCCAGTAAAAAAAAAAAAAAAGATTGGTCTCAATGCCACCAGGTATATGCCACCAGGTCAAATAAGCTTATTGTAATGCTTGCAAAAAACCATCAAGCCGCAAAAACAAAACCACATAAATTACTGAGATGGCTGAATTATTTTCAGTGTGTTTTTTCTGCAAAGATACATTTTTAGTAGAACTGTAGAACAAATATGAAGTTTTAATAATCCTATTATAGTTCAAATGGGTGTGGTCTGAAGATAAGATTATTGCTGCATTAATACACTTACATTTAGAAAAGTAGAAACCCCAAACATTTGCTGAAAAGCAGTGTGTGTTGTCCACAATATTTTTTACATTGTGAAAATGTATTAAAACAATTAGCAAACTGAATTATTTCTGTTTTTTTCTGCAGGACAGACAGAGGGCAGCCCAGTGTATGGACTCTGAGCAGGCCAGATGGAAACAGACCAGGCCAAGCATGAGAAGGAAGAAAGTTCAATGATAGCACAGTTTGGCATTCCTCACAGTATCTCTCCCAGACTCCAGAATGGATGCCACTTTTCTGAAGGTTCTCCGCAGCCCACAGGAGACAACAACTGGATTACAAGCCCAGTACAGTACAACCCTAACAAAGTATCAAACTCTTTGAAGAGACACAGGGAGAATTGCATCATCCCTGCATCAGAAGAAAGCCTATTTGATCAGGAGTCTTACAAAATGAATGGAGATTTGATGAATGGCGAGCTGAAGCATGGATTCACAGGGGATACATTACTACACCAGCCCAAGAGAAAGAAGGTAGATTTAGAAATCAAAAGAAATGATGGCACAAGTTCTGAAATGGTGGACAATTTACCTGAGCTGACTAATGCAACTAATTTTGAATGCAGCTCATCACAGAGGGAATTTAGTTTGGATAAAAGGAACCACTCTATTCAGAATGGAGATATTTTTGGTCGGCCACGGAATAAACAATTTCCCAATGGTGCTGTATCAGCCTCTTCAACCTTAGAGAGTACTCCAGGTGATCTATTAGAAAAGACTTTGTCCCAATATTATCCTGAGCAAGTGTCAATTGCACCACAAACATCGGGATCACAGCTGGATACAGTCAATGGTTCACTGGACAATCAGTTGTCTAGTGAAGGTGCTCAACCCCCTGCTTTAGCCTCAGGGTTGCTTCCTTCAGGGCAGATGCCCAATTCTCAGCAGCAGCAGCCCAGGGCACCTGAAAACAGTGAAAGGGGCAACAGTTGTAACAGTTATCTTGTAAATGGATTCTCAAGCAGTTTTGGAGCAGACCACCAGCAACAGCAGCAACCACATGCTTATTCTGCTTTAGAAATGAGGAAACTATCAGGCGAGATCACTCCAACAAATGACACCAATTGTTCTCAAGAACATCCAACCAGCATACCCCATTTTACAGACCAATCAGATCCTCAAAGTGCATATAAAAACACCCAGCAAGAGTTTGACCACAGCCCTTTTCTGAGGAGCAGTAATGCTCAACACGCAATTGACGAAAATGGTAGATATAGATGCTTTGCTAACTCTGGGATGGCCCAAAATGAGAAATCTGGTTCTGATCAGTTTTTACACCTAAGCACTGAGAGAAGTCAGTGTGGAATTCAACCTCAGAACTTCCAAGAAAATGGCAGAACACAAAACAACGATGATGAGATGGGACAACATCAACATCACATTGGTAAAGGAAATGGTTTGGAGAACACAGGTTGGATGGAAGAGAATCCTTCAAATTCCACACAGCAGCAGGCACCACCTTCTCAGACACAAGACCAAGATATGTGGAGAGCTCTCCCTCCTAAGCCTAATGTAGAGAGGACAGCCAGTCCCCAACGTGATACCCAAATCATGGAGCCTGGCCCAGTGCAAAGATTTCAGATACAGAGAAGTTTAGCTGACATGAGTCCAGGGTCAAACACCTCCCAGCAAAAACTTCCAGAATTGTTATCCAACCAAATGCAATTTGCTCCATCCCAGCAAAACACTGCCACTAGGTGGCAGCATCAAAGCCCTAAAGCCTTTCAGATGCAGCAAACGCCAGTTACTGAAATGTCTGATCAGCAAAACTTCCCTCAAAATCAACAAGGAAATAATTACTTCCAGAAGGACTCTCAGCACTTAAGTGATGATACTGATCTGCAGGATATACTGTCAGCTGGACTTCTTACTCAGCAACAGCAGCACTGTAAACTTCAGCGTCCTTTATCTCACCCACCACAGTTTGAAGAGCAGCAATTGAAGTCTCCCCACTACAGACCACATAGTCAGCCTCCACCAGAACAGCACTTGCCTCAACTCAGCCAATCTCTTGGAAACAATTTAGCTCAAGCCAACAACAGCCAGCACAGCAACCATGCCACATTCATGTATAGTAATAAAGCAGAGATGCAACAACAGCAAAGACAGTATCTACCAAACCTCAAGCAATTTCAACCACAGCTGCCTAACAACCACTGCCACAAACACAACAAGATGGACTTTACCCAGACCTCAACACAGTCCCAACCTCACTTACCACAAGGTGCATTAAACCAGCAGGTGAGAAACCAGATGCATCCCAAAGCTGAACCGCAGCTTAAGAGTTCTTGCACACAGTTCCAAAGGGGACCTCAACTACCTCTGGGATCCATGGGTCCACAAACAAACTTTCAGAGGAATGCAGCTATACGTATGCACCTGTTGCAAAAGCAGGAGCTCCAAAATCCTCTTCATCCCCTTCAGAGCTCTGAATTAAATCAGTCCCAGAGAGCTATAAAAATGGAGCCCCGGTTTGAGCTGCCTACATCACAGCAGCAGGGGCAGCTGCTACATATGCGTGAGCCAGACAAAGGTGGACTACAAGTCAAGCAGGAAAATCACCCATCCCCATGCAATCACAAGAAAATACCAAGGAGTATCTTGGCTTCCATGGAACAAAGTCTAAGGCAGTACCAACTATCAACAGTTTTTGAACAAAAAAGCCTTCTCATCCATTCATCTAATAAAGTGAAGGTAGAATCTTCAGGCCCTGTTACAATACTGTCAACCAATACTGAAGTAAGAGATGTCCAATCCTCGATACCAGCCCAATCTACGAAAAAAGGCTTGGAATCCACTCCTAAAAAGGAGCAACTCCTTCAAAGTTTTGTTGACTCCCCTATGAAGCTGTTGGATACCCCTATTAAGAATCTTTTGGATACACCCCTGAAAACTCAGTATGACATAGCCTCTTGCCATTGTGTTGGTAAGTTCTATAGTGTTAAAAGAAGATTTTCTTGAAATTTGACAAGTACTTCTTGGAAGAATGATAACCGTCTCAAAAAGGCTCTGCATAAAGCTTATAAACAAATTCTAATACATTATTTGATGTATTTAGATCAAATCGTCGAGAAGGATGAGGGCCCCTACTACACTCACCTGGGCTCAGCACCCACTGTTCCTGGCATTCGGGAGATGATGGAAAAAAGGTAAACCACACACTAAAGATACATCTATAGTACAGATAAACTGTTTTTTATTTGTACCTTGTGTGTTTTTATTATTTTTCATTTTTAACACATTTATTCTGCTTTATAGGTCTGGATTAACTGGCCGTGCCATCAGGATTGAAAAAGTAATTTACACTGGCAAAGAAGGAAAAAGCACACAAGGGTGCCCAATTGCTAAATGGGTATGAACAACTTACTCAATGTTTGGTACTCAAAATCAATGACATGCCTAGAATTTCTTTCTAAAATAATTGTTTGAAAACATTCCTATATCCTCCTAACTCCAGGTTATCCGTCGATCTAGTGTAGAAGAAAAGTTACTTGTCCTGGTGCGTGAACGTACAGGTCATAGGTGTGAAACTGCCTGCATCATTGTTGTAATACTAGTTTGGGAGGGTATCCAAGCTAGTCTGGCTGACCGCCTCTACCTCGAGTTGAGTGAAACTCTAAAGAAAAATGGAGCTCACACACAACGGCGCTGTGCTTTCAATGAAGAGTAAGTGACAATATGCCTTAACTGACAGCTTTTGCATTTCTTTTCAAAGTCTGACAATTAAGTAATTTTTAAAAAATGCTATGTAAATACTTTCCAGGCGTAAACTACAAATAGAGCCATTACTTTTGTTTTATTTAATTTAAGAGTGTGCTATTAATGAAAATTGTTCCTGCTTGTCATAGGGTCAGTTTTTTATAATATTTGATATGTACTCTTCGGTTAGTTTCATTTGTGTCAAGTCTGGCAAAAACCATTAAATTATCTCTGGGTTTTTTTTAGGAGGACATGTGCATGCCAGGGATTAAACCCTGAAGAAAGTGGAGCATCTTTCTCCTTTGGCTGTTCCTGGAGCATGTATTACAATGGCTGTAAATTTGCTCGGAGCAAAATTCCCAGGAAATTCAAGCTGCTTGGAGATGATGTCAGAGAGGTGATCTATGCAGACTAACAGAGAATGACTGTGTCATAATTACATTTAAAACACAGTCAAGATAAGGGGCCTTGGTGTTAAAAACTTTGTCTTTCAGGAAGAGAAAGTGGAGCGGAACTTTCAAAATTTAGCGACTTTGCTTGCGCCTTTATATAAAGCTATGGCACCTGAAGCATATGGAAACCAGGTAGGTTCAAATGTACATCTTATTTTGCTTGAATTTACAGTTATTTATTTCACAAATACTGGTAGTAAATTGTTTATATATTATATGTTGTGTTTCACTGTTTTTTGTCCATTTATGAATTGTTGATCAATAAAATTTTAAATCTGAATATCTATAGTAGTTGCTACACACTTGATGCATGTAAGAGAAAAAATCTATTTATCATATCCGCAAATAAAACGTTCACATCCATGTCATTTAGCCACATTTTGTTTCAAACTGGCAAGTCAAAAGATGAGACTGAGCAGTCATTAAGTGGTAATGGCTAACTGGGTTTAACTATGGGCAACAACACCCTTTTCTAGCTCATCTATAGGCATGTCCATCATTTGCAGCCAAACAAAAAATCAAAATGTTGGAGCGATCCTTATCCTATAATGATTATATTTTTGTTAGTATCTTTCAAGAACTCAATGATTGTTGTTCATTGTGTGCTTACAGGTGGAACATGAGCACAGAGCGCCAGATTGTCGTTTGGGACTCAAGGAGGGTCGGCCCTTCTCTGGTGTCACTGCTTGTATGGACTTCTGCGCTCATGCTCACAGGGATCTCCACAACATGCAGGGTGGCAGCACTGTGGTAAGTCTTCACTAGATTTCTGGCGGGCTGTTACTAGCTATGTTGCTGGTAGAATTTAGGGATCAACCTGCATTTGAGTTGGATTATTTTTACTATTTTTATTTGATTCTAGTTATTAATTTGAACTCAGTGATTCTTTGCTGTGACATAATATGTTGTGGTCTACCAGCTGGTGTCAGCATTTCCACCAATCCCAATAGCTGGAGCAGACATCAATAGTTAGGCTTATGGGAAACTTGCACCAAAAATGCAAGCAGGACAGTATGCAAGCTAATGTCAAATTATTAAATTAAACAGAACTAGCTGGTTTCATATGGAGTTAACGCCTTGCAGTTATACCGTTTTTGTTTACTATAAATATGGGACAATAAACTGCTATTCATGAAGTGACTAGTTTAGACACATATGTGAAACTACCACAAATGGTACTTTAAAAAACAAAAAATACAACATTAAAAGAAAAACATTTCAGCACACGTCCATGCAAATCTCAGAATTTGTTTTATTTCAAGTCCTTAAAAAATTACAATCAAAACATGGTATTGTAATGTAATATATAAAGTGAAATCTAGATTTCAGTCTATTCCTTTATTGTATGACATAACTCACGTGTAAGCATTTAACTGTTTTCCAGGTGTGTACATTAACAAGGGAGGACAATCGAGAAATTGGAAGAATACCAGAGGATGAGCAACTCCATGTGTTACCTCTCTATAAGGCTTCCAACACTGATGAATTTGGAAGTGAGGAAGGTCAGCAGGAAAAAATGAAGTCAGGAGCCATACAAGTTCTCAGTACCTTCCGCCGTCAGATACGCATGCTCGCAGAGCCCGCCAAGTCTTGCAGGCAAAAGAAGCTGGAAGCAAAAAAGGCAGCAGCCAACAAGAATGCCACCCTGGAAGGTTCTGGTGATAAGGCAGAAAAGGCCAGCCTGGCCAAGTCAAAAGCTGGCACTTATGAGAATACAGCTCAAAGCACTCCAATGACAGGTAATTTGATTTTTGTTTTAGAGATTATACGTTCTTTGAAGGAGATGGTGTATAATATCAAGCAGTTAAGGATGGCCATGATCAATGGGACCTGGGATTTCTTTTTCTGATGCTCAGGATTTTCTCTTTTTTTCTGATTATTTTCCAGGACCTCTTCCAGGTGCTGTGGGAGCCACAATGCAGTCAAGTCATCTATCACAACCCCTAGGGGCGCATCCACAACAGCAGCACCAAAGCATGATTCCCCCATACTCTCGCTCAACACATCCTGGTTTCATGAGGTTCCCCAACTCCCCTGGGTCATTTCCAAGCACTTCCAAGCCAGGCAGCATGTGTCCCACTCAGGCACAAGCACCAGCAAGCCCTTACCCCTCCCCTCTTAATGTAACAAACTCTTACATGAATGGGCCAAATCGTCCATACCCAGATTACCAACGTAATGGAATGCCTCTCGACAACTGCCACCCATACTATCTTGCAAACCAAAAGCACTTGAACATGTACCAACAACAGCTACCAGCTCTTTACCCTGAGCAACAGTATGGACTCCATCAGCGTTTTGATGTTAATTATCCACCAAGATACAGCGAGTCAGGTTTACAGGTCAATGGTTACAATGGTATGAGACCAGCTCAAATTATGCAACCTTACAACCCTTATGGTCCTAGCAGACCCTTGGATGCCCAGTTTATTGACCCTCTTTCAAGGATGCCCTCTGGCCACGGAGGCATGGATTACTCACCCGTAGTGAGCAAAAGCAATCAGCTTGGAGAATACCCAAATACATACCTCCATCAGAACCCTCACATCCTTCCTTCTGGGCTGGATCCTTTACATACTCAAGTAAAGACAGAGATGGGTATTCCTGACCCACAGATGCTTTCAGCTCAGCTCCGTGGTAGATGTTTAAACCCTGATACTCAGTCAGAACTAAGTTTGCCCAATGGTGGTGTCATGGGTTCAAATATCAAGCAGGAACCTGGAACACCAAAGACACCCACAACCCCACAAAAACCAGAGGTGTGGTCTGACAATGAACATAACTTCTTGGATCCTGAAATTGGTGGCGTGGCTGTGGCACCAAGTCACGGTTCAGTACTCATTGAATGTGCAAAGCGGGAGCTGCACGCCACAACACCACTTAAAAATCCAGATCGCAACCACCCTACACGCATCTCTTTAGTTTTCTATCAGCATAAGAATCTGAATGAAGCAAAGCATGGGTTGGCCCTATGGGAAGCCAAGATGGCAGAAAAAGCTCGGGAAAAGGAAGAGGAGGCTGAAAGGAATGGTGGTGAAGGAACACCAACCAAGGGAAATAAGAAGGGGGTGAAGCGTGAGCATCCCGAATCAGAGACTACAGGGGAGCCTCCATACAAGCGTTTTATCAAGGCACTAATGGAAGGATCCTTATCAAGTACAACTAACACATACGTAAATACAAGTCCATATGCATTCACCAAGGTCACAGGGCCTTACAGTCGATTTGCATGAAGAACTTCTCATTAGGAACTTAAAGGTGCTAAGTAAAAAAAAAAAAAAACACAGGCACTAAAGCCTTTCTAGCAGCCATGTGTTTTATAGTAAAAAAAATAAGTGCTGAGATTCAAACCAGGTGTTTCATCTCTTCAACAACTGAGCTTTATCAGCAGCTCCCAACGAAGAACAGATTTTTGTCAGATAACTTCTGCAAAATTCAGTATATCTGGTGCTTTCAGTCTGACACACAAGGATCTATTACAGCTGGGAACAAATCAACATTTGGTTGCTTTCTTGTTTCAGAAAAACTGTAACATTATCTGGGCATAGGACAGATTTTGTTAAAATGTACTATTCACTGTGCACTATTGTTTCTATTACTATCAATTCTATTGCATTCACACTAAGACCATAAAACATTTGACAAAGGACACTGAAAAATATTACTGTCAACGCTTCAGGTTTCAAATGGTTTTTGGAAAATCAGTTTTCAGGAGCACTTTCTGGGAGTAAAGGTTACATACTTGGAAATACATGTACATCAAGAATCATGTCACAGTTCTTATGCAAGTTTTATGAATTAGGTGATTGATTGAGTGAGCAAGCTATGAGAGCGAATCAGTTTCATGCTAAATGGTTTCTAAAACTTAAATGTCATTGGTGCTTTTATCACTTAAAAGTATTTTCTACTGTACAACTAAACTATATTCATGGTGCATTTTTAAACATTTTAAGGGTGAAAAACATGTGTTTTACACGGTTGTGCTGGTTCTCAGAAACTGATTTAGATGTTCTTTGCTGCAGCTTCCATGAACTAATGTGTGGGGGGAAAAAAAATCACCTGTTGTTTCTGTCTGTGGTGCAAACATGCTTTTTATACACTGAGAAAACAAAACAAGGTAAGCTTGGTGTCAGTTTCAAAGTTTATCTATAAAATTCTGACTGTAAAATAAACAGGTAAGATTTGTACAGTAAATTAACTTCTTATCTGAACTTCTTGTTAGAAAGTTTGTCTGTATAAAAGTGACGCCTTTTTTTCATTGTATTTCTTCTGATCAACTGAGTTTATTTCATAAGGTGCTATTTAACCTACTAGAGAACGTACAATGTGAGGCTCTTTCAGCATTGAGAAGGCTTTTAAATGATTAAAAAAATGGTGTGATATATACCTCAAAACTAGTTTGGCAATAGGATTATTGCATAATTTTCATCATTTGTACATTACTTTTAACATTTAGTGATCAGTTAGAAGTAAGCTACAGGCAAAAAAAAAAGTTCATTTCTTGCTTTCACTGTGCTATGAAAGTACTACTTGAACTTTGATTTTACTCTAAAATCAGGGACATTTTCATCTAATTGTGTGTGAATCTTCACTGCCCATACCTGTTTTGTAATATTCAGGGAGCTGCCAGTGAATCATCAATCCCAATGGCATTCTTGTCAAAAACAGTTAACAGAGACAGAAAAAGACTTTCTTGAATATTTTTTACCATTTATTCTGACTCATGAGTAATAAGTTAACTAAAGGGAATGATGTAAAATAAATGAAAAACAATGCTTTTGCGATGAGCCAAGACCATGGCAGTCATTTATTTTAGTTGCACGTCTGTGGCCGTGTACAGATTTTATTTAAAACCACTCAAGTATATTTCTTCCCTGTCTCTTCAATTTAATTGATCCCATATAATTGCATTATATTAAAAACCCAAGCCAATTATTTCACGCAATCTTTGAAAGCACTTCATTTATTTTTCAGGAAAATATTTAAGCAAAATGTATGTGTTTGAAAAAAAAGAATAAATTATGTCACTTTGTACATACCAACCATTTGATTTGCAGGAGTATAACTCAAGTTGATATTCATGTAGGTTCAATACTTGGTCAACTTGACCCTTGGCTCTACACAGAACATCAAAAGAGCTTTTCCAGGATGATGACGGCTGGCATCTACAGGATGTTTTTGTAAATATTACTCTCACTGTCATTGCAATGTTTACATTCATAGGATGATGCTAGTGCTTAGAAGTTCTAGTTTTATTAACTCCTTTGTAAAATAAAACTTCAAACGCAAATGTGGAATTTTGTTGTACAGAACCCAGCTACAGTAGCAGGTTGCTGAGAAAAGCCAAGGTGCCAGAAGATAGAGCGGGTTTCAAAGCATAGCCATACTTGAAGATGCTTTAGAGTGTTTCTATGTGAGTCAACGTTACTTGAATGACTTTCCTGACTTTGCGCGTGCTCGGCTCACAAGTTAAGCAACCAGTCGCTTCACACTCAAATCTTTTAAGCAGTTAGACACTAAAGGTATAAAGAGGTGCAACCTTTCTGCCATTTTGATTTTTATCGGGGGTTTTCAGACTTTAAGTGCAATGTGTAGCGCTTGTTTGAAAAAAGCAAAATGCGCACAAGCAGAAATCTGTGTGCAACACTGAGAACAATACTATTATAAAAACAACAAAAAAGGCAAAAATAAAGAGGCTGTAGTTCCATGAGACTGGTGTGCTGTCAGAAAAGTTTCCTTTTAGCCTTGCCATGCTTGAACAGCTACCTGCTGTGCTCTCTGTGCACTCCATTCTGTAAAGTACAGGTGCATGGTTTAAAGCCATTGTAAAGATTTGTCAAATAGCAAAAGTGCAGCTGCCACCTTTGGTCTGAAAATCCCTCAAGGCTTCCCCAGTTTTCTCAAAGTTTCGTGTGCTACAAATATAATTTAAGGATGGGTAATGATACTGTAAGTATTGTAATGTAATGGATGCAGTTTATTTGAAAGCTGTTTATGATATCATTCCTTTTTTTGATGTGTGTTTTTTAATAAAAGTTATATTTATTTAAAGCAACTTGATATGTTTTTCCAAGTCAATTTCATGTTCTACTCTGTTTATAGCATCACGTTTTCTTTCCAAACTGATAAGACGAGACAGATACAAGATTAGCTTCTTTTCGTTTTTTTTATTCCCCTTAATGTATAAAGACAAAACAATATATTGGCTTTATGTTATGAAAGTGTCCTTTCAGTCTTACATGATGTTTTCTTTAGACATGAAACACAAAATACTGCCCTGTTTTAGGAAAATGGCGAGATTTAAAAAAAGGAAAAAGTGATTACGTCTTTTTAATTTAACTCAAGTCTGTTATCAATTGTGTAAAATTTCTCTTTGGAAAAAAAATCATATTTATACTGATCATTGATTTTCAAAAGGTAATACAATAATAATGACACCTTTCACCAACGACGTCTGAGTGTTTAAGAAAAACAAACATCTACCTGCATACATTAAGACTGATGTTGCTGTTACAGGTGTAAAGAAAGGTTCCATGGAGCTTTGAGGCCTTCAGACGAAATGCCATCTGTCGACTGTGCAAGATTTTGAGAAGTTTAGAATGACAGTAAAAGTCATAAATAAAACACATAATAAAAAATTAAGTTTAAATGTTTTTACCTTCTTTAGAAACAGGATTTGCAGGACCGGAGACAGGAGCCTAGAGGAGTTATTCAAGCAGGTTAAAAAAACAAATTTTAATAGTTTAAATTTATATCAGCTAAAAACTTTCCTAAAAACACGTGATAACTGAGTGGGAAGTTCTCACCGACTGGACAACAACATCCGCCTCATCAGTACTGCACACGTGTGGACTTTCACAACAAGTGATGTTTTTGCTGGAGAAAAGGAAAAAGAACTTAGTGGTGAAAATTGATTTATTTCCTAATCAGACAAACATGATCAAATCTTTTACTTACCAAATAATCCCCTCAGTATTTGCTTTCTTCTGCACCAGTGCCCTCCAGTGCTTGTGGGTTAAATTGATGACCTTGATAGCAAAGTCCTTACACCAGAAAAAATGTATTATTAATACAATCAAGCTTTAATTGTGTAAAGTATAACAGATAAGAAAATACATTTAGAAAATTTACTGCAAATGTTTATTGACAAATTTTAAATGACATTTTAGAAAGAATTTTTAACTAAAGTACAGACCTTGTCCTGGAATTGCCCGCTGAATCCAAAGCTATTCTCTGGCTTTCCATCTGGCACCTTATATTTCCTGAACCAGTCCACAGTGGCCTCTAAATGACCCGGTCGGCTTCTGCGAACGTCCTCTATACCTGGAAAAAAAACGTCTTTGGCTGAAGAAGTTCTCGAAGAGCCACATGCAGTTTGTTCCTTTAGGCATGCATCGCATTTGAATCGTTAAATTGAAAATTGTTGTTTTCCTCTTCTGAAAAAAGGCAGATGATAGAACTAGAAGATTGTGTAGCAAAAATAAAGTGAAAGTTAATTATCTAAAAGATATGTGAGGGTTATGAGGTATTTCCATTAGCATGAATGAAAGTTACTTCCTGTTCCGGTAAGCTGTGCTTGTATGCCAAACAGAGGCGGATCAGTGATGAAGCATTAAATCTATGCTAAAAGGTTTTTATTTTCATTTTTTGGCTAACTGAATGTTTATTTTTTTAAATGTATGTTTGGCTGAAATAAATGAATAATGGATTTTTTGAATTCTGGAAAATGTGAAGTACACAAAAAAAGGCTCTAAAGCCGGTTTTAAGAACTTATTTAAAATACTCACTATTTAGGTTTTTTGCATCTGGGTCTTTCACGTTAATAGCAACAACCTTCCAGTCCATTTCTCCTTCATCAATCATGGCCAAAATGCCAAGCACTTTCACCTGGATCACCTGACCCGAGGAACACACCTAGACAGAGCGATGAAGGACAAACAGTCAAGCGTAATTTCCCACGTTTTAAGTTTAAAAACACAAATGTGAATTTAGCAGTAAATGCACAGCGGGTGTGAACTAAAAACTATGTTAACTGGTGTTAGGAAGTGTTACCTGAGTGCCAATGTCACAGACGTCAATGGGATCATTGTCCCCGCAGCAGCTTGTTTCCTCGTCTTTGTGGTTTGGGTCCTCCCACGTCTAACCCAAAGAACAGTTCAAAAGCGAGAATCAAACCTTGTCCAGTTAGAATTTGAAATCACATTAACAGTCAGAAGATATGATATAAACAAGCTAAAATAAAGACACTGGAATATGATGATCATTGTGCTGAAAATAAACCAGATTTGGTTTTTGTTCATCACAACATAAATATAATTTGAAAACCACAGACTTACTGAAGACTAACACTTAAAAAATGTCAAGTTTTCTAACACTAAAGATGAAGATATGTCAAGCTATGGAAGTTTGTTTCTTTTTTTCCCCTTACCTGAGGGAGAGCTCCATAGTTCCAAATGTAACCTTTGTGGGGAAACACGTTAGCAACGTATCGGAGCTTTCCTTTCTTCACATCCTGTTTGATAGGATTCAGCGGCTCTTTTGTCGCAATCTGGAAATTTTATTATTCACAAAAGCTTTTTTAAATGTAGAGTTTATTATACAGATATTCTGTCCAGTTGGTTACAAAAAGCTAAACTTCTACCATTTCCTGCTAATGGCAAAATATAGTTCAGCTTTATAACACCTCATTGTTTATGACCACAGAACATTGAAGCATTGTCAAAGAGCCTTCATTGCCTTTTTTGGTGTGGTAACAATAAGGAAACAAATGCTATAGGAATGGGTTGCTGTTGCAACACATCAATAACCTGTCAATAGCAGGGCTCTGGTTATACATGGGGGGAATATTGCAAAGTGAAAACCCAAAAATAAACAAAAGCGCCCTCTGTTAAATTTGTGAAAACGGTCAAAGAGAACTTGAATGTGGAACTCACACTTCCTTTCCCCCCCCCCATCTACAGTAAGCTCTTTGCATGTACAAAAAGCTAATGTCAAGTCTTTTTGTTGCAAAAATGCTTAAAGACCCACTCCGATGAAAATTGTGTTTTTGGTGTTGACATGTTCTTGTGGTTTTTTTCTGATCACGGAGAACTAAACATATATAAAGAAAATGAAGCTTAAAATAGCACTTCTAAGTAATTCTTTATTAAAATCATTGTGAATCAGGAGCAGACGAAAAAATGCAGTTGGAAAGGTTTTGTAGAGATGTAGGAGCAACAATCCGCAGGCCACATTCTGTTTGTACTAGTTTTTAATTTTAATTTGGCTAAAAACAGTATAATCATAATTAAAAAGTCCAATGGGAACACTTTGAAAATAGATTAAAGGATCATCGGAGAGAGACTTTAATGCATACCGACAAAAAAGACTTATATTGTGGAATCCCTTTACAATAAATGTTAAAAAGCTTGCAACGCAAACATTTGTACATGATATAC
This sequence comes from Oryzias latipes, assembly GCF_053564925.1. Lineage (NCBI taxonomy): Eukaryota > Metazoa > Chordata > Actinopteri > Beloniformes > Adrianichthyidae > Oryzias > Oryzias latipes. Next base: position 27,467,575 of record NC_136237.1, on the reverse strand, counting down.
TTAAGTGGCAATTAACATGCAGGTGAATGAAAACATGCAAGTAAATGATGTATCCGACAGTGTGATGACTCACATATGATGTAGAGAGCTGACTTTGGGTTTCAACTGTTGTAAAGATGTGCATAACCTGCAAACAGATGCTTTAAGTCTCTGCTCACCTCCATTTTGGCATTTGACCACCGTGGTACCTCCACCACCATGTTATAGATCACCTAAGGTCAACAAAGCAGAACATAAATGATCAAGAAGACTTCCAAGTAATGACACTGATTGTTTTTAAGGAACAGTACCTCGGTGTCCGTCTTCGCTTTTTTGGCTGGAGCGTCATTTTCCTGCCAGGCCACAAAAAGGGAAAAAAAAAATAATAAAAAAAATAGATTGTTTGGCTCAAATACTTACATCGATCGGGTTGCTAGGAAAATAAAAATAAAACATACCTTTTCAGACTCTGCTATGAGAGGGATGTCATGAAATGGTGAGATGTATCTTCCTTCTGGGGTTTCTGTGAGCAAAATACATATTTTTCTAGTGTTTTTATTGTTAATGCTACTTACTGGATGACTGATGCAAACGTAACACTTGCATGCTTATTTTCGGGTATGTGGGCGGGGCCTGTAAGGGGTACTCTATGTTAATATGTAAACAATGATGGGAATACACATCAAAACATCCTTTAAAACGCATTTACTTCCTTTATTTTGAGCATTCTGTTGCCAAATCTCAGATATTTCCCTCAATTTTGTTAAATGCGGCAAAGTTTTACACAATTTGAGTTTAAACATTTGATTTAATTAAGGATCAAAGAACTCAAAACATTAGCTTAAAAATAAAAAGCTCTATCAGCTCGAAGGTCAAGAGTTAACCTTCACCTGAGTCGACCTGTGGGTTACCTGTCTGCCTGGGGTGGCGCAGTAAACTAATTATCCGGTCATTTTAAGAAGAAGCATCTTTTTTAGACACAGCATACATAGCGGCTTCACTTACTAAAATAAAGACGGTAGTCGGTTGAATTCAGGTGTCCTCTCTGCTCCGTTAGATAATGCATCGTTTTTCTCGAACAATAGAGATGAGCAGCGACTGCTTGTGTGACGGCTTTACTGCTAGAAGCAGGTGCTGGTCCGAAAACTCTCACCACGCAACCCAATGAGGAGCGGAACAACGTTATTCTCATTGTAAGAAATGTATTCACTTCTGCTTCCCGTCTTCCCGTCTTCCGGCATGTAACTACAGCTTCCGGTCAGATATTTCAGAATAAAAGCATTAGTTAAAATACAATGAAAGGTCTGTTGAGCTGTTGTGGCCATGAAGTTTTCAGGGCATGTTAAACAACTCCAAGTAAGACACTGATCAAGCCTGCAATACTATGTTACAGAAGGATCTTTCTTTTTTGGGATAATTCACCATCAAGCAAAGGCTGAAAAAAGTTAAAGAGATTGGCTATTTAATATTCAAAATTTTGATTTTAAAACAATCAGTTTGTCAAAACAGATTTGCTTTGGTTAACTGCAGCTTTTTGTCCATGGTAATAATTTCAGCAATACATTAAGAGATCAAAGTCCAAAAGTGTCTCATGCTAAAAACAAACAGCCGTCCTCATAACATCGACAAGCTTTTTTTGTGTCTATCTCCGTTCAAACAAATGATAAGCACACGGGTCACAGAAAGAAGTTCTTGATCAAATGTTTAGTGAAGACTTTTCTTAGATCTTCTAGCAAAAGTATTTCTTATCTTATCAGTTTCAAGCCATATTGGCTTTTAAATAAATTGTTTGTCATAACTGTTTTTGCTTAAAATACTTTAAGCTTGTCTGATGTTGTGCAAAGAATTGCAATAATGTAAAATGTTTTCTTTTCATTTCCTTAAAATTTTTAGCTTCTTTGAAAGATTTTATAAATCTGGTTGGGGATCTAATAAATAATAAAATAAAAATAAGAAATACAAACTGATTGGATCATGGTAGTGCTTTGTTATTTAGAGGACTGATTAACAAAAGCCCAGCTTGTTTCTTTTCTTTAAAATCTGAGTTTAAAGATGATCTCAAGCTCTGATGGTGAATTTATTCACAACAGATCCCTTCGTTGTTTCTGACACTCTAGAAACCACACCCTATGGTACACGATGTCCTATAACTTACCTCAGGGCTAGGCAACTAAAACCACTGTGCTAACAGAGGACTCTGTCATCTTTTCCTCATGCTTGAAGGCTAGGTGGATTGTGAACATATACAAATATACAAACACAAGTTAAATAATTGCACTTCATCATCTTTATTTAGCTTCTACTTCAATCTAAATTGACTACAACGTTATTTTATAAGCACATCTCTTTTTGTTACAGTTTACATTTGTTGACAAAATTTTATACATGTGTAGTGACAGTCACACACCGTATTTATCCATATCCACATCTACAATATTGTAATTTTAAAAATACTCTGCTGATTGATTAACATAGAAGGACTGTTTCCAAATGAAAGTGTCTATATTTTGATTTTCTTCACATACTTTATGAGTTAGGAAAATGTTAACATCAATGAAATAAATTATACAAACACAGTCAGGAGACTGAATCCAGACAATATGGAGGAGAGAAATAAGGTGCCAAACAGTGAAACATTTGCAGCAAAACTCACTTTTCCTTCAGGTTCTAAAGGTTTTAGGTGTCGGCACCTCTGAAAGCCTAAGGGAAAAAAGTCAACCAGGTAAACAGTCTGCTTGCTACTGTACTGTATTCTGATTGCACCACACCATTAAGGTCCACAAAGCCCAGCCCTTCTATGAGCAAGAACAAAAAAAAAACACAACAACCCTGCTGTGTGGCTTTTTGAAGGGCTGCTTGGTAGCTCTATACTCTGAGGGGGACTGCAGGTTTCGCCATTGTGTTCCAAGAGCAGTCCTGTGTTTCATTGGGGAAACATAAAAATGAAATCTTTGTGCTATAAAAACACAGACCAGGTGTTGCCGTGTAACGTTGCAACATTGTCAGGGAGTGCTATGGAGAAATCTTTGGGCATTACTTTAGGCATTAATGACTAACGTGGTAGGCAGATGATAACCCTATAGTTTTTCCCAGAGGATTTTGTCAGGCTTGGGTGACAGCTTCACATCACAAGACTGGGGGAGGTGCATTTACAAGTAGCACTAAAAAAGGTTGATAAGAAAAACCTGTAGAGCAGGAAAAAGCAACTTCTGCACTTGATCAGATGGGATTTATTTGTTTGCTTGAGATCTAATCTAAATGTAGTGTTATTTCACTGAAACTTTTATGTAACATTTCCAAGAAACAAGTAACCCCCTTCCCCAAAAGGAAAAAAAAACCTTTGTACTGTGTACACAATGGATAAAGCAGTTTTGTAAGTTAATAATTTTCACAACTGCTTTTGAAATGTCTAGCTTGTTTGTAGGATGTCAAATGAAAGTTTCTGTTCGTCTAAGATGTAATGAGCTCATATAAAGAAACATAGCTGAGCAGTCAAGGGGGTGTGGCTTCACAACCTTCATGACAGGTAGACCGGGGAGGAGCTGCGTCACCTGTGCAGGGCTGGCAGTCAGGGCACAGTGAACAGTACACCTGAAGCACTTCCCGGCCTCTCTCCCTCTTCCCTTCTTTTTTGCTTCTCTGGACTGAGGGCACAGTGGACAGCCTGAACATGGATTCCAAGGAGGTCAACGGGCGTGAAAAGGACAAGGAAAAAGTGAATAAAAGGAAGAATCGACTTGTGCTGTGGCGTACCTTGGAGAGGAGGAAAACGGACACTATTGTAACTGAAGACACGGCCAAAGGTGACATCAACCTGGGGACGCTGGTGAGGAGAAGTCAGTCTGACAAGACAGAGTACAGCGCCAAAATTAAAGGTACATCAGCTGATCACATTCCCAAGGCTCAAAACTATGGTAACAGTTAAAACACACATAAGATACCTCATTAATTCATTTGAACATATTGCAGAGTAATTTGTAACATTCAAACTTGTAGAACACAAACTGTTTTCTTGAAAGATGGGCAGTGAGTGTGACAACTATGGCTGGAGGGGGAAAAAACTGAGCACATACACAGTCAGTGAGTGAGTACCGCTCTGTACTGGGCACCTGTTGCGTTACTATGTGCTGAGCAAGATATTCCCTCAGGGACCAAGCCACATATGCAAACTGTGCCCCAAACTTAGGCACAGAGGAGTGGCTTTTGAATTGTTCCGGACCAGCAGGTAAACAAGACCTAGACAGCAGAGATTTCTGCTCAGGGACTCGAAGAATCATTAGAAAAAAAAAAGAAAAAAATATTTTAATTCATTAGAAGGTAATTGTTTTTCTATCTTATTTTGTTTGGCAAAGCTTTAGGCCTGCAAAGTTGTTGTGTTCAACTACAAGAAGTGGAAAATGGGTTTACAAAAACATAAATAAATCACAAGACAAAAACAAATAAAGGAAAACCTGCTGACAAAGACAATTCTTCCGTGCAAATATTCATCTTCAAAAAGCAAAACTGGCTCCACCTGTCCTCGAGTGCACTCATTTACTGGGAATGCTGCACTTCAGGCAGAATTACATCAGTGGGCCACTGTCTACATATGACAGCACAAAGTATGCAGACTTTCCTGTGTTGCCTGTGCTTTAGTTTACTTTGCTGTGAACAATGCACATGCCATACCACAATGAACACTAACGCATTGTTTTAAGTAATTAGGTATAACCTACTTCTTCTTTCCTGCAGTGGAAATGTGAGATAGCTTTTTCCTCCATTTTCACCCACACAAAGGCACAAACAAACACGCACACAAAAAGATATGTGTGCCTCACTACATTTCTTTCCTTTTCTTTGCTCCAACCAGCATCAAAGCTGGCAAAGTTGTCAAAAAAACACAGAGGTGTTTTCAGTAAATCTGTCCGCCCCCTTCTGACTGGAGCCTTTCCTCAGACCGAGCAGTGGTGCATATTTACAGTGGTATTACCAATGCAAATATTGACAGAACGATTACTTCACTGAAAGAGGAAACATGTGAGCTGCTGCCCGACAGCCTCTTGTCATCAGCTTGTCAGACAGGTTCATCAAGTCATAGAGCCATGGAAACATGACATCAGAATGTCTAATTATTTACAGCCACTCCATGTAGTAGCTTTGACAATAATTTACTCGCCATTCAACCACCTACTTACTACCCTATATGTGGCAAGTTAGAAACACATTTTCTAAGGAGATGAAATCTACTTAATGTAAATTCAGTAAAAAAGTTTTGGTTCTTAATGCAGTATGTTCATTCCTTCTGAATATTTGCCTTTTTTTGTTTCCTGTTTCCTCACTTTACTGTGTGGCTGGTTAACGTGCTTTTCCTTGATAGTGTCACATGATACAGCTTGCTTTGTATTTTTTTTTTGCCGCAGTGTGTCGGATCCCTTTCACTGAGCCATACGGTGAAAAGAAGCAGCCTATTCACTTTCAAATGAACTCATACACTAACCATACCTCACCGAACAAACCAAAGGATAACCACAGTTTTAGCCATGCTGCACCCTCCAACATTCAATGTTTATTTTTTAAAACAATCCGTGTGTCAATGGTTCTAACACTTTAGTTGTGAAGAATTAGCTTAATAATTCAACACATCAATGTGTGAAAATGTCAAATGAGTTCACACAGCCTAAAGTTGCCTCGTATGCAAACTCCCTCTATGGGGGCTTTTCTCACGGGTGGAGGTTTTCAGTCATCATTGGGCTGCTTTACACATGACACCTCATGATGCAGTTAAAGAATTTGATATGGTTTTTTGAAAAGAATTCCACCTTTCACTCAGTACCCTATTAGATTTTGTGACATGACTTATTGCAAATAATCACTTTTCTCCTCAAGTCAATTTTGTTGTTATTAGAGACACAATACAAAAAAAGGATACAGGTTGCTTCAGACAAGAGGTTTGAATACTTTCATCAAGAATGTATTTACGTTTAGAAGCAGAAAATACGGGTTATTGAAATATTAAAGCCATCTCAACATTCAGATTTATTATTTCTATTACTCAGTATTAATGGGCTTATTTTAACAGTTTTATAGAAAGTAGACCCAATTTGATCTACTCAACACAAACAAGAAAGCAATATCAAGTCGCAAAGCATTTTCAAGAAGATACTTTCTTGGTAAACAGAGATCACACAAAGATCTGAAAACAAACAACTTTCAGGAAAACAAAATTATAATTCTGGTTTATAGGAACACGCTTGTCTATGACACAGACAGCAAGAAGCACCTATAAATGGTCTTTTGAGCAAAGAATAGTGTCAATAGACAAAACTGCATTTGTTCAATGTCAATGTTTACTTAGACAGCCACAATGGAACACCTCAATGCTTATTTATACATAAATAGATTATATCAATTGGTATAAACAGGCAGGTGTATCTTAAATGATTTTAAGCTTTCTTTTGGGACCATTAGGAATAAAAACTTGTTTTTATTAATATTATCCTTCTGATTACCGAGGGGAAAAAAAGTATCCACCAAAAACTTCAATTCCCAGAGCCCCACCCCTTCACATTTGGTATCATTAAAAAGCCCTAAATGTCCTCTATGACAACAGTAGTTAATTCAGTGGTATGCAGAAGATGGTAAACATTCAGGTTTGGAAATTTGTATTACTAGTAGTTGAAAAGATATATGCTTGCAAAAAGAAAATTGAAAGTATCCTCTATGACCTGTGGGTACATTTGTTATTCTTGAAGCTCATAGCCAGTGACAGTACTGCTGAGGGAAGAATCTGTTCTCCTAAATACTAGCAAATAGAGTAGGCAAAGAACATGATGTACCTAAAGGAGTTTAAGGTTAAAACAGGTTAGTTTTTACGACACAACCATAATCCTAAAATCCAAAATCCACAGTGGACCTAAGAAGTGCAAACTGATAGTTTTTGAATGGTCTTAGCAGTTCCTTTACTTAAAGCTCTTTGAAAATCTGTGTGCAGGCCTAAAATAAGCACAGAACAGAAAAGAGGGCATAAATCTCACTGAACCAAGGAACACTTTTCAAGCAGAAGGTTTGAAATCTACATAAATCAATGAATCGATGTTTTTGACTTCTTACTATAGAATGAATATAACTACATTATTTACTAAAATCAGATTCCTGATCCAAAAAAGTGTACCTTTTATGTAAACGTCAGTCTTAGTTTTTCCGGATGAGCCTAAACATTCTGTTTTTTTTTTCTCAGCTTTTCTAATAGGGATTGCCAGTTAGTACAAAAAAAATGTGTAGCCACATCAACATATTACTGATTAATTAAACATAAGCATAACCGTCAACCTGTTTATCCTAGTTAGGACAAACTAACAAATTGGGGTGTGTGATCAAGTCCATAAAATATTTTTAATATTTCTAAATTTCATTATTAATTTCATTAATTTCATTCAGTAGTTCACAACACAAACTTTGCTGCTTTTTAACCATTGTAAACGTGACAAAATCAAGAACAGAGTAATTTACAAGAAACTGCTTTTTTAGGGAACAACAAAATATTTTTTTCAAACATATTTTCATTTCATTTACACCGTCGCTGACACCCACTTCCTTCTAAAAAAAACATCATTTAGTTTTGTTACGTTGATGATCCAATCTAAATGCAAAGGTATGGCCACATCATATTAACATCAGCAGGATGCTAACAAAGAAAAATTTTTAAAAATGAGATAATTCCATATTTGTCACTTTAAATAAAAGCAAGAGCAATAAGCACAGTACATACTGTAGGTGGTTATGTGTTTGCATGTACACATTTGACTGTTTGTGGATTCAAACATATTTGTATGGATCAGTGCTGGACTGTGTCCCTGCTTTTGTGGAAATCTTGCAATGCCCCACCTCACCACAATCATGCGCACACCAACACACACATATCCCAACAAATCAAAACATTACGCTTCTCTAATGCTGAAGCTACATTTTCACCTTAGACACTGACTATAAAGCTTTCAGAATAACGTCAAGCATCCTCACTACCATGAACAAGACGTTGTGAACAATCTATGGTGATTGGGCGTGAAAAGGTGGTCCTCACAAGGACATGAAGACAAGCACACTGCAGCAGGTTGGTGTGTGTGTGTGTTCTGAGCAGATGAAATGCCAGAGCGCACAGCAGAATTACATCAGCTGCATTATTAGTTTCGTAACCAGACACGAGCGTCGCAGACCTCGCTCTCTGCCCTTCATCGCTCTTTCCCTCCAGAGGAGGAAGCAGTATTTGGCATCGATTAGGCAGCGAGGAAGCATTTGTCTTCCCTGAACAGGCGCTCTTGCCTTCCATGCAAAGCACACAGCAGCCTCAGACTGATTAGGCAGCAGAGCAATAAAAAAAATAGAAGACATAAACCTGCCTAGCATGTTTGGAGAGACATGTTGGTATTTGCTTAAAAGTAATTAGATGGCTGTGAAATAAAATTAAAAAAAATAGAAACAAAAATAGAAATATAACTTTTTTTTAAAAGCAGCTTGTAATAAAATTACGTGTTTTTAAAGCTTACAGTCCACAAAACCTAGGTAATAATCTTACTTTTATACGCACACTGCAAACTACTACTACTTGGAAAGAGTTAAAACCATGTTTTTAGACATTTTATCAGGTTTTAAGTTGTTTTAATATATTTTTGCTCTACACTTTTCCAAGCTTTTCTCAACTTCAGCAAAGTCAAGAATTTTTTGTCTCATATAGAGCTAAAATATAGGTATACGAAACCTATTATTAAAATGAGTCAAAATCCTTTTGTTTTACACACAACAATAGAAAAACCTGATTTAAGACAAAAAACTTCAGTTCCTTTATTCAAGAAATGTTCATCTAAATGCATTTTATCAAACAGAATAACTTTATAAGATGGAGAAGTAATTTATCAAGATAGACTAACTTGTACTGTATTTTTGTTTTGTTCGCATTTTGCTTTAAAATGAGTCATTTCCACTTATTACACAATTTCTTTTGTCACTAAACTACAATTAGGTAGATGAAAAATTTAACTAATACAAACTAATTATTTGAAAAAAGCAAAAAAAAACAACAACACATTTTTGGGCTGTATAACATTCAATTTGAAGTAATTCTAACAGATAATTTTGTTAGCTTATGTTTTTTTGAAAGCTTGTGTGGAACTCCTAGTTTTTAGATTTTGATGTATTATTATAATGAAATAACATTTCTAGTTAAGTAAAATGACTTGCTGCATCCAGATCATTTTACAACTTTACAGAAATTTTCTTCTTAGAATCAATGTTTTTTTTTTCTATTATTTGATCACCTTTTTTTCCTGTGCAAAAAGCTTCTTATCTCTAAAACTCAAATGATTGCTGCATGTGATTCTGACTAATACATGCTTGTTTACATGCCAAAAAGTTTGAAACAGAACAACATCTTTTCCCCCTAGAAAAACTGATGCCTCATGAGATGTCCACGCCCCTTTCTCCAATTCTGGACCCAGAAGAAGTCCGTTTGAGGAAGATGAACCGCAGGGCAAACGTTATCAAGGAACTTGTGCAAACTGAAAAAGACTACCTCACTGACTTGGAATTGTGTATTAAAGAGGTGGTCCAACCACTGAGAAAAATGCAGGTAAACGACTGTCAAAATCTAATTGGGTTTTAAAAAACAGCAGAAGCAAAATAATAATCCTGATATTGTAATTTTCATTATTGAATTCCAGATGTCAAGTCTAGCATTAAATTTAACCTATTCTATGATGTCAGTGTGTTTTACTTTGAATAACAATTCTTTCAGATAAACCCAACAACATATGACTAGGTCATTATATAAATGTGACCTTATGCAAACATTTTGCCAAATGATTTACTTTGTAAAATTTAAGACCTGTGTAAAAATCATGAAAATAAAATAAAATGTAATTATTTTAATTTAGAGGTAAAGTGGGTCAAACTATGTTATACACAACTTGTCTTTTTTTTTTTAAAAAAAAGGTTTTAGATGTAGACCGATTGTTCACCAACATGGAGACCGTGTGTGAGGTTTCTGCAGAACTCCTGCAGAGACTGCATGATGCCATGGCGGACCCTGATCCCGAGGCTGTTGTCATTGGTACGGCTATTTTAACTCCTCTTTTTTTTTATTCTTGTGCTGTCATAATGAACTGTTCTGCTTTTTTTTTTAAGGTGAAGTATTCATTCAAGCAAAGGCAGCTTTAGAAGATGTGTATAAGATATACTGTTACCACCATGATGATGCTAACATGTCTCTGAAAGCCTATGAGAAGGACGAACAAATAAAACAACATTTCATTGCATGTGTATTAGCACTTAAGTAAGTCAATTCCTTCTTTTTAGTCATAATGATCGACCAAACAGCTGTATTTATTCATTTATTTATTTGTATGTATGTTTAATTTCAGGAAAATATATGATCGAGAGTAAGTATATTTTTGATAAGTTTCCACATTAACATTTGCTTCATCCCATTAATGACTGCTGACTAAAAAAGGGGCTTTGCTGCACAGAGGAAAAGCCAACTTGTTGGACATGGGCTCCCTGCTCATCAAACCAGTGCAGAGGATCATGAAGTATCCGCTGCTGCTGGGAGAGCTGTGGCAGGCGACACCTGAAGACCACCCTGACCATCAGCCCCTGCAGGAGGCGTTCACCACTGCCAAGATCATAAACATCAACATAAATGAGTTTAGGAGGCGCAAAGACATAGGTGCAACACCATTCATGAAAGTTATCACTTGTGTTCAACACATTTCAGCGTGGTTTTGATGCCATATTCTTTCTGATCACCAGTTATGAAGTACAAAAGGTTAGAAGATGAAGGGACTCTGAGGGGGAAACTGACCAAGCTTAACATCCATTCAATTCGGAAAAAAGGAGACAGATTTGCTGGTTATCTTAAGATTCTCACAGGAGTTGAACCACAGGTAAATGTGAAACTTAGTAACTACATTTCTCTTGTTCAATGCAAAGTTTTTAACCTGCATAAAAATATGTTGATATTGTTGGAGGACTAAAAAAATTGTATTTACGTATTTATTGATCAATTACTGTGATTTGTGTAGGTGAGAGATGAAGTATTTGACAGAGAGGAAAAGCTTTTTAGGAGTCTGGGGAAAGCTGTGAGGCAGCTGGTCAAGAATGTTCACTGTTACATGCAGCACACACAGGTGAGTGACCAATGGTAGATGTTGAGATGTTGCCAAACACTAAACAAAATAAGCTCATGTCTGGTTGCACTTGAATTATACGGTCAAGACATAAACTCCTCCTGATGAATCAAAAGGCAATTAAGAAAGTTTCTCAGTGGTCTTCCTAAGTAGGATTTTGCAGTTTAACCTAAAATAAAATAAAAAATGGTTGTTTTCTAGAATATCCCTACTGTTGAGCGGCAGTAATTTAAAAATTTGCCTTTAAGTTATGGGCCCCCCTTCCATTCCACATTACAGAGCAGGGAGCTTGTGGCGCATCCAGCACATTTTCTACGTCACAAAAACTTTTCTCCATACCGTTGTATGTCCTCCATCATCAGAAAAATGCCTAGAACATGTTAAAAACACAAAAAACACAACTTTCATCCGAGTGGGTCTTTCAAGTACCGTATTTTCCGGACTATAAGTCGCACCGGAGTATAAGTCGCACTTTAACTTTCACAACCTTATATGACACAATCATAGCAGACTGTTTATCTAATAATTTCACAGTAATTTTTTCTCAAACTTATTTATTTATTCTTTTCATGAAGCATCATTGGCCAACTAATACTCTGTTTTCATCCTGTATTTGTAGAAACAGTTTTCACTTTTATTGCATTTCTGAATTTATGAAATCATTGGAAAATAGAATATTATGTTGTTAGCCTTCAAGATCTTACTGTAAAAAAAAGTTTGCTGATTCTCTGAGTCACTTAACATCCTCTTAACACTTAACATACCTCATACATCAAATTGACCCAGGAACATCATCTCTGTTCCTCACAAATTAACATAACAGGAGGGTTAACAATGTATTTATTTCAATTTATTTCTAATATAAGTCGCTGCGGAGTATAAGTCGCACCCCTTGCCAAACTATGAAAAAAAGTGCGACTTATAGTCCGGAAAATACAGACGTATCAGAAATGTGTCTACCTGCAGAATGTGAAATTAAAAACCAAATCAATCAGTTTTCCACTCAAAACAGTAACCATGATATCCTATTATTTTATGTTATACAGTTATACAGTCTTCGTTGGAACTGGCAAAATTACCCCACAGGAATTCAGAAGTTATGATTGAGAAATTAGCATTAAATGTTATTTTAATCATCCTCTATAATCAGTCCTTGATGTTGTATAACCGTTTTTGTTCCTTTCGGGGTCGCGGGCTGCCAGAGCCTAACCCAGCCACTCCAGAGCAGTCTGTCGCAGGGCCACAATCACACGCATTCACCAATGAAGCATGTTTTTGGTGAGAGGAAGCCGTAAAAAAAACCCCACGCAAACTCCACTGATGGAACATGGAAACTCCACAGTTTCAGGTCCTCTTGCTGGGACTTGAACCAGGGCCTTTTTGCTGCCAGGCTATAGTGCCAACCACTGCTCCACCGTATAGCATCATCATAATCATCATTCTAAATTCCTTCTCTGCAGGAAATGGTGTCTGTAGCTGTTCAGAATGTGAAGGACATGGAGACTGTTATCAAAGATCCAAACAAAATTGACACAAATGGTTCATTACACAATAACTGGAATGATCCTTACAAACAGTTTGTAAGTACTCTTTTCTTTGGTGAACTCCAGTCCTTTTTTTTCATGGCAAGTCATATTTAACATTTCAGCTTTTACTTGTCTTTTGTTTTCTCTGCATATCAGTTTTTCTGTTCGTGTCTGTCCTCGCCACTTCCTTGCATGGGCTCTAATTCAACACTGAGGCTTTTGTCCTGTGGCCTGCCGTTTCTCCACAGGATGAATCTACTTTTGTATCTGTAATCCTAACCCTTTTTCCCCCTGGTGGCCTTTGTGACTTTCCACTTCCCAATAGCATCTTAACAAAACCTGTGTTAGAGATGTCATGTTTTTTTTAAAGATGTTTAGATGTAGATGCTTGTTTACTCAGAAAAGAAAAGAAAAAGTCTTGCACAAAAGGGGGCTTAAAAAAAAAGGCTCTTGTATGCAGAAGGATTTTAATTGCCTTTTTGACTTTGGTGTAACGATATTTGGTGGTTGCTGGAAACTAGTTTATGCAGGAATAGTGCCTTTCAGCCACATGCCAATAGGGCATTACGACATTGTTTATTTATGTATAATTTTAGAAATTTTTATTCATAATTATCAAGAAATGCTTACAAAAATATTCATAACTTCACTAAACTGCTGACTGGTCTTTTGCCTCTTTTGCTGTAGAAAGACAGAATGGAGAAGGTGGTCTTGGTGCCCCTGTCTGCCCTCCAGGGCATGTTCACAGCTCCTCAGAAGCTCATCCAGAAGCGCTACGATAAACTGCTAGATTACTGCTGTCGCCTTGAGCGCTCGTCTTCATCGTCAGCCACTACATCTTCAATGTCAGCTGGGTCTGAGGACCCAGCTGATCCTGCCAGGAGGGACTACGAAGCTCTCAATAATCTGCTTGTAGAGGAATTACAGCGCTTCAACCTGGCTGCTCACACCATCCTAACCAATAGTGTGGTGTGTCTAGTCGCACTCCTCAAGGAGCTGATGGGAAATGCACAGGTTGATGCTCCGTCGCTCCAACAGCTACCCGTAAGGATCCCAAACATGAACCGAAAAAAAGTAGTTATTTTGATTTTATGATCAAACTGAGTGATGCAATATTTATCTTTTCAGCCTCCGCTATCCAACATTATTGACGTTCAGAACAGCATCATGGACAAGCTGAACAATCTGACCTTTGTAAAGGACAATGCACAGAGGTTAATGGAGCGAAAAGTCAGCTTTGAGAGACGAGAAAGGAGACCATCTGTAAGAAAGTTAACTGTGCAGCTCCAGATTTCACTATCACTTTAAAATGTGCTCTTTTACTACTCAGTTGACTATAAAAATAACAAGTTAGCACATTAGCTTTGGGAAATTCCCTATAGTCAAAGTGATCTAATGATTTTTTTCTAGATAATTCTTCTTTTTTTTTTTAGCGACTCACTGGAACAAGATTAAATCAACCACATATTTTGTGAAAACTGCTTCAGTCTTAATTATTAATTTAATTTAAACATCTAAACTTAATCACAGACAGATGAGGCGCTTGTAAAACGGCCTGAAAAACAACTTCTGTGAAAAAAATGCTTTAAACAACTGGAAAAAAACTCTGTAAAAACAACAAATTATGTCCATGTTTGAGACAATTGAAGTCATTCATCGCCGTAAAAAGTTTTTTTTCTTTTAACGAGTATAGATCTAGCTTTAGTAGATTTGCAGATTTGTTTAATATCCTACAAAAAACACTGTCATGCAGTGATTATTAATGAAGCACCTGTCAAGTACAATGCATGCATTACACCTCTGTGCTGCTCTGTCCTCCAGGTGCCAGAGGTGGAGCATCAGACAGAGGAACAGCGTGCTCTGCTGCTGGCAGAATACCCAGTGAGCCGTCTCTACCAGCTAAAAAGGAAATGCAATGGCTGCCAGGAGCAGGACCTCAGCCTGCTGGAGGGGGAGCTGGTGGCTCTGCTGGAGGATACAGACCCACTGGGAAGCAGCAGCCGCTGGCTGGTACACACAGGAGGTAAGTGTGTGGCAGCTTACGCATTTGTTTATTTCTATAAAGGAAATTATTCTTGTATGTAGGCCAAACTAAAGGCTCCAACAATACAAGGTGAGCCATGCGATCAGACTGGATGTGCAGGTGTGTCTACTCTGTGACTAAGACTGCATATTTTAGGTGATTAAAGTGCTATTCACGCACCAAACTTTACTTTCTGACAAGTCAGCACACCAGAAGCACTGCCAAGAGCCGGCGTCTCATGCGTTGCTGCGGCGGCCTCTTGAGATGGTTGCCTCACAACAGGACTAACTTTATAGCCTGTCTCCATCTCACCTTTACGCCTCACAGAGGCAGCAGGGATCACAGTGTACTCTCAGCAAACCCTTGCACGGAAAGAAGAAAGCTCCCCCTACCTTTGTTATTCAAATGTATGAAGGGTTTTAAGTCCTGCTTTGCTTTGTTTGCTGCAGTTACTGTTTATTATTTTCAGTTTTTGCAAACTATAAAGAAAAGTGTTTTTCTTTGCAAAAGCGGTGCTCTTCTTTTTTCCTCTAAGACGAGAATTTCCAGGAACTTACTCTGTTGATACCAAAACTATGAATATGCCAAGCCTCAGATTTACAAATGAGTCAGAAACAAAGAGTGATGCTTGGAGAAAGCTAAGCACAAAAGCCTTTGTGACAGAAAATCTGTCAGTGACATTATTGCACGTGTTCTCTTAATATTGGAAAAAAAAGAAATATTATGTCAGACTGGTTGCAAACCAACAAAAGAAACATTACAGAATGACACTCCACACAAACAATTACCTTTCACTTATTTTTGGGGCTTTAAAGAACAATTTTTGACAAAAAAGACGGAATTGACGGTATTTTTGTCCACTCGTTAGGTGCACAAGGCTACGTTTACTCTACATTCCTGAAACAATACAACCCTCAGAGGGACTCACAGCGAGCGGGCCAGAAAGCTCAAGAGCAGCCACAGCAGCAGCCGCCCGCCGTGGCAGATGATGACTTTGACGACCTTAGTCTGTTCGTGTCAGGCAGTGGCAGCAGCAGCCTGCACAGCTTCAAACTCAACACCACCGACAGCAGTTCCATCCTGTCTGGTCTGCCGGGGGAGCTGGAGGCTGCAGACGACCTGCAGGATCCACCGGAGGCAGAGGCTCAGCAGGTGTGTATGCTGCATTGACTCATTAGATTTAAGGATTCTTTAGTTACCAGGTGCACACTTGTAGCAGGTAATATTAACGGTTTGAAGCAGAATTACTAAATCAAACACTGAGAAAAAAAAACAATTTATAAAAGTAAAATGACTTTAGAATGTAAGATAAAATATTTCTTTATAAAATTACATTAAATTGAATCTTCAAGCTAACCCTAACTCTCTATTTAAATGACATATTGAAAAAAGGCTGTAGCAATACAGCATTTTGCTGGTAAAATGCAAAAAGTAAAAAAAAAAGAAAGAAAAAAAAAGACAGCAGCTAGGAACAAGATGTTGTTCAGTCACCCCTGCTGAGAATTGATAAAACAGTGCCACCCTCTGGATTGACAGGATTGTGCAGTGTGTAATCTGTTTTCAGTACTGTCAACACAAATGACGTATTTGCTGTCATTACACCTAAAGTGTGTATTTCCACAGTTTTATGCCGTGTATGCGTTCCAAGCTCGCTGCGCCCAGGAGCTGACCTTGCAGGAGTACCAGCATGTCCGCATCATCCAGTTTTGTGACCTGGGGGGCAATAAGGAGTGGTGGTTAGCAGAGGCCAATGGACAAAGAGGATATGTTCCAGCTAACTATCTTGGTAAAATGTCTTATGCATAATTCAAGGTCTTTTTTTTTTACTCCTTCATACTTAAAGGTAAAAACCGAAGGGGAAAAAAAGGGGTTACAGGCTTTATAAAATACTTTCCTATATTTGCAATTTTCAGCAAATCTTTACTCTTTTTCTTTCCTTTTGAAACAGAAAATCCTAAATACATTTTCCCATTTCTAAAAATTTCTATTTTCTGAAACACATTTTGTGCAAAAACAATATAAAAAAGGATGAAAAGGGAGAAGCTTGCAAAACCATGATTCCAACAAAGGTTCAAAAAAAAGGAAGAAAAGTACTTCTTTACCCCTTGTGCTATCTTAGATGACCCCACCCTTACATTGACATGTTATCCCTACCATGACAAAGGTGGATAGAGGTGGAAAAATTAAATGTAATCCATGGAGACCAGTGAAGATCACAAATCATTGAAGAAAAAAGGTTTAGCGCTCTGTCTAGTGGGTCTAGATGACCCAACTCCCAATGTTAAAGTGCCTAGGATAGCACAAGGGTTACATCAACCCGAACAAATATCACTAACTTTGTGGTTGACCAAAAATAACTGCTGGAACAAGCAAGGTTTTTTTGTAGGAAAAATGCTGCTTCAGGGCATTTTTCGTAGTTTTGTAACTTCTCCATTTCAAAGCGCAAGTCGTCTTTTGATGTGCCAGCTGGCAATACACCGATTGCTTATTCTCTCCCTCTGATTAATTTTCCTTGAAAACTTCAGTCTGTGATGAAACCACAAAACAGCAGCTCATCTGTTGACGGGCTTCAGCCCAGACAAATGGCAGACATCTCCTCATATGTGACTGTGTATTTTAGGGTACTTCTGTCTTGTTTTTTAGACACATGATGATTATTGGAAGTGTTCTGAGCCAACACAGGGATATAAAAAAAAAATGCATGTCTGAAGGGGATGAAGATCGTTTCAATCTGTCCTTTTGATCTTCTCTCTTGTGAAGACATCACTGAATCTTTGCAAATTCTTACAATTTCACATTAAAATATGAAAGTGACGGTCCAGACAGCTTTCAGTGAGGATGAACCCTTGAAGTAGGATTTCTGACTAAAGTCTGTTTTTTCTCTCTTAGTGTTTATGAATAAAAATATGAACATCTACTAAAAAAAACAGCAAATATAATAACATATATGTTTCTGGGATGCATATTTAAAGCTGTGTTTTTGAGTTGTCCAATTACAATGAGTTCTTCCATTATTGGATGATGGGCGTCCCTGATGGGATGGCCATGTTTCATGATGGTAGTGTCATGTGATAAATCACGCTGAGAATGAGTGTTGCTAAGGATGTGGGACTTTAGCAACCGGGAACCTTTAAGTTCAGGGGTGTCAAAACTTTTTGCAAAGAGGGCTAGATGTGATGAGGAGAATGTTTGTGAGACCCTGCAGCCTGCATCAGCCAGCAATGGCTGTGAATCTCATTTTCAAAGCCCATGCAATGTTCTTTACCAGTTAGCATCTTCTGTCTCGTAAACCTTCTTGATATTGAACTCCTTGAAAAACAGCCAGTCTCTTGGCATGTTAGGCCGACACAGATGTTATATTTCACAGAAAAATTTCCACTTGAAAGGAGTGGGCCTCATTGTCAGCTTACGTTTCTAAAAAAAAATTTATTTACAGTTCACATCTTAGAAATGAGCCAGAAAGTGTCACACTATAGTGTTTGCCACAGGTTTACAATGGTTTATAACGTAATCACATTCAAGAAATCGTCTGCACAGTTTTTCAGAAAGGGCTGGGAGCCCCATATTTTTGATTTTATGACAGGAGCCCGCGGGGCGGTGGAATTTTAACACAGGTCGCATTTGGCCGGACAAGTGCCGGACTTTGGACATGCCTGCCCTAGAGCGTGCGGAAGGCTACAGAAGCCAAACTGGCCTGTTATCATGAAAAGAAAAAAATGTCTCGAAAAAAATCGAATGCAGCTCGGAACTAAAATAAATAAGTGCTAAACTCTATACTAAAAAGAAGAAAGCTTAATGTTATTTACTTTTATAATAAAAAAGTTGGGAAATATTTTAAATAAAAGAGTTCCTCATGCAAAAGTATTTTGACAAAATACTGAGTCTTAACAGTTTGGAAAGTGAAATGTTATTTTCTTTTAGCACTGTTTCTTTTTTTAACTCTTTGCTGATGTCAAACAGCACTTTTTGAAAGCAGATGCAATCAGTTATGTTTTTGTATTGAAATGGTTGATCACAGTCTTTGTCTTTGTGAGAATGAACCACAAGAGCTCGCCTACGCCTTTGAGCAATAACGTGTTAAAAAAAAGCGAGCGGTTCCATTAAAAAGCAAACAGCACTTTTGCTGAGCACTTTTTGTTCTTCAGTGTTGTTTAGAGTAAAAATGAAGTGATTTAAATATGAAGTAAATACAATATATGTGAGAAGATTTATAGAAGAAGATATATGAAGTATATTTGTCAACGATCTATGAAGGTTTAAGAAACTATTTTGTGTGCATTTAAAGTGAAGAATTTTATCATTGGTGTTGAAAAGGTGACATTGTAAATAAAAAATGATGTTTATGAATAAATTGTTGTGGTACTTTTGTTCATTTTATATGGCATACTGACTCGCATCCACACAAGAAACACCAGCTACAATAATTTTATAAGAACAGGAGATTTAATGACATTATAGGTAAAAAGGAGCATTTTTAAGGGATCAGATCTAATGATGAAGTGACATTTTTCTACAAAGTTAGCTTCAAGTATGCTCCATGTGCAGCTCCTCAAGTTTTTGCAAAGTTCTGGCAATGAATTCACTAATTTCCTGTATGTTCCTTTCATCTTTTCTCTATGCATCCACTTATTTCTTCATCTTTTTCTGTGCTGCTTTCTTCTTGACCATTTGCAGCCGTTTCATGGCGTTTAGTTGGGATTCTTGAGAGGTTGGTGCTTTGTCTCCTGGAGCGCCTTTATGTCCATTACCGTTGTTTCCATTACCTCCTCCATTATTGCTGCCACTGGAGCCTGTTTGGGCGTTGCTCGGAGAGCCTGCCCCAGATGGCGAGGACACTTTCCCCGGGTTTTCTGTGCTCGACGAGCGACTGACTGGCTGCTTCCCCAAAGTCAGAGGTGGAGGAGGCTTGAGAGTTACCTGGCTGGAGCCATTTCCATTGTTGTTTCCAACGACTTTTCCTCCTGCAAGTCCTGACTTGGCTCCAGCGAGCCCTGACAACCCGACAGGTTTCTGACTAGGAGCTGTCAAGGTCTTGCTGCTCCCGCTCGCGCCAGAGGAAGCTAGTTTGGAGCTAGCGGGAAGAGAGGGGTTTGTTTTGGCGCCAAATGCAGCCCAGCCTGTCAGACCGCTGCTAGAGGAGGAGGATGTTGAAATAGTGGAACTCGCCAATGTGACAGGTGGCTGTGTGACAAAAAAAAAAAAAGAGAAAAGAATCAAAGTTAGGAAACTAAAGGATGTCACAAATTCGTCACATTTCATCAAAAATATTTTAAACCAAGAAGCAACCCCTTACAATTTCACGCTTGTCTCATTTCTATTAATCTTAAATATGTAACTTAAAAAATAAATAAAAAGACAACTTTGCTTTAAACCAATCCTTGGTTTTTAAGTACAGCTAGAGTAATTGCGTTTTTCTTATTGACTAAACTTTGTTACCGTGGAAATGTGAAAAAAGAAAATGGAAAAAAAAAAGTAAACATGATGCTTTTGCATAGGTATTACAAACAACTCCCCCCCCCCCCCCCCCCACAACTGCTAATGTGACTGCTGCAGTTTTAAATGTCTGAGATATGTTTCTACATTCACATTTTTGTGCCAGAGGATGAAAATTTCATGTTTTGTTGTTAAAGATTTTTTTGTGCTTTGCCACCTCAGGTGGACCTGCTGCGTTGTTTTTAGTTCAAACTGTTTAAAGCTTCTAATGCAAACGTTATTTTTAGAAAAATCTTCACTGCAATTTCTTTTTACAATTTTAACATTTACACGGTATTTTCAAGTACTTTTTTAGTTTTTTACATTTAGATATGGATAGAAAAAGGCCATATTGTGCAGCTCCACATGCTGGTTCGCCACAGACCGGTTCAATGTCAAGACTATATTTTCACGGAACGGTCCGAACGGGCAAAGTTTGTGTTTAATCTTTTTAAAGCTTCTGGTTTCTGAACACCCTATTTTTTCAAATAAAATACTATAACAAGAAATTTTGTAAAAAAAAAAAAAAAAAAAATCAGAGACCATTAGCAGATTTTTTTAATTTTATTTTTTAACATATGACAAAGATTCAGTGAGTCAAAGTTGTTTATTTGTAAATAATTCAATGAAAGCAAATTTATAGTTTTTTTCTTCTTCTTTTACATAGAAAACCATTATAATAAATAACTCAACTCAGTCTGAGATCATCTTTCAGGGCAAAAAGACTGATCATATTTTGTTTTTACATAAATTCAGATTCACTGTGTATTTTTGAACACAGAGAAACATTTTCTCTGCTCTTATGTTTATTAATTCTCCCTTGCTGTAGAAAATGTCCCCTTTACAAGTTTCCACGAATCGAAACTTTATTTGATTGACACAATCATTCCCTGTAAATTGTTTGTGGATAGTTTAAATTTAAACTTTGTGATGAAGATTTTCCCTTTAATGTCAAAGTGGGGGCTAACAACCAGACGCTCACTTCAGGCACGTCCGGCTTTTAAGATGAGAAGGATAAATAAAGCAAAATAAATGACACAACTCACTTATTTTCTAAATAATAAACATGAGTTCATCACGTTTGCAACGTCATTATCGGGATGAGTGAAACATTCAAATGTCAGTCACTTCATATCAGACAAGCGAGCAGCTTCTGGTTCATGGGAATCTCAATAAATCCATATTTAAAGAACGACTCCTGATTTTGTCTGCATATAGCAGCTTTATTTTCCTTTGAAGTCAAATGTTCTTCCTCTGTTTCCACACTAACTCTTCTCTCCCCAAAGAAACTTTTCAAATACGTTTTATTGTTTGGTTTTGATTTGCCTTTAAGCGTTGAGCAACCAACTTTGCCTTGCGAGGTTCCGAGCAGATGCTTAAAGTCACGAGACGCGTTAAGACGGACGGATGTGGTAAACAAAATCCGGTAGTTTTTCAAAATAAAACTCTCTTTAGTATCAGAAAATACACTACTCTGTTGACAACGCTCTGGCTGCACATTTATTTTTCTATGTGCAATTATTCATTGAAAAAGAGCTGCTGAAAACAATTTCATTGTGCACTGCATAAAGATAATAAAAGATCGTGATAAACAAAACAGAAATGATCGAAGTTAGTGTATACATTTTTTTTTCTGTCTGCGGCCCGGGGGGTTGGAGACCACAGGTCTAGACGACAAAAGTCACCACGTACCTTCACCTCTGTCCTTTTGAAGGCTTGGAAGGTGTTGGCTGTGTCAATCTTAAGCTTGCCCTCCGTTTTCTTCACCAGCGTGTCTTTCACCACAGGCACTGATGATGCAGATGCAGGAGACGGTTTTTGTGGAGGTTTCTGCGCCTTGAGAACACACACACAAAAATCATTAGCTTTAATGAAGACTGTTGGTCCTGTTGCCATGACTCCCAGCTGATCACTATAAGAGTCAATACCCGAGCACAGGAACAGCTCTCACCATGCGTTTCATTTGCCTGGTACAACGAGCACAGTACCACACAAGGCGGGGGTCGTTGACCTCTTTGTCTGTCACTTGGGGCTTGTGGCAGTCCTGGTGGTACAGATTATGACACTCCTGACACTCCACCAACTGGTTTCCCATGGTCACCGTCATTTGTCTACAGTTCAGAGAAACGCAGACGCAAAAACAGTTGAGTGAAGAGAATTTCATACCAACTCGCACGTTGTAGAAAGAGAAACTGGATCCACAAACCAGAAAAATGTGCAAATAACAAAGAAACTCAAAGTTTCATTTCATTTCATTTGATAATTAACAAGCACCTGCAAACCACACAAGCCAGTCCCATTTCCATGGCAAAGTCGTCAGCATTAGTTTCATCGTAGTCGTGTATGTTGGGCATGAGGTCCTTGCTCGTCTGAACAGTTATAGGGGACGAGCGATTGTCCGGTTTCTCCAAGCGGGACTTTTTTGGAGGATCCACTTCAGACAACTCCACCCGTATCTATTTGTCAATGAGACAGAGAACGTATGAAATTTGAAAATTCATACCAACATTGGTGTTCAATCACACAAGCTGTTATGCTTAAAATAACCACAGATTGAGAAGAAAGTCCCAAGCAATGTCTATTATTATTATTTTAAACTAAGGATGTACATGTTTGTTAGAAATGGACTTGTTCATCTCGCTGTGGCATCATTTAGTTCATAAAATAAAGTAATAATATTCAATTACAAGACCCAGGAAAGCCATAAATCAAGACTTCGATTATTCATAAAAAAAAACAACCTTTAAGTTGCTGATATGTTAAAATAATGACCCATGTATGTTTTCTTTTTCTCTTTCCCTGATCAGGCATCCTTTTTCTGGTGTTAAAAAAAAGTCTCAAATTTTATTCCAAACATTTTTTTTTTGAGTGTTGTCATTTCTTTTTGCATTTGTCAATATTTTATGTCTCTTCAGGGCTTTATTCCTAAATTCTAATGATTGACAATTGTTGCAGCTTTAATTGGAATCAATGTAAATCCTGAAGAGAATTAATGAGTACAGTCCAATCATGGCACATGGTGTCATCTAAACATACATGATAATGTGACAACACTTTTAATCCCCCACCTTCTCTGATGGCCTCTTCTCTGCTTCTTTCTTGCTCTTCTCTGAACTGGATTTGGAACTTCCACTGTTGCTGGAAGATGGAGTGCTCAAAGACTTTGAGTCTTGCTTAGTCAGGCTCAGTTTGGACACAGAACTTTTTGGCATTTCCAAGTCCTAAAGATGAACACAGCAGAAAAGAGGAGCAATAAGCTCCATACGAATGAATTATCACTGACAGCGTAAGACTATCTTTATAAGAAGCGGATCTTACTTTTTGTAATGAGCGGTAGGAGGAGTCACCTCCTCTCGCAAGGGACTCATCGAGTAAAGCTTTGAGTTTCTCTGCTGAATCTTTGTTCTTGGAGTGCAAATAACCCAGAGCCTTTAAAAAAAGGGGGTCCAACTCCAAGCTGACAGGTCCAGCCATGGCCTAGTTAGAAAATGATTGAATAATGTTAGGTTTTCATTGACGTCTGCAAATTACAAATGTACACTTTGCTACAATACAAAACTATTTCATCTTATCTAGATTGCAAATTAAATATACTAACTATAATAAAAAACAAAAACAAAAACAAACATTTATTAAGTCAGTCACACATGTTTATAGGCGTCTGGGAGCATTTACAACAATGAATATCAATGATGAGCATATTTATTCAAAGTTATAGTTTGCTAATTACAATTGTAATCAAATAAAGCAATTTACAATGAACTATAGGCTGTCAAAACTAACAAAAAATACAGCAACCAATAAAAATGTTCATTTTTAAGAGTTTTGCCTAATAATGGGTACACAAAAACGGAACGTTTTTAAGACTAACCAGCTATTTTTCCTTATTTGCGGTATTTATTACAAGAAATCCTGCCTCTGCATTATTTACTACAAATATATAAAGAAATATGATGCCTGTGTCTATTAAAAACAACCCACAATGCTCAAATCCAGTTGGTAGGGTTTAAAGTAATCGTTGGTAGCAGATGGACGGAACAATATCACTGCGACACCGTAGGTAAAGTTATCTTCCCAAATGTCACCAACACGTCAAAATCCCCAGTCTATAGCTTTAAATGGGTAATCCTACCTCACACTCAGTTTCTGCAAAATGTTGGTCTCTGCTGTAGATATTTCTGTTTAATAGAACTCTTTCCACAAAGAGGAAATCGCCGCTGACGTTTTATGTCTTTCACAATGTGCACCCGATAAATGTGTCCGGAATCTAAGTGGGCGGCGCAAGTAGAACAAAAAATATACTTCACGTAATAGCAAAGCGAATTTGTTTTTTGTTTTTTCACTCGTATTTTTAAATAAGTTTTATTCTAACCGACTTTCTATCAATAAATGCATTTAAAATGTATATATTTTAACGACCAGCTGGTGGCGCTGTGGCAATACTCGACTCAATAACTCGTAGTAGAAGAAGAAAAAGCAGCACGCTGATAACGTGATGTTTGTAAAGTAGCCGGTCTGTATGACTTCTTTCTGACTGTTTTATGGCATTATTAGCAGTTGAAAAGACAAATAGTGATAATAAAAAATACTTAAACATATTTCTCCCATTCACAGCATTTACCATGACACACGCCGAACAACCCCCGTGCCTCTACTTAGAAGTTTGCAGCCAAAACGAGCAGCTGCGTCTTCCCCTGCACTCTTCTATAGTTCTGTTTCTGCTGTCTTACTGCGACTGCGAGTCTTTCAGAGTGTTTCTCGTCCTTGGCGACAGCAGCAGCTCCGAGCCTCTGAAGAGCCAGCTTCCAGCATCTGCAAGTCTCTCAGACGTCCAGGTGGACGAGCTGCCCAAACTGGTGAGCAGCTGCCGCCTCCCCGCTGCTCTGGATGAGAGCGCGCAGATCTGCAGGGCCGGACTGGCGGTGGTCCTCAGACACATCATCGACAAGAGCATCGAGGCTGACCCTTCCAGGAAGGATGTAGCAGCTCTGCTGGGCTTCAAAAAGACCTGCTTAAAAGCCTGTGCAGAGGTTGGTGCAATTACACTCTATCACGTCTCTGTAGGTTTGTTTTGGTTGTCAGGATGGAAAAACACAAAAAGTCTTTATGTGTGTTTTGAAAATATGAAAAGACCGTGATGCTTTGCATTAAAGGGCATCAAAGTTATGCAGTTTTACATGAAAGGAACAGCTGTTGTGTTTGTAGGCAAAAAGATGCCACAAAAATGACACCCCCCCAACACAACACCAAGTATCATCTTACAGTTTCAGGTCAATGTTGCCATATGTTACAGAAAAACAGCAACATTAATTATCAGACATTTCCCCCCGGTGACAGGTGGTGCACCTTGCCAACAAATTATGGATGTAATGATTAATTGACTAAAATCGAATTTTATTCCTATGATCCAACCAGATCTTTCTGACGCAAGCTGTTAATTGAATCGACCTATGAAATCATTTCAAAATGAAATAAATTGATTATTATCAATATTGGAAAGTCCCATTTGGATTGAGGCCTTGTGGGTGTATTTTACTATAACATAAAAACTGACAGAGTGCCATTACAGTGGGCAACACACATGTGATGGCAGTAAAAAAAGATACCTACAGTCTTGTCAAATTGACTCCATCATTGAACACCTAAAGGCAGGATTTGTTGCTAGCAGTACAAGATGACCCAGACCAAACTGCATCTACATATACAGTCAGGACCATAAATATTTGGACAGAGACACATTCTTTCTAATTTTGTTTCTGCCTGGAGTTGATTAGAGGACTCGTGCTTGCATTTGGAAGATTTTGCTGTGAACAGACAACATGCAGTCAAAGGAGCTCTCCATGCAGGTGAAAGGAGCCATCATTAAGCTGAGAAAACAGAAAAAAACCATGCCAGAAATTGCTACAGTATTAGGAGTGGCAAAATCAACAGTGTGGTACATCCTGAGAAAGAAAGAAAGCACTGGTGAACTCAGCAACGCAAAAAGACCTGGACGTCCACGGAAGACAACAGTGGTGGATGATGGCAAAATCATTTCCATGGTGAAGAGGAACCTGTTCACAACTGCCAACCAAGTGAACAACACTCTCCAGGAGGTAGGCGTATCAATATCCAAGTCTGCCATAAAAAGAAGAATGTATGAAAGTAGATCCAGAGGGTACACTGCAAGATACAAGTCATAAGCCTTAAGAATAGGAAGAAGGCTAGATAGGTCTTTGCTCGGCATGCATTTCACTTGTTGCAGACTAAACTTCAGACAGAAAGGCCCACAAAGAAACAGCAACAGAAAGCCACTGCAGTAAAGGCCTGGCAGAGCATTCAGAAGCAGAAAACCCAGCATCTGGTGATGTCCATGAGTTCAAGACTTCAGGCTGTCATAGCCAACAAAGAGTTTCCAACCAAATATTAGTAATGACCATTTTGTTTTCAGTTATTTCATTTGTCCAGGAGCCCATGAAATGAAGGGATTGCCTTTAAAAAATGCTTTAGTTTTTCACATTTTTATGCAATCTTTTTGTTCAACCCATGGAATAAAAGCTGAAAGTCTGCACTTCAATGGCATCTGAGCTGTTATATTTAAAATTCACTGTGGTAATGTAGAGAAACAAAATTAGAAAGAATGTGTCTCTGTCCAAATATTTATGGTCCTGACTGTATATTTAGTTGCCATCTTGCTGTCATATGATACACTACAAAAAAGTAACATTTTGTTGAAATTATACTTTAAGCTTCGGTCACAAGCATTTTTTTAAAGAGCTGTTAAAAGCTCTTTTGATCATTTTTTCTCAGGGAATTTTATTTTGAAATCGGCCAAAACTGTCCAAAGCGTCATATAGGTGTTGAGTAAAGTTCTGTATCTCTTTCCCCCTGCAGGTGAGCAAGTGGACCAGACTGTGTGAAATAGGCATTCCTTCTGCTGTGGAGGAACACCTCCATAACCCAGGAGATGTGGGGAAGCAGCTGCCTCTCCCTGTTCTCACCCTGGAGAGCCGGCTAGCAGAACCCGTCAAAGTCCACAACGACGACAAAATCCGGAGGCAGAAGCTCCAAGAGCAGAAACGCAGGGAGAAGCTGGAGCCTGTTGGAGGCCAGGCGAACAAGGAGCCGTCTCCAGGACGTCCGCCACAGGTTTCTGACGAGCTGGAGCTGAGGGCAGCTTTGGCTAAGCTCTCTGTGGTGTCAGTACCGGCGGTAACCACCAGGGAGAACTCTGAGATCAGGAAAGTGAAGACCAGCGAGCTGCCGCCACTGGAGCACGTGTTCGCTGAAGGGCTGTATTTCACTCTGACTGATGTGGTGCTCTTGCCATGTATTCATCAGTATCTGGTAAGGGATTTGCACCGGATCATTGAGCAGTGTGACTTATTCAGAGTGCCGTGATAAGTGAGCCCTCATGCTTAAGGACGCCAGTCTTTCCATTTTTCAAGGATTCCTCTGCTTTATGATCCATAAAGACACTCTAAATGATCATTTCATTTTGTTATTACTGCATAAACCTTAAACCTTCGCTAGACTTGACACGTTTTTCTTCAAAAACCTTTGAGGACATTATTTCGTCCCGAGCCGTTGGTGAGGGTCATTATTCATATTTGGTCTCCCTACGTGAACCCTTGCAGGGCCTTACTTCCCATTATGCACCTCTCTGTTTGAAAAGTGAAGTTGCAAGTTTTAACTGGCTTGCTGAGACTTTTATTGTGATAACTTGTCAAATTATGCATGACGTATGGTTTTAGCACTCCGGTCAGGGTGAGCAGACTCCTGTCAGGTGCATTCAAGCAGAAACTTGAGTAAAGAGGACTTGGCACCTGTTTGCTCTCACAGGTGGTCCGGAGCCATCTGGCAGAGCCTGATAACAGCGTGCGAAAGGGTCGCACATTAGGGAGGTTAAAATGCATTTCATTTGGGAACTTTTTTTTTTTTTTTTTTTTGCAGAATCGAAACACTTTGGTTTTTTTTATTGACCTAAAGTTGAATCAGATTCGAGTGCGAATACTAAAAATGAGTGCCGCTCATTTGACAGTAGGAACTAATTTAACAGCATTAAAGTGCTTTCAAAAGGAGCAGCAGTGGTTGAAGCTTGAAAAAAACAATTTAACAAAATACTTAATTAGCTCTTTGGAGAAAGAAAAAGATTGAGCAATTTTAAAGAGTTATAGAAGTTTAATGGAATGTCTACAGATATAAAATACTTGTTGATTTGTAAAAATACTCTCCTCTCAGGCATTCCCATGAGTCTGTCAGTAACTGAACATGTTTGCCCTAAAGCACCTCCAGGTGTTTCTAATACCCCACAAAAGGAATGGGTCTCGCTGGAGCCAAAATATTTGATTGTGGTATTTTGACCAACATTGTTATTCAAAACTAAACAAAAAAAAACTTACCACTATGTATGAATGGTATGGATTATAATTTCTGCAGCAGTAAATTAAAACATTACTGTAGTGATGATTATCCCTATAACAGTTAGACGTATACGTCCTGCAGCCTTTTGGTGCTTCCTTCACATTTAGAGCTTTTAGCAAGACTTAGATTAGTACATTTTATCTAGAGTTCTTTATTCATTTTTTCCCCGTTTTTATTCCACACTTTTGTTCTGGTAAGCTAACAAATGTTTCATTCATACCTGTTTTTCTGGCATGCCATGATAAACTTCAAACTGCATTGCTTGGTTAAATCCAGATTTTTGCATTGTTGCTTTCTTAGAAGATTACATGCATTCCCTAAAAGCTTGGGTTTTTGGTTCAGTCTTTTTAGGGAGCATTACTGCTAAAAGACTGTGCCTTAGCTGTGAAAGTTTCAGCAAAAATGAGTCTTGCAGCTTTGTGCGTTCATAGTTGTGTCCTTTTGGCAGCTGCCCTTAAATCACCACTTGGGTGTGCAGGGTTTACTCTATTCCCAAATTTAACCAGTTTCTCCGTCCATTTTTCTAAGATTTCACTTTTCTATTTTATTGTTAATAAACTCTAACCTGCAAAAAAAAAAATTGAAACTGCCTTTTATTTTCATTTAGTTTGTACTTTGAATAGGTTCCTACTTAACAAGCATGTTATTCCTATGATTAACTATCTGTTTGTGCCTCAAAATGATCTATATAGCATGTTTTTTCTTAACACATCTCAAATTCTTCCCTTTTGTGAACCCCGTATTATTAAAAATGCCTTAAAGTTTTATTTAACAAACAAAAAAAATATGAGTATTTTTCAATATTTAGATGGAAAAAAAGAAGCTTTTTTTCCCTTTCAAATCTGAAAACTGAACATTAAGCACAAGAATGTCACAGGAGCAAATGTTCTGTTTGTGTTTTTGATTTTACTGGATAATTAGCAGTAAAAGTATTTCCTTTTACATTTCTTTGGAAAACCATTTGCACCTCCATGTTTTCATCTTGCCTGTGCTGATAGCTCTTGTTGGACCTGTTCTATGTCGTTCTGGAATGCTTTAGTGAGTCTCCAGCCTCAGTTTCACCTCTCAACTGTCTCAGTCTGTTCCTCAGATGTTGGGATTTAACTGATGTTCTCACAGTGAGGCTTTTAGCAGTCAGCTGTGCTCCAGTGGTTTCCAGTTTCATACTCAGCTTAGCGTGTTTTCTCTGTCCACAACACACATCCCACGCTGTCTCCTGTGGCTGTCTTCTTTATCCGTGATCACAGCTTTGTTTGTCTTAGGTTTCTATGCAGAGCCCCGGTTTGACTAGCAATCGCTTGTTAAACCTGACATTTATAACGCGTTGGTCCGAATCATCTAATCAATACTCTGCTTGTGTTCTCCCTCCCCTCATTTTCATTTGCTCTGCTTATCTCGAAGTGTTCCCTTCAAGCCAGTGCCCCCAGCGCTCTGCAGCAGCTTCCCAACCTGCTCCGTTGGTACAACCGTGTTCAAGAGGTGCCCGGTGTCATGCGGGCAGCAAAAGACTGTGGGCTTCATCTGTCCACCCTCCAAGTTGCCACGACTTGCCCTCCATGGCCGTCAGCCCATCCTTCAGCGACCCTGCTGGAGGAAGAGGGAAGTCAGGAGACGACCACGCCACTTCCGTTCGTCGGGGGCCCCCGGCCAACGATGACCAAACTTAAAGTAAAGCTTTACTTTCTTTTTACCTATTCAACCCATTGACTCTATATGAGAACTGGATTAAGTGAGTGGGACGTTACCCACAGAAAATGACTAAGTAGTGGTTGGTCAAAAACGGTCTTAATCATTGTTTCTCTTTGGAGTGTAGCGATTAATCGATTTATATTCCTAAGATCCAACCAGGTTGATTTGTCTGAGGCAAGTTGTGTAGTCAATCGACCTGTACCATTACAAAATCATTTCAAAATGAAATAAAGCAATCATAATCCATATTGGAAAATACTGCTCTCACCAATCAGGAGTGAGCTTGTTGGAAGGCCACACCCCTTCCACTTGAAAGCAGGCTCTGGAGAATCTGTCAATCAAATGTTTCAAACGTTCAATGTGAGACCACCTGCTTGAATAACTTGCACTACAGAAAAAATATGAAAATAAAAAAAGTGTGAGAACAAGAATGGTTATTCTGACAGAATAACTGAGTGAGTCACATCTGTTTATTACTCAGGAGAAGTCTATGCGGGTACTTCCTGTTTAGTATGCCATGGGGGGCAGGGGGCCCTCAGTCCAGTTCTCACATACATTCAAAGGTTTTACCCTAATGCCTTCAGAAAGTGTTTGCTAGATAAAATCTACAATGTCTGAATTTTTGATTGTTGTTCTCCAGTTAGAATTTTCCTTGATTCCATAAAACAACATTCAAGTCTCTCTGTTTAAGTGAGTTGTGAGACAATCTACTTATTTTTGGTTGTTTCTGATAATAATATAATACCGGGAAAGACAAAGTAATGAAACACTGACCTTTCTTTTTAAAGAAAAACAAAGTTTACAACAGCCTCGTACTGCGCTTTTTAAAATGCACGTTTGCACATCATTCCCACCGGATCCCAGAGCCACTTGCCACTGTATTCAGCTGATCCTTCTCTCAGGTGCAACAAAGAAAAGATAAATCCATTCCGAAATACTCCAAAGTTTATAGTCAATCCAAGAAATGCCTTGAAATGACTAAAAATCTTTAAGTGAAAGGGAGACAGAGAAGCAAGCACAATCCACTACCTGATCTTAAGCTGCATTTCCCTCTGGATGCATTGATAAGACAATGACACAGTCACATGCATTTGTAGTTTCAGAGCTCCCCAGATAGCACCTCTGCCATTTTTGAGCCAGGTATTGCAACGAGAGATAAGCCGGAGCAGTTATTCAGGGAGAGACTCTCTCGTCAACTTTGACTAACCTCTCACAACTGTTTGCTTGGCCTTCATTCTCTCCCTGTGAAGACATTCCTTTGATTTCCAGCTGGCTAGATTTCTTAGACGAGGTGGTATAAGGTCATGGAAAGAGAGAAAACGGTAATAGAGGGCTTTAGAGTTTGGAAAACGCGGGGAACTGGCTGAGCAGGACGGGAAGTGTCTCACGTTTGCCGGGGTTGTTGGATGAAATTTCAGTCGAAGCCCAGATGTGTACAAATGACAGTTTTCATGGTGGGTAGAAATTGAAATCTGACATTAAAACCGAGAGGAATGTGCGCACACGCAGCCACTGGCACAATGGCCACCATTCTTCCTCTCTCCTTAAGGGATTAGAGCGATGGCTGCACGTCGCCAACATTATGTCTTGAGTGCAGCTGTTGTGTTGTCTTAGCCAATGGGCTGCTGTGCACAAGCACCCTCGTATACAGCTTTGTGTGCAGGGGAGATGCACAGGAGGAAGAGGTGGATGACAACCAGTCCTTCACTGACCAGAGGCACTGATCCCATCTTGCCGTTATCCACTATATAAATGGCTCATAAACCTTCTCACTTTCTCATTTTCCCACTTGAGTTGAGGCACGGTGATGCATGCGAGTCAAACTGCCATGTGCAATGAGCTGTAGAGGCACAGCCTGTGATCCAAATGCAAATAAAGTTTGCCCCCAGCACTGCAAAGTTATGGACAGAAAGGAGAGTTGCCAAGTTTCTAGGGTTAGTTAAGTAAAAAGTGAGTCCAAATTTTACTTTTTGTTCAAATAATTGGTCTCATCGGGAAGCTATTGTTTAGGAAACTGGTTTCGCCACAGTCTGTTTTGGTGGGATCTGGTGGGATATGACACTAGAGCAACACTGAAACTTCAACTTAAATAAAGAAATCTTTCTTCCTTTATATATTTTGATGGATGTAGTTTTTAAATTGGTGACTTCAGCTTGTCTGAATCAGGCCCCAGCTGCAAAAGCAAATAGTGTTTTTGCATCCCTTGTGCTGTCTTATGGGGTCCAGATGACCTCACTCCCAATGTTAAAGTGCCTAGGATAGCACACGGGTTAATACCAGCAAGGCCAGAAGAACAACATGACACAGGACAAACCATTTTGGTCCACTCTGCTCCAATGCTGCTAAAACAAACCAAAAAAGGGCACTTTCTGTTATCATACCCCACCCAGTATGTGTGTTTGCACATCCTTAACCGAATGCAGCCAGTCTCTGAGTTTTTTTTTAGAATAACTGGATTTTCCTATTCTCCCTAAGCCTGCAAGGGTTTAGGACTAGTTAATCATCAGCAGTTCAGACAGAGATAGCTGGAAAGCAAGTCAGGTAGTGTTTCTCAAGGACAAGGATTAAGCAGCTCTGCGCTCGATTCTTAGTCATTAAATTATATTTTTAGGTTGCCAGCACGTCAAAAAGTTTGGATGAATTTCTAATTGCTATTTATCTTTTTTAATGTTTTTCATGAAAGTATTTAAAAAAAAAAACATGAAACTGCTTTGGTCTGATTTTGACAGCCTCCCTGACAACAGTTTGGGGTTTGTCTGCTTTTCATTTTGTAGATTGATCTGAAAGGCAGTCTATCCCTGTCTGCACATCTTGTTTCTCTTTTATTGTAAAGTCAGTTTTGAAAGCTTAGGGATTTGTTTTTGCTCTTTATTCTGTTACAGCTAACTTCTTTTTTTAAAACGACAACCACATTTGCAGTTAAATGAGATATTTTTAGTTAATTTTTAGCATTTAAATGTATTGTTTAGATATATTTCATACAAATATTGGGCTGCACAGTGGTGTAGTGGTTAGCATTCTCTCATTATAGCAAGAATGTGTGATTCAAATCCCAGCCAGGTCCTTTCTGTGTGGAGTTCTCGTGCATCTGTGGGTTTTCTCCGGGCAATCTAGTTTCCTCACACTATCCAAAACCATGCTTGATAGGTTGATTGGCGACTCTAAATTGCCCATTAGGTGGGAATGTTTTTGTGTGGTTCTTTCTCTCTGTGGAGCCCTGCGACAAACTGGTGGACCATCCAGGGTTTACCAAAAGTAGCTGGAATAAGCTCTAGGAACAACAGGGTTTTGAAAATAGATCAATTTTGTATTTCAAAATCCAATATTAGATACTAAAACATTCATATTTCAGTTAAAAGGGAAAAAATAAAAGCTCTATACCTGAAATGAAACTAGGCTCGCATGATATTACAAGTTTAGGAAGCATGCGTCCATGTTCAAAATTAGTCTAAAAATAATCAAACCATTGACTAAAATCAGAGAGGGCAGATTAGGATCCAAATATCTTTTAATGGAAATCTATTTTTGAAAAAAATGTGACTCCCTGATATTCATAATATATAAGACTAAAGTTGTGAGAAGATTTTTTTTTGGTGTGTGTGTGTTTACTTGTATTTCTTCCTTTAGTAGTAACCCTTTAAAATGATCAACAACCATTTAGGGACACATTGCCTTATGGGAAACCAAGGATAGGATAAGGTCAGAAACAGACATCTGCTTAAATTGGTTAAGTTTAGCCACTGGGTTTGGGTTCGGCTCTATAACAAAGTCATTGGAATGTCCTATTAAAAAAGAGTTATACAAACGTAGGCGTGTGTGTGTTTTTCACCAGGAAAATGGCATTGAGGCAATCTTTGCTTCCCATCCTTGTCCTTCCTGGAATCTCCCATGGGACAGTTTACCAAGCGCTATAAACCCCACTGAAGGTAAAGTCAAGTTTTTTTTCCTGCACTTCCTGTTCTTTTTTTAAAGCATGTCTTTTTCTATTTCCATAATCTTGTACTTTCTGTCTCCATATATGTTCGTTCTGTTTAACATTCAGACTCCCTCCTGACATTTGTTTCCGCTCCTCTATTTCCATATTTTACCTGTCTGCCTACGTAATGCTCCATGAATTTTTTGATGATAATGCCCTGAGAGAGGAACAGGCATAAATGTTTGCATCAAACCTCGCCGCACTTGTCTGGCCCAGTGATATTTCTCATCAGTGTCAACTCTGATGTAATGCAGATCTTTCTGTTTCTGTTAAGTTGGATAGGTCCCTGTATTTCATTAAAAAAAGAAAAAAAACAACTCTTGCATGTGCTACGCTTTGTGTGTTTACAGGGTGAAGGTCATAAATTCCCAAAAAGCAAATATGTGAAGTGAAATTTGTGCTTTTGCTCCAATAGACACAGTCTGCTCTAAGTACAATGACTAAAAGGCAGGAAAAGAACTGATGATTGCTGCCTGCGTAGACGCTGTTGAAGCAAAACGGTAGCAATCACAGGCTTTTCTCTAGCTTTAGTATTCATGTTTTACCTGTTAACTACAGCTCTGTTTAAATTTGAAAAGTTATTAATATATTCGAGAACCCGCACCACATTGTTGCAAAAGAAAGTCTTTGTCAGATTACAATTGAATGCCAAAAATAATTGTACTCAACGCTAAAATAACCATCATACTAATAAGTTAAACACGGAAAGCTAGAAAACTGAACATTATATTTCAGCATATGATGCTTTTTCAGTAGTGTTCATGACGCTGAATACACTTTAAATGGTGTGTGGTTTGCATCCTTTGGTCTCATGAGTCTCACAGACTTCCACTCAGTCTTTGCTGGTGGGCGTTGGGTTTCTTGTCATAGGCTCAGACACATGTATTTTTCCTCCCCCCCCCCCCTTATCTGATGAAAGATTGCTTCCAGTAATCTTCCAGTGTCCTTCACACTGTCTGGGCTGTCACAGACGCAGTATCATGCATCCCAGACAACATCATGGCATTCAGACAACCATCGTGGTGTAAAAGAAAAAGGCATATTTTACAAGAATAGCAGAAACATTTCTTTTCATCCTTTTTTTATTGTCTAAAACCAAATATCTTCCTTGATCGTTTTCTACCTTTGAAACTGCATGGTTAGTCTGCCTAAACGGGAAGAAAAACCAATGACAGAAAGTACATGGATCTATTTTGTAGCCACTAATAAGTTTTTTTTTTTTTTTTTTTTTTTACAATGTACCATTGTACCATTTCATCAGAGGGGCTGCATAGATACCAGAGGTACTCTGACGTTTTTTTCTTTTTTATTAATGCATATATTTGCTTTTTCTATTTAAAGACTTTCAGTGTCTTTTCAGTGACGCTTTCTGGCTCCTCTCTCTCTGTGTGGGGCGGGTGGTGCCGGGCCTGGGGTGTCGGCGCCTCCGCGGGTGGGGCCCCTGGGCTGGGTGGCCCTGGCCCCTTTGCTGGGGGGGTGGGCTGGGGGACAGCTGTTTGGCCACCGGGGGACAGTCTACCAGCTGTCCCCAACTTACCCCCTTCCTCATATTAGGGTGAGGGGGTGGGGGGTCTAGCCTGTGATGCGCCTTGGGGGGGGGCTACTTGGCAGTGGCCCCCCTCCTATGGTTGCCATATGGAGTGGGTCCCCCCTCTTTCGGTTTTATTTGCACCTTAGACATGTAGGGTCCTTGGTAGGGGGGGTGCTTGGACATCACTGCAAGCAAGCAGCAGATGTCCTCCTGGCACCCTACCCGCCAATTTTAACCGCACCTTAGACATTTAGGGCCCCTTGGTGGGGAGGGTGAGGGGACATCACTGTGAGTAATCAGGAGATGTCCCCTTAGTGCCCTACTCGCCAATTTTAACTGCACCCCCCCTTAGTACACACACCCCTCCCCCTTCAATATATACATTCCAACATAAACACACACATGCACACACACACCCTCTCAAACACACATACACGCACACACATTTTGCAAGGAAGGTGGGACCTGGGTCCATCTGTCCCCTACCCCTTCCCTGGTGGGGGGTGCGGGCCCCTTGGCGACGGTGGCCGTGTCCCCTGGGTGCCGGCTCCCTGGGCCCGGCGGTGCTCTCTCCGCACGGTGGGGGGTTCATATTACACCTGAGCCGGGGGTGTTCGTGTCCCTGGGGGGTGGGTCCTGGTCCTTGCCCCTGAGCGTGAACATTTTTTGCAGCTAGCAGGTGTGTTGATAACATTTGAGTGTGTGCGAACAGGCCCCGCCCTTTTTGTACTACATTTGAACCGTACCGTAATGATAAACAACCAGTAAACCTGTCTGCTCTATGCTGCTTCATGGTCTTAACCCCCTCTCACTATCACCCCCCCCCCCCCCCCCCCTCTCTAACATCCCTCTCTCTTCTTCCCTTCTTTCCTTTTCTGTCCGGTCCAACACCAAAGATTTTCAAACATGGTTGAAATGAATAACCCCTCTTGTTAAAGTAAAATATGTCCAACACAAGAGGCCCTCAGCTCTCATCTGCCTGCCTAGCTGTTGGACAGGACAAGTGAAAAAAAAAAGATTAATCTATTTTTACAAATAATTCATGGTCTTAATGTATGTTCTTACCCCTAAACTATGAAAACGTTGAGTCAACATTGATAAAAAGTTGACATGCTAAATTCAGAGTAATCGAGCATTTCGAAGGTAAAACAAACTATATTGCTGTTTCTATTTAGCTTTTAGTAAAGCTTATTCCACTCCAACTCCATTCAAAGATAAAGGACAATCTTCCCAGAACAGGCAAGTGTTGTTCAAAGAGAAGTTTGGTTAATGCTGTGGGCAGTATATATTTTACTTGAGCAGAAATAGATAACATTGTAGCTGCTCCACTTTTGCCTGCACTTCATGATAAACTGCACTGTTGACCTCTTCTGCCGTTCCAGGTTTGTCGGTGAGTGGGCAGTCCTAGTGTTTTAGTGTTGGCTTGGGAGTTAATCATTGAGTAGACCATTTGACTTTTCACACTTCTCTACGCTTTATCTTTCTTTGTTCTATATACTAGAATGGATGCTTTTATGTATTTTATTTCTAACAAGAAATCTAAATAAATAAATAGTTTTTAGTCTTTGCTGTTCTGCAACACAATAAAGAAAAAGTCAACCAGCATACGTTGAATTGTGTCTCAGCTTTGGGAGTGCAAACATTTAACCAAAAAAATTAAAATGTTTTTTTCTTTTTTAGAGGCAAATATGTCTTCTGGACAAGTGGTCATGCACAGAGTTACATGCCTTCAACATGAATGTTGAGTTTGATGGTAGTCAGTATTAATCAGGATTAATATTACCATGTT
The DNA here is from genome assembly GCF_053564925.1 of Oryzias latipes. Taxonomy (NCBI): domain Eukaryota; kingdom Metazoa; phylum Chordata; class Actinopteri; order Beloniformes; family Adrianichthyidae; genus Oryzias; species Oryzias latipes. Next base: position 27,430,031 of record NC_136237.1, on the reverse strand, counting down.
TTTCCAACTATTAGCTGCTTTGGGGTATATGCACAGATGCCAAAAAAATGCATTATAAAGAAAAAAGAATCATTTATAACTCACACTGGAATATAAGTTGCACTTTTGGGAGAAATGTATTTATCAACATACATGACCGGGCTTTTGATCTTGAAAGACAAATCTTAATAACGGAATGAATAACAAAATAAGACTGGATATATTCATCCTTCACTACAGAAACCATATTTAGTTTCATGAAACATAGGAGGAATAAACCCTTGTGCTATCCTAGGCACTTTAACATTGGGAGTTGGGTCATCTAGACCCACTAGACAGTGCGCTGAACCTTTTTTCTTCAATGATTTGTGATCTTCACTGGTGTCTATGGATTCCATGAAATCTTTCCACCTTTATCCACCTTTGTCATGGTAGGGAGAACACGTCAATGCAAGGGTGGGGTCATCTAAGATAGCACAAGGGTTATATAAGTGTCTAGTATATTAGCGCAATATAAGAACAATTATTCAGATAACCATATCATAGAGAAGACGCTATCAAGTCTAGTTGACTATTTATATCACTTCAAATCCCTAAATCCGTTTAATTCGTTAACGTCTATGTTGCTTTTGAACAATCATGCCGAAGCCGGCTCTTCTTCAGTGGTCATTAGTGGGGGGAAAACAAACACGCTTGTTTATTTAAATTTTTTTTAACAAATACGTAATAATAATATTGTGCAAAATCATGCAAGCTTTTTTTCTTGAGCCCTTCCCTTTATAAGGAAAGATTCTTGACTTTATTATTATTTTTTTTTAATAAGGATCGAATGCCCTGAGACAGACTGGCAACCTGGGTGTAGCCTTTGTCCAACTCTGTGACCCCCAAAACATATTAAGCAAGTTTGGTAGATTAATTGATGGAGGGATGGATGGATGGATGAATGGGTAAGGATAGAGTGTTTCACTGTGGCAAATAGAGAAGTGCTAACATAAGAGGTAAAGATGACACTGAGAAAGTGTGAAAGGCAATGAAGCATAAAAGGGTAAGTGAAGGAGCCATCTAGGGTTTGTACTTGACGCTGATGTTGTGTCCTTCAGGGTTGAGCTGCTAAAAAAAGAAAAAGCTGCCTCCATCTTCCTTTCTTCCTGTTTATAATACAACAAAGATATGATTGGGAGTTTACACTCGATGTTATATACCTATTGTTTTCCTTTCCCTTTGCAGCTTGAAAGCAACTAGGAAGTAGGGCAAAGCCTTGTGGCTTCTTGTAGGAATACTAACACAGTGCAGATACTTAACCTCAGCAGGAACTCCACATGTAATAACTTGTAGTTATATATAAAAATGACTGTTTAGTATTTGTGTGAAATCAAGCTTCATATGCAGGGTCCTTGTGAAATTCTAATAAAAAATGTTTCATTAGAAGTTTTTTATTTTTTAAAGTCAAGGACTTCTTGTTCCATCTCATACCATTCATCATCCTCTGTTTCTTAATTAAATATCAAATAGAAATGTCAGTTGTACTCATCTTCTTGTGTTTTACTTCAGCTTCAGCACAAGTTTAATAAAAGACCAAGCATGCTTAGTTCTCATTTGTCTTTTAGGACAGTGTTTTTCAACCTTTTTTGAGCCACAGCACACTTTAACCTTGACAAAAATCCTGTGGCACACCAGCATCAAAAAAAAAAAAAAAGGAGAAACTCATAGTCTGTACTGATCTACAGCCCCTCCATAATCTCACATGCATTTTTGTGATAATTATTGTGGCAGAAAAAGCTGGAAGTTGCAGCTGTTTTTTCCAGAAGATGTAATAAAAGTTAAGTTGGAAGATTTAAAAACTGTTTGATGTGTGTTTGTTGTGGTTTCAAGACGTTTAACAAGAAAGAGTCATTGTGCGCTGAGACGACATCACTTTAACCCAATGCATCATGGGAGATGTAGTGTGAAAACTGCAGCAAAAGGGCAGAAAGACTAGCGTCTCTGAGCTTCATTATTCATTCTTCATTGTTTTGTTCACTTTTTCCACGGTCTGATACCGGATTCTGTGGAAAGCTACACCGCTAAATACGAGCTTTAGCTGATATTTATGTTGGACTTTATGAGCTAAATCGGAACAAGGAAGTGAAGACTTTAACCACTTCTGATTGGTCAGACTGATGACGTATGATTAAGCCTCCAAGACTGATTGGTGGAGACAGTTAAAGGGGCGGGACTTTTCCAAAAACATCTGAAGCTACGGCTAAATCGCGGTACCGTCATTCTTATCAAATTGTCTTTAATAGAATCAAATAAACACAAAGAAAAAAGTCTTTTACGATCTTTCATATTCCTAACTACTCAGTGTTTTATCAGGGCCTGTTTGGATGAAAACAGAGCTGATATCCTTGAGATGGTAAATGTTTTTAGATCAGTTTAAGAGGGCAATTTCCCACGGCACACGAGTGTGCCGTGGCACACTGGTTGAAAAACACCGTTTTAGAAATATGTAGGGTGTTTAAAAACAGGAAATTGTGTTTTTCAAAGAAATTTAAGGAACAACATCAAATCAACAAAAAAATTGAGTTTATGTATCAGATAAATGTTCTGGTTAAAATTCTAATTTGGATTTTTAAAACTTGTTAGAATCACCTTGAAGTTTAATAAGTTGCATACTAATGACTTTCATTCTTCTCATTTGCATATTGTCCCTTCTGTATTTTATTTCACATTTATTTGTTTGTAGGATAAGCCCCTTGAGATGTGTCATCTCGTTTTCATCTCGTATAAATTAGCAGGCAATATTTGGCTAAATTTAATTGAAATTCAGAGAAATAGATGCACAAATATTGATTTACTGTACAAATGCAATATTTTGTGGCATGTGCATTGTGTTGCCTTCATACTATCAACCCAGTCAAGCAAGAATTCAAACAAGACACAAAGTGTTTATGTTTTCATATTGGTTGGATGAGGATGAAGAAGGAGCACATTCCAGTCTAAAGGGCTTTCTTTTAGTTGGGGAAAAATGAGGTTTAATGCCATTAGGCTGCACTGGTGAGCATTGAAATGTTTTTATATTAAACCTATCCATACATGTTACAGAGAGAGGCTGCTGCAGTGTAGCAGAGCTCGATTCAAGCTCTCCTGGACCAAGATGGGTTCGTGCTGCACCATTTACGCTCATTCCTCATGTTTTCCTCATCACCAACTTTTATAGCTGTACATGATTAAATTATACAGCTGAAAAAATATGCATGAATTTTGCACATCATGAACTCGACGTTTGTGGAACTCACCATTTCAAATACCTATGTTTCAGAGAGGAATAGACGCTGCCAGAGCCCTGCGGTAATGCCATTGTGTTTTTGAGGTTAGGTCGATGCATTAAGCCAATCTCCTTCTTGTGTGGAACCCAAGTAGCTTTGAATGAGCCAACATTTGAAGGAAAAAATGTTTTTGATTCTTTTACTGGCCATTAATGAAGCTCCTTGTTATGATTTAGCAGCCAAAATAGAAGTCAGATAAGAGACCTTATTTCATTTTTTAGTTTGATTTTTTAAAGGTAGATCGTTTTAGATAAATACAGAAGTTATGTTTGCCTAGAGTTGTTTAGGATCTTTCTTCTGTGTTCACAACAATCGTCTTTTTTATATAACCATATTTTCTGCACTATAAGGCACACTTAAAAGGCTTAATTTGGTTCAAAAAACGACAGCCCGATTTATTATCCGGAGTGTTTTATATATGGATTCATTCTGGTTGTCCTTACTGACATTGAAGCAATTTTTTAGAGATACTCGGTGCTCTGTCAAAATTTCAGTCTATTTTTTTTTTTACGCGTTGCAAGCAAGATTGGTTATTCCTGTTAATACACTAATGTGTAGCGGTGTCAGATTGTTTTTTTTAATGTGTAATATAACAAGGTTGGAGCATAGCCATAGTAATGTTTGTTTCAGTGATATCAGTCTGATTTTTTACATGCAAGTAAAGCGCAGCGTGTTACAAATAAGTTCTACAGTTACTGTGAACGCAGTTATACCCAAAACATTATTATTTTGTACTTTGTTCTTTCCTAATTTTGTAGCTTTTAGTCACTTGTCCAAACAAAGCAAACATTCTGAGTTACCGAACTGTTCTGCTGTGAATACTCAGAACAACAATTAGAAAAGTCAGACATACTAGAGACTGGACCACTCAATTATTAACATGTATTTGCTAGATAAGTAAATTATGTATGTATGTTTTAGATTTGGGTGTTGGTCAGCTCCCATGTTTAAAAGAAAATAAAAATATATTTCCTTGCTGTTTTTTTTCTATTTTTTTTTAATGGCAGCTGAACGTGAGTTTATTATTTAATAAGCATTGATAAGGCTATTTGTACACTGCTGCCATTTGCTTAATTCATTCCCGGTTATTAAAACTCCAAAACTCAGCCTACGATTTCTAAATCAGCCATTCTCATTCACAATTAAGTGAACTCAATGTAACCTTTTAAATTGGAGATTTAAAGATACACAGTAAATGCGGGACTCGGGAAAACTAGCACTAGGCTTTGTTACTCACAATTAGATTGGTAATTGGCACTTTATTTGTGCAATTCAAGTTCAAACACAGCCAGACTCCCAGAGGGAGTTTCACCAGCTGCAGTCATGCTGGAGTTCTGCCCATATGATGCAGAGCCAATGGCTGCCTCCATGATAAGCTCCTTGCAAAGTCATTTATGGATATTCATTTGTTTCTATACTTCAGTTTTGTTCAAAGATCTTCTCTTAAAAATCGCAGAGCCGTTTTGCACAGTTTCTTTACCCTTTACACCAGCTCTCAGTGACATTTGGATTATATATTTTTGGCAAATTTGTAAATAGTTTATGATCATGTGTGATTGTATAGTGAAATGACACATTTTTCCCTCTGCGTGTTTTAGAGCTAATCTGTGCACATACTGGTTTTCAATATTTGTTTTTACCTTTTCTATTGTTTGCAGTAGAAATTAAAAAAAAGGAACAACTACCAAAAGCTTGGGTATCTTTCCCACCAAATATGCTTAGTAATATCTCCTTTAATAATGATAAAAAAAAGCTCTTAACTTTCTTTTGTTAACAGTTAAGGGTATTTATCTATGTTCCTTTGTCTTTTAAAAAGACAGGCCCTTTTTGAGGTGGCCAGGGAAGCATGCTTGACCATTTTCCTCCTTGATCCTGTGAGCCAGGATGTTTTAGTTCTGCTTTTTCGAGCATGCAGTTTGTTGAACAGTACTTTAGTTGTTCATATTAAGACTGTGAGAGAGATGCCATCAGGTTTCTTAACATTTATTCTGCTTTATTCCAGAAGCAAAATAAGCTCTCTTTTTGTCATTTTATTCTAGTCTTTTTCATGTTGGCCTATTCAACAGATGACTTTAACCTCTTCTGATGACCAAATAAAAGAGAATGTTAGTTTTTCTACCTTTGTCAATAATTCTTCTCTTGTGCCAATTTTTTCGTATGAGATTACTTAAGACTATTTACCATTTTTACTCTTTTTTTTGTTTTTTTTTACTTCTGAAAGCAAGTGGAAGTGTATCTTGCTTATATTTTCTTTCCTTGAACTGAAGCAAAAAAGCAAACTTTCCTAAAATATTTTTGTTTCTCTTCTTTTCTTTGCACTTATGCATTTTATGTATTCTTTGATTTTGAATTTTGCTTTACAAGCCCCCCCCCCCCCCCCCCCCCATTTAAAAAAATAATTTTTAACCATATTTAGTACAGAGTGAACTGATGATGTCACATTTAGTTTTAGTGCATGCTGGGAGATGTGCTCCTCATGTGGAAGGGACTTTCCCATGTGCCCACATCTATTTTGGCTCCAAAGCAAGATTGTGAATAGATTCTGGCGTCCTTGTTGCTGTTGTGGAGCAGTTCTCCTTCTTGCGTTTTGCACCCTCATCATGTTGGCCTTGTGATAACATGGGGGAACACTGTCATTTGTGTGAATGTTTGTTTTGTGTTTTGTCTTTTTCTGCATTTGCAGATCTTTCCAGAGATAAACATTACTTCTTGACAGAACAGGAGCCCCCATGGACTCATATTCTTACAATGATTGTGTCTCTGAAAGTGTGGCTGTTGACATTCAGACTCTGGCTTGTGTTTCTACATTTAAATTTGTTTTTTATTCAGTAGGAGATGGTAACAAAGACTCTGCTACTTTTGTCATTAGTGTGTGCGATGTCATTTTTAGTATGCAGGTGGCTTAGTGACAGAATAATGATTCATCGGAGTCTTGGTCTAATTATCCAAAGGCCACATGCAGTGTTGTTGGCTGATCTGCAGTCCCTAGATTCTTGGTTCCTCTTTCCTAAATTACAATATCTGCACACTATAATGACATTTGCAAATTTAATGAGGATATTGATCTGCCTTAAATCTACAGAGATGAACTCGACTGTATACAAAGAAATAAACCGATATATTTCAGAATACTGTTTGTCGTGCTAAAAAATGAGCTTCTTTCATTATTGCACTGTTAACTTTTAAATTGAGATTATAATCCATATTTTAATGTTTGAATAGGTTCTTCTAAAAAAATAACAGTTACCCAGGTGACCATATTGACATTTGCATTAAGAAATTCTGTGGGGCTTTACAAGTGAAGCAACAACAATTACACAATTTTATGATCTGTTGTAAAGGGGTTCTCAGTTGTCTTTTTAATCATGAATATGCAGTTTTTAGCCCAAATCAAAAAGCCTGTGTAGTTTTCTAGGACATAGTTTCTGGAGAACAGCAGTAGTTCATTGGAAATTTGCCACTGCACTGGGAACAGGATAGTGCGTGGAGTAAGCCTAGCCCCATTTCCCATCATCAACCTGTTTAAAGGCTTTCCCACCAGCTTGCAGCCCATTATAACCCCTAACTAACAACAAAAATGGCAATATTGGCGCTATCCAGCCGTGCAGCTTTGGGCCAGATGCTAGCTCAGACGAGGAAAATAAAGACATACACGGAACTAGTTGTTTACAAGATGTATAAGAATGGAGCGTAGCAGGAAGCTTGCAGACCTTCTGATTGCAGCTTATACATCACTGGTACAAGCTTTTTCAAACGATACTTTATTGTCTGCTTCTGATTCACAACAATTTGAATAAAGAAATACCCAGAAATGCTATTTTAAGCTTAATTGTCTTTAAATATGTCCTCCATCCTCAGAAAAATTCTATAAGATGTTAAAAAAAATAAAAACAAGTTTTTATCTGAGTAATTTAGTTAAGAGGAATTACAGACTTTTTAACCCTTGTGCTATCCTAGGCACTTTAACATTGGGAGTTGGGTCATTTAGACCCACTAGACAGTGCTCTGAACCTTTTTTCTTCAATGATTTGTGATCTTCACTGGTGTCCATGGATTACATGAAATCTTTCCACCTTTATCCCCCTTTGTCATGGTAGGGAGAACACCTCAATGGAAGGGTGGGGTCATCTAAGATAGCACAAGGGTTAAAAACAAAACTACAACAAACAACTACATCAATAAATGAAAGTTCATTAATTTATCAAAAGCATAACAAATATGTATTCAGTTTTTAATCAACATTTTCCTTCAACTGTGTTCTTTTTATTTTTCTCAACATTTACAAGCTGGAACATTTTTCTGAAGTCTGCAGGCGTAAGAAAACATTTACTCAACATTCTTGTGGTTTGAACCCTCTGGGCCACCATCTCCCTTTCTCTGACAGTTCTGCCAGACTACACAGAGTAGAGAATGTGTGCTGAATAAAAGCAGAATGTGGAGTTAAGACGGAGCAGAGTTTGCACAGCGCATCCTTAAAAAGCGGTAAACAGGAAGACGCACAGTTTTTCCGGCATGCTGCCATGTTGCTTTTGTAGAGTATAAGTGGCCTCATTTCTGTATAGATTATTTAATTAACAGAACCACAAAGCTGCAAGCTACTAAAAGAGGTGTGTAGCAAATACATTTTTTAAGAGTAAATACTGTTCTCTTCAGAGTAGATTTAATGCTCTACATTTTTTATTTCACCTGAGTAAACTTGGGATTGAAAACAAAAGTCTTACTCAGCAATATTTGTTTAATGGATTTTAAACCAAGGATTTTCCTTTTTATTAAATGTATTATCACTTTTATGTCATTTTTATCAGCAATAATTATATAAAAAAAGTGTGCACATTTTTGGCAGCCTGGTTCCTTTTTAAGATCGTTTAAGCTAAAAAGCTCTATAGCCATCTAGAATTATTTATCATAAATATTTCTAGATTATTAAAAAATATCAAGTTTAATTGATTTCATGTTTTTCTATGTGATCATGAGTTTTCTTATGGATTTTTTCTTCAATACTTCGACAGAAACAGAACATTATTGGATAAAAAAATAATCTCAAATGCATAAAGTTTACACTACAACTGCTGAATGGTTAAACATTTACTTACCATTGAAACAGTTCTGTCTTCAGTTAGTTTTTTTTTTACCTTTACTTGGCTAGTGTTGGGTGACCACATTCTTTTTTTTATTCTTGAGCAAGAACAGTTTTTCTTTATGTCTTTCTGAGTAATTTAAGTTAAGTGAAGATGGCAGAAAAAGGTTATTTGCATTTTTTTTCCTTTTTAGGAAATTTTATTTTAGTTAGGTATAGTATTAAATTAAGCCTTCCATCATTTTCCCTAGTTCAGTAGTTTTATGTTCTTTTCTTACAGTGTGCACTAAAAAATGAAGAAAATAGAGCAAAGTGAATTAAAATTTGTCAAAAAGAAAGGGTTAAATAAAAAGAGGATTAAAACTGTTTTTGGGTTGGATAATAAATATTATTATTGTAATTATATTTTACCCCAACAGACTGCTTTTTCTCTTTATAGAATAGGTGAGTGGAGTTTTCCAACCTGGACTCTTTATACAGCTCTTGGTGTGTATGAATAAAAAGCAGCCCTGTTATGTACATTGTTATGCTTCCTGAACTGCCTGATGAGTTACACTGTTGTGATTATGTCCAAAAATCCTAATTCCTATGCATATGAACTGAAGCCCAGGTGTAGTTCTTTGTTCTTGACAGTTTGAAAACACAATTTACTAAATAAATAAAAATATTTGCATATTTAAATATTAAAAAGAAAATTGAAAAAAAAAATTTGATTTCAAATCTTCCCATTTCTGAACTCCTCCTTGCCATGCTAAGAATGTACAATTGTTTAAACAATTTTTCCCTCTTGTAAAACACTTCTGTTATAAAAGTCAGTAATTGGATGTACTCCTTGGTGCAAAACTGACATCTCCGTTTGGATGTATGCTCATTGTGAAAGAAAGCACTGCAGACAAATTGGGAATGTGCCTTAACCTGTCAGAAGGAGTGTTGGAGTTCAGTAATTATGCAGACCTTTTGCCTGCAGCCATGTCAGGTGGTGCTCTGGCCGTCACTCCATTGTTAGTCAGCGATTGCTCTTGAGAAATTTGTTTTGTATATTTATCTTCACTTTCTTTTGTTTTTGTAGTTTTAGCATATTTGTATAGAGGTGTTGACAAAACTTTGACTTTCTGTTAAAGATGACAAAAAAGTGAGCTTTTGCTATTTTAATTTTTCCTTTTTCAAACCAGTGCAATAGGATTAAAATAAGTTGAAGCTCAGTGTATTTCCTTCCTGGATGTCTGACAGTTTTATTTAGCAATAACTGCATATAATCAAAAGTATTATACTTTTTAAGTAAATTAACACATTTTCTCTATTGAATGTAGTTAATTTACTATTTGAAAAGTGTTTAAAAAAATACTGTGTTCCTGTGTTCATCGCGGGAATTACGTTCTAAAAATAACCTACAGTTTGTGAAATACGTGAAGTAGGAATACAGATGTTTTAAGATGTAAAACCCCTCACTACACGTTTTATATACGTTTTTCAGACATGAAAATTTTCACGTTTCTCTCTTGTTTTAACTTTTTAAAAGTTCAAACCCTCGTGGAAAAATAAAAATCCAGTATTATAGGATGAAAGCAAAGATCTTTATATCAATTTGGCAAACTGAACACATCCTGTACCTGAGACACGGTACAGAGGAGACTGATTAACAAGATCTACAATTAATAAGGACACAGAACGTGACACCCTGTTTAAAAAAAAAAAAAAAAAAAGTATGCAAAATTGCATTGAAAAAAATCAGTGAAATGGCGAGACTGCTAAAAGTGAACCGCAATATATAACAAGGAGTCACTGTATTATCAAAATTTGAACCCAAAGTCTCACTGCTTCAGATCACTACTGTGACAAGTTTTGACCTTTCCACTACAGATAGTGCTTATGTAAAGAGTGTAGATTTAAATTATGTAAAAACACTAAATGTCTAACAATTTTCTTCCTGATTTGTGCGACAAGACAAAATAATCGGACATAAATGGGTTTGCATTTTATGATGCGATATTTAAATAAGCTTAACTTTGAACTTTATGTACTTGCTGTAACTGAATGTATTTCTTTTTAAGTTGCACTTTTAATTTTGCTTTTAAGACTATGATAAGTAGAGCTTTAGGTACTTATAGACCAGCAAAGTGAATGAATTGTTCATGCAGGCAGGTTTGGTTTTTGCTGGGTTGGGATTTGGACGCTCATTTCCACTTATAGCCCTTTTTACCTAAGCACTTTTTCTCTTGACATCAAGTGTCTCTGATCATTTACAAGGGACCTTTTTGTGTCTCAAGGAATGGAAGAAAAGTAAAGAGAGTAAATTATTAAACACTACACACTCTGTGAGTGACAAGATAATCAGAAAATGTCCCACGGGTGAATATACAGTCAGGACCATAAATATTTGGACAGAGACACATTCTTTCTAATTTTGTTTCTGCCTGGAGTTAATTAGAGGACTCTTTTTTGCTGTGAACAGACAACATGCGGTCAATGGAGCCCTCCATGCAGGTGAAATTAGCCATCATTAAGCTGAGAAAACAGAAAAAAAACATGCGAGAAATTGCTACAGTATTAGAAGTGGCAAAATCAACAGTGTGGTACATCCTGAGAAAGAAAGAAAGAAAGAAAGCACTGGTGAACTCTGCAACGCAAAAAGACCTGGACGTCCACGGAAGACAACAGTGGTGGATGATGGCAGAATCATTTCCATGGTGAAGAAGAACCCGTTCACAACAGCCAACCAAGTGAACAACACTCTCCAGGAGGTAGGCGGATCAATATCCAAGTCTACCATAAAAAGAAGACTGCATGGAAGTAGATACAGAGGGTACACTGCAAGATGCAAGCCACTCATATTCCTCAAGAATAGGAAAAAGGCTAGATAGGACTTTGCTAAAAAGCATCTAAAAAAGCCAGCACAGTTCTGGAAAAACATTCTTTGGACAGATGAAACCAAAATCAACCTCTACCAGAATGATGGCAAGAGAAAAGTATGGAGAAGGCGTGGAGAAGCTCATGATCCAAAGCGCACTACATCATCAGTAAAACACTGTGGAGGCAGTGTGATGGTCTGGGCGTGCATGGCTGCTAGTGGCACTGGGACACTAGTGTCTATTGATGACGTGACACAGGACAGAAGCAGCCCAATGAATTCTGAGGTGTTCAGAAACATACTGCCTGCGCAGATTTAGGTGAATGCAGCCAAACTGATTGGGCGGCGTTTCATGATACAGATGGACAACGACCCAAAACATACAGCCAAAGCAACTCAGGAGTTTATTAAAGCAAAAAAGTGGAATATTCTTGAATGGCCAAGTCAGTCACTTGATCTTAACCCAATTGAGCATGCATTTCACTTGTTGAAGACTAAACTTCAGACAGAAAGGCCCACAAACAAACAGCAACTGAAAGCCTCTGCAGTAAAGGCCTGGCAGAGCATTCAGAAGCAGAAAACCCATCTGGTGATGTGATGGGTTCAAGACTTCAGGCTGTCATTACCAACAAATGGTTTTCAACCAAATACTAGTAATGACCATTTTGTTTTCAGTTATTTCATTTGTCCAATTACTTACGAGCCCATGAAATGAAGGGATTGTGTTTAAAAAATGCTTTAGTTTTTCACATAAGTTTTTCACAATAGTTTTTCACACAAAGTATCAACATTCAACACTAAAGCCAGTCTTGCTAGTGTGCAAAAAACATTGTCTGCTTTTACACTGCACTCTTAAGATAACTATTTTATAATAACAACTGCTCACTGATTGACAGGAATGCGCATAAAGAGCACAAATAACAAAAACGACAACCCACCATGTGCCTTAGGTTTTTAACAGCATTCTGGTTAAGTAATTTCTGAAATAAACCAAACTTGAAATTCAGTCTTGAGAGTTCTGATACAAACCTTTTAAAATTGTAAGTTAACAATAACTGTTCTTTGATCGATTTTGACGTTGCCTGCATGTTATTTCTATCATGCGGCGGTTTCAGCAGGAAATGCAGCTTTTGGTATTATTTATATGTATATCTGTTTAGGACAGTGGCTGTTTATGTATGTTGCCACCTACTTTTTCTTAATAAATCCACATTTTAAATACTCTCATGAAGTCTTGACAATAGTAAGTGCATGTCCTTACGTGACATGGAGTTGCTCTGTGACTGCTCAATGAAGCTCTTGTTTCCATACAGATCCTTTGATGCGTATCATTATGCTCTGTTTACTCCATGCGATGAAGTCTAATGGAACCAGTTTTTTTTCTTTTACTTTGTCTGTCTGGACTGTGTTACTGTGAATTTAGGACTCTCAGGAAGTCTGTCTGTATTTTTCCTGGCACAGAGTCAGGATCATCATCAGCTCTTAAGGACAGACTATGATTCCCTTGGAATACTGAAACATTCCCATCCATCTTTCTTTAGCTGTTGGTGCATTAGCTGCTCTGGCACCTGTGTTTTAGATTAAACTAGGAGAAGCATTTGCTCCTAACTTGCTGAAATAGACTTTTTGATGATATTTCACACAAGTCTCTCCATTTAGTGTGTATAAGGGAACTAGAACCCCCATGCAAGTGCTGGACAACACTTCAAAAGTTTGGGATTTTAGTGTAATCTCTTAAACACAGTATTAAAAGTATTAATCAATAGTAGAAATTTAACAAAAAAAAAGTTCTTCAAGGTCAGGATGTAGGGTTTTGTGGATTTAAGTACTGGACTGCTCTCTGACAACAAATGCATTTGTGTTGGGAACCCATCCAGAATATGTTTTCACTCTGCCAAAAAAAAACAAGAAAGTGCATTACTTGAGCGGGTTACAGCTACAGGCTCTTCCACAACTGTGTTAGTGACAAAGAACTATGGATGGCTGTTTAATACTGATATTTATTACTCTCCATAAAAATCCTTGGTTGTTAGGACTCCAACAAATGTGCCGTCTTTACACTAATAAAAAGAGATAGCAGTGACTTTTTAAAGTTCCCACAAAAAAATCAATTTAATCATCTAAATCAAAGCCTCAATTCAGTTCTGCTTGTAATTCCTTTGCATACCAGCATGTCCAGAATGATAGATGTGATATCCTACACATCCCCCCAAGTGTCACAACTATGCCTCTACATTTGATTTCTAGTGATGTACCTGGTTGATAAGGACATGGACAGATCTACTGATACAGATCTACAGATGAAAGAAGACATGGTGGCTCACTGCCAGCCCTAACACAAGCGCTAAAGACGGCACACAGGATAATGGACCTTCAGTCTCCCCCAATGACACAATCACTGCAAGGCTTTCGGTTTGCTTTAGTTCTTGGAGGTGAAAAAGCCTGAGTCATCCCTATCAAAAAAGCTGCTTCTCAGTCACAAAAACTCTTTTTAACTCTAAGTTCTAGCATTTTATTATTATTAATCATAATGGTGACATGAAGGTTGTTTTTATTTTTTCCCAAATCCACCAGCACCACCATATTATAAACCCATCATGTGTTTTTACATGTTCTTTTGGCATTTTTCTGATGATGGAGGACATATTGTAAGAAAATTGATCTTAAAATTGCAGCTTTTATTATTTCTTTATTCAAATCATTGTGAATCCGGAGCAGATAAAAAATGCAGTTTGAAAAAATTGGTATTTATGACGTAGAAAGTACCGTGGGGCACAAGCTCTCTGCTCCACTCCACTCTGATTCATTCACTTGTAGACGACTAGATACGTGTTTCAGCTATGGGTCACACACAAGAAGGTGTGTGGGGTTGCTCCTTGCCAGCGGTCACGTCCAGAACTCGGAGGTAAATTTCTAATGAACTCCCGCCTTTCTGCAGAAATAATGTTCTAGAAAACGACACAGGTGTTTTAATTTTGGCTAAAAACTGCACACCGGTAATCATAATTAGAAGACCACTAGAAATGTTTTTAAGATAAACCAAAAGATGTTTGAAGCCTTGTATTCTGGGCAATATGGGAAGGTACAGGGACCACAAAACTCAAAAGTTGGTCAGTATGGCAAGTAAGTGAATGTCTCTGTATGGTACTTTAGCATGAACTAAGCGCTGAGAGTTTTGACATCAGTGCTTCAAAAAAAAATCTAAAAAATGCTATTTACCAAAAGAAAATAGATGTTTTTTTATTTACCCATGGTGGTGTATAGAATTTTAATACTGGTTACAATTTTGATCGCATATAAAATCAAGTCTCCTTAGTGAATTGTGCAAGACACAGAAGGGCATTATACCAACCATCAAGGTGTGAGATAAAGCCAAAAGGTTATACAATGCAGTCTTGTTATACTAATTTTAGTCTTTTAGTTAGAATATTTTGGCTGTATCCTTTTTTTCCCTAATGAAAAGCCCAGAAATGGAGGCTTTCTGTTGATTACACATTTTTACTAAATCGCATATCAATGAGGCCTGCATGCACACGCTGGAGATGCATACCCATAGCACTGTTTTGTTACATGTGCACCTTCTGCAAGTAAAGACTGCTCCAGAATGGGGTTCTGGGAGTTGCTTCTGCATTTATTTATAGGGGACATTAATTGTACATGTGAGAATGGATTTGAAGGGTTTGACTAAATATGCACGTGCATGACGTCTGTAGCACACCCCTTCGCTTTTCCAGACCATTGGATGTTAATATTTTATCCTAATACAGTGTGAAGATATCACTTATTGGATATTTTTTTTATTTTTTCCTAAAGAAGTCCAAATGTTCTTTCTTTGTCGTTTTTGTTCCTGCTTCACACGGCTGTACAATGTCTGACTGATTGCTGACACATTGGCTTAGTAATGATCACAACGCCATTTTATGCCCACCTGCCAGCTCGTCTCAGCAGTTCATCAAAGAGGTTTGCTCGGACAAACGGTATCAGTTCCCAGCAAGCGTGATTGTGCTTGATTGTTGATCACACATGCTTGAGGGATGTGATAAAATTAGAAAAGGAATAAGCAGGATGAAAGAAGAGTGGCACAAGAAGGGAGGATGAGAAATCCTCCGTTTTCTTTTTGTTTCTTACATAGAAATGATTTGTAATTTGGTAGTGAGTCTATGCTTTGATGAATACTTCATTCAGGCCTGGTTGATTACTTTTATCCATTCATTTTCTTTTTGTTTTCGGAATAATGGGCAGTTTTTCAAAGTGGCCATGATCTAATTTCATGCAATTTCCATCTTCCGCCTTTTTTCTAAGACAGTTGCAGGGGAAACTTTTGTATAAAAACAATAATTTGTTAGCAAGCAGTGAAACTTAAAAAAAATTCTATCTTTGGAGAAAAACATCAGCTCAATAGAAAAAATAGTACAAGAAAGCATAGTCCCTTTTTTAGAAGTTACACATTATATTGCAATAAACTTTGAAATGCTGTAGACTTCAAGAGCTACAAATGACTTAATTATTACGTGTTGGGAAGCCTCAGCTGTAATAATAAGTGACAGCGGCAAGAATCAGTAAACAGTGTTCTTGAAAATATTTCATCAGCTGCTGTGTTTTGTCCTTTAAAAAACAAGATGATTTGTTCCTGTTGAATCTTAGAAATTAGTCACTTGTTTAGCAACTTATCTCAATTGTCATTAGACGAATATGATCTCTAAAGCTATTAAGGATTTTATAGGGCTCTCAGCCAGTAATTGCTTAAGTGATTGATTATTCATTTACCAATTAATATACATACGGTAATTTATTTGTCTCTAGCCTTGCTATTGTTGGGTGTGTTCAGTAATGTAATAATTTTCGTAATAAATCTTGTGAAAAAGCATATGAGGTAAGCTCATAGAGTAACTATTGGGAATTCTAAAGATATTTTAACTTTTAAACAAAAAATTAGGAATATTTTTAGTTAATTTTATTTAACAGTTGTCTATATTATCTTTATTGAAATATTCATTGTTTTTTTTTTTTTACCTGACATTGTCATATAACCCCTGATTAGGGTTTACAGATAATTTAATTATTGTTTTGATTCAATCTAAAGTTGTAATAGGATGTATGTTTTGCTCAATTCTACACTGTGACATGCAATAAAACTGTTGTTTTTCTCCATTTCCACCAAGAATACAGTAGTTCTTTTTTTCATAACTTGGTAATTCCATTTGAAGAAGAAGACTGCAGTTACAAAAGATTGACATTCATTTTATTTCTTTTTTTGTTGTTGTTGATAAATCACAAAGACCTGGGTTTTGTCCTGATTTTCTTACTACTTAGTGCACCATAAAGTGTGTTCACCATTTTGTTGGGCTGTCCAAATCTACAATTCCCAAAATGCAGGGACTTGGAAATTTCCCAGAAGCCTCTGCACAAAAACAAGGGGAAATCAATGCTCTTTCAGTTGACAAATAGTGACAGTAATAAATAGCTTTTTAATGATTTGTCATTTGAGAAAAAAAAAAAAGTAATTTTAATTTTAATAAACCATCCAAATTGTTAACATCAGAACAAAGTGGATTCAGAAATAGTCTTTGGAAAACGTTCTTATTTTTCAGGTTTTGACTTCGGAAAATGGGTGGCTTCATATTTATCATTTTAAAAAAAGGTTGTGAGCATGTTTCCAAATTGCATAGGATAGTCCCGCACTATATGGTCTTTAAGGGGTTGGGGAGTAGTGAGGGAATTCAAACTTTGCCCTGGTTGCAGATGAGGCTTTTGTATCATTGTAGCTTAAAAAGAAAAGAAAAAAAAAACACATGTACAGCCTGATGGAAATATTGTATTCTATAAGTTTTGTGTAAACTTAACTAAAGTTCAAGACTATTTTTTTCTTTGTTTGAGAATTCTCACGTCACATCACTCTTCACACTTTAGAAACTTATGCCATAGCTGTAACGGATTGAAGAATTTGTAATGTCTCAAAATGACGGATCATACTTGTTTTAAACAACCCAGCCATCATTCATTTCCTTTCTCCGTGGAGTATCTGGTACTTCAATGATATATGATGTCTCATGAGGGCCCGTCGGTTGATATAGGTGACCCATCTCCCAAAATCTGGGACTTGTTGGCCCACTACCTATAATCTCCATCTGTTAAAACAAAAATAGAAAGGCAATTTAAGATATTTTGTTTGTGATACGTTTATGGTAGAGATACTGCTACACCAGTAAGGATGTTTAAAGGTTTTAAGAAGTTTAAGTTTTATGAGAGTAGATTATGCCTTTATGTCTTATCAAACTGCTACAATAAAGTGGGAACACAAATACATACTGAACCAAAGATTATAATCAAGTTTAAAAATACACAGTGTGATAGTAAAGTTCAGACGTTAACTAAACCATTTGAATTTCTGAGATGCTGTTAACTGAAACCGATGTGTAACTTTGCCTCTCTGCAGTACATATAATAGTCCTTACCTGATGGAAAGAGGCATCAGAGTGGATTTTTGCTCTTTTTATTACACTCATGTTTAGTATTGTTAAAAATGAGACAGGAGCTCAATATTTAAAAGCTGCCCTGTAATAGATATAGTGTGGAGAGTGAGTTAGAAATGCTGAAAACTTTTTTTTTTTTTTTAAGAATATTAGTCATCCTTTTTCTTTTACCACCTTAAATTCACAGCTCATTTTTTTAGTTGTTATGTAGCGTTTTGTGTGATGGAACCAGCAGGGAAATGACTGTTGCAGAACCATCAACCAGTGCATTTGTGATCAATAGACGCTTGTGAGCATCTTTGAGTTTTTATGGAAATCGAAACTCTTTTTTCGATGATTATTGTTTAAGTAGTATTTTTCCACACCTTTCAGCTCCTTTCATCCACCAAACTGCATCACACTTACATTTGCAAAAATGAATTCTAATTTGAAATGACTTGAGGATACTGTGACTCTGAAACTGCCTTTATAATCACCTGTCCAGCCTTGCAAAGTATATGCATTACTGGAAAAGTGAACCTTATCGAAATGGCCTCACGCCAGCACTTTAGTAGACTGATGGAACAATTAATGCTACATAAGAGGCCATAATTTATATTCCACCTTCCTACCTTGTCAAATTTCATCATACTTCTTGTTGCTTTTGGCAGCAGGAATCTAAATTCTTTCAATTGCATCAAAAACCTCAGTTTTTAACCAAAAAGTTGTCTATTTTCAAGGGATGCTATTCACTTTACACCTTTATTGAAATTCATTTGTCATTTCTTTTGAGTGCTCTGTCCATGAGACTGGGATTTTCTGACAAAGAGCTGAGTTTGGAGGTGAAGAAAAGCAAGTCAAAGGATCATAGTATTAAAATAGTATTTCTTTTTGATATTTTACAGTTTTAATCGTGGGGGTTAAACCCACAAGAAAATGAAACTTTTGTGATTTAGGATCTATGAACCAAAGATAGTAAAATAGTAAATGGTGTATACTTTTATGGCGCTTTTCTACCTTCTGTGAAGGCCAAAAGCGCTTTAGAGTCACAGTCCCATTCACACATTCACATCCTGATGGCGGCTCCACTGCCAAACACTGGGGCCAACCTTCCACCAGAGGCAAGGACACTTCGCCATATGGACGGCAAACATCCGATCAGAGGTCGGCCCAGAGATGCCTCCAAGGCATGAAAGAAAACATTTCACCAGTGGTTTCGTGTCAGCTTTGAGTTCACCAAAGAAGGGTGCAGGAAGAGACTGCTGGGAGTTTTCCTGATAATGGACTTTGATGGAGCTTGTAGCGGGAAGATCTGCCACAAGCACAAAGAAAGCTGATTCTGCCTCAGGACTCATGTTTTTTAAGCCAGATAATATGCACTTACCTGATGACAATTGGCTACAATGATGTGGGCAAGAGAATGGAAGCCTTTTTTCTCTGTGCGCTGTAGCTGTTATGGCTGGCTTGAAAGCCTCCAAGTTGCTTCACTAAATTAAAGCCTAAAAAGGAATATTTGGGTTCATTAACTTAATAAATTATTGCAAGAACTTTTCTATGCAGGTTTATAAAGAATAATCTATTATCCTACATAAACATCAAATGTACATTTTTTTCTAATTTTGTAATCCCTAAATATTAATTCAGCTTCACTGCATCAAAAAAATCCTCTTCATCTCTATTCATAAAATATGTTTGTGTTTTTCTGTTTTTCTTAGGTAAAATGTCAAATATTCGTGCAATCAGAAAGATGCAACAGCTGAATAACTTAATCGCCATGGTTACGGACCTAGCCAGGCCAGGAGATACAATCGTGGATTTCTGCAGTGGAACGGTAACAGTAATCACCCGTCGGTCCGGCGTTTGTCTCACTGTTACATCTGAGCACTGCTACATTAGATTGCCGCTCCATTAAAGATCTCCTGAAACGGAGCGCGTCTTTTTTATTCTGTCACACTTTTTCTTTCTCACTTTAAATGCCTTTTGTTCGGCTGTCACCCGGCCATGCCCTCAAGCAGACTGGTCGTTATATTCATGAGAAGGCTGTGTAGTTGGAAGGATGTTGGAAGCAATACACATGACTGTGGTGGGACTCTTGTTTGATGTGGCACTTCTGTGCATTGTTATTCACCTCTCTAATTGTCTGGTCTCCCAGGGCCACGTAGGGATCGTTCTTGCTCACACTTTTCCAGACTGTCAGGTAAGTGTGCTTTTTAGACGTAACAAAGAGTTCCTTATTCTTACCTGATTTAAACCCGTTCTAAACACCCGCTTCGATGACAATTATTTTTTTGATGTTTTTAACATGTTTTTGTGAAAATGTTCTTATTATATAGGACATATGTAAAGAAAATTAATATTAAAATACAGTTCCGAGTATTTCTTTATTAAAGTCAAAGTCTGTTAATCAGGAGCTGACAAAAAAGATTATAGTTGGAATGTAGAAGCTTCAATCAGCAGCTCATGCTGCCTGCTCCGCCCCATCCCGATGCATCCACTTGTAGACGGATTCATCCACTTGTAAACGAGTAGATCCATCAACGTCTTTGATTTCCTCGTCTGACCTGGCAACTAGCTCCAAACTGTATAGCTGGATAGCTCCAATATTTCTTTTCATTTTTGTGAGAGGGACCTGACTGCAGGCAAGATGGTGCCAGCCTGACATCATCGACCCTAACCTCAACTTAGAGAATTTTAAATACTTAATATTAACCCTACCTGGGGATCTGATGGGTCCTGGAGCTCTGCTCCTGGGAGGGCTGTGTGGAGTGTGCACTGACTCCGCTTTCTGATGGAGGGTGGGGTCTAGACCTTTATCTTTTCTAACCCAAAGGTGTTTAGAATTGTAGAAAAAAAACTTTCATTAAAGCTGAACAAACTGCTACTGTTTGGGTCAACAGTTAAAATGAAGTTTTTCCTGAGTGATATGACAGACTTGTTGTTCCAGTCGAGGACTTCCGGTTCTGAAGTTGATGTCTGCAGCCAGGTCTAGTTAGGTTGGGGGCGTGAGGGGCTGTAAGCTAGCAGGAGAGAGAGGTTAAGCATATGGATGACGGGATGTGTGGACAGGCTTACTCCGCTCCAACAGTTCCCTCCACTACTCAGAGGCGAATTTCTAATGAACTGCAGAAACTATGTCCTAGAAAATGACACAAGGCATAATCATAATTAGAAGACCACTGGAAACGATTTGAAAATAGAGCAAAAGATGATAAGAGTGGGTTTATAAGCTGTTATTTACCAACATTGTGATGTTATTTATTCCAGCTCTTGAAAGAAATCCTTTTGTTTTTGCGCTTCAAGATTATTCTCATAGAAAACAAAGAAGAGTCCTTGGTCAGGGCCCGGAGTCGGAGCGCCCAGCTCGGTTTGAAAAACATCGGTTTCATTCAGACCAACTTGGATTACTTCACTGGGCCGTTTCACATCGGGGTGAGCTCAACAAATAAAGTAAACAAACAAACTGCTATTGCATTTTCTTTATAATGGTTCTTAATGTAGTGCTATAACTGTTCCAGGTGACTTACAGGAAAAGAATTAGTTATATTAGACACAGAAAATGGAAATACAAAGTGCCAAAAGCATCAAAAAAAAAACTGTACACATAGAGCCCCAGGATATCATTGACATTAATATGTTTGTTGACGTGGTGGAATTTGAAATTGACCGGCTTTTGTCCTTAGGCTTGTGCTGATCTGTTTTCTCTTGGTTCTTCACATTTTAAAAGACACCAAAGAATCGTTTATTTGCTGGGATAAAAACAACCAATATTTTAGAACCTCAGTTAAATAGTCGTCATGTTTTTATGATCTATCTCCATATTTCTGTGTCAAAAGTTTCATTGCCCTCATTTTCTGCCCCCAGTGCACATTTTTGGGATTTTTTTTCCAAGAAGGTAAAATCCGAGAAACAAACCTTTTCATAAGCTGTCTATTGACATTTTCACATTTCATTTAAAAGTTGTTAAAATGATCAAATTATCAAAAAAACAGCTAGATAATTCAGTCGGTTTTGTTGGCTCATTTGAACTCAATTACTTTTGTGATCATGACTGTGTGCGTTTTCATTTAACATTATATTATTACTAATAAATGAAGTTCTATTCTGCCAGAATTAGTGTTTCTTTTAGGAGTGACATAAAGCCTGTATTTGCAGAAGAAGAGCACATCCGCATATCATACTCCTTCCACAGAAACTGAAAATGCCAACATGCACTTATTTTGGGGAGAAAAACAAAGATAGTGCTTTATTTTCTCCAATAAAGTTTCTAATTGTAGGGTGTTCAGTTTTCTGAATTGGTCTAAACTAATGAGTTGCTTTAATCTTTCGGACTTTCTGAGAGTAAAAAAAAAAGCAGTTTACCAGAGTAATTACCAACAAAGTTTTTAGAAACTATTTAATTGAAATACTTTTTTTATTAAATGTGGTCCATCCAAAAACTTTTAATTTAAATGTTTTTTATAAATATTAGTATGTTTTATTTTTCAATTAAAAAAAAGTAGAACCACAATCATTTTTTTGTTTTATCCAAACTGAAACATCCGTCTTTAGCTTTGTACACACTGGGCATGTGACGTGCCAAACACGCATTCTTGAGCCCAAGGTGTTCACACACAACGCATGACTGCTTCCTACAGCTGGAGGAGGTTTTGTGTGAGATGTCTTGCAGCTTAACATTTTCATTTTTATTTCATGTATTCCATCCAAAAACTCATTTTCATTTCTTGTTAAATGTTAGTGAGATTTATACTTTAATAAAAAATGTAAAACGGCTATTATTTTGATATTGTTTTAATAAAAACTAAAGTTTTATTCATAGCCTTAACATTAGTTTTTAAATACTGTACAATCTTGCGGCATGACAACTAAATTTTATATAATGTATTCCATCCAAGTTTTGTTTTAAAAATATTAATTATTATTATTTTATGTTAGTGGGATTTAATATTAAGTTTTACTAAAACTTAAACCAATTTGTTCAATGCTTTTTTCTTTATTTGCTTGAAATTTACCAGCAATTTCTCACTATTCATGAATCCTATAGTTTGAATTCAGAGCATAAATGGGATCAACTGCAGCTGTTTGAATCAGGTTTAAAGTGGGATAAAGGCACATTATTTGCTTACATACTCCACTGGCGTGTTTTAACCCACTTTCAAAAGAACCCACAGTTGTAGTCACATCTCAGCTTTCCCAGGGACAAACAGGAATGTCTGCAGCATGTACCTGCTGTAATTAGTTTGAGCTTTGTTCCAGCATCATTACTCCGCTGAGACCCGTTCCACTTAGCAAGAAACAAACTGCACAAGTTACTGTTTTCAACAACACGTGGCCATTACCTGCCTAGAAATGGATACTTGCTCTTATTGATTTTAGTCAAATGAGGCCTAAATATACATCACTGCACTGTTAGGTTTTTTTTTGTTTGTTTTTTTAATCTTCCTCCTTCTGCCTCCAGCTTCCTGGAGGAGTTTCCCATTACAAAGGTTTCAAAGCTGTGATGCATTGCACAAGGTCCCATTTTTAGCCACCCTTTAATTTATTCAGGCTAATTATGTTGCGGTGCTTCTAATCTTAGTCCGCGTCTGTTCATTCAAGCTGTTGAAGGTTGGGAAGTTGTGAACCACCGTTTTAATAGATTTATGCGATTTTAATCCTTTCTCCCGCCTGATAACATTGCGCCAAAAGACTATGGGGCCACGAGTATCTGGTTTATTTCTGAACTCCCTAATTTAATGATTTATCCCATAAAGGGTAGGTTTTTTTTTGTTTGTTTTAGCTCTTTATAAAAAAAAATTAGTCTTTCTTATATCTAGGTCTTTGTCACTGGAATGTTCTATGTTACATATAACAATTTAAACATTTTTTAAAGACTCTTGGGTTTGGTGTTAACACAGACTTTAGCATAAGTGAAATCCAATTTTGACTTTAAAATCTTTAGGAAAAAAAGAAAAACGCACAAAGAAGAAAAAAATGCTGCAGACGGTTTTTTCCCCCGATGAAGCTCTCAGAGCGCTATTTGGCAAAAGACCACAGTGATTATGATGATAAATATGGACAGCTGTATTGGTGAATTAGTCTGGATAGACCAGGGGCAGGACATGATCACTTGAATAAAAGTGAGTAATGAAGCCTCATTATTTTAGGATGAGGTTATTGAGCAAAGGCTTGTCAAGAAGCATCTTTTTTAAAGATAGCCACGTCCAAATATGGTTATTCAGAGGGCCATATGTTTGATGCCTGCACTGAAATACAGATTTTCCTTTCTGTAAATCCTTAGAAAAAGGTTTTGTTAATGCATATTTAATATGTAATGAAGAAGTGGTTCCTTTTAATATAAGATATAAAAGTCAGAGGGTTTTATAAGAAATATTACAGTAAGTTTATGTCTACGTGATCTGCGTAAATGGTTTTGACTCTTTTTGGAAGGTACTACAGTGGCTGGATCAAACTAATGATGTTCATTTGTCAATATTGATT
Source organism: Oryzias latipes (assembly GCF_053564925.1). Taxonomy (NCBI): domain Eukaryota; kingdom Metazoa; phylum Chordata; class Actinopteri; order Beloniformes; family Adrianichthyidae; genus Oryzias; species Oryzias latipes. Next base: position 27,405,890 of record NC_136237.1, on the reverse strand, counting down.
TGATGTGTGAGTTTCAGTGTCAAGCAATTAACCTGCAGCTTTTCTCTAAAACTATAAAAAGATGTCTTAATGTGCTGCTTCCTAGCTATTTAATTATAAATATCTTCATTACCAACATTCATATACGTGGTTGTTGTAAAAAAAAGTAGATTGTTAGCCAATCATGTCACAAATATAAGGGTATGTGACACTCATAACAAATCCTTCTCTTATTGCAGTGTTACATTTATAATTTAGACCCGTGTTTTATTTGAATGCTGCCTGTTCAGGTAGATTCATCATATTTTACCGGTTTCCATTAACTATCTTTTGTTATTTACACATAGATTATGAAAAAATTAAATATTTACCTATTTGGCATCTACATTGTGGACCATGTGGACATTAAATAAATAAATAAATAAACTATGACACAGCCTGCTTTAGAAGGGATGCCCTCTTGGACATCCTAATGCCAGTTCAGCTACTCTGACCTGGCATTAGAAGCATAAGCACAAGTGACATTCAGGTCTTGTTCCCTGAACCAAAGTGCAAGGAAGCCACCCTCACTTCCAATAAGGACAATTTTATGTTCAGGTACCACCTGGGAGCTTCAAATCTGCTTGTCACCTATTATTCAGGGAAACTTCAAAAATAAAAAAGTCCAAGCTCTATTGAAAAGATTGGTTCCAGTATCCAAATTGTGAGGTGAGTCTAACTGTATCCATTTATTTCTTATAAATCTTACACTCAACCTCAAGCTCTTTCATTGTCAAAGAAGTGAAGTTAGTGGACATAGATCTGCCACTGCCGCCTGATCCACAATGCACCTGGAGCTTCATCTAGCCCTGCAGCAGCAAACCCCAAAGGGGGGTCGTGGTTCACACTTTATTTTCAATTTACGTTTTATATTATTTTTGAAATACAATATTTCTAGTATTTTTATACAATTCTTAACATAGAAAAATAATAAAAATGTTGACTTTGTATTTTTAAAGCATATTTTCAGCAGTCACAAGTCACAGTCCTGCATTATCTTAAAAAAATAAAAGATTTGATCCTTTTTTTCCCTGTAAATTGTCATTTAGCTGTTATACAGTTTCTTGTATTTTTTTACCCTTTATGTTCATTGTGGTGCCTTTAGTTTTGCAAGGAGTGGTGTTTTAGGTTTTCCATCTTCTCTGTCTTGAAAGGGTGCTATGCCCTCAGCTTTGATAGCCTGTTTTTGGAACGTGTTTGCAAACATGTTCAAATTTTAACTCCATGACGATAGAACTCTTCAAAGATTTTTTCCAGCTACCACCGGTGAAATACAAAATTTAGAAGCGCGGTTTCATGTGCTGCTCTTAGAGTCTGTCTTCCCTTTCCCTGGAGTGAAACTCCAGCCAGTTGGCTCACTGCTGCACTGATCGGCTCTGAATCTCTGCTCTGTGGCAATGATGTCAAGGCAACGCACTGTAAATCTAGACTCCAGACGCCAGCATCTTGAAAAGCAAGAATGGAATATAAAAATGGCTGTTTGTGTTACGAGGGTTCGTTCAGACTATCAGTATTCATTGTCTCAAACTTTACCAACCCATACTTTTTAAGCTTGTTCCTATATTTTAGCTATCCCTTTTCCATACCTTATATGTGCTGAAAAACTCAATAATTTAGTCCCCTGCCATCCCATTTATAACCGGAGGCATCCTAACGAATTGCGAGGTGTTTATCATCATGCACGGTTTACCTCCTTCTGCAGGAGTCCTGATGCAGTCGTGCTTCTGCTCTTATGGCACCAATACATTTCTGTTTGTTTTAACACTCTGGTGGTTAACTTCTGACAGCGTTCATGTTTCGTAGTAGCATGAGCAGCTTTTATGAAACGATCGCAGCGGCCGAGTCCACACTCTCAAATACGCTCGATTTCAGTCTCTCCATTAGGGACACATAATGTTCAGCGTGAACACTCTTCACGGGCTGAAGTAATGTACTTTGTGATTGCTTTCTTCCTGTTTTCTCTCAGGTTGCCCTCCATGCATGTGGCATTGCAACCGACATGGTGCTGGAGCATTGCATTCAGGCTGAGTCCGCCTTTGTCATCAGTCCTTGTTGCTACGGTTTCATACAGAATGCAGTGAAGTTCACCTTCCCCAAGAGGTTTGCACCCATTCACCACACCTCATTCGAGCCTCAGCTTTCCAGATATCTGCCTTAAAAAAAAAAATGCAGTCACTGCGTTTCTCCTCTTTATTTCACAGATTTTTTTTAATATGTTTATTATCACAAGAAAAGATTCCCATCAGCCTCACTCCATTTCTTACTAGGAAAATACATAATGTCTCTCTTTGCTCTTTTTTTTTTTGTTCGGCTCTTGTCTCTTATCAGCACCACTGACAAAGCGAGGCGGCAGTGTCACAGCATCTACACAGCATTCCCCGTCCATCATATTCTCATTATTGTTTGTCAGCTCCTGAAGACGGTGTTCTCGCTGAAAGACAGTCACAGGAACGTGATAGACAGTCTGACAGGAAATTCTGCTTGGACTAACAGAGATAATTTAATGTCAAACAGATCATCCACCGTATATAATCAAAGGCACCCCTGTGGCTTTTCTCTTCATGTGATAAACATTGAAAAGAACTCGAGAGGGATTTATTTCCCTCTTTTCATTTAGTTGTGCTCTTTTTCATTTTTTTAATGAAAGTTTTTTTGTTGTAATCTAGACAATAAAAGTTAAGAACTTTTAATTGAAGAGAAAGGATCAATCCTTTTCTAAAAAGATCATTAACCATTTTATCAACAAAAATAGAACATGAGTAAATCTTGAAACTTATTTGTCAGACTGAAATACTTCTTAACCCTAAATAACCATTCATATCATATTTGATGTAGACCTTTCTGAGACCCCTATCTTCTTAGCATGACCTAAAGATTCCTTAAAAACCCATTGTAGAGAACTTGGTCCATGTTTTTTTACCCTGTAGTTCATCATCATTCCACTAGGGGCAGTAGAAGGACTTTTCCTGTTTTTTCGAAATGGCTGATTCCATGAAATCTCAAAAAAAAAAACTTTTGTCTGGAAAGTTTTAGCTGGTTTTCAAAACTTTATGGTGGGAATAACTCATCTATTGTTATTCAATTTTTTAAATGACTACTTTCAGTATTAAAATATTTCAAAACTTGTTGATAAGCGTTTCTTTATATAACAGTTACTGTGTTAAAAGTGTGTGGATCAAATTTGAGACAGTGGGTAAATAGGATGCTTTTTTTCCTGAACATTCCTGTCAATATTTGTTCCTCCTAACATCTTAATTAAAAAATAGCATTTTCTGTCAATGATTTGATGTAGTGGGCTTTACAGGCTTAACTAAGAATCTTGGAGCTAGAATAATTGGATGACAAGAACCCATCCACATTGCTTTTTATTTAATACATTCAAATTGAACTGGTTCTTTGTGCATGCCTCATCACTGTCACCGATGTTTGCCAAGAAATGACAGAAATGCACACAAACGTGAAAAAAGAATAACCTTACAGGACCAATTGCATGAAAAATGACAAAGTATTGAACTTTTCCTTGGCTACTTTAAGAACATGTTTTACACACCAGAAAAAATAGTTTTTGTTTAGCTCTTAATTGTCCGTTTAGAAAAAAAACATCTTAGGTTATATAATAAAGATGCATTTAGTCTGATTCTTCATGACCACTTCTTCACACTTAAAATAAGGAAGACTTGGTGGCTGAAGAAGAGACTGCATCAGTGGGACAGTTTCTGCAGAGACGGTCCAAACCTGACCCTGTCAGTCCTGACTGTTCCTCCCTAAGGTCATCTTCAGGCATTCAGGTGGACATTATGCAGGTTCAGACATTTTTTGAGCAGTTCCCAGGTTTTATGGGCTCTGGAAATTTGACAGCCTGTTTCAGTCATTTTGTTTGGATGTGTTTTGTTTTTTCATGTCTTAAGTTCTTAACCCACAATTGTTGATTTTTTTCTTTTTATTTTTTTTGTCTATAAGCCATTCCATAAATTAAAATTCATCTTATTTATTCTCAAACAAACCAACTTTGTTTTAATTGAAAATAATAAAAGTGCTGATTTCCCAGCAAGATTGGGTCCTATAAACAGATAAGGCACACTGCAGATTATGGTGCCGAGACACAACTTAAGAAGTCATAAATTTAGGCTTTGTTTAAGTTTCTCTATTTCATCTTGTTGCCAAAAGTCTCAGAGTCTGCTGCACTGCATACAAGGGCACCTCAGTACACTGTCAGAAAAAAGGGTACGGTTGGGGTACGTTTGTGAACACTTAGGGTACAAATGGTGAATTTGTACCCTAAGTGAGTCATAATTACACCTTAGGGTACTCATATGTACCATTTAAGGATAAAAAAGGTACAAATATGTTTCCAACCATCAGAGGGCCCATATTTGGACCCTTTATTCCACAAACAAAGGTACAATCACTTGTGTGACAAAAGTAATAATTCAAAGTGTATGAAACGTCACCCAAAATCATTTAATACGTTGTTGGTTATTTGGAAAAGATGCACAAAATAACCAAATATATTTAAGAGACCACACATCTTTTATGACTAGTTCTGAACAGTACACAAGCACATTATATTTTATTGATTGTGCAGAGCATCAAGATAATAACCTTTAAACATGTATTAGTGTGAGCCTGTTTTGTTTTTTTTACTTATATAAGAGCTGTTTTAAGTTTTGCCTTTAATTTAGAGCAAAAGCACTATGTAGACAAAATTATTTGATGTTTTTAACCTTATATGGTGTACTTTAACTTGGCCTGAGTTCAATTTAAATTTCTAATCTTTGGGCTGTTAATTTAAGTTTTTTTTTCTAATCATACATTCTCATAAAAAAGTAAATTTCTCTGTTACTACGTTACATTATGTGTACATATTAGTACCTTTTAGATTTTGTACCTACACAGGAATAATGAGAGAGTACTTTTTTCGGAGTTACCATCAGTAATTTTTTATTTAAGTAGGTGTAAAAACGTAGAGGAAATATGTTGGAGTAAACCAGCGAGACCACGCCCACTCTACTTTCTTAAGTTTCGTTTCTTCCGCCATTTTGTTATCCCGCAGCGGCCGGAAGATAGAGGCTGACTGAGGTAAGACTGCTCAAAAATAAGTTGGAAACTTGTTTTAAGCGGGTTCGGTTATTTTATCTGTAAGGAATAACTTTTGTGTAGTGGAATGCTGCTATTCCACCGTGTATGTGCCTGTGAGGAGATTGAAAACTACGAGCAGGAGTTTGCTAACGGTTAGCCTCAGCCGTTTGAAGTTCAGCTAAATGCAGCCATTAAATAAATTAAGCTGTTGTTTTTATATTGGTGTTGTACCGCGTTCCGTTAAATACATTGAAATATATACATTTTTCACTAGATAATTCTGTCGCCGTTTTACCGATGTACGCTGGCGTTGATGCACCGGTTGTTGTTTCCTACCCCCCCCCCCCCTCCTTTTTTTTTCCTTTCTGTCTTTCTTAGTAAGGTAGCCAGCTACTTTTGAAACGACCAGCTCCATAATTCCTACTGATAATTATCAGTTCCGTCGAATTAAATGCGTTAATCATTTGAATCTGTAATGTGTAGGAGTCCAATAACGTTTTTTTACACCGCAGTATGGCGGTCCTTCCCATATGTCAGCCTGCCTTAGCTGCTTTGCGCGGGCAGCCACCATTTCTCGAATGCAAGACAGTGACAGAGACTGTTTAGGTTGTCATGATCGCTCATTGTTGGTCAAGCGAAGTTTACACAGTGTTGTTGATTTTGATCATTCTCCTGCAGAGATTATTTTTTTAAATGGAGGTCCGTGATTCCAGATACTCGTCACGATTTCCCATACCAAAAACTCATCTATAAACCAGGAAAAAATATTTTTTTTAAATGAAATTCCAAGAAATAAATCTGTAGGCCCTTAGAAGCCAGTGCATTGTCGTCAGTGTTTTTTTTTTAGCAGTTCTGCAAATTCTGCAACATTGCTGTGGCAGCTAGTGTGAACTGTATATTTGCCATTACTATTTTAAAATGTATTAATTTATTTGGAACAGGGCTTAGATCTGAATAAATGCTGTGTTGGTACCTTTTGGTGTTGTAATGTTTTTTTCTTTTTTGTAATATTTTTTTTTTTCCCACCAGGATAGATGCAAGCTGTGCGTGAACATGTTGAACGCAAAAAAAAAAATGTTTTGAAGTTCAGCTGACCTTCAAATCCTTTTGGGAATGCGGTGAGTGGAAACATCACAATTTCCAGCATTTTTCTTTACAGGAATCAGTCAACTTTGTGGATAAACTGTCAGCTGTGATGCAAACAGATTTTTTTAATTGCTTTTTATTTTAAAGATAATTTCTGTGCAGTATTCTAAACATAATTTTGCTGTGTTCACAGCTGCCAAAAAGTTCAACATCCCAACCTTGGACTTGAAAGTGTTTGATGACTCAAAGACAGAAGTTGATGAGCAGGTTTTTGATCTCCTGTTGAAAAACCCAAACCTTGGTGTGTTGGAAATTTGTCTGGCCGAAGATACAAATCCAGAAGGTGAAGTTTTTCTTTTAAATTGTAATTTATCTATTTTGTTTTGAATGGTTTTGGGTAAATTCCCCTCGATGCCTGAATTTATTTCCAAGGGAAATAATCTGTGTTTTTGCTTTCAAGTACAGTAAACCTTGTTTATCGCGGGGGTTACGTTCCAAAAAGAACCCGTGATAGGCAAAATCCGTGAAGTAGAAATCTCTATTTTTTTAACAATTATTATACAATTAAATACTCTGTTATACATTGAAAAGAAGAACAAACCATTTTACAGGCTCAAACATTTGTTTCACAAATCAAAGTACTTTAAAAACGTTTTTTTTTCAACAAATAACTTCTGTACAGTACTGTCAAATAATAATTTTAATCATCAATGTGAACAGAAGGCTTCAAATCGCGGAGATTAGCCCCGCCCACCGCGACCCGAGAGTAATTGAATTAAACGGGAGAAAATTTAAAATGATCATGAAAAAAATACAAAGTACAAACGGACAAATAGTGGCTCAGGTGTATTTCAATGCTCTTCAGTCTGAGAAGCTGCAGTGTTTTCTCCTTCTCAAGCCCGCGGTGCAGCTGTGTGTGTTTGTTCGGGAGAAGAACATAGTGATTGACAGTTGTTGTCGCTCTTTTTCTATGGGTTTTAGAGAAACAGGAAATTGCAAGATGATTTGCATGTACGTAATTTGGAAAGCTGATTTACGTACGTGTACATATTAAACTGCAACATTATTGACGCGCAGGTAGAGAAGAAGCGGAGTGACTTTTTTAGCCAATCAGAATGCAGAACACAATGCACGATGCAAATCCGTGAAGTAGCGAAACCGTGAAAAGTAAACCGTGATATAGCAAGGGATCACTGTACATGCTAAATTAAGAACATTTTTGAGCTGATGGGGAACAAAACACGGGCAAATAAGTATGAGTTTTATATCCTATTGCTGTCTTAGACAAGATAATAACTCTGCTAAACTGTTAAGTCGGTCAGTATTTAAAAAATCTTTGTTTTTGCTATCATACTAATTTAAATATTACAGTAACTGAAAGCTTTAATACTTTGACAGATCAGTCGAGTTGTCCTGCAAAGAGCTGCAATACCAGTTCAAGTGGAGATACTGAAGTGGACTCAGATGACACCATAATATTACAACACAGTCCTACAACAAGACGGAGAGTTGAAGACACCTCTCTTGCCAAAGTAAGTAAATAATCTTTTCACAAAGTCATTTCATTTGGCTCAGGTGGTTGAGCGGGTCGTCCAATGACCGAACCGGCGGTTCGATTCCCCGCTCCCACCAGCCAAAAACTGTTGTTGTGTCCTTGGGCTAGACACTTCACCCTCCTTGCCTCCAGTGTGGCTCCACTGGTGTGTGAATGTGCATGTATGATCCCGGTGATGGTCAGAGGGGCCGTAGGCGCGAAATGGCAGCCACGCCTCTATCAGTCTGCCCCAGGGCAGCTGTGGCTACAACCATAGCTTACCATCACCAAGTATGAATTATGAAGTACACACTGTAAGCGCTTTGGGTGTCTTGAAAAGCGCAGATAAATCCAATCCATTATTATTATTATACAAAGACAGACATTGATTATGCAGTTTTGAGGGGGAAAAATGTTTTCTGGGACATGGTTTCTGCAGTTCAATTGGAATTCACCTTCAAGTTCTTGACAGGACTGTTTTGCAGAGTTGACCGGCCTTAATTTCCCATCATGCCATTGTTTATGCTCCCGTTACCTTACAGTCCCTCACAAGCCCCAAGCAACAGAATTGGCGTGCAATATTGGAGCTATCCAGCCTTATAGATGTGAGCCAGATGCCAACTCAGACGAGGAGAATGAAGACAAGCGGAGCAGGGAGCTTGTGGCCTGCCAAATGTAGCTTGTACGTAACAACTACAAGCTTTCTCAAATTACATCTTTTCATCTGCTCCTGATTCATCCCAATTTGAGAAAATAAATATTCAGAAACACAGTTTTATTCTTAAATCTTATAACAATATGTCATCATAAAAATGCTACATTTTAAAAAATAACTTTCATTGGAGTGGGTCCCCCATTTTTAACATGTCGCAGTATTTTTCTCATGATGGGCACGTTTAAAAGAACACGTTTAAAACTGCACATCTGAGTATTCACTCAAATTGGGATGAATCAGGAACAGACAAAATAAATGCAGTTTGAGGAAGGTCTCTATTGTGACGCACCACATGAAATGAAGTGGGTCCAAGTCCCTCTGCTCTGCTCTATTCTGATGCGTCCACTTGCAGACAAACAGATCCATTAACATCTTCATCATACTTGTCTGAGCTTGATCTAAACTATGGCCGGAAAGCTTCAATATTGCTCACCATTTTGGTTTCACCACTAATGTTAGTTTTAGGTTGGAAGGACTGTAAGCTAGAGGGAGAGGGCGTAAACAAAGGGATGATCGGACATCAGCGGAGGGTAACTACTGTGTCAATAGCCCCGCCTACAACTCAGAAGTTAATTTCTGATCAACTCCAAACCACTCTGCACAAACTGTCTTTAAACATCATCTCAAAGTGCTTTAACCCCAGTAATCACTGCTTGCAGTTGTATTTTTTATTATTAATATGGACTTTTAAATTTGATCCAATAGGTGGTTGCTGTCATTGGTGAGGATGCATCGTCCGTTGAAGGTCATGTGAATGTCCTGCATATCCAGTACAGCAAGGTGCGAGAGGATATACTAAAGAAGTACCCTTTCTCGAAGACAACCTCAGGGGTCAGTGACATTTTAAATCAGTTCTCAGCTTAAAATACATTTTGAATGTCAAATAAGCTGAGACATCTGCTAAAATGACCATTAACAGCTTTAACTCAATTGTAAAAACATTGTAATTTTCTAAACACATATATAAATATATAGTCATTCAAGTAAATATTTATACAATGGGATCACTAAAGGGAAATGGCAATGAAAGAGGCAACAAAGAATATTAGAATGTTTTATTTCTTTTGTTTGTTTTAGTTAAAGTGAATGATTAATTTTCTAATTTTTTTCAGTTGTTTGATGTTGACCGAATGCATCCATCACCTGTCAGTTTAAGCCAGCGCTTCAAGGACGGCGTTTACCAGTGTTGTGCCAAAGGTGCTTGAGCTTGTTCAAAGAAAAGCTCCATTAGCCAAAGTCTCCAAAGAAGCAAGAGAAGAGATGCTTGCAGAGGATCTACTAGGTATTGACATAAAACGTAATCCTTGGTAATCTTTAGTGTGTTTTATAGTTCTTCTTTTTAGAATTCGTATCAATATTATCTTATCACATTTATGCATTTTATTATTTAAATTATGCATTTAAACTTGGTTATAAGTTTACTTTTTTATTATCTATTTTTAGAAAATGTAGAATGCAGTAGAAAGATGTGCTTAAAATGAGGTCTAGTGCTTCTTTTGTTAATGTCACAAGTTTTATTTCAAGGTTTAAAAATGGTAACTGAAGTGCTATGTGCTGTTTACAATTGATCAAATGTTAAGGTTATGGTTACAATGAATGCAATGTGAACTGAAGGAAAAATATAGATTTTTCATTATTGTAAAATTGCTAATAATTGTAAATATATGCATCCTGTTGTGACACTGTAGAGCTTAAAACATTCATACTGTGAAATGTCAGAATTGTAATTGTTTTGAATGTAATAAATGTGATAAACAGTATACTGGTCTTTTAATATGCTGTATCTGGTACAAATTTGCCATCAAAGGGTACAAAAGGCTTGTCACTGGGGCAGTACCCTTAAAAGAACAAATTTGTACCTTTTTTAAAGGTACATTATGGTACCATAGCACTATAAGGTACAATTTAGTCCACAGAGGTACATATTTGCCTTTGAAAGGTACATACTGAAAGGGTACAGATACGCACCTATATGAAAGGGTACAACATTTGTACCCTTGAGGGTACTGCCCCAGTGACAAGCCATTGTACCTCTAAAGGTACAAATTTTGCACATTTTTTCTGACAGTGTACAAGAAACACTAGACTAAAGAGCTCTCCAAACCTGATTATCCTCAGGAGATTAGCTGACTCCATTTAATTAAGAGAAACATGCTAAAATAGTTTTAATATCCCTTTAGAAACGTTAAAATTCTAAATACTTATATGAAATTAAAAGCAAAAATTATGGAACAAAGGATAAATCAAGGAAATATTAAGAGCATATGATCAAAAAAAAAAGATTTTTGATTTGATTTGGTTTATTTCAAGCAATAAAAAAAGAATAATACACAGAAAACATTACAATCATCAGTTATACATTCGTACAAGGACGTATCAAACTTAGTATAATTAGACATAAAATTGAATATTGCTTGAAAGGGAGTAGAAGGAAGCGAATTTATATAATCCCACCCCTGTTCTACCGAAACCATTTTATTAAATGATTTATCATTATCCGGTTCATAACTTTTATCAGAAAGAGTTAAGAATCCTTAGGTATCAATAAAGCACATTACAAAGATGAATTATTTAATTATTATGTAAAAATAGACATAACTATTTTAGAAATCAACATGGCAAATGCAGATCAGTTATTTAAAATATATACAGATTATGTTAATTATAAAAAAAAAATACCAAACAACAAAGATACAGATGTAAGATTAAAGACGCTGTATGCCCACTTTGTCTTCCCCACTCCCTACAGTTAACTGGCTTTTACAAAGGTCTATAAGTATCTCAAAATAAATTAATGTAAAGTTTTATTTCATTTATAAAAGAAACCTCAAATTCTGATGCAACTGCACACAGTTCTATAATAAAACATGGGGGTAGAAGCATCAAGCGGTCATGTCTGTTGGCAAAACCTGCAAAACATAAAGCTCTTAAAAAAAATAACGTTTTTGTTTGTTCAAAGTTAAAAAAGTAAATCATTGGATCTAAAGATGCCAGCATAAACCATCTGGATAGATTTAACTGATTTTGTTAAATAATATTTCTGAAACGTAATCTCTAATGTTCTCATTTTGTTTTCTAGTGAACAGTTTCGGAAAACTCTGACATATAAGGTAAGCTTTTTTTGCTGTCATACAGAAGTGTTTTTTTATATCTTACTGATTACTCTTCAACTTTGATTTAGTATTTTCTAATGTAAAGTTTCAAATACCTGAACCACGCTTACCGAAATGAGAACATTTTCTCGTAACCCAGTCGTTAACTCCTGACATTTCCAGAGGTGATCAGAGTAGTGTGTAGTAAATTATCTTCATCTCCAACTCATGAAAATATTATTTTTAAGTAAATAAGCGTCTGAAGCTTGTAGTTGATCATTCCTGACATCCAGTTTCTTTTTGCTCCTAAAAATGTCAAAGAACTGAAATTCATTGTGAGGTAGCCATTAATCTTAAAACATAAATACTTCATAACTACAGGATCATCACTGAAGGGTCTTTGATTTATTGTCACTTTTATTTTTTGAGTTATATTGTTAATTAGTAGATTTCTGTTAAATGTAATAATTTGTCTGCCCTTTTTTCTGTTTTAGGTTTGGCACATTGAGTTTCCTTTGAAAATCCTTTTTATTTGTTTGTTTGTTTAGTTTTCTTTTCAATTGGAAACCTAAACGGACTAAGATTCTATACATAAGTATTTTTGTCTTTTCAAAAAAATTCTCCATCTCTCACAAAGTAAATCTTGCATCCTCCAGTCATTTAGTCCCTTATCTCTCAGCGCAGACACACCGCTGCACTCTGGGGGGGGGGGGGGGGGGGGGGGGGGGGGGGGGGGGGGGGCTATCCCACGCTGATGTATGGGCCCTGTCAGTGCCTCCGGGAAAATCTGTGCAGAAGTAGCTGCAGGTCCTAACCATAGCAACCACACATTGACATGTCACAACATTGGCCGATCTTCAACTTCTTTTCTTTTGCACTTCACCACATTCAGCCTTTTAAACACGATGCGATGTTAGCGATTATTCATCTTACCACATGGACATCAAAACCTTTAACAAGTGCACCTTTTTTTAACAAATGATCAAAACATGAACAGAAGCAGCAAGCAGAACACGAAGGAGCGCAGCAGGATAAATCCAGCCTCTTTGAACTGGGAGGAACTGTGTTTGCAGCTTTCAGCGTGAGCTCTAAATCGGGTCTGTCACCCACTTTGGTTTTGCTTTCAACAGCCGTGTTTGACATTTGCTATTTATTAACTCTCGGTGCTAAGATCCTACCTGTTTCCTGTGTCTCTGCAAACACTTGGCAGAAGGGAAAGGTGAATTGCATTTGCCTTGTTTTCCTGAACCGTAGCTGTCATGCTGTAACTACAGTAGTTAAGATGACTGACAGCAAACTCACAATCGTGCAGGAAAAATAAGACAGTAATGGCATAAGGTTTTGTTTTTCCAAAGCTAATTTTGAGATGCATGTGTCCGTGCGCTCGCTGTAGAGCCTCCACGGTGAGAAATTGCATCAATTAAAGAGGAGGCAGTTTCAGAGATGACTCGCCACTCTCACCAGTGACTCCTAAATGAAGCAGAACAGGAAAGCTTTGGCTTTGGAAAGAGAAGACTAAGAATTTTGAAACCCTTATTAAAGATGAAAACAAAAAAACCCTGCAGATTATTTTGTTTCATCTTATGCAGACACAATCATGCATCACACAAATGAAAAGGATTACCAACAAGCAAACGGCTTCAAGTGGAATTCTCATAAGGCACTAATGAGTAAAAAAGGCAGACAAAGCCAATGTAGATTGAGCTGAACAGGGAAAAACCCACACGAGACCTTGTTAGTGTGGCTGCTGATGTTGCTGCCAAAGGTTTGGCAACACAGACTATCGATTTGACTTTAAAGAAAAACTGTTATGGTGATGCTGATATCACTAATATCGTATCAAAGAAAAATCGCCATGTTTGTTTAAACATGGCACTTGTTTAAACAGTGCTTCGGTAGGATTGTGTACCATATTCCTCTGCTCATTATCTACAAACCCCAACCGCACCATCAATGAAATCTGTAATGTGGTCTCTATGAAGTCCACAACTATGTGCGTGTGTGTTTGCATGTTTTAAACACGGTTTCCAAGCAGATATTGCAGAGGTAGAGTGATGGCCAATGTTGTCCCAATAAATGTGTGGTTTATTACCATGATTATGGGATTTTTTCCAAAATGTCTACAAAAAATGTTCAGTTGTTAACATTTATATGAAAAGTGTTGTGTTGGTGCAATTTAAAGACCAACTCCAATCATCTTTTGAGCTATTTTTAAAGCATTACCAATGGTCTTTTAGTTATGATTATGAGGTTTTTGGCCAAAATCAATAAAACTATCCTTTTTTTAGGACATTTTCTGCTTAGCAGGACATCAGAAATGCAATTTTATGCTTAATTTTCGTTAAATGCCATAAGAGCATGTTAAAAGTACCAAAAACACCAGTTTCATTGGAGTGGTTCTTTAATAAGACAATGAAAACCGCTTTTACTCAGTTTCTATGCAACTGATTACCTTAAGGATTTTTCCCCAGACTGTGGTTTCATGGCTGCACAGTTAGATGAGCAGATAAGGTCTAAACGCAGCACAAAAAAACACATTGGTGGAACTAAATCACACATAACAGTATTCTCTGAGATTTCTTTGACTGATGCGTGCAATTTTCCTGTCCGTGCTTTTTCCATGTTCAAGTTTTGAGAGGGCTTGTCGTGAAACGTTTTGCTCATCTGTGTAATAGACTACAAGTCTTTGTCTGCTTTTTGTTCCAGGAACACATGATCCTCTGTCGTTTTGCAGACCAAACTGCTGTTCAGCTCCCACCTGAGAGACGTCTCATCGGTAATTCTGACAGCCTCTTTCTTACACAGCATGTAAAGTACTTCAGCGTGCCATGAAAACATTTCCAACCATGGAAAATAATATGAAATTTCCTCTTGTTTTGTTATGTTGTGTATGCGCTCATGCACTCTGCATAAGCAGATACACAGGGATCTCTCCTTCTACCAGTTCTTTAGAGTAAATGTTCAAAACCCCTTGAAGTGTGTACTGCTGGTTAAAAAAAATGTGTTTAGTCAATTTGTATTCAAATAATAATAATAATAATGTAGGGTTTTTGGATAGGTCCTGCAGCCAGTCTTGATGATGGATGGATGGATAGATACAGTGGGGCAAAATAAATTAGTCAGGCATCAATTGTACAAGTTCTCCCACTTAAGAAGATGAGAAAGGTCTGTAATTTTCATCATAGATATACCTCAACTATGAGAGACAAAATGAGAAAAAGAAGTCCAGAAAATCACATTGTCTGATTGTTTTAAAGGATTTATTTGTAAATGATGGTGGAAAATAAGTATTTGCTCAATAACAAAAAGTTCAACTCAATACTTTGTAATATAGCCTTTGGTGGTAATGAAAGCAGTCAAACATTTTCTGTAAGTTTTCACAAGGTTTTCACAAACTGTTGCTGTTATTTTAGCCCATTCCTCCATCCAGATCTCCTCTAGAGCAGTGATGTTTTGGGGCTGTACCTGGACTGTTAAAACTCCCTCCGAAGATTTTCAATGTGGTTGTGATCTGGAAACTAGCTAGGCCACTGCAGGACCTTGAAATGCTTCTTACTAAGCAACTCCTTCAATATCCGGGTAGTGTGTTTGGGATCGTTGTCTTGCTGAAAGACCCAGCCACGTTTCATCTTCAATGCCCTTGCTGATAGAAGGAGGTTTTCACTCAAAATCTGACCATACATGGCCCCATTCATTCTTTCTTTTACACGGATCAGTAGTCCTGGTCCCTTTGCTGAAAAACAGCCCTAAAGTATGATGTTTCCACCCCCATGCTTTACAGTAGGCATGGTGTTCTTTGGATGCAACTCAGCATTTTTTGTCCTCTAAACATGACAAATAGATTTCTTACCAAAAAGTTCTAATTCCGTTTGATCTGACCGTAAGACTTTCTCCCAATCCTCTTCTGAATCATCTAAATGCTCTCCAGCAAACTTTAGACGGGCCTGCACATGTACTGGCTTCAGCAGGGGGACACGTCTGGGACTGCAGGATTTGAGTCTCTGGCGACGTAGTGGGTTACTGATGGTAGCCTTTGTTCCTTTGGTCCCAGCTCTCTGCAGGTCATTCACTAGCTCCCCCCCGTGTGGTTCTTGGATTTTTGCTCACTGTTCTTTTGATCATTTTGATTCCACGGGGTGAGATTTTGTCTGGAGCCCCACATTGAGGGAGATTTTCAGTGGTCTTGTATGTCTTCCATTTCCTAACAAATGCTCCCACAGCTGATTTCTTCACACAAAATACAGAATTTAATGGAAAAATCGAACAAATTACCGACCACTTAACCTGACCAGCATCCGATGATTCACTTGCTGTCAAAAATGAAAATAAAATACACCTGAAGAATTGGTACCATCTTTTTTTTTAAATGAAATGTGTGATTAAATCCATAAAAGTGTGTCATATTTCACACTAAGCTAACACCATTCCTACATTTAGTCAAGAGTTCCAGACTTTTGAAATGTGTTAAAGTCGTTATTGTTTGGATTTCAGCAGAGCGACAAAAACAGCTGCAGAGAACAGCTGCCAGGTTGTTGTCATTTGCTGAGGGAGGTGAGAAACCTCCATTTCACAGTGCAGCGGAGGACTCTTCAGCCTGATAGCTCTCCACTTTATCAGCGCTTACTCTGAACGTGCGAGGGCTCCCCATTGCCTCGTCAGCCTGAAACGTGTTCATGTGTACCTGGCACTTTGCTTCACACTCTGCCATCAGTGGGAAGATCTCTCTGACAAACACTTTCCAACCAGACTTCTGCTGAACTTACTGTGATGGGCGAGGCTCTACAGCAAACTAAAGCTCTCGATTAGTACGTTTGCAGCCTGACTGTTATCCTTCATCATAGGGATGTGTTTAAAAGAAATCCTTGGGAAGAACCTGGATAATGGGTGTAGAGATGTGGATGAATTTCTCTGCTAATAGTTGTAAAAGCTTGGAATAAGCAGCAGATACAACAAAATTGCCTTAAAATGAAATTCAGCACTTAAAAGATGCCTCTAGAGAGGGCCCAGCTGAAGTGCTGTGATGCTCATATTGATTCCCATTTATCAGCTGAAGCATTTGCAGGTGGCACACACAACTAAAAAAAAAATGATTGACTGTCTTAAAAAAAGCCCTAATGTCCTTTTTCTTAATTTGCCTACTTAGTGAAACCAAACTGACCTTCTTTGTTTATTTACTAGACTGTTTAGTTTATGTGCACTTACAACATTCATCTGTCATAAACTTAGCAGTTTTACAAAACGATTACAGTAATAGTGCAGTTATTCAGGGAGGCAGCATTTCTCATTTCATTTAAAACCCATGAATTGTGCTTTTAGTGTTTTTAACATGTTCTTTTGACATTTTTCTCATGATCGAGGACATTCTGTATAGAAAATAAAGCTGGGCATGCCACAAGCTCCTTGCTCAAGCTCTCAGCAATAGGAAGGGGACTGAAGGCGGGGTTGCTCCGTGCCAATGGTCCCCTCCCGCAACTCAGAGGCCATATGAACTACTGCTGCTCTGCAGAAACTGTCTTTGAAAACAAAAAACGTTTTTTGTGGCTAAAAACAGCATAATCATAATTAAAAGATCACTGGGAACGCTTTAAAAAAAATGAAAAGAAGATTGAAATGGGTCTTTGAACGGCTGTTTATCTTCAACAACAATGTACGAATTAAACATGTTCAGGTTTATTATATTGTGTTTTCCTAATCCTCTAAAACAATATTAAGTTGTTCCTCAGTTTTATTCACCAAAATGACTTAGGGTAAAAAAAACATGCCTAATGTCCTTTCAAAGTAAAATGAGGAAAAAAAACAAAAACCTTTCCTATTGAGCTCAAATGCACAAAGTAAACTGATGTTTTTTTCTGCAGGGAAACAGTGTATGGGCTTGGTGGACTTGGATCGTTCCTGGGCAGCAGAGGCTTCTGGGTACTCTGTGCAGGTGATTACTATGGAGCCTGAAAGCTGTTCACCAAAGAACAACATGCTTGTGGGAAGACCGCCGCAGAGGAGAGGCTGCTAAATGGCTCGTATGACCAGAAGAACACTATGCATGTGTCAAAGAAGAGCATCATCTGATTGGTCAGATCCAACTGAGGATCTCTATCTGTGGTTCTTTTTATTACTATTATTACATTTTTTTTGTTCTGGATGCTTTTTGAAAGGCTTTCAAATTTAGCCAATAAATAAAAAAAAAAGTTATTATATTCAAAAGTTCTATTTCGAGAATTTTTTGCGGTTTACCTCAAAAGCAAGACATTGATAATTGTGTGAGGAGGAACACAGGAACTGTCCTCTGAACACCCTAATGTTTGACTGCTTTCCTGCAGCCGCAGTGTTTCACTTTTGTCTGCTTGCGATCAAGCTGTCGGTGTACACAAGTAGCAGGAATTACACGCCCACAGTGTTAATTAAGCATACGTCCATATTTGCACAGTCTGTGAGGAAGCACTCATGCGCTTCCTTTGATTAGCAGTTGGAGGAAAATTCCAAACTGAGGCCACATCTGCAGTTTAGGATGAGATGGAAATCACCTCATCGCGTTTTAACTAGGAGAGACAGCAATTCGCAGAGACAGAAATTGGATTTTTAACATCCATCGTAGCATTCAAATATTAGCTTTCTGTGGGATTACAGAGATCTTCATCTTTTCTGATGAAGAACCACTGGGAACACGGTATGCATCCTGTAATACGCTCAGCAGCAATGAATATTTGATGGTACTGGCATAAAAAAAGGGTCAGTAGGCTTGATTGGACATGAGGTGCTCAGAGTTTTACTAATAAAGAAAAAAAAATTGCTCTCTAGTTTTTTTTTTCAGCCCTGCAAACTGCAAACCACTGTCCCCAAAGATTTCACCCAAGCAGGAGGACTCTGTAATTTGCTTACACCAAAAACTCTGAGCTGTCACCTTCCTCAGTGTACAGTGGCTGATCAGAAATCTGTGGAGACAGCTGGAAAGTCTTTTGGGATGTGTGCACGGTGGGGGGAGATGGGAGACAGAGATTCAGGCTTTTCCGACGTCAGATTCATTTAAATTCAGCCAGCGGAGTCGATCTATCCTGAGGTGAACGGTCACACGTGCAGCTTCTTCTGAGGACTGAAAATATTCAAACAGAAGTGTCTGACTCCCCCTGTTCATTCCGTTGACTCCTCACAGCTGACATTGTTGATGTGCAGATAGATCCAAACGAGGAGAGAGCAGCTGGCAAAAAGTAACTTAAAGCTAGCTGCAGGAAAGATTAGAACAGTTTTGATCACAAAATTGGTTTTGAGATCAGTTTTATATCCAAACCTGAAATCCAGGAGGCTACAAATAATTCCTCAGAAGATTTCTTCCTGTCCTATTGCATTTCTCACAATGCTGATAAGTTCATTCCTTAAAGATTCCCCTTTAAAAACTCTTAGGAATCCTGGTGGTATGAGGGAACACTGGATTATAAAATTGTGATCAACCGGTTGATCTTATTTAGGCAATGATGAAATAAGTCCAAAAGACAGATTTGAGTGGCTAATTCCATATGTCCCTCTCCGGTCATCTTTTGATCCATTTTAAAAGCATTCCCAGTGGTCTTTTAACTGTGATTATGCCGTTTTTAGCCAAAATAAAAAAAATCTGTGTTGTTTTCTATGGTGTCTTCAGACTGGCAGTAGTTCATTATAGAAATTTCCCTCTGAGTTGTGGGCGGGACCGTTGGCACATAGTTCAACGGACTTCCCATCGTCCCTTTGTTTGGACGCTATCTCACTTGCTGAAAGTCCCTCAAACCCGCAACTTAACTTTACTGGTGCAACAAAAATGGCGAGCAGTATCAGAGCAATCCACCTGTACAGTTTGGAGACAGATGCCAGCTTGGACGAGGAATACCAACACATAAATGAATCTATTTGTCTGCAAGTAGATGCATCAGAATGGAGCGGAGCAGGGAAACGCTCCTTTTCAGACTGCATTTTTCTGTCCGATCCTGATTCACAATGATTTGTATAAAGAAATACTCAGAAATGCTATTTTAAACGTAATCTTTCATAGTTATCACCCCCGAAGGTGGTAGAGAATGAGAGGGCAAAGATCCTGTGGGACTTCCAGATCCAGTGGCAGTGGTGCCTGTGGTAATTGGAGCACTCGGGGCAGTAACCCCCAAACTGGAGGAGTGGCTACAACAGATACCTGGAAAGACCTCAGACCTCTCAGTCCAGAAAAGCGCAGTGCTAGGAACAGCTAAGATACTGCGCAGGACCCTCAAGCTCCCAGGCCTCTGGTAGAGGACCCGAGTTTGGAGGAGAAACCACCCGCAGAAGGGTGAGAGGGGCGTTATTTTTTTTTTTTTTAATATATATATATATATATATATATATATATATATATATATATATTTAGTGTGACTGGGTTTAGCTGTTGCTTTTGGGTTTTTTCCTGCTGATGTCAATTTTCTGTGCTCTCCTCTTGTTTATGTTGCCTTGTTTACGGTCAAATACGGTTATGTCAAATACACCTCCATGTGAAATGGTCCTTTGAGCTGCGCCTCTGAATCTTTCTTACATGTTCCCTCTTTGATTCCTACCTTCACGTTTCCACTGATGAAATACATTTCCTCTTACTTGCATCATTTCCTAATAAACAACAAAGAATTGGAATCCTGGAGGCCAGCAAGTTCCTTACAAACATGTCTTCTAAGTTTTTACCACAGGTCCCCGCTGCCCTCATTCTGTACATCCTTAACAATAGGTTTATCTGGGTTTTTTTTCTTTTGCTTGTCATCCTGCGTGTCAAACTGAGTTACCTGCGACATAAACGTCTCCTCTCATTTTTATCTGCTGTACCAGGAGCGTGTCCCAGTTTTAAGGTTCCTCCGCTGTGCCACAATTCATGCAACATTGCCTGCAGCGGGGCGCAGGGCTGTGCAAGAGCCTAAAATCCTGCTTAGTGCTTTGTAAGCCAATTAACTATCCTGTATTTATTTCTGATTTCCTATTGCTCCCCCCCCCCCCCACAACTGCTTTTTGTTCCCTCTGATTCAAAGAAAAGGGTAATTGCCCAAGGCTGTGTCTCCATCAGCTCAGAATTCAATGCAATTCATCCTTTTACTCAAGAAAATACTTTTTTTTCTTTTCTTGCTAAATTAGTTAATCCCCCACCTCTACTACACATCAATGTTGATCATTGCCATGTTTTTCTCCAGCCAAACACATGAATGGCTTAACCAGGTTTCCTCAACTGCAATTTCTGTGGGTGCCTTTCCCTTTAATATACCTTTATTTTGTTGTTTCTGTGTATGTATATCCATCACACACAGTCAGTGGGTCTTTGCATCATTCTGTGTTATGACAGGATTCTGATCTTCAGGGCAGTTGACCTTTGAAAGGTTGAAGAGGACGTTTTGCTGCTTCTCCCGGTAGCCTCCTAAATTCTAAATGCTGACGGAAAATTCAGGTTCTTTGTGTGCTGATTGCTTCATAGGTGTGGCAAAAAATTCTATATGTCCTGGAGGGAGCAGATACAAATGTTAAAGATTCAGGGATTATCATGATGGGTTTTCTCCTTTTTGATTTGATGGCTTCTAGGACTCCTATTTTAAATCATCTGCCTGGTCTGACCAGAATGTGCACTTATTATCCACAATACATGTATTAGGATTGTAATGGTTCATACCAACTATTCAATTCTTAAAATTTTTTCTTGTGGTTGATAATACAATTCAGACAATATTGGTTCATTTTGAAATATCCGATTAGATTCACTGAGCTAAAAGTGGTCCAGGACGTTTTTAGCCAAAAACTCAACCAGTGTGACTCAGAGATAAATGCCTGGTACTTTTTACATTTTAGTAAAGTAAACCTACCTTGCCTCCATCTACAGGAAGTTTCCAATATGGATTATAATCAATTTATTTAATTTTGAAAGGATTTTTTAAAGGTCGATCTGATTCAACTCGATTAACAACTTGCCTCATGCTGATCGATTTGGTTGGATCGTAGGAATATCAATTGATTTATTAACAGATTACCCCCTAATAAACACATTTAATTATTATTTTTTTACTTTGTTTTTCTTCTCAACAAATGCATAAGCGCACACTTGATTTTGATCAAGGTGTGTTGTGGAGATAAGAAAATGTCATGCAACTCACGCTGCGTCTGCTAAGATACCTTTTTAACTCAGTCTGGTAAATCGCTGTGATGCTGGTAAATATTCCACTGAGTGCCGTGAGGTTCATAATTACACGGGCTCAGGAGAAGTCTTTCTGATTATGGAGTGGCTTCTCAAACTTGAGCCTCCGCTGCGTCTTCTTTCCTGAGCAGCATCTACCTGGGTGGCCAGTTCATCTGAATGCCCGGCTTTGCGATTTCTTTACGCACTTCCAGCGTGCACGCAGCTGCACGCGAGACCCACGTGGCCAACTCAGATGACGTGAAAAGTCTGATTGGTGAAGAGAAGCGATCTGGTATTTGTGCAGTGGAGAGCTCTGAACTTGCGAAGTGGCAGAGGACAGGGAGCTGAGCGCGCGCTACGCAGCACTGCGTCCCCCTTTACGCACGGTGACGCGCACGCTCACCGGAGTCGCCGCTGCTTGACTGCCGCTCCTCCTGGAGAGAATCGCACATGAGCGCCCTGACAGACGCCAGTAGACCTTCACCGACGGACCACCGTCAGAGAGACTGAGGGAAGCTGTTGATCTCCGGTTTTTTCCCTCCACAGCTCCATTCCACACCCTGCGCTTCTCTGGATTACAGAGAGAGGAGCGGCCAGCCTCGGCGCAAATAACTCCTGAAAACCATGCACTGGTGGATGAAGTTAGTGTTGTTGTATAGCTGCTGCTTTGGAGCAAGTGCAGACTTCGATGGCAGGTAGGAGCTGATTATGTGACCTGAAAAATGCGTTTTAGGTGGATCAAATCTATTTCTCTTTAAAAAAATCGTGTGGCCTAAATTATTTCAAAGCTGCAGCGTTTATTTTTTCTTTTATTTGTAGAACTAGTATTAAATAAGTGTTGCGCCTGCTGATTGAGGGGACTTGGCACCTCTTTCATCCCGGCTGTTTTCATTAACAAACCAAAAGCCAAGTGCGTCCAAACAAGATTTCTCGGCGCCTCAGTGGACGCATTCTTGAGTAGCAGCCGGGATGCAGTGTTTATATTTGCAAATATTACGGCAGGAAGTTCTTGCCTTGTTGCAGGAGATGTCAGGCTGATTATTAAGTGACGTGACAGCGCGCAGCCCGGTGTTTCATGTTCCAACATGAAGAGTGTGGAGACGAGGCAGACCCTAAAGAATGCACAAGATCTTCATCTGCCCACAGCGGCAGCAGAGCTGGATACGCGGGATGATGGCGTTTCTGTCTTGTGTTTGCAGCTCAGAAACCCATCGTGGGTTCAGTTTCCTGAAGCTCCCTTATATGGAGATAAGATTAATAGTTTACATTTACTTGGATTGACTTACCCAGATACTTTAAACGTTCCACAAACCTTCCTTTTCTCTAATTTCTAAAGAAAATGCAGCTTTTCCCCTCTTAACTTGCCACCAAAACTGAACTATGTTTTAATATCAGGTGTCCTCTCCAGTTCAACCATGATCTAACATTTTCAGTCACTGCATATAGATGGCCATTGCCCCCTTCTTTTCCCATGCCTATAACCGGTCTTGGTATTAATGCAACAGAGATCTAAAGGCTATCATTGTTGTTTTATCAGATCTCTTTCCTCTTAATCATCCCTGTTTTTGTCTGCATGCGTGTCAGGCTTTTACTGATGAGGAGTGGAAGACTGACTTTATTTCACGCCTTGCCTTTGTGTAATTATCATTTATTTTAACCTTGCAGCAGCATATTGTGCATTATTAACATTCCTGCTGATGGAGTGGCTTGTCAGTATAGCCATAATTTGCCAATTTTTATGGGTATAGACTTGCTCAGGCTTGACTTTCTGCCCCAATATTAATTCATTGAGAAAATATCCCCTGAGCGCAAGAAAGGAAAAAAATCATTTATCACCCTGTCCTGCTCACTTACTGGATTTTCAAGAGGATTCTAGCCGGCTTGTCTGCAGGTTTCTGAAGGGTCCTTCACAGACATCACTGGAGAGATGCTTTTGTTCTTTAGGATCTTCTTACCTGGGATCAGGTGACCCTAAGAGCTAGTAGCTTCCTGTCGAAACACAGAAAAGGCAGTGGAGATGAGGATATTCTTCTCTAGTGATGTCATTGAACCAATTCAGCCGAGGAGCGCATACCAGACCTGCTGAGTCATAACCCAAAACCCTCTGATGGCAGGAGCTCTTGGCATTGTGATCCCAGAACCAAGTTTGAACTTTATGATAAGAAAGAGCTTCATATGATCAAAAATGTATTAAAAATATGAAATCTTGCATTGTTTTTTTTTGCCATATTAGTTTTCCTAAAGAGTCCTTTCATAGGCAGAAGCGGCAAAGTGAGTGTCAAATTTAGTCGGTTCTGCAGGAGGAGCAACCCGAGGTTAAGTTTTCTTTTCTGGACCAGAACCTGAACCACCAAGTATTTAAGTGTCAGAAAGCTGCTTTATATAGAATCTCAAATCAAACGTCAGACTTTGCCAAAGTCTAGACAAAGTTGATCCTAACTGCCATAAAATGCTATAATGGGTTTGACTTTTGCATCTGTTTTTTTTTATATCTCATGGAGAGGGGAGGATTGTGGGATTTTGTTAGGCATAGATCCTGCATTGGCTCCACAAAGACAGTGCTTCCCTGAATTGGGGTATGAGTAATTTCTGGGAACACTATTAGTTTGTGCTTTAAGAAAAGAAAAGCCTTAAATCAGTGCTTTTAAATTTCATTCCAGAATATTTAAAATATATATTTTTTTTAAACTAGGTACAACGTGGGGTTGGGTGTACCCCCCCCCCCCCCCCCCAGTGTTTTAGGAATCATGTCTTTTACCTCTCTTGTTTGCAGCATGTCGTGGGTTCAAGCCCGCAGACTTTCACACAAGGTTATAACTGAAGGGTCATTGGGTGTAACACCAATTCTGTTGCAGTGAAAATTGCTTTTCTGTGGTAACCCTTTTCAAATATGGGCAGACAAAAGATTTGACACAATTAATTCCTTTGCAATTTTTTTTCCCAAATTTGATCTGACACCCAGAATTCCGTATGTCGGTTCCAAAAGAGCTCCTACAGCAGGGCTGCCCAATCCTGGTCCTTGAGATCTACCTCTGTGCTTACAGTTCTCTCTGTTTCTGCTTTCTGCTGTTCAGCTGACTCAATTGTCTCCTTACTCTGATTGACTGAACACATCTGATCCAGGTAATCAGCAGCAAGATGTGCAGTGCGAGCTGAAAACAGGCAGTGTGGTGGATCTCAAAGATCAAGATTGGGCTAAAGCAAATGCAGATTTATAGTATAGCCTGGTTCCTTAATAGTTGGGCAACAACTAAAAAGGAGAAAACGGCAGCTGAACTTCTGTTTAGTCCGAATAGATGACTAAAAAGATAACTAAAAAAAAAAAAACAAGAACATGACATTTTATAATCACTGGAAAATTTAGCCAGGAGGTATCTGTATGAACGCTCTCACATCACTATTGTCTGTGAGTGTAAAATTCTGTTAATAAAGTGGAAAGTAAATACATCAGAGAAGTACACATTAACACAGACAGTAAAGAATAACAGCTGATATACTTGTTAGTCACATTGTCAGTGCGACTTTCATGCAGGCGTTAAAATACAGGTTACGTGAGAGGTTGATGGAGCTGCATATTGAGCCACTCCATCATCCCTGCATCCCAGCCTTTGAAAAAAAACTTGATTTAAAACAGTCTCAGAGTGAGGACATCAGCCATTTATACAACAAAGGGGCTACTGGTATTCATGGAAGAACTACTTTTTTATATAATCAGGTTATAGCACTTTATTCCAGACATTTAAGATCTTTTCTAAATGACTTAAATGTCACTAAATAAATAATAGGTTTGTAGTTTTGGTTCATTTATTTTAGTCAAATTGTCATTTATGTTTAGACTTTTAACTTAACTTTAATTTATGTGAAATGGTTTAATCAACAGTCAGAGATGTTTATCATTAGATTAAGCTTTAAGTACATTCTTATCTGCACAACATTGTCTAGTTGTTGTTCAGGGGCAAAGTTCTGAAAGTATATAAATGCCTTTACATTTTAAAATCTCTTGTATCTTAATAATCCTAAGGAAATTCAATAAAAGATGTATATATTGAAAAAAAAACATCTACACCAATGGTGCTATGTTTATATTTGAAAGAAAAAGAAGAAGAAGAAGAATAAATGCCGTGTTTGAATTGGTTTTCTTTGTTTAATTCAAGTAAATCTGTTGCAGCAGGAATATCTAAATTAAAGGGTGTGTTTTATTTTAAAAAGAACATGTGTGTGTGATGCAATCAAAAGTAAAAGAAATTACAATTTTTTTACATGCAAAATATTACACTGTTATATTTTAGATTACTATAAGTATTTAAAAGCCACATTTTCTAAACGATAAAAATAATAAAGGGTATTTTTGGGACATTTGCCGTCACTCGTTAGCTTAATGTAACTACCTGCACCAAATGGCTCTTTTGGTGCTAAAGGTTGGAGACTTCTGGGTTAAACCCACCCAGGACAGGAGTGTCAGGCCAAAGTGTAGTCATCCTCAGCACATCCCAGAATTTCATGGTTATGAATGTTTTAGTGGCTAGTTCATATGTCTTTGGCATCTCATGATCTCTGAGCTTTCCTTTAACAATTTGAGATCATGAAATCCCGGGAGACCTGTCCAAGATGTCCCCTGCCTTCGCCCACGAGTGGCCGGGATAGACTCCGGCAGCCCTGTGACCCCAAAAGGGACAAAGTGGGTTTAGAAGATGAATGAATTAATGAAATCCTGGGATTGCCTTCTTGTAATACATCTGTTATTAGGACAACTGAAATACATCAATGGAAGAAACCGGCTCGTGCTGCATCAGGCAGTCCACTGACTTCAGTTGTTGCCAAGTGGAATATGTTCACCACAGTGCTGCCCCATAAGAAACCTACCGGTATTTGCTTTGTTAAACCTAGCTTCTTATGTTTATATTTATTTCTTGCCTGGCAGACCTCTTACCTCTGTGCAGATAATCATTTCCATTGGCTGGGCTATTTCCTCACCTTGACATAAATCACCGGCTCATATTTAGTCAGTGTGGCCACATGGTGTTTTGTGTTAATGTGATGGTCTTGGCAGCCTGTGTGCAGACCTGGCAGCAGATGCAGCCGAAGTGGTTAATTAAACCGGCATGACACATTACGACTCCGCAAGCCGTCAGCTGAGCTCGGCAGGTTCGAGCAAGTCTCACGCCAAGATGCAACTGATGCAGAGGCAGAAAAATCCATTCAGCCATCATGGATTGATTAGATTATCCTCACTGTGATTGGATATTTTTTTCTTTACCTGCATGATCTTGATAAATAAGCAACTTTTGCTCTACTCAGTGAACAGAAACCTCACAACTTTTCAGTGTCAGTAAAGGGCAGTTAGCAAACGTTTTTGCGGTAAGTGGCGCATCTGAAGGACGGCAGCATCTGCACTGTAGATATCAGCCTCTCAGGCTCTTAGGGAAGGACTGTGTCATTCAGTCTGCAATTGAAAAGATTTGTTACAGTGCATGAAGGGTACAGGCGTGAAGGATAATAATTATCGTCTTGAGTTCCCTCAAGGCCCGAGGGCAATTTAGGATCCGCAATCAGGGCTTTGGAGTAATAAATACAGGTATTAGGCTCATGTCCAATTGATCTGGCCGCTTTTTAATTTATCACTGAGAACAAGCAGGCTTTCTTTATTGTTCAAATATTTCATAAAAATTCTAAATTTTCAATGCACGAGAGTTCAAAGAGAAGTAGTTTTGTATCTTTTTGATGTAATGAGAGAACACATTAGCTTGAAATTATACTAATTTCATAAGAGGGCATAGTTATGGTTTAAATTGATGCCTTTTGCACATTCATGTGAACTATTTTCCCTCTTTCTTTCCAACTCTTTCCTGCTCTTCCCCTCCATTCACCTAACGAAAAGGTCTTCTCTCATGGTTATGTCACCAGTAATAATTATGATGGAGTCCGAGATGACATTTTCAAGGGGATTTGCAGAGATGCATGAACATTAGTTGACAGAGGCCCTGTCTCTCTGTATGTGGTCAGAATGTCTTGGTGTGTTTGTTAATTGGATGCAGACGTGGGAGATTCCTGTATTGATAACTCAAAAAAGCAGTTGTGGAGAATGATACACGGATGACCAAAGAGCTGTCCTTAAAGAAGCATCAATGCGTCAGAGATAAATGTAAAGCTTAACATGTCACCATCTAATAAAGGTATATCTCCTTTTTGTTTTTTAAGGCTCAAAGCTTGATGCGTTTGACGAGACAAGTATCAGGATCTGATTTGTAAAATTGTACAATTTCACACCTGCAGATGTTCAATTAAAAAAAAGAAATTCAATACAAAGTAGTATTGCACATCTGATCTTGTGGTGAACTATAGATTAAATGGTTTACTATTCACACCCTGCCACTAACACTAGGAAAATAGACGCTGATGTAATTTTGTCATAAACAAACAAACACATAAATGCTGCACAAACTTCCATTTTTGGCTGACTTTGGCTTGGGGTTTAGATGTCACGCATCACTTGCACAACATTTTATGCTCCTGAAAGCCAGACTGATGTTTTTTTTTGTCTCAGTTTTTGTATCAGTTTTATCTCAGACTCAGTTTGGTTTAATCCTTTTGCAAAGTTTTCTGTTTTACACTATAACTGTGGAAACTGACACCGTTCTGACAGATTTGAAATCCTTCAAATTTTTGTTTAGGTGTTTGTTGTAATTGAAAAAAGGTAAATAACAAAGCTTTATCACCCAACTGAACTTTCCGGAGCCTCTAAATAAGCTATAATTTGACTATTTTGGTTTCACATCAGGTCCATTTTCTGTTGGATCATAGTATGGTCATTTTTATGCTCACAAATGATCTCCTTTTTCCCCCCACAATGCGCATGCCAGGATTGTTGCTTGTTACTATAGCAGCAAAAAGCACATGGCAGGAAAACGTAGTTGCAGGACAGATCTACCCAGGGAAATTAACAAAACAAAAGGTCTGGGTTGTTTTTCAAAGGTATAAATAGAGAAAAAGATCCCAAAAAGACCTGTCTTATGTGTATTTGTGATGTTAATCTGCCATCAATTCAAGTCTTTTCTTTCTCCTTTAATTTTCTCTCTCTTTTTCTCTCATTCCTAATTTCCACAACACTTGTTTCCCCATTTGCTTCCTCATTTATCATTACTTTATTCTTTCCTCTTTCTATCTTCTTTTTCTCTGTGTCTGTTTTTGACTGAGTGCCTTCCTGCTTGCCAGGCAGCGGGCAAACCTTTTCCTGGATCTGCCACTCTCACTTAGCATCCGCCAGTTTACTTATTTGTTTATTTATTTTCAAAGCGGTGATTGGCAGGGGGAACAAGCATTAGCATTTCCCCCCGCCTGGTGGAAAGACACTAACCGGTACGAATGGATATCAGGGAAAGGATGCGCTTTGAACACGGAGCAAATGCCTCACTTTCTCGCACAGATGCCAAATGAAACATCTTTTGTGTAAATTAGGTATATCAAGAGAGCTTCTGCCATGTTTTTTTCAGGGTTAAAGTGTTTCCAGATCTTTTGAATAAAAAGAGGTCTTCATTTTCCACATAATAAACTTCATACCCTCCTATAACAAAGCAGCCATTTAATAAAAATGTTTTCTATTAGCAAAAGAAAATTCACCTGCTCATTTTTAGTTACCATGTTTTCATAGAGCTTTGGTGAATTATCCAGCACAAGATTCCATCAATACACTACATTGAACTTATTCATGTTCCGTGTCCTCGTTGAATCTGTGATCAGCCTGGGTGCAGATAAGAGAGATAATGCAGAATTTCCCATGTACCCATTTCCATTGATAAAACATTAAGTTACAAGTAATATTCTGCTGCCAAATGCCCCGATGAAGAGTAGTGTCTTGAAAATAACCTTTATCTGTCTGAACTGCTCCACGTGTGGCTGTCTTTTTTCTTCGTGGCGGGAATAATAGCCTCTGCTGGCATCAGAGTGTGAATTGTGGAAAACATTACGTTTTCAAGGGCAGCACGAAGTCTGTGGAGAAAGAAACCTCGGCAGAGACGTGGTTCTCTCAGATCTGTGGGGCAACTCAAGGCCAAATTCTAACAGGCAAACTTTCAAAGCAGGTCTCTAATAAAAATAAAAATACTGATAATAATGTAAAAGTTATACCTTTTCAAATATATATATTTTTACTGCTATTTATGTCAGGTAAACGGCGAAAGTTAAACCAAACAGCAGTATATTTAAATATTAATTAGTGAAGAAAATTACAAGACATTATTAACAACTTGGTAAGATAATCATTTTTGGAAGCAATATTTTATCATAACTTATTTTTGTTGCAATAAATTGCATCTAAAGTAAAATATAACACCTTCATGCAAACAAAAATTCTGCATAAAATTGGGTTTTTGAAAAACTTGAAGGTATTGCAAATAAAAATAATTTATTGTAAAAGTGCATTCTGGAGAAATGTGTTAACCAACTTCCAGATTTTTACAATTTGATGAGTTTTTAGTGTGGATTTGGATTATTAAAATATAAAGTTTATGTCTCATTAGCTGTGATGCACCTAGGTGGGGGAAATTTGTTCTCCACATTTGACCCATCCCTGGGTGAGCTGCAGACACAGTCGCACTCTGGAACCATATGGGGGTTTAACCCCTGAATCTAACCCCTTAATGCTGAGTGTCAAGCAGGGAGGCATTCAGTCTTTAGTATAACTCAATTGTAGATTTGAACTCATGACCTACCAGTTTCAGGGCAGACACTCGTCCACAAGGACACTGACAATTATTTACAGCTAATTCTATCACATTCCGCCATTCGATTTATAGCAAATGCTCCCTTCAAAACCCACCACTGTACCCTCAACTCATCACTAAATTGGACCTCTCTATTCACTTGCCGTAAAATTCATTGGTTGCTGTTTATTAACAAAACTCTCCTAGGCTTTCTTCTTTTTTGAGCCAGGTTCCCTTTATCCCCCTGACTCTGTGAACAGTCCCTAAATCCAACTCCTCATCGGGTTCTTTATCCTTTCAGTCTGCAGCTCCCAGAGACTGGAATAATTTACAAAAAACCTTTAGAATACACCTTTTTTTTCAAAGACAAGTTTTAAAAGAAATCTTGTTAAAGAAAAATGTTATTGTAACCTAGTTTAATGATTCTAATGATTTTAATTAAACTAAATTCAATTCAGTTTTATTTATATAGCCCAATATTACAACAATAGTTTTCTCAATAGGCTTTATACCGGTTTTTATTATAATGAAATTTAATATTTTAATTTTGTAATTATTTTAATAATTGTCTGTGTTATTGCTATTTAATCCCTATGCTATTTTTTCTCTCTGCCTTTTATTTCTGTCTCTCAAAAGGTCTTCCCTCTTTCCAGGCCACAGTTGAAAATTAAACTTTTTTCATAATCTGCCTTGCCTGGATAAATAAAGGTTAAATAAAAAATAAAAAAATAAAAATAAAAAAAAAAAAAAAATAAAAAAAATATATATATATATATATATATATATATATATATATATATATATATATATATATATATATATATATATATATATATATATATATATATTAATAAGAGTCTGTTGACCATACATTATTTTGTTTAAAAGCTACATACTACTTACTGTATGTAAGTAGCTACGTACATATTTCTGTGGATGTGTGCGCAAAAACATCTGTATTATTACAGTGTAATTAGATTTTTTTTAGTACAATATTCAAGCCGGCTAAGATCTAATCTCACCATCCGTCACAGGTGGCCGCGACAGATGGCGTCATCCAACGGCCTGTGTCGATACGGAGCCAGGGTGGACTGCTGCTGGGGGTGGACGCGCCGCTCGTGGGGTCACTGCCAGCGTGAGTGCCTACATGCCTGCTGCTGCTTTTGAGGGCAAAGGGGGACTAACCAGGTTGCAGGGTTTCACGCTGGTTTCAAACGTGCCGTTAAACGGAGTCCTGCCGCAAAGACACAAAAGCATCCACACACGGCTAACGGGACTCCCCACCTGGTGAAGTCTTTAAGGAAAGATTTATTACCATGTCTGGCTGATACTGTTGGCCACCTGACTTTTATATTCACACTGCATGTGGCCTTCACGAAGAAGAGAACAGGCCAATGGATGAATAGAAATTATATTAGAATAAAGGGTGAAAAAAGCTAAAAACATGGTTTTTGACATTCTCTGCTGTGCCCACTTTGAGGATTCAGAGGATGTTCCTTAATGCATGTCTTTGTGTAACATTTTCAGCATAAACACTCTCTGTTCCCTGCCATGTTACCCAGAGTCGTGAATGTACTAGGGGGTTCCAGATCGGGCCTTTTTCCTCACAAAATGTCAATTTCTTTGCATGGCTTGATGCCTGAGACTCTTGCCGCTTTGCTGTGGACGTTTGCTGAAGAAAGCAGATTGCAACACATACAGTAAATGTGCCTTTTTCATGGTGAGAATTTATCAACCTGCATTTCATAAAAACAGAAGGAAAATGCTAACCACTCTGACACAGAGGTTAAAAATTCATCCATCTCTTTTTGCAACAACAGTTTTGTACTAAAACCCTCAAAGATTTAACAAATCTATCTAAAACGTGCTCCTTAAATGGTGCAGTTCTGTAAGGTCAGCTTGATCCATTTAGCCAGTTTAATCACCTAAATCACAAAAAGATCCTTATCAAAAGAAAAGGATTACAATTATGTTACAATAAGAATAACATTTTTACACTTCCCTTTTAAGTCAATCCGCTGAGTGCCATTTGTTTTTGAATGTTGCTGTTTGTGCTTCATTCTAGTCCTGTTTTGATTTATTGGGGACAAATCTACGGTGGCCCTAACATACAAATCACATCAACAAATCACTCAGAAACAATAAACATCACAATGACAATTAGAAAAGCAAAAAAATGGAGTAATAAAAAAACACCATTACATTTTAGAAGTCAAAGCAAACTTCCAGAAACCAAAATACAATTTAAAAAAATGAAACATTTTGGAAAAACCAAAGTAATTTAAAGAAATCAAAATAAAATGAAACACAATAAGAAACCAGAAAAGTTTGGTACCATGGGACATTACTGATTGGATGATGACATTGGATTTTTAATGTTTGAGTTTTTTAAATGTGTCTTCAATGTCTGCATACTTACAAAGTTTTATGATTAGTTCAGAGCATGTCCAGTATTGCTTCAAGCCAGAAAATCCTTTGTTGACATCCAAACAGCGATGTCCCATAGTTCTGTTCTGGTTTCTTACTGTGTTTCATTTTTTAATATTTCATTTTGATTTCTGGAAATTACTTTTGTTTTCCATATTTTTTTTTTTTAAATTTAGCTTTTCTTACATTAAGTGATTTGTTGGTGTGAATTGCCCTTCAGGGCCACCGTACAAATCTGGCCCTCTCTTTGGTCACTATCTTTTTTTGGTTGCTTATTTTATTTTTTTCAGAGGAAGATGAACTGTCCTGGATCATGGCATCTGCACAAGCTAGCTGGCTACCAGATTTGATCTAAAGTGGTCAAATTTATTTATCTCTTATGGGACTGCACATCCTATTCTGAACAAATAGGGTGGAAGGAAAATAAAAAACCGCCTGATATTTGTGTTTATAGTCTATGCTAAAGATGTAATTTGAGGATTTAAGGACTAGCAAAGTTTGCCCACAGACTTAAGCTAATGTGCTCAATGAAAGTGTCCTGCAATGGCACAGTTGTGGTATTTATAAGGAAATGATGCCATAAACCACCACAAAGAATTCAGTTGTGAGTAATATCATCTGTGACAACCACTAAGTGACAGTGCAACAACAACAAAAAAGAAAACAAAAGTATTCACAACACTTAATTCAATATTCAGAAATGTTTCAAAATTTGCCTTTTAATTGGAAATAATGGAAAAAAAGCACAAACCCTGCTTCTGTTTCGCAAATGTCTTTTTTTTTTTTGCATTTAATGATTTAACTAAATCTTCAAGGTGATTCATTTATGCATCGTATGAATTTTTAACTAATCCAGGACACTTTGCAGATAATTAAAATAATTTAAAACAAGTTAATTTGATTACCCGTCAATTACAATCTGTTCCAATCCAATTAAATTACCATGTATTCAATAAAAAGCCAAAATTCATAAAATCTAAGAAAAGGAAGAGAGTCCATCACAAGATCAGCCCCATCTGGTGATGGAGTGCATTTGAAAGTTCCCTCCATGGAAAAGGCCTGAAAATGGATCAGTCCTGCATGTCCACTGCATCCATTAACTCACATATACAGTATGTTAATCGACTTATTTTGTTAATATTGTCTGAATTGTGTTTTGCTATATGTGCAGCTCATACTTTTTTTGTTTTTTCTACATTTAATGTTTTATTGTGGAAAATGTGACACACACACTGCTTGATTTGGTTGTATAGTTAACACATTGATGCCTGAATTTATTTCCAGCAATGAAAAAAGAAATCACTTGTTTTTTTTTTCAACTAGATGCTAAATTAAGGTAACTTTGGAGCCAAAGTGCACGGAGCTATATTTGCATCAATAGGTGTCAAGGGGTTAAATAACAGATGAGATGTGGAGCCAGAAAAGCAAGTTATAGTTGTGTTTATTGGGGGGAAAAACTTACATTTTGAAATATAAATTATTATTTTGACATGATTTTTCCCAAAGACCCCAAAGATCTTGGCTATTGAACTGCACAGCCTGTGCTGGATGATACCGGGCAGCTCCAGTGACATTCAGAGCCAGGGTCAACTGTCCTCCTGGCAGGAGTCAGCAACAGAGCATTCAGAGCTTCCCAGTGCATCTTCACTGGACTCTTTTTAGCTTCTCACGTGATGTAAATTCAGGCTAAAGCTAGCTGTAGACAAAAAGCACTTTATTATCTCAGCAGCTTAAATTTGGGAGCAACCAAGGAATCATATTCTCATGGTTAAAGCTCAAATGTATGCAAATACAAATTAGGTTATATTTATCAATTCAATAAACAAAACTGTCATTGTTTTGCCTTTCAGAACACTAATGTTGATAGTGAATTGTAGGTGTCTATTTTTTTTTTCAACCGTAATCAAGCCCAATATAAAAACCATGTTTGTGTTAGATACTGACCATCGAAAGAGCAGTGTGTGAGCATTTTCTCTTTGTTGTTCTGGAGTCTCTCATGCCTCTTGTTGAGAAAAAAATGTCAGCTAATTTTTGAGCTGAACTACAAAGCTTTTACTGTCGCCACTTGTCTTTTATCCCTGTGTTAAATTGCTCAGCGAGTGATTGCTTTAACGCTTCAAAATGCCACTCGCTGGGCACAACTTGGATCCATTCACCCACAATCGGCCTTCCATCAATTTAGGAAGGCTGCGATTTAGAGGGGGTGAGGTGGAAGGTTTCTGCAGAGAGTGTAGTCATGGGTGTGCGTGGAGCTCTGTGTGAGAGAATGCTTTTGGAGCAGATTTTTTTAAGCTTCGGCGGCTCTCATCCAAAGAGCACGATGCTCATTTTGTGCGACTTCTCTCAGAATCAGAACTGTACTGGATCAACGTCACAGATTTTTCTTAACTCCCAGATATAGGTGATGAAGAGAGG
Organism: Oryzias latipes; assembly: GCF_053564925.1. NCBI lineage: Eukaryota > Metazoa > Chordata > Actinopteri > Beloniformes > Adrianichthyidae > Oryzias > Oryzias latipes. Next base: position 27,370,690 of record NC_136237.1, on the reverse strand, counting down.
AAGATTTAAAGTTAAAAACCTGTGGTGCATTCAAAATAGTTTAGAGGTTATTACTAAGACTGGATTCTTCCTACAGCCAACTGAGACATCATGAAAGGGAGATTATAATGAAAAATCAGGCAGAGAAAGTGATAGAGAGCATTGCTTTTAGATTTATGGTGGAGGTAACCTCCATTCATAACCATCTGACAGGTCATTTGAAAGGCAAACCCATACCTAAATTCTCTTCTTACCTCGTTTTGCCATCACAGTAACTACTTGAACTTTTGCAAATCTAAGGTTTTAGAGACAGGTCTTTCTCAGACATTAAACAACAGAATATTCTGTTACTGCAGCACAACTAGATGGCTTGCCTGAGACGAATTGCAGAATGGAACAGTTAATTGATTAGACTTGTTTAACTATGTTTACGGTGAAGTATTTTTATTTTATTTACATAGGTTATATAGACCCTTTCAAAAATTGCAATATCATGGAAAAGTGTATTTATTTCCATAATTCCATTCAAAAAATGTTTTAACCTTCATAGAATATAGAATTGATTTCAAGCATTTATTTGTTTATTTACACTAGAGTTTCAGCTCATAAAACCCACAAAAAAAGGATTTCAAAAATTTTAGAAAACTGTGGAAAAATCACCATTTACTGCTTAGTTTTGCAAAATGATGAGACATAGATTATGATCACAACAAATCAATCGAAATATATATTTTTTTCAAAACATGTGGATCGTCAGTACTTCTTAGTATGGGCAGGGGTCAGTTACCCGACGGAAGATGAAATCTGCATCTCCATCCAGATCCTCAGCAGAAGGAATCATGAAGTCCTCTAGAACATTCTCCCAGACTGTTGCAGTGATTTTGAATTGAAGAAAGCAGATTTCACCAACACCAGCGCCGGACTTTGCAGCCCAACTCATGACTGACTGTGGAGATTTCACTCTGGACCTTTAGCAGCTTGGGTTTTGCCTCCTCGCCAGTCTTCCTCCAAACCCTTGGACCTTGATTCCCAAATGAAAGACAGACTTTACTTTCATCAGAGATCTTGTATCACTAGCCAACAGTCCAGTCTTTCTTCTCCTTGGCCCAGCTGAGACATCTCCTCTGTTAGTCCAGGCTCAGAAGTGGCTTGACCCGACAGTTGTAGCCCATCTCCTGAATGCATCTAAAAGTGTTGAAGCTGTTCCTCCACCTCGTTCCACTCTTTCTGGATGTCTGCAGGTTCTTGAATCTTGTCCTTTTGATAATCCGCAGAGGGCCAAAGTCTTCTCTTTTACTGGTGCATCTTCTCCTGCCACATTTTGCCCAAACAGTAGATTTCCATTGATTTGACACAGCACAACAGACAACAGCCAGCATCCTGAGCTTGCAATAAATTAAACATTGGGCACCGAATCTCCATGAACGTTTTTTTAACAGTATATAGAAATAAATACACTTTTTCATGATTTTCAATTTTTTTTGGAAAAGCTCCAATTATTCTAATAAAAAAGCACTAAAACTTGAAACATACCTCCAAGCAGCACAGCTGTATTTAAGTGAAAGAAGAATCAATTTTAAATCAGGTCTTTAAATACACAATCAACTTTGCATGTGAAGTTGTGATTCTTCTATGGTCATTTCTCAAAAGATCTCTGACTTTCTCTTAATTAATCTTATTAGAAAAATAGTAAGTCTCATTTTGAAATACAGAGATTGCATATCATAAGCCCCTCAGAATGCTCGTAGGGGATTTACAAATCCATTAAGTGCAGGGTTTAGTTGAATTGAGTGCACTCTTTCTCTCTTTTTGATACTGTGGGCCCGATTAAGCCAAACTTTTGAACTGGTAACGTGAGCTAGCAACTGAGCTGGGCAAGGATAAAAGTGAAACCTCAGCTAATATAATTCACTTTATCATGATTGTCTGTGGGTTCTTTGTCTCTGCCACCTGCTTTCATTATCCCTGGGCTCAGAAGTTTGTTTAAAAATGTTCCCTTTCATCTGTTTGAAGTCAGAGCAAGGCTTTGTTAAAACTTGAGGGAAAATCCTGCAAAAATACTGCAAATACTACCAGTATTTCTTGATTTAGGTTGCTTCTACACAATAAATGGATGAAGTTTGAATGATCAGTGAAGTCCCAGTAATTTTTGACACCTTTTGTTTCTCAGATTCTCAGGCACAGTCCTGCAGTTCCTAATGCTGCTCAGATGGGGGCGGTGTTGCCCGACCAAAGCAGGAAAATAAAGAAGAAATGAATAGCTAGTTTATGTAGTGATAAGTGCCCGTACAGTGTTCCCTTGTTTATTGTGGCATTTATGTTCTAAAGATAACCCACAATAAGTGAAATCAGCAAAGTAAGACAATAGATGTTTTAAGGCTGTAAAACCCCTTAGTACGCAATTTGTACACTTTTCTCATTCAGACATGAACATTTTCACTCTTTTCTTTCTTGTTTTAATTCTCAGCGTTTTGAAGAAAAACAAGTCAAGTTTACAGAATGAAAAAAAAGATCTGATCGCAATTGAAGATTTTTGTAAATTTGGCAAACTGGACGCATTCTGTACAGGAGAAACAGCAGGGAGCAGGTTAATTGACAAGGTCAACAGCCAATCATGACGCAGAACAGAGCCGTGCACTGTAAACAGAAGAAACAGAAGAAGAAAAATCAGCATCCAAAATTTCACTCTAAAAGCTCTGATCACTGCACAGTAAAAGATACGACTCAAAGACAGGCAGTCAATTCAAAAAGTAAGCAATTTCTTTGAAACTGTTGACTTTTTTAAAAATGTCTAGCACTTGATCTTCAGAAATGAGCCTCTTGATAAAGGTGCTTCAGCCACTTGGGAGCTGGAAGCTGCTTTCTCAACGATGTAGTTTCTAACAAATTGGTAATATTTTAACACGATGTGGTGAGAAGGTGAAGAGAAAAATTGGCATCTACTCATCGCAGAAAACCTCAGAAAGTTACATTTGAAGTTGTCCAAACAGTTGGAAGTGATTGTATCTCCTTGAAGGCTAAAGTGCAACACAAAGTGTTTGTTACATATTGAATCACTTGAAATGCGACCGTTTCTTTTTGGTAGAATAACTTTTATGAGTGCTTAAGACCTCAGTGCATTATATGTCTTTATTTATACTTCACATAGATAAATGACGAGAAGACATTCATCTAGATCAGGGTGGGCAAACTACGGCCCGCCTCCATGTTTGGTCCAGCCCATTGAACAATATCAGAGACCCATGTTTTTTATTTTTATCTGGCCACACGATCAAGACCCGCATAGAACATGTAAGGGTTAATGGCCGACGAAGTATGCATTATCGCGGAAGCAACCGTCTGACGCAAAGCGGAGGACGGTTGCATTACGGTATGCATTAATCGCAGAATGGTTCAGGTGGACGATTGAGGCTTTCACGGCGTGCGTTAAAAAGTGATAATGCGTACTTCGAAGGCCGTTAAACCACTTAAACTACTTGTAAAGCCACTTAAACCACTTGTCCGCATGATGAAGCAAAATGTTGTTTTAAAGAAGCCGGCGCAGTGATACGAAACATTTAAGCTAGGTGACCGGAACTTCTTTTTTCACCGTGTGGTCATCAGGTTTTAACGCACACCCAGCAGCCAATCAGAATCGAGTATTCAACCGGACCATGGTATATAAGACATTTTATTCCACCTACTGCAGTCTGTGCTCCAACCGTAAACTCTGTAAAATCCCTGTCAAATAAAACAGAAGACAGTCTTCTCTTTCTACGTTGCAGTTCATCTTTCCCGGTTTAGCTCATTCTTTTAGAGCCATCATGCAGCCTTTTTTAAACAGCGCACCCTGTTCTGTGTCCTGATTGGCTGGAGACCCTGTCCGTGCCGTGTCTCCTATACAGAAACGCGGAGCTCTTCAAAACAGAAATCTTTGATTGATCAGGTCTTTGTTTTCATTCTAAGATTCTGGACTTAATTTTCTATGAAGGTTGGAGAATTTAAACAAGAGAAAAGTTGAAAATGTTCATGTCTGTCTGAGAAAAGTGTAGAAAGTGGGCAGTGAGGACTTTTACTGCCATAATCGGACTCCGTGGATTTCACCGATCACGGTTATTTTTTTGAACGTAACTCCTGCAATAAATGAGGGAGCTCTGTACCGGTGAAAAGGTAACGCAGACATATGCGTAGCTGCAGGAGAAGACATAGACATTTGCTTTTTTTAAATTATTACTGGATGAAAAAGAGACGTGCAGGACACAGCTGCTCAGTTTGGATGCAAACTGTGAGACGTGTGAGGAGCTGCAGCCCTCAAAGTCTCAGAGGGAAAATGATGGGAGAGGATCCACTATTTATTGTTTTTTCTTTTTTAATATATCATTATTTTTTCCTGACTTATTGTCTTTGAAAATCACAGTTATTTGGTCATTTTTTCATTTCATAAATAGTGTTATTTATTTTATTAAAAGGATCATGAATTAACAAAACTTTATTATAGGGCTTTACAATAAAAGAAAGATCAAAAAAGTTTAAAGAAAAAAGAGTTATTGTGGCCCTCAGAAGAAAAGTTAGGGAACTCCACTCTAGCATCCATGTGGTGCTGGAAGATTTGTTGTTTTTCATTCTTCCCATCATTCAAAAACCACATGCACGCAGCATTTCTCTAAGTTTTACACAAGGCACATCAATTGGCTCTAAAATAAGAACAAAAGTTTTAACCTGAAAACTCTAAAATGCTCTGTTTTAAAATATAATTTTCAATCCAAATGGTTTCATCCAGATTCCATGTAATTCCTTTCTCACTCCACACCACTGCTCCTGGTCCGGCCGTTCTATCCAATTTAGAACCCTATGTGGTCCCCTGTTTTATTCATAAAACAAAGACATGTGTGGCTCCAGAACTCCAGATTGTTTTTCGTGTTCATTTGTTCCCAGGAATGTTTCCTTGTCAAATTGACCTGGCTGTGCGCTCATCAACATCACCTTTTGGTTTGTGTCCTCCCAAAGACTAAACAACCCCTGCCATCTTTGTTTGTATGGCTACTTCTTTTGCAGCTCTCTTCGCCTTTACTCACAGAGTAGTCGGGATAAGGTGCCAGCCCCAAGGTTAGCTCCACAAGTTTCTTGAAATAATCTTCCGGGATGTCTTCTGTTTGGGGCACATCCTCTGAATCCTGGACTCACTCACTTATTTAGCGAACCCAACACTCCCTCCCACTCGCTTGCAGCACTAACCAACACCTCCTCCCCCCTCTTAACAGCAGCTAACGTTTCCCTTCTGCCCTCAGATCTATGCAAATAACCCACACCCAGCAGACCCAATGTCACTGGAAGCCATGTCTTACATGAATTATTCTGAGAAATATTTTTTTGGAGGTTATGAATATTCATGCCACCCTCTGGACCGCCACTTTATATATTAATGTGGCCCTTGGAGGTGAAATCCACAATGTATGTAGTGATAGTCAATAATCTACCCATGCTGTGCTTACATTGCAGTGATGATGTTAGGTTTACTCATTTTTACTCTAGCACATTCATCAATCAGTAGAAATGATTGCCCATCTGTTATGTTTCAAGTAAAAATAATATTCAATATTTACTAGTTTCAGAATTTACCATTTTTATGAGTTTAAGCACAAAAACAGTCATAATGACTATGATTTACTGTTATTAAGCATGATTCTATTCTGCACAGGTTTATTTTAGAGCATCAGCAATAGTTTATGAATGAATTGAAATACGGTTTCTCTCAGCATTCTTTTGTATGGATGAGTGGCGGATCAAATTAGATTGGTTAAATAAACAGCATAGTGTTATGGAACAGGACTCATTCATTTTGCATTTGACCTTTTATTCTTCATTCAAAATTTAGCTGTTTTAACCTCAGCTGTAGTTAATAAATGCTGCTGTCTTTCTGTCTGCTGGACATGTCCACAAATAATTACGTTTGCCTCTAATCAAGCCAATCTTCATCAAGGAAACACAACATCCAAGCAGGCCGCTTGGATATGTGCTCAATTCTTTTCATCCGTGAACAAAGTTGAGATGAACATCTGCTTTCTTTTTAAGTTTATCAAGTGAATTTGAGGCACATACAGGCATTAGAGGACCTGCAGAACAAAGAAAGAAAGAAACTAAAGTAACTTTAAACTGAGGAATGAACTCACTATTGAAGCATGGAGGTTAAAAACGCACTCTATTTTAAGAGCTTTCCCAGTGGTCTTTATTTATTTTTTTTAACTTGTCCTGTCCAACAGCTGGACAAACAGATGACACCTGAATACCTCTTGTGTTGGACATATTTTACTTTAACCACAGGGGTTCTGAATTTTTTTGACAAACCAGAGGTATGTCTGAATAAACCCCTTTTGTAATCAAGGCCAATCTTTATTCATTTTAATTGTATTTGAAGATTTTTTGTGTTGGACCGGATGGAAAAGGAAAGGAGGGAGGAAGAGAGAGGGATGTCAGAGAGGGGGGTAGAAGGGTGATTATAAGGGGGGGGGGGGGGGGGGGGGGGTAAAACCATGAAGCAGCATAAAGCAACAAGTTGCTGGATGTTTATCAATACGGTCAGGTTCAGATGTACTATAAATCTAGAAGGGGCGGGGCCTGTCTGGTGGTCTTTTAGTTATGCTTATGGCTGTTTTTGCCCAAAAAACAATACAAAAAAACTGTGCTGTTTTCTAAGACATAGTTTCTCCAGATCAGGATTTTTTTATTTGAAGCGTTAAGACGATAAATAAAACTATAGATAAAATGTCTCAACAAGGTTCTGAGAGTATTAACCCCTGCACTGCTGCACCACTGTGGCCGTTTTACTAAAATATTTAGGGGGTCATTACAGGCAACCTGGTCCCTCTTCATGCTGGATGCCCTGTAGTTGGTCCACAGGTGGGCAGTATGCAATAGCGTGCAGTAAGTTTTGAAAATAGGAATTTTAAGATTGTCAGAACATGAATAAAACCTGCTTGCAAGCATGTTTGCCTGAGCATATAAAATACGCACACCGTTGTCTGTGGATATCATCATCTGTAAGTTTATTATTGATGACACGTCAAAGACATTTTACTTAGTGACAGACATCAAGCTCAGAATCAGACAGTTTAAAAGCAGAAAAATTTGTTGTAACGACATCTTTTGTACGACAAATCAACACAGCACCTTTATTGAAATTGTCTAAAATATCTTTTTTAAAACCAAATTCACTACAGATATTTTAAAGTTGTTGCAATCCGGAGCTGCTGTTGCTAAAAAACAACAAAATCCTCTGCATACATCAGATGATTTACTTTAAAACCACCAACCATACAATTGGTTTTACATGCCAATAGAGTTTGTTTTAAGATAAGTCAGTTTGTTTTTTTCTTTTTGAAGATTTGCATCTTAGCTTTAACGCTAAAGGTCTCACCTATGAAGAGAGGAAACCAAACATCCATTTAACATTAGTCTGAATTGATGCCTTTTTGTGATAAATAGGGAATCACCATTACAACATCATTAAAATCTACATTCAAACACATCATTATGCACTGCCGTAATGACCAAAGCAGTAATTAAATCATCTAATAGCTTTTTTGTTTCAACTATGACATAATTAATGAAGCTTTAAATAAAAATCAGCCCCACTTTTCAGACGTGCCATGCAGCAAACTGCAGGGAGCTCATCCAGATAGAATGGAAGGGCCTCCAGCTTACTGAGACGGAAAGTGAGTCAGTGGAGCTGTACGACTTCATCTTTGTTCAGGCTCCAATTATTGCTATTTACGCACCGTGTAAGATCTGCAGGGCAGCTTTTTACTGACAAACTAATTATAAGCTCTTGTTTTTTGGTGTTTTAATTGTTTCAGTTTCTGTCTGAAAGGAAAATATTCCCCCTCTGGTCGTGGAACCCTGTGTAAATGTCAATACTCTGCTCTTGCTCTATTTTTTCACCCCATTTTCTGGATCAAACAGTAAAAGTCAAGAGTTTTCATGTTAAGAAAAAACATAAGCTGAGTCGAATGTACCGGTAAGCTGGATCGTTAATTCTTGACACTGGTCTTTCTATATAGATTAACTGACTGCTCATTTGGAACTTTGCTGACAGTTTAAACTGGAATTAGTCACATCACAACAGCTCAGAAGTCCTCTCACTGGCTTTCATTTACCTTTAGAACTGATTTAAAAGGCAACTGTTAGTTTGTAAATCTTTAAGTCTCATTCCAATCATCTTTTGATCTAAAACAAAAGCGTGGCTATCATGATTATGTTGTTTTTTGGCAAAATAAAAAAAACGATGTCCTTTTTCTAGGATCTAGTTTCCGCAGAGCGGCAGCAGGTAATTAAAAAAATGTGCCTCTGCCTTGTGGGTGGAAATGTTGACCTGCCCCTTCCGCTAACTTGCAGCACCTCACAACCCCAACATAACATTACCGGTGCAGCAAAAATGGTGTTGCTTTATGCTGCTTCATGGTCTTACCCCCCTTCCCCTCCTATTATCACCCTCCTACCCCCCCCCCCCCTCTCTCTAACGTCCCTCTCTCTTCTTCCCCTCTTTCCTTTTCCGTCCGGTCCAACACCAAAGATTTTCAAACATGATTGAAATTAATAAAGTTTGGCCTCAATTACAAAAGGGGTTTATTCAGACATACCTTTGGTTTGTCTGAAGATTAATAACCCCTCTTGTTAAAGTAAAATATGTCCAACACAAGAGGCCCTCAGCTCTCATCTGTCTGCCTAGCTGTTGGACAGGACAAGTTAAAAAAAAAAAAATGGTGAGCAAATTGGAGCTGTCCAGCCGTATAGTTTACAGACAGATGCCAGATAAGACAGGAAAACAAACACGTACATGGATGTAATTGTCTGCAAGTGGATGCATCAGAATGGAGAGGAACAGGGAGCTTGTGGCTTGCCGATTGTAGATTCTATGTCACGCCTACAGGCTTTTTGCATTTCACAACAATTTGAATAAAGAAATACTCAAAAAGGCAGTTTTAATCTTTATTTTCTTCATATATATCCTCCGTCATGAGAAAAAATAGACAAGAAAATGAAGAAAACAGGATTTTAATACCTGTCAGATTTTTTGCTGGTAAACCTACTAAACCTATGACATCTGTAGGAATCAACCAATAGAAGTTGAAGGGGGAGACTCTACTTCCCAAGGGAGCTAAGCTTTATCTATTTTTAAATCCAAACTTACCTTTTTTATTTAACCTTTTTGCTGGTGTTATTCTTTAGCATGCACACCTTTACTGCTGCAACCCTCTCTTCAACCCTTTAACATTTTACTTTCTCTAAATTTTATGTTTCATTTTTCTTTGGGCATTGCTTAATTGCTGTTGGTGCTTTTCCTATCTCCTGTGGTGCATTTCTGATTCAAAGCTGCAGTACAAATAAAACTGCCTTGTCAAGATCCAGAGAAATGTTAACTAGAGGTCAAAGTTTTGGGGTGTTTTGTGACCTTTGGACTACTTTAACAATTTTTTATGCTGCAGTGAAGAAAATATTCCTTTTTTATAATGGTAGAATTTCCAGTGACAGATTTCTCAGTCATGATAGCATTGCATATTTCCTGTGTGAAGGAGTCATGATGCTGCAAAATTACAACAATTATGTGGGATTAAGAGCTCTGTGTTCCAGATCTGGTACAAACCTCTCTCCTAATCTTTGACCCCTCCCTGAACAGCGGTGTGTCAGCCTGCCTGTAAACATGGAGACTGTGTTGGACCAAATAAGTGCAAGTGCCACCCCGGCTTCACCGGAAAGACCTGCAATCAAGGTGAGTTTTTTTTCCTAAAAAGGTGTACACTCTGATAACCATTTTTTTTTCTTGTAAGGGAAGTATCCAACATAATAAAAGGGGTTTGGCTATAAGTGTTCCTCATACCGAACAGGCTTCATGGCAGCTGACATAAATATTCTTGAAAAAACAAACCAAGTAAAGGAGAACGCCGGCCTTAGCAACAGCAGGGTATATCAACCGTATTGTGGTCACAGTCTCCATGGCACTTTTCCAAAACAGTAAAGCAGCAGCTGGAACTGACGCTGCTTTGCCCTTACTTGACAGTATTGAGTTGCTGTAATCACAGGGAAGGAGGTGCAAAGTAAGGGCTGACTCAGCTTTAATTAAAGTGAGAGCTGGCTATGTTGATTGATCCTGAGAGTGCATCCTCCAACCTTCCCGTGTCGTCCCGATTACTGATCTGACATGATTTAGCCTGACTTGGTGCTGTTTTAAACTGGGCTTTTTTGAGGTGGGAGACTGTTTTGAATGTTGGTTGACTGTGGGTGTTGAAAAGCATTAAAGCTCCTCATTTATCTGTATGTTGACTGTCATCCAGGCAGCCTAAGAATACCTGTGAATTCATGCCCTGAGACAAGAATAGGATACTGTGTAATTAAAAATAAGAGCGGGGGGGGGGGGGGGGGGTCACTGAAATCTTTTACAGGATGTTTCAAATGACTCATGCTGCATTTCAAAGCTAGTTGGCTCCTCTTTGCCTTGCCAGACATCTCCTCTTTGTTTTAATATGCAGTAAAAAAAGGTTCAGCCTCCTTTTTTCTCTGAGAATAGACGTTTCTGCCAACCATTCAGACAGAATAATCTGACAGATATCATCCCACTGAGATGAAACTAGCCATTTAACCAAGTTGCCCTACTGTGTATTTTTTAGGCTATATATGTTTTGCAGAGATTAATATCTGACCCCCCTACTAGTAGCAGAATAGACTGTGTAGGGTAGTGGTGACCTTCTTTGCTGATTTAAACCACCTCCACACCACAGAATCCAGTTTTATTTTTTTTATTTTTTTCTAACTTGTCCTGTCCAACAGCTGGGCAGACAGATGAGAGCTGAAGGCCTTTTGTGTTGGACATATTTTACTTTAACAACAGGGGTTAATCTTCTGACAAACCAGAGGTATGTCTGAAGAAAACCCTTTTGTAATTGAGGCCAAACTTTATTCCTTTTAACTGTTTTTGAAAATCTTTTGTGTTGGACCGGATGGAAAGGAAAGGAGGGAAGAAGAGAGAGGGATGTTAGAGAGGGGGGGATAGGAGGGCGATCATAGGAGGGGGGAGGGGGTGAAACCATGAAGCAGCATAAAGCAACAAGCTACTGGATGTTTAACATTACGGTAAAGGCCCGTTCACACCAGGACGAATTTCGCCGGCGATTTTCGCCGATGTTTAATGCCTCGTGACTAAGCAAAGGGCACCAATGAGAGTGTGCACACCGACGCGAAAAAACGCCACGCGTCAAAGTGTCAAAATATATTCGACCAATGAGAATGGCGCTTTTGCACACGTGTCTGGAGCTTCTGAAGTTACAGTAAAACACAACTTGGGGGCGCTCAAACACAGAACTGCCTTGCTGAGCACACATACCAGCGAAGAAGATAGACGCCAAGTAGCGTCTACACAGCCACGAAGAAATAATGACGGACATTCTAAAATATCCCCGAACCAAGCACCAGTTGGAGCTACTGGTGCTTGAAATATTCATGTTTTCTTTGTATTATTCTGACAAGCGCGTAAATACTTACTCTCTTCTTCTGAGTGAAAAGCGACTTTAAGAAGCGTAAAGTTGCGCAGCGCCACCTTGTGTACAGGAGTATTTCTGTTTACATTAAGCGCCATGTAATGTCAGGGAATGAAATTGCATGTTCGCTCGGCTCATCGTCAGCGAAAATCGCCTGAGTGTGAACACAAAAAACGTGGCGAAAAACGCTGGCGAATAACGCCTGGCGAATATTCGTCCCGGTGTGTACGGGCCTTAAGGTTCAAATAGAATACAAATCTCAATGGGGCGGGGGCTGTCCTCACACACACTCAAATATTATAGACACACCTGTTAGCTGCAAAAATGTCCACATGTCAACATGTACACAATACAGATATTATTCACACATGCATACTAATGCCTTTAAGCCAACTAGTGTGAGATATTTCATTCAATCACGCAAACTATTAGTGCAAAGGTGAGCTAACACCTGTGCTCAGTTGAGTGTTTATGTTCTTCTAAAATGGATGATGGAATTTGAAAAGAAGGAGGGGGAGTGACCAGCCATCCCCACACCAAGACCCTCGCCGCAGCAGCCGCGGCAGCCAGAAGCCCCCAACACCACGCGGCAGCAGGCAGAGAACAACCGCCCCCCGGGCGACCACGTCCGCCACCCAGGCCAGGGCCAGCAGGACCGCCACAAGGCCCCCAGAGCCAGAGAGCAGGGAGGCATGGGGGGAAAGAGATTGCCGCCCCAGCCCAACCAGGAGAGCAGCCCCCCTGCAGCGCCAAGAGGGCCCAACGCCAGGCCCCAGCCGAGAGGGGTGCCCACAGCCCCAGACGAGCACCCCATCACCACCCAGGGGTTCTGGGCATCCCCCCGCCCAATCCCAGGTACGAGCCAGGACCCCCCAAGGGAGACCCGCTCCGCGCTCCAGGCAGCCATCCACCAGGCCCACGGTTGGTCCAGAAAGGTGCAAGACAGGGGCCAGCCGCCCCCGCCCCGGAGGGGGGCACCCCAGGGAGAAGGGGGCCCACAAGGGTTGTTGTAGACATGGCCCGACCAGGCTTGGCCACAGATGGAAGTTTGGCCCAGCACCCGGCGGCAAGGACCAGAACCCACTCCACAGGGACACAGACACCCCCGGCTCAGGTGTGATATGAACCCCGGCTTCTGGCCTTGCCAGAGAGCTCAGGGATCCCCCTCCCTGCGTGGGAGGGGGATCCCGGCATCCGGGGGACACGGCCGCCGTTGCCAAGGGCCCCGCACGCCCCACCAGGGATGGGGTAGGGGACAGATGGTCCAAGGTCCCGCCTTTCTTGCGAAATGAGTGTGTGTGTGCGTGTGTGTTAGTCAGGGTGTGTGTGCATGTGTGTGTGTTTATGTTGGAATGCATATTTTGAGGGGGGAAGGGTGTGTGTACGAAGGGGTGCAGTTAAAATTGGCGGGTAGGGCACTGAGAGGACATCTCCTGATTACTCACAGTGATGTCCCATCCCCCTCCCCACCAAGGGGCCCTAAATGTCTAAGGTGCAGTAAAAATTGGCGGGTAGGGTGCTAAAAGGACATCTGCTGCTTGCTGGCAGTGATGTCCAAGCACCCCCCTTACCAAGGGCCCTACATGTCTAAGGTGCAAATAAAACCGAGAGATGGGGGGCCCATTCCATACGGCAACCATCGGAGGGGGACCACTGCCAAGTAGCTCCCCCCATGGCGCAACGCAGGCTAAACCCCCCCCCCCCCCCCCCCCCCAAGGCAATTGGGGACAGCTGGTAGACTGCCCCCCAGATGTCAAACAGCCCCCCCCCCCCCAGCAGCGCGCCCAGGACCCCCAACCCCGGGGTTGAATCCAGTTTTAGTATTCTGAATCTGAAGTTAAGACTTTCTCACTGAAGTACAGCCTTGGCTGAGCATGGTTTTGAAGTCATGCAAGTCATGTCAGTCATGCAGAACAATACCTAAAGCAACAAAAGAGGAACGTTCTAAAGTAGATGCACAAATATTAATCAAAATGTTTTTTTAACTGAAATGACAACATGACCTGTAGCAATGTTTTTTAAGCCAAACCTCACACTAGTATGTGAGATTGACTAAACTGTTGATTAAAAAATAAAGTTATGTCTGAACCCAAATTGAACTGTGGCAACACAAAGAATATCCGTCTTCCTCAAAAGTTGTAGATTTAAAAGAAAACAACAAAAAAGATTAACGTGACACATTCCTTTTAAAAAAATCCAACAAAAAAAACCCTTTAGGTTCACCAAGAGGCTTTTCAACACCACACCTGAACTTTCCTTTCGGTCAAATGCAGCGGCGGAGATATGGAAGGGAAACATTTTCCCCCCACCCCAATTTTTGAGATATTAATAGAATCATTATTGACAAATATTAAGAAATCATTAAAGGAAGCTTCTTGTTCTAATTATTATAATTTTTTTTGTGCAAAAATAATCCGCCCCACCCATATACAGTAGCTCCGGCCCTGTTCAAATGATTGAAAATACCATTCTGACGCATATGCATGTATCTGTTTAATGCCGCTTTTTTATTTTCAAATCACAAAGAAACGCGCAATGCTTTATTTTTTCTGCTTTTGCTTTTAAAAACAGAAAAAGTTTGTGAATATACTGTTTTAAAGATCGAACTGGTGGCTTTTTTGCCCCAAGGCTCGTTTGAAATGCAGCAATCAACAAGCAGTTTGAGGCTTTTGTCCCCCTCACACTTTTTATACGTTTTTAGAGGTTCAGCTTAAAGGTCAGTGCTTTCAGGATTTATTCAAATGACTGATGAAAGAAAAAAAACACCACCTCCCACTCACTTAATGCATGCAAAACAAAGTAAATAAAAACGAAGACGAATGAAAAAAAAAATTCTTCTTATATTGTTGGTAATGTGAAATAGGCGAAAGACAGAGACATCCACTTAGTGCCAGTGAACTGGCTTTTTTGTGTTGAACCTTCATAAAATATTAACACTCACAGGACTGCATTTTCGTTTCAGCCTTCAAAAATTTCACTTTAAGTGTTTATTTTTCAGTTTGTTAGGGTGTAGCAGTGAAACCAAATTAGTCACTTAGTCTCTTCAGAGTGGATTACAAAGAAGAGAATGTGATTATTTACATCCTGGAAGAAACAAATAAATCCACAGTTAAGATTGACATGCTCTACTTTCACAATCCTAATTAATTTGAAGAGGCGCCTCAGCATGGGTGATGAGGTAAATTGTTCATCTTGACAGGGTGGCAAAGATAGATTATGCTCCAGCTGCATAAATAAACTCATTATAGGGATCACTTGTGCAACAGTTTGGCAGCACACACACCAACCCCCTTCTGGTGCCATCATCTTAATAAGATGGTTATTTTTTAAGCAGGTAGATTTAATTATCTTAACGTCCGAATGAAAGACTTTGCTGATAGAGCAGTGTCTCAGTCATTAAAGGCCCCACAGCTGCAGGACTTCCAGATGCTGTCGGCTAGATTAGTGATTAATACATTTCTGGGAATGATTGATCAGATACACATTTATGCTTGTTTTTTCTATTCCTCTTCTTAGATTACTACAATCTGGGTTCTTTTTTCCCTTTATCTTGGTTCACAAATTAAAAATTGACTGTTTGTGATGGAGATGGTCTTAACAGTTCACACGCTGTGATCAACATGTGAACAGCTGGGGTTTTTTAACCTCAGATCTGCTCTATCTGCCATCTTTTTTTAGGTTAGATTCTCAAGAGGTGAAAAGCTATAAATGAGTGTCAAATAACATAAGTTCTTGCACTCTTTTAGAGAACACATCTGTGCTTTTTCACACACTTTAAAGATAACCTCATTTAAATGTTTCCCAAAGTTTTATATGATCCGACACACAAAAAGTATGTTTAACAGTAAATGTTTGAAACAAAGTTAGAATCAGCTCACTGTTGACAAACAAAACTTAACAATTTTTTTTAGAACTTGTAAATCAGAAATGTTAAGGATTGTGTTAAAAAATTAACACACAAAGTAAATACAATTGTTAAATTCCTCCTTTTTCATAAAATCTTGATGTTTTAACTATTTTTTATTTGTCAAAATGTTCAGCTTAAAACATGAATCTAAAGCAATAAATTAAAGCATTTTTGTGTTATTCCGAAGAATTTTGTGTTGGTTGCAGGAGTTATTATTGTAGAACATGCATCTTTTTCAGTTGTAGACCCAGATCTCTTCAAACACCCTTCAGATTGTTCCAGTCATTGCATGTTTGTGCTTTTCACCTTTGTTTTAAAGAAAGTTCGTGTTTGTATCAGAACAGTTACAGTTTGCATTTGCAATATTTTCTTTGGTTAAATGATTTATAGTCCGCTGCTTGTCCTTTCCATCGGTCGTCTTTCGCAATTTAAGATCTAAATGTGTCTAAACTAAACTCGGACGGACCTCTCAATCCACCTGACCTGATGGTTAGATTAGAGCTCATTTGGTTTTCTGGTTTTAGCCTCTTGCAGCAGTTGTGTAATTTGTGTGTGTCATTGACCAGATACTACTAGTAAGTCATTGTATTTCCCAAATGGGAATTCCTATAAGGAAATCAGGTGAGCTGAGTACTACGTTGGGGATGTGTCATCTCCTTGTCACCTAACAATGGGTATTCTTAGCTCACCGCCGGAGGAAAGGTGGCTTGACTGATGGATGGTTGAACAATCGGGGAGGGGCTGAAATTCCTGGAGATCAAGTGTTTGCAGTCCTGCAGCTTGCCCCTTAAATCCTGCAAATTTGCTGACAAAAAAAAACAAAAAACTAATGAAATTGTTTTTTTCTTCTTTTTCTGTTCTGATAATAAGCTCCAGTTTGGTTCCCACAAGTGTAACCCTCTTTGCTGCACAATGTTGTTCTTTCCCTCTTAGCAGGTGGTGTTGTGGTCAGACGTTTTTAATCCATTGGTTGGTTGCTCTTTATTTTCATCTCCCTCAGCTCTTCCTGTTCTCCTTTCTCATTCTTCATCCTCTGATGTCCATCAACCCCCCAGAACACTTGTCACTTCCCATCCCATTTCTAACCCACTTTCTTTTGTTCAAAGAAGAAGCGTTGGACCATTTAACTCAGCCAGTATGGACCAGTCACCTTCCTATCATTCTTCCTGTGGACCGTCAGCCAGTGACAGAGGGTGAGATTCTCCAGTCAGTCCCCCTCCTCCTCTTTCTCAGCAGCTTCCCTTCTTTCCCCCGTTGGCATCATGCATGGTTTGGCCACTGCACCCGAGGAGGAGTGAATGTCACTTTCACGGACTTTTATTGCTACTTTCTGTCATGTGTGGCAGATGCGGTGCCTCCCAAAGGCAGCTTTCCAGTTAAAATGCCATGATGAATGCCAAGCATGTCACACTTCTACCTCCATGCAGCTCTTTTTCTGTCTTATTTCCACCCTGAGCACTGATACGATACAAGCAAACCACACCTGATTTCATCTTTCCCTTTTTCATATTTTTAATTCCATTAATGCAAACAAAGAACTCATTTCTCCACAGGGGTTCAGGGCTCACTCTGAAGGTCAAGCTACCTTTTTAGACAGTGTTATCCTCTTTAAAGACGAGCAAATCCCCAGGCAGAAGTTGTTGCTAATCTGTCCGTCAGTGGTCGAGCCGTGTCAGGAATGTGGCATCACATACCTCAGTGGAGCTGACCCAATAAATCACTCCCCTTTGCATCCTTTTCAAAGGTGTCTTAGCACTTCATTTGGTGCCAAGCAAACACCCATTTTTACATCTGTGATTGTACACCCATTTGATTTATTGGGGGAAAAAAGTCCATTGGTGATCATGTCTGTCTGTTTTCTCTAGGCTTTCTATCCATATGTGTTTTCCCTCTCCTCCTCTGAACTTATTTTTTTTCTTCCATAGATTAAAGCCTGGCTGTGTCTTGCAACTGGCTTGTGCTGATGCTCACTGAGCTTCCACTGTCTGAGAATGTGATCGCCTCAGTAATCCTTCATTTACATTTCTAACATCCTTTTTTCAGTCTAAAAGGCAAAAAAAAAAAATCAACAATAAAAAACTGTCTGCCAATGCCAACAAATGACAATGTTGCTATGATTTTTTTGTTTCTGCACAAACAAGGAAGGCTGTTGTTTACTTTGGAAATCAAGGATGGAGAAAGATTGGCGAGGCCAATCACACTAATGAGTCAAATTGTGTGTGCACATCTTCTCTGGGAAGTGTGAGTCCTGTTTTCTGTGAAAGTGAAGCAGTTATTGGGTTTTGACTTAATAACCACAGAAAGAGAATTTTCATCTGTTGGTGTTTGAGCAGTATGAAGTGCCAAAAGGAAAGAGCTAAATGTGGGACAGCAGAGACTGAAACTGTGCCGAAAAATCCTCATTAGTTTAACCTTTAATCCAGCAGAGCGGAAATGCTTCTGCACCTTCAGCTTTGTTTTTCTGCACACAACAGGGCAAAAACAATGAGCCAATACAATCAAGACCAATACACACCTCATGTTCCACAAATCACTGATGCTGCCCTCAAGTGGCAGCAATGTGCAACAACAGATAGATTGGCATACAATTGAACCTTTTAAAATATTTTTTTACTAAACTATTTGTCCTCTTTCTATGTTTAAGATCCTATAGCTATGGGACAATTATTAATCCCTGAAGGATTAAGTGGTATTACACCAGTTGGCAATCTAATCCACATTAGATTCAGGCTCTGTTTATAGATCAGGTCTTTTGGAAACAAACAACAAACCTGCTTCATGCTTCACGTCCTTTCAGAGTACGACCTATGTGGCTCTCAAAGAATTCCCTCAACATGTGTCGTTGGAGCCAGACACAATAAGTCCAGAACGACCCCACATGTGCAGAGAGATGAAGTCTATTTGTTCCAGTTGGTCTGCATCTCAGAGATGGGGAGTGGGGCTTACATTTCTTCTGTTCAGAGGATTTCACATTGTTCTATTTTTACATGCATCTGACAAATACAGTAGTTAAAGGCAGCAGAACAAGAAAATGCAGTATAAAGAAAAGAGAGGGGACTTTGGCTTTCTCCCACCGTCCAAAAACATGGTTCATGGGTTAATAGGCTACTCTACATTGTCCCTAGGTGTGAATGTGAGTGTGTATGGGTGCGTGATTGTGACCCTGCGTCAGACTGGTGACCTGTCCAGGGTGTACCCTGACTTTGCGGCTGGGATAGGCTCCAGCAGCCCTGTGACCCTTGAAGGGACAAAAACGGGTTTAGAAAATGAATGAAAACTCTAAATAATTTTCAAACCTTTAAAGTCCCACTCCTATCATCTTTTGATCTATTGTAAAAGTGTTCCTAGTGGTTTTAAAATTGTTAATATGCCGTTTGTAGCCAAAATAAAAATATCTTCTTCTGATTCACAATAATTTGATATTCAGAAAATCTATTTTGAGCTTAATTCTGTTAAAACATGTCCCCCATCATCAGAAAATGCCAAAAGAACATGTCAAAAACACTATTTTTAACTGAATGAGTATTTATTTTACACTCTTTATCAAATAATATACAGTTATTTTTATACACCAAACTGCCTTATGGAGTTTAGTGCATGTAGGATCAGGGGTTTGAACTCTCCGGCCTGACCGTCGTCATGAGGTTATTTGGTTTTAACAGGATGGACTTCAGAATGAAGTGAAAATTATTTCCTTAATATTAGCTATTTTTATAATACCAAATATGCATGACCCTGTGTGCAAATGCCTTAACATTAAATGAACAAGGAAATGACGACACAACACCTGCATTTATTTTGTTTCATTTAAATTAAAATTATATTTTTAAACCTGGCGTTCAGTATTTTGAAAAAGTCTTGAGAGCATGAATCGTAAAAAGACTTGTGGTATATTTTAAATATGTATCTTGATCTAGCCCTCTCTGTAATGACATTATTCAAAATCTTAATTTTTAAAACGTTTCTGGAGGACAAATCATGATGAGAATCATAACTACTTGAATTTGTGTGTTAGTATATTCTGAAATTTGTATATTTTTCAAAGAAAAGGGCAGGGAAATGTTTATTTCAAGCAATGCAGAGAAATAAAGAGAGGGAAATGCCCCTATTACCATAGTTCTGTTTGACAGTGAACTGATATGACAAGCTTCCGGCCTCTGCGAGGGATCTACATAAATGGATTTCATATACTATTACTTTTATTGTCAGCCTTTTGATTACTAAAATAACAAATATCTGCTCTGATTCAAGTCTAGACAAATTGTCCAAACTGTTTGGCATCACCTGCATGACTTTTGTATGCTTTGTTGGGAAAAAAACAAAAAAAGATTCCTCCATAAAAATACAAAACAGGCCTTTTTGTAAAAGAAAACTGGCTTCTCATATGAAAATGTAATAGTTTAAAGTCAACAATATGATGTAATAATACACATAACACTGAAGTTCTTATTGTTTTTTTTTAAATTATTCACAATTGAAGACTTAAAGGACAAAGATCAAGTCTATGTTTAAACAATTTCAAGCTCTTATACAAACAGTGTTCAGTGAAGTGGAAAAGTTTGCCCATTTTAATTTCAAACTATTAGGCGAAACAGCAGGGTGTTCATGCAAAGCCTTTAAATTATGTATCCTAACTAAATTGAGTAAAATAGAGCTGTTTACAGATAGTTTTGTAATTTATTTTTATGAGCTAATCAAAAAGTTATGTGTGCTTTTTATTTTTTCATTTGCCCACTGAAATTAGTAGAAACCCGTAAAAGTAATGCAGTTTTCAGGGTTTCCAGATTGTTACTGAGAATCCCAGGAGTTGACGCACCAGCAACCTTCTCTCAAGGTCAGCCAGGGCTCAATGCTCAGAGGAAGCACAGAAACCCCAAGAGCTTCCCGACGGAAAGGAAGCCAGAGCATGGCGGCATTGATCCTTTAAAATCACAAGGACTGGTACACCTGCTACACCTTAAGAGATGACTGTGAACTCCGCAGGTGTACTGAGCAGTTCTGGAGCCGCATCTGCCGGTCTTAGCTTTTAAATCTGTAACAGGCTTAATGTTATTTAAGCACCACTAAAGTCTGGGCTGAGTCGTTTATTTTTCTACAAACAAAAATCAGAGTTTCAGATCTTTATTAAAAAGATTCTCTCATCTGGCATTGATGTATTTGACTGTTATCTTTTGTGTTCTTGCAAGAATCAAAACTGTTTAAATTAATTAAAAGGTTTATATAAATAATCTGACCTACAGCCAAGTCTATGAATGTCAACCCCACTCTGGGGTTTCAGTAAAATGCTCCATTGATCCCTACAGACCTTTGAGTCAAAACAACTAGAGGGAAGATGGGCATAGAGGATCTTTCTTTGCTGCCGTGTTATTTGAATGTATTTACTCAGAAGAAATTTGCATGAGCATCTGAAAGGTGCTGCTCTCAGAGTAAGCTCCATCCTCTTATGAGTCCGACCTGCTGTGTATTCCGACAGCATCCTTTTGGTAATCTCATTTTCCTGGCTTGTTGGAGATTTCTGCAGCGGTGTATCTGCATAAAAACATTGGGACTGACCTGAGAAGGAGAGCAGGCTTATGAAGTCACTGTGAGCCAAAGGGGGGATAATGGCGTATTTGATCACAATAAGGTGGTGGAGGGTTTGACAGCTGATACTGGCTTCCTGTTAGACCATCAAACATCTGACTTTGGGGCTTTTTAAGAACATCTCAACACTTTAAGTCAGCTGGCAGGTCAAACCAAGGGGTCATAACTGTCTTGAGGGGTAGATACTGGCAGTCTGAAGCCAAAAGAAGGCCAAACCTGTACACAGGTGGCCTGCATTAAATTTTAAGACAGCCATAGTGAACTCTTAACAAGGAAGGGCAAGTCGTAGTGAATAAAGTGATTATCTTTTCAACTCCTCCAAATCCTGCACATTGTGCTAGCCCGTTAGTGCTCTTCAAGTGAAAGGTGCGCGCTCCTGGCGTTCTAGTAGTTTGGGTGTCCAGCATCTGACGCGCATTCTTAAACACTTTTAGCATAAGTTCACGTGGGACTATTGCCACCAGTTACCAGTGCATGTTACCTACAGTTGGAAGAGGCTTGGTGTGAAATGTTGAAGTGGTGCAAATTGCTCCAAGCTTTTTCTTTCACAGCTCTATTCTAATAAATGAAAGATTTGGTGTCAAATAATTCCGGGGACAAATCGCAATTATTAATTTCTCTCCTATGATTAATGTTCAAACGCTTCGTACTTCCGGGAAACAAAAAGAATGTTATCCATTCGTCACTACCAAATCCTGATTTCCTGATTAGTCAAAGTTCCTCCTCTCCTTCTTCAACCAACAGTAGTCCAATTTCCACCGCCACATTGTCGGTACAGCACAGATGGTGGTCATTGTTAACCCGGGCCTCCACCAATCCGGTACGGATCTCATAGGTCTGATTCACATTCGGCAAACATTTTATGTCGGATGCCCCTCCTGACACAACACTCTGTATTTACCGTATTTTCCGGACTATAAGTCGCCCTTTTTTTCATAGGTTGGCAAGGGGTGCGACTTATACTCCGCAGCGACTTATAGTAGAAATAAATTGAAATAAATACATTGTTAACCCTCCTGTTATATTCATTTGTGAGGAACAGAGATGATGTTCCTGGGTCAATTTGATGTATGGGGTATGTTAAGTGTTAAGAGTATGTTAAGTGACTCAGAGAATCAGCAAACTTTTTTTTACAGTAAGATCTTGAAGGCTAACAACATAATATTCTATTTTCCAATGATTTCATAGATTTAGAAATGCAATAAAAGTGAAAACTGTTTCTAAAAATACAGGATGAAAACAGAGTATTAGTTGGCCAATGATGCTTCATGAAAAGAATAAATAAATAAGTTTGAGAAAAAAATACTGTGAAATTATTAGATAAACAGTCTGCTATGATTGTGTCATATAAGGTTGTGAAAGTTAAAATGCGACTTATAGTCCAGTGCGACTTATCTGTGTTTTTTTCTACTTTATAATGCATTTTTGGGCTGGTGCGACTTATAGTCCGGTGCGACTTATAGTCCGGAAAATACGGTATTTGGAATTGGGATATCTGTATTTATCCCAAGCCCTAGGGGGCCCAAGGCATAAGATCCTGGCTTGGGCCCCCTCGTGGTCAAAGATCAACCTGGTTTAACTATTACTGCGTGTTCAATGCAGAATGTTTTGTACTGAGAGCCCCAAAATGGTTGTACAAACTTGTATAGTGAGGCTTGAATGCGATAACTTTGCACGCAGAAGCTCAAAATACGCATATATACAGTCAGGTCCATAAATAATGGGACAGCGACACAATTCCAACATTTTTGGCTCTATACACCACCACAATGGATTTTAAATGAAACAGACAAGATGTGCTTTAACTGCAGACTGTCAGCTTTAATTTGAAGGTATTTAAATCAAGATCAGGTGAGGATCAGGTGCAGGAATTACAACAGTTTGCATCTGTGCCTCCCTCTTGTTAAGGAACCAAAAGTAACGGGCCACTTGGCTTCTCAGCTGTTCCATGGCCAGGTGTGTGTTGTTCCCTCACTATCCCAATTACAACGAGCAGATAAAAAGTCCAGAGTTTTTGAAGTGTGCTGAATACACTTGTAGAACACCCTGGAGCCCCCCTCCAGTGTGCACGTGGGGGAAAACAATGAACAGGTTTGAGAGGCAGGGGCGGGGCTTAGACTCATCGCTTATGATTCCAGACCCCGCAACAAACTAACAGCTGCTTCCTGATAAAAAATAGTTGTCATCCATAAAATTAATAAAATGTATTGGGTTTACTGGATTTAAAGAAAAAAAAATAGAAACGAGTCTGTATCAAAGTGAATTTGTTTGTTTGTTACGGAAAAGTCTATTCAAGGTTGTGGAAAATACACAAAAGATCAAAGGAAACATCACGCTCGTAAAGAATAAAAAGAATGCAAATAAATAATTAAATGAATATCCTGACAACATTTTGAAACAATACAAGTATTGCTGAATAAACTATCGCGATATATCGGCAGAACCATTTTTTCTTACACCCCTACTGTTGTGGCTCCCTGTGCTTTCCTCTCAGTGGGAAACTGATCAAAATGGCTCTTTGAAAGGTGCAGGTTGCCGACCCCTGGACTAAGGCATAACATGAGAGAACTTCTCATCTTTGACCTCACTTGCTTGTATTTTGAGGATTTGCAGTGTGTCCACTCATGCTCCCGTTTTGTGTCCACAGACCTGAATGAATGTGGGCTGAAGCCGAGGCCCTGTAAACACAGATGCATGAACACGTTTGGGAGCTACAAATGCTACTGCCTGAATGGCTACATGCTGATGCCTGATGGAACCTGTGGAAGTAAGTCTCACAAGTGCACACATCCATGAGTTTATAGCTAATTGGAGATTCTTTAATCACTTCTGCTTAGAAATCCCTATTAAATACTCTATGGTGAAGCATATTTTTTACCTCCGTAATCATCAACTTTCCAAAGGGGAAAGCTGATGAAACATGCCCTCTGTCATAAAACCCATTTCCTCTCCTGTGAGTTTCTCTGACAGCAGCCTGGCAATTTCTTTAAGAAGCCTTTTTTTTCTCCATAAAAAATCATGAAAGGGAAAAAAAAGACTTTTTAGATTAAAAGCTCTCATTGATCAGCTTCATCACAGTCATTTTTTCTTAGAAAACCAAAAGAAAAAGCTTCTTGAGAGCTAAAATGAAAATATGAAGGGAGCAGAATGTGAACTTTCATTGAATGCCCTGAGTTCTTTCCCATTGTGGGAGCTGATGCCTCTGCTTGCCTCCCATTCATTCTGTTTCCCACCTCGGTTTCTGTGCATGTTTCCACTTGCTGAGTGCATGACTCCTTGGATAAAAGTTCTGTCCTCTTTTAAACTTTGAAACTCCGAATGTCATCCCACTTAGTGTTTCAGTGTGTTGTTTCCGTAATGACAACGTGTGGAAATTTGAACACCTTTCTGTTCCCTTTCGCTCCTCTGCTCGTGCTTTGATCAATGGATCGCTGTAGCATTTAATCAGCCCAGTCCGCCTTTGCCATCAAACCGTTCTCCAGGGAGCCAGCAGCAGCTCAAGTAGCTGCAGCAGCATGAGCCCTGCTTTTTAATTTCCTTTTTACGCTCTGAATGTATCAAGAGGCGCTGAACAAATTCAGTTCCAACATGTTATAATTTTAGAGGGTCTTGGTTTTCCCAGCATGGAACAACAACAGTGCGGCTGTACTTCTGCTCTGATATGCTGGAGATGGATTATTATTAGTTTTAGGGTTTAAGAAAGGATCAAAGAGGGCTGCTGGAGCTAAGGTGTGAGTATACGGCTATTGCACAGCAGAGGAATCTAATAACCGTAGAGTGACTGCTGTTCTGTCAGCTGCACCCTGGGGTCAAGCTCACTAATATCACAAAGGCCGGCAAGTGGCCCGGCTCTTACAAATTGGCTAAGGGATAAGAGGTGCATGTGTGTGTGTGTGGAAGGCATGGATAAGAGCAGCATAACTCTCTCCTTTGTACTCCTCTTTGTCACCAAGGCTTAACATGCATTTTTTCTTTCTTTCCATTAGATGCTCGGACTTGTGGCATGGCCAACTGTCAGTATGGCTGTGAAGTGCTGAAAGGGGAGGTTCGATGTCAGTGTCCGTCACCAGGGCTACAGCTGGCTCCGGATGGAAGGACCTGCGTGGGTGAGTCTTTATATAACTCATGGGCCTGGAAAACTGAGCCGTATTTTATCGCTCCCATGAGGTGAAGCTGTGTGCATTTCTCTCTGTCTTGATGCAGATATTTTTTATCACAAAGAAATCTTTTGAGAAAATAATTGTGTTTTTTTTCATGATGGAGGACATATAAAGAAAATTAAGCCTTAAAGTGCATTTCTGAGTATTTCCTAATTCCTATAATTGTGAGTCAGGGCCAGACAAAAAAATGACAGTGGAAAAAGCTTGGAGCTCCCTGCTCCACTCCATTCTGATGCATCCACTTATCCATGGATGTCTTTGTTTTGGCATGTGACTCAAAACTGTGTGGCTGGAAAACTCCGATATTGCACGCCATTCACATCAACTATGTGAAGTGGTCCATCCAATTGGGTATATGCCGTGAGATTTTTTCAGCATGTGTGTAAACATTTAAGGTAACCATTTATCTCAGTTTACAGTGTCTTTTCTGATACATGTATGACACGGGCTGATTTAGCGATAACGATAAATTTGGAATTTATTGTCCACGCCTAGTTTGGAGGTGTGAAGGGTTGCAAGCCAGTTGGAGAGTGCATAAAACACAAAGCTTCTTAAAAAACAGAGATGGGAATGGAGTGCGGGATTGCTTCACACCAATGATTCCGCCCACAACTTAGAGATGAACACCTGCAGCTAGAAACTAGTTAACAACACATTTTTTATTTTGGCTAAAATCGGCATTAATCATAATTAAAAGACCACTGAAAATGCTTTCAAAATAGATCTAAAAGAGGATTGGAGTGAGTCTTTAAGCCTTCAATTGGAACTCGTCTGAAATATTTAGAGTTTTTTTTGTGTTTTAATGATCTCAAACAGAAAATTGTTCCATCTTGGCTTTTTTAATACAATAATGTAGCAAGAAAGACTCCAGCTCTGTCCTCCACATCTACAGTACTTTTACCTGCAAACGTTGCCTTTGGATTTGAACAGACTCCTCCAGTGAGAGCTGTTACTGCTGCAATACCTTATCATTCCACTTTAATGTTAAGTGGCTTAACGGAAGGGACAGTTTTCTAAAGCGAGCCTTGATTCCCCGAAGAGAGATGTCCTCTGATCCCACCGAGGGGCATATTGACCTGTTGTTGCTCAGCTGCAAATGCATCTGCGTCTTCAGACTGCTTTAGACGCTAATCCAGCATGCTTTGCATTTGAGACTTCGACTCTAGTTTTAAATCTGATGCTCTGCATCTTTACAATAGGTTTTATTCACACTCTGGAGAACAGTGATGGGATCTTTTCAGAGCAGTGAATGCTACACATTCAAGGTCTTTGCTGTTTTGTTTTCTAATTAAATAATTCATGGTTATGATAGATGCCAAACTGTGTCGCAGACTCCAGCTGCTGTCCATTAAGCAGCTTCATCCATTGAGCCATGCACATATTTTCATAATTGGTTTGGACGTGCGTAGTTTCAGGCAAAGTGCTGCCCTGCTCACTCTGTCTGCTTCTTCTCCCAGCATGCCCCGAGGCGCCACAGTGGCTGAGTCGTGTTGTGCTGCAAATTATTTTGCGGCAAATGCATGGAGAAGCTCGTCATTTAAATATTAATGCTTACACGCCTGTGGAGGTGATCAGCACAGCCACTTTAAGTAGTTCTTTAAATTATGCAACTGCATGGGTACTGTTCTATTTTTTTTCCTAAGGGAGTGTTAAGACTAGAAGGCGGAACAAGTATTTTGCAGTTTTGTTTTAAAATGACTATTTCCTTTTTCCTTATACAATGTATGGTCCGTCTTTTTTTTTTGCATCAACTTGCCTTGTCATAAAGATTTCCTTGAAGATTAGGTGAATATATAATGGATCGGAACATCTTTTTTTTAATAGCACCCATCTTTCTTTTCTCCTGCAGATGTGGATGAGTGTGCAGCAGGGATTGCGGTGTGCCCCAGGTTCAGAAAATGCATCAACACCTTTGGCAGCTACATCTGCAAGTGCCATGAAGGCTTTGACCTGCAATACATCAATGGAAAATACCAGTGCTTCGGTAATGACACGCTGGCTTTCACAACTAAAGCACAACTAATGATCATAGGTCACTGCTGCAGTAATTACATATTATTTATATAAAGTCTGACAATCTGATCAATCTAACTTTTATGATTCAAACTAAATCTTGAACACAGAAAGTTTTTCTGCTTCTTCATTTTCAGGAGCTTTGTTTTGTGACAGAGACCATGTCACTCTGTTTATGAAGGCCTAAAAACACATGAAACCATCTGCTTTTTTACACTTTGACATAATAGGAAGTTGAATGTTTGGGAGAATCTCTTCAAATGTCATCATAGTAAATCAGACACAATTGTATGATTTTTTTTCCAAATTATTTTGGAAATTTTATAAATGTGAAAGTTGGGTCAGGTGAGAAAGGCAGCAGAATTTAAACATAGATAGTTTTATTGACACAGGAACAACATTCAGTGGATTGACAGCAACAAAAACACCAAAAGAAACCTTGGCAAACAGAAAAAGTGTTTAAAAAACATTTTTATTGTGAGTAAAATGAATTAAAACGTAGTTTTCCAGTAGTTGATGAGCTGAACTTAGCCAGACTTATTTAAAGTTTGCTGATTCACTGATAGATTTCCTGGAGCATTGCATAACACTAAATTGGCCAAAAAGAAACACTGTTTTATTACTGTTTTATTCATTTTTCTGTAAAAGTTGCCCTACAGTTGACATGATGACCACTTTGAATTCAAATTCAACAGCAATTTAAAAGAATATGTAAATGTTAACTTCAGAAGACATATTAAGTCCTACTGCAAGATAGATCACTAAGTAATACTCAGGCTACAAAGAGTCAGAAGAGTCAAACTAGCCTAATATCGGACATTTTTTAAAAAAGAACCGAGAGAAAAGTCATGGGAATTTAGCAGACACTTCTGTCTGATAATATTTCTTACTGTTTGAGACAATAGTTTAATAACTCACTGTCATTAAATTATATTAACCTTTTTTAAAATAATGAAAAATGCATTTTTTTTCCAAGAAGACAAAATACAAAAAAAAAGAGGATTTCATCGGAGATCCCTCAGTGATACTAATCTTCTTGTCAAATGATGATACCTGAATAGAAAGTTGTTTCTGACCAAACTGGGCACATTTTCAGCTAATGTTAGATCATGGCTAAAGAAATCAATGGGAAGTTGATCAATTAGTGCTGATCCAGTGTTTGCCACTTTGGCTCATTATTCAGACAAACAATTGTGTTTATCTACTGATCTTTCCTCTGTTCTCATCTTCTACAAATAGTAACAAAAATAACCATTTCACAAAACTGATTTGAATTTTGGCAAATCATTTTAAGCCTCAACACTTAAGTCTCTAATACTTTTAATCAAATTTTGAGCCAATGTCTTTAAAAAGTAATTATCTGTAATATGTAAAATAGAAATCTTTTATAATGAATGCTCCATTGACATCTGAGCACTTTAGCTCTTCAAGGATATTTCCTAAACAGCCCTCATGATGATTTTTCTCAGGCATTTATGAATGAGTCATTGTTGATTATGCAAAGGCCTTTGCCAGCACCAATTCAGACAAGCGTTCCTTTAAGAACCATTGAAGCAATTAGTCTTTTCTAATCTACCGCTACATTTAAATCCTCTATAAACCTTCAGCTTTTGCTGCATGTTCTTGTTTTTCTGTTATCTTTCAGATGTGGACGAGTGCGTTTCGGGTCAGAGCCACTGCAGCAGCTTCGCCAACTGCTACAACACGCCAGGCTCCTACAAGTGCAAGTGCAAAGATGGCTACAGGGGCATGGGACATGACTGTAAACGTAAGGCCTGGGAAAAAAATGCTGGCGTCAGTCTTCACTTTTGCTGAGAGGGATGGGGCCTCACATTGTTGTTTTCTTTGCCAGTTGCAAAGCAGGAGGGAGGGAAGAAAAGCCTCACAAGTGTCGAGCTGATTCGGAAATTCCTGTCTTTGTAATGGCTGTCAGTCATTCCAGGAATCACCCTGCTGCCTTATCACTGTCGCCCAGAGTAACCCCACTTTCTCCATCTGGCCTTTTTCT
Source organism: Oryzias latipes (assembly GCF_053564925.1). Taxonomy (NCBI): domain Eukaryota; kingdom Metazoa; phylum Chordata; class Actinopteri; order Beloniformes; family Adrianichthyidae; genus Oryzias; species Oryzias latipes. Next base: position 27,341,533 of record NC_136237.1, on the reverse strand, counting down.
AATCAGCCACAAAAGAAGTTAGAATCAAATGTGTCATATCTAATATAGTTTTTCTCTTTCCGCTTAATCACACGCAGCTTATTTGTCTTTGTGGTTGCAGATTCTCCAGAAACTCAATATTTAATCACTTAACTGACACAACCAAGCGGTTGCCTCCTGCTAATATCTAATGCCTTCCCAAGGGGGGGAGAGACGCTTGGCTCCGAGACTTGAGTTTCTATGTCCTGCTTGTGGATCACATTTCAAAAGTGGTCTGCAACCCGAGAAGGGAAAAAACAGATTCAGGCTACATGCACCGATTTAGGCTCAATCGTCACTCAGAAGCTACTAGGAAGAAGAAAAAAACGCCACAGAAAATAGCAAGAGTTTGCCCCCAATACAGACAATGTGAGGAGGAACAAAAGAGAAGGAGGAGTTGCTTACATTTCATCAGCAAAGACGGTTGAAGGGAATTATTTCACACACATTCTCAGTCTGTTGCTGCAAGGCCTCTGGATATGCAAGCAGATAATGTTTACGCCTTCTATATATATAAAGCCTTTTTTTAGTTTGCATGATACTATATGCTTCCTTTATTCTTTTTTTTTTACTTTTTAAACTTGAAACTTACTCATTTAGCTATTTTAATGAATCTAATCTGATTTAATAGACATAAAGGTCTCTGATAGAATTAAACTCTCCTCTGTAAAAGTAAGGCTAAAGACATATCAGCAAATCTATGTTTCATTATCTCTGAAGAATTTCAACAACATTCTCTTGTGATTTCAGCCATTCCAAAGGTGGTTATTGACCCCCCAAGACCTGGAAAAGTACCTCCAAATCATCACAACCTCATCCCAGGTTTTGACCACAAAAGAACCACCACCACCCGTCCACCTGTGACTCAGAAAAAAGTCTACCCCATTCGCCCTAAATCGACCACCAAAGCTCCTCTGCCTCCCAGTAAGGTCACGCCATCCCCACGCAAGCCTGCAGTTCCCACCCGAAAGCCCTTCGTGCCCACCAGAAGGCCGTCAATACCCACACGCAAGCCCTTGATCACACCAAAACCAGCCGCTCCCACAAAACCACCACTGACTCCACCTCCAGTCACGCCAGTGGACAACACCATCCAGAAGGAAGTCACCAAAAAGCGAGGGGATGTGCAAAGTAAGAATTGGACCTTTATTTTATTTATTTATTTTCAGAAAATGTAGATTAAAATGTAGCTCTTGACACACATTTCTGTTTTGTCTGAAGCCACAAACACAACGGGCGTTTGACATGTAATTAGGGCACCAAATGGAAACAGTTTGGTTAATTACTGGTCGTCCTTGCAATGACGCATATGGATTGGCCTTGGTTTATTGTTGTTTTTTGCCTATTGTCGTTTTTTTTGTATTTATTGTCGCTGTGTCTGGGTTTACCAGATGAACCAAATCCATCGGTCACTACAAAATCTGAGTCCCTGATTGGTCAAAGTTCAAACTGCTTTAACCAGCAATATGCGTTCAACGGCCACGTGTTTTGTACGCAGAGCCCAAAAACTTGTAAAAACTTGCTTAACTACACATAAAGACAAAAGTTTTGAACAGAGAAGACCATAACTTGCATTCACGTGCGTTTACACAGACTTTTCTTCAGAAGTGGCTGCTTTAACATGGGTTGCAGAGGGCGGTGTGAACATAGCTTGACATAGCCAAATAAGAAGTGAAGGTTTAAAGAACAGGTAAAGATTTTCTAAACTGTGAACATGTGTAGGCTCAGTATTAACTGTGACCATAAAGTGTTTTGGGCCTTAATAAAGGTAGAAAAGGGCAATATAAGTATACCCCATTTACCATGACAGACTGACATACATTTCTGAGCAGAAAGGAAAACACATTTTTTAACATAAAATGAACTTTTATGCTTTTGTCACAGATGCTGTTTTACACATAAAGCATACAAATTGACACAGTAGTTGTGAAGTGAAGTCATTCATAGTGCAGTAAGAGTTCTTAAGAGTTTTTGTTAATGTCAGATTCTTTTTTGTGTCCAGATTTAATTTTCATCTTTTTAGCTAAAATGACGTTTATAGCTATAAAAAAAAAGTCACTGATATTTCACTTTCAAGTTGATACTAAATTACGGTAAATCTGGAGCCGCAGTGGTTTGATGCATATTTGCATCAAAAGGCATTTATAATTCTAGCCAGACATTTAAGGGAGTCAATAATCTAAAGTGTTGGAAAAAAATCATCAGCCTTAGTTTAAGCCGTTTTTCTATGCATGTAGCTGCTGTGGGCCCACTTAGCAGACATATTAGACATACATAGGCAGCTGTGTTTGTAAGAATTTTATGATTTCTAAGAAATTATTTAAGAAGCAACACATCTAAAGCAGAAAATAACAGATCAGTTTTTATTAATGGCACCATTAGATTGAGAATGTTTTGTTCTTCTGTTGTTGGCTTTAATTTTCTCACTGTGCTTTTTGCCAAGTGTGACTCTCTGTTTTGAATTTCATTTAAAGCTCATCGCCAGACTTTGTTTGACATTTGTGGCAACTTTCGATATCAAATGACAGAAGTGAAGAGGAACTAATGAAGAGGAGGCCTGAAACTGAGTCTAGCTGCTTAATTAAAAAAAATAATCTGTAGAATCTCTTTATTTTAAAGATTACTCATCTGTTTTCTCAGCTGCAGAACAAGTTTACAAAAACTCAAATAAAAATAATCTCCGTCTCACAGACCTATTTAAAATGAAAATTATGGCTGCATGAAGGAATCCCTGCAGATGATGCAGAGCTAGACACGCAACACTTAAGGTCAACTTCCTAGCATCTCGCGGAATAGATTTTGTGGCAGATAAACATTTACACAATTGGCTGGAAGTCAATCATGAGTGGTAATAAAAGAGAAATTAAACATCTTCTGTATTATATTATAAATCAATGTCAGAAAATAAACTGTTTCTTTAATCTTTTTCCTTTTTTTACATTTCCACTCAAGTTAAAAAAAGGGATTACCATATTCAGTTGCATAATGTGTTTATAGGTACAATAATCATTTATCTGTTTTCTTTTCTTCTTTTGTGGTTCAAATACCATTGACGTTTGCTAAAAATGAATATGACACAGAACCATTAGGAATAAATAAAAGTTGGTGCATCCTGAAAAAGTAACAAACTGCTTGAACTAAGCAGCAAAATATATCTCAAAGGCCAGAAACCCAATGCGAAGGCACTTTCACTGTCTTGTAAGTTGCAACAGCTACATTCAGAATTAGAAAGGTGTAGGCGCTCTGGTTCTTCCTCATCTTGCCAGATGGTATGTAGTAATTAGAAACAGTAAAGAGGAGAGAAGATTACATTTACACCTGTCTGCACTGCTTGACAGAGATATCAGACTTAATAGTTTTCCTACAGCAAAGCCACTCTAGGAATCAAAGCTTCTTGAAAAAAACTGAAACTGAGAAAGGAAGGAGAAATGACTAATTATTTTAATCAGGAGATGAAAACAGGAACGATGAGTCTCCTGGTTCCAGTGCGCATTTGCAGTGTAGTTTGAGGGTGTTTTTAAAGAGACACAGAAGGCTAATAAAACAGAAACTCTATAAATTGTTGTTTTAACATCAGAAGGAAAGAAATAAGATTTTGTTGGTCATAAAAGCCTGTTAAGCTCCACAAATTTGGTCTTTACAATTATTATGGGGTTAGACTTTGGAAATAAAGTAAATAAAAGAAATAAAATGTAAAAGATAAAAATCGTAAGTAAATTTAGCTTATATTGAGTACTTAGTCTACCTAATGACAATAATAAAAACATTTCAGGAAAATAAATGTCAAAAAATGTTTATTTATATAATTGCAATTTTGCAGTGACTATGAAAAAGGTTCTTGTAAACTCTTAAACACACATAGTTATTGTTTTCTTACAAGTGAAAAAAAAAAAACACTTTATTTCATTCATTCCACTTCCTGTTTAGATCTCTGCTGCCGTCTAGAAACGTTTCCTCCCTTTTGAATGCAAAATTCCAAATGGGGCTTTGATCTGCGCACAGACAGAGATACCAGGATGCCACGAATTGCTGGAGAGCCTGGTGTGCATAACCCCCCCACACACTTAGACACTTAGATTCCCTCCGACTGTCAGACTAGGACATGCTGCCAAGTCGTCATGACCCAGCTTTGGGATGGGCCCTTTCACTTTCCGGGCTAAAAGAGGGAGGGGATGGGGTGGCTCATGTTAAGAATTTAAGTAAATTATTATTTTAATACAATTTAAAATATACATATATTAAAGGCAGATTTATCAATTGGATTTTAGCAAGTTATACCAATAAAAAGGAAACATGTTTTATCTTCACACGATTTTTATATATTTTTTAAACCATTTCTTTAAACCAATGAACACATTTATATATCTGGAAGAAAAGGACCAAAGCTTTTCTTAGAAAATGTTCAATGCTGAAGTAAAAAACAAAAAAGAGCGGAACACGGCTGACCTTTAATAACAGCTTGATCCAGACTATTTTGTGCAGTGTGACCCCATTGGGAAAGGTCAGGAGCTATTCCGGGTGCAGCTGTTCTTAGTACTGAATGTGTGCGCCTGAACTGATCAACCAATCGCAAAGCAGCACCGATTGCTCACATGTTGCGTCAGATGAACTTTTGAAATTTCCCTTTGATTCAGATCTGATTTCTGGTGTTTATCTTTACTGCCATCTTAACGAACATCTTCATTCTTTCAGGAAACGTGCAAAAAAAAACATGTCAACTGTGACACTGACATTCATTGTTGGCAATCCATTTGTTGGGAAATAAAACTATGAACATATATAATACCGTAATTATAATTTATCCCAACCTATTCCTCTCTGCAGTCCCTCGGAACCATGACCAGAACACTGTCCTCGGCTCCGACTTTGACATTGAACTGGGCAACACAGCAGATGAAGTCAGGGATGATCCAGGTGAACACAATGCACACAATGCAGCTCGTGAAAGATGCAAGTGCCAAAAGACGAGCTCACTAGACTTACAAGATGACAGATGAGCAGCGTGAGATATTGACTAATTGAAACCAGAAAGTTATCTCTGGGATGCCTTTGACTTTGTGCTTGTTTTACAGTCACAAAAGGTGTTTTTAAAGTGCTCTCCCTATGAAAATCATACATGAGGAATCAGTTTAAGTGACATGAGCAGAGATTTTTGTCATCTGGCAAATCATTTTTTTCTTTCTTTTACTCCTTGGAAGTACATTTTCTTACAAACTTCTCCAATATTTTGCAGGGATTAGAAAACTTTAGATGAGTATTTTAACTGATCACGTTTACTCATTGTGCAGTGCTCATTAAAATGCAATACAAAATTAAATTTTCTAATATTTTTTATGGCCTTGAATGCTTTTTCAAAAAGTCAATTTAGCTGACAAATAGGTTTTAATTTTTTCTGAAAACCAATTTTGGAACTATAAGTCTTTGTATATTACAGCCTTAGTCTCTGCTCTTCATTTATTCTTCATTACAGCAGTTAAAAAATAAAACACAACAAAACATCAACTGAGATTATTAAAGTAGAATTAACTCATAAACGTCCTTCCTTTCTGCATCAAATCTTAAAACGTTGCCTTGTTTTTTCCATCACAGAGATGATCATCTGTAATGCTGGAGGCACCAAAATAAAAGAGCAGGCTTAAGCCTTTGCTTCTATGTGTGTGTGTGTGACCTCCATTTCTCTGAAACGTGTTGCCCTTTTCAGAGTCGGGGTATCTGAGCTGCTCCTTTGATGATGGTCTTTGTGGGTGGATCAGGGACAAAGATGGAGACCTGCACTGGGAGACGACGCCTGATCCAACAGGTAATTAAAGGACAAGGGTCAGCGCTTCCCAATCCTACCCCCTTCAATTAAAAAGAAAAGAAAAAGAACCTGAAAGCCAGTAAATGGGTGTTAAAATGTTTTAATCCTTTAATAGCATACACGTGCATACTGTCTCAGAAGAGCAGCTTTGTTCTGCTCGCTTGCAGGTCAAAACGACTTCAACAAAGTAGTTTGTCTTTTTTGCAGATTAGGGATTTGCTGTACAAAGCAATGCAAATCATGAGTGGATAATGTGAGCCATCTAGGACCTGCTTAAGTTTTACTACAACTCTGTTAAGGGGGGTAATTGAATGAGGAGACGTTTGTAATCATACAGAGGGAACTCAGGTGTCTCAACAGTGAAGTGACCAGCACATGGTTTTCTTTATTTATCTTGGGTGGATTTTGTGTCTTTGATCATTTCTTTATTTAACCTCTTCTGATGGAAACTATAAAATTGAACGATCTCTGTTGAATGTAGGACTGGATTGCCTTAGATCACTTTCTGTGACGTAAAGTCGCCTTCCACTATTTTTTTACTTCTCAAAAGCTATTCAATAATGTTTTAGCTGCATTGACTCTAATGTTACCCAGAATGGATACTTGTGCTGCAATATCTGCAGAAACTAAGTAGTTTAGGGTCTACATATTGGTGTGCCATAAGCAGTGTTGCCAGATTGGGGAGTTGCCCACCTAACTGGGCGGCCTTGATTCTGACTTTGTGGGTAAATATTGCTTTAGGGGGTCAGGGGAGGCAGGTGAGCCAGTGCCTCACCTGTAAGCATCCTCACCTGCCATCATGAGATGTAAAGTCTACTAATTATAAACATAAATACGCATCCACTAATCTGTTCAAAAAATTCATTTTTTTTATGTATGATTATAATCATTTTATCTACTTTTAAACCCCAAATCTCAGTATTTTGCGTATTTCCTGTTTAATGACTGTGCAGGCTGCGAGGTGATACAGCACTGAGCTGGGCCTCATGGCAAATTACGCAATCCCATGCACACTGAGTTGACAGCTTATAGAGTAAACTAACAGTTTAATGCTTTATTGTTCTTTTATTATCAATTTTGACATTTTATTGCAAATTCTCACTTTCCATTTGATAGTTAATGTATTTCACGTTTTTCTATAGTTTATTTTTTGTTCTGATCTAACATAAAGCTGCACTAAAAAGACATGAGGGGAGACGTGCAGAAAAACAATAGTGCTTTTTGAGATGTGAATAAAGAAGCAAAAACTAATTTGTTTTCTGAATGTATATATATATATATATATATATATATATATATATATATATATATATATATATATATATATATATATATATATATATATATTTATGATGATTTTACTGTTGTTGCACAAAATGTCCTGTTTATGAAAAACACAAAATACTTTTGAAGTAATCTTAGGTGATATGTTAATTTATTTAGTTCTTAATGCTTTGTTAACACTTTGTTTATATTCACAAGAACAGGTTTTTAAATATTTAACCACTTTTTAATATGTTTCATTAGGACATTTTTTTATACAGTATTTTATCTCACTGAAATACTTGAAAAGTGAAAATGCAAAAACAATTTCTACTTTTGTTCATAAGTTATACCATAACCCCTGCCATTTGACATTTTTTGCCGACTGACTGCAAAAATGGCGGATGTAAAAGTTGAACTCTCAATAGGAAGTTACAACAATGAATGATTAATTGCTGGTAATTAATCACTGATGAACGTTTTGGAGGTGGTTTTTCTGGCATAGGTCATCTAGGGCTGGAAAACTGTGACTTTATCTGGCAACACTGCCCAAAAGGCGAAAGATGTTGGAACATTTTCAGGCTTTCACATGGATGCCTTCATTCTGCCCACTCAGTTGGACAAATGAGGACTTTGCCTAAATCTCTTTGACTGTGTAAATAAATGCTATCAGTTAACTATATTCCAAGGCCAGGTGAGGGATTTGGATTTAAATAGCAAAAATTTTATTAGGATTATTTCCATTGTAAAAATAAACATTTTAATTACCCAATGTTTTTAATATGTGAATAGAATTGAACATGTGATTTCATTTCTGACTTTATATCCAATGATATACGAAAATGTTTTTTCCTGTTCAAAATTATTCTAAATTAGGTGAAGGGCTGGATTTGATGATACATTGCAAATATTTTAGATAACTTTTATCCCACGATGGTAAAATCACAAACTAGTGATATACAGGATGAAAGGGTTAAAATCAAATTACACGTTATAAATCCTTTGTAACGTGAAGGTCTTAATGCATTGCTTCATTAGATACTTCACTGAATTTCAAATACGAAACAAATCCAAAAATACATTTAGGAGAAACGTGGGCTTAAAAATTTAAACAAAAAAAAAAAAAATCAAAATTCATTGCTTTTTGCATAGATTTGGTAATTACCGAAAATTAAAAATATTGACTCTAGAATACATTAGGGGGTGCCTGAAGATGTGTTTTTGAAAATAAACTAAAACAAATTGGAAAGGAAAGAATAAAGGAAATAAAAAAAGATGCAGAGAAGGGCAAAAAGGAAAGAAACAGTTTTACAGGAGACTTTTTCATGTGCATCCTTGGCTTTCAAAGAAAATACAAACACAGTTGTACAGCTGTATATTGTGATGTTTGTGATCACTGTGTTTAAAGGTGGGCGTTACCTTACCATTCCTGAAGTGGGAAACAAAAGGACTGGACGAGGAGCCCGACTAGTTCTTCCTCTCACCCCGCCCTGGAATGATGGCAATTTGTGCTTGTCCTTCCGGCACAAGCTAGCGGGTCACCATGTGGGAATGCTTCAAGTGTTTGTGAAGAAAGGAAAGCAGTACAGTCCTGCGGTGTGGGGCCGAACAGGTGGTAATGGCTGGAGGCACACCCAAATCACGCTGTGGGGTACAGGCCTGGAAAGTGTAAGTAGTCCAGTAAACATGCATTAAGGATCACAAAAGTGACACATTTTCTCTTTATTAGTCACTAAAAATAACTAGATTCAAGGAGTAACAAATAAATGATGTTATTTTTGAGTGAAGTTTGACAGAAGTTAACACAGAAACGTTTCATCATCTAACTGTTTTCTACGTGTTATCTGCAGGTGATCCTAAAGGGAGAGCGTGGGCGTGGCAGAAGCGGAGAAATGGCAGTTGATGACATCACCTTAAGGAAAGGCACTTGCACAGAGGAACACAATCTCAGGAGACTCTGATGTCCAGAGAAGGGCAGCAAAAAAGCTAGAGGGACACTCAACTTAAAGGAGAACTGACTCCGTTGTGACACCCCCACCCTCTCTCTGCCCGGGCCCTCACCTGTCCCTCCATCATCACTCTGACTATGAATGGTATCTGAAAGCTAGTTGGTCAGCAGAAAACTGGGTTTCTTTTATTTGGCTGTATATGAACAAAAAGTACTGAAATGATTCTCATGGACAGATCCCAGCAGCACCATCCTCTCCAAACGTTGTTCTGGTAAATATCAGGGAACCTGCCCCGCCGACCCCCAAAATCCCGGCATAACATGAAACAAGGATCCAAGTCACTCATTTGTTTGGAGAATTGTTCCATTCCTTTGAAGCCTGCTCTACCAAACCTTAATGTTTATATGTACAAGTCTATTCCTTTAATATTCTGGGAGGTGAAGCATAAAAGCCCATCTCTTGAGAGTTGTGATCAGGAAAATGTATGGTTAGTCTGATGACAGGAAGTTTAACAATTGTGTAAAGAAAACGTTTTTTAAATCTAAAAACTCATTTAAAAAGTACTGTTTGTCAAAAAACCTTTTTTCTTCTTCTATACATTTATTGCAACATTTGTTCTGCTTACTGAAATGAATATTTCAGCTCAAGAGAACCCAATGCAGACATTTTTTTTACACTTTTACACACCTAATGCTTCAGTTTTTCCACATACTGTATAATCTAAGCAGTACTAAACAAACATAGGACTGTATAGATATGCGAATATCCGTTTAATGCCAACTGTAAAATTAATCAATTTGAAAATTAAATGAATTTAATTTACAATTAAAATTAATTTACAGTTTTAGCAGATTTAGACAACTTTTCTAACATTTCATCACATTTCAGTCACTCTGACAATAGACAACAGGTGTCAAGTAGAAACCTTACTGGTTTAAGTGCTTAACATGAATCTAAACATAAATGTTCAATGTTGAATCGCTCTGGGAAAATGTCAAATTTAAATGTTACATCTAAATGTATATCTAATTGCAGAATCATCTTTAGTAATATTTTTTACAACAAAATAATAAATTCAAGTGCAAAGTATTAATGTAATTAAATGTTATGTCTAAATGTTAATTTTAGATTTACATGCTTTTTGTTAAATCTAATCCTAATCGCAAAACGCAGCAAAGCATAATAGTGATGTGTATGTTTTATTAAAAAGAAATGTAAAATTACAATCCAAATGATTAATGCACACAGACAAGTTAATCTTTAAATCTAAGTAGAAATGTTTAGAAAACGAATTATTTAGGCTGCGACCGAAGAAGCTTTGATGGGGGGAGAACACAGCTGGGTGTTTTTGCGCAATTTCTAAAACAAACATTCTGTCATAAGGGTTTATTCATCAGTAGAGTGCACCTTACAGCCCATCACCTCCCTAATGGCCCTATAGTTTGATCCACCTAAAGTTTTGCAGAAGACCTGAAACCGAAGAGTAAAAGAAAAACAGCTTTTCTCATTGGATTTCTTCAACGGATTGAATCTTGCAGTCCATATATCTTCTATTATGTCTCTTTAAGTGTTCATGTGCTTAGTTACATTTAATTTTTGCTGTGCTTAAAGGTCCACAGGTGTGGGTTTCCTGCATTGGGCCTCACAACATCAGGCTTCTTCAAATGGACAAGGTCTAATTAACATATTTTCCTCAACATTTATATAGCGATAAAAAATTTAAATTAAACATTTGCGTTTATATTATTATTTTTTTTTACATTTACATTTTTATTGTGTTTTAGGTTTAACATTTACGTTTACTATTATGTAAATGATAAATGTGAATTTATCTTGAGAAATTAACATTTGAATCTAAAAATTGAGAACTCTAATTGACAGATATTCAATATCTAGTGTGGATTAACATATATATGAATCTGCCTTCAAAGTTACAATGAACTTTTTAATTCTTGCCTATCTAATGAATTCACATTCAGTAGATATGTTTAAGATTCAGGAAACAGTGTGCTTTAAAGTAACAAATATAATATTTATCGGCTGTAATTCATGTAAATGTGATGAAAATGTGACAAATGGGAGAAAAGTTGCCTATATCTTTTAAATCTAGGGTCTAATTTGAACTAGCGGAACTTTTCCTTTCCACACATTGTCACATTCATTTATGTTCTTGCCTGGCAGAGGAATGATGAGGAGGCACAGGGTTGTATTTGTTTTGGTTTGCACTTTGCACGGATGATATCAGTGATTTAACATGTGGGCAGTATTGTCAGTAAAAAACAAGCAACCCAAACCAAAACGGTAAAGCTCATTATTACAAAGTCCTGTTATAGTAATCTAATAATATACAAGGAACGACATCCCCTTGAAGCTTTCTGTCTGCTTTCGAGATGTTTTTCCTACTTTTTCTTCACAATAATTCACAATAATTGAGATTTGTGCTGCAGGCCTCATAATGCACTGTTTATGTTATTTACTCTTTTTGCTTTCCTACTTTTTCAGTCGCATTGTAGTAAACCCCATTGGGATTCACTTATAAGTGAGACTATATTTACAGGTGGGCTGCTTGTTTGGTTTAGATCGTTGGTCCTTCTAACCCAGCAACCCCCCTGTTTGTTTTCCAGCTTAGCTGGCTCACCTGCATTGAGTGTGTTTGCCTAATGAGCATTTGAAACCAAATAATACAACTGATCAGCAGAAAGTAGTAATGTTGGCTGGAAAACAAGCAGAGCAGTAGGGCTGGAGACTGCTGGTCCTGAGTTAAGATTGACTTTCACAGCTGCTCCAATTACCAAATTGCACCACAAGAAGTCAGATGATTGTTGTTTTGATTTAAAATCAGTTAACGCCAACCTCTGAGACATCAAGCTTTTGTAGCTGTGGGAAAATGGGGACCTCATCACCACTGAGATGACCTCATCATAAGCTCGTATGAAACTATCCCAAGGTCTTCTGAAAGATTTTTAGAATTAGCTGAATTTTGGTCAGGCTGCACGAGAAGGATCCCAAACACACAAGCAAATAGAAGGTCTACCAGAGAACAGTGAAGAAGGTAGCGTCAAGGTATATTGAAATGTGATCTCCAAGATGTTCAGTGTTGTTCATGAGTAAATGCCAAAAAAAAAACTCAAAGCATTACAAAAGTAATGTAAAAATGTTAGCTGGGTTTCCCAAATTACCCCAAGATTGAGATTTTATACACTTCATAAATGAAGTTAATTTATTGCAATAGCCTTTATAATAATGGCTTGTTATTCACATAATCTGGAAATTTGACAAAGAACTTTTTATTGAGTCAAAATTAAAAATTGTTGGATTATTTGTGGTGAATGATGACAAACATGTATTTTTTTGATCATAAGTGGTTAAAATATCAACTCTGAAAATCTGAAGTTTAGCAAAAAAATGTCCTGTGGTTTTGTGGATTACGGTACCCGGACGTCAAATTCATAAATGTTTGAAAAGCAGACTTATGACCTCATATTCTCTTAAACAGCTTTTATGAAGTTAATTTTTTACACATGCAATCAACACCTTCGTACAAATTTGTGCAACATTTTTTGTACCTAAATTATCAAAGATCTACTAAGAAGCCCATTCTAGAAGCTGACCTGCTGCTGAAGCCCCCCCCCAAAAAAGTTAGTTTACTAATATCAGATGCCAAAATTAGGTACAAAAAAATCAGTTCATGATTTATTATTTTATTTTAGAAATATTTAGTTCATTTTTTATTGTGCTTTGTTATAAAAAGAGCATTTGTTATACAAACAATTTTTAAGCCGTCACAAGTGGTGAACTTGTAAAAGTTGTGGTGTGTACATACTTTATGAAATCTCACTCTCTGTGTAGTTTATGTGTGATCTATATTCATGTATGGATATTTGAATTTGTAGCTATTTAAACTGCTAATTAAAAGACAAATGTAAACCATAAAATGATGATGTAGTATGATGTGAAACTAGATTGTTCAACTCAATCTTAAAGTAGTTTTTTGGTTTTGTGTACACTTTATAAGCACAAAAGCTGAGTTTTTGCAGAAAAGAGTTTAAAAGTAAATACCTTGTACTACTAATAATTATAGTAATATACGTATATGTGTATATATGTATATATATAATTCTCTTCTCTCTTCTCTGCACATTAAAAAACAACAAAATAATAAATAGTAAATTCTCTCCCATCATAGTGCCGCTGAGACTTTGAGGGCTACAGCTCCTCACACGTCTCACAGATTGCCCTAAAACTGAGCAGCTGTTTGTGTCCTGCCTGTCTGTTTCTCATCCAGTAATAATGGAAAAAAACAAACACATTTCTACGTCTTCTGCTGCAGCTAAACATATATCTGTGTTACTTTTTCACCAGAACAGAGCTCCCTTGTTTATTGCAGGAATTGTGTTAAAAAAATAACCCATGATCGGGAAATCCACGGAGTCTGATTACAGACGGTTTGTGGCTGTAAAACTCCTCACTGCCTAAATACACTTTTCTCAGACAGACATGAACGTTTTAACACTTTTTTCTTGTTTAAATTCTCATGACTTACTCATAACTCAAATTGTCATTTCATTTTTAAATCAAAGTTGTTTTATGTGACTCTCTGCTTTCTCCCGATCTAGAAATCGCTATCAAGTTTTCAAGATTTCATCCCAATAAAACCCTTTGGTGCACATAATTTTGCAGTTAATCTGACTAACATATTTAAAAAAATACTCCTTTGTGTCTTTAAACTAATTACAGTCAGAAAAAGAAGTTAATCTCAAGGTCAGGTAAAGACAGTATCATATAAAGATCCCTTTGTCTGATACTGTCTTTATCAGTGTGATAAAGATAAAGACAGTATAATGTCAAGATCCCTTTGTGCTCCATTCTGCACCTCAAGCTTGCACACAAAGGCTAGAACTATAGCAATGACCCATGTGACCCCAAAAACAAACAATTGTATTACAAGCAGGTAGGATTTCACAAAAAGCTGAAAATATCGTTTTTGCTCAGTAGAACATAAAATAAAAACTTACAACTTTTGAAAACTTTCATGTTTCAGTTTGATTATTTCTTATAGAACCGCTACAAAAACAAAGCAACCGTGGATGAAGACTAAAAACGCCACACGGATGAAGACATTAAGTGAAAGTGGAGAGGGTGAGCAGCTTTAATATCTGGGGGTCCACCTCAGCCAGGATTTCACCTGGTCACTCAACACCACACAGCTGATGAAGAAAGCTTATCAGTGGCTTTACTTCCTGAGGAGGCTGAGGAAGTTTGGCATTTCCCAAAAAATTCTCAGCAACATCTACAGCTGCGTTTTTGAGTCCGTCTTGACCAGCTGCATCACAGTGTAGTACGGCAGCTCTACCGCCATGGACGGCAAACGCGTGCAGAGAGTGGTGAAGACTGCGTCTAAGATCACCAGGACTCCTTTGCCCTGGCTGCAGAGCATCTACAAGCGCAGGGTCCCCAGCAGAGCTGGCTCCTTCATCAGGGACCCCACCCACCCGCAACGAGGTCTGTTCACTCTCCTCCCCTCGGGACGGAGGTACAGGAGTGTGAAGTGCAGGACCACCAGACCCAGGAACTCTTTCTTTCCCTCTGCCATCAGATTCCTCAACAGCTTACAGGAGTCTGTAACAACAAACTGCACCTTTGCACATCCTCATTGCTTATCTTTACTGTTCTTGCACATTTAGGTCATGTAAGTCTCTTTGTATAGTTAAACTCAGCTAGATTTGCACAACATCTGATTGTATATAGGTTTAATCATTTACTGGTGCATAGTAATATTTCAGTCAGACAACTCATGCAGTAAGAAAGCTTTACTTTCCATATTTTCTTTTAGTTTGGCATAAGACTCCATTCAGATACAATAAACAAGATCTCCATGGAAAACTTAGGGTATAAAACTACCCCTGACGGAGCTCACAGGTGGAAGCTTGGGGGGAGAGTGGGGCGATGGACATAGATGAAGAGGGCATAGGGCGCACTCCGAGTTCTTAAGTAGGACGCAAAACAGGTGACTAAATTGGGCTGAATTGCCCGCGGGGAGGAGTAAACATGTAAACGCTGCTGAGTTGCCAGCCTGAAGTTCTCCGCAGGTCGTATATTTTATGTTACATGTGAATTTTCAGTTATGGTGTATATATCCTACTCCTATCTTTATTGTATTTTATTTCACCTTTGGCATTTGGAGCAGACAGCAAAGTAAGCATTTCATTGTACAGGGAAACCCGTTTCCTAAGTTTGCATATAATAATAAACTCTTTGAATCTTGAATCTTGATGGACTCAGTCCAGGGTGTACCCCACCTTTGCCCAAAAACGGTAGCATCCCCATGACCCCAGAAGGAATTGCACAGGTTTGGTAAATAGACGGATAGATTGGATTTTTTTTCATTTGGAATCAGCCCAGGTGAAACTTTCTTTTTGCCCAAAAATAAATAAAGCTCACTGAGGTGATTCATCATCCAGTTATAATAGTTTCCCACCACATTTCTCAGTTTCACCATCAAACAAATATGTGCAATGACATTAACTAACACCTGGAGATAAATAATGATTAATGACCCCATTGAGAAATCTTAAACTACTAAAAACTACTCAAACTACATTAGAGCAACATATGTGGCATGTAAAAACATAATACCTGGTAAAAACTTCTGTTTTGTCAAACAAAATGGACTGAATTTACCTAAAATAAAGTTTCTGTATTTGCACTAATTCATTCTACTTTACAATTTTTTTATGGAAAATCATTGGGGGGTGAAGAAAGTGGTCACAGTTATCATAGTGTCTCTAGGTGGCTGGCCATGTTTAGATCGGGACAGAGGATGGAAATTAACCTAGGCTACAATCCTGCATATTTACAGTGTCTCATTACTTTTAGAGCTCAACACTGTTTGTTGTATGCATGGTCCCGTAAATGAATAAATACAAATACAAAAATACAAAATATGGAAAAGTATTTTTTTCCTCAAAATATAAATAGAATACAGTCTTATTCCACATCCACTGTTTCCTGGTTTTCCCTTACATGTTCTTCTTTTCTTTCAAAAGGGCATCTTCCCACAATTATACTTTAAAATGAAATCATTTAACCTTTGTGCTATCCTATGACCCCACCCTTACATTGAGGTGTTATTCCTACCATGACAAAGGTGGATAAAGGTGGAAAGATTTCATGTAATCCATGGACATCAGTGAAGATCACAAATCATTGAAGAAAAAAGGTTCAGCGCACTGTCTAGTGGGGTCTAGATGACCCAACTCCCAATGTTAAAATGCCTAGGATAGCACAAGGGTTAAATATAAAGGCCCAAGACCCTTAAAAATTTTAAAAACCATCAAAAGAATCTTAAAATCAATCCTGAAATGCACAGGGAGCCAATGCAGCGATTTTAAAGCCGGTGTAATGTGTTCCCGCCCTTGTCGTCAGAACTCGTGCCGCAGAGTTCTGCAATAGTTGTAGGTTTGAAAGCGACTTTTTGGGTAAACCAGAGAGCAGGGAATTATAATAATCTTAACGACTAAAAATAAAAGCATCCATCAGCAGCACCTCTGTGCTGGCAAGAGAGAGGAACGAGCAGACTCTGGCAGTGTTTTTAAGATGAAAAAAATCTTGTTTTCACCACGTTTCTGCTATGAAGAATAAAACTCAGCTCAGAGTCAAAAAGCATGCCCAGGTTTCACACATTGAGAAGATTTAAAATTCCTAAGTTTGGGTAAGATCATCTCTCTCTTGTCTTCAGGACCAATGATGAAAACTTTAGTTTGGTCCTGGTTGAGCTGTAGAAAGTTTTCTGCCATCCACAACTTTATATCTAAAATGCAGTTTAAAAGAGTGTTAACAGGTTCAAGGTCATCAGAAGACATGGCGACGTAAAGCAGTGTATCATCAGCATAGCTGTGAAAGTCAATGCAGTGTCTCCTGATGACATCCCCAAGAGGCAACATATATAAATTAAAAAGTATTGGACCCAAATTTGACCCCTGGGGAACCCCACAACTCATTTCGTGGATTCTTGAGGACCAAATGTCCATACCTACCAAAAAGTGTCGATTAGTAAGATAGGAATGAAACCAGTCAAGAGCAGTTCCTGAGGTCAGCCCGACTCCTTCGTCTGTCCAATAAAATGTGGTGATCTACCGTATCAAAGGCGGCACTAAGATCCAGAAGTACCAGAACAGAAAGTTTCTGCGAGTCATAAGAATTTCTGAGACCATTTAAAATTTTTAAAAGGGCCGTCTCAGTACTGAATATTATGTTCATTTAAAAAAATCAAGTAATTGAGTAAAAACAGTCATTCATTCATTCATTCATCTTCTTCCGTTTGTTCCCTTTCGGGGTCACGGGGCTACCGGAGCCCATCCCGCCCACTTGTGGGCAAAGGCAGGGAACATCGTGGACAGGTCGCTAGTCTGTCGCAGGTTTGAGTAAAGACAAGTTTTAAAAATTTTTTACAAAAAATCGTAAGTTGGATACAGGTCTGTAATTGTCTATAATATTTGGATCCAAGTTACTCTTCTGCAAGTGGTCTGCAAAGTCCTCACATGCATTTTGTGAGTGAGGCATGATGAATTTAGTCAAATCTTTGTTTAATAAAAAATCAATTGGTTTAAAATGAAAACTGGGAGTTGTGTTTATTGTCTGTGATGAGATTTGAAAAATAAACTTTCCTTGCCTTTTTGACAGCATGGTTATAGATTGTTAGTTGATCCTCAAAAAAGTCATCGTCGACTGTTAAATTAGTTTTTCTTAATTTTATCTCCGCTCTCCTGCAAATTCTCTTCCGATTTAAAATAGCATGTTTATCCAAGGCATCTTTGGATTCTGATTCAGTATTTTTTTTTTTTTTTCATTTTCAGCAGAGCTGCTGAATCAATGGCAAACTTAAGTCTGTCATTAAAATCATCAGTCGGAGAATCGCAGGACACAGGTAAAATCTGAGCAGGAGTTTGTTTTAAAATGTCAATAAAGTTTTCTGCCACTTCAGGAGTTATATATTGTTTCTTCACAGTTCAGCACATTTCATCATCACAGCTTTTTTGCTGTCACACCTAAGACACTCCCACCAACCTGTGCATATAAAGATCAGTTCCCAGGGACAGGTTGTATCAGTGCAACATTTACTCTCTGTAACTTCTCAAAGTAAGAAATAGCTTTTTTTTTAATAACTATTTATGTTAGGTGTGATTCTTTCAGGCAGACTAACAAGAAAAGATTAGTTGAAGTAACTGCTAAATACATTTTGTTAGGCTTTTTGTTGCAACAATAACTCACTTTTCTTGTGTAATTTATTTACTGCTATAATTTGTTTATCTGTTTATGCTTATCTCTAACTCTTTAATTCAAGATTTCATCTGCTTCTGGAAATAAAGATGGTGAATTATAAAGTCACTTTACATACGGACGACAGAGTCGCTGCTGGGACTTTAAACCACGTCTACATAAAGCTGGTCGGCACTCAAGGAGAGAGTGAACGCAAGTGGCTCATGGGCCTCAAAGGTGCCAAAGCCTTCAAGAAAGGAGCTGTAAGTCTGCAAGATCAGTCCATTTTTGTGGTGATGTACGGCATCCTTTCTTTTTTTTCCAAAAATTAACAAAAAGAGGGAAAATGTCTAGCCTGATTTGTTGCTGCTTTGATCGTTTTAATTGGAAAAAATTCTGGGAAATTGCCATGGCTTTATAGCGGTTACACCCCCTCTGTTCTTCTTTCTAGGTGTCCTCCTTCACTGTTTCTGCTCCCACCTCTCTTGGACAACTGGTTCTGGTAGAGGTGGACAAAAAGGCCTTTGTGGGTTTCCTAGAAGACTCCTGGTTTCTCAGCATGGTGGAGGTGAAATCTCCCTATGGAGACACGTTTACCTTTCCCGTCCACCGCTGGATCAGTGACAGCAACGTGCACCGCTTCAGGGAGGCTGCAGGTTTGTGGACACTGTTCATGTATACCACCTACTACTCTGTACACAATAAGATAAGGGGAACTTTGTCTCCTCCCTGTGTTTATCTGTGGTGTCAAATCTCAACATTTATCCCTTCTTGCAGCTCTGAGGGTCTTAGATGACAAGCATCATCTGGGCAGGTACAGTCGGGAGCAGGAGCTGAAAGTGCGAGAGGAGGCTTATCGGTGAGCGCTTTCACTGTTTCATTGTCCTGGATGTTAGAAGACAACAAAGACGTGTCATTTATCTTTGAATAAAGTCTTGTGTTAAGCAAACAAGGAACCAAATGAATGAGAGGATTTCATCCTTAAGATACTAGAGTTTCGTACTTGTACTTTTTTCATAGCTGGCATGTGTACACGGAAGGCTTACCTCACTGCATCAAGGCAGAGGACCTCACTTCCCTGCCATGTGAGGTCCAGTTTTCCTTCACCAAATCTACAGAGTTCGCATTTACCGCAGCATCAGGGTAATTTATTAATTTTCTCTTATGTTCATTCATCGTTAGCTATGAGGAATAACAAAGTCAAAACTTCTAAGTGTTTGTCTTTTGGTTCAGGTTGTTAGAGCTGAAACTGAAAGGCCTCGATAACTGCAAGAAGGGGTGGACTAACATCCATGACATTGATCAGGTGTTTTGCTGCAAACAAACAGACATAGCAGGTATGATACCATTAATCAATGCAGGTTATACATCTTCAACGGTCAGATGAAGGGGCTGAAACACTCAGAGTTACACGGATGTGAATAACTTTTCCCGAGGGCTTCCAAAGAGAAAACACCAGATATCAATTTAAGTTCAATAAAAAAAGCAATAAGATAAAAATGATATCTGAAGATACATTTAAAAGTAATTGCAATTCCACATTGCTGCATTCCTAAACATTTTTGGTCCAGACTTTTCATTGCCTTTTTTTATCAAAATTCTAGAATTTTAACAGATTCTTTCTGTTTTATCCTCATTTGCAATAGCAGAAGATCTACCATTGGTTTAAGAAAAATCCTTACAGATCAGTCGGATTTCTATGCTGTTTTTTCACCATGTTTTAAAAATCGGTCAATCACATTGAAAACACTACCCCCCCCCCCCCCCCCCCCACACACACACACAAAAGACATCACTTATATTGAGTTGCTATGAAAAGAGCATCAGCTATCAAACTTTCAGTTATCTTTTTATGTTTAATTTATTGGAAAATTAAAGTCAATGATCATCTCATGAGTCTCTGGTTAGAGTTTTGCATCATATTCCATAAAACCAAAGGGTTGCAATCAGTGTAAACTGCAACAGGATGAGAACTAGAACCAGATTTTTTAAAATGGAGTTCCGGCAACAGAGAAAGTGCTTTTTTTCTCAGTTGTATTGTTTGTTTGATAAACTTCTTAGAAAAATAACAGAGGATCCTGAACACCATTTTCATCATCTCACAGCGTCATCAGATGTTATTCAAAACCTTCTACTCCAACAGAAAAGATAAAACAAAATAGAATAAAATTTCAATCTAAGATGGTAATTGGCATATACTTATTATATAGCGCTTTCTACCCTCTTTCGAAGGCCCAAAGCGCTTAACAGTCACAGTCCCATTCACCCATTCACACACTGATGGCGGCTCCGCTGCCGAACACTGGCGCCAACCTCCCACCAGAGGCAAGGTGGGGTTCAGTGTCTTGCCCAAGGACACTTCGACTCATGGGCGGGCGTGCAAGGTGGGAATTGAATCTGCAATCTTACGATCATGGGTCGACTGCCCTACCGCTGCACCACGGCCAGCACCAGATAAGGCAGAACCATGGCCTGAGCCGTAACAGTCCACCTGTACTTGTGTATAGTTTGATCTTCATGTGGGGAAACACAAGAGCTTCACTTCAATTGTTGCATTTTTAAAACAAATTCCTCTTTGATAGAATTTGTGTGTCTTCCTGAATGAGTGATGCTTTTCTTATATAACTGGTTTGAAATTAGACTTCTGCATGGATGATACTTTATACCATAGTAAAAATTGATTGGTTTGGCAGGGGAAACAATAATAGTGTTAGATTTAATTTATTGCTAAAAAAGGACATAATTTTCAGCTTTATGATTGTCAGTTGTTAAAAAATAGACAAGAAAAAGGGTTAAGAAACAATGTAGGTAGTCTGATGCATCCGATGCTGTTTTCTTGTGTCACAGATTATGTCCAGAAACACTGGAAGGAAGATTCCTTCTTTGGGATACAGTATCTCAATGGAGTCAATCCCATCTTGATCCGACGCTGCACAGAGCTGCCTAAAAACTTCCCTGTCACCGACTCCATGCTGTTTCCTAGTGGTCAGATGAGCTTGGATGCAGAAATACAGGTCTTTGCTTTTCATTTTCTTGCAAAAAGTGGACTTTAGAGACTTTCTAGGGATCACAAAGTGGTAACTGAAGTTGTTGCTAACGTGAAAGTTTTATGTGTTTGTTTGTTTTTTACATTTGTTTCTTTTAAACTAACTTTGAGGTTTGGTAATTGACAAAAAAAATGAATACAAAGTTTGAGTTGTGATTACTGCACTTTTCTCTGTAAAATGTACTTTTTTATTTTATTATTTTAAGCCTTAACAGCAAATCCTCTCCTTGTTTTCATGTATACATCAAACAGAAGGGAAACATTTTCCTGTGTGACTACAAGCATTTGGATGGAGTGAAAACCAACACAATCAATGGCAAGACGCAGTACTTGATGGCTCCACTTGTGCTGCTTCAAAAAACTGCAGACGAGAAGTTGATGCCAATCGCCATCCAGGTGAGATCCACTCAAATGCAGAGAAGCAAAGAAATATTTTAGATTTCCATTTTAAAGGTATAATTTCTGCTCTTTTGGTAACAGAAGCAAATGCATTACAGCGGTAGAAAAACTATAATGTCCAACAAATTCTTTCCTTCTCCTGCAGCTGAAGCAGACGCCTGCAGAGGACAACCCGATCTTCTTACCCACAGATTCTGAGTACGATTGGCTGCTGGCAAAGATTTTTGTGAGAAGTGCAGATTTCAGTGAGCACCAGCTTAACACTCACCTGCTTCGTGCTCACCTGCTGGCTGAGGTTTATGCTGTGTCTCTGCTGCGCAACGTTCCGATGGTGCATCCTCTGTACAAGGTTAAGACTCAGAACTACACGGTTGTATGTTGTGGTTGGAAAGACGATGTAAAACGATTACATTTTGAGATAACAACTGAGGTTTCTTCCTCCTCAGCTCCTCATACCCCACACTCGATACACTCTGCAGATCAACTTCTTAGCTCGAAACTTATTGATATCTGAGAATGGATCTTTCACTCAGGTACAAAAACACTGAACATAAAAAAGCATGATTGTTTCCTTTATCCTGTCCTATACTGTGGAGTGTATTTGTCTAAAATTTGTGATTTGACTTGTTTTCAGTTTTCTGCCTCTGGTGGAGAGGGCATGCTAACCATCCTGCGGCGCTCCCTGTCTGCAGTTACGTACAGCTCCCTCTGTATAACTGATGATATTGCTGAGCGGGGAATGCAGGATGTACCAAACTACTTCTACAGGGATGATGGGCTGAGGCTTTGGTATATCATCTACAGGTACTGGTCTCACAGAAGATGGTTGATTATGTTTGGAGGGAGTTTTCCTCTCCACTGTCACCTTTAGCTTTAGATAAATCTTGTCCTATGGAAATTTTCTGGACTGATATTGATTGTAATAATTATCATTAATAAAGCTTGGTTTGATATTTCAGCTAACCTTTGTCCAGTAACTGATGTCTCTATAGCCACAGTTCTTTACTGTCTATCCAATTCTGAACTACTTGATAAAACTGATGTGCAATTAAAAAAAAAAACTGTTGATAGACATAATAGTGTCTCCATATTCAATATTTGCATTTTAAATAATTTTCTTTCTTTATCCTTCAAAGGTTTGTGAAAGGAGTCATTGAGTACTACTACAAAAACGACCAGGAAGTCCAGCAAGATACCGAAATACAGAAGTGGATTTCAGACATTTTCGAACATGGATTCCTTTCACAAGCAAGCACCGGTAAGCGTTCATAGAAATTTCAACATCTACACTCACATTGGGCGGTTGTACCGCAGTGGTTTGGTGATTGACCTGTAATCGTAAGGTCACAGGTTCAGTTCCCATTTTAACTGCCCGTGTAGAGGGCAAGACACTAGGGATGCCGCAATTCTTGGTGTGAAACTGAACTGTTTGTTACACCATTGAACTGAATTGTGGGGAAAGTGACTTGTAGCATCCCTCCTGTACACCAACCATTATGTTTACATTGAAAGTGTCTAACAAATGTATACCCTTAGCATAAGTAGTCTATTTAATCCTTGTGCTATCCTTGGCACTTTAACGTTGGGAGTTGGGTCATCTAGACCCCATTAGACAGGGTGTTGAACCTTTTTTCTTCAATGATTTGTGATCTTCACTGGTGTCCATGGATTACATGAAATCTTTCCACCTTTATCCACCTTTGTCATGGTAGGAATAACATGTCAATTTAAGGGTGGGTTCATCTAAGATGGCACAAGGGTTAAGTGTGCTGCAGGTATACTATACAGTCTATACTAAAAGTGAGGGAGTATAATTGAGGTTTATTTTTTACGGTAACTTTTAATGTTACAATTTACTCTGGACAAGTATTCAGTTAGTTTACTTAGGCAAGGCAAGGCAAGTTTATTTGTATTGCACAATTCGTACACAAAGTAATTCAAGGTGCTTCACAAAACAGAAAAATGCATTAAAATCACAATACATCATAGAAATAATCAACGTAAAATTTACTTTAAAAGAAAAGAAAAAAAATAAAATAAAAAAATAATTGAAAATTGATTTAAAAATAAAGGAAGGAAAGGAAAGAAAAGTGCAGATAGGACCTTTCAGTCATATACACGGCTAAACAGAAATGTTTTAAGTCTAGATTTGAACATGAACACAGAAGAGGCCTGTCTTACGACTTCAGGGAGGCTGTTCCAGATTTTAGCTGCAGAATATTGAAACGCTGATTCCCCTTGTTTAGTTCTGACTCTGGGAATCAACAGGAGGCCGGCCCCTGAGGCCCTCAGAGTACGAGATGGTTCATATGGCACTAACATGTCAGAGATGTACTTTGGTGCTCGGCCATGGAGAGACTTGTACACAAGCAGAGCTGCTTTGAAGTCTTTTCTTACTATACTACACATACACGCTCTGTGGTATACTTGTTATACCTATACATTTACTAAAGTAAACTTCAAGTGTACTACTTTTTGGTAAATATAAGAAGTATTTTCGTCTTTTACTTGTCCTGTCTAGCAGCAGAGCAAACAGATAAGAGCTGAAGGCGTCTTGTGTTGGACAGATTTCACTGTTACAATAAGAGGTTGTAAATCTTCAGAGACACGAGGTGTATATTTGTATAAACCCCTTTTGTGTTTGATGCTCAACTATATTTATATTGATCGTGTTTGTATAAATTTCTTCTTGAACCAGATGGAAATAGAAGAGAGAGAGAGGTGGATGTTAGTGATGGGGCATGAGGGCAAAAAGGAAAAGGGAGCTGAATAAGTTAAATGATGATTAAAGAAGTAGGGGGCATAGAAACAAAAAACAACAAGATGCTGGAGATGTATCATTAATACTGTCAGGTGTAGATGTTAATCCTAAGGGTGGAACCTGTCCACAGACACACTCAAATATCTGTTCTTATTCCTTTCAGGTATTCCGCAAAGTTTCACAACCCTGGCAGAGCTGGTCAAATTTGTTACCATGGTGATAGTCACAGGCTCCTCTCAGCATGCTGCAGTCAACAGTGGACAGGTGAGTCCTTGTAAATAAGAAAAACGACTTTGGATAGCTACAGTTTGCATGAATAAATGTTTCCCACACTACAAACTTGATGTGGATAAATCTGTTTTAGACTAAAGAACAACCAAGGATAATTCTATGATGATGATTTTTTTTAATAAAAAACATGCATATTTTACTAGGACTGGGTTGATAAAATTGATATGAATCGATCCATGCTGAATAAATCAGTAAATCGATCCATAAAAGTAGAGATTGATCTTTTATGCCTTTCCTTGTCCGGTGACCTAACGCATAACAGCAGCAAAAGCCAAAGTCTGCTAGCTTAGACTGAGAAACAGCTTTTTCCCCAGAGTTGGTCCATCCTGTCAGGTAGGGAGGGCTGGTGACCATGACTAAAATGCAGAGACGGGAGGCACACGGTTCCAGGGAAAGGGGTTTATTAACTCAACAAAAAGCGCTGCAGAGCAGGGAAACTAAACTAAACTAAACTAAACTAACTGAGGCCTAAACAAGAAAACATGTCAGAAGACAGTCAGGGAAGAGACAGTATGGACCAGTACAAGAGGAAGGCAGAAACAAGACTTATATACAGACAGGACTGACAAGACACAGGTGAAAACAATCAGGAGAGATTGGACCCAGGGAAGTAAAACTCAAAAACATGACATGCAGGAAACTTTACAAATTAAAACAGGAAACAGAACTCAAACATGACAGAAACAAGCATCAAAACCTAGGGCAAAGACACCCAAACCATGACACATCCACCCCCTCCATTCCCCCAATCACACAATTGCGTGCCCCCCACCCCCCACCCACCCACCCACACACAAACACACAGACTTACTATAACCCACTGATCCCCTGAGAGCTGCTGTAAACAATTTCGTTGTGCACTGCATAATGATAATAAAAGATTCTGTTTATGATTCTCAATGCTAATGTACAATGGAATTTCCCATAGGACGGCTACTGCTAACGCCTGTTTGACCTAAACATACCATTGCTGACTAAATGAATAGCTTTGTATACTATCAAGCTGGAATTTTAAAAACTCTTTTGAGGAAACATTTTTTGAAAAGTAGCCACCTTGTAAATTCTAAACACATTCAAACCGAATTGAATTATGTGGGTAGAAAGAATAAAAAAAATGTTCAATCGAATTGATCCAGGCTATGAATGGAATCAATTCTGGACATTGTTGGTGATACCCAGCCCTACACTAAACATATTTATTTGCTGCAGTTTGACTACGGTAGCTGGATGCCAAACACTCCCATCTCTTTGAAACGGCCTCCACCAACCAAGAAAGGAGAAGCAAATGAAACCACCATGCTGGAAACTCTGCCAGACGTCAACGTAACGGTTCAGGGCATGGCCACCGTGTGGCTTCTTAGCCAACAGTCAAGTGATTTTGTAAGTGGGCAAAATTTCTAAATAAATTCCAGGAAAGGAGACTGTGGTAAATAATTCTGTTTTTGATTTCTTCAGGTTCCCCTTGGCGTGTACCCTGAGCAGCACTTCACCGAGGAGACTCCCAGGAAGTTCATAAAGATCTTTCAAGCACAACTGGAAGAGCTGAGCAACGATATTATAGCCAGAAATAAAAAATTGGAGGTGCCGTACACATATATGAACCCAACGGAGGTGGAAAATAGCGTTGCTATTTAAATATGACAGTGCGGTACATCCCTGGATCAACTGATAATGAATTTTTAGCTCTTTGACCTACTAAAATCTTTTGATGTTTGCAATTGAAAGCTTTATTGAAAATTTATTTTGGACATCATTTTTTGCTAACTTATTCTATTCTTATTAAACATATTTGAAAAACATTTCAAACTATAAAAAGGATTTTGTAACAGGTTTTCTTTATTTGAGGATTATGGCAGAATTTGAATAAAAACAAAACAAAACAATGTTTTCCTTTTCCTTCTCATAAAACGAAATGTCGCAGGTTCAGTTCCCATTTTAACTGCCCGTGTAGAGGGCAAGACACTAGGGATGCCGCAATTCTTGGTGTGAAACTGAACTGTGTGTTACACCATTGAACTGAGTTGTGGGGAAAGTGACTTGTAGCATCCCTCCTGTACACCAACCATTATGTTTACATTGAAAGTGTCTAACAAATGTATACCCTTAGCATAAGTAGTCTATTTAAGTGTACTGCAGGTATAATATACAGTCTATAATAAAAGTGTAGGGAGTATAATTGAAGTTTACTTTTTACACAGTTTACCTTAAAATGTTCCAATTTACCTTCTATACTACACATACAGGGTCTGTGGTATACTTGTTATACCTATAGATTTACTAAAGTAAACTTAATAGAATAAACATCAAGTGTACAACTTTTTGGTAAGTATAAGAAGTATTTATTATTTTTTGTTTTATTATACTACACCGGGCCTAGTATAAGCCAAATGAAAGGGTTTTCTTTTTTCTTACTAGCTTATAAGGAAATTTAAAAAAAAACATGTTTATCCAAATTTTTATTTTTGTTTTGTTATATATACACAATCGTTATATTGAACTGAAACAAAACTGTGACATTGTGTTGAAAGTTAATTGTTGCATGCCTACAAGACAATGAAGCCCACATTTCTCCTGGTTGTCTGGTTAGTTCTTTGCATTTCAGCTACCATCAGTGTGTGAATGGAACTTGTGACTGTACAAACACTTTGGGCCTTAATGAAAGTGAAGTGCTATATCAATAAAGAATACACTACTACCATTCACAGTGCACTTTCACAAACAATACTAATTTTGTGGACCTATTAAACTATATCTGTTTTTTTGTCTTTTACTTGTCCTGTCTAGCAGCAGAGCAAACAGATAAGAGCTGAAGGCGTCTTGTGTTTGCCAGATTTTACTGTTACAATAGGGGGTTATAAATCTTCAGAAACACAAGGTGCATATTTGTATAAACTCCTATTGTGTTTGATGCTTAATTTTATTTATATTAGTATGTTTGTATACATTTCATGTTGAATAAGACGGAAATAAAAGAAGAGAGAAGGAGAGAGGTGGATGTTAGAGATGGAGCGTAAGGCCAAAAAGGAAAAAGGGGGCTGAATAAGTTAGACGATGTTAAAAGAAGTAGGGGGCATAGAAACACAAAACAACAAGATGCTGGAGAAGTATCATAATTACTTTCAGGTTAAGATGTTAGTCCTAAGGGTGGCTGTCCACAGAATCACTTAAACATCTGTTCATATCCCTTTCAGGAATTCCGCAAAGTTTCACAACCGTGTTGGAGCTGGTCAAATTTGTTACCATGGTGATAGCCACAGGCTCCGCTCAGCATGCTGCAGTCAACAGTGGACAGGTGAGTCCTTGTAAATGAGAAAAACAACTTTGGATAGCTACAGTTTGCATGAATAAATGTTTCCCATACTACAAATTTGATGTGGAAAAATCCGTATTAGAGTAAAGAACAACCAAGGATAATTCTATAATGATGATTTTTTTTATATGAACCTGCATATTTTATTATGGCTGGGTTGATAAAATTGATTAATTGATTTGAATCAATCAAAGCTGAATAAATCAAAAGTAGAAATTGATCTTTTTTGCCTTTCCTTTTTCAGTGACCTAACGCATAACAGCAGCAAAAGCCAAAATCTGCTAGCTTGATGCTAATGTACAATGGAATTTCCCATAGGACGGTTACTGCTAACGTTTGTTCGACATAAACATACCATTGCTAAGTAAATAGCTTTATATATTCACAGGCTTGAATTTGACAAACTCTTTTAAGAAAACACATTTTGAAAAGTAGCCATTTGGGGTCTAAAACTTGTAAATTCTAAATAGAATCAAACAGATTTGAATCGAGTGGGTTGAAAAACTAAAAAAATGCTGAATCGAGTCGATCCAGGCTATGGTGAATGGAATCAATTCTTGACATTGTTGGTGATACCCAGCACTACATTAAACATATTTTTTTGCTGCAGTATGACTACGGTAGCTGGATGCCAAACACTCCCATCTCTTTGAAACGGCCTCCACCAACCAAGAAAGGGGAAGCAAATGAAGCCACCATGCTGGAAACTCTGCCAGACATCAACGTAACGGTTCAGGGCATGGCCACCTTGTGGCTTCTTAGCCAACAGTCAAGTGATTTTGTAAGTGGGCAAAATTTCTAAATAAATTCCAGGAAAGGAGACTGTGGTAAATAATTCTGTTTTTGATTTCTTCAGGTTCCCCTTGGCGTGTACCCTGAGGAGCACTTCACTGAGGAGACTCCCAGGAAGTTCATAAAGATCTTTCAAGCACAGCTGGAGGAGCTGAGCAACAACATTATAGCCAGAAATAAAAAACTGGAGGTGCCGTACACATATCTGAACCCAAGGGAGGTGGAAAATAGCGTTGCTATTTAAATATGACAGTGCGGTACATCCCTGGATCAACTGATCCAGAATTTCCAGCTCTTTAACCTACTAATATCTTTTGATTTTTGCAATTGAAAGCTTTCTTGAAAATGTATTTTTGGACATAATTTTTTGCTAACTTATTCTATTCTGATTAAACATCTTTGAAAAACATTCCTAACTATAAAAAAGAATTTGTAACAGGTTTTCTTTATTTTTAATTATGGCAGGATTTGAATAAAAACGAAACAAAACAATTTTTTCCTTTTCTTTTTTTTTTTGAACACACTTTATTCAAGTATGCAGATCAATTATTGTCTTTTACAGCATAATGAAATGAACGAAGAACAAGTGGCATCTCAGCAAAAATGAAGGTATCAACAGGAGTCTTTCAAAAACAGTTTCCCAGGACTCAGAAAATATTACCATAAAAGTAAATAAATAATGAAACAATAATTGACAAAGAAATATTACACTGTACACTGATTATGAGTGGAAAAGCTGCCCATAAAGGTAAACAATACTGTCCCATTGCAAAAACACCCTATGCTAAAATTTATCCATCTGGCCAACCAAAGTGTTCAGTCACAGGAGTCCATAAGTCATAAAACATCTCTGACCTCAAATGAAGTTTAGCTGTTATTTTTTCCATCAAATAAACTTTCCTCAAAGCCTCCAGCCACTGTTCAAGAGTCGGGGGTGAGGTTTTAAGCCAAGATCTGGTGATCATATTTTTTGCCACCAGTAGAAGAATTTGTATAAGTTTAACTTTTTTCTTTTCTATGCCTTCTTCTGGAAGGATGCCTATTATATAGTAAAGTGGATTTAATGGCAAGTTGACCTGTGTTATAACTTTAATAATGTTTTGAATTCCTTGCCAATATGGTACCAGAACAGGGCAGTCCCAAAAAATATGTGTGTGATCTCCAATTTTATTGCATTTCCTCCAACATAGATCAGATTTATTTTTGTCATATTTAGATATGGTGTAAGGAGTCTTGAAAAATCTCATCATAATCTTCCAGTTGAACTCATTCCATGTAGGACTGTTTGAAATTTTATGAACCCCCTCGCAGATTGTTGCCCACTTTTCATCCTCAATGACAATGTTTGCCTCCAATTCCCATTTTCCTTTCAGATCTAATGAATTATCTGACAGGTGTGCCTGCAGACATTGGTACATATTTGATACTATCTTCTTCCTTGATTTATCAACAATGCTTTTGATCATTAACTATTCTATTTGAGTTGGTGGGTGTCTCAAAGCCTCCCATTCCCCACACGACCTTAAGTAGTCCTTTGTTTGCAAGTATCTGTAAAAATCCTTGGAATCTATACCGTATTTATCTTGTAATTGTTTGAAAGATTTTAAGATGTCTCCGTCAAATAATTGATGTATTGTTAATACAGTGATCTCTTGCTATAACGCGGTTTACTTTTCACGGTTTCGCTACTTCACGGATTTGCATCGTGCATCGTGTTCTGCATTCTGATTGGCTAAAAAGTCACTCCGCTTCTTCTCTACCTGTGCGTCAATAACGTTGAAGTTTAATATGTACACGTACGTAAAACAGCTTGCTAAATTTACATTACGTACGTGCAAATTCTCTTGCGATTTCGAGTTTCTCTGAAACCCATAGAAAAAAGAGCGACAACTGCCTATCACTATGTTCTTCTCCTGAACAAACACAGCTGCACCGCGGCTTCAAAAGAAGAAAACACTGCAGAGCGGAGTCAGGATGCGGCGGCTCAGTCTGTAGAGCAGTGAAATACACGAGTCACTATTTGTCCCACTGTACTTTGTATTTTTTTCATAATCATTTTAAATTTTCTCCCGTTTAATCCAATTACTCGGGTCGCGGTGGGCGGGGCTAATCTACGCGATTTGAAGTCTTCTGTTCACATTGATGATTAAAATTATTATTTGACAGTACAGTACAGAAGTTATTTGTTGAAAAAAAACGTTTCTATAGTACTTTGATTTGTGAAACAAATGCTCGAGCCTGTAAAATAGTTTGTTCTTTCTTTTCAATGTATAATAGAGTATTTAATTGTATAAACAATAGTTAAAAAAAAAATGTTTCTACTTCACGGATATTGCCTATCACGGGTTCTTTTTGGAACATAACCCCCGCGAAAAACAAGGGTTTACTGTAAACCTTTTTTGCCCCAGTCTGAGAAACCAGGATCTATCTTGTTCGGCAAAAAGTCTGCTATTTTGGAAATTTTGAGTGCTCTTGAAGTTGTCAGGGGGGCGCCAATGTTTTTCCTCACAGTTGACCATACTCTCTGTGTACACAGTATCAAATTGTTTTATATTTTGAGGACTCTCCATTTTTTCTGTCCCAAGAATGGTGCTGTTTCAAGTGAAACTGAGGGGGAAGCATTGTTTTCCAGTTTTATCCAATTTGTATCCACATCTTGGCTCACCCATTCAGCCAGCCCTCTTAGTTGAGCCGCCCAATAATAAAGCTTGAGATTTGGTAATCCTAAACCGCCATCCCTCTTAGAACTACATAATAATTTTTTCCGAATTCTAGGCTTTTTATTTTGCCACACGAATATAGAGATCATCTTATTTAATATTTTAAAAGTGGAGGATGGGATCCATATGGGAAGAGCTTGAAAAAGATATAGCAGGCGAGGGAGAACATTCATTTTGACGGTTTCTATTCGACCTACTAGGGACAAAGGTAAATTTTCCCAACGTGTTAAATCAGATTTTAAATTTAAAATCAATTTACCATAATTTTCTATGTACATTTTAGAATGTTGTGATGTAATCAGTACTCCTAAATATCTAAACCCTTGGGTGGTCCAGTTAAATCCTTTTCTTTTTTATAAAACAAAAATTTTTTTTTTTTGAACAAGATCATTTAATTTTTAAATGAAGAGCTTCAACACTCTGGAATTATTCAGTACCAACAAACTTGAATCAACTTCATTTAGTTCTTTATGAGAGTAAAAAAAAAGTCATCTTTTTTACATCCACAATTTTAACATATAGCTACTGTTTTTTAAAATCATGTATTAAAGACACTTGCAACAACTAAACAATTTTATTATGAAAATCAGAGATAATAAGTTCTCACGGGGTATAAATTGGAAGGAAATTTCTATTCAATGCCAGATAATAATGTTAAAATCACACAAACGTAATATGTATATAATTGCAAATAATTTAGGCTGTAGATTGTTTCCATTATTTTGGTGATGAAGAATGTGGTCAGATCTGAGGGGAGGGGACTGTCAGGAGGCCAGTGAGCTTCAGCTTGTTGATTCCTCCATCCAAGACACAAACCCGAGGAAAATTCACCTTGACGAGTTGTGAAGCGAACTGGAAAGACAAATAATGAAGAAAAAAACTTGACAAGTTTTCTCATAGTCTAATTTTACTAGTCACTTCATTCGTTTTACTAATGACATATATAAGAAATGTTTTTCTTTCAGTGTTCTTTAAGCCCTTTTTAAGGAATAATGAGAACATGGATGAAAATGACAGTAAAATAAAAATTGAGATGAAAATAAAATATTAATTTCTGCATTTCTTAATGTAAAGGATTAAAGCGATTAAGTTACCTGGAAAAAACAAAACTTGTTTTATGGAAGTTTGGGATTTAGAAGAACAGATGCAAAACAGGGAAACTAAGGCCCCATTTACACTGCATGGTTCAAGTTACCCAATTCCGATTTTTTTCCTCCCATGTGACACAGATCGTATATGAACGTGTAAGCAGGATAAAAAATGCATGGATTCCGATTTTCTTGGATCGGATTCAGGCCTCATTTATATGTGGAAATAAATTGGATACAAATCGGATACGTGCATTTGCGTTTGCCATGTAAGCAGACAAATCGGATATTCCCCAGTAAATGCGAGTCATACGTCAGTGACGTCAACTCAGGACACCACCAACTGAGACCACATGACTTACAGGTGCTTTTGTGCGCTGATTTTGCTGTTCGAGGACAGCCGGAGCCCATCAGTGTGTCACCTTTCAGCCTCAGGCTTCAGACTGTAGTCGGAAACTGCTATTTCCGGTCCGGTCCCGGTCAGGACGCAAATGGTAACTTATCAAGCGGGGCACCGTTGCCCTGGAACAGGCTAGAAGCCGTTCATTTCTTTGCTTGGATCAAACTGTTAGGACAGCAAAACGTCTGTAAACACTTCCTCGTTCAAAACTCAGAGAAAGCACATAAGCCGGGAGAGCAGCCCTCCTTTTTCCTCTCCTGCGCATCCCCTCTCATGCGCCTGCCTCATCCAGGAGCGTCCAAGGCAACGCCTCCTTCCGTCGCTGCATTGCCTTCATGAAAACCGCAGTCACACAAAAGAAACACAACAAAAAGGGGA
The DNA here is from genome assembly GCF_053564925.1 of Oryzias latipes. Taxonomy (NCBI): domain Eukaryota; kingdom Metazoa; phylum Chordata; class Actinopteri; order Beloniformes; family Adrianichthyidae; genus Oryzias; species Oryzias latipes. The sequence goes on along the minus strand of NC_136237.1, from coordinate 27,308,060 downwards.
GGGTTTCACCATGCTAAACGTTTGCCGTTTGGACCAACACGCATCTTCTAAATGTGCTTTTATTACTGTTATGATTATTATTAAGGGCCTGCTCACTCATAATTTTTTTAATCCGTGTGGTCAGTGTTTTTTTTTTCTTGGCTGCAAGGACCGCGAAGAAGGACTATCATTAGGCTATATGTGCTTAAAACATTGGCCGTGGCCGTGTAGGTACTTAAAACTCTGTGCGGGCATTGTTGCAATGAGTATCTTGGATGTAAACATGTGGGGATTACATCAGCCTTTATTATGTCTGGACACCACTGGAAACACAAATTTATATGATGGTTTACAGTTTCTCAGATCTGTGTAGCAGCACTTCCGCCTTCGGTGATCCGGCTGCTGGTCTGACGACAAAGCTAGTCCCGGGGACAGTTTCGACGAACTGCGGTGCGTCCGAAGGAGGTCCGCGGAAGGCGGAAATGCTGCTACGTAGTCCTCAGAATGTGTAAGTTTGATAGTTTCAGCACTGAATAGTGTAACTGCAAAAATCGCATGCGGGTCACTTTTAAAAGATGATGTAAGCGGGTCGTCAAAAAAATCGGATATAGTCAGAAAATCGGATTTGGGCATCAAGACCTGCAGTGTAAATGCAGCCTAAGAGGAGACCAAAGGACTACCGGTAAGTAGAATAAAAGTTAGGGTGAATAACTAAGAAAAAAAGAAGGGGGGGGACTAAAACAGTAAAAGATGAACTGTTTTCCTTGTAGCAGTGGGTTGCAAAAGAGGATGCTAAAGATCAGACGTAACTACAGCCAGACACAGTAATGTACAGCCTGAAAACCACCTGCTGACACAGGAGTGAGACACCACCTTTCTAAGAACCATTAAACGGCAGGCTGAAAGAAAGCACAGGTGATTTATCTGAAAAACAACATTTTCCAAAAAGCCACACCAAAGCACGGCAGGAGTGCAAGCTTTCTCCCATCCTTGAACAGAGATGCCTTTCAGAGACACCCTTAGGACCTAAAGACATGCTACAACAATGGACAAAATAGCAGTGAGCCAGGAAGTGGATGAGATAAGCCAAGGTTTCTGCCAATTACTCTATTAAAAATGATCTCATGCTTAAAGTTTCCAATCTGAAAAAGTTGATAAAACCTTACCATGCAAAGATTACCGTATTTTCCGGACTATAAGTCGCCCTTTTTTTCATAGTTTGGCAAGGGGTGCGACTTATACTCCGCAGCGACTTATAGTAGAAATAAATTGAAATAAATACATTGCTAACCCTCCTGTTATGTTCATTTGTGAGGAACAGAGATGATGTTCCTGGGTCAATTTGATGTATGAGGTATGTTAAGTGTTAAGAGTATGTTAAGTGACTCAGAGAATCAGCAAACTTTTTTTACAATAAGATCTTGAAGGCTAACAACACAATATTCTATTTTCCAATGATTTCATATATTCAGAAATGCAATAAAAGTGAAAACTGTTTCTACAAATACAGGATGAAAACAGAGTATTAGTTGGACAATGATGCCTCGTGAAAGGAATAAATAAATAAGTATGAGAAAGAATTACTGGGAAATTATGAGATAAACAGTCTGCTATGATTGTGTCAAGTACTTTGAAGTAAATGGTGTTTTTTTTCTCCATGTTCTTGTGACATTTTACCCATGATGGAGCACACATAAAGAAAAGTAAGACTTAAAATTGTATTTATGTTTTCAAATCGTTGTACATCAGAAGCAGACAAAAAAAATGCAGTTTGAAAAAGCTTGTAGTTGGGATATAGTTGCTACAATTGGCATGCCACAAGCTCTCTGCTCTGCTCCATTTCGATGCATCCACTTGTAGACGACTAGATAGTTGTAAGTCTTTTTTTTCTGATCCTAGCTGGCATCTGGCTCAAGACTGAATAGCTGGAAAGCTCCAATATTGCTCGCATTTTTGTTGCACCGGTAATGTTAGATTAGAGTTGTGAGTTGCTGTAAGCTAGCGGGAGAGCACATGATGGATGATGGAAAGGGGGCGGGCTTACTCCATGCCAACATTTACACCCACAACTTAGAGGCAAATGAATTACTGCAGCTCTGCAGAAATTGAATCAGTTAGTTCAAAAGGGGCCCAAGTCCAAGAGGTTTGTTTTTCCAGGAAATGATTTTAATTGCATAGCTTAAAGGGAGGCTACACCAAATGATTAATACTTTACCCAGATTTAGCATCAGTTCATAGCTTACAAATGCAATAATATTAAGCACCTCACTTTTGTAGTTTCAGAGGACTAGCAAACTAAAGTCTCTGGACTTGGGCCCTTCTTGAATTAAACAGGGGCGCTGCCATATTGGATAACTAGTGCTGCCATCTATGGGATAAAGCTAAACCCATGCAAGAGAGGCCCAAGTCCAGGGATTTTGCACTTAATGCATTTTAAATGTCAAGCATAGTCAATATATTACAACGGACTTGGGACTTTTCTGCACATAATCAGATAGCTTTTCCCTTGAAGACCATAGAACATATAATATTCTATTTTGAAAAATTGTGGACTGGGGCCCCTTTTGAACTAAGCGATTCAATTAAATATTACACAGGTTTTAGGATGTGTTAAGTTGACCTCAACCTATTTCCCACTAGCAAAGGTTTCCGTTTCACGCCACGTTCATCTGACAGCCATTAGCGGCTTACCTCTGATTTGGTGCCAGCAGGTATGTTTGGACTAAAATGAGCTTTGTCCAGACACGCATTGAAATATTTGGTTATGTGCTTTTCTGCACATTCCCTTGAGCCAAACAGCTTCCTCCTGGTTCAATGAACAAATATAGACACAAGATCCAAGTTGCTTCAGGGAAAATTTCTACCGTTCAGCAAAGAGTTTTTGTGCCAAAAACAAGGCTTTTAAAAAAAAATGATTTGTGCTCCTCTGAATCAAATCAATCCTCCAATTTTCATACTGAATAGGTCAATTTGAATAGACTTCATTTGTGTTCCATCTCAAACATGAATTGAAAATGTTTACCTTTCGTGGAGTCAGCATTCCCCTTCTTTCATTTAAACCTCTTTTTAGGTGTCAGATTAACTCACTTTATGAAAGTCTTAAATGCTGCTTGCATCTGCCCCTTAAAAAATTTTGCCCAGGAAGAACTCGAGCATTGCCTCTGCCCCCATGACTCATCATTTGTGCCACAAGCTGGTGGTCCCCATGCCGACCCAAGCTGCAGCAGTAATTGACCCAAAGGAATATAAACATATCCATACTTTTTCTATGTTAAAATCCTTTATTTCTATTTTCTATTCTATTTTAAATTGGATTATATAAAATGTATTTAAAATAACTTTTGTTGTTGTTTTAAAGCTAAAGGAAAACTTATGAGCTCAGTTGGCATCTGATTCGTGTCAACACCCATGAGTTTAAAGTAACTGAGTTTCTACAAAAAATGTTTTCCATCAACAGTTCAGAGGTATATGATTTTTCACCTATTTTTCATCATTATGAATCAATATTCATTTTTATAAGATTAGATTAGAATAGATTAGATTATATAAACTCTATTCACCCCACAATGGGGGAATTCTCTTATCTTCAGCAGCAAAAAAGACATTCAGAAATACAAACAGCAAAAGAATTGGCATACCCAGAGGATATGAACATTATAGATAAATAATAAAACATTATTTATATATAGATACTCTATGACAAAGTAAATTACATTTAAACAAAAATAACTAAGTAAAACTATGCCGCAAAAGCAACCGTTAAAGAATAAAAAAAACAACTGACTACAACAGTTTATAAAAATAAATAAAAAGAGTGAATGTAAAACACAAGACACCTAAACTTATCACGTTAACACAGAGTATTAAACATATATATGTGGATTAAAAAGTATAAAAACCTCCTCCACTCAAATATAGAACTGGTATTGTGACTCTGCTGCTTCTGCATTGGCCTGTTCTCAATCCAAGGAGATCAAACAGAGCTGCATGTCAAAAGGGCTGATGTTTCAGAAATATGCATGTTGGAGGGCCGCTGCTGCGGCGCATCGCTGTACTAAATTCAGTTTTAATGCACAAATTGAACGAATTCCAGGAAAATCCACTCAGCATGTTTGAAAAAGGAGCCTGGAAAAATATGTAGTACACCAACTTTAAAGCAAACATGAAAGTTGATCGTAAAGATTCTTTAATGCTTTGAATTTAATTTCTTTAAAGCCACCACAAACTTTAGGATAATGGAGCGAAGACCTGCGAGTGACATTCAAGCACAGCTGAAATTTTTTTTAGAAAACCCTCTGAGTCTGTAATGTCATGATCTGCTCTTTATAGAAATTTTACTCTACAAACAAACTAATTAGGTAAATATATAAAAAGTTTTGGGAAGGATGTAGCTTCTAGTTGCTGATTGGTTACCTGGTCGCTTCTTTACAGTATATCCTACATCACATGTGTCAAACTCCAGGCCCGCGGGCCAAATGTGGCCCGCCATGTCATTTTATGTGGCCTGGGAAAGTTTTTAATTTCTTTAAATAAAAAATAAAATTAGTGTGTATTTATTCATATCTAAGGGGAATCAGACTTAAAATATCGGATTGGTCAACTACACATTAGGACTTAAACACTTTCCATACAACCTAACCTGACAGAATCAATTTAAAAGGATTTATGCTAGAATAACAAGCAAACATGTGTTTTCTATGCAACTGTAATTGTCATTTTAAAAAGTTATAATAAATAAATAATGAGTTATTTAACATTGAGGAGTGGTTACATTTATTTTTCATTACCTTTAGTTACATTTATAAGTTATGTCTGGCCCTTTGTACGGTGCCCCAGAAGGGTCACAACACAACACATTAACTTTACACACAACACATTAACTTTACACACAACACATTAACTTAACACACAACACATTAACTTTACACACAACACATTAACCTAACACACAACACATTAACTCACAACACAACACAATAACTCACAACACAACACATTAACTCACAACACATTAACTCACAACACAATAACTCACAACACAACACAATAACACACAACACAACACAATAACTCACAACACAACACATTAACTCACAACACAACACATTAACTCATAGCCCAGAAGGGTCACAACACAACACATTAACTTAGCTCACAACACTTTAACTCACAACGGAAGTAAAGCAGCAATTGAGGTGCTTTTATCCTGAAATTTCCACTGGGCTGAGCGGCTAACTACCTAACAGAAAGTAATGTCACAGTGAGCTGTGGAGGGAGCATGATTTTTCTACAAGAGAACCTAGCAGCAGTGTTGCCAGATTGGGCGGTTTTGGTTCTAAATTTGCGGGTAAAAATGGCTTTGGCCGGGTTTTCATAATTTGGGCGGTTTTGGGGTCGGTTCTGCGTTTTTTCCCCCCTCATGAATATATAATAGCAGACTACGTTAGGCCGTGTGGCTGTGAGCTTCTATGTACTGAAGCTCAGTGAACGCACGAGGCAGAGACGCTTAACGGGCTCTGTCATCTAACCTGTTGTTGGGGGGGGTGCAAGGCCCGCCTCTTAAAAATTGTGTTCTTTAAAGCCTGACACTGCGGCTGCGTGTGGGATGAGCCACCTGCTAAAGTTATGGTCTGATCGCTACATGGAGCAGTGTCTGTGTTTATCAATCCTTTTATTATTAGTCTGAACTATCTTTTATTTTGAAAAATCATCGGATCGGGTGCTAAATCAGTCCAGTAGGAGGGAAAACTCAACGAAGGCTGTGTATTCTTCTTTCTCCTGATCTAAAAAAAGGAGGACAGTATTGAATATTTCTTCAGCGGACCGGCCTTCTTTCATTCATTGTGTGTGTGTGCGCGCGCGCCCGTGTGTGTGTATGTTGGGGACCACACGTGCATGTGTGAGGGGAGGGAGCAGAAGAAAGGAGAGGAGCGTGCGTGCAGCGACAGAGAGGGGTGGGAGGGAGGAGTGTGCTTCATATTGTGTGTGTTCAGAGGAAGCAGAATTGTAATAAAGAGAAAGTTTCTGGCAACACTGCTGCTAGCTTCTCTTGTAGCAATAACATCCTCCCTCCACAGCTCACTGTGACATTAACTTCTGTTAGGTAGTTAGCCGCTCAGCCCAGTGGACATTTCAGAATAAAAGCACTTCAATTGCTGCTTTACTTCCGTTGTGAGTTAAAGTGTTGTGAGGTAAGTTAATGTGTTGTGTTGTGACCCTTCTGGGCCATGAGTTAATGTGTTGTGTTGTGAGTTAATGTGTTGTGTTGTGAGTTAATGTGTTGTGTTGTGAGTTAATGTGTTGTGTGTTAAGTTAATGTGTTGTGTGTAAAGTTAATGTGTTGTGTGTAAGGTTAATGTGTTGTGTTGTGACCCTTCTGGGCCACCGTACCCTTTGAGATCACCCACTATGTTGATGTGGCCCTCAGTGAAAATGAGTTTGACACCCCTATCCTACATCATGAGAAAAATGCCACAAACACTAAACACAAAAATCATTGGAGTGGGTCTTTCAAAAAGTGCACTGAAATGACATAATCCAACATTTGATAACAATATATCTATAAGCCATTTGTTTTTATTTATACAATCTGTTGCTCAAAGCCTTCTTGGTGCAGAGTTAAGCAGAAATTTGACCTTTTCAACAGCAGACAAGCTCATGTGTCATCACAAAAAAATGCACAGGTGACGCGAAATTCAATTATAATTGCTTAATTCCACTTTATAGAGCTCTAATACCCAACAGTATCCAACATGCAGAATAGCATGTCCTTACCATTAGACCATAAAGACAGAATGCACATAAAAAAAAGGATTCCCCGTCCCTCATTTTCAGATCTTTATTATTAGATTGCAAATGACCTTGAGTGCCCACTACTTTTCCTGTACAGATATGAAATGTGAGATTTGCGATTAAACATGAAATCCTTTTTCAAATCTGTGTCTGCATTCCTTCTTTGCTCATTTTCTGAAAATTAAGAAAACACCTCAAAATCCTTTATGTTTTGTTGCCTCAAGCAAAGAGATTGTTATTAGGCTAAATCTTAAAGCGTTGAATTAATCATGCAGTTTTTCTGTAAGACATTCCTGAGTAAAACAGAAAGGTCTCAGGAATTTTCAGAGCTTAAATTAGCCGTAAATTCGCCATTTAATTCCAGCTTCATGTCTTTTTAATCTGATGTGCTGCGTGTGGGCGTACTCACTATGATGGCGCTCTTCACAGCATGGCTGATGACGACGATGACGCTCCCTTTGTAGGTGTGCAGGGCTCCTGTAGCCGGACACTGCACCAGCTCCCCGTCAGGGTTGAACACAGAGCTGAAGGGAACGTTGATGCTGCCAGAAACATGACCTCTGCTAAAGCTGAGGTCATTTGGGTTAAGGACCAAAGATTTTGATGAATAATGTGGCACAACAAACAGAAAAAATTATCCCTGTTCTTTTGCTTGGTTTGACTGTGCTTAGTTTGACTAAAAGGTAAATAACCTTTTCCAAATGAATCTCATCCAATGGAGGCCATTGATCAGAATTAACAGTGGCCATTGAGATTAGAAAGAAATTAAGAACACAGATCTCTTAAAAAGAAAATGTGTTTACTTACAAACATATACAACACAGACACCCACCACAGATCTTAGAGAAAAGTAGCTTCAAAATCCTGTGGACGTGGTCAAAACCCCTTCATGTCCCCATGGGAAGATTTGCTGAATAGGCCAGTTCCCATTAATTTTAAAAATGCTTATCCAATAACTGCTCAAATAAAAACAGTTTACTTTTTTTCAGTAAAATACAGAAAAAGTATCATTATTAAACATTCATTTAAGTATAATTGCATACTGCAATCTGAAGTAGGCCTATAAAGGTGAGAAAAAAAAAACCAGTATGATGGATCATAAACCTAACAACATTTAAATTTTATTTAGGAGCCTTAGAGGGACTTTTGTGAGTGCAACAATAACAAACTTCCTTTTATGAAATGGGAACACCTTGCGTTTTTTATGTTAGGAATAATGCACAACTAGTTTGGCCTTTATCCGTGGTTTTCAATGGAGCATTTGACCTGCTAAACAAATTCATCAATTTTCCCCCTTTGTTTTAGCAACTTCTTCCGACTGTGTTCACTCTTTATCTCATGAAGAAAAGAGAAATGGAAAAATAAAGCCCAAAACCCCTCACTAAGATCTATACCTAACTCAGCATGAGCGCTGGTGTTTACATCCCCTAGGTTATGTCTTCACTCATCAAAAAGGCATAGCATTCTTTTTCTTTTTTGATTTTCAATAAAAGTTCCAAACGGTAAACAGCCAATGGGTATGTATCAAAATTTTAAAGTACACATCGAAGGATACTCTTCTGAACTCCGAATATCGACAGCGACAATCTTGGGCTTGCCAGATTTGTTTCTTTTGGGGAGCCCGGCCTGAGATAATTCACAGAGGTCAATCAGATCCTCAGCTGAGATCCTGGGAGACGCCTCTGCTTTCAGGTCACACAGTGCCAGGGGCTCCCGGGACTGCAAAAGAGAATGAGAGTCACTGCAAATGGAATTTCAAAACTCATCTGGGTGGAGGCTTTTGCCCAAAGATGCATTTACAAATGTTCTTAAAGGAACCTTTCACAAAGTAAGGATTTTCGGATTCTGCCGTTGAAAGAGAAAAAAAAAGAACCTTAGATTTAAATTTTTGACTATAAGAAAATTAATTATATTGCATCACTGATCAGGTTAAATAACTCAAATGTGCATACTGGGACAATTCGTTTTAATCTAAATGGGTAAACAACTCCTTTGTAGTCAGTTTGCACCTGAATTGCCAAATGTGGATCTTCCAGCAGGCAAAGCTGTAGGAGACATTTTTATTGGAAAATGACAAAACTGAACAAACCAACAAAGTTTTACGGTAGTTTAAAAATTATTCATCCAATAGGGCTGGCTGAGCACGGTCAGCTGCACGACAAATAAGTCTAATGACCCTTGGCCGACTCTGCGGTTGGCAGTGGATCTACATTCCGTAGCGGAGGCAGATGAATAGAGAAATACTGTAATTTCCGGATTAAAAGCAATCATTAAAAGCAGTGTAAAAAAATCCACCATCACCAACGGGTTTGTGATCAAATAAATAGGCTTTAATGTAGACAAGGAGACTATACAAATTATGATTGCATTTGCTTCTCCCTCTCTGAGATTGACTTGAGTCCTACTGTGTATGGAGCAGGGTCAGCTCAACGTCCCAGCTGGGTTGTTTCAATGTGGGCTCATGTGGCTAATGGACAGTTGCGGCTCATGTATCTATAATTTGGTATTCAAATTCAAATTCAACTTTATTTATATAGCGCTTTTCATGCTACATAGCATCTCAAAGTGCTTCCCAGAGAAAGAATTAAAAAAACAAGATGAAATATAATATAATATTTAAAATAATAAACATAGTAAAAAGAAAGGAACAATAATAAAAATAAATGCAAATAATAATAAAATAAATGAATTAATAAAACACACAAAAACCCAACACATACACACCCAACACATATACCCTTTAAAAATGTAATGGGTGCGGCTTGTAATCAGGTGTGCTCTATAGCCCGGAATTTAAGGTAAACAAACTGCTTTGGGTTGTTATAAATGACATCAGACTTTCTCTTTACACTTTCATCTTCCAACAAGGTGACCCATTCAATGACAGGGTGTTTCAGCCGACAGATACAAACTTCCTAGGTTCCCTGAGTCTTTAGACCATTCAAGAAAACACAAACCCAAAACATTGTTTTTGTATTCTGTGTTTTTCTATTACATTTTCTTTTCCACATTAGAATTTTGTTTTTTTAAGCTTAATTCATTAGGTTTCCTTTACATTTAATGACATCTTTCACTAGTTTTGGAAAAGGTGTCTATAAATGATACATATTTTGGTTTTACACAGAGTACTACCAAGGGGATGTCTGTTTATATTCAGTGAAAGCAGCTGAATGTAGCAGTACAGTTTGATTCAAGTATATTTGGATGAGTTGAAGTTCTTTGGTGAGTTTGATTTATTAGAAGTAAGAGCAGCAACAGAAAAAAAAGAAGTTAAAGTAATACAAATGAGCTACTTTGTCATTTACTGAGCAGGTATAATGTACTGGCATGAAAAGAGTTGCTGTTATCCAAAAAAGCAAAAGCGAATGCCAAGAGACAGCGCTTTTACTCTGCTCTGCATTTATAGTTTAAAAGCTGTATCAGAGCTACGTAATAAGACATAAAACGGCACAGCGCTCCAGAGTACAAAACCATCCAAAAATTAAATTAAAATGGACAGACCCAAGGAAATGTATGGCTGCCTTCAAGGGTCACGCCAATGCAGACAGCTGGGAGCATCAACATGTTCCTGAACATCCAATTAAAACTTTCAAACCGTGAGATATCTTGGACCCATTGTCAAAGCTGTAACCTAAATCTCCTCAAGCGAGCCAAAAACAAAATCTCTGATGAGTCATCAAAAACTCCTCCAAGCACAATTTCAGACTGACTGAGAAGCGTTTTAGACCAACCGTCAAAGACTGTAAACTACGGAGCCCGTGACCAGACATGAGTCAAAAACAATTCGTTCCCATGAAATAATAATTCACCTGATAAGTTATTCATAAACATGGATGTGAGCAACACTTGGATTTACAGCATATACACCTTCATATTTCTGCCTGTGTACATCTCATTAGACCGGTGCTGGGCAGCAGAGCTAGGTCCGGCACCGGAGTCCCAGAACCATGAGTGCATGCAAAAACAAACCATTCCATAAAACGATGGACGGATCATTTTCTGTCAATTAATCATTAGGGGATCAAATTCTGTGTTCCCTCCCTGTAAACAAAGTCAAGAAAAAGCAACAGCTTTTGTTTGTGAGGTCATTCTTTATTGTAACCATGTTTTCTTTTGGAAATAAATCATATCCTAAAGTCAATGATGGAATTAGCCGTTTGGATTTGGCAGATAAGCTCCAGCAAATGTATCAACCTACATCTTAAGGTCTGCGGCTTATCCCTACTAGCTTCACAAAAACACATTTAGAATTGCTCTTTTTTTGCATCAAAAAAAAAAGAAAAAAGAAAAAAACTCCCACTATGCACATGTACCATTTATTAACAATAGTGTTGTACAGCACTGATAAAACTCCATGAAAGTGTCAATGGGTTTCTTCAATTGTCTCCACACATTTACCCATGAAGGCTGTACTAAAAAAAAAAAAATAAATCAAAGTCTGTGAAAATGACAATGACAAAAACACATCAGCACATTCTTTCACGGTTAGAGACGAAGTGGAGGAGCAAAAACCGGGTCAGAATCATGGTAAAAACTGCTGACAGCAACAACAAAAAAAACGTTCTAAAACTTGTACACAGAAACACACCAGCTTCTCACAGAGGAGGGTTCCTTTACTAGGAAACGTCCTGCATGCCTTCTTGCTTTAATTTTTGCTGCACAGCACTTCCCGGTATTACATTAAAGATTTAAAGACCAGAAAAGGAGGCACTTGTAATGAAATTTTTTTTTTTTTTCCTTTTGCTGACAAAGTGTAAAAATTTGAGTGTAGGCATGCACTTTCACCGTTAAATTACGATGGTTAAAATATGAAATGTTGCAGTATAGCTGCTTTTCCTTTAAACAAGGTATGCTGCCTCATATTTTATAAAGTATTTTAAAAAGATGAGGACCCTTAATGTTACAATTTATGAAATACAAAAGAATCTTTGCTGAATCGATTACACACCCTTAGGATGACTAGCTGACTCTACAGATTTATGAGTATTTGAAAATATTTTTCTTATATTGTTAAAAATAAGATATTGTGAAAGTATTATTTTTGAATCCCTATCTGATAATTGGAGAATGTCAGAAGTCAGAACTCTGTCTCCCCCTCTGTTCATCAGCGGGAACTGTCTCCACAGTTCTAGCTACACTTTCTGGATGCCGCACACATGACTCATTTTACTCAATCAACTATAGCAGACTTAATTAAGCACTGCACTGAGCTGAGCTCAATGCAAAGTATTGTTTGTGCCACTCTGCCTTCATTACCGAGTGTTATTTCTGGATCTAATCTTCCGTCTTCGTTTGCCTGCCCCGACCCCCGCCTAGATTTTGACCATTCTGTCTCTCTGATGCACGGGAGGATAGCTCCAGTATTGCTCAGCATTTTTGTTGTACTGGTATAGTTAGGTTGGGTTTGTGAGGGACTTTAAGCTAATGGGCGAGCATGTAAACAGAGAGCTCTGTTATGGGTGACAGGAAGTGGAGGCGGGGTTGCTATGCGCCCACAACTCGTGGCGAATTTATAAATACTACTCTGCAGAAACTATGTCCTAGAAAACGACACAGGCTTTCACTGGGAATGCTTTAAAAATGGATCAAAAGATGATCGGAGTGGGACTTTAAGAATGGACCACAATGACAGTTTGTTTATTTTTTGCTCAAATAAAATAAATGGGAGGATTTCATTCTCCAGTATTGTTTACATTCTCCAGCAGCAGACTGCTGAGGAAAGCCCAGAGGTCTGCTGCCTGCGTAAAGGGAAGATGAACAAAAACAAACAGCACAAGCATCCAAACTCTGTTTTTAAGTCATAAGATCTTAAAGAACATTTAGGATTTGGCACTATGAACAGTTGTTTAAAATTTCTGTCTTTTTTCAGTCAAATTCCAATATAAAATGCAATTTTTTTTTGTCTCATCATCTTGACTTTACCTTTCCTACTCTTTTTTTGTTACTAAAACAGCAAGAATGACAGTGTAATACTCTGCGCTACACTATATATATATTTTTTAAATAGGTAGTTTGCACCAACTGTGGACGCCCGCCATGGATCAGTGCCACCACCCATACAAATGAGCCTCAGCTGAAAGAAAAAGATTACAGCAATCACACGGCAGACGGGGCTGCCAAAAGTGTCTGATCTTTTTCGACACGATGCATTCAGGTGTGAAAGGGGAACTGGACAGCACCGTCAAAGCGTAAAAGGCATCTTTGACGAAAACACACAAAAAAAACTGAAAACGAAGCTTAAACGTTAATTGTAAATTGGTGTGTAGGATTTGAACAAGCATTTCAGCTAAATTAAATTTTATCATATAAGCATTATACTGTATATTCTAAAATAACTATCGGTAACAGAAATAACTATGATGAAAAAAAAACATTAAAAATATACCCACACTTCAAACAAAATGATTAAGCCAAGTCAGACAAATGACCGAATTTTAATATTGAACCTATGAAAAAATATACATTACTTTGTCATTACATTGTTTGGTCGTGTTTTGGTGCCGTGGGTATTGTTTCACTTTATCTATTTTACAAATCAAATTGTGCTGCAAATAATTCACTTTTTTTATTTATGTAATCTAGTTATTGTTCATTTTAAAAGAGAATTGATTTTTTCCAACCCAGTGCATTTGATGGTTTCATGTTGTTTGCCAAATAAATGAAGAGTTGACCTACCTAAAAGCAGAAGAGTGGAATTTGTTTGCACCTATTACATCTCAGAGGGTTTATAGATTGACACAATCCTGGTTAAAATTAAGTTATGGCTGTTTTGACTTCAAACTGGAGCGTTTGCTTTCAAAAAAAAAAAGTACACGAATATCATGACCCATAACATAATTTATTTGGTTTCTGAAATAGGGTTAAATATTTTAAAAAATTGTCTCATTGATTAAATCTTTTTCTTTTAATTTCAAACTGTATTTCAAATGGTTTTCTGACTGAATTTGTAGATTGGAATGCAGATATTTGCCTCTTTCTTTGCTTCTAAAGGCCGTGTCACACAGCCACTATGTACATTTTGAGCATATTGCACAATTTTATGTGGAAAATGTGAGAAAAATTGTGGTATTTTTGCAAAATTTTCATAGATGTGACACAAATGAACCACGTTAAAACCACAAAAGAAGTATGAACAAACCAGGCAAAGAACACATAAATCAATGTAGAACATGAACCGTGCGTGACTATTGCGCCGTTTCAATGCTATTCATTAGTAATTAGTGCGTCAATTACGTAATTTTAACGTGATTTCGATGTATATGTGATCGAAACATTCCACATCGGTGGTACGTGGGTGAAAAGTCCGTTAGACATAGGTTGACATACGTGGAACAGTCGACATGCATGCATCTCACAAAAATCACGTACAATTGTGTATGATTTTTGTAATACAGTAATTGTGTATAAACGACATGAAATACACATAAACTGTTATTCTCAACTGACAAAAAATTTTGAACGGCTCAAAACTGAATTCACGTAAAGATCCTGAGGCCGAAACCCTCAACAGACCATGTGCAAAATGTACACAGTGGCTGTGTGACATGGCCTTAAGATTTGCATTAGAAAGAAAAAAATTGTCAGATTACTCGCAAGTTAGCATGAAAGTAAGATGTGTGAAATCTGTCAAGCTTCAGTTTACTTCCCGCACGCCCATTTTCACTTTTATTTTCTCTTGTCAGTTCTATAAATCTTTGGCTGTTGTGAAAAAAAAAAAGTGAATTTTCACTTTCAGCTTTTAATGTCACAGTAAAAAGAAAAGCTCATCACCTGCTTTGTGTGGAAGCACAACCATAGAAACTGTTTTCTTGAATCCTTACATGAACACACACTAACACACACACATAAACACACACACACAGCAAAGCTTAGAAAGGAAACAATATTTCAAACGAAGTGAAAGGTGGATTCCATGAAAAGTCCATGTGACCATGTAATTCTTAGCGCACACCAACACAAACAAAAGTCTTCATTCATGTGGAAAACATTAAATGAAAATGTTACTTAAATATTAACTATATCTGTTAGTGTGGAAATATAACTTACCAAGTCTGTTTTCGGCATGTCCTGATAGTCAGAGGAGAAGTATGACGCAGGTTTCCCAAATCCGTTATCCCCGGTGGGTTTTGGTAACTGGGCATGTTGTCGGTACGTAGCGCTCCTCGGAGTCCAGCGGAAGAGGATGACGGATTCACGTACGCAGCGCTCAATGTCAATTTCTGTACAACAATACAAACAAACAAACAAAAAAGATAAATGCTAGAGATGAACATGCTGATGGCTCTTCTTTGTTGTGAAGGCATTATGAGCTCGGCAAACAATAACCCTGCCTTGTGTGAGTCACACTGCAAAAAAATAATAATTTTGTTGTGCGACTTCCTGAATCACCTGCCTTCGCCAACGAGTGGCAGGGATAGGCTCCGGCAGCCCCGTGACCCCGAAAGGGACAAAAGGGGTTTAGAAGATGAATGAACGAATTCCTGAACTTCCTGAATCAATCAGTGTTTTTACATACAGTTATTCAATAGTTAAAGAAAGTTCACCAAAGTATTTCTAAACTTTGCAGGACTGAACATAAAGAAACAAAAAATACCATTTTCCTCCTTTGACATGTTAACTAAAAGTTGAGACACGGTGTACATGCATGTGTACATGTGGGAGATTAAAACACAGGAGTAAAAGATTGACTTTAACATTTTGGTAGCCTTAAGTAGTCATTCAGCAGCACCAGTGGGCCTCTGTGGCAGTTTTCTTTCTTTTTTGAGGATTTTATATTATTTGATAAATCATTGGAAATTAAAGTTGTTGATTTTTTTGTCTTCCCAGTAAATGAATGCAGCAGAATTCATTTACTGTTCACTTACTTCACTGACAATATAGATCAGTAGAACTGCAGAATAACCAAAGATTTAAGTAAATTAGGAATTCTCTGGCTATTCTTCCTCACAGACAGGATCTCCCTGTTGTGACCAGTGAACAAGCCAGGCTAATTCGCTCCTTGGTTATCACCTGCATTGGACCCAGGGCTCAAGTGAAGTAAGATGTATTGTGGCCCCTGCTACCCCCCACCCCACCACCGTGTCAAGGTTAGGGGGTTGTCTGCTCTCCTGGGCTAGAACCTGACAAACTCAGTTACAAGGTCCATTCTGGTGAAAAACACAGAAGCTCATGCATTCCTCACTGAATGGATTGTAGCAGTTCAGGGAAACACATTTTCCCTCCCCTGGGCCATGAATGCTGCATGCAATCACTCTTTCTCCTAAAAAAATAAATAAAAAGGCCAGAAACGCAGAAAAGGAGATTGATGGCGGCCTTAACAAGCTCTGGGCTCAGCTGGCCATTCCAAAGTCGCCAAATTTTCAAGTACCAATTTATTAATATCATCATTCTTATGTAGAGCTTACCACAAATAGAAAATAACAGGATTAGTTATGTTCAGCACATGGGGTTTAGTGGAATTATGAGCATGAGGTATTTCGATGAATTAAACACAACGGGGATATTAATACTATCAGGAACAGTCTGATATATGACATGCAATGTGACTGGGTTGCTAAGAAATGGTACAAAGGCCATCCTCTGAGACTACCATGCCGCCAATATTTGCATCCATGCATCATTCTTCCCTCCCACCAGTCAACCTTAAGTGATCTGTAACATTAAATGGTAAAGAAAATATTTATAATATTCTAAATATATATATATATTTTTTCTTCATCATTTTTTTTCATAATTCGAAAGACATGAGGTCTACAAATAATAATGACTTATGAAACAAGCATCGCTGTACTTGCTGTCTTTGAACTTCAAAAGACTTTAAAATCACAAAGATTCTACTTTATCTTGCTTAGATCATACATGCTTCGCATTTGAGGCCAACTGACTGGGCCACACATGATCCACAGATGCACCAGGAATGTTAACCGTTAGCAGCAGTAACAAAGAAAAAAAACTAAAATTACATTTAGTGCAGAGGCACAACATCCATCATCCTTTACCTTCCAAAGGCCTTAACAGATTGTTCTTATGTTTAAATTAATCTTTTCATCTGAAGCATTTCAATAAAGTAAATCAAATGTATCTCAACAATAGTAATACTTTTTGTTTGAAACGAGTGACAGTTTTGTCATTTTAGAACAGCGTCCAATGAATGAAATAGCAACTTAGGAGAAAGCGAAAAATGTAAGCATAGAGATTTAGATGAACTAATCCTATATAAACCATCTAGACAAAGACTGAAGCACTAAACCAAATTCTATTCATTATACTTTAATTTATGTTTTAGAAAATCAGCCATTTATAAATTTGTGCAGCTTCTGTCTTATGGATGCTGACTCAATCTTTTTTCCAGTTTTGAAATGAACAAATCTGTATAAAAGCTGCACACTTTCTTGAAACTGAGCCTAAAATAAGGCTGCTTTAATGAAGCCCTTTTCATTACTTTATCTGCATGCTTTCTAATTTTTCTTTAAAGCCTTTATAACTCAATAACATATTTTAAAAAAAAACTTTTTTAGGTGATTTGTTTGGGACAGTAGGTATTTAGTTAACTACCTTTATATGCATGCTTAAAGACCCACTCAGATCATCTATTGAGCTATTTTGAAAGTGTTCCCAGTGGTCTTTTATTTATGATGTTTTTGTTTGAAGCCAAAAATCAGGAGTCATTTTCTAAGACAGTTTTTATTTTCCACGTCACAAAAACGCTCTCTCAAACTGTTTTCTTTTTCCTTGCTCCTGATTCACAACATTCAATAAAGAAAAACACAGAAATGCCATTTTGAGCCTATTTTTCTCTATATTTGTCCTCCATCATTAGAAAATTCTTCACATGTTAAAAACACCAAAACAAGATTTTCATTGGATGGGTGGGTCCTTATAAGTGTTGTATTTGCTAAGTCCCTCAACCTAAACATCTATAAGTGCGTCCATCAGGCCTGTGCTCACACTTTCTCATTGGATCACATGCTAATGTACCATGAAGGCAAAAGCTTCTACACCATCAGTAAACACATGGTTGCTGTCAGCCAGAGAGCCCATCAAGTCCACTGCAAATCAATGAAGTCTCCCAGCATGAGGGAATTATCCAGGTTATTCAGGCCTAAAGCACAAGTCTAAGCAAATAGGTAACTTTTTTAAATGAATGCAGTCTCTTTCATGTTTTCCCTCCCATCTTAAATCCTGGTTCTTTTTCTTTGGAAAGCTAATTCTAACACAGGAAAAAGCTCACATTTGTGCATTTGATAACGAGCATGTGGAGTGATTTACGTCCACGTCATAGAGAATGTTTATATCCAAAGTTACAACGATAATAATCATTAGGAGTGGACGACCGCTGGCTTTTATGGTTCTATGTAGCTGCTGTCCTTGTTCGAGCACAAATACAAAACAATTTGTTTGCAGACTGATTTATGTCCAACTAGGCAACAAAGGCTCAAATTATTGCTCCTTTTTCAACTAAGGTTACCCTAAAGGATGAATTTAAGTTTCTCTTAATTTTTTTATGCGATATGGACATTTGAACACATTTTACACCTTCTTATCTTCTTAGAATATTGCGGAAGACAGACTTGCAGGTGTTGGAGGAATAGACTTGTCAGTGAGAGTTATTGTAACCGTCTCCCTCTGATCTAAAGTGTGAGGGAAAGAAGAGTGCGTCTAAATCATTAAAGAGTCACTCTAAAACAATAAAATCTCTACTGCTAGTGTTTTTTGGTCCAATAATGGCAGTTGCTGTTGGTATAAAAAAAGAGTGAAGCTTCTATTTTATGTCTAAACTGCAAAGAATATCACATTAAGAAAGATGTGTGATCTCACATTGGGTCAAATTGCTCTAAACTGGATTGGTATTATAGTAAAAAGAAAAAAGAAAAAAAAACATCCGGCTATGGGTGATTGTGAAGACCAAACATTGTGGTTCAACAATTTAGACCTCTGATATTTACAACTAAGGTCACACTGACATAATGGGGGATTGAAGAAGTCGCTGTAGACGGTCAAATTGCTTCCTGTCACCCCACATTTTGCAGGAACACAATGTTTAAGGAATGTCATGAAACATCTGATTACATTAATTTAGCTCATTAGAGAGTTAAAATTCTATTTTTTTTTTTACTTCATGTCAACAGTGTTCCAAAAACCACAATTAGGTGAAACATAGGAAAGTTTGAAGGTCTGTTTGGTCCACCTAACTGCTAATAAAAAACAAAAACAAAACATGCACCCTTAAACTGTGCAAGTTCTAGCTCACACAGTTATCATGAACAGGAAATAAAGCAATGTGCCTCGAAAAGATCCTTGAATCTTGACTGTAATTATTGCTTTGTGTAAAAACAGATTTTTTTAGCATTAGAGCCAATGGGAAATGACTCCCTACTCCCCACAGTGGTCATTTAACCCTTGTGCTATCCTAGGCACTTTAACATTGGGAGTTGGGTCATCTAGACCCACTAGACAGTGCTCTGAACCTTTTTTCTTTAATGATTTGTGATCTTCACTGGTGTCCATGGATTACATGAAATCATTCCACCTTTATCCACCTTTGTCATGGTAGGAATAACACGTCAATGTAAGGGTGGGGTCATCTTAGATAGCACAAGGGTTAAGAAACTGCTTTTTATTAAATCGGGTATGTGCGTAACGCAAGGTAGGGGCTTGATAACTCCATAGATTTCTCTCACACCTGTCATACATTTGAAAAAGCACTTTATAGTTTCATTATAATACAAATGAAAAGGCTGCTGCAGACATGGAAAAGCTTCAAGTTGCCTTTAAACCTACTAATTTGTGTAATTGCAGTGCTTAACAAGCTATTTCACCTTTTTTTTTAACCTTGCTTAATTCAAATTCATCAAAGAAATGTATGTTTGCATATTCAGTCATTTTGAAAGAAACAAAATCAACTATATACATCAGGGCGGCCATAGTGCAGAGGTAGAGTGGTCAACCTGTAATTGGATGATCCAGATGAGGTCCCCGCGCTGCACGCCCATGTGTCAAAGTGTCCTTGAGCAAGACGCTGAACCCCACGTTGCTTCTTGTGGTTATAGGTTGGCGCTAGTGTTTGGCATCAGTGTGTGTGTGTGCATGGATGAAAGGGACTATAAAGTGCTTTGGGCCTTCAAAGAAGGTAGTAAAGCTCATTATGAGTAAAGACCATTTACCATTGTGTAACTTAAGTATATAACGTGTAGATTTAAGGAAATGTAAATGATTTCCTAAACAGAGCCGTGCAGAGAGACACACCCTAGAACTTTGCTCAACAAAAGAAGGTGTTGTGAGGAAGCCAGTGACAGTTTTCTTCTTGCTGTGCAATATTTTTCCTGAGTAAGATTAACTAACCCAGTGTTTCCTTATTTCACGTAAACCACACGCCACACAAGACAGCAATTGTTTGTCTTCTTGTGTAATCTCCAGGCTGCAGTGGAGAACATTTTTCTGTCTCCACAAACAGCTTCTGCAATCGCAAACATGTGTACATGCGGGGGCTGCACACAAAAACAAATGAATGTCACGGCGAGCTCAGCTGTACGGGGACATAAATTCTGCACACCTGATGGCAGAAAAGAGCAGGTGCAGGCCACAAATCACAGGATATCTGCCATAACTCACAGTGTGCATGTGCTCTTCATTTCCCCCCCACAGGCATGAATGTGGTACGAAATAGCCCACTTTGACCTTCAAAAGCATCCATCCAACAAAACTGATGAACTTTTAAATGCCAAACTACTTTTTATCATGAGTTATACATGTGTTGTTTTGCATCACACGTCATTTATATAATTTTTTTTGTTAATTTTTAACCATTTTTAAAGGTAAGTGTAACTTTTTCTTTGCAGAATGTAAGCCCTTACATTCATATGAGAATGTCCCATTAGTGATGCTGAAAGTTACCAAATTTATGTGTATTTTTTTCCAATTTCATCAATGTTACTCTACTCCCTTCAACTTGTAATAGTTATCTAAATAGAGAGTTTTAGTGTGTCTAATTTAGATGAGTAAAAAAATAATTTAAATCACTTTTTTAAATAAATACACTTTAAAAAGTTTTTTTACTGCACAATACTTTTGGTTTTGCTCTTATAAATTTATTTATGATGAAAAAACTTTATTTTAGAGATGCACACAAAGAATGAGGCAATAAATTAAAAAAGTTAGCAATACCTGGATAAAACGGTTATTATTAGCATTGAACAGTGCAAAGATTGCTGTCCATCAGCCTTGACAGCTTTGGCTATAACAACCATCCTCTTCAATAAACTCACAGCGTGTCAGTGATGTAGAGGTTACATGAAATCCCAGAAACTTTCTTTTGCTTGTAAAGCAGCTGGGATGCAAGGCTATGAAAAACAGAAATTAACACAAGCACAAAAATTTTATTACCTAAAAAAAAAAGTGAAATACTTGATTTTATTCCTTACTATTGAAGATGGACATATTTTGAAAATACTTCATTTTAATTGATGTGATGGTGATTTCTCCACAGTATTCTGATTTTCTCAAATCCAGTTTTAGTGAGTTTCATGAGCTGGAACCCCAAAGTATGTAAAAAATAACAAATAAATATTTCAAATCAAATAAACAGTGAGCCCTGAATCTATAGTCTGTAGATGTCTATTGTTTTAATGGAACTATTGAAATGAATACACTTTTCCATGATATTCTATTGTTTTTAATTAATTGTCGGTAGATTGGTGAATTTATCCTCTGGGAGATTAATAAATCTCTATTCTATGTGGTTACTGGATGGTGTCAAACATGTGAAATATATCTGGAATGTATTTTTCTACACAGATAAACAACAACAAAAAAAGATTTTCATTTTTCGTAACCTAAAAAAATATCAGCTAGTATCAGAATTTCATTGATATCTTTTTTTTTTCTTAGCTTGTTTCGTATTATAAAATAGATATGTACAAACTCTTCACTAAAGAACCCTTACTCTTTTTTTCAAATTTCACTTAGTGTAGGAAATGAAAAAAAAAATAATTTAAAAGTCACACCAGACATCTTTTGTTTTTTGTTTCACTCTTCAGTGATGTGCTGGAACAGAAAACCCAACGCGCTGAAAGGAGCGACCACAAGACAAGAACTGACAAATGTTGCCTCAAAAAACGAAAAAAGAAAGAAGAAAAAAAGTTTGGCTCTCTGTTACTTTCAACAAACGCAGCTGATGGATGGACATTTAACAGGCTGTGTTTGCAGCTAGTTATGTGCAACTATCTTAAAGTGGGTCTGAACATGGCTAGGAACCTATGTAAACAATTCCTATTTGAGGTCATAAAGAGGTCTTCATACAGTTTAAGAAAAGTGCCAAAAAATACACAGTCACTTTCCTGGTATTCAGATGCTATAAATGAGGCTAGTAGTGATATACTGAGAGAAAGTGGCAGTAAGAGTCGCTCCTGCCAGACAAACCAACTGCTAATCTAAGCCAGCATATTTTCCCTTTATAAGGACAAGATGAACTCCAATTGGCTCCTGTCTAAATCTGATTGACCTGTTGGACTGGGACAGTGAAAAACAGTAAAGTAAAGAACACTAAATTCCAACAGGAGGAAAAGATTATATCAGCATTCCAGTGTTCATTTATGGGCAAGTGATGGTGGTCTGCTGCACTTCAAATCTCACATCATTTTGACTTCTAGAAAAGTCAAAAGTGAATGTTTTGATTTATTATGCGGGAAACAATAAATAATGTGCACTTTTAATACTGCTCTGAAACTTAGTGTGACAAACACTAACCCTAACCAGCAATTGAATGCATTTTAATGACTATCCATTTAAGTGGTCTAATGAAAAAACTGTAATTTGCTCTCCAAATCATCCTTTATAAGTGCAATATATATCTTTCTTATGAATGAATACATTCAGTAATTCATTCATAGCAGTTTGACTAGAGTTATTTCTGCTTTGAAAATAAATCATGATCTATTTTTGATTAGTCAGGAAAGATGTTGACTTAACACAAATCCTTTGCTTTACGTTTGCCTTTATCTATTTTTTTTGGCTACATTTGCACAATTTTTCTTTCATCAGAAATACTATGTTCGTCTTCTTAAGCTTAAAGCCTGCAGAACCCCTATATATAAGACAAAAAGATTCAGTTCTCTGCAATGAGTTTTCAATATCCTTATGAAAAACGTACATTAAAGCAAAGCAGGGAATCCCACAGCAAGATACAACCTCCACTGTGCCTAAGTAAGTAGATGGACGTCCTGATCGTAAAGAAACTGTCTAATTGGAAAATTAAAAAGTCCTTAAAAAGACAAGCATTCCTAATTGGAAGTTTTGTGAAAAACAGGGCAATCTTTTTGTAAAATAGATTCTTGTTTCATGGTTTTGCTTTACTTTGTGGCTGGATGCCACAACACCTTGGTTTGAGCTGAATATGGATTCCAGCCTCCTTGAGTGAGCAGGCTTGTTGTGTGCAGCAAATCCATCTGTTTTTTGTTTTTTTTAGTGGCGTCAGGTTACAAGAATGGAGAACACCAGGACAAGAACATTTCTTGAATGTTTTTTTTCTTTTCCCATCTTTCTTCTTAAAGTATGTGTCTGAAATAAATACCATCATCATCATCATCATCATCATTATGATAGTGTTGATGCTCACTTACTGAGTTTATTTTAAAGTCATTAAGGAAAAAGACCGGCTAAAGCAGGCTCAAGGCGTCTCATTTCAATTTTTGTTTTGACAGTTAAATATCAACCGTTCAAGTCTCGTGCTTTAAGGACAACAGACGTGTAGTGATGCTACTCACTGGATAATAAAAATATAAATACCGCAAAGCAGACAGCAATGCAAAATGGTAACACCACATTTAAGCATTAGACCATGACCGTGCAGGACAGACTGAGGTTTATTGGAATGCAACTTTAGTAAGGATGCAGACAGAAACTGCTGCTGCTCTTGGGGAGAGTTAAATTTACTTCTGTGGCTCATCATAACAACATCAAGATTGGAGTTTCAAAGTTTAAAGTTAAAAAAAAAAAATTCTAGGAGTAAATGTTCTATTTCAGATGGTAAACTGTTCAGAAAAATGCTGCAGGAAGTCAAAAGATTTCGTATAAACTGTCTATCTAACATCTAGAACGGCTCATTTGATGTTCCCATACATGGAAAGAAAGAAAATTGATAAAGAAAAGATCACTGTCATGGATCTGTAATTTTAGGTCATATAGGACCAGAGAGTTAAAATATTTTTAATAGAATTTTACAAATTTGAACTGAATTGTGTTGGAAATGTATGTCTGTAACCTGAATTTAACACAAACTCATCTTATATTATATGAGCCTATAATAAGCTTAGTGCATTTTAAAAATTACTTTACATTCATTTAGCTTATTTGTAAAATTTTTAACCAAGGTTTTTAATTCAACTTTGAAGATTTACAAACCTTTCCGCTGTTCCTACAGATTTACCAGCATTTTCTAAAAGAATGAATGAAAAAAGTCAACGAATTAGTTGCTTTACAGTTTTACCTGGCAGGTCAGAGAAGAGAAGGATGCATTCATTAAACCCGTTTGCTAAGAGACGGTCCCTCAGTTGCTGCAGTATGGCGACGCCAATACAGAAGGGGAATGAGGAGTTTCCCAGCAGCAATGTGTCCCATAGATGGAAGATCTTGTGCAGTGGGAAAACATCTGCATAGCAAACCAGGAAGAAAAAAAAAAGATTTGTGAACTGCAAAACACGTATATCCTTTAACACAAGAGCAAGTCTATAAAAGTTTAGAGGTACAATTGTATGCAATTAAAAATAAAATAGGTTATAGAGCTTGTTATAATGTGATTGTTTTATGGTTTAAAACACTGTATTCCTTGGCTAATAGTAGCTGGAAGAATGCCTGTTCAAGTAGGGAAAACTGTTGGAAAAACCTTTTCAGGTGGGAGATTTTGTGGAAAATTACATATGAAACATAAGCAGCCTGAGAAGCTTAACAAACAGAATTGTTTGGTTACTTCAGGCCAAATAAAACCACACTGATGACACGCCCACCTATAGCAATTATTTCAGTCGTATAATTTTAAATATGGACCAGAACAGGAAACCAGCACGGTTCTTCTGATTATGCCATCTCCACGTTTGTGAAGCCGTGAAGCCCAGCAGAACGTGACTCAGACTGAGGAGCCACATTAGCAGTCAAATGAGTGAACTGGTAAATGTGAGTGGCAGCCGCTTGGTCTCTACGTACATGAAGGATGACCCCTACGACCTTGTCTCATATTGGACCGGGGTCATTTGTAGTCAGACGGCTTCACCTCAGTACCGGACTGACAAACAGGTTTGATGAGGGGGTAGAAGAGGGACGATCCACCCTCTTCAACCCTGAGAGAGTGCACGCACATGCCTGATAAATTAAAGATTCCACTGCCGAGCGCAGGGCTCAAACGGATCTGTGGGTTAAAGTGATGCCAACGAAGGATCAGATCCTTGTTCTATCCAAGGCACGTTAACATTGGAAGTGGGGTCATCTGTACCCACTAAGACAGCTCAGTAAACTTTTGACATTCAATGATTTTTGATCTTCACTGGTGTCCATGGTCGACATGAAATCCTGCCCACCTTTGTCATGGGTGGGGTCTTCTAGACCCCACAAGACAGCACAAGGGACTGAGGATCATCTAAATTTAAACACAGAACCCACAAGATTATTTCAATAAATACGTTTAAATGAATACTTACGTGTGAACATAGTTAGGAACCAGGGGATGGCATAAAGCTGTAAAGATAAGACAGAAGACAAACACGTCAATGTTTTGGATGAATTCCTTTTAGCAGCAACAGATAAATTAACGGGAATAAACACAATGATCAAAAACTTCATTTGTCTTTTTTCTTACACCGGAACAGCCTCTTGGACTCACAAACAGCAACAATCTGTTTTGCCTGATCTTCAGTCGGAGGGGGGGGACGTGGGGAGAGCAAACAATAAATCTCCTGATACTAATCTAGTCTTCCCACTTTTCTCCCCTCTTTTTTTATTAATTTTTTTATTGTTCCTTTTTATGGTTCAACACATACAAGCAGAAACTATAAAAACACAAACTTTCTTCCTTAAACCAACAAACTACTGATTCATCATAAACTAAATCAGCATCATAACTGACACTAATATTCTACAGCCAAAGTGGGAATATGGCCGTTTATGTAGGCCAGTTAATGGGCAGCCAATCTGGAGGGAGATGGTGATCATTTAGTGCACCTCTTGTTAGCCTGCGGTGATGAGATGGGGAGACTCACTGCACTCAGAGTTGATGTAGATTGTGTTATTATAGCTGCAAATGACAGAGATGGAAATGGAGATGAGGCTAAACTGGAGGTGGTCTAGATGAAACAGCTGGCTGAAAGCAGCCAGACTCTGCTTGCTGCAGTTTTTCGGGAGAAATGTTAAATAATCTGCTTTTTATCCAAAATTGCAAAGAGGTTTTTTTCTGTTTTAAAATCACTTCTTTGTTTTAATAACCATGTCACGTACACAGATGATAAATATGGGTTGCATTAAACCACATATATAGACAGAATTTAAACTTCTTTCCCCGCCTTCTCCAATTCAGGGACAGGGTGCAGAGAAAGGTTGTGCCTATTCCAGTAAGGCTGTGGTTAAAGATGTGTGCAATTTGCAGGCTGTTCACTTACCTTCTCAAGTGAGTAAACAGCTCAAGACTTTGGGCACAACAACCTTTCTGACAACGCCAGAGTTTTTTATTACAATGCACTGGGCCATCCATTCCTTTCTTTACTGAAGACCTTTCTCCATTAGAGGTTAGTTATGCTCTTCACTGTTGCCTTTTGTTTGCTGAGTATGGAAATTATGCTATGTTCACACCTGGATAAAAAATGTGCGTTCAAGCAACCACTTCAAGTGAAATGTCATCGTCAACACGCGTATGTGTGCGTTTTGGACTTTCGCGTTTGAAATTCTCTTGTTCAGGTGTCGCTATGCAAGTTTTTAAGTCAGTTGTCGTGCTCTACATACTAAATGCACGGCCGATCACTTAAAGCCGAATCAGTTGAACTTAAACCCATTAGTGGGTTCACATTCAGCTCTTTCTTGAACACAGTTCACATGCTTTGTGTGAACGTGGCAGAACACCAAAAACCCTTTGATGTCATCTGTTGGTCACTTATCAAGGCCATGAAATTTAAATGATCTGGCCTTATTTGAATTATCTGGACTGAATTATAATAAAAAAAACTCTAGTTAGGATCTGTTTGATGCTTTTTATGAAGCGCCAAAAGACAACTTCAGATATAAACTGGAGCCCAATAAACAAACTGAACTGAATTGAATGGGGGTGCAATTATAGAAACAAAAATTAATGGATGACATTTGGAGGAATGGTTGCCTCAGTACAACAAAGGCCCACTTTGTTGCTTGAAGTTCCAAAGGACAGAGGATTATTCTCTCTGATGTCTAATTACTGGGATTGGCATCAAGCACAAAAAGTCTATCAGCAAAGACAGCATTATCCCGACCCAACGACGGACACGGGCCCACAGGGTCGTCTTTGAAACGGCAAGTAAGTGCTCGCAGTGCCCCACATGCAGGCTGAAAGTAAAGGCTGAAAGGATCACATCGGTTGAAGATATGGCTCCTTTCAGAGAAAATACCTACAAGAAACATGTCATTCTTCCTTTAGACTCTGACAGCCAAAGAGCTTGACGTGGGCCTTTGATT
Source organism: Oryzias latipes (assembly GCF_053564925.1). Lineage (NCBI taxonomy): Eukaryota > Metazoa > Chordata > Actinopteri > Beloniformes > Adrianichthyidae > Oryzias > Oryzias latipes. The sequence continues at coordinate 27,280,607 of NC_136237.1, read as the reverse complement.
GCGCCACTTCAAAGCCACGGCATCACAAATGGAACGAGAGGAGGCTGTCATTTCTGTGATTAAAAAAAAAAAAAAACACTTTTCTTTGCGTCACCCACAGATGACACACATTCATCAGAGGAGGACCCAAAACCTGGTGAGGGAGCGCAGACGCCAACCTTGGCACAGAGGAGAGGCATCAGCGAGAGAGGCAAGGGCAGGAAGAGGTGGCACAAAGTAAGAGAAATCAACTGAGCCCAGCACAGGAGTGTCATTAAGTGTGCCTGGCAGACATTTTCTCGCTGTATAAATTATCATCCCTGGACTACAGGGAGAACTTGACTGTGACCACGGATCCTGGATGTTGAGCAAAAAGTCATTGACATTCAAAGAAATACATACAGCAGTCTATCATGGGTCATTTTCTTTGCCCTTGGAAAGGAGATAAAAACTAAGAAGAATGCCCTTGTATCGCCAAATTCCTATTAAAGATTAACTTAAAAAAAAAGACAAATGCAGAGATTTGAGCGCGCCGCTGCCTATCGTCATCGGTGAGCGTGGCAGCCTTGGTAACTTACATCTGGAATGAAGCCAATTTCATTCAGATGGTTGCTTAGCTCTGGGTCGTGAAAAGCAATCATTTGGGAGAAGACAGTCAAGTACTCTGAAATAGAGACAAAACAGCACAAGTGAAAACAGAGAGATTTTTCACTGAAAGTCTGAAAAGGATCCTTAAAAAACACAAACGAATAATATCCTGCCTTAAACACATTTTAAATTAATCTTAAAAGCGTTACCAGTGGGTGTTTTTAGTTATGATTGTGCCCTTTTTAGCTAAAATCTAAAAACTGTGTCATTTTCTAGGACAAAGTAGCTCATTAGAAATTTGTCTCCGAGTTATGGGACGGGACGAGGTAAGCCTGCCTTCATTTCCCACCATCCCTTTGTTTACACTCTCCTGCCTCACAACCCCAACTTAACATGTATCAGAAATGAAGGGCATTATTGAAACTATCTAGTTAAACAGTCTTGAGCCATTTTCCAGCTTGGATGAAGAAAACAAACATATGTGGATCTAGCCACCTACAAGTGGATTCATTGGAATGGAGCGGAGCAGGGAGCATGTTGCTTGCCATTGTAAGTCCAACACCACACCGACAAGCTAAAGCAAACTGCATTTTCTGATCCTGATTTACAACGAGTGGAATAAGAAATACTTAGAAATGCAATTTTAAGCTCAATTTTCTTTGTAAATCCATCATAAAGCAAATGCTGCAATAACATGTTAAAAACACCAAACACACTATTTTTAGCGGAGTGGGTCTTTAAAAACAAAACATCAACATGTCTAGAGATGTAGCACTAATACTGTAAACCAGAGGTGGGCACTGAGGGCCGCAGTCCTGCATGTTTTCCAGCATACCCTGCTCTGGCATGTTCTGATTGGCTGGACACACCTGAACCAGGTAATCAGCCATGAGTAGGGCAAGAGTATCTGGAAATCATGCAGACACACCGGCCCTTGAGGCCTGGAATTGCCCACCCCTGCTGTAAACTAATAGCATTCATTTGAATAGAACCAATTTTAATTCTCATATTTGTTACTCAAAAAATACTACTAAAACTTGATTTTTCCTTTTAAAATACCCAAAATTCACATTAAGAAATGTTGTGAACTACCTTGGTGACTAAAAGTTGGCATCATTCTTCCCCCCCTCTTTCTAACGTCCCTCTCTCTTCTTCCCCTCTTTCCTTTTCCGTCCGGTCCAACACCAAAGATCTTCAAACATGTTTGAAATTAATAAAGTTTGGCCTCAATTACAAAAGGGGTTTATTCAGACATACCTTTGGTTTGTCTGAAGATTAATAACCCCTCTTGTTAAAGTAAAATATGTCCAACACAAGAGGCCCTCAGCTCTCATCTGTTTGCCCAGCTGTTGGACAGGACAAGGTAAAAAAAAAAAAAAAAAAAAAAAAAAAAAAAAAAAAAAAAAGTTGGCATCATTTACATACTTGGTAAGAGCTCAGACCGCAGATGAACATTAGCCACCTCTGCAGAGCATCTAGCCCCGCTGTGATATGATAATAGGCACACTCCCCACAGAGCTGCATAGATGCACGGAGGAGCAGCTGTTTATCAGTCAGGTAGGAATTGCTCCTGACATTTCTCTGCAGGCATTTGCAGTTTCATGCGTCTACGTGCCTCAGAATGACGGGGCTCAGCTGGCGACTCCATTAAGACGGACTGAAATGGGATTTCACAGCTTAAGAGAGACACAGAGCTCGAATTAAGTCAACATGAGATGACGGCGCGATTGCTCCACAGCAGCCAATAACCAATTGTTTTTTGAGCCAAGGTGAAGTCTGTATTCAAGCTCTTTGCTTTGTAAAAGTGTGTGGTGTAAAATGATTTGAGGAAGCTATTTTCAAGACATTTAAAGATCTTTAAAAAAAAAAAAGAAAAACTGATTTACCGGTAAATTAAATTTAGGATATTGTGTACAAAAAAAATGCAAATTATGTTAGGGTAGCCTACATTTTTACCTAAAAACACTGAATAGGTTAAAAAAGAAATAAACCCCACTTGACCCCGACCCAATGATTAAAAAAAAACATAAAGCAATTGTTGCCGTTCTCCTGGCAAACCTTGATATTTGTTTTAAAAGATTTTCACATATCGCAGTTTAGGAAATTAAAAAAAAAATGGGGTCAAATTCCTGTGATTCAATTTAAAGCTTGTGCTTATTACTGACTTCAACTGTTTATATTTAACGAGGTTGATATTACTTATTCCATGTAATTTCTTCCAATTTCCAAAGAGAGAAACGTTTTTTTGGATTATATGTTCAATATGTGTACCGGTAAAACCCTCAGCCTGCCAGGCGGAGAAGTTAACCTTTTTTAAGATAAGAATTTGCCTTTTTAAGGAGTTCCCATGCTTTTAATGTAGCTTTAATATTAATAAATTTAAAGCAAACACACCGCTTAATGGAACTGCTAATAAATGAAAGGTTTGATGGTTTCATCTCTTCACATAATGACTGTTTTAGAACAGTCATTAAATATGACGAATTAGTCAATGAATTTCGTCAAATCAGTTTTGGTTTTTGTGAAATTGGTCAAATGTATGTAATGGGGTTTCAAATAAATAAATAAAGAAAGAAAGAAATAAACTTTAAGGCACATTCACTCAGCATTTAAGACAATCAAATGCCTTTTAAGCCCTTAGTTTGGATATTTAATACTTTTAAAAACTTTGGAGGATTTGCAGCTCTGAATAAATGCAGGGAGCTTTAGAAAAAAAAAAAAAAAAAAAAAAGAGACCCTTACCTTGAATGACATGGGAGTTGTCCTTCAAGAAAAAGTTGTACAGGTACTTAGGGATGAAGGCAGACATGCAGGCGTAGGCTAAAGCTGTGGAAATGTGACATGTAAATGACAGGTTGCAGAGAAAAATAGCAACAGGGGAAAAAAATATTTAAGCCAGAGTGAGTTAAACTGCTTAAAAGGAAATCAACATAAAATCCTTGCCTTCGTTGTTGAAGTTCAAATATAGAAACGGAGCGCAAAGGGAATCTAAACCTAAAACAAAAACCATATTATTAGTTGGAATTATTTTCACTACAGGCAGAACAAGGAAAAGACAGATTCTAAAATGTGACGTGACCACCATCTAGTGTCCAGTTATTGATGGTACAAGAAGGGAAAGTGCAAAAAAACCTCAGGCAAAACAGAAACAGACAGTAAAAGAGATTGACGGGCATAGCTGACCCTGCCAGTAGACTAGGTCAGGGTGTGAGACCACCCAGGCCTTCAACACACGCCTGAACTTGGTGTGGCCCTCAGGAGACGACAGCAGCTCGTCATACTGATGACAGCGGGGGATGTCCACTTCAATCTGAGCACAAGAACATTCACAGCAGTTAAATAAAGCCGTGGAAGTGTTTAAGCCACATGTCCCGACCCTTCCTGTTTGTTATGAAACGGCTGCCCACCTGTCTGTCAGTGGGAATGGGGGTGTCCTTGTCGATGCTGTCGTACTTGGCCTGAATGTCCCCCTGTGCAAAAAGAAGAGGACTCGTTCGGGTCTGATTTAACAAAGCTATCTCTTGTGGGTCAGTTGAACATTTTATTGTTGTGGCACCTCAATTCCCAGCAGAGCAGCCCACGCCAGTCCTCGAACAAGAGGAGGAACATCCAATCTGGCTTCTTTCCACACCAAGTTCTTTTTATATGGATAAGCCTGATATGGATAAACTCTTTTACTTTATTTTAACAATACCAATACATTAAAAATACAGAAAAGAATGGTAAACTAATCAGCAGGTCCCATGTGTTGGTGCTCTTTGAGTGCTGGCCTGACCTTGAGCAGCCTGTCAAAGAGGATGATGCGGATGAGCTGATACTCTGTGTCTCTCTCACGGATGATGAGTGGCAGCGTGACTGTGGACGACAGCTCATTGCTGCTGCTGGATTGGGACAAAGTCGACTGTCTAAAGGAGGAAGGAAAAAAACAAAAAGGAAACTTGCATTTCTCATATCAAATTTGAAAGCAGCTAATTCAGGATGAAAAGGACTTACTCGTCTTCAAGAAGGGGATAATAAGCTTCACCAGCTACATCCTTAAGTCTCTGAAAAAAATGACAGACCAAAGAAAAAGTCAACCCTTTACTTAAAAAGCAGCTTTTTTTGGCTTTGCTGTCTAAGGCAAACAGCCTTCGTGTTATTTTATTAACAAACTACTTTAACTCATTTTTTTTATCAAATCTTTTAACCCAAAAAAGGCCAAAAAGGTTTAGGGTTTTAATTTGTCAAACTATTTAGGCACAAAAAGAAACGACTAAGAGAGGGATCCAGTGGTTTGTCAGGGACAGTTCAGCAAACAGCTTGTTGAACTTAAAATCAATTAGGTTTTCAATAAAATCAGTAAGAAAAATGATGATTCATGATTCACTTTTTTTTTTACAGTTATTTAATCTGTGCTTAATTTGGTGTATAAACTAATTAAAGTTAAAGTTCTCATTTTTTAATTCTAAAGTTTTAAAAAAGTTGTCAATGTTTGCCCTACAGATCTATTGTACTTGTGCAGAAAGGCGATCATTTTTGTCTCACATTTCTGAGTTGACACAAAGACAGAGTCACCGTGGTGTCGTCCAGCAAAAAGCTCCGATCTCTTCCCTGCCCAAATGACTCCCCATCCTCCACGACAAAACTAGATAGAAGGAGACAAAAGAAAGAGCTGCACACAGCCAAGCCAAAAAGCTGAAAAAATATGTAATTCTAAGGAGAGCTTTTTGTGTTTGCGATGTACGACATGTACTTGGGCAGTGTGCAGATGGGGGGTTTGGACTGGATGATTTCTTTGTTGGTCAGCTCCTTCTCCAAGTCTCCACCCGCCAGACACCACAGGTGGTAAACTTCATCGATGCCCCGCTCAGCCAAGTAATCACCATCATCATCTGACAGCACAGATACAGATAAAGCTTTTTCCCAGCAAGCACAGGTACTGCTGTTGGATGTAATCAATGAAAATGATTGATAAGGAAAATTAAAAAAAAAAGAATGAATTCACAGCAGGGATTTTAAATTTAAATGACGACACATTTAACATAGCAAATGAGCTTTCAAACATTTTTTTAAAGTTTAAATTCCTCAAAGTTCAGCAAAAATGTAAAAAGTTGCTGTACTTGGGATTTTGAGAATTTTTTCTGAACCTGAAAAATGGGAGGAGTCAAGCTTTAAGTTAAGCAATCAACTCCGTTATTTCCTGTGAAGTGTAAGCCTAAAAAAAACATTAAAACTAAAATGAAATTGAACAATAGAGAACATAATAACAGGGGGGCCTATGATGAAGCAACCTCAAGTGTAAGCAATCATATCAAACACGCTTTTACTTTGAAATTTTAAAAAGTAGGGTGGTAAAATATTTGTGCACATTTCATTTTCTTTATGTTGGGAAAAAAGACCTTTGCAAAGATCACTGATGTCTTCCGGGAGCTCCAAACTTGCACAGCGCAGAGATGAGGAGAAGAGGCTCACAGGCCTCTGGAAGGGTCTATACTGGCAGGAAATGCCTCCAAAAACGGGGTCTCCAAGCAGCTCTGCAGGGGTCGGCCTAGGGTTTCCATAAAGACCAAAGACATGACGGTCAAAAATAAAGAAAAATATGTGCAAGCGTTGCAAATGTATCCAAAAATACAGAAGAGTATTGGGTCATGGAGGAAAAAAATTAAAGGGTTAAAAAGAATTCTGACTTCCTCAGAATTCTAGGATTAAAGTCAGATTTCTGAGGGGAAAAAAAGTCAGCATCTGATAATAGAGTCAGAATTCTGAGATTAAAGTCAACATTCTGAGAAAGAAGAAGGAATTCTGAGTTTAAAGTTAAAATTGTAAGACAAAAGTAATTCTGAAATTAAAACCAGAATTCTGAGTAAAAAGTCAGAATTCTTTCTGGCCCTTTATTTTTTTCTCTCCATGGCCTTAACCCTCTTCCATTCAGAAACATCCTGCAGCAAGTCAGGAAAAGACACAACAGAACCTGTATTTACCTTTTGGATGGAAGAAATGTCAAACACTTCCTTAAAAAGTCAAGCACATTCTCAGGGAGTTCCTGCAATGTGAGATACAATAATGGCTGCTTAAAATTATAGAAGGGGAGGAAGAAATTGCTTAAAAACATTTCTTTCACATTTTTTTTCTTTTTAATTTTTAGAGGGGTATAGAAGCGTATAGCTTTTGTTTGTAAAAAAATATATATATATATTTACTAAATGTATGAAACCAATGAAAAACATTTTTAATAAAGATCATTACTCTATTAATTTGATCTTTTCATTGACATTTGAACAGAAATGTCTAAAGTCTGGGTAAAAAGCTTATTGAAAACAGCCCCATGATAAAGAGGAATTAGTAAACCCCATGAATTTTTTAAAGATAAAATGTGCAGGTGTACCTGCTTTTTATTTAAAGTAAAAAAAAATACTTCAAACATTAACCTCTATTACTTCTGAAACAGAAACCTTTGTTTCACCTATTTTAATTACAACTATTTTCTCAAAGTCTAATAAAACACAAAAACCTTTTCCTGGCAACCATGTACGCTAGGAATGCATTTTGGGCTTTAAAACCCACTCCGATAATATTTTGAGTTATTTTTAAAGCGTTCCCAGTGGTCTTTTAATTATGTTGTTATTCACCAAAATCCAAAAACCTGAATCGCTTTCTAGGACAAACTCACTGCAAACCGGCAGTAATAAACAAGAAATTCCCCTCTGAATTATGGGTGGCACCGTTGGCGTGGCACAACCCCGCCCCCCTTCCCTTTCCCGTTGGAGAGCGGAGCAGGGAGCTTCTGGCTCGCCCACTGTAGTAATTTCCACATCACATTTCAGCTCCTTTTTAAACTGCAGTTTTTCGTCTGCTACTGATTCACAATGATTTGAATAAAGAAAAACTCAGAAATGCAATTTAGATCTCAATTTTCTTTTTCTTTTATGTCCTCCATAATCAGAAAAATGCCACAAGAACATGTTAAAAACACCAAAAACAAAATTTTAATCGCAGTGGGTCTTTAAAAAGTTAATCAGATGACCTGCAGATGTTACATCAGGAAATCAGGTGACACACAGTTTCCTTGGGATGAAGCTTACCTTTATGGTATCCAAACAACCATGTTCCTCAGCGAACACTGTGACAATGTCATCCATGCAACCTGGTGATGACACAGTACCACAGCTCAAACCCAGCAGAGTAAAACCTTTTGGTCTGCTCTGAGGAGAATTCCATACTTTTTACCCACCAAGAGTCAAAATGAACTTCAGTCTCTCACTTATATCAATATTCTGCAGAAGTCTTCTTCCCTGGAACAAAACCACACACCTCAATTTTTAAGGTGAAAGTCATTTGGGCGGCATAAATTCAGGCTAAGGCTAGAATCTTTTAGAAAAAAATAAATGAATGAAATATGTCTCAAGTGAACTCCATCTTCTTGAATGAAGGGTGTATGTGATGGATGCTTACTGCACACAATTCAAAGAGCAAAACTCCCAGAGACCAGACATCCGTCTTGGGTCCAGAGGGATGAGGAGCTTCGTCATGTGATGGATCGCTGGGGTGGGAAGAGCCCTGGGCGATCACTTCTGGAGCAAGGTATGATGGGTAGCTGGGGTCAAAATGGCAGAGCAGATAAACATGTCACTTTGTCAGCCTGTTCCCCACACTTCTAGCTGATGAATGTATTCATCTGCTAATTAAACAGAGCTCCTGGCTTTTATTTTTTTGTCCATTTGTATTTTTATGCTAAATAAAAATGCACCTATAACAATCTTCCAACCTCGGGATTGACTTATTCCTTTCACTTTTTTCAAATGATGTTCACACGGCAGTTTCTCACTCTTCTGCACTGCCGTTTGACGGATCCATGCATTGCGACTCCCTGCCAGATGTTCTATTGAAAGTCATGCGTATCTGCCGCCATTCCTCTCTCCGTCCTCAAAAAGGATATTAACCAGACACAGTTTAAAGTGCACTTAGGCCTCTAGATAAAGATGAAAGTGCAGTAATTTGTTACAGCTTCTCGGCAGGACACACACTGTCTGCCCCAAAAACCCGGGGCCTTTTGAAAGCAAAAAAAAAAAAAAAAAAAACATGGGTCCACGTGCGTTAAGGCCTACTGTCCTTTATTGTGAAGGAGGCAATCCAGTGTAGGCTGGGGAGGGGTTGACACTAACAACAAACAGATACACTGCAACCTCTGGCTCTCGTCAAGCAGCTGACAGTGATAAATCAGGAGACAAAGACGTACCCGATGGGGAAATCGACATCTGCGCCGTGATCAGTCATGTGATAAAGGCCAAACTTTGCCAGCTTGACATTCCCCTTCAAAACACAAAATCCATCTCAGATGCATCTCTTGTACATTATCATATAGGTAAATCTGACACACTTCTACGCCCATTCCAAGAAAACAGAGGTAAAAAGCATGTAGAGGGGTTTCCAAATATTTAGCAAAAAACAAACATCTAAACAGATTTTTTGTGTCACATGTGCAATATTTATCAATAACGTCACTGTATATAAAGTTAGAATATTTTTAAACCCCCTGTGAGAGACTGGCGACCTGTCCAGGGTGCCGCCTGCCTTCGTCCACAACTGGCCGGGATAGGCTCCAGCAGCCCTGTGACCCCGAAAGGGAATAAACGGAGGAAGATGAATGAATGAATATTTTTAAAAAAGCAGTCCAAAAATTACTTTCTTTTTAGACTGAGATTAGTTTGACTTTTTTTTTCCGTCTCATACCAAATTGACAAATGTGACAATGCTTATTCTAGGCAACTTTACAAATAATGTATGTTTTTTTATTTTTATTTTTTATTAAAAACATCCATCCATCTATTTTGTTAACCCACTGTTTCCCTTTTGGGGTTACGGGGTCGCCAGATCCTGACCTGGCTACTGTTGAGCGAAGGCGGGTCGCATCCTGGACAACTCACCAGCAGGACCACACAATCCCTTCCACACAACCTCACACAACTTGGGACACTTTAGAGCAGTGTTTCCCAACCCTGGTCCTTGGGGAACCTGTCCTGCACTTTTTCAGTCTTACCCTCCTGAAACACCTGCTTTTGATGACGGCCATTGTCAGGTTTCCGCAGAGCCTGATGAGCTGAACAGGTGTGCATAAGCAGGGCAACATAGAAAACATGCAGGACAGTGTTCCCCGAGGACCAGGGTTAGGAAACACTGCTTTAGAGTAACTATTTAACCTATGAAGCATGTTGGGGATTGTGTGAGGAAACCAGAGTGGCGTGAGAAAACCCCACGCATGCAGGGGAAGAACATACAAACTCCACACAGAAAGGTCCCAGGAGTAATGTGCAGGATTCAAGCTAGGGCCTTCCTGCTATGGAGGTGAGAGCGCTAACCCCTGTGCCTCTGTGCAGCCTTAAATTAAGTACAATACCTCATAATGTTTAAATGAATTCCAGAAAGAGTTAAAACACTTTATACCTTACAGTCCAGGAGCACGTTGTTAGGGCTGAGTGCTCTGTGCACCAAACCATGTCTGTTCATAAACTCCAGGCCTTCGAGAACCTCATAGGCAATCTGCAGCACTTTTTCTGGGCTAACAAAAAAATCATTTAAAAATGTTAGATCTGCAATGTGGCAAATGTTTATGTTGATGCGTTGAAATTATGCCTCTGCATTTGCAAAAAAAAATAAAGAAAGAAAAACCATGCAATAGCTATTGTCGACCAATCTGCTCAGTGAAACAAGAATATTCCTGAAATGCATTGAAAAATGCATGAATTCTAGGATTTTACCTTGCTCTTTGTCCTTGTTTGAAGTCATTTAGGTTTCTTTCATAGTGCTCCGCAACAACAATAAGCCTTTCTAAATATTAACACAAAGAGAAAACAAAATCAAACACTTTTATCATAAAGATATACAGAGAAATGGCAAAAAAAACACAAAATTCTAACAAGACGATATCATGAAAACAACGGTAAAACATGGACAAAAAATATCCTGAATTCACATCTGTTCGCTATGCTATAAACAAAAAAATATAATATCATTCCCAAGAATCACTTTTTTACATACTTACGCAAGCATGTATAAAAACATCAACATTATTTATTAGATTTAATAAACATGAATACATTGGCCATCTTTGCTTAGACCTCTCCCCCAGCAACCCGGTCCCAGATGAGCAGAAGAAAATGAATGAATGGCGTATGTTCTCCTTTTGTAATCTACGTTTACCCAAATAATCAGAATCAGAAGTACTTTAATGATCCCACATATGGGACATTTGTGCGTTGCCATACCACAAGTAAAATGGCGCCAATTAGAACATGTATTTTTTTAAGTTGTATAAAAATAGCTATAAAAATAATTTAACTAAGTCTTTCTGCTTTGTATTACATACTGAAGTCCAAAATAATATATTGTAAAATGAAACATTTAACTAGAGTTTGAACAGAGAAGCAGATTGTCAGACTTAATGTGTGAAATAAGTTGGGTTGACAAATATGCATTTCCCCAAACAAGTGGAAAAGAAGCACCATAACAATGAAATGATGCAACTCTGTGAAAGCCACCATAGAGAAGTCAATACCATGTTTCCCTCTGGAGATGTCTATGTATTGGCAGAGTCTGGGATGGGTGATGTTCTTCAGGATCTGGAAGCGCCCCAGGATTTTAATGGAGTTAGGAGTGAGAGGAAGACCATTGCTGCCACAGACATCATGAGGAAGAGCTGACGCAAAGAAGGTGAAGGCCCCCAGCTTGGCATCTTTGAGGGGTCTCATGTTGCACGAGTCTCAAAAATTAAAATGATAAAAGGAAACGTTAATCAGGTGCAACAACTTAAAAAAATGACACCTCATTGATGCTTTTAAATGCAGAGTTAAGGATCTAACTTTAAAACTGTCGCTGTCAGAGCATTATTTCAATTACAAAATAAACATTTCAGTTGTTGTTTATCAACATTCTCCTATTCATTTTTCTATGCAGCCGACAATGTAAAGTGCAATTACCTAGAAGATAAGATGCTGTACGGTCAAGAAATAAACGCAACGTTTAATCAATTTTTTACGTAAATGTTTTGAAAAATACAGGCTCTTCCTGTCCGTGGTATAGCTCCTCCAGCTGGGTAAACGTAATCGGTGACGTTATTTATATGCGACAAAAAGTGATTTCTCACGAACTTGGGTGTTAAATTTGTATATTTAAAAAAATTCTACGAAAAAGTTGTTACTTTGTTTGACTTTCCCTACTATTTTTCTTTTAAATAAATGCCAAGTAATTTTACGAGTATGAATTACGAACAGGCAATCGCTAACGACACCTTGATACCCAGTCAAGGTTGTTGATCTATATAACATGCGAACAGGGCAAATTGCATACCAGGCGTTTATCCCGATTCATTAAAGATCTGATAGGAGACCTTCGGGGGCTGCCCGCTAGCTGCCTGTTAGCTAGCTAACGTCAAGGCTCGCGTGCACCTCCCGAGCCGTCGCCTCTCCTTGAAACAGTTGTGCAGTAGTCGATGTAAGTGAAAAGCTTCGTGTTGCGTTGAAATGCATGACTGACAGACATGAACCAATAATGTTAAGCTGTTGTTACTGTTAAAAGCCACGCAGGAAAGCGGTACAAACCTTTCTGGAATTCCTTACACGAAGTTTCTGAATTTCTAGTTGATCTCCGCGCGCATGCTTTCAGTCACTTTTTCTGAGCAATAACGTTTACATCCTTTCATCGTAATGTATTCGTGTATATTGATTTAAAGCTTTTTTATTTTATTTAAAAATAATTTATAAAGTCGTATCGTTTGACATCTTAGCTTAGCATAATTGTTTTTTTCGATTGGATTTTCGTTTGAATTTCTGTAGTCTCCTTAGCTAGCTTTAGTTAATAGTTTTTTCCTTCCATTAATCCAGTAATAGTAATTTGAAATTACTATAATTTATGAACTGATTATGATTCAGACTTCTTCCAATGTAATTATTTTTGAATTTAGTCTCAGCAGGAGATTTCACTTTGAAAAGACACTTGAAATTGACCTGTGGTGCTCCTTGCTGCCACTAGGTGGTGCTGGTACACTGCACTCTTGTTTATTCTCTAATGACAGATTGGAAAAGAAACTCCATCAGAATGACCATGGAAGTAGAAATATCATCTTTTTGGTGAATTTGATAGATGTACGAATTTGTTCGATTGAAAGAGTTTAGAAAGCAATAAGTTGCTTTTTTTGCCTTTTTAGATTGTAATTTATTGATCGTTTACATACAATTATTTCGGTTTATGACACCTTAAAGGGAGAAATGCATCTTTTACGACTGTAACCAGCTACTTTTACTCTTTTGCAAACCTGAAAATGCATTAAAGTGCTGGTTTATGTACAACACAGACATTGTATAAACAAATGGAAACAGATTCCTGCTCTGCAGTTTTTGACGCAGATCCAGTCTTTACGGACCATAAGCCGGCCTCCTGATTCGTTTCGTGAGGGTAGCCAAATGAGATCAACCTTTTTTGTGGCCCATTCTTGTTATTACTCCATCAATAGTGCCTTTTAAATCAGTTCCGTTTCCTGAAAACACAAAGCTTTCACCCCAATTCTTTTCTAATCAAATCCAGATCTTTTGTGTTTCTAATTTCCTCATTCTGCAGCAAATTGTTTTCATCTTCAGCCAGCTGTTGTTGTTTCTTTTTTTTTTTTTCTCAGTGCATCCCTGTCATATGTGTAAGATGTCTCCTTCATACTTCATACTGCTAGAGGAAAACATTCTTTTCCACTTTTTAAATGAGAGAGGATTTTTATTGGCTTCCAGATCACAGAGGAACATTACCCCAAACTCAAACTGTTGCTGAAATAAACATAAATGACTAATTTTGTCCTTTCAAAAGACAAAATATCTAAACTTTGCCATGGAATCATGGCCACTGATAACCACATTCATGAAATATAGACACTGTCGTTTGTCACTTAAAGTTTTTTAAAAAGGGGGGATTTTTTTTAGTAATTATTGATTCTGTCTTTATTATTGGTGTAACTAAATGTTATGAGAAAAAAGTTTAAAAGAATCATTTGTAGATATTTAGATCATTCCACAAAACAGGATCCCCCCATAAAAACAATGAACCTCTTTTTTTTTTTGTCTTTTATTTTAAAAATGTTGTAGTTTTGTTGAACTCAGTAACATTTTACTTTTCTCAGGTCAATTAATTAAGTCATTAATGTTTAAAGGAAACTTGTATTAAGGCTTTCATATATTATTATATTGGTTAATTATCATATTAATTTTCAAGCATATACATCCCACAAGGGAGGATTTTGCTTAAATCTGCTGCTGATTATAAGCAAAATGTTTAACATCTGCAAACAACCATCAGAAATTAATATTATTATTATTTTGGTTGCAATAAGAAAATGTGAGCTAAACATGAATCATCTCACAAATAAACATTGTTTTTCCACTAAAGATGCTGTGATTCAGATTTGACCGAATGTTCAGCACAAATGAAGTGCAACAGTTCCTGCGCTGTAGAAATGCAACAGCGCAGTGTTGTGAAAATGCTGGTGTTGTGTTTTTGTTGAGACTATGTGAGAGCAGATGATGATCTCTGTGGTGACTTTTGGAGGCTGCAGTTTGTGGTGGAGCTGGACTGGAATGCACGCCTCGTAACTCAAACACTTTCTACCCGGTCAAACTTTTATTTTTCCTTTCTCCATTAAAGTTACGTAGCTTTTTTTCAGCTTTGTAACCAGGTGACCTAAGTGAATGTGGCTTAGATTTAGTTATTCTGCTCTCAGAAAAGGAGAAAAAAAACAAATAATGTGGAAGTTGTGTTTAAAAAAAAATGTAAAAGTATAAAAGTTGGTCCCTTGGCTTGGATTTTGTTTTTTTGTCTTCAATGTTTTTATACTGTTTTCTTAAGATCTGTCAAGCTTTGCATTGTGTTAAGAAAGAACATTGTTGTTTGTTTTTTTTAGGTTTTTAGCTCGTTCTTTAGTCAAGATGTCAGGCCACAATCCTTTGCTGAGGTTGGAACAGCGAGCAGCCGAGGCCGACCAGCTCATCGAGTATCTCAAGCAGCAAGTCCAGCTGCTGAAGGAAAAAGCCGGTAAGACGCATGTTCACAAAGAAAAACACAGATTGGGATGGATTTATTTCTGAATGTATGTAGTTTATCTCCTTTTAGTAGTTCCTGAGGTTCAGACGGATTGTCTTTGTTGTAGTTGGGCAGGCCAGTGTCAAAGAAGAGAAGAAACTCCTGGTGGAGAACGCTAAACTGAAGAAGGACATCGAGGAGCTGAAAAAGCAGCTGCTGGAGAAGGAGAAGAGTAGAGGAGGTAGGAGCAATATGTCTTTTTATTCTTTTTTTCCAGCTCCTCTTTCTAATGTAATTTTCTCAGGAAATGGGGCATCAAACGCATGTTTGTCCATCCTTCAATGTGAGCATCTTCTATTTTCTTCCTTCAGCTTGTTATTGATTTTCTCTTTCATTTTTAAGATGGTTTTTCTTCCGTTCTAGAATTGTTCCCAGTGGTCTTTTTATTTATACTTATGCCGTTTTTAGCCAAAATCAAAGAACCTGTGTTGTTTTCTGGGACATAGTTTCTGCAGAGCGGCAGTAGTTAACTGGAAATTCAACTCCGAGTTGTGGGCGGGACTGTTGGCGTGGAGCAATTCTGCCCGCCGTCCTCATACCGTTGCTGAGTGGAGCAGGGATCTACTGGCCCATCCAGCATATTTTCTACGTCACGAATAACCTTTTTGATTTTTATTTTTATTTTTTAAACAGCATTTTTTCATCTGCTCCGATTCACAAAGATTTGAATAGAGAAACACTCAGAAATACTATTTTTACGCTCCATTTTCTTCACACATATCTTCCATAATCAGTAAATGCCACACGAAGATGTTAGGAACCCAATTGACATAGGAATGGGTCTTTAATGTTTGGTAGATTATGGACTGGAAGACATAAGTCATCCAACTTGACTCTTTTCCTTAAACTGGAATGTCACAGAACTTAAATCCCACTCATTTCATATTGATGATGTTTACTTGTTGGACTGTCTTTCTGATGGCTTTAGCGGGCCTCGATACAGCTCAATCAAAGCAAAGATAAACAAGCGCAGGCTTTGACTGATTTTGTTTTTATCTACAAAGCGGAGAGCTGTGCAAAACGCCTCAGAGAAATATCAGTTCTCTAGCCAGAAGGTACGAAATAGGGAAAACTGCCTGTTTTTTTAATTTTTATTTAATTTGAGTTATGCCCAGTGGTGGCGCAGTCCTAAAATCAGAGTGGAAGCAATGATAAGTGGTCACTGATGTTTTTCTCTCTTTGTGCATCTGTTTTCTTTGTGCAAAGCACTGATTTCACTTCCTGTTCATATCATAGTTGCATAGTTCCAAATCTTAAAAGTTTTTAAGTCTTTGTGTAACATGCAACAGCCTCTTTTGAAATTGCATTCTATGCATTTTTTTTCTGTAAATTAAATTGACTTTAGTCCAAAGACGATGTTTCAGTTAGTTCTAATGAGCCTTTTTAGAGGAAGCATAAAAGCAAAGTGGATCCTTTCAGAGCTTTTTCTATACAACTTGAAGGTAAACCAGCAATGCCCGAATGTCAGCTCCTAACATGCAATCAAGATAATGAAAAGCAGCCTGGCGACAGTGGCGTACCTACAGACCAGTGTTTGTCAGAGCCAGCCACTAGGTTTAGTGGGAGTGGAAACATCAGACGGGGGAAATGAGGGGTTGCCTTTTCCCTGCTTGGCTCACTGCAGGACATTGTCTCGGCGCTTTTCGGACCCGTTTCCTCGTCTCCGTCAGTTCTGACACAGTTTCATTTTCCAATCTAAAATGTTTGCATCAGAAGAGCTGTCCTCCCACGGGGTGTGTAAATGCCCCTCTCCTGTGTCATTTGGCCCTGTTAGGTAACGCAGTTGTGCCTTTAGGGAAGCAAACATTTAAAATGTCAGTTTTCTTTGTTTCTTCTGCAGAAAGCAGAGAGGATGTCACGTTTATCATTTCTCAGATGTACGTCTTCCTAAAGGTCTCTTTTGTTCTTCCTGTAGTGCTGGAGGTCGCCATGCCAACAGGGGACACTACCATTGAGCCGTGTTCAAAGCCCACCCCTCCCAAACCAGTTGCAGCGCCCCCTGCTGCTTCTGTGAGTGCTGCAGAGAACCCCCCACCCAAAGAAGAGGGCAAAAAGAAGAAGCCTGACAAGAAAGGTAGATAGGAGAAAACCCATATTTTATGTTTTTGAGGCCCCACGGCGACCTGTTCAGGGTGTACTCTGCCTTTGTCCAACAGTCGCTGGGATAGGCCCCAGCAACCTTGTGACCCCAAAAGAGATTTCCATACATGAGGTTACATCTATTGAACTCTAACTAGATGTTTATAAATCAAAAAACAGAAACAAATGTAAAAAAAAACACAACTAAAATCAAGATGAGATTATGCATTTAAAATCAAAACAAAACTGGCAAAAGATTACAACTGTGCAGGAGTTAAGTATTTTTACAGAAATTTCTATTTGAAATTTGTTTGCTTCATCATGAGGGCGTCTTAAACCTTCGTACGTTTTCATTCTTACATATTTTTTTAGCAAATAGTAAAATGTTTGAATTTCTCTTACCAGGAAATTCAGATGCTTAACCCTAGTGCTATCTTAGATGACCCCACCCTTACTTTGACGTGTTCTCCCTACCATGACAAAGGTGGATAAAGGTGGAAAGATTTCATGGACACCAGTGAAGATCACAAATCATTGAAGAAAAAAGGTTCAGCGCACTGTCTAGTGGGTCTAGATGACCCAACTCCCAACGTTAAAGTGCCTTGGATAGCACAAGGGTTACAGTCCAACTCTGATCATCTTTTGAACTTTTTTAAAAGCGTTTCCTGGGATCTTTTAATTATGATTATGCCATTTTTAGCCAAAATCAATTTGCCTGAGTTCTGGCGGAACTGTTTGTACGACACAAGCAGCCCCTTCCTCCCCTTCCCAGTTACCAAGACATTTGGTCCTCCCAGCGTATCGTTTTATGTCAAAAATACTGTTGTTGTTTTTTTCAAACTGCATTTTTTTGGTCCGTTCCCTTTTCAAACCATCTTGAATGAGGAAATACTCAGAAATGCATTTTCTATTATATATGTCCTCCATCATCCATCAGAAAATGTTACAAACACACGAAACCCAGTTTTCATCAGAGTTGGTCTTTCAAGAACCGCTTCTTTGTACATTTGTAAACTGTTTTTGAACTGTCGTTATTCTTACTCCTCTTGTCAGGAGGAGAGAAAGCAGAGAAGAAGCAGCAGCAGCAGGTGGCGGTGAGCCAAGAGGACGCTAAAGTGGATGTGTCTCGCCTGGACCTGCGAGTTGGTCGTATCGTATCTGCCCAGAAGCATCCAGATGCCGACAGCCTTTACGTGGAGCAGGTTGATGTGGGAGAGGCGGCTCCCCGCACCGTGGTCAGCGGACTGGTCAAGCACATACCTCTGGACCAGGTACCCAGGAAACAGGCGTCTGACCAGCCGCACCTCTGGCACCTAGAAAGGCCAAACTCTGTTTGAATATTGGGGTCAGTCGGTAATTCTGCAAGAAATTTTTAGTGTACTGTTAAAAATTTAAGATGTGAGTTTTGTTGTTGCTTGGACTTTGCTGTCATTTTTGGATTGATACATAAAAAAAAGATTTCAGGAAATGTAGGGATTATCAGATAGTAATCATTTAAAATTAAATTAGTTTACCACAAACGCTTGGAAATCCAACATTTTGTTTGTTTTACCAGACTTGGTCATTTTCAAATTAAATTTAAAGTATTTTTTAAAATATTTTTACTATTGTAAATAATAGGGAAGTTTTACCTTTTAAATGTTATTCCTTTTTTAAGGGACAAACGTATAGCAAAACCTGTCATAGGACTTTTTTTCTAATGGAAAATTCCATCTATACCTATTTTGTCAGGCTTAGTTAAAAAAAAAGAATCTAGATTAATCAAATCAATCTTCATGCATCAAATTCTTAAAACGATAAAGAATTAAGGCAAACAAACAGCTTTTCTGTTCATTTGTAATATAAGAGTTAATGTTTTTAAGGAAAGTTCTTTCTTTGTTCAGTTTGAGTCAATACTTATGTGAAAATAGTTTTCATAACCAACTAAAATTAGTTCAAAAATGGACTTTTGACAAAAAATAAGTATTCTTTAGGTTTATGAATTGTGTATTTTTGCACTGATAACCTAACCTTCTCCATTCTCTCTTTACCAGAATGGTTAGAATTCTTCTGAATTTACTATAGTGATGAGTTTTTCCTTCTTTTCTAATAACCTTTTCTTCTCTGAGCAGATGCAGAATCGCATGGCGGTCTTGCTGTGTAACCTTAAGCCAGCCAAGATGAGGGGCGTGGTGTCACAGGCCATGGTCATGTGTGCCAGCTCCCCAGACAAGGTGGAGATCCTCGATCCTCCCAGTGGAGCTGCTCCAGGGGACAGAGTCACTTTCCAAAACTTCCCAGGTACTCTGTACATATTTTTTAATGATATTATTTCCTCAGAAGGAACTTTTGAAAAAGCTTCTGTAGTTCAACCAACACATTTCATTTACATAGAAAACATGACTCATCTTCTTTTTTCCTGTTCTGAGACCTAAACCACATCTTTCTAACACACACATTACAGGAGTCCTAATTGCTTACATCTTCACAAACATATGTGGCTCACACAAGTTGCTCATCACAATCTCCTTCACACTTTTGATCTCAGCTAGGTTTTCTCTGCTCCCAAGTCACAAAGAAGCAGAAGTCCCCGCTTCGGCCAAGTGATTCAACTCTTTTCCTGTCATACCAACAACAACACCAGACCAAATGTAGCCATCGGAACTTTGAATTTCCCCCAAATGCTTGGCAACGTCAAAAACCAAAACCACCATCAAACAGACGAGAGCCTCACCTATTTTTTTTCCCAGTTTGCACAAATCGATTCAGAGGAATTTTGTCTTCATGTTTTGAGTTAGGACAAAGATCAAAAAGCTGTTTTAAGTAAAGGAGAAAAAATTGTTGTTTTAACATTTGTTCAGAAGCCAAACCACAAACAATTCGTGTGAATGCGACGCCCCAGCAAACAATAAAACATGTAATATTTGGTGTTTACCCTTAAGTTTTAACTTGCATAAATGTCTTTCACATGCAGGAACTCCGTCAGCATGTCCTGTTGTTTTAAGCCGTATGTTCTGCATTATCCTTATGAAAAAAAACAATGCAGAAAGTTTCAAAAACACACAACCAATCCAGCTAGAATATATGACGCAAACAGGACAACAACAACAGGAGTGTCTGATGCATGAAACCATTTTTTCCTGACTGCAGGTGAACCAGACAAGGAGCTGAACCCCAAAAAGAAAGTGTGGGAGCAAATTCAGCCAGACCTCCGCACGGACGAACGTTGTGTTGCGACCTACAAGGGTGCTGCCTTTGAAGTGGCTGGCAAAGGAGTGTGCAAAGCCCAAACTATGAGCAACAGTGGAATCAAATGAAATAACAGAGCTGCTTGAAAAAGCTCAGTGTTTACTTGGCAGTCATCTCCAGTAACAACCATCATGGTGTTGGGCCACATGATGATGATGATGATGATTATGATGATGATGAATGGAAGTAAATACTTTACTTTGAAAATGTTCAATAAAGGCTTTGGATTAATCATATTTTGTTGTTTTTTTTTTCTAGTGTTTCAATCCATTATAATTGAACTGTAAATATGAAATATGAAGTTAAATTAAAACCTGTGAATATAAAAGTCTGGACCATTGACTGTATAAAAGAACTGGACTGAGCGAGTGCGACATCACCCAAAGAAAATGCTTTACCTCCAGCTCCAAGGAAATTAAGTTAACTTAGTTGGATTTTTTTTCCCATGATATGCAAGTTGCCATGTTGAAGCCAGATATCCGAGTCTGAGTCTACAGTTCCTTAGCAACCACCTTCCCCAATCAGGAGTGAGCTTGTTGAAAGTCTACACCCCTACCACTTAAAACTGAGCTCAGGAGAATCTTTCAAACTTTTGACGAGGCCACGTACTTTTATGACTGACTGACCGGTTCATGACTTAAAGTACAAGAAAATATGAAAAAAAATAAGGGAATAGCAACAACGGGTAATAAAAGCTAGCAGAGCAAGAATGGTTATTCTGACAAAGAGAATGAGGAGCAGCTGTTTATTTCTCATTAGAAGTCTATAGGATTTTGGCTTCATGGAGCCAGCAGGTACTTCCTGTTTGGAACGCTAGAGGGGAGGGGTCACTCATTTCAATTCTCATATACAGTCAAAGTTCTGGACCAGGTTATTTATGTTTCCCACATTACACTGAAACAAAAATGGCAGTATCTAAAGACTTTTCTCTGTCCAATTAGGCTTCAAATTTCTGCAGTTATGTTTATGTTTTGATCATACATTTGGACGCTTCCCTCTAGTGTGGACTACTGTTCCATTTTGGACTAAAACCTGTATCAGCAAATGACGGTCTAAACACACAGACCAATGCAAAAAAGAAAGAAAAGGACTACATGCTAAAATGCTGAAAATGTAGTAAAGCAAAAATTAATTCTGCATTTGAATAATAAAACAACAACTTTATTGTTGTTTTGTTGACTCTTCTTTGGAGCTTCGGGTTCCACAGATGCTGCTATTCATGTGTCTGGTTAGCATGAAGACTTTTAGGAGCTAACTGTCAAATTTGTGCAGCTGCAACTTGAATGCAGATGATGCACAGACTGTTTCTATAGTTGCTAAATATTAAAAACATAGTTGGGATATGCTTATAATTTTTCTAAAAGGTTTTTTTAATTTTCTAGATTGTATTTGTATACATTAATTATTACATCTCTGTTTTTCTTCGCTTTAAATCATGTGCATCATGATTAATAAATTAATAAACAACAGTCTTTTTGTTTTTTTGTTTTCAAATCTAGCCATATATGTATGTGACAGAAACACACAACCTTCTAACTTTTTTAAAATCTCAGTTGTACAAAGTTTGTATTGTGTTTTTTTTTCTTTGTGAGCCTAAAGTCAACACTAAAGGGAGTTATTCTTTCCCAAAGAAAACACGAGCTGACCAGCCTCAGGCAACCACATAAATGCTTGAAACGCCTCATTAGCAGCCCGGGCTTAACTTAACGACATCACCATGACACATTTTCATAATGCCTCCTTAGGAGTCAATTTGGCCTGTCCCAAGAAAATAGAAGAAAAAAAACTCCTGCTGTACCATTTTCAGCAAAGCAATCAGAGCAGAGTGACTACTTACAGCCATGAGCATTTTAGGGAGAGTTTTTAGCATCAGATAGATTAAAATAAAATGAACAATAAATACATTAGGGAGGAAACAAAATTAAAAATGAACTCTAATTGAAATAAGTTGCATAAACAATGCAATGAAATGCTTTTTAGTTTGTTAATTAATGTAAAAGTGACAATAATTTCCTTAAATCACCTGTCATTTTCTTCCAAAGAAAACTTTTTGCTGAAGACGCTTGCATTATTGCAGATGAGCTTAAAAGACAGAAATGATGCAAACACAGCACGAAAAGCATAGAAATATGAAAATCAAAACATCTGTAGACATATATTTCTTCATTTGTTGATTCAGAAGTTAGTTTGAAGTTAACTCTGATTATATTCTAACTCTAAAAGTCTGTTTTGTTCTGTTTTTTGGTGCAGTTCATGTACATGAAATAAACTTCTCTTTCCCATGACATTAAAGCTAGTATACTTTGACAAAAACAAGCAAACAGAAACAGCTGTCAGACAAAACACCTGCAGATATTTTCAGTGACACAACCAGAGTTTCTGCACTTAGTCTGCACAGTTTCTCACTCAGTTGTATAGACTGCCTGTTTTCAGTTTGTCACTTATGCTTATCAAGCATCAACGTGCTAACTGGTAATACTATTTCCAACAGGCAACATCAAATGTTCAGATTTCATACATTAACACACAGATTCAAACTAAACGATTTACTTCTCTTTTATACAAAAGTAATGGCTCTTTTTATTATCTCAAGGTTTTATTGCATCATTTCAAAAGTTTAGTCATTTTGTTTGAGTTTTTCCTACAAGTTAGTCTCACAGAGCAGTTTTATGTTTCCATATTTTGTATGTATTTCAATTTTAACCTTAAGAGCCTCCATATCCATATCCATTAGGAAAACACCTAAAAAGCTCATATAAAACTGGAAAATGGATGCTGCTTTTTTTATTGTGCTTGAAACTGTAATAGATGGTCTCCTATGGAAGAAACTGTCTTTCCCATAGTTTAAAGTTAGTTTTTTTGTGAATTATTCTTATTTGATTGCTTGAAATAAACCATTTCAAATCAAAATCAAAGAAAAAAAACACCTTTTTTTTACTTAATTAAATTTGTTTTTTAAGAAAGATTTGGAGACTGGAGTTGTTTTTGAACCAAGGAAATAGATGTTTCTGTTTCCAAATTATTGTCCTGACTACGTTAGATAATGACATGTACCATCCAACAAAATAAACAATGGGCTTCTTGCCCTCAACAGAACAGTTAAAATGCCTAATATTTAAATGGTAAAAGCCCCCCCCCCCAGCTCTTTTCTGGCGTTTCAGTCAATGTAAAGTGGGAAAAGAAAAAACTGGGAAAAGAAAAATATCTCAGTGCAGGATCCTTCCCTGCTGCAACAATGCTTTAGAAGACGCGACGGAAGAGGAAGTATTAAATGACTACACAATTATCCCGAACAAAATGCTTTGTTTGGGCTTATCTGATCCATTTGTGATACTGATCCTTTGGCTGGTACATATACCCATCCATTTCTTATCAATGAGTCAAGCGATGAAAGACTACAAACAAACCTCAGAGTTTTGAAAAGTCTTTCAGAACAGATTAAATGAGGATGTGGTTTAGCCTCACTAATTACTGGACCAGTTGCCAAAGGAAAAGGTGTTGACGTGGGCATTTTAAATTCCAATATATATATATATATTTTAAATTTATATATATATATATATATATATATATATATATTATATATATATTTATATATATAATTTATATATATATATATATATATATATATATATATATATATAAATATATATATATATAAATTTATAATTTATATATATATATTTTAAATTCCAATATCAACTCCAATTTCCTGGAGACCAGCTGACAGCTGAAGGATATTATAATTTTGTCCACAGAGGTACATATTTGCCTTTGAAAGGTACATACTGGAAGGGTACAGATACGTACCAATATGAAAGGGTACAACATTTGTACCCTTGAGGGTACTGCCCCAGTGACAAGCCATTGTACCTCTAAAGGTACAAATTTTGCACATTTTTTCTGACAGTGTAGGTCTAAGGATTTTATTTATTACCACTGATGTGAAATCACCTTAGTAACCCAAAATAAAACATCTTACTTTAGGGATCACCTCTGGCAAAGGCATTAAAACCCTCTGGTTCTGGTCTGCAGTCTTGATGAGGACATCCGTCTCCAAGACGCCGTCAGGCCCGGGGAGACGATTCCCCATGCCAAAGAAGATAAGGCTAGCTACGCTAAGAGCGTCTGCTCAAATCCCAGCGGGGTGTCGCCTCTTCACATAACTCAGACTAGTCTTTCTTTTGCCTTGACACTTAATGAGTCAAAGTCTAGAGACCTCTTGGTAAAGCGGGAGGAGGGAAGTTCCCAAAGGGAAACTTTTTTTGAGGTGAAGTCCATAATTAGAACCAAACAAGAACATATTTGGCCTCATTACAGATGAAATTCAAGATAACAAGGGGGAAATGGGATTCAAAGCTTTTTTTTTCTTAAACAATTGAAGAATAAGAGTTGAGAACTTGGTTTATGGCTGATTTGTACGACATCGGTCTGCGATGGCTTCGCGGGCAGGATGGCAAATGACAGTCAGAAGTGTTCAATAAGGGTAATTCTATACTTGGGAAGTCTGCGAACACATTTATTTGGTTGACAGAGTGGGAGTTGGACAAAGAGCTGTTGTTTTGCTGTGGTTGTCTTATAATCTTCTGTCATTCAGAGAATGGGATCAATTTACATGTTTAAGATGTGTCAGGGATATCCGTCAAGGACAAAGTTCAACTCACATGACAGCTAAATGCGCATAAATAGTCCATTACCATGTGTTAACAAGCAATGCTGTGATATTATGGAGCGGCAGCGTGTAATCCAGAGGAGTCTTGAATAACATGTGGTCCACTCAGCGGGGCAGCTGTTCTAACCATTAGACAGGCAGACAGGCCTCATTGGTGCCCACAGGCCTCACGGCAGTTGCTGCATCGAACATGATGCTCCTGTTGTTTGTTCTCACTGATCTGATTTATTTTCCCATAATGTTCGGGAAAATCCGCTCATTAATAGACAGGAGGGGAAGTGCTGATGCAGGATTTTGACATCCTGCCGCTGAATCAGTAAACAGACACATGTGAACACGATTAAACAGACCTTTATATACGATAACCATTCCAGTGTGTCATAAACTCACTCCGAATCAGATTTCCTCGTCAAAGAAGATAAAAGTGGATTTATAGCCGTGCAAAAACGAGCATTGACTTTTTTGCTAATGTTGTCAACAGCTGCTGTGGGACTGGGCAGCTGAGTCTGCATCACTGCTGAAAAGCAACATCAGACAATGGAAACACTGAGTGGAATGACTTCAGTGTCTCCTCATACTCAGATTAAAGGCTGAACTTCTGACCCCATCCAAAGCATCACCTCAGTGAGTCACCCCTCTGAATGCGTGTCCTTGTTACAAATCCGACGCAGCAGTAAGGACGGGCTGGGGGGATCTGATTCAACGCCCTGTGGAAAAAAGGTCATCATAAACTGACTTTTTGAACTCCCGTCCTTACACGGATTTTACTGTTTAACGCCAAGTTCAAAAACTGTTTTTTGTTTTTTAAAGCAAGGTCATAATCAAAACATGTTCACCAACACAGGGAAGGTTTATTTCCACAATCAAAAGTAGGCAATCAAAACTGAGCATCTTCTACAAAGTTTTGTTCAACTTACAATTAACTCCTAACACTTGTTTTAATATAAAGAACAAAATTGATAGTTTTAACCATAGTTGTTGAATCTAATTTATGAGGCTCAGTAATAAAAAAAAAAGAGTTGCTTTCCTCAGAGACTCTTTGCGAATTTCTATTAATCTCAACTTTATTTTACATATCTACATCAAAGTCTTAACACAACTTTTGCTACCTCTTCTTTTTTGATTGTAGAATCCAACTACAATTATCCAAAAATGCAGACATTTAAGTACGACACAGAACCTTTACTAAGATATTTCTCTCTAAATAGGTGTTTTATCATCCAAACATGATTTAAGCATGTATAGATAAACCTTCAGGGGGATCCAGAGCCACTGTCACGATCTGCAATCCCCTACCAGCTGCTAATTAATGGGGTGACTTTGGAGAGGTAGAGTGGTTGACCTCTGATTGGAGGTTTACAGGTTTGGTCCCTGTCCTACCTGACCATGTTTCAAAATGTCTTTGAACCTCACATTGCTCCTGGTGATGGTTCCAGGTCAGCCCCATGTATGACAGAGGAGCCACCATCAGTGTGTACTTGTGTGTATGCATGGGTGACAGAAAAGCGCTTTGGGCCTTAACCAGGGTTGAAAAGTACTAAATAGGTAAATATCATTTACTATTTACAAGTGCATTATCTCACTGATAAGCTGCAACGACCGAGTTGTCAGCAAAAGAATGGGGACAGCAGCTCTTAATGCTACAGGCTAGAATCTGCTTCATCTACTTTCCCATCAATGAGAAAGGGGCCATCATGTTTGGCAGAAATAAAGCTGCAGAATACAGAATAAAAAACTCTTAATCTATTTAATCTTTTCTTCAAACAACTTTTTCTTTCATTTTTTATTTAACCCTTTAACACCGGAGCTTTAGCTCCAGTGATGATGTTCTTTCAACTACCTTATCTCTTCAACTGTAATTCAGATGTAATTCCAGTTGATTCTGTCACAGAGAAAAGCAACTTTGTGCCATTATGCAACACTTTACAGTGATGTGTTGCATATCAGTGCAAAGCCCATATTAGAAGCTGCTTTTCTCTGTGTCAGAATCAGCTGATTGATGTTGCTCAATCAGCAGAAACGGTCCAAGAGTTACGGTACGTCAAAGAGCATGTGTTATTTACATGGCCAGTGACATCTATGGTGTCAAAGAGTTAAATTAGATTTTGTTCATTATTTGAAATTGGGATGTTGCCGGAATATAACAAATTTAGGAGTACATCAATAAAAACTAAAAGAAAACAAGTTTTTGAAATTAGACTTTGAGAAAGTTTACTTCTCTTTTAAAGTTGGAGCTTTTTGACTCTAAAGTAAGAGGGGACGATAAGTTTTTCATGTAAAAGAGTTAATTGTCTTGAATATGATTTGTATGATTTCTGCCTTGAGGGGGATTTCTAAAAGTTTTTTGTTTCTTGTTTTTTCTTCTGAACACCACAATGCCACAGTCAGATTTACAGTTCAGATTGGAGGTATGTAATTTAGGGTTTACCAAAAATTTCAGGCTGTGCATGCTCTATTATATTTTCTCTTTAGAACCTGCCTCTCACTTATGCCTTGCAACCCCACAGCTGATCGAGACATACGCTTAGTGACTTACACATCTTTTTCCTTGGCCATTTACAAAGATTTTCTTGTTACAGCCACTGAGGTCTGAAATCTGGTTAAATTTGAATCATATCCCACTATTTATATCAATGGTTCCACATTTATAAGACACACATTTGTGAGGTATTTGTCAGAGCTGAGTATAAGGGTTTTTTTGGACATGAGAAATGCACAGTTTCTGCCAAAAAACTATTTTAAAATTCTCTTCCATTATTGACTGTAGTTTGTGGTACCCTGGAGTGCTTCTAAAAGCACATACCTGATTGACATCTATTGTGAGCGTAAAGTACATGCAGCACAGGGGGGAATCCAAACCCTGTCTGTCCATTGACTGGGGTGATCCACAGAGAACACTGATATGAGGCTTTGCTTGCCTCTGAACCTACAAAATATTATCATTTTTGATGGAAGCGGCGTAAGAGGACTATAACAAAAAAAGGTCCATTTGCTTTTCAAGGGGCATTGAGATTCGTTAATTGGTGGTAATCCCTGTTTAAAACAGAATTCAACCAAAAATGAAACCAAAAATGTTATTGCTTTCCTACATAGATGATGGGTAAGTTAGATATAATGGCAGACGAAGTATGCATTATCAGAAACTAATGGACGCCGTGGAAGCCTGAACCATCCGACGAACGTGCGTTCATTTCTGATAATGCACACTTCAAAGGCCATGATCCCGCTCATACCATGGTCACTTCCAAAAGAAAGAAATATTTAATCAGTTTTTAGTACTTTATTCTTGTTATTTTTTGTCAGTTTAAATCCCTTTTTTGTTTAAATAAAGTGGACTATTTGTTACGTGGTGTGGTGCGTTGTCACGGTAACACGTTGCTTGGCAGGCCTCAACTGCAGCGGCATTGGAAAGCGACATACATACTGGTCGTCACGACAGGTTAAATAAAGCATCAGTTCAGGGGAAAGTTCACCTTTTACCGGTTGTTTTTGTCCAGATGATGAAGATAAAGTTTATTTTATAGAAGCCAGCGCAGTGACATAGAACATTTAAGCAATGTGACTGGAACTTCTTTATTAGGTGTGCTTTATCCCTGTGAATGATAACTTTTTAATCCACACCCAGCAGCCAATCAGAATTAAGTATTCACCCGGACCATGGTGTAATTAAAGATTCACTACAATAATCTGGAATTCACAAAAGTTCTGATCTTAACTGAGTTTGATCTGCAACAAAAATTGCTAGAGAATTGCATTCCATGTCATCCCCGCACAAGAAATCCACATGTGCCATCATGATAGTGACTAGCATGAAGATGAAGTGGATGTCAATCAGATATTAAAGACCCAATCCAACAAAATTGTGTTTTTGGTATTTTTAACATGTTCCTGTAGCATTTTTATGATAATGGAGGACATATAAATTAATTAAATCATTGCATATAAAGAGCAGACACAAAAATCAAAGCTTGTAAGTGTGACGTACTGTACAAGTAAGTTGGGGTTGTGAGAGGCTGTTAGCTAGAGGGAGAGCATGCAATTGGATGAATGGGAACGGGGTGAGCTTACTTTGCGCCAACAATTCAGAGGCAGGGAAATTTCCACTGGACTACTGCAGCTCTGCAGAAACCATTTCTGAGAAAATGACACAGGTCTTTTTGATTTAGGCTAAAAACAGTATAATCTGCATCAAAAGACAACTGGAAACGCTTTTACAATGGATCAAAAGATGATTGGAGTGGGGCTTCAGAGATCAATGTCTGATTTCTCCATAATTCACTATTCCAGACCAAAAAAGCAGATAAAGTTGTTTGGCACACAAGATGGGGCAAACTGTCATGACCACAGCTCCTCGCTTCTGCTCGTCCCACAAATGTACGTTTCTTTCAAAAGTACCACCATTTAAAAGAGAAAAAACATGCTTCCCAGCACTTTAAGATTTATTGCCAGGAAGTTTTGTTGCAGCAACATATTTATTTACTAAACATAAATGTCTCTACTCACATAAACCTTTGGTGTGAAGTTTATATGGTTTATGTACCAGCTGCTGCATCTATGAGGAGATTGCATGGGAATGCTGCTTTGTTTTTCATCATTGTATAACAGTTGAAAGGATGTCACTAAAAAGTCTCATCCGCCAGTCCCATGGAAACGTTTCAATAAACACACAGCTAAAAAAATGGGGTGGGAGTCAAGTTGCACGATGGAGCATAGGTAAAAGAAAGGAGAATCAAAAAGCATTGTGAAAGCATTGTAGTTGCTTTCTTTTCTATCCCTGGTAACTCTTCCCTGCTTTCCACAGACCAGATACCCATAATTTCTCAAACAAACAGACAAGAAAAACTCTCAAAACAAAAGCTTGGAGACCTGATATAATAATTTGAGTTGGGTGAGGATGGTGGGTCTCAGGAGTCACTTATGACCTCAGGAGACAGCGGGACCGAAGAGGTCCTTTGGTCGAGTGTATCAGTTGATGGTCAATGGGGTCGTGACATGAATAAGAAGTTAGAGAGGGTCACTTACCACACCTGTCATCACTTAGCATTACTCATTTCACTCAAAGACTCCGTGGATGGTGATGTTACCACAAGGCTCTGCTTGCAGCATTTGACATCTGGGATATTTACGCATTTATTTATGGATTACTTTAACTGGGAGGAACCCAAAAGTGCATTGAGTTTCACTAGCTTCTGTTAACTAAAGAGAAAACTACACAGATATATTTATGGTACTTAGCTTTTACTTTTGGATATGGAATGAATTATTCTTCAGGGTGGCCTGAAAAGCTGTTGAAGTTCAACAGACAGAGACACACATGTTAATCCCACTAAAAATCTGACTCCAGCTATTTATAGCTTCATTCTGGCACCCAAATTCTGGTGGCTGATGCAGAGGGGAAATTTCACCTGGGATCTGGATGCCTTCAGCTCTTGCACAAAACTTAAAAAAAAAAAAGTATTTGTTTTCCACTCATTCTTGTGTCTTTGTCTCTTTTATTCCTTGTTTTTGTCTTATTTTACTTTATGGCACTGCTACAATTAGGTGTTTTTAACAGGCAAAGTCCTGTAAAGTCCCACTACAATAACATTTTAATGTATTTTAGCCATAATCAAAAAAGTGTGTTATTTTTTAGGGCATGGTTTCTGCAGAGCAGCAGTAGTTCATTATAGTAGTGTTGTAGTTGGGACCACTTGCACTGAATAAGCCTCTTCCTACTTCCTGACATGCTTTCCCGCTAGCTTACAGCCCCTCACAACCCCATGCTAAGATTACCGGTGCAACAAAAATTGTGAGCAGTATTGGAGCTATCCAGCCAAACAGTTTGGAGCCAGATGCCAGCTTGGGAGAGGAAAGAAATGACGCACATGGATCTAGTCGCCTACAAGTGGAAGCATCAATTCATCGTTGCAGTGGAGATGGAGGTAGTGGCTTGCGGTTTGTACAGTAGGTCGTACATCACACATGCAAGCTTTTTCCAACTTTTTTTAAAAATCAGATTCACAATGATTTCAAAAAAGAAATACTCAAAGGCAATTTGGAGATTAATTTTCTTTATAAATGTCCTCCATCATGAGAAAAATGCCACAAGAACATGTTAAAAACACCAAAGACACGGTTTTCATCAGTGAGTCTTTAAATAATTAAAAACTCCTCAGTTAAGACACCCGAGCTGCATACTGTTCAAATGCCACTCAAAGTAGGACAGTTGTGATGGATTGCTTTTCTCTCTCTAGTGTAACAGAGCCCACCGGGCAAGACATTTGCTCCACATTGGATTATTTCTAACTATAACAAACATCAGTTGATTTAAGATGAGGGCTGCCTTTGAATACCCTGCGCACTTTTATCGCGAAACCAACGTACGAAGCATCTCTGTCAAGAGCAATCAGCTCGCTCACGCATGTGTTGCCAAAGAAAAGGAAAGACATCATTTGGCACGACCATGTATGGGTGGTTACCAAAGGCAAACACCAAAACTCATTAATATCATGCAAAGATGCGTGCACATGAAAAACACTTCATCGTCACTTCAAACTCCAAACAAAACACGAGAAGATTCCTGTCATTCGAATGATTTAAGTCTCATTACTCATGACCAACGGGTGGCAAAGTGTTTTTAATCCCCTAAATGTCAAGACTGACTTATTTCTAAAACGCAGACCAAGCAGTATTTTCCAGTTGCCATGGATATTTTACCTTAGTGTCTTGTTAATATTTAGAAATGTCATGTCTTTTAACAAGTAAACTGTCTTGAAGGAAAGAAACCTGTAAAT
The DNA here is from genome assembly GCF_053564925.1 of Oryzias latipes. Classification (NCBI taxonomy): domain Eukaryota; kingdom Metazoa; phylum Chordata; class Actinopteri; order Beloniformes; family Adrianichthyidae; genus Oryzias; species Oryzias latipes. Next base: position 27,249,197 of record NC_136237.1, on the reverse strand, counting down.
TTACAATTATGGAGTATGTAGGATTGAAGAAACACCAGATTGCTTCCCAAGTCATACTTCATTCAAGACACAGACCTTTCTTGACCACACTATAAAAAACAAAGCTGTATTATTTTAGGCTCTGAACTGAAGGTATTCGTACAATCTTTTTTGCTCAATAGACTATTAATTATTTTGTCAAAACTTTTAAAAGAGTCACTGTATTTCTTCCATTATTTCCAAGGATAAAAAGAGAAGCTATATCTATAATAAGGAGGGAAAAAGGCTGCCCTCCAGCAGAAGAAAGCTAACATGTTTGCTGTCATCCAGTGACCACGCAGTCTGATTGAAGCCGTGTGTCGCTCAATAAACAAAGCCTTTATTTGCAGCTTTCATTTGTGCAAGCACTCATAAATATCAGACAATTCTTTTCTTTTCTTTTTGACTGAGTCCAAACAAAATAGATTTCTGCAGGGGGAAACCTTTCAAATAAAAAATCCATCACTCTCGTTACAAAGTGCCACTAGCCCATATATTACCAATCGTATTTGCTTTGACTGCAGATGGAAAAGACAACAAAAGCAAAAGTTTACACATTGCACGGATGAGTAATGATATGAACTGAATGCATGCCCATGGTTTTTAAGTTTAGCGGCACCCCATCAATCGCATCTCCAATGAAAATAAGAAACAACTGTTTGACAGAGTAATGCAAAAAGAATAAGAGTTTTCATATGTAAGAAGACACATGGGACGTCATCAGGCATTGTAAATTAATCTGGGTGGTGGAAGTTCATCATGTATGGAACATTACCTCAAGTTTGGGTGAGAAAACCTCCCAGTGAGCTCTTAATAAATGAGTTTTATAGCTGTCTGTGCAGGGATGCTAGAAGCCAGCGTGAAGCTGAGCACCCAGACAAGAGGCTTGTGGCTGCATGTGTGCGTATGCATGGGAGTTTGCGTGTGGCGTTGAGTGTGTTGTCTATTCATGCAGAGAAAAGGGTGGGAGGAGGGAGGTCTTTTTTTTCAATGGGCAGAGAGGAAGGATGTCTCCAAGCCTGACTCTGGCGTCCCTTTGTTGTTTGTGAAAATAAAACAAAATGAGGGGAAGACAAAGGGAAAGAGTGAGAAAAAAAAGAACGCAAGCGAGGGATCAGAAGAAAGGAAGGAGAGATGGAGAGAGCAGGGGGCGTGGATGGAAAAAAAAATCTAAGAGTGAGAAACTCACAACAAAGCAGTCTGGCCCCTGACAGAGACATGATGTCAGGTTAGTGGACTCCAAGTGTGGGGGTGGTGGATTGGCTGGGTGGGGTCTTACCTCTGGCCTCCCTGCCTCTCCACCCCTCTGGTCTTTTAGTGAATGAACCTTGGGAAACATAATGGGCCAGGCTTGCAGCTTCACTTCCGCACAGGCATTAGTTGAAACTGTGAGATTTCCAGGTTGTTCATTCATGATTTAGTCCCCACAGAGAGCTCCTCAGAGAGAGTGAATGAACCTGGTATAGGATCGCACTTAAGGGAATGCCTTTCTGAATGTGTGTGCGTGTGTGGAGTCGTGAGTTACTGAAGACCAATGACTGTCATGTTTAATTTAAATTAGTCAATAAAGCTATTTAGTGGCCTGAAAAATCCCAGAGCTTGTTGTTGTATATTTACAAGCCCACGCCAATAAAAATTGGGTTTTTGGTGTTTTTAACATGTTCTTGTGACATTATACTCATGATGGAGAACATATATAAGGAAAATTAAGATTAAAATCACATTTCTAAGTAGTTCTTAATTCAAATGGTTGTGAATCAAGAACAGATTAAAAAAATGCAGTTAGAAAAAACATTTAGCAGGGATGAGAGTACTGCAATCAGCTGCCCACAAGCACCCTGCTCCACACTATTCACCTGATTCACCTAGTTGCAGACAAATAGATCCACTTGAGCCTTTGTTGTCCTCGTCTGAGCTGGCATCTGGCTCAAAACTGGCTCCAATATTGCTCGCCATTTTTGTTGCGCCCCCTAATGTTAGGTTGGGGTTTTGAGGGGCTGTAAGCTAGTGGGAAAGCAGGTTAACAGATGGATGTCGGGAAGTAGGAGAGGGCTTACTCCACGCACCTACTACACTACAGTCCCGCCCACAACTCTGTGACAAATTTCTGATGAACTACTGCTGCTTCGCAGACAAATAGATCCCAGAAAATGACAGTTTTTGATTATGGCTAAAAATGGCATAATCATGATTGAAAGACCAGTGACAACGCTTTTACAATAGATCAAGAGATCAAGAGATGATTGGAGAGGAACAAGACCATGAAATGGGAAGACCTGGACCTATTTAATGTTATGGTTTATTGCGTACTTCCCAGATAAAGCATCTCCAAGAAATCTAAAAACCTTGAAAATCTTTTAAAAGCCTTTTTTTTTTGAGTCAATCTTTCAAGTTTGAATAAATAATGGGTTAAATCTAACCTTACAAAGAGAGCTGTTGTAGGGTGGAGGTGGCCATAGTTCAGGAGTGTTGGCCTGTCAATCATAAGGTCCACAGATCTTCAGTTGAGGTCAGTTTACATTTCAAAGTGTCTTTAAACATTAAACCCACCATCTTCTAAAGGAATTTAAGAAAAAAGTAATCTATAAAAGAAAACTGTTAGGATGTGTAGGCTTTCTAAACAATTTTCCTGGTTTGTTTTTGTGACGAAGAACACGATTTTCTTATACAAATAACTACAGTGAACAGGGGTCTGTTTGAGTATTAAATCTTATTTCTTCACTTGCTGAAATAAAAATATTTGCTGTTTTATAAACTGAAGGGGATTTTGTAATTATTTACAACTATTCTGAGCAGTTATAAACAACTTTTTTATGACAAAACTGTTACTTTTCATTGTGTGGTCCAGCCTAATACAGTCAAATTCAAACTTTCTTTGTAGGATGTTTAACTTAAATGATGTTATTTTAAATTTGGAGAACAAAAGTATTAAGATGCATGCCTAACATAATATAATGGCAGACTTGATCACATCCTTTTACTACCAACACTTTAGGTTCAACAAAAAAATAAAAAAATATATTTAAAAAGTTACCAAAAACTGCCTTTTAAACCTCTAAATTAGTGCTCCACACTCTTTAGGATAGATTGTTCATGACATTACTGTATCTTACATAAGAAAAATTTAAAGCATTGAAATATGGCTCAAATGGGTAAATTAAAAATGATGTTCATCCAAAGTTTGCCATTTCCCTTGTCAAGCGTGTTTAACTTCCTAAAACCTCATATGTGTTCAGCCACCTCTTCCAGATCTTCTGGAACGAGGCAGAGGCGTTCCCAGGGAGAGATAAAATCTCCTTAGCGAGTCCTATGTCTGCCCTGAGGCTTCCTCCCTAAACACCTCCTAAACAAAATGTCCCAAACACCTCCCCTGAGAGAGACATCCGGAAGGCATCCTGACCAGATGTCCAAATAATCTCATCTGGCTCTTTTTGATGAAGAGGAGCAGAAACTACGCTCTGGGCCTTACTCGGATGACTGACATACTCATGTTACTCCTCAGGGTGAGACCTGTCGCCCTTTGAAGAAAGATTTCAGTCCATTGTGTTTGCATTCACACTTTCCTGTTTACATAGTTCATATTTTTTTAAATGTGGATAATCTCACACCTACAGATTTAACTGACATGATCTTTTTTTTCTTTTATTCTGCTTTTTCATCAGTAAATTCCGACAGGATGGAAAAAAAAGTGATGTGTAGGCAATCCAATCCTTTTGAAAATTTCAAAACTCAAAAACAAAAGTGCAGAACATTCTGCAACAACCTAAGTAAATTGACTCAGATGACTGATGGTCCACCTGCACACCTGCTGTTTAGATACGCCCTCCTCCTTTGTTACTCCAGCACCATGTTCAGAGCACATTACTGACTATTCATGGAATCAAACTTTTTGCATGTCTGCTTCTTAATATTGTTTACACATAATATCAAAAAATAATCTGTACTTCATCAATGTAAAATATTAATCCGATCTTAATATGGCACCACAAAAAAAAAACAATGATGTACTCTTAGAAAACGCAAGCAAAAACAGTTAGGACTGTGCAGAAACTAGACTAATTGTTCTGCCCTATAAAAATGTTTCAGTGATTCTGTTCATTTCTGCTTTCTCTTCACATATTGATGTAATAAGTAACATGTTTCGAAATAAATGTGAAAGCGATCTAAAAGCGCGTTCAAAAATGCCCGTTTGGCGTGTCCTTAAACGCGTATCAGAAAATTTTGGAGTTTCTATTTCAAAACTGTGACTTTTGTTTTCATTTTATAATAAGAAGAATAGTTGATTTTATTTTATATGGTGCCTTTCTGGACACTCAAGGTTGCCTTACAGATACAAAATAGTTATAAAATACAGTTACAAGAATGAAACTTTGGTTAAAAAACAAAAGTCCATGATCTGTAAATCCGAGGGAAGTGAGTTCCAGAGCGGCTGAATGCTCTGCACCCCATGGAGATGAGCTGAGAGGTGGGTGTAACAAATTTGTACCAATTGCACCAAAGGGTTGATGTCCCTCAAGGGAAATGCAAATTTGTAAAAATGTTGCGTGCATGTGGTGTTAAATAAAATAAATAAAACAATAATAAAGATTATAAATGTCCTTCATTCCAGTTTAGTGGGCCAGATTAAATAGTGTGATGGGCTGTGCATGGCCCCTGGGACATAGTTTGCCCTATACCTGGTCTGGATTAATTTTATATTATAAAATCACAACAAATACAGCAAGGTTTAAGTTTTTTTTTCCCTTCTGCCTTGAGATGTTTTTGTTTATGTACTAGCACTTTTTAAAAGTTGAGTTAAATCGTAATAAATCCACCAAATCTGAAGCAACTCTAAGTTCAAAAGGTCTGAAGTCAAAAAGTGAAAGGTAATAAGGAAGAGCCTCTGTAAAGAGACAAGCAGACTTTCACAGCAGTCAAACCTCTTCAACGGATACTAAAGCACACTGGAAAAACTAATAAGGAAATAAAATAAAATGTATAAAACATTGAAATAATGAATATACAAAAACATACACAATAGGGACTGCCAATGACGTCGTGGTCAGCCCTCACATCACAGCGAGGAGGCCCTGGTTTGAATCCCGGCAGTGTGCTTTCTGTGTGGAGTTTGTGTTTTCTCCTTATTCATTTGTCAGTTTTAACAAGACACCCTTGCTTTCTCCAACAGCCTAAAGACATGATAATTACCGGTAGATTAATTGGTAACTCCAAATGTTCCCATAACCTTAAAGAAACTGCCTAAAGGTCAGTGGGGAACGTGGTGCCCATTAGGATTTAATTAATAAAAAAGACCATTAAGAAAGTGGAAGACTTCAAAAACCAAACAGTAGTTAAGTTAAAGTGATGAAACTATCCGATCATCATAAAAATGCTTCTTAGCAAAAACCAGAAGTCAGAGCATCACAAAAATCAATACAAATAGGATAAAACCATTTATAAGCATCTCCGTTCTGATCAGAAGAAAAAGAAGTGGATTCTTTCTTCTAGTGATAAAAAAAACATTTGTACTATTTCTTTGGTTTTTGTTAAAAAAAGAGACTTCAGAGTAAAAATATAGAATTTGATGTTCTCAGTATCCTATGATTACAGTCCAAACAGGAGCTTTTCTTTGTAACATTTCTTGCTCCCTGAAACATGAAGATTTTTTTGGCTTTTTTCTGCTGCCTGATAGATTCTAAAGTGCAAATTGATGATGTATCCAAAGTTTACTTAGCAAAAAAACCACACCTTTTACTTTATTCTATTTTGACTCAGTGTAGTTATTAGGGTTTAATGTTGAGGAACCCTCGCAACAAGATGAAAAGTCAAGTGTTGAGATGATCAGCAGGATGCTGCAAAGGAATTACTGGGAAGCCATCATTTCCAAAACCCTGGACAATTTGATTTCAGCTTTGAAGAATGGGTCTCAGAGGGCCTTTTTGGGACTTAACATCACATTTTAACCCTTGTGCTATCTTAGATGACCCCACCCTCACATTGACGTGTTCTCCCTACCATGACAAAGGTGGATAAAGGTGGAAAGATTTCATGTAATCCATGGACACCAGTGAGGTTCACAAATCATTGAAGAAAAAAGGTTCAACGCACTGTCTAGTGCTTCTAGATGACCCAGCTCCCAATGTTAAAGTGCCTAGGATAGCACAAGGGTTAAATGACAACATCCTTCAGCTGGCTCACTGTTAGCAGGTCCTCAAACCTGACTCTTAAATGACTGAGTGAAAAAAAAAGTTTTATACCATCAATTTATTACAGAGTGTAAATTTGTATAACCCTTTAAAAATTAAAGCAAAACTAAGAGGAATTCTCCAAGTACTGTTGACTGAAATCTTGGAGTGATGTTTGTTTTGGGGTCCAAACCAAACTGGTGTCAAACGTAGCCTGTTTTAGATTTTCTTGATACAAAAAAAAACAAAAAAACAATTGGGAACATGCCAAATATCAGAGACATGCAGGATTATGGTAATTTGTCTGAAAGTCTAGAAAGTTCACATTTTTTTGGGATCAAACTAATCCTGTCTTTCCTGTTCTGCTCTCTGCCTTTCCATAAAAAAGATTAATTCAATGTACAACCCATTGAAGGCTGACTCACTCCAAAGTCTATTAGTTATTTTTACGTTTTATCTAAAAATTGTGCTCCACTTTTCCATTTTAAGATGCTTTCATTTCCCAAAAAAAGGGAAGTTCTTCAGATTAATACACTGATTATGCAGACACAGATCTCATCTGGGGATTATATTCTTTTTTGGTTTCATCGCATTGCATAAAAAAATCTGCCTACAAAGTATTTTTTTCAACACATTTATTTATTTCCCTCATTTCTCTTATATGATGTGTGTTTTTGTGCGGCTTCTAGCTTAAATTTCATGCTCCACCATTTCCTCTTCCACAAACACTTCCACACTGATTAAACGTTTTTAGCTTCGAACGCAACGATGCAGAAATTTGAAGTGTGTTCAAACTCCTTCTGATTATATGCAAAAATGTCTGCGCGCATAAAAAGGGTTCTATTAATACACGTATGCAGCAGCAGTACATGATCAGGCACAGACACTGATTTAAATCTCAAAGCAATTTTGAATAATTTGGACCAGGTGGCAGGAGAAAGAGCAGACAAACATATTTCTGATTCAAACCACCCATGAAGTAACAGCCAGTAAATTCAATGCAGCCTTGAGTGTTTTTTCTTGTTTTATGTTTTTTGGAGGAATCCAGTCAGGAGAATATTCAACATTTTCAACAGTTCTTGTCCAATTTGTTCAGCAAAAAAACAGCTAAAGGGCAACTTCTCTGCCTGGTTTACAACAGAGACCTTAAACTTGTGCCATCACTGTGCTCAATTAGGTGTACACGAATGGAAAGACATGTCTGGTTAAGGCCGGGGCATCTCACGGTGAATATAAACGGCTTGGATGTGAGAACTTGCATGACTTCAGTTCATGTGTTTGTCTCATTGTTTTTAATTGCTTACAGAGTGAGCGTGATCGCACTTTCTTCAAAGCTGTGAAACTAAATCACAGTCGGTAGCACTGACAGGAATATTCCACTATCTTCAACACTGAGCAAAGCAGGGGGAAGGGAACCCAAGACTGATTGCATGGGTTTTCAAATAATAGAAGGACAGATGGACGGAGGAGCGAGGGATCGTGCACAGAAGGACAAACAGAGAAAGGATCTGTGGATCCACCATGGGAAGGTACCGGTAATTGTTTGAGTTTATTATGTAGCTACAGGAAATTGTACCCTTTGCCACCCACAAGCACTCAATAGTAACTATCAAGTTAAACTGCCAAAGTGCAACATTGTGACAAAGCTTCCTTTTAGAGATGAGAGAAGACAGTAAGATGGGGACGGGTGGGGGTTAAAGCTAGTCTCCTGGGAGTAGGAGGGGCAGTGTCACCGTTTGGAGCTGTTGAAAGGAGCACAATGATGTCCGGTATCAGGTTTGTCTGTTTGACAAATGCATCTCCTGCTGCAATCGTGGCGAGTGCAGGAGTCCTTATCTGCTGGCAGCAACAGCGAATGGAGATACAAATAATATTTTTTTTTTGCTGTTTTTGTCCCACTCTGATCATATTTTGATCTATTGTAAAAGCCCAGTGGTCTCTAATTGTGATGATGCCTCTTTTAGCCAAAATTTAAAAAAAAGTATTTTGCTACCGAATGTCGAGGACATAGTTTCTGAAGTGTGGCAATAGTTCAATTAAAATTCACCTATGAGTTGTCAGCAGTGCTGTTGGCACAAAGTAAGCCTGCCCCTACTTCTCAACATCCTTCTGTTTACACGCTCTTCTGCTAGCTTATAGCCCCTCACACCCTTAACCTAACGTTAACGGTGCAACGAAAATGACGAGCAATTTTGGAGCAATCCAGCTGTACAGTTTTGAGCCAGGAAAACTCTTGCAGACCATTTGCCACTGACAAGTGATGGAGCGAAGCAGGGAGTTTGTGGCCTGCCAATTGTAGCTTTTACATCACACCTACAAGCTTTTCCCACTGGCCTTTTTCTGTCTGCTACTGATTCACAGCGATTTGAATCCAGAAATACTCAGAAAGGCAGTTTTAAGCCTATTTTTTTTCATATCAGTCCTCTATCATGAGAAAATGCCACAAGAACATTTTAAAAACACCCAAAACACATTTTTTAATCGGAGTGGGTCTACAAATAAAAAAAAAACATATAAAAAAATGTCTTAATAAACAAAAAGTAAAAGCGAGCGCAACTGCCGCACCTGGCTACATTTCATTAAAAAATATATAATTTTGACCTTTATCTTCAAAGTCCCAGGAGTGTTACTACATAAACCCAGAATTTGTCTCTGGCCTGCTGATTGAGCAACAAAGCTGTGGCATCCTCCCATAAAGCAGAATCATTGGTGCTGCTAGCTTTCATCGGGCCTTCAATAAAGTGAGCTAAAACCTTTCTCTGTCTTTACTTAGTCACACTCAATAAAACTGGATTCATAAACAGAACCTGTCATCGCTGCATGAAATCACTCATGCCAAAGACTTTAGCTAATTATTAACCTAATATTAACCTTTTTGTTAGAAAATCTGGTTTCAATCTGATTGTCCAACACTGGTGTTTTACACTTTATGCAGTCTAAGGAGGCTGGTGCTGACAAATAAAGTTTCCTGACCAGAACACTGCACAAACATCTACATTTCACCTGCTTTAGCTTTTCCTGTCCGTCAGTCATGCTTCTCAGCAATTTACGAAAAAGAAAAATTCTGGAACAGAAGATCACTATCAACTAACTTTCACTTACAAAACCACCAGAAAAGAAAAAAAAAAATCTCTAATCCACGCCTTGTAAATCAGGGCGAGTGTTGATCAAAGCAGTGCTGTGAATCTTGCATGATGTATCCTGCATTCCTTTCTAAACACATTCACATGCTGCACTCAGAGACTCAGCACCCCGTATTTGCTTCAAGAAATAAAATTTCAACATAAGGCTCCAGGTGAAAATCTGGTTTCATGTGTGAAAACGTGAGATTCCTGTGCACCAAGGGCAAGTCCATCTTTTACATGGGCTTTGTCGTTTCATTCACAGTAAAACAGAAATTTGAAAATGTGACAGAATGACAAAGATTCAAATCATCTGGCAAGTTTACGTCATATTTATCAAATGTTTTCTTGATTAGCAAATCTATTTATACTCTCTCGTGCCTTACATTGTTTCCTTTAATTAATTCTTAAAGGTTTCATACCTTAATTTAGGAGAGAATCGGGAAAAGCATAACTTTGTTTCATGGTCTTACCCATGAGAAATCCATAATTTCTCTTGAGAATCGAAAATACATCGAAAGATTTTACTTTTTTATTCTATTTAAATGTCTTTTTTGCACGTATACGGAAGGTGTAAACATTTTCAGACAAATGTTGAACTTGATAAAGCACTGGGAATTAAGAGGTCATAGGTAACTAAATACAGGAACAGGGTAATATTGCCATGAAAAACGCAGTCACAGATTGGAGTTTGCACTTTTAAGTTGGTTTGCTCCAAATACCTCTGCTTTCTGCCTTGTCTGAAACATGTTTAGTGCTGGATATTCAAATGTATATCCTTTTCCTGCTATTGAAACATTTAAAACAAGCAAATTATAATAGTTTTCAATTCTTTCCAAATGGAGGTATTTTTCAAATCTAGAGGTGTACATTTGAATAACAGATGGTCTCAGATTGCTTACTGCTTCATTTCTTTTTTTTATATAAGAAGTAACGGGTTTCAAATCGTAGGTTCCGTTTTCTGTTTTCATCCTGTTCCATCTTCCATGGCTAAGAAGTGTCATTGCCAAGATTACCCACTCTAATTATCTTTTTTTTTTGTCTATTGGCTTTCGTCTCTGTACCGTTTCCTGAGAAGAAAATCGATGTGTACGCCTGAAACTTGCTCCCTCTGGGCTTCTCTTACGTTCTAAAACTTCAATAGTTTGGCAGCGACAAAGCTTGAGGAAGCCAAAACAGATGTTTTGAGGCTAAAAGTCAGCAGAGAGTCGTGACCCTGATGGTTCATGCATATTAACTTTAAGCAGGTGTAAATGGGTTGATTATGATGACAGAAAGCTTTGAAACCAAAAGAGAACGTCTCAGGAGAGGAGACCTGTCTGCCCCAAACCTGGAAAAGAAAAAAGGATCAGTTCAACAGTTCAATGCCAATTTCAGAACCAGAATCCTAGTAACAGTAGATATTGTCAATTTGCAGAAGCAAAACTGTCCGTTTTCACATCATGTACTCAAGGTGAAGTTAAAAATGTGTTCATTTGCAGTGCTGTCAAAAGACATTATGGTGCTGGGCCACTGTGTAAAAAATGTGTGATTTTTATGATTATATTCTTATTCTAATGTTAAATTTAAACTGAAAATAACTATTTTATGCCCTCTTTGGGAAATTAACACATGCATATCGTAGTTGAGCTTTACATTTTTTTAAATTACCAAAGGATATTTTTTAAAGAAAAGGGTTAGTTTTTAATATATATTCTCTTATTTATAATAAAATCTTTGTATTTACTAAACAATTTGTGATTTCTGAATGATTGTTTCTGTTTAAAACATAGCTAAAGCAAATGTAAAAAAATGCACAGTAAGGAAATGTTCAGTGTTATATAATGTCTTTACAATATGCAAACTTTGGATTGCAGGGCATATTGTTTTTCCGCTGTGGGACTGCTTCATGTCTACATGAACACTCGTTGGAAACTTTTCAGACAAAGTTTGGTAGTACTCTGTGAAAATATAGTTCTTTTTTTTTACTGTTTAGCATTTCAGCAATGTGTGTTCTGATCATACCTATAAAAAAATATTTAAAAAAAAGAGGAAAGAAGGAAAGTTTCGTGAAGGACTCAGTTCTGCCGCTCCTGGAAATGCATGCTGCTTGAAAAAGTTGCACCTTTGAACAGGAATAGAACTTTTCAACAGTAAATACGTTTTACATCTTTATCTACCAAATGCAAAATCATAAAAATCGTTATGGTGAATCATGAGAACATATACAAACACACTAATTCATCACCAGAACATGAATCACAGTCAAAAGGTCATGCTCCCAAGTTTTATAGAGTGTAGAATTTTGCATCTATGAAACCATGGGACGCAAGTTTAGTAATTATAATTTGTATGTTTTTTCTAAATGTATGCTTGCATTTGTGACAATAAAGAAGTAGGAGAGAATGTTCACAAGTATGATGTTGAAAGTTGCACCTTCAGCTGCACGAACACATGGCTACTAGGCGAAGACGATTCAACATCTTGGATCATTTTCTCAGCCTATTTGTTAACTCTGAATACGCTTTTAGGAATGTGCTGGTGGTTTACACAGCCTTGCTTTTTCATCAGACGGACTTTCAAAGCAAACTTGTTTTGTCAAACATATCTAATGAAATATTTACATAATTCTGTCTGCATCAATCAGCAGAGTTATCCATGGGATGAAAAAATCCTCACACAGACCCTCGATAAAATAAAACAAGTACATTTCCAAAATTCCTTCCATTCTTTTGACTTTTTTTGTTTTCTTGTTGACTGTTTTTTGATTAAATTAAAACATCTGAAGTTAAAATAGTAATGGAAAAAAATAATGGTGCACAAATGTCCAGTGCTCTCAAACTGAGAAAAAAATTTTTCCCTTGCTTTTTTATTTGAAGTTATTAGAGTTATTAACTTGTGCCAAAAGTCACTTTATTTTGCATTTAAGCACCTTCCATGAAAGTGGAATCAGCATAAAAACTCAAAGTCCATCCTGTAATGCAAACTTGTACATTAGAAAAAATCAGTAAGGAAAGAAGATGTGACATGGTTTAGTGATGTAATGCTAGTATTTTAACCCTTGTGCTATCCTAGGCACTTTAAGATTGGGAGTTGGGTCATCTAGACCCACAAGACCGTGCACTGAACCTTATTTCTTCAATGATTTTTTATCTTCACTGGTGTCCATGGATTATATGAAATCCTCTTCACCTTTATTCACCTTTGTCATGGCAGGGATAACACGTCAATGTAAGGGTGGGGTCATAGGATAGCACAAGGGTTAAAGATGGGAAAATCAGGGATTTAGCCCGTAATGTGTGACAGAAACTGCATTTTACCATTCCATTCATAAAGTATAAAAAAGCATAAAAACTGCTTCAGTGTCTCACTAGCATTGAGAAAGATTGGGAACGCTGCATTTGGTTAAAAAAATGTACGTGCATATGTTTCTTTTTCTTTTCTGCGAAATAAAAGCCAAAAAACTGTATACACTAGAGTCACAGCATTTCCTTTCATGTTCATTTTCCACAAAATCACAGCTTTTTCTCATTTGTAGATATTTATCATTAATGCCTAATCTGTCACATCTCACCACACTGTGTCCACACAACACTTCCCATAGTGTGTCTCTGGGTAGTTTGAGTTCCGCAACACATATTGTGTTATTTTCATCAAGGATAATGCAACTGTTTAATAACAGGCAGGCATTGAGACTTGACAAAAAGCAGGGCTTGAACCAGCAAAAGGTTCAAGGATTGAGAGTTGGCGGTGAGATTTCTTCTGTTTGAATAACCTCCGATGTGAAACAAAAAAAAGAAAAGAAAAAATCTTACTTGCACTGCATGCTCTTAAGAAGGGGGGGTTCATGGAAAAAAATTATAACTGGGAACCGTGCTGTAATGATAAAAAATAAAATGTGTACATGTGTAGAAAGAGGAAAGCATTTTATGCGAATTGTTCAGGTCTATTCATCACATCTGATTGGACCATAAACATCTAAAAGGTTGGCGCCAGGTCTTCTCTTTCAATATATGCCCCATTTTATGACACATAAGTTTTAATTTTGAGGGTGAAAAAAGATTTTTTCTTTTGCTCAAGGCACTGCAATTGGATTCAACACGACACTGGAGTTAAATAGTCTTAATATTTAAAAAAAAAAAGGTGTTAGAACAAAATTTATAGCTGTCAGTTAAAGACAGCCTTCTGACTTTGTTTCATCCTATGAATGTGTTGCTTTAAGGCTTCTTAAAGCAGACTTCAGAGATGGAAATTTCAGGAGCTTTGTATGTTCGGAAATGGTTCTGTTTGTCTGTTTGTGAGATCTTTCTAAGAAGACCCAGTTACTCACTGTTGTAAACATCATCTTAAGATACTTTCACATCGGCCTCGGAGCCCACTGACATGGTTTGGGTTTCTTTGTATTAGTTCTTGCTTCTGTTATGTCACTGTCATGATTTGAGTTCTGTTTCCTGCTTTATTGTGAAGGTTTCCTGTTTTTTCATGTTTTTGATTTTTACTGCCCTGGTTCCAATCTCTCCTGATTGTCGTCATCTTTTTCTTGTCAGTCCTGTCTGTATATAAGTCTTGTCTCTGCCTTCCTCTTGTGCTGGTCCATACTGTCTCTTCCCTTACTGTCTTATGCCCTGGTTTTCTGTTTAGCTCACAGTAAGTTTAGTTTTGTTTCCCTGCTCTTCAGCGCTTTTTTTTGAGTACTAAACCCCTTGCCCTGGAACCCTGTGCCTCCCGTTTCGGCATTTTGGGTCCTTCATGGGCACCAGCCCTCCCTACCTTACACCCACTTCCAATAAAAGGTCTATGTGAAAGTGTGTTTCGTTCTTCCGAAACAAGATTTGTTACTTTTTTTCACCATTACTATTATTACTATCTTTAGATTCATCTCACTGAATTCATGTGTCACTTTGTCAAGTTTTTTCCATGTTTTAACTTGTAGCCATTTGTTTTTAGGCTTTTTGATGACGTCTTCACTCAGATTTGCCTCTTGTTCATTATTGGACACCCCCCCCCCCCCAAAAAAAAAAAAAAAACCCACACACATTACACAACCCAGTTGGAAAAATCAAACAGTTACCACTTTAACCTTGCCTTGTCTGATCTGCCATCGCTTCAGCCTGTGCCCCATTGTTCAGGTCACTATGCAACTTGTCTGCTTCAAGGACGTTCAAGTATTACTTACTTCCTGTGTGCTTCAAAGTGGTCTCATTGCTACTCGTGCATCTTGTCCCTATGGCCATGGTCACCAGACCAGATTCTGCCTTTCTTGGTATTGATTTTTATTTTTTTGGTTCTGGGCTTTCTCCAGACCTCTTCATTTTACCATGTCTGGTGTTTTTGTTTTTTCTTGGGGCCGTCTAGGTTTTTATGCTCCTTAACCCTTGTGCTATCCTAGGCACTTTAACATTGGGAGTTGGGTCATCTAGACCCACTAGACAGTGCATTGAACCTTTTTTCTTCAATGATTTTTGATCTTCACTGGTGTCCATGGATTACATGAAATCTTTCCACCTTTATCCACCTTTGTCATGGTAGGGAGAAAACGTCAATGCGAGGGTGGGGTCATCTAAGGTAGCACATGGGTTAAGAAGGGGGGGCACCGTGCAGGTTTGGGATATTTATTTTATACACATTTTAACCCCTTGACATTTATTGATGCAAATATGCACTAAAATACTTCGGTTTCAAAATAATCTTAACTTTGCATCTACGTGAATTCAAGTAGTTTGAAATAAATTCAGGTGTTAATGTTGCTTGTAGTATGTTACAAATGTTAGTAAGACAGTGTCAATGACATTTAATAATGCTTTGTTTTGTTTTTTGGAGAAATAAAAACAGATTTAACATGAACTTTTTTTTTACAATACATTTAAAATTTTATGATTAGAAAGCTTACCGGTAGATTTTATTTTTAGCTAAGCATCAGACTGATTACTTAAGCCCGTTGAGAGAACTGTGTTGTTATATTGGGCTATATAACTAAAATTGAATTGAATTCAATTGCTGATTAGAACTGGTGCTGTTAAATAAGGGAAGCTGCCAAACATTGTGCCAGACTACTAATTATACAATTTTAAACTTTATGTGCGGAATAATATCGATGTTATATTTTGTCCTTATTGGTAGGGTTGTAATGAACTTTTTAAATCTGATGTGGAAGTGGTAATTTGCAGTAAATAGTGAATGGAATTAGTCTGAGAGAAAACTAAAAAAAATCCTAAAAGGGTTTGGGGGGTTAAAGCATGCATTTCCTCTTTTCTGTTATCAACACAACATTTTAAATGTGTACATCAAGTAATTTGCAACACTTTTGTTTCCTTGTTTTGGGGGCTTTTCTTTGTTACACTTGAAAGGCTTTTGCTGGAAAATGAGAATGTGCGAACTGCTCAAAGATTTGAACCAAACAAATAATTCTCTGTAATCAACATCAAAAAGTGATGACATCTTCAGATTCATGCTCCTCTAGAAACTGTTTGGTTGATCTGACATTAGTGATGCAGCAGACTTCACAATGATATCACTGTGTCTGCTCGCTAGAGAAGACTTTCATTCTCTGCCACAGGAGATGATATGAGCCATACAAACTCAAATTAAATTTATGATTTGCATGATGCAAACACAGGCAAGAAATCAAAGCCTTCCACTGAGTCATTTAGCATATTTATTTAGCTGGCAAGTTTACGGGCAATCAGAGACCTGCCTGTGTGAACTCCCTCATTTGTATTCGTTTGTATTTTCTGCTGACACCCACTGGAAAGTGCCGACCCAGTGACAGCCACTCTCTCATTAGCAGGTTTTGGTGGAGACTGCAAAAGTTGTGGGTGGCCTGGAATTGGAGAAAAGTACTTTTCTAGCTTGTATCTGCCTTTTCTTTCCACAGAGACTAAAAGTCTCCGATCAACCTGAATGCATCCTTTTCTCAAGGTCGACCCAGACTAAAAAGGATCCAACATTTCAGCTGAAAGAAATCTTATCCAAACAAAGATACGGTGCAATTATTATTTACAATGGAAAGCATGTGTGGAGAAAAAAAATACTGGATCATGGCTGTTCTGACGGCACAACCTTATAAAGCTTTGAATAGATTTCAAACTGAACGTTTACCAAATTTGAGAAAATAAATTATCCTTTTTTTTTCATTTGTATTGAAAAAAGTATTTAATATTAAATTGCAGCAGCGTATAAAGTTGTTGTAAAGTTTTATTGTTAAAAAATAAAGAAAATGGATTCTAAGTATAGAAATAAAGTACCGGTAAACTTGTTTTCAAAGTGATCATTTTTCAGAGTTTGCACTTTTTTCACATCTCCTTCAACCTCTGAAGACCTGAGCTAAGCTTGTTAACACCAATTTCAAGTCAGCCAATCACATGGCAGCAACTTAGTGCATGTAGGCATGGTGAAGACGATCTGCTGCAGTTCAAACTGAGCATCAGAACAAGGAAGAAAGGTGATTGAAGTGACTTTGAACATGGAATGGTTGTTGATGCCAGACTGTTTTGCTGGTCTGAGTATTTCAAAAACTGCTGATCTACAGGGATTTTCACCCACAACCATCTCTAGGGTTTACAGAGAATGGTCAGAAAGAGAGAAAATATATCCAGTGAGCAGCAGTTCTGTGGGCAGAAATGCCTTGTTGTAGTCAGAGGTCAAAGAGAATGACCAGACTGGTTGGAGCTGGTAAAAAGGCAACAGTAACTCAAAGGTCTGCAGAAAAGCGTCTCTGAACGCACAACAAGTCCAACCTTGAGGCAGATGGGCTACAGCAGCAGAGGACCACTCCGGCTTCTACTCCTGTCAGCTAAGAACAGGAAACTGAGGCTACAATTCACAGACTCGTCAAAATTGGACAATAGTAGAATGGAAAAGCGTTGCCTGGTCTGATAAGTCTCCATTTCTGCTGCCATATTCAGATGGTAGGGTCAGAATTTGACATCAATAACATAAAATCATGGATAGGTCCTGCCTTTTATTAACAATTAAGAATTAACAATTCTTGCATTATTCTTGATGAACAATTAACATCAGTGGTGTGATGGTGTGGTGGATATTTTCTTGGCACGCTTTGGGCCCCTTTGTACCAACTGAGCATGGTTACAACACCACAGCCAACCTAAGTATTGTTACTGACCATGTCCATCCCTTTATGTCCACAGTGTACCATCTTCTGATGGCTACTTCCAGCAGGATAACAGCCGTGTCATACGACTGGAATCCTCTCTGGTTGGTTTCTTAACCCTTGTGCTATCCTAGGCACTTTAACGTTGGGAGTTGGGTCATCTAGACCCACTAGACAGTGCGCTAAAGCTTTTTTTTTTTTCAATGATTTGTGAACCTCACTGGTGTCCATGGATTACATGAAATCTTTCCACCTTTATCCACCTTTGTCATGGAAGGGAGAACACCTCAATGTAAGTGTGGGGTCATCTGAGATAGCACAAGGGTGAAACATGAAAATTAGTTCACTGGACTCAAATGACCTCCGCAGTCACCTGATCTCAACCCAATAGAGAGCCTTTGGAATGTGGTGGAACAGGAGATTGGCATCATGGATGTGCAGCCGACAACTTTGGAGCAACTGTGTGATGCTGTCATGTCAACATGGAGTAAACTCTCTGAGGAATGTTTTCAGTAACTGGTTGAATCTGTGCCAACAATGAATAAGCCAGTTGTCAAGAAAGAAGGGGTCCAACCCGGTATACCAGCAAAGGGACTCTAATAAAATGCCCAGTGAGTATATGCCCAAAATGTGATTTCCACTAATGTGGAGGTCTTAAGTAGTTAAAAACTTCAACATCTTTCAAAGTATTCTTCAAGAGTGTTTTCCCGCTAAATGTTTAAGGTCAGGCAGTGATAGAGGGGAAAACCTGGTTTCTAAAATAGGAGTTGTGGGAGACAGAAATTTCAACTCAAGCTCTGTCAACCAAACATTTTATCAGCGTCTGGTTGATACATCAGAGAAGCCACATTAATGAAAAAAAAAGCTCACTAAGTGCAGGATATATTGTGATGAAAATATAAACTGACAGTGTGTCATTGAGAATTATGGAACAAAACCCATGAAACACTATAAACGTCAAATTTGACATATTGCAACTCTGTATAAGTTCCTTGGGTCCCGTAAACTTAATATTACATTCAAACTACTTCTAACAACTAGTACAAATCCCTCCAAGTAGTTACTGTTACTGAGGGAGCTTTCAACAACTTTTGTGTTTCAGTTGAATCATCCTGAGCAGGAAAATTGGAGTTTTAGAACAATAGAATCTGTTTTTACCTAATAAATAAATGTAATTTAGTACCAGGGTGAGAACAAAAGCCTGTTAAAACTTCTCTGATTTTGCAATCAGACCGACTCTCCTGGGACTTCTCAAAAAGGGCACAATCAGGAAATACAATTATTTTCTCAAAATAGCCCCTTTTTTTCTTTCAAAGAGCTTCCTGCTCTACCATCATTTCATAACATGCATCATAAAAGATACGTGGTCCTTATTAAACCAAATATGTACTGAACATTTTCACTGGAACAAGGGTACAAAGATTTGCCCATAGATCACATCTGCAAAGCATTAGGCTATAATGACCCTCATAGATTTTTGTTTTGACCGTTGAAAAGCAGACAAACGCACTTTGTGGCTGCAGGTTGTTGTCACCCGATCACAATTTAAACTCCAATTTTACCCTCATTATTGGGGTTTAATAAGCAGGACACATTAGTTTGAAATAAACAAGTGTTTTTTTTTAAATAAATTTATCAAGTTTTATTTTTTTATGTA
The DNA here is from genome assembly GCF_053564925.1 of Oryzias latipes. Classification (NCBI taxonomy): domain Eukaryota; kingdom Metazoa; phylum Chordata; class Actinopteri; order Beloniformes; family Adrianichthyidae; genus Oryzias; species Oryzias latipes. The sequence goes on along the minus strand of NC_136237.1, from coordinate 27,230,147 downwards.
GAGATAATGTCTAAAAATATCATTCATGTTAATTACTTTTAGAATGTTAACTACATTTAGAAATATATTTAAATGGTTTAAAAGGGACTTTTATTCCATATTGTTTATGCACATTGACTGTGTAGAAGAGAAAACCATGAAAAACAAACTTGAAGGACTTTTTCTGTCTAACATCTGGCTATAAATGTGTTTTTTTCATGTATTTATTTGCCCCTTACTAGACTGAGTGCAATTTGAGCCTCCAGGACGGCGAACTGGGAGTGTCTTATCAACAGAACACTTGGTGTCTGCAGTATTTCTGTCAGTGATGAAGTGTCCTTGGATGCAGACTTCTCTTAGGCTCTGTGCACACTGTTCCATGCAACAACAACAAAAACCTGGATCAAAACTAGTTATTTCTGGCTGTATGTTTTCATTTCAAGAACTTCAATAAAAGAAATTAAATTCATATTTCATATAAAAAATGTCCATTCAACTCATGGAAAGTATTAATACTAAAGACTTAGTTTATCAACTCTGTTACCTCACTGTTTGAAACTTGAACTTGCGTTCACTTTTCTGTGGCTTCTTACTGTTTGGTCACTTGACTGGAAGTTGAAGAGGTAAATTCCAACATAAGGTTCACATTATTGCTGGTGGCAGTAATGAAGTGCATAATGTGCATCGACTCACAAATGTTCTTAGCTGCTGACAAGTAAACAGAGTGGGAGGTGAAATGAAAATGTGTTTCAAAATGTGTCTTTTGTAATGAGTAAAATATTATAATTTATTGTGGGCCACAGTAAAATTAAAACATATTTTTAGGCATGATGTTTAGGTTATTTAAATTGATCAAGCAAAAAGAAACAAAGGGTGATGATAAATACAAAAAACAATATTTTTATTCATCCATTAAGGTAAATACAAGAAGTAAAATCAACGCAAAGGATTCACACACAAAAAAAATATTAGTGGGATATTCATCTTCTCACCATTTACACATCATTTACATGACATATTTGAGACATTGTTACGATTCATCCGGTCTGGGAAATTTGTCAGAACTATGGCAGATTTTCTCCTGGCTGTCTACTACTTCAGTGTGCATTTGCCATCCAACCCTACCCTTCCTACCTAAAATATTTCATAGTACTGTCTCAATCTTAAACATATGTACATGATATACACGGATCCTTAAATATATGCTAATTCCAGTCTATTTACAATATAAGAGCTTATCGATACTTTAGAAGGTTTAAACAGAACAGTATGTATACTTGATGCTTTAAAACAAACATTCAATTTTTCAAACAATGAAATCTTAATGCTTGTTTGTAAAGTTCAAAATTAGGGAAATTAAATATACTTTAAAAAGATTCATGTTCGAACTTTAATGGTGCGCCACAAATGTTTCCAAAAAGTTTGGGATGAAAATATATGGTAAGAAAAAAACACAAAAAATGAATGGTAAATGACTTGTTCATTCCTTCCTTGACTTCAGGTCAGGTGACTGTAAAAGCAGAAGCTTTGACATTAACATCACAACAGCTGCAGCAGATCCTCAGTTTAACTCACTGCTGGATGACATTTGGTAGAAGCTACATCATGGCAGATCATACAAGCTTTCTGCAGCAAATACGATGCTTCAGTTCCTGTTTTATGATAGCAACATCATAAGAAACTGCTCATCCTGTAGAAAATGCCATTCTTTGGTGTTCGAACACTAAATGTAATGTTTAAATAAGTTATCACTCTAGGTGACCAGCCTGTACTGTCATTAAAAGGATTAAAACACTGTTACTGGTTATGAAAGTTTCTAACAGCAAAAGTTGACATTTTTAAGCTTTGAAATAACTGAATGTATATGGAATTATGGAAATTTGACCCAAAAAAATGAGGAAATCCAGTCATGAAAACAGAAATGTTTAACATAAAATCTTTAGACTATGTTAAGATTGTTTGGATGAAGCTTGATGAAGGTTGCTACATCTGTGGCCTCATTTTGGTCCACACCGCTCATCTGAATATCTCTGCAGCTCCCTGAAGGTTATGAAAAAGGGATTCTTTTTTAATAAACGCAGTTCAGACGTGTTATCTCAATGCTGTGTGTACATGTGCTTGAGCGGCCTCCTCTTGTAAAAGAGAGCTTGAACCCTAAAAGTTTGTTCTGTCTCTTGTTAGTGTCAGCTTTTTGCTCCTTTTCAAAACAGCCAACTATTTTCTTTTTTTTTTCTTTTTTAAGAAAAAACCTTCACTGATCGACGGATGAGGCCTCATCACTGACAGCTGCAGCCTCAGCTTCAGATCTTCTGGCACATGTGGAGTCTGGACTTGGATAAGGAGGTGGCGTCTTTCCACACCTTGCAGGAGAGGCCCTTGGCGCAGTCACAGCGCTGGAAGATTTCCAAGCCGTGAGAGCCTTTCTTCCTCTGCTTGGTGCACACCTCTCCCTGCCTCAGCACTGGTTTGCAAATTTTGGTCCAGAAATGGCGAGCGCAGCAGTAGCCCTCCGAGCAATCAGACGATCGCAAGCAAGGGTCACCCTCGTGACCTGAAAGAACACCACAAACTCTGAGCATCAGGGGTGGAGATGTTACATGAGCAAACACAAAGATTCTTATAGAAATTCTTATAGAACAAGCAGAAAATATTTACACTGACTGCCATTTAAAAAGAACATACATGGGGATGTATCGCGCCTAAAAATTCCACAGATTCCATCATATTTGGACTCGTCAGAGTCACAGGAAGCATTAAAAAGTAAAACTACTTTCATCCTTTAAGCCATGCTTCTGAAATGTTTTATGTCTTACTTTGCTTATTTCAATATTTAGTCTTGCCAGTGATGAACTATTAATTCATAGTTTTATATCCTGGATCTTCTGGGTGGAGACTTCTCAAGCAGTGACTTGCAAGAACCTTCTAGAGCGTTTAAAGATGCACTCTGATAAAGAAAAACTGATTGTTCACATGTTCTTGTGGTAGTTTTTCTAATGATGGAGGACATATATAAAGAAAATTAAGCTTAAAGGTGCATTTCTAAGGATTTTTTTTATTCCAATCATTGTGAATGAAGAGCAGACGAAAAAATGCAGCTGTAAAAAGATTGTAGGTGTGACAGAAACTACAAGAGCAAGCTACAAGCTCCCTGCTCGGCTCCAGTCACTTGTAGACAGCTAGATCCAAATGATGTCCAACATAAAAACAACATAATTGTGTTTAAAAGACGACTGGGAACCCTTTCACAATAGATCAAAAGATGATAAAAGAATGACTTTTAGGAAAAAAGAGTCAAAAACAAATGAAGGCAATTCAATGAATCAGTTGCAACTTTTAGGTTGTTGTAACACTGATTTCTACTTTAAACTCTGTTGGTTAAAGGGTCCATTTAGAGTTAAGTCACCCACTGCATCAGGAACAGGCTCTAAAAATAACCTCTGTCAGGTGGCATGAACACAAAGCAGGAGGTTCAATGAGTTATTGCAACAGACATACCAAAACTGGGTTCTGTGGTTTCTTTCCTTGTGTGTCACACATTGTGTGCTGCTGTCAGCAGAACTGTTCTGTGGTTTTGTGACAGTGCAGAACAGCAACATGCATTGTGGTTTGTTCTCAGCTGGCCTGGTATGTTTTGGGCACAGCACCAAAAGGCCCTCTATCAACATCACTTGCGGACTGGCATGGCCGTTAGATTGTTGAAGATATGCTGTAATGACTTCATCCACAGAGGTTGAGGATGGCAGTGAGAAAAATGAGAACATTGAAAATGGTTTGCAGAGGAGATTTTTACCTTTCAGCGAATGCTTAGCCTGTGCCTTTCCTTTCTTCCTCCAGCTGTGGTATTTCGTGGAGTGTTTGCTGTGCTCGTCCAAAGCTGGGATGTGAGGCGAAAGCACGCTCTCAAACACTGGGACACAAATATCTGCACAGAAACAAACAGGAACAGAGGTGAAGCTTAACTCTTATACATTTTTAATAACAGCCCTGTTGCCAAAATGAATTTCTCAGAACACTGGATAATTTGAGGGTGGGGCGTGAAGCCTCAAACATCTCCACTGGAGCAATTCTTTCGTTCCAACTTAAAGTAATTGGTTTGCTTAGGAGAATTGTGGACATTTGTTTTTTGTTTAACTGATCATTTGACAACTTGGGTTAAATATTATTTATCTTTAATGGTCCAAAGGAAAGTATCTTTTAGAAAAGGCAAACTAAAGATCAAATTTTTTACTTAAAAAACTGTTTTTTTTTAAAAAAAGGTTTTGTTGCAAATCCAAGTTTTAGAATGTCCCCTGAGTTCATCAGGCTGTATATATTTTAATTTGGGAATGAATTCACACGCACAGTTACTGCAGCGGTTTCCAGGGCAGCACATAGAGTCTCGGTTGCATCTTTTCATCTTCCGGCGGCAGGACAGGCAGCGAGAGGGACTCTGTTGGGGGCTGTGGCAGTAACTGCCCACACTGCATTCCTTGTCATTACTGCATGGATACACTTGCTGGAAAAACATACAAAACAAAAGACAAAATAAATTACCTCTTTTATTGCTTTATTTTATTTATTTTTTGGTTCTGCCTGCACAACATGCGAAAGAACAAGTGTTTGGAAAAAGTGAAAAACATTAACAACACTGTAGAAGATGAGTAAAATAAGAAATAAGACAAGTGCTAACAAAAGAATAAAAGCTGCATGTATCCGGTAAGTATCTTTAATCACGCTCTGATTTTATTTTGAAATAAGTTTCTGTGGGAAGTACAAGAAACACGTTCTCATTTATATTTCTGTAAAAACCCATCCACATGTGAGAAACTCTTATTTTGAAGAACATCACCTTGGGTGCAGGAGCCGGATGTGAAAGAAAAGAAGAAAAATGAAGCGACTTAAACCAGCTGCAACATTCATCAGCACTACAGCAACACATCGGAAGTTCTCACATGCACATTTGAGCTTCAAAAAAAAAGAACAAGATTAGACTTGCTGGACAGCTGCCACAGTTGACTTTCTCAGGCTTGAAATGTGTGAAGGCACTTGTGCAGCAGTGGAAAAACGAGCAGGAATATCAAACTGAATGCTCATCCATCATTATGACAGGAAGCAAATGCTCAGCATGTGGATAAAAGTAAGCATTATGCTCAAATCCGTGTTTATGCCAACATTCAGGGAGATTAACCAACATACTAAGGTCATTGAAAAAAAATAGGGGAGACGGCAATTAAAAAAAAAGATTTGGGACATATTTCGGTTCTGGTTTGCACCTTCCTGACCCTGGATGTCCGACAGCTCCCAGCGTTTCATCTGTGCAGAAAATGCAATTGTACATCCCAGCTTACTTACATCACACACCCTCACTAATGCCACAAACTACCATTTTGCATTTTATTTGTTTATAGATCAACTATGCGAGAATTAGTTGGAGAGACGGGTGTTTGAAGAGAAGCTGGCTGCCTGTTCCCACTGCTTCCTGTCAGACACTAATTGCCTCCCGGCTCAGATGCCGTACCAAGTAAACAAATAGTAGCTTGTTACTCAGCCCCTTGAAGAACACCTTGATGACAAATTATTGCTATAACTTTAGTTATCGCTGTAAGCTCACTTAATATGCTCTTTGCTTTTTACAAACTCCTTCTTCCAAGATGATTGGAGTAACATACTTAGTCCAAGAAACTCTCAATGTCCAGAAGACTGCTGGGGAAAGTATGGTCCAACAAGAAACAGGGACATTCTTTGCTGAAGCGACATTCACTCCACCCTCAGCAACGCGTGTTCAAGCAACCACTACCAATGAAAGGTTTTGGGCTTCTGCGTTCACAACTCTCATGTTCATGCAAGTTTTTATGACCATATTCAGGCTCTTTATGCAAAATGCACAACCACTGAATACATGTTGCATGATAAAGGTCAAAATTTGACCAATCCGGGGACTTGGATTTCTTAGTGACATGTGGATGATGTCCCTTTTAATTCCAGGAAGTGCCAACCGCTTGAAAATTAATCATGGGGGAGAAATTAATAATTGCAGTTTGTGCCCAAGCGGAATTATATGACACCAAGTTTTTCATATATCAGAATTTTGCACTGCTTTGACAGTTGTTACAAAGCCTCTTCCAACTGTAGGTGGCGGACATGCATGGGCTCTATTTGCGTTCAAAAAACCATGTTTTGCAAATTCTTAATGGGGAAGTCCGGTGTTTTTGTAGCTTCACAGATAAATATGCAGACGTATCTCCGGCGGTATTTCATGACACCTGCTCTGATTTTGTCGTGGTGTTGCATCAGGTTCCACAGACTGCATGTTGGCAGGAAAGAGTGTTGCAGATGAAGAAGACCTGGGCTCACCTCTTCCATCACAGCTCAATCTGAATGTCAGCCCTTTGAAATGCACTGATACCTGACCCCTGAAACCACAGCTGATAATCTGGCCTTATCCTGTCGTGTTTAAACCGCCCCATTTGCAACTTCTGAGGAATGAACCGTCATTTGACTGCATCCAAAAAAGTCATCTCACGTGTTTTTCTGTTGATCCCTTATTTTTTACCCTGACGACCTTCACACATAAAAGCAAAGCTTTGGAAAGTGCACAGGAAGAGGGTTAAAAACTGAACACTTCAAATCCTCTCTTGGTATGCTGGTGTGACGATAAAGAGAAAGACAGACGGAGATCCATAAGGGAAGCCCCCGGTCCTATCTTGTGTTGCTTTTGTGCTGGTAAAACACTGTTGCTTTGAAGAGGAAACATAAATGTGCGGGAGCAACAATCTGCAAGGGATTTACTCCAGGATATAGAGGGCTTTGAACCTTCGCTCTCAGTCTTTGAGATCCCTTATTTACGTCTGTTAACCCATTCCAGAGTGTTGATACTTTTCCACCGACATGGCCTGCAATGCATAAAAATAACACTATGACTGCCACCTCTGCTTAACATACTTATGAGAGTTTGAAATGCAGGAAAAGAAGGATGATGAAATAAGTTATCCTGAAGTAAATGAGCTCGTGTTTAATTGCCAAAATCCTACTGACAGAATCCCAACGGACTGGCGTTGTTTCCTGCAGCAGAACAAAAAAAAAGCTACAAAGCTAAATGTTGTTACCAGATAAAGAACACTGTATTTATTGGATTAAGGGAATGAAGACAGTCTAAAAGCACTTTCACACAGAGACTGTAGTGAAAAAAAAACATGCTGGTGAGGATCTTTTTACTCTTCACTTTTAGATTGAAACACTTCTTATGTAAGTTGTTTTGATATCAATGAGGCATCCTTCTAACATGCAATCACAGCAAATGAGCTACCTGCAGGATGTTCTTGTTGGAACACCTTAGTCTGAAATTACCTGTAGATAACCTGTAGATGTTTCAACTTACTTATTCACTGCGAGGAACACATTTGGGAGGGAATGATTTTGGTTTGACCGTGTATCCACAATGAGGAGCACATCTCTCTCCACGCTAAAAGGACTAACCAGACATGCAGTGAGTATGTGTATTTAAAGGACATTTTGGGTAGCGAGAGTATGATAGTCTGAGAATCTTTCAAATTTGATTGGCAGACATCCAAAAACTCTTTAAAAAGTCACACGCCTCAGCAGCCGAATACTGTCGCCAAGCCAAAACCACCAGGCGCAATGTAGCGTTCAGTGTCTTGCCCAAGGACATTTTGCAACACGGACAGGCAAGGCAGAAACCAAACGTGCAATATTCCGATCAGAGGTCGACCGCTTTCCCGATCAGAGGTCGACCGCTTTACCTGATCAGAGGTCGACCGACATCTGCACCATGACCTTTACAAAAATCCAGGTATTTGTGTTACAGAAACCAAACCCTGCAAGCAGACCATATCACTTCTGCTGTTTCTGCAGTTGAAAGTTTCAGGCTTGTTATTTTTACTCATTCATTGGTATAACATCCCTTCATTTTGAATGTCAAATCTTTACTTTTTTTTCTTTCTGTTCCAGTGTGGGCTTTCTATTTTAATGTGTATTTGATTGACCGGGTAATCCTAAATCATCTGCAACTAAAAGTGTAATTCAATTTCAGGTTTTGCTTGTTTTTTTTAGCAAAAGACAGGAACTGCAGTTGTTGAAAAATCCTCCTATAAGCCCAACATATGGAGGACATGCATCTCATTTGAAGATCAAATCAAAGTTTTTTCGGAACTTGGAACCAATCTGCCAAAAATAGATAACAGTAAAACTCCCCATAACCACCAAGCTAGGCCTGCTGTTTGCTTTATGGCACACACAAAAAAACCACATTAATGAGTCATGAAAGTTGTTTTCTTTAGGAAGAAACTTTCAAAACTGTTAATCACTCCCCTAAAAGTACTCGTTTTTTAATTTTGTTGATGTAAAATGTAATTTTGAAGCTGTTTTAACTATTCAGCCATTAAGTTTAATTTATCCCTCAGTTGGAAACATCCTCTGACATTTACAAATGCTCTGGACCTTCAGAGCTACAGTTTGTAACCTGAACCTATGAATGGTGTTAATGAGTACTGTGGGGCCTTAAGAAGTCAAATAAACAAAGCCATTGTGTAAACTGTCTTCACAGACCCTGAAAGCACAGAGGTTGTATCACATAACATAGAGATGACTGTGCACAAGTCACTCACACAAACCATGAGTTTGATGTGTTTCATCATACATAGTCACATGTGTTTCTACTTGCGCCTTAGTGGAGACTATAAGGCTGAGTGCTTAACCTAGTTTAGATAAACTCTGAGCTGATTTTACCAGTGGTAATCCACAAGGTGTAACCCTGTGAAGTGACATTTCTCATCAGAACCAACACATGAAGGCACCTCATCCTTCAGGCAATCACCGGACAAACTGAACTCAGCTGAACAAACAGACAGAAATCACTGCTGTCCTCAATTGTAATTTTGTCTGACACTTTTTTCTTTCTCAAAGGCCACAAGTAAAATGGTTGGTGACAGTTTTACTACAGTCAGTCAGATGCAACAATGGAGGGATTCATTCAAGAAGGATATTACCACCAGGAAACAGTTAAAACCTGCTTTTGTTTGTCGGTGAATAATGCAACTTTCACCCACAAGTGTTGTGACAACACCAGATTACACTCTAGTTTCCTGTTTGTCTTTTCCCAAGCTGGATAGGCTACACTTCTAAAATGTGTGCCATTCAAACAAGTGGCAGTATAATATCAAAAACATATTGTTAAAAATTTGATAGCCCTAACGAAGCATTGCATTTCCTCCCATTTCACAAGAAAGAAAGAAAAGATGGCTTATGTGGTGAGAGCTCACTATCCAACTATTTCCTGCAAATTGTCTAGAGGTGTGAAAATCTGCCAGCCAGACCCCACCAACTCAAAAAATGTCAGCAGAATGGCAACATAAGCATAAGTCTGTCTGCAGCGTATATGTGCAGCATCCTCATAAATGTGGTTAAAGGCAAACGTAAAGGAAATGTACTCTAAAACGTACTCTAAAACGTAAAGGAAATGTTGAGGTTGTTGCTATTTTCCAAATATTAAGCCAAACCTTAATCAGCACTGAAAGCTTTTGGTATGGGGGGGGGGGGGGGGGGTTCAATCGTGAGTCACTTTGGAAAAAAAATGGTCATCTTTGACATGTTTTTGTGCTCTCCAATTACACAAACTAAGGGACAGACCCACAATTCAGTAACACAAAGATGCAGAATCATTTGTGGCTACAATGTGGCAAATTGAGTTTATGAACTACACAACAAGTGCTACTACTTTGTGGCTGAGATCTGACTAAAACTACAAGACACACAAATTACAAAAACTTTCTCGGTGTGCCACAAACACATCAACATTTGTACAAAAGGCACTTTTGTTTCATAACATTTTAATTCATTTCAAACCAAGTTAAACAATTGCAAAGGTAAGTGTTGCACATTTTGCATTTAGGCATCACAGCAAACTATCTTACAGAAAAACAAAGTTGAGGCAAAAGCATCTGATTAGGATGATAGATGGATTGTGGGAGATATGGAGATGTGCCAGTGCCATGTGCACAAAAACCACAATAAGGCATTTCCTAAACTAAACACAACAGACAAATCTGCATTTCATTTATTATTTCCTTTTAATCCCAGCTTTCCAGTTGCATTGATGTGGCACTTTGCCGAAGCAGCATGAGTTGATAACTTTTTGAGTGGCTACTAAGTGTATCCCAGCGGCCCCATACGGAATCTCATAATCCCAGCAAGCGTCTGGTCCGCTTTAATGACACCAGGTCCCAGACAGAAAATTACCCCAAGTGTTAACTTTTTCTCACATTTCTGCTGCCATCAATGATTTACTGTCGAAGTGCGCTGCACCCGACTGTGGCGTCAGGTTTGAGAGGCAATTAAGGTTTATGAGAGGTCCAGTGCTCCCACAGTTCTAATAACAGCTCTCACAACGTGAGTTATATTTTTGGGTGTGAATAAATATGATCTTTTATCTTGTTTTGGCGCATGCGTAAAAGTCCCTAAATATGTGATTTTACAGACCAAAAAAAAAAAAAAAGTGAAAGTGTACCTGCGGGATGAAGTTGCGCTTCTTGGTGACAACAGCAGAGCGGTTAGTGGCCGCTGTGGGCTTCTCCTCGATGAGACCAGACTTGATGGAGTTCTCTTTCGGGCGCCCCTCTGATGCGTCTGTCCTCACGGAGACGATGAGAAACATCAAAACACAGCATCTATTCCAAGTAGTGGCAAGCATCCTCGATACAACGTCGAGAGGGAAAAACCAAAAACTTTAAAGTTTGTGTCGGGAAATTAAAAAAAAAAAGAGTATCTCAATAAGGCGCGTGCGCCCCCGCTCTGTCCATGCGTCACGGCTGCCAAGAGCGCAACAGAGGCAAGGATGGTGAGGCAAAAATTTATACTGCTGATGTGATGTTCAGAAGAATGCCTGCCATGGGCAGAGTCCAGTGAAGAAGGGGAGTAATGAAGAGTCAAAGTTGGTCAAAAGAAAAGGACCTTTAGGAGGTCTCCACTGTGTCTCCGTCTGGCTGTGAGTGAGCACTCCGTCTTCCAGCCGGCAGCTTTATGATCTCAGACACTTTTTTTTTAATAGGATCCTAATGAGTTTGCTTCCTCCGCCCCTATCCAGTACTGACAAAGAGTGAAACTAATCTGTGCGCGGCACTGCTGCTCCCGCATTGTCGTCTCCACACCGGCACCAGAAGCTCCTTTGGGAAAGAGCTATAAAATTATACACTGTGTATTTTAACTGAGCACTTGACCCTTCTTTACTGCGAGGCGGTTGGGGATGCAGAGGAAATAGGGAGAGAGAGAAAAAAATTTAAGAGGTCTATTATAAGTAAAGTGGAACATTTCCTCATTATCACGTGAAAGAATTCATTTCTAAAGGAAATGGTTACATGCGTTCAAACGCAGGCCTAAAAGTTCAAGTTTCATATGACCTTACTTCATAACTTACAATTACAATCAGTCTGATAATCACTGTTTTCCCCTCTATGGGAAAGACATCCCTCATGACGCACATGCCGGATGAGATAAGGTTAGTGCAGAAAATATAGACTGCAGTTTCATTCGGAATTCTGCACCAGGATTCTGCAGAATCGGCGAACTGAGCTCTTTCATTCTAGGCAGCTAAAGTATGTTGCTGGATCACCTAATTTTCTGAACATTATTATTACATGGAAAGCCTCATTTTGATGGATGCACACACAATAACTAATGAAAGTGAACAGAACTCTCAGAAAAACAGCTTTCCCACAATGACTCTCCTTTTCCCACCTAATATTGCTTTAGTCTTCACCCCCCCCACCCCCCCACCCACCCACACACACACACACACACACACACACACACACACTCTTGGTCTATTCAGTGTTGTAAGCTTGGCTGAACAGGGAGGAAACCAGTATACCAGTAAAGGCTTCTGACCTCAAAGGCGATCCATCACAGAGTCCAATTCAAAGTGTCAAGTTCTTTTGTTAAACACAAAAGGTAACCAACTGAACTGGGGAGTGGGAGGAAGTATTGGACTTGTCTGGTGTAACTGTAGACGCTCAGAAGTGCTACTATTTTAGCCTTACTAGTCACCTGAGTGGACAGTGATTTACCATGAAAGAGTCACACCAGACAGATGCCTTCGCCAGAAATACACTCTGAAAGTGTCTTTTTCCGGAATTCATGTAAGAAGTTATTGTAACACCTCACCTTAAGGGACACAAAAGCTTGCTTTAATTGTCAGAAAAAATACTTTATTCTTTCATATTTACTTTTTGACAAACCAAATCTTTTAGCTTCTTTTAGAAAATAATAGCAGACTTTTTTAAGTTACGAAAACTAAAAAAAAAAAAAAAAGCTTAGTGAAAAAAGCCACCATTGATTACCTAAAAAAAAGTTACAAAAAAATTAGGATGATTAAACAATAGTAGATTGTAGAATTAAACCAAACTTATAAAACTTTTCAAAATAAGACTAATAATATTTTTATTAGTCATCTTTATTTTTTGTTCTAATTACCAGCATTACCACCAGGTAATCCCCGGAGGGGAGTGGGAAAGAGGGACAATACATGAAGCGCACTGCACCAAACAGAGGCATAAAACTACATAATAAATAAACTATCAAGAATAGAGGAGAAGTACATGATTCAAACATGTTAATAGTAAGTTGCATGCACTTTGGCACGTATAGTGATTATAATAAGAATAATAGAATATCTACATTTTTAGCATATTGATATTAATGCAATATAGTATTAATCTATGCAGGGGGAATGGGCCGCCCTGGCCTAGTTTATGAAACAATCTTTCCTCTGTGGAGAAATATGTATAATGGATGTAATCAAAAATGTAATTATTCCCCCAAAGTTCTTTACTGTGGGTAAAATATGGGGAGCAATAAGTTAAATATTCTAAGATTACTAGCTATGGGCTGGCAATAAACCTGTCCAAACAGGAACCTTATGTGGACTTTATCATCATTTTTTAAATACTAGGGTTAAATAAACTATTTAATAAGTTTGACAAAAATTTATAGCAAAATTAACACCTAAATTTTAATGGAATCCTTCTACCTAAGTAAACATTTTCACACCTTTTTTATTTTACGGAAATATCTGACTGCTGCATTTATATTTTAAAAACTTCCCTGTAAATCACCTACCATCAATTCTGAATGCTTCATTGAGTTTTTTGATGAATGGACATTCTTATTAAAAAATCAAAGTAAAAAAGAAAAAAACAACAATTGCCTTGATTTACCTGATCAACATGATCAGACTGCAATGTTTCTGCTTTATTACATGTAATGAACATAATAAAATGCCTTGAAGAAAGGCTGTAAGGGGATCACAGTGAACTGGAGGACCAGAGCAAGGCGGGTCACTGCTCGGTGGAATTTCAAACTCATTCATCACTTCATGAGATGCAAGCACGAATAAAAAGACTCTCAAAATGACAGACTGCTTCGAGTCCACAAGGGGAAAAAAAGGCATGTGGACACACTGTTACTGATTAGTGTGGAAATGTCTGAAGGAACCGCAGCAGATGAGATATGACAGGCCAGAGTAGCAAAGTAACCAAGAGCACGAAAACCGATTGATGTGACAGACTGCAAAGCATCAGGTGCAATAGATAAAATTATTGGGGTTTTTTTCTCTCTCTTCTCTCTGCATCACAAATACAAGCTTGCAGAATCTGAGGTATTTGTCATAAAAAGTAAAATGGACTTTGAGATAATCCTTTATGATTGTTGTTTTTGGCCTGGTCAGTTGGAAGGAGTTTCCCGTGGGATCACCTTGTTCTGACACGTTATATTAGCTCCAGTCTCCTCATGGTATTCACTTTTTGATCATTATTAAGTAATCTGTAAATGTTTCCAAATGTACCATTGCCTGTTTGTTCAGAAGGCAACAGGAGAAAAGAAGCATAGGAGCTGTGAAATCTGGATTTGGAACACAAACTGAATTCCCACCTTGAATTCAGAATCTAAAAACCCTCCCAAATATGCAAAACACATAGTCATTTATAAAACATGGGGCTATTATTTCAAGGAAGAAAAAAAATCAGACTTTAGATGTTCAGTGTTTCCATGACAGATTAGAGTGGCATCATTTGCAACATTTCATGTCTTATTGCATCAAAAGGGCTTGCAGTTGAAGTTCACTGGGATGCCGACTGCATGGCTATGTCAGGAAAACACATTTATATATAAAATACTGCAGGTCAGAAGTCCAGATCTCAAGACTTCTCTGAAACTAGGATAGTGCTCGATGTTGGGACTTTTGTATCTCGTCAAAATTTTACATTACTTCTCAGTCTTAGAAGAACTTCAGAATTTCGTTTCTGTTACAAGAGTAATTTGAACAAAACGTTTTAAATCTCACTAAGGCTTTCAAGGCGGATATCAGCAGTTAGAGACACTGTCTGACACACTGTGTGAAGCCCAGCTTCAGCCTCTAATAATACATGTGATTAAAGTCCGTGTTGGTTTATTTTTTCAAGCCTTACTCGTGGATCTCATCTTCCAGACATTGACATCACGACTGACCACCCACAACTGTGTGGGTCGGCCTAGTTTGAGTCTGCCTTTGATTCTGCATCATTCTGGAATTTGTTTATGTTCCTAACAGGATTTGGGGTTCCCCAATGATCAGACCCAGCAACATGTCAGTCATGCCTTGCTCAGGAGGCGGAGCAAAAAGACTGAAACTCCATGCATGGGATTCAGAAAGAAGATGACATTATGCGAGTGAGCGCCTTGCTCTCTAGTGGACCATGTCTGGCAGATGTGAGCTGGCAGCCGGATGAAGAGTCTCATTCTGCAGGTGGCTAACCACCGCAGCAACAGGCCAAGAGGAAGCATGTCTGCTTCCAGGAAAGTACTTGTTTGGATGTTCAAAGAAAAACACATTTGTTGAGAGTTGTGCTGATTCAAATGTAGACAGCTGTGGATGTTTTTATTACTGGAATTTTTCTGGAACAGATTTATAAGGAAATATCTGTGTCCAACTTTGAGACAATTGCCTTCGTTTTTTTCATAGTAAAACCTTTGTTTTCTGAACAAGAAAAAAAAAACGTTGTTCAGATTTCAGTTGTGCCCGTCGTAAAAGATGAGATAAACAGTTTTTCCTTTCAGTGACGGACATCTCAACTCAACAGAAATAAATTTGTGAAAATTGAGAATGGGATTTTATGTGTCCAAAGACAGAAATGTGGACATTTTTCCATTTTATTTCTGCTCCATATCTCCTCCAACTTTCATAAGAATCTCTTTTTCAGGATTTTTTAAACTTTTGCTTAGTTAAATGTTGCTCTGTGTTCTTCTGCCCTTACTTACATTCAAACTGGTATAAGTTCAAAATAACGTCAATCATATAATCAAATATCTTAATTTATTTCAATTAATACATACATCTTTTTAAAGGACTTGGCACAGTATATATGCGATCAGACAGACACACAAACACAAAAATAACCTATAAACAATTTTTTTGTCAGGTTCTTGCTTGTGGATGAACAAACAGCAAACAGTCTGAACATCTTTGCAGCTGCAGTGAAAACACCAGCATGCTTTTGGTTTTAATCGTTCATAAGAAGAAAAAAAACCCATTTTATTCTGTATTGCAAAAACATACAATTTCTGCTTTGGATTAAGACCTGTTGAGCTATTTTCTGATGGATGGACTCCCCTGTTTTCTGATCCAAGCTTCTTTCAGTGTCAGATATAGAGATTTTGAAGGGTTTCTGCACTTTGGTATACAATCCTCCAAATGTAAAAACTGTAAACTCATGTTTCGCTTTTTCTTTGTCTTTGTTTTAAACCCTTTGTTTTCCACTACAACTAATAGTATGTGAATTTGGTAGGGTTTTCGGATTAAATACAAGTTCTTTGTTGTGTGATTAAAGTAAACTTTGACTTGATATAATTTAATGCATCTGTTCCTCTATATGTGCCTAAATTTAATTGCAATTGTGCCTAATTAAAAAAACAAGTTTATGGTTCTTTTAATATGTCTCCTCTGTCATTGTAAGTACAATACAATAAAGCAGTTCGGTTTCAGCTTGTGTATTTATTTAGAAGAAACACACCAGAAATTGTAAAAAAGTCTGAAAAGTTTTTTTTCCAAAAAATGTTTCACACATTTGCAGAGCATTGCTGACAACAAATGTCTTACCTGCTTATTGACACATTTCATGATTACAAAAACTAGCCTCAATCTTCTGTTTTCAAATGTAAAGACCCACTCCAATACAAATAGGGTTTTTGGGTGTTTTTAACATGTTCTTGCAGAATTTTCTCATGATGAAGGACAAAAATGTAAAGAAGATTAAAACTGCATTTCTGCGTATTTCTTTATTCAAACTGAGGTGAATCAGGAGAGGCATGTAGTTGTTAGGTACAACCATCGCCCGCAAGCTGCCCCGCTCTGTTACTCGCCATTTTTGTTGCCTCGGTAATGGGAGAGAGTGTACACAGAGGGATGATGGGAGATGAAAGGAGGCTCACTCTGCGTCAACAGTCCCGCCTACAACTTAGAGGGGAATCTTGAAAGAATCTCTGCCGCTCTGAAAATTATGTCCTAGAAAACTACAAAGGTTTTTTTTTTTTCATTTTGATAAAAAACAACATAATCATAATTATAAGACCACTGGGAATGCTTTGAAAATAGATCAAAAAATGATCAGAGTGGGACTTTGAGAGGCCAAATGTTGCAGTTCCTCAAAAGTCCACTGGGTTTCAGAAGGTTTCAATATGGTAAAAAAAACAAAATTCAAAAAGAGAATAAAAAATGAGTTAACAAAAGTTTCATTAATTTATGAGGGGATTTTGTTCAAATCAGTTGTTTTTGTTTTATTTGAGCTGATATTTGTACATCCCCTTTTTTATATTAATAATTTATTGATTGGCAGGTTGATGTACCAATGAAAAGACTTAACATCACTACATTTTTCTTGTCCCATCCAAACAACCATTTTTGGGTACTTGTTGTCCAATTGACATACACACCCTGCTTTAGGCTGAAGATAACAAATCTAGTGAACCCATTTTTGTTTTTACTTTCAAATACAGAAACATTAAATTTAAACTTATTCATCGTAATCACGTCACTCTTACTTTAATATTTCCAAAAGCATACTTTCAAAACTAAGTAAAACTGGTGCTTTAAAAGCGTCAACAGGAAACATACAGTAAAATAAAAACATGAAAAATGCCACAAATTCTACTATTTTCAACTATTTTCTAACCTGAGAGTACCGAAAAATTCAAAAACCCAATACACAAATAAAAAGGGAAAACCTGCTTTTGAGCAAATCAGAAATTACAAGTCCACTCATGACTTATTGTTGAGGTTGTAAAAGAGTTACGTACCTTTTAGTGAGTGTGGACGGTGAAACTTAAACCGCCGAAAGAACAAAATTCATTGTCTGATTCACACATCTAAGGCCGAATCCGAATTCGGTGACGCTTTCTTTTACAGTACAGTACTTACAATGTGTCTACTCGGTATTTACATGGTCGTTGCCATGTGTTTTATGCTAATGCAAATTGTAGGTGCAAATAATATTTATAAAGAAGAAATACACACAGGCATTGCCTATTAAAACATTACTTTTGTAATTCTTTGATTCTTGCAAAGTAGATTTTTTTTATGGCAATTTTGATTTTTCCTTTATTTTCTTTGTTGTTGTTTTTGTTTAATGTAACTAAAATATACTTTGTACTTCATCAAAAAAGTGAAGTTGTGAATAATATATCATGTTTATAAATGAGGATAATTGATTGATTTCCAGCATTGCAGTCAAAATAATAAAGAATTCATAGAGATTTATCAAACTCATTACAGAAATGATTAAATAACTAAAATATGCTTTGTACTTCATCAAAGTCATTATGGTTTTTACGTTCATTTGAGCTTATATTTTGATTTTTACAAACCCGGAAGAAGTCCTGCTACATTACCAAACTCTGCTGAAGGAATTTCGACGGACAAAAAGCACGACCCCACATGTCGCCAGTGTAATATAGACAAAAATGCAATAGATTTGACTGCAACTATTGCAGAAGTGACTTTGGCTGGAAAAGGTAAGGATCTGGGGCCATTTCCTGTTTTCATGGTGGGTGACAAACTCATGAGCTATGCAAAGGAGTGTGAATCATTCCTGGAACAACACAAAACTCTGGAAGAAAAGATAATTAATATGAAAACAAATCTGTTCTTTGGAATGCTCCTTTTTACTTTTTTGTACTTTAAACAAATTTCATGGTGATGACACTTTGTATGCTGCAGAAGTGTATCATATTAAAGATTGTTGTTTTCACTGCTGTCTTGTTTCTCTTTAAATTTGAGACATTTTACAAGAAGGAACCAGACCAGAATATGTTTTTAGAATGGAGTTACTTCACCCGTACCAACAAGTTAGCATTGTCTCATTTGGTAAGGTTAAAAGACCAAGTGTGTATGTACACTGTATGGGAAGGTAATACGTGAACATACCCAGCATTTACTACTGAAAGTACCATGTAATAGAGTGGAAATAGGGCTGATTTTCTTTTATAGTCCAGTTTCATTGTACTTAAGGGGAAGGTACCAAGTACTATTCAAGTGAATATACCCTGTATTTAGTAATGAAAGTCCCATGTAGTTGAGTGGAAATAGGGCTAACTTTCTTTTAAAGTCCAGTTTCATTGTACTTAAGGAGTAGTTTCTGGGGTAAATTCCTGGTAAATACCATGAAACATACAACAAGTGCAGACTTAAATTCAAGGTACTTTATCTGTACTTAACTTGTTCTTACATGTGGTAAGTACCACAAAAGACACTGTTGCACAATATGTACATACCCAGTAAGTATATCATAAATACCCAGTATGTACCATATAAGTATGAACCAAATAGTACCACATAAATACACAGCAAGTACAATGTAAGGACCAAGTAGACACATAAAAGTTCCATGTAGAAACCCAGTAAGTCCCATGAAAAGTACCATGTAAATACCTTTTAAGTACCCAGTAAATTCCATAAAAAGTACCATGTAAACACCCTGTTAGTACCCAGTAAATTCGATTAAAAAGTACCATGTAAATACCCTGTAAGTACCCAGTAATTACACTATAAGTACCAAGTAAATACCACTTAAGTACACTGTAAGTACTGTACTGTAAAAGAAAAAGTTATCCCGAATTCTTCCCCTGCTGCTACGGGTTCTCCCTAGGGGTGGGGTTGTCTGAAATAGTTTATTAATGGCTAACCCTCAAGGCGGAGGGTTAACCGAGCCCTCCGCCGCGAAGGTGCTGTGCCGTGGAGGAGAAATGCCTTTCTACACTTGGGTGTGCTCTGATGCACAGAAGTTTAAATTTAATTGTAAGTAATGACTTTTTGTTTTAGCATGAACTTTTTAAAATTATGAAACCAACGTTTCTATGTATTTGCAAGCCCTAGTAGCTCTGCACTAACGTAGCTAACCCCTGACTATTGATGACATCATCGAGAGGGAGTAACTCTATTTTTCCATACCTCTCCTTTTGGAGGGCTAAAATTTAGGAGTAGGTACAGGCCGTAGGGGTATGGGAAGAATTTGGATTCGGCTAACAGATTCCACTCTCCACAATGGAGATGTCCTCCAGCTCACATCAGGATCCCTTCTGCTGTGTCAATTTAATCAAAAGTCCAGCACTGCTTTCAAAACCTCTTTTCACTGCACATTCCAGGAAGATCAACTGAAGGCTGCAGCCAGCGGTGAGCACGGCTCAGTTTAAAGGACATGCTGGCAGATAATTGTTCCTATCCTCCCATTTCCACGGAAGATGGATTAGCCCATTTCCGAAGACTCGGACCTTCAGATGGGAGTATGAATGCGCCCTATTGCTGCCTTGAACCGACTCAGATTATTTAATCGATAGCAGTGACCCCTCACTGGCGGAGTGCTGACCACATGAAAGCATCAAACACTCTGGGATGCAGATGCCCAGAAGGCCATTAATGCTTCTAAATCAAACTGTGCCCTCTCTGCCTGGGGCTGTGGAAAACAGTGCAGAGCACTGTCACTGCTCCGCCTGATATTTGAAGTCGTCTTTAAAGATGTGACTCCTTGTCCCCTTTTTTCTTTCCAGCAGAAAAGACAAGCTTCATGGAGGATCATATGGGAAAATAGGGTCATAAATATGAGCATCAAAAGACAATAAAGCGCAGGTATTACACCGAACAATACTTGAAAGCAATCATTTGCTATTTATGTTTTAATTCTGAGATTGCCTGGATCTGAGAGGATTTAACACAATTGTGCTAAGGTTTGCATTCAAATAAATTTCTGTCTTTGGCTCACATGCTCATGAACCATGAATAACAGGCTCCAGGTAAAGTTTTAACAGAACCCCAGAGACAGGAGCCAGAGTTTGGCAACCCACAACCGCTCCCCGAAAAGAGATTTATGATCTGATCAGCATGGGCTATAAATACCATATTCTCACGATAAACTGCGATTTTCTAAATATTTCATTGAATCAATATGGTAAACCAGAAAATTAGATAATACTGACTGTGGATATGAAATGGCACGCCTGGACCTCAGCTATGCGTCGACAGGACAGATAAAAATGTACACTTAATTGTTGCCGCTGAGATCCCATGAGGAGTGTTGATTAGTTCTGACAGTAATAGTGTTTTAATTGGAACCAGCCTCGGCCAAATACATGAGAGCCCGTTAGTGTACATGCTATGTCTAGTGCGGGCGTGCTTTCTGCAGTTTACCTCAAAGTGCTGCTTTAAAATGTCTGCAGTAATTACAGCCGCATACAACTGTTGGCTCGTAACTCCAGGACCTGTCTGCAGACGTTGAGTAACACTGTTTCCTGGTTTCTGGCGTGAAGCTGATAGCTATATCAGTGTGTCAACAAGTTTTAGGACAAGAGTTACACAATGTGCTTTATAAGTGGGCAAAGTGTTTGCAGAAGTCTAAGCTTGAAAGTCTTGGAATCTAACTTTACTTTAAAGTTTGTTTGTTATTTTATTTATTTAAATATATACATTTAAATCAACTACATGTACTTTTCTAAAACAAATGGGCATGTCTGTTTGTCAGAAAATAGTAGGCTACTGCAGCTCTCCCTGTTGGTGTCAAAAAAACAGATTTCAAGTTTTTCCCACTTAAATATCCTTTCTTTGTCAATTTATTTGACAAATATTAAATAAATATTTGGTCATTGTCTTGCCTATCGTTGTGGCCACCCGGCCACATGTCACTGAATTTTGTTTTATTTTTAATTTGATTTAAAACTTTAAATCAAATATTGGAAGAGTGAAAAAATTTCCAGACCCATCTCAAAGAAAATTCTGGTTTTGGTGTTTTTTCACATATTCTTATGTCATTTTCTCATGATGGATGGCATATATTAGGAAAGTTAATCTTAAAATTGCATTTCTGGGTATTACTTTATTTAAAACCCTTGTGCTATCTTAGATGACCCCACCCTTACATTGACGTGTTCTCCCTACCATGACAAAGGTGGATAAAGGTGGACAGATTTCATGTAATCCATGGACACCAGTGAAGATCACAAATCATCGAAGAAAAAAGGTTCAGAGCACTGTCTAGTGGGTCTAGATGACCCAACTCCCAACGTTAAAGTGCCTAGGATAGCACAAGGGTTACACCGTTGTAGTTCAGGAGCAGACGATAAAATGCTGTTTAAAAAAAGTTGTAGCAGTGACATAGGTGATTCAGTTGATGGCCCACAAGCTCCCTGCAGACAAATACATCCATGAACGTCTTTGTTTTTCTCGTCTGACCTGGAATCTGACTCAAAACTCCAATACTGCTCGCCACTTTTGTTGCCCCAGTAATGTTAGGTTGGGTTGTGAGGGACTGTAAGCTAGCGGGAGAGCTTGTAAAAATAATGAATGGTGGGAAGTTGGAGCGGCCTTACCAACATGGGCAAATTTCTAATGAACCACTGCCGCTCTACAGAAATATGTCCTAGAAAACAATTCAGTTATTTTTATGGCTAAAAACAGTATAATCACAATTTTAAAAATCCGTTGGGAACTTTTTGACAATAAATCAAAAGATGATTAGAATGGGACTTTAAAGAATTGGGACTAAAAATCTCTTTTTTATCATTTTGATTTGATGAAGGCAATTAATTGCCTTATTTTGATAACAACTGTATGTCTCTCTTGTTCACATGTCATTTAGTTTACTGTAGGCTGCACACAGAAAAGAAACACATGAGCTTCTCTGGCCTCCTCACACCCGCTGCTTATCCATTCCAGGATTCCAATTTAAATTTTAAATCATTGTGAATCAGAGGAGCAGGAAAACAAATTTCATTTGAAAAATAACTTATTTGTGACAAAGAAAATATGCGAGGCAGTCCTCAAGCACCTTGCTCTGCCTCCATTCTGATTCATCCACTTGTAGATTAGATCCACTTATGTCTTTGTTTTCTTAGTCCGAGCTGGCATCTGGTTCAAATCTGTACGGCTGGATAGCTCAGATATTGCCATTTTTGTTGCACTGGTAAAGATATAGGTTGGGGGTGTGAGGGGCTGTAAGCAAGCGGGAGAGCATGTGGACAGGTGACGGGAAAGGGGAGTGGGGGGGTTTTTCGCCAAAGGTTCTGCCAACAACTCAGAGACAAATTTCTAATGGACTGGTGTCACTCTGTGTCCTAGAAAACAAATTCGATTTTTAAAATGTTGGTTAAAAAAGGCCTTTACAAGACTACTGGGAATGCTTTTACAATCAAAAGATGGTCAGGGTGGGTCTTTAAATTGTAGGTTTTTTTTGGATTGTAACAACAAAAGCCTGAATGCTGAACTTTTGCAATAAATTTTCAGTTTTGCATGTTTGGACTGTGTGTAGGAATCTGCTCCATTCACATTTGTAGTTATCCTGTTACCACCTCGCTACTAAATGATCAGGAATCACTCAGGTATTCTCTGCATCAAAGACTCTGGTAAAACTACATTCTCTAACTTTTGTTCTCTCATTTCTTCTGTCTAAACCAAGTTTTACACAACACTTAGTTATTCTAATGTGTTCAAATAAAGGTATGGATCAAAGAGAGTATTCGTTTTAGTATGCACTGAGGTTTCAAGTTATCTTCTTCTAACCCTGATCCTGTTCAACTAAACACAACATGAGAATTGTAAGACTCTCTCCTGTAGGCGTCAATCTGACTTGGGCCTGTCCATCCTGGAAAAGTACTTCTTTGTTGTTTCTCCAAGCCGCTGTGGTTACATCAGCTTTACGTGTTAACTTGCTATCAGTGTTACTTTGTTGGCCAGGATTAAATGGCAGGACTACAATGCTCCATTGTGCTTAAACCTGTGATGTTGGTGCACATCGAGGTAACAGAGGTGGACCTCGGAAACACAATGTTCTCTGCAGCTCCTTCTTGTTTGATCTCGGCGCTGAAAGTTTGGCAGACAATTCTTGTAAGATAATAATTCAAAGGGTGTAAAAAAAGAAAATAGTAAGTATTTTACTGCAAAAAAATAGTTTGTCGTTGGGTTTCATGAGAATCATCATTACATTTTTACAACAGCATTTTGAACTGCAACTTAGTCTAGTAACATCTATAAGTGAGTCAAATGAGATATAAAAAAAAGATTCTTGCTTTTTATCAAGTAATTAAATTACAATTAAACCTAGAATTTCTAATGTAAAATTGTGGGGAAAAAACTATGTAAATGTTCAAAAATAATGTTGGGAAATGACTATTTTTCTTTTAATGCATTTTTAAGACAAAAAAACGCACATTTGCTCTCTACAACTTTTTTGAATTAAATTGATACTTTATTTATCTCCTTAATGGGGAAATTCTTCTCACTGCTCACTGCTCCTCCCATCCCTTGGGGGAGCGGTGAGCTGCAGACTAGCCACACTCAGGGGAGCGACAGCTGGCTGGGGATAGCGGGGATTGATCCACCAACACTTTGGTTGTTGAACAACCTGCTCTACCGCCTGAGCTAGAATGCTGCCCTATCTTTTTAAATTTTTTTTTTGCTACGTGTTCCTGATTTACAAATGTTGGTGGAGATGCGCTAAAGCTAATAAAACTCGAAAATCGAATTAAGTCAAGTTGCGTTGCATCGCATCACAGTGGCATCTCAACATGACTGCAACCAATTAAGGCGCTGTGGCTCTTATTACTCATTTTATCGAATTCTTATGTGTCTTTTATATATCTTATTCCTTGTTATAAATGTATGCTGCTCTTTTTAAAAAAACAAAACATTTTTGTTATTAATTTTAAACTTTTCTTTCCTTTTTTTTCCAGAATGCTGGACAGCTCAGTTGGTTAAGTGAAGGACTTGCTCAGTGTTCAACTCCCAGTATGGGTCCTTGGGCAAGATCCACTACTGCCGAACTATGTAGGAAGTCTGGGTCCCTGTGTGCCGGTCCCAATTCCGGCGAAAATACAGGGTTGTGTCAGGTAAGGGCATGTAGAGGAAAAAAAAAATACTCTGCCAAACCACCCATGTGAATCTGTGAAAGCTGTCAAGCACATCCTCTGAATTTAATCAATTAAAAAGTTAAATAATGACAAACAAAACAAGTGGCATCGTAAAATAATAGCACCGATAAAAGCAAAAGCAAAACAACATAATGCTGTATATCATGCTGTGTCAAAAGCCATAACAACGAAAATCATGATTTGAATGTGCTCTAAAAAGCAGTCAGTGCACAACTATTTGTGTTTGCTCTTACCATCTATTTGTTCTAGTTAAGTTAGATCAGGGGATACCATTTTAGAATGTTTTTATCAACTTTATTTTCCAGAAATCTCACCCACCACTACATTAAATGTCAAAGCTGCTGTTTTGTTTCACGGGTAAAACAGTCTGCTACTGATGTGGCCTGGTACAAACAGAAGTTCCAGCTCTTTTCAACAACTGTTCAAAGTAAAAAAAAAAGAGATACAACTGAATTCCAGGAAATGATTTTTATTTTTAAAGACAGTTTTTGCAATGATGCATCCATCCTAACACCACAGGCATGTGCAACTTCATGTCAGATGCTTTGGCATTTAGTCATGGAACGCTGCGATTTAATGGCTGGTGTTAAAATAGTTCTGGTTTGGACAAGTGTCAAGGTAATCATCTCGAGCCCACATGATTCGACTTGACCACCAATAAACTCCCCGTAAGGGAAGTCTATTGTTCTTAGACAGACAGTTTAAAACACCAACCACTCATTTAACATTTTACTTTTTGCCTCAGAATTTTAAACAAGACATACTCAGATGCCTCAAAAGCAAGAATCTGTTTGTCTCTCATTTCCGGTCATTCCAATGTAAAATAATAAGGTGTAACTACCAAGCTTAATTTTAAGAATGACATGAAGTCCAGTCAATCAAAACATAAGAACTTGATATTTAGTGGTATTATTTAAAAGTGATGTAAATGTTACTAATAGGGAAAAAAATCAAAACGTGACATACCTGACCTTACAGTTTCTTATTGTAACTGTGACAAAACAGCAGACAAAACCCTGTTGTCTGTTTTTCCGTCAAAGCCCAGTGTTGCAGTTCATGCTCAGTGGCGTAACAATGAATTATGGGGCCCTTAAAGGGCTGTTATTTCTCCAGACACCCACTTGTTTTAATAAAATGATCCTCCAGGAATTTCTCTCCAGCTGTGGGCCTTTCCATTGTCATAACCTTTCATCTTTCTTCCATCTGCAGTTACCTGGAGTCTAAGGACCTGACCTATGGACACCTGCTGGGCTGCAGAGATGTGTTTGACGTTCATAAATCACAGAGTGACTGCTTTATACTGTTATTTTTCCTGGTCCTCGCTGTTTTTAGGGGTTTGATGTGACCGGACCATATTCATGGGGGTACGACTTTAAGCTGGAGAAACTCATTTGTCTTAGTTTCACATAGAAATTCCTTTAAAGAGAGGAACAAGATGGTGCATGTTATTTTTGTGTGCTTCCTGCAAGACAAAGTTACACAAATCAATCAGACTTTATTTATGGAGCACTTTGAAAGAGCCACTCCTGGACTAATGCGCTCCCCGTAAAAGGTAAGAATAAAATCACTTACGAGCAACAAACGCAACTCTTAAAAAAAACAGGAATAATCTTTAAAAATGTTACAAAATGCTTGATCTAAGCAGCAACAAACCCTTACTATAAATGAGAACCCTTTACAATTTGACACACCTGGTTAAGTAAAGGATTTTATCAAAAGTCAGTAACAAAAATGTTTGGAAAGAGTATCCAGGAGATTGCACAAAGAAAAGACAACAACGCTGCTCATCCTATAAATGCATGATGCTGACAAATGACCTCTGTTGAGTGACGTCTGTGCCTTTTTATCAAACCAATTGATCTGTACTGTCCTTCATCCTTATATATGACTTGTTTAGAGCAAATAAATAACTTTTATGTGTTACATTTTGCAGATTACCAACCACATGTAACCAACAAAAGTTAGAAGAACATGGAAATTGACAATTAAAACTAATTTTTTCATTGATTATTTTCTGTATTTCCTTAGGCTGAGATGTTGTCAAACCAATGTTACTCTAAAAGCTGTTGATAATTTTGCCCTGTCCTGGTGCAACATCAGACTGCGACAAATTCAGGATTTTTACTCAGAATTTGAGATTTCCATAGAAATTTGCTGAATGCATAAAACCCACTAAAGAAAACAAACATGGTGGTGCCAAACAGATTTGCAATGATCAGTCCATTTGATCAGTGTTATTAAGAAGGAAGTATTGGCTGAATATTTAGTGTTTTTATCTAATGATTGAAGGGGGGTCTAAGGGCAGGGATGTCCAGTTTGGCTTAGTCAGTTTGTTAGTTCAATTTAGTACTCTCCTACTGAATTCTATGGATTCATGATCCTTTTGATTTTATGTTTAACTTTTTCAATCACCGATACGAAGCCCATCGAGACGACTGTTGTTGTGAATTTGGGCTATACAAATAAAATTAAATTGAATTGAATTGAATTAAATGTTTTAGAATACAGTTAACTGTAGTAACTGAGCAACATTTTCTCACTTGTTTTTATTGGACAGTAAAAAATCATTTGGAATGATGATTTTCTCCTTGTTTTTTTGTAAGAAATGTTTTAAAATAAAATATTTCTTCAATCCAGTCATTCCAAAAGAAAAAGGGAAAATAAAGCTTCCCATACGTGATGGCCTTCCAAGAAAGTAGAAACTAAAATACAAGGTGAAAAGATTTGCCGATGACGCCTTGTCAGACATGTGCACGCAAAGAGGAGACCAATGACAAGACTCAAAGTGTGACTCAATAGGAGCCAACAAGTTCTGTGATCGTTTGTTTACAAATTAATCCCAGACGCAGAGCAGATAAATACATATATTACAATAGTTGACCAGGCTTGACAAACAGATTCTGCCCTGATGCAGAAATACACAACAAATGAAACACCAGAACTTCTGTGATATGAAGTGACCCCTCTCAGTACAAGCATGGTTACAGAGGAAGGGTTTGGCTTCATGGAGGTGTGCTATTCACAAGATATTTCAGCCCTGCTAAAGTCAAAAACTTTGATTTTGTCCAAACGAAATGACCCTGGATGTATGAATGTTTGTGAGACAATCCAAAACAATCTCTCCAAACTCTGTTTTTTTCATAACAACAATAATAATAGTACATTTTACTTACAAGACGCCTTTCTGAGCACTTAAGGTTGCCGTAAAACATATATACGGTATATAAAATACAATAAACAGTTAAAACAACAGCAATTTAAATCCTTTAAATACAAAGGATGCTTCTGGAACAGACTTGAGTTTTTATCGACATGCGATCATGTTTCCTTCGTCCATGTGCACTATATTTGTTGTGATGTTTCTGACAGGACTTGCATGCTCCAGAGGTGTTCCTGAAATCGGGACAGGCATGTTGATCCACTCCCAGCAGGCAGCTGGGATGCACATTGGTCTAGTCACCACTTACATGCAGTGGGCGTTTGGTTAGAATTAGGCTTTGAGAAAGGGAAGAAAGTGTTTGCGGTCAGGCTCACAAAGAGCATCCATCCATGGTGAACAGCACAGAACAAAATGTACTTTATTGCCTGTAAATAACATTCAAATTACTTCCTTAAAGCAGCTGCTCATCCTGTGCTTGAAGTAGAAGAATATATGCTACATTCCACCTGACAGGTTTTGCTGCAGTTTCTCAAAAAAAAAAAAACTGAACTGCAGACCTGTTTTCTCTCAGGACTAAAACTGAGCTATCAAATTCAGAAATGTTTCAGCTTCAGTTCTCATTTGAAGCAGACGAACAGGGGGGCAAACTCTCATGAATTGGCCCCTTACACGCTGGCATCTGAACACACCACATCATAAAGTAATGACCCCCCTCAGGACACATACTTGATACCGGCTGCATGCACATTTCCTTCTCTGTGCTCTCAGGATGTTTTCCAATAAGAGAGTTCGTCAACAGAATCCAAGTGTTGCACAATTCATTTGCAAGGCTAGAGTTTATTCTTAGGTGGATGTTCACTTATGTTCTTTTTACGTAATGAGTTTTTCTGAGGAACTGGCAAAGGCGCACTTAAACTTTTGGCCAGGTTCAACAAATGTGCTGCAGCAGTTGAAACCGTCTTTTAGAAACTTTAGTAACAAAACATTTCATCTAAAACTGTAAATTATGGGGTTCAGTTCTTTTAGTTTCTTTTTTGCATCTCCTGTCCCTGTTTGTCTCTTCTCTTCATGACACATGGAAGCCTCTAAAATAAGCAATTCATGAACATTGTTCCAAAAAGAAGAAAGGTAATTTGCAAATCCAATCAACAAAATTAACCTATTTTTTTTCAGAATTTTGAAATAATCTTACATTGTTTCACAAAAATTTTGTAGCAATTTTTATTCAAACGTTATCTGCTTTGTCACATGTTCATTTGTCTGTATCAGTATTTCGGCGGAGCATCTCTTTGTACACAGCAAGAAAAAAGCGACGGCTTATCAGCTTTAGATAAGTGATCTTTTGGAAGTGTTTGCTAGGAAACGGTGGCAAAACCCAGGAAGAAGCAGATCTCACATTGTTCGAAGTTTTATGGTTAAAAATAGAGAATCTTGGGAATTTGTGTCACCATTTTTTTAAAACCTCGTTGAGATTCCATCCTAATATTCCTTTCCTAGAATCAGAGATTCAACAATTTCTGCGGAGTCAACAAGTAATGGAAAAGTGCTGCCGGAGTATGTGCGGTGTGTCAGCTGGGATTCCTGCGTGTTTTTTTGTTTTGTTTGTTTTTTTGACCTGAGAGGACTTGTGAAGGTGGCTCAGCGTGACATTGCAGCAAGTGGAGGGTTAAATCTGCGTTCCTCCATAAAACCCATGGAAAAATAATGAATCACTGTGCAGCTTAGTAAAGCATTCCCTTTATCTGTGCACCACGATCTACTCAGACATTTATGTCAGCTCCAGAGCAAAAGGTTCAAAAGGAAAGGACTACAAAAGTAATCTGGTTCTGTTTCGCTGTACTCTAATTTGTTAAGCGATCCACTGTTAGATGGGTTCAGCTTGACAGTTGTGGAGAAAAAAAATAAAATCAAACTTTTACAGAGATAATTTATCATCTCGTTGGTGGTTGCTCATGTGGGGCGGGGGGCTTTGTGTCTGTGCTTGTGTACGATGTGGCTTCTCCTGTTCCACACATTGTTTCCAGAAGGGAGGATAAGGCCCAAAGTAATTACTGCAATTTATGATCAAAGCTGGAACAATGTCCAAGACAAATACAAGCGTGGCATCGGGTAGCAGCACATCTGAAGACGCGGGGAGAACTTGAGATCGCCTGAGTAAGAAGTGCCAGTGAATGGCTGAAACCACATCACTGTGTTTGTTTGTGAGGAAGAAGCGGCTGGAAGTTAATCACAGGTGCTCATTACGCCCCATGTACAAACTGACCTCATGGGTTCTTAGTGAACTAAGATGCGGAATGCTGAGAAATGAAAGGGATTGGTTTGGGCTCAGTTTCCTGTAGTCATATTTTTTTTCTTCAAATATATATATATTTTTGATCATTTTGCCACTTTACTGTACATTTGACCATTAAAACCTTCTGAATATTTACTTTATCGCTACACAGATCAGGAGAAGCTTGTGCCATTTCTGTGCTAAATGATGCAGAACTCACTAGAAAGCATTTTTATGGCATCAACAAAGCTGTTTCGCCTGATTTCAGAAGGTAAACGGACAAGAAAAACACAGTTGTGCTTATTATTTTTCTTTATGGTAAAACTGCAAAGTCTTCCCTTTGGACCAAAATAGCTATTCTATGTTCTGTCGTGAGATGGGGCTGAGAAAAGGCCTCAACTTTGGTTTCTTCCCAGCAGTAGGTGGTCCTGGTTAACTTTTTAGGGATAAATCATTTCATAGAATTTTCTCCAACAGAAAAAAAAGCAGATGTGTTGATCTGTGTTTAGCACACACCACAACTAAACAGAGAATATTATATATACAGAGTTCATGCAAAGTTATCGTTGCTGTTACGGCTGCTTTCTTGGTTTGTGTACTTTTAGGGAATCAACCAGTTATTTGAATATTTGAAGATCCGCTTCAATAAAAATTGTGTTTATGGTATTTTTAGCATATTCTTACTGCATTTAGCATACTCTTGCTGCATTTTCTCATGACGGAGATAAAAACTGTTGTTCTCAGTATTTCTTTATTCAAATTGTTGGGAATCAGGAGCAGATGATGATAAAAAAGGCCGAAAATGATGTGACGTAAAATACAAGTATCATCCAAGTAATGTTATCTTGGGGTTGTGAGGCGTAGTAAGCTAGCAGGAGAGGGCGTAAACAAAGGGATGATGGGATGATTACTCCGTACCAACAGTCCCGCCCACAACTCAGAGGCAAATTTTAATGAACTCCTGATGCTCTGCAGAAACTATGTCCTAGAAAACGACACAGGTTTTTTTATTTTACCTAAAAAACAACATAGTTGTAATTAAAAGACCACTGGGAACGCTTTCAAAAGAGATCAAAAGATGATCAGAGTGGGACTTTGAGCAAAGAATCTCATTTAGGTGGCCTGAAGATGGCAAGGACTCCAGAAATCAGCAGCTAAGGTCCAAAGAAAGGCTTAAAGACGTTTGCTAAAAAAAACCTTTATCCCTTGTGCTATCCTATGGGGTCAAGATGACCATTGACGTGTTCTCCCTACCAAGACAAAGGTGGATAAAGGTGGACAGATTTCATGTAATCCATGGACACCAGTGAAGATCACAAATCATTGAAGATAAAAGGTTCAGAGCACTGTCTAGTGGGTCTAGATGACCCAACTCCCAATGTTAAAGTGCCTAGGATAGCACAAGGGTCAATTGGAAATAAAAGAAAGTCCTGCTCCTTGGATTAAACAAAAATAATAATAATTTAGGTCATAAAATGTTCACATTTTTTTGCTCAGTATCTCCCACATCTACAAATCGAGGACACATAATGAAAAAGTCAATCACTGGATGTTTAACATGAGACCTGTGAGCTTTTTTTCCCTCCACAGATGAGTTTCTGATACAACACACTGTCAACAGAATGGGAAACTTTGAAACTGAGACTGCTACCGAGCTCCTGAAATGTCTCTCAGTTTGCCTAAGGAGCCCGTTGTCCTGCAGTTGTACCCCACTAAACCTGCCTTCAACTGTACGTGAACCTCTGACCGCAAATATACACCGCCGAGTCCTCCAAGTGGTGACAAGTAAAGATATACAGTTTCCTTTTTCAGACACCCTCACTCTGTATGAAGCGCAGAATTCGTATTAATTTGCTATGAGGTTGGGAAACTGATGCTTTTTCTTTGATGTGTGCACGACTCCACTTTTGATGCACGACCCCTTCATGCTGGGCTTTCGTCTCATAAGTTAATGTCTCAGAGGCTGTCCGGCCTCATCCATAAACGCCGGCTTGACTGCGCCATAAATGGGAATGATTTATCCAGCCCCTGTAAACTTGGAGTAATGAACTGTTGCATGAAGCTTCCTGCACTGCAGCTGTTTGAGTCAAAATGAACATATCCGGAAAGTTCCCCCTTGTCCCTCCAAGGGAGTCCACATTTGGGTCTGTGGGTCTAACGTTTAAAGATACTTTGTCATTTCCAAGTATTTGAAGTGATGAAAGTGATGAAAATTACTGCAGACTTGATGAAAAGATTCATGAATATTTAATGGCTGCAATGCAAAAAGAAAAACCAAATAAGTAGTTTTGTGACGTTCCAAAATAAAAGCATCAATTGGATTAGCCTTGTTATACCAAATCGCTCGTCAGACATCCACTAAACTCTTCATTTTGCCTTTGAAAACCCAAACTTCTTCCTGCAAATGGGCACCAACTCTGCCCCACAAATGCTAGTCAGAGCCAACACAGAGGAATGCCACTTCCCCTGAATTTTAATCATGTCCTGTGTCTTTGAATCGCATATTTCAAAGTAAAGCCTGTTTTTGTCGTGACCGGCTTTGACGGGAACCCAAAACAGATGGAAGGAAATTGGAGATAAATGCAGATGGAGTCCATGTGGGATGGGATGAGACAGTGATGATGTCAATAAAGGCATGATGCTTGCATCTATAATGGTGCACAGGAGCCACATACATAACTTCCTAGGCTGCATTAGGTGATGTATGGAATAAAGATTCTTCCAACTGCAGTTTGATGTCATTGCATTGATGTCTTCTAGCAGCTTTTCGAATCAACCAAATTTTGTTATTTACTGAATACTTAAGTCTAACTTCTTACAGTTTCAGTTCAATCTTTTGACCTGCATAAGTGCAACAAAAGCACAACCTATGAATGATAGGAGGTGGAGTACAGACAGACCCTCCGGCCCCTGGCACCTGTAAGCTCACTCTGTGTAACACCCTCCACAGCAATTAGCCAGTGCACACAATAGCACCACCCAGAGAGCGCATATCCTTTACAGATAATTAGGTTGACATTTATGAAACATCTCTGCCAAAATCGTATCATTTTGATGTGGTACAAAAGTCTATCACATCAAAAGCATATCAGAGATTAAACACAACCTCGTAGAAAACACTTTAAAAAAACTGTTGGGAGTATTTCTGACAGAACTTTTCTCAATCCTTTATTTCCCACTTCTGCATCTGGGAGCCAGCTGTGGCTCTCTGTATACACTGTGTGAGGGGTGTTTAAGCCTGATTGAGGTCAACAGGAGGTTTGTCTAATATGACGGACAGCTGATTGACCAAATGAGAGGTCACCACGGCTTCCAGCGGGACAAAGTGACATTTTGAAGAAGGGGGATGCTGAAATGAGGGCAGCTGCAAGGACAAAGAGATGAAGAGGTGATGAAAAGTCAGAGTTTCCAGTTGTAAGAGCGGGAAGCTGCCATCCCAACAGAAGAAGAAGAAAAAAGATTTTAGTATTTACTAAATAAATTCTGGTATATACAAATACTTTATTGAGCAGTGATACAGTGAAGTTTTCTAATGGAATTGTTTAGTTTGCATGTGCAGACAAATATGAAAAAATTAGAAAACTTTTTTACCTGCAAACTCATAAAAAATGTAACACCTTAAAGCCTAAATGTATTTCCAGCTATGGAAAAAAAATCAGTTTTGTTTTCTTGCTGTCATATAGATGCTGAATTAAGATAATTTTGGAGTAGGTTCATGCATATCTGCATCAATAGGGTTACAGTGTGAAAAAATATATGTAATTACAGTATTTCTGACAAAAAAACAATTTTAATTTATTTTTTTTATCTAAAACAGTCTTAAAGTCCCAGTTTTGCAAATTGCCAACAGCAAATTAAAGATTTAACATATTCAGTTTGTCACTGGATGAAGTTAACCTATGACCCCACCCTTACATTGACGTGTTCTCCCTACCATGACAAAGGTGGATAAAGGTGGAAAGATTTCATGTAATCCATGGACACCAGTGAGGTTCACAAATTATTGAAGAAAAAAAGGTTCAGCGCACTGTCTAGTGGGTCTAGATGACCCAACTCCCAATGTTAAAGTGCCTAGGATAGCACAAGGGTTACCACAAAAAACCTTCCTAAAGACGCGTAAAAACAAAGTTTCTCACATTTTACTTCAGCATTTCAGCTCAGTTTCAGATAAACAGCTTCGTGTTCAAAGCTTTGCTTTTTTTCTAACATTAACTTACTGGATTTGGAGTTATTCCGAGTAAATAAAATTTGAGAAAAATACCACAAAAACTGAAAAAGTGAGTTATTTTTTTTTCTAAAAATTGTTTATTGGACAAGGAATAGAATTACCCCATCTCCAAACACCTAAATATATAGAATACCAGGAAAAATACAGAAAAATATTAGCAGATACAAGAAAAAAAGGTTAAATATATGACATGTAAATAGTTACATGCAGAATGAGGTTAATATGATGGAAGACAATTTGAATTAAAGAACTGACCACTACATGAACAGCTGGGACAAAACAAATAAAAACAATTAATAAAGGTTCTATTTGTTCTTTTTTAAACAAGACGTGACTGATTGTGAAGACCAAGGCACTCAACTCACACTTTTAATACTTGTGCACACATCTTTTGTCTTTTGCACAAGGAAAATACAAAGAAGCTTCTTTGTGCCGCAGGCGTGCAAAAGGTGAACTCCATTAGTAACACTTTAGATGTGGACAAAACTCAAAAGTCATTCCTGAACATTCTAGTACTGTTCAACAGTCCCGTCCATTCAGGTCATCAGGAGCTTCTTGCATCTTTGATCATTTTTGTACAATCGTTTTAAACCAGATGTTAGAAAATACAGTTTAAGTGTTAATGAAACACTAACGCCTACTTTTATAAAATGTCATGTTTGCAGCAAACCGACTTCTCTCATAGTTTTTAAATGCAGATAAATAAAACACATACAGCTAAAACGCAGTCAAGACAAAACTAAAAACAAACCAGAAGCATAGAGCAGGAAAGTGACAGATAAAAGGTTTGTGTTATAGACGTGAGTGGTCCCCTCCTTTGGAGCAGAAGCTGTTCCCATTCTTCCCGTCTTGGTCGTGCGAGGATCAGCACCTTCAGGCCTTCTCCAGTGACTTGTAGTACTCTTTCAGCACAGCCCAGGCCGACGGCGCCATGAAGCCATCCGGAGGGTTCTGTCCCTCACGAGCCAGCTTACGCATGCGGGTGCCTGAGATGAAGTCATAGTCTTGATGGCTGGAGAGGAATAAAAACAAAAAGAAAGAAAGACGATGAATAATAAATGTGGTCAACATGAACGATAGGAGGCAGCTGCTGTCTGACCATTGAATAGCAGGTTCTCACCAACAGAAAACTAGAAAAATAAATTTGAAAAATAAAGACGTCTTATCTAAAAAGAAAGGAATGAACAACTAGAAATTTAGAGAAGTTTTAACAAGAGTGAATAATGTGTTTATAACAGAAGGAACAACAGCTTTAATGTCCATTTTAGTTTTTGAAAATGGACTTCTTTTAGCTCTGAAAACGCTCCATTTCTTTTCTCTTGGCATCCGATTAAACACACAATTAATACTAATTTTCTGTCTTTCTTTTTATTGAAACACGCTATTTTTCAAAGGAAGAAAAACCATTTAGGTACCGCAAAATAAAACACCCATCTGTCAGAGTGAAGAAATTCCATTGGCTTTTATTTTCGTCACCTTCTCTTTCCTGAGTTTAACAAATGAGCCTCTGAGCTTAAAATGAAGAAAAAAAAATGTAACAAACTAAGAAAAGCTATAAGAGGATTTGCAGGCAGCAAGAAGCCAGAAACCTTTGAAATCTGTCCCCAGTGAAGCCCTTTTATGGCTTCTGAAAGTTCCCTCTCTACACTGAAGTTAATTTTGACTATAAATACGATCATAAACTGTGACTAAAAATACGTTTTTGAGTTCTCTAAAAAGTTTAGGGGAAAAAAAACAACATCCATACCACAAAAGCTGGTGAGCAGCTTGCTCTGATCTAAGCATGGACACTTCAGAGAAAGACTGAGAGGTGTTGGTGATTTAGATGCTCATCTATAACCTGCCTTGGAAGAGCCAGAAAGGCCACAAAAAATGCCATAAATTTACTCAGAATGGCGGCAAACGTCTCTGAGATGGAATTTGCTTTGTGGCAGAAGCCACAAGATAAACCGTTTCAGAGCAGAGAATGCACTTATATTCCTAAAAGTTATCCAAAAAAAAAAAAAGGGTAAAAAAACAACACCCATTGCACACTTCCATTTGGTCGGCAAATAGGAATCTACTTTGAATCTTTTGCGGTTTAAAAGACAAATGAAGAGCGATGTACGGCTGAGGGAAGGATTGTAAAGCTGTTAGTATTTTGTTTTTGGGAAACAATCTTTCTTTTAAAATCAGATAAACATATAAAATAGTTATAAATTCCCCTGCCTGATCATTTGGTTGGACTTCAAACAATATCAATAGGAGGTCTTAGTTGTCTCATTTAATAGAAAAGACAAAAAGAACTGATTCCAGTTTGGGGAAACAAAATCTTGAAGATTTGCATCATGGATAATAAAGCTAATCTTTTGATTAATCCTAATATTTCTGGTGTAACACAACTACAGTTGCATAACCCAACGTAGAGCTTTTTTTTATTAGACCTGGATAAAAAGCAAAGAAACAGTATGATTAGTCATTATACACAGTGTCTATGTGCAGACTTTAATCAACGGTAATTTCCTCAAACATCAAA
This sequence comes from Oryzias latipes, assembly GCF_053564925.1. Classification (NCBI taxonomy): domain Eukaryota; kingdom Metazoa; phylum Chordata; class Actinopteri; order Beloniformes; family Adrianichthyidae; genus Oryzias; species Oryzias latipes. The sequence goes on along the minus strand of NC_136237.1, from coordinate 27,193,564 downwards.
AGTCATACTAATCCTCAAAGCCTTTTAAGTGTATAGGAACGAAAAGCAGCTGCTGTTATTCTTGGCTCAATATTTCAACTCAGACAGCGTAAAAAAAAAATAAAAATGAATGGAGGTCTTTTCTGTAAACAATAAAAAAACAAGAGAATGCCATTTCTGTTTAGGTTGTTCAGCCTACAGTTGAAGTATTAGTGTGGGCTAAATCCATAAATAAGTTTAGAAATTAATTCTGTGCAAGCCAGCACTTCCTGCATACCTCCCCTGTATCCTATTACTTTAATAAATTACCTTCAAAACTACAGGAGACAAAAGAGTCCACTCCTCAAAACGGCCCTTCAGACTATAGAAACAGTGCTTACTTCTTGGGGTCATAAAAGTCCATGGCTCTTTTGATCTTGTTGTAAGCAGCAACCTTGAAGGGTACTATCTCAAGGCTGATGAGGCCCGGAGCCATGGTGAGGACCTTGGCTCCATGACTGGGCTCATACAGGTCCTTTCCTGTGTCGGGGTGAGGCATGCCTGCAGGGTCTCGGCCAACGATGTAGAAATTGGCTCCAGCCACCATGCGCGCTCTGCAGTGCCACTGAACCTGAGACGATGGGTTCAACCGCACGAAAACACATTTAAAAACGTAAATGAAGGATTAGGCAGGAAGCATTTGGTGAATAACAAACAGCATCTATATCCTAAAAGTCAGAAACTTTTACACGTTGATGTGAATATACCTATGTTAGGTTTGTCTGAAAACACTGTAAAGTACGCATCTTTAACCAATAGTAAATTCCTCTTTTTGACATTTGCTTCTCTAAAACAAAATGAACAAACGCTTTGACTCTGATTGTGTTTTACAGAAACATATTTGCTCAGTTACTTCTGAGGAAAACATCAACGCTGTGTTCAAACAAATGTCAGGCATGCAACTGCAAACATCGTGGCCTTGATTATTACCTCGGTTGGCCCCGCATACATCATGGGGGAGGGAAAAATTGCAACAATGGTGGAGTCTGGATTCAGCACGCCTTCTTCCATCACTGCGGCATGCTGCTTCATTCTCCATGGTAGCGGCACGTCGTCGTCCTTGGTCCAGCCCCCCAGCGGGTGGAGCAGCAGGACGGGCCGGCGGTAGCCCCGCTCGATCAGTCGCTTCTGGGTGTCCTGCATTAGAAGGGCGTGGCCGTTGTGCACTGGGTTACGGAGCTGGAAGGCGAAGATGGCGTCTAACAACAGAGGAAAACAAGAAAAGGTTATTAAAGGCAGCCTGACAGTAAAAAAAATGAAAGAAAATTGCTTGTAGCATTTACACGTGGCCGGTAAGAGATCAGTACTTGCACCTTAAGGACGATCAGAGTGAGGCATAGGGGGCGCCATACGACCGCATCACCCGAATGTCAAAAAACGAGTGCAGCTTCCATTTTCCGTACAAATACTTCACAATATATCTACCACACGCACAACGAACATTGTTTTTCCCTTTCAACAATGAATGAGCCCCAAGGGAATTGCAAGACACGCCCCCCCCCCTTAAGATGTGGCCTGTCCTCTCTACGACCCTCCATGGGCCCAGACAACCCAATGACCTCCGACGGCTGTACGGGTCAACCCCATACTGCTACATGTGGCTAAGGCTTTAGTTCCTTAGTTGCCTATTTTTGCAACATATAAAGGATCAACATTCACCAAAGACTAAACAATAAAAGTTAAACTTTCATCTTCCCAAACTGCAGAATTAGTATAAAGTTCTGCTTAGTTGCTAAGATAAAACAGAAAAATCAGGAAAATCTGCTGCATAGTCCTGTTTCTCCTTGGTTCAGGTAGGGTACACAGAATATTCTGTACAAAATAACCTTCTCCTGTCGCCATACCTGCATTCATTTCTTTAAACTTCTGCCTCAGCTCGTTGGGAGTTAGGCGGTACTGGTCAAGACCATCATTCCAACGAATCCTGTCCAGAACTTGCAGGTCTCCACCTACCAGCCAATCTCCACCTTCCATCACCATCTGCAGTAGTAACAGTAAAGGTGATCACAACAGTGAACACAAATCAGACTGGGTTTAGATTTCAAGCATCGCAGACCTTTCATTTCTTTGTTTTATTGCCGTCAAGCTTTCTAATAGGACGATAAAGACAGTATAGTATAAAACAGTCAGTAAAATGACAGAATCTGGACGTTTCTGCTTTTGATTAAAGTATCTATTTTAACTTAATTTTAACTTTTTTTTCATTTGAAAATAAACTTTTACAGCCTTAAGAAGAAAAAGAAAAGACTGCACCTTCTGCCGGGGGCAGACAAAAAAAGACCAAACTAAATTGAACTAAATGTCTTCACAACTAAAACGACTTTATGAATAATATTCATGAATAACTTAGATAAGAAATAAAAAATTACTGCAAATGTGTTTAAAGAAACATGTTTTGCCCTGTCTTCTTAAATGTCCATAGAAAACACATTTTATTGTTTTGTTTCTGCACACCAAATTAATTATTTTTCCCTGCTGTGCTTTGACTGACGTTAAAGAAATAGATTGTGTCAGGTAGGCAAAACAGCATTTTTTTTCCAGAAATTACACTTATTTTCAAATAAGACCATGTTTGGTTTACTAGTTTGAAGTTATGACATGTACAGAAAAGCTAAAGCATGCAGTTGCTTTTTTTCTGTGTAGTTTTCATTTTGTAACATATGCTAAGCCTTTCAACAGTCTTTTGTATGGAAAGCTGAGTTTCTTCCAGTCATTTTGACACGCTGGATGAGAGGACTGGATTTGGGAAGTCGCTTCCAAAGTTATTAAAAACTAATTAAGTCAGCACCCCTTGTCAAGATAGAGTCCTGACTTTCAAATTCTACTCATCAACTCCAAGTAAAATTGGAATAGTGTTATAAATGGAGACATTTTATGAACTTAACACACTGATAAAAGCTTGTGACCACATTCACCAGAGAGCTTCCCCTTGTGGGATTCATCAAACAAAGTCATTCAAGTGCTAAGGAAGCAGGAACCGGCTCCTTTGGTTTCAGGCGCTGTTTCGCCTGCCTCCTGCCGCACTCATGAGACCAAAGATAGAATTACAGAAATCGCTGGCCTGTGCTATTTTAATATGATACAAAGTGACAAACTTACATGGAAAAATCCACCCACGTCGCTGAATTCACTAGAATGTAATCTATCATGTGAAAACTCTTTGATATTTATACTTTAAAAGCAGACGTATTAACGTATGCAATGCAGATTAAGAGTGGTCTGCAGCTTTAGCATCAACACAACTTCACAGAAGGTTGCTTCAATCATTGCACAAATACATTGTTTTTCAAACCTGTTTTTCTTTTCCACGTTGTCCACATCAACGATGAAAGATTTAATCCGTGTGCAGATAAACTGTCATGTGAAGCATGTACACATGTAGCATGTTTAGCAATGCTAAGAGCCTAACCAAACAAACAGCTGCAGCAGCATCGCTTCCAGCAAAAGCAGCTCTATCTGACACACAGGTAAACAGGAAAGAGTGGATTGACTGTTATGCAGAAAAAAAAGCTCTTTTTGTGACTAGAAGGGGGCACAAAAAATAAAGAATAGAAGTTGTAGCTGTAACAGTAAATGAGCGCTGACAGAAAGACTCCACCACACTAAGCTAAACATATACTGATGTGTGCAAACACACAACTTTAATGGGTGAGACCTTCATTGGTGAACTTGGGTTAGGTTTGAGTGCCTGAAAAGAGAAAAACAAAGGTACAGCTTTCTTATCACATGTGCTAAAATACATTTAGCACATGTGCTAAGGAAGCACTGACACATTAGGTCAGGGGTGTCAAACTCATTTTCACTGAGGGCCACATCAGCACAGTGGTCATCCTCAAAGGGCCAGTTAGACATCTAACTGAATGTAATGAAAAATGTATGCAACTATTCCTTAATGTTAAATAACTCATTATTTATTTATTATAACTTTTAAAGTGACAGTTACAGTTGCATAGAAAACACATGTTTACTTGTTACTCTAGCATAAATCCTTTTACATTGGATTCTGTCAGGTTAGGTTATATGGACAACCTTTAAGTCCTAATGTATACCGGTAGTTGCCCAATCCGATATTTCAAGTTCAATTCCCCCTAGATATGAATAAATACACACCAATTTTTATTTTAAGAAATTAAAAACTTTTATGCTCTCGCAGGCCACAAAAAATGACACGGAAGGCCACATTTGGTCGGCGGGCCTGGAGTTTGACACATGTGCATTAGGTGATGACAGTGTAGAGTTATGGTACCAGTATTTGACATTTTCAGATTGTATTGCATTAGAAAACTGCCAAGCCAGATTTTACCATTAGAAATAAGGAAGAATAACTGTAGAACTTGCCGCTTTGTCATCAAACTAATCAGAGTAATTTTGTTACTGTGCTGATGAAGCAAAGTAAAGGTTTTAAAATGGGACAGCATGAGTTAAGCAGGAGTTAAATGTGTTCATTTATGTCAGGTAAAAGCAGCCAACTGAATGTGTTCATTAAAAACCCACTCCAATCATCTTTGGATCAGTTGTAAAAGCATTTTCCCAGGGGTCTTTCAACTAGGATTATGCCGTTTTTGGCCAAAATCCAAAAACCTGTGTCATTTTGTAGAACATAGTTTCTACAGAGTGGAAGTAGTTCATACAAACTGGGACCAAATGCAATTTTAAGCTTAATTTTCTTTATCTTTGTCCCCCATCATCAAAAATTCCACAAGAACACATTAAAACATCTAAGATATCTTTTTCATCAGATTGGATCTTTAAAAACATAGTAAAATTAGCTGGCATTTTACAAACCAGCCTGCATTATTGCTCAACAAGTATTGAATATTTAAAATAAATAAAAAAAATAAACTATTTGTGTCAGTAACATGAGCCACATTCTTGTATAGAAACAAAGCCCTGGCACTTTGCACAGACCGTGGAGGATCATTTCTGGACACCGTCTCCCTAAAGGGTCTACCTGAGCCCCACCGGTTAATAAGAACTGCACTAAAGAAAGAAAAAGAAAAAAAACGGGCTAAATTAGGAAAGCGAATCGCCAAGTGGAAATATAGATGGGTGTGGACAGATCAATGCAATCTCAAAAACATATTTTGGTGCCGGCCGAGCGGGAGAATCGACCTCCAAATATAACACCTTCAAATGTGGGAGGACCAAAAGGCTTCGAGTGATTACACTGAACGTTTGTGCAGAACGATAGAAAAACTGAGCCCTGAAAAGCTCAGTTTTTCCAGAGGTAATATGAAAATAACAGATGGGATCTCTGTTCTAACAGAGGGAAAACTGGGAAAACAGTCTGCTTTCAAATTAAAAGCATGCAATAATTAGGCCGAAAAACTGAAATTACAACAAATTAACTAAATGAAGCATTTTCCATTTTCGGTATTCGTTTTTTGAAAGGTACAAAAGATCTATACATAGAATGCAGTTGGACATCGGTTGTTCAATCAATTAACATCAAAGAAAACAAAAGTTTTCTTTACTTGATGTATGGGAATGGTTTGCAGCTTTGAGACTCATTTCACTAATAAATAATATGTGTAAGCCCTTTCAAACTTCTTAAAGCTTTGGATTAAGTATCAAAATGACTGATTATAGTTTGTTCTGGCAAGCTTTACTCAAAAAAACGAATGTGGCTGCCAGCAGAAAAAGTGTCCACTCGATGTAATCAATAACCACTTGGCTTGTCTTTAAGTTACTCTTAAGAGTTTTTTTGTGATGTCCCACACTCTAAGCAGTTCAACCTGTGTGCAGCTGGCAGCAGGACAGCAATGAAAGATGCTTTGCAGTGTTTTTCTTTTGGAAAGGCCGGCAGCGTAAACAGGCCAGATCTGATTTTCCGTACTAAGAAGAATGGGAATTGCACTTTGTATGAACACAGAAGAGCTTCACCAAACAAGAGATGCTAAAATGCAGTTTATGAAATATTAGATTTTTCTTATCCTGAGCATTCTTTGTAAATGGCTTTAGAACTCAGAATTTAAAAAAAGTATTTGTTTTAGGAAAAGTGGGTTTCAGGATAACTCACTACTGGACTTTCTGTCTGTATTTCAATTCCCACATTTGCTTTTAGAACAAGCTGAACCTAATGCTACGTTACAATGACTGACACATGTCTGACACTTGGTTTTCAATAACTGAACATACAACATGTGTTCTAATGGGTGACATCACACTTACTTGATCCAGTTCTCATTTACAGTCAGTGGTCCAAAACAGCTGTGTGATTTCCCATGAAGCACTTCCAGACTCACACTTTTGCCCCTCATTTTCTTAGCAACTTTGTTTTGGCTACCTTTGCTGCACTTTAGGAATTATTCAGTTTTATTAAAAAGAAGAACAGTAATTCCAACTTTCACAAATACCCAATACTTTTAGATAAAAAGCAAAGCAGGTGCTGTTTGGTGCATCAAGGTAATTCTGAACAAGCAGGAAGTCCCATCAGACACTCACCTTAATGTAAGGGTGGTCTTTACAGGTAGTCCCCCACTGCCGAGCACAGCGCTCTTCTTTCCTGTGTTCATAAAACTCTGGATTACGAAGGATGGCCACTCTTTTGCCCTCGTACACCAAGGCCATAGCGGTGACGCCATCCAAACGCTCCTTATCGGCAGTGGACACCGGCAGCACCACAGGCACAGAAAGATTGATCACTCCACCTGTTGGAGACGGGGTGTTTAACTTATTACTGCCTTAACCCTTGGGCTATCCTATGGGGTCGAGATGACCCAATCCTTACATTGACGTGTTATTCCTACCATGACAAAGGTGGATAAAGGTGGAAAGATTTCATGTAATCCATGGACACCAGTGAAGATAACAAATCATTGAAGAAAAAAGGTTCAGTGCACTGTCTAGTGGGTCTAGATGACCCAACTCCCAATTTCAAAGTGCCTAGGATAGCACAAGGGTTACCGTGACCCTGAAAAACAACTCGGCACTTAACTTTTACAAATACAAGCAGAAAAAATGTGTCCAAATGCTAAAGAGGATATCTACAACAATCTTTCAATTCCAACTTCATTAAACTGTTAATAAAACCCTTTCTTTTCCCCGAAAAAAAAGAGAAGGTTTCCGATCCCAAGTGCCATTGAGCTCATGAGAGGAAAGCCTGGACAGACCACAGGGACAGTCATCCGTCAAAATTTCTAGACTGTGGGAGGAAGGCATAAAGCCTGAAAGGACGACAAAGAGATCTTGAAAACTTCACACAGAAAGAGGCCCAACCAGGAAACAAACCTCCGGCAGTCACGGATGAGCGATTAAGTTATGGCGTCTGCACAGTAGTGAAGGGGAACTTTTTCAAATAAAAGAATGGAGAGTGAGATTCTCAATTCAAAAGGCCCAATAACCAACCAACACAGTCCTAATGTGATATAACTACACCATCCAGAATGCCTAGAGCGACCAAGAAGCAAGCGATTGGTCAGAGGGATTGATGGGAAGTTTTTCAAGTGAACGGTGTCCTTATTTATTCAAAATCACATAAAATACAAAACAACACAGCTGTGATGTTTCAACAGTCTATCAGGTGGTGAAGAGCTTTAATTAATCAAACCTTGTAAATTTTTGAGCTTCGTGTTCCACAGAAATTCAGCTCCAGGTCAGAAAGCAAAAGAAAAATTAAACGTAGGCACACCAGGTAATTAGGTATGCTGTCACTTTTAATGGTCTAACAAATTGTACCTGTTGTTATTAGTACAGTTTAGGTGTTTCCCTTGACCACAGTTGAAAGGCAATAATGTACCAAAAAATACTATATATAAATGTACAGTGTAAGAAAACATGTAAAGCCTTCTTTGTTGTGAAGAATCATGTTGTAGACCCTCGGGCCACAACAAGAACGCACATCCTAAAGGCTGTAATTTAAGAAGCTCAAAGAAGAATGGAAAGAATGGAAACTACACTAGATCTTGTCCCACTACTATGTCATACTTTGTCTGTGTTCTTCTAGTTTCTCAATTTTTCAATAAGGGTGAATAGAAGGTTGAGACCTGAGCACTTTTTACAAGATAAATGATTAAGTATATAGAAATAGGGGTGGATGCCACCAGCTTCTGTCCCAATCTCACAGAACAGCTGGATACAATAAAACACACAGCAAAACGTCAGAATGTGAGAGATACGCGCTTGAACTTGGATGTCTGTTTATGTTTCTTGGCTTTTTGTTTGGCCAGAGCAGCAGTTTTGTGCGTTAGAAGCAGTTATAGAATTATGTTGTGTGTAATCGATCCCCTTCCTGTCACATTCAAAGAAGGAAGTGAAAATGAACAAATAGCGGTGTGTGGTGTCAATCAATAAAAAGCTTCTTCCTCCACGTCTTTCACTCTTAGAACTAACAGGAAACTTAATCTAGACTTTTTAGTCTAAATATATTAATAGATAAAGTATGTAGAAAACAATGTAAGGTACACCCCCTTTCCTGTTCTGGGATTATATATTTTAGAACACAATTTTAAAAAATGCCACACCAGCTCTTAAAAACGTGACTTCTTTATAATAAGTCACAAAAGTTCTAACCAACTGCGTCATGATTGGAGACCATCATAGAATCTGGAGTTTGTGTAAGCAAGTCAAAAATTCATTTCATTGTAATTAAATAAACAAGCGCATGACAGTGCCAAAGATTTGCTTGAGAGGGACTAGTCTTAAAAGGGAGACTTTGACATTTTGTTTTGTTTGTTCTTGTTGGACTGCGACAATGATTGAAAGCAGGGAGGCACAATATTGCCCTTTTTTGCCAAAATCTGATATGTTGATATTTTTAAAGACATGTTGGCCAATACATGGGCAATATTTTTACCGATATTTAGATTAAAATCATACTTGAAACTCCACTTGAAGATATTCCTCCCAAAAAACGGCTTTGAACAAAACAATAAGACAGTTCAGTTCCAAAAAAACTAAAATTCTATTTTACTCATGATTTGCTTCAGCTTTACTTGATCTGTTGTAAAAAAAAAAAAAAAAAAAAAAAACATTGGGGGAAACCAAAGAAGACTTTTTTTCTGCATCTTAACCTTTTTACCGTCTACCAATCCAGTCCAGTCAAGATTTTGGCACTTGGCAAGTTTCGTGATTTGCCAGAATATGAGATGGATCAGATAAAGTAGATTAACCTAAAAGGATGGTGAGAGGATTGATATCCAAATATTTTTTCAATTTTCCTAAGCACAAGAGTTAAGTGTGTACCATTTCATGTTCCTGTCTAGCATTGTTACCTGTGTTCTCTGACATAGCTGTCCACTCTCCCAGTTGGTTTACCCACAACTGTGAGCAAATGTCTGTGCCCCAGGTAAACAAACAAAGGTGTGTACATTTAGAGAAGAATGCAGAGAAACAGCCCACCTGTTCCATGTTTTTCATTCAGGTGCATTGATACATTTCCAATTATCACGATGGCACAGTCAAAGCAGAATTGCACCAGCAAGAACTCTAAGCAGGAATGTTGACATAGGCTGACGTTCTATTGAATTTTTATAAAATGTGCGTAAAATCCATAATTTTCTAAGAGGTTTAAATAGACCCCGTCTAGACTGTAGTTTCCAGCTCAATGAGCTTCATTGATTTAGACTGCCAAACAAACATGTTTTAAACTTTGTCCAGTCGTTGGAGAAAGCGGTTTCACATCAAACCATCACACAATAGGCTCTTTCAAAGTGGGCGATATAAGGTTAGACCCTGTTCTAATAACCAATTCGACGTATTCCAAATATTTTGTCTCAATAACCTCACTGCATCTTATGCTACATTCACATTGGGCATGTGACGCGCTAAATAGCCCACAGTGTTCACACTGGGTGAGCAGGCAGAGACTTGTTTTCCTATTTCTACGGTTTACCAGCGCATGTCCACCATCCAAAGGTTGGAAGAGGTTTGATGCCAAATGTCAAAGTGGTGCAAATCTTGCGATTTTTGCCCCAAGCTTTTTCTTTTACAGCTCTATTTTAATATATGAAAGACTAAACCTGCAATTAATAATTTCTCCTCCATGATCAATTTTCAAACGGTGGTGACTGAAAACAGACACCATTCATACGTCACTACCAAATCAGAGTCCCTGGTTGGCCAAAGTTCCATCTGGTTTAACTTTTTTCGTTTTTTTTTTTTACTTGTCCTGTCCAACAGCTGAGCAGACAGACAAGAGCTGAAAGTCTCTTGTGTTCGACAGATTTTACTGTCACAATAGGGGTTATGAAACCTTTGACACACTATATGTATATTTAAATAAACCCCTTTTGTAATTTAGCCTAAACTTTATTCATCTTACTCATATCTGTAACAGTCTTTTGTTGGACCGGACGGAAAAGAAAAGAAGGGAAGAAGAGAGAGGGATCCGGGCGGGAATTAAAGAGGAGGAGGCGTAGAACCGTTAAGCAGCATAAAGCAACAAGTTGCTAGATGTTTACAATCATTACAGTCTGGTTTATAAGTTATATAAATCCAAAAGGGGGCGGGGCCTGTCTACACACATACACCCAAATGCCACAAACATACCTGTGGGCTCCGAAAATTCCCACATACAAAACATGTCAACATGTACACAAGACAACTGATGTTCACACACGCATACTTATGCATTTGGATCGACCCATGTGAAATATTTCATTTAATAACTCAAACCATTTGTGCAAAGGTGAGATAGCACCTGTGCTTGAGTGGGTCTTCATGTTCTTCTAAAGTGGATGATGGAATGTAAGAAGACGGAGGGAGAGTACCCAGCCAAATCTAGATTTCATCCATCAATGCAGATAAACTAAAAACATTTTTAAGGTAAAAGAAAAAGTGGAATACATTAAGTAATACAAAGTCCAAAGACTATAATAAACACAAAACATTAAAAAAATACTAACTTGAGTCAAATTTGCTATGAAAATTTAGCTTGTCAAGAAATGTATCCGAGTTTTAGTGCATCCCAAGCCAAAGATACTAAAGTTTGAATAAAACATGCAATTAAGTTCTTTTCACTGTATGTTTTTCATTTGACACAAACTGCTGTTTTGAGAAACATCTTACCATCCAGCAGGCAGTCAAAATGAAGACACTGCAGAAACTCTCTCTCTCTCATGAAGCCATTCAGAGGAGTGGCCCAGCCTTCAGCCAGCACCTGCACCCACTGCATGTCCAGCTGAAGAGGACAGTCACATCACCATTCATGAAAGACTAGAAATAACCAATCGGCCCTCTAATTACAGTACATTTAAATCTTAAAATGTACTTTCAAATCATCATTTGGATGGATGGACTTTACCACCCTTTTTACAATATGATAAAATAATGTCAGAATCAAATAATTCTTCTAAAGTAAAAAAAGATAGAGCCCAACATACGTACTTTTCCAATCTGCACAGCAGGGAGGGTCTCTGCGTCAGCCTTAGCAAGATCCAATTTATTCTCCTGAACATACAGCTCTTTCACCTCATAGGAACCATCAACCGGAACGATATCCTGCACAGATAGATGTCAAGAAACAAGGTACGTCAAAAGAAGTTCATCATAAGTGCTCCTTTTTTTAAATAACTTTATTAACAAACTTTGCTCATACAAAATACCAAACACAAAACTCCACACTGTCTGCATAATACAATTTTCAAGTTTGCCAGGAAAATGAACAAAAAAAAAAAATCAAAAACCCATAATAATAACAATGTAAAACAGGTTAAGCAAAAATAAAACAAAAATAATAAAGGCAAAGGAATCTGTTAAAGTTTCAAAAGAGACCATATTTCAACTGTTATGACAAGGATTTTATACTGTTTACATACAGTACCATTTCTTTCTGGAAAACATAAAATACTGTTTTCTGTTGGCATATATACACTTGTGTTTAAAGTATTTAGCCATAATTATAAGTAAATTCACTACATATATTTTCTCTGCCTTAAGTCTCCCTTGTGTAAAATATCCAAAAATAATGTGCTCATAAAATAATCTATAATCTTCACATAGATGAGTTCTTATAAAATGCATCAAATCTTTCCAAAATAGTTGAGTGAAGGAGCAATTCCAAAAAAGATGAGGCACCGTTTCTGGTGAGGAATGACAAAATGAACAGTTTATGTCCAGATCTTTTTTAACCTTGGTATGTCCAGGTGTTTCACTGGATAAAATGTATGAAGAATTTTGAAAGAAATTTCTCTCATTTTATTGGTGATGAAATACTTTTGGGGCAGGGACCAAACCTTTTCCAACTGAAGTCTACAGCCAAACCTATTCTAGTAGGAGATAACATGCGGTTTTGTGGCAATCTCATTTTGAAACAGAGAACGGATCTTTGATTATTCCTGCTAGCTGAAAAACATATCTTCCTACACCACAATTCTGTTAATTTGGGAGGAGAACATGGAGTATCTGAAGGAGAACTGCTACACAGAAGTCTAACACCAACTGGGATGGCTCCAGTAACTAATAACTGTAATGCAAACTCTGCAGGTGAAACATGCAGACTATAGGTGCACAGAAACTCAACATATGACATCAGGTTAACTTGTGGATTAATCCGCTTGTCTCACAAGAGAAATGTTTTTTTCAAACCAATTTTCAAAAAAATAATCTTGTTTTTGCATAGAATATCTGAATTATTCCAAATATAGTAGCGATGAGGAGAAAGATTTTGTTTGTAGATCAAAGTCCGTGCCATCCTGTGTCCCAAGAGCCATAACAAGAGCAAATATGATGCTCTCACGCTCCCTGGTGGCCAGTGGCAAAATTACAGCACTATTTTAACAATCAGGTCAGAAATTTCTACGGAAGTGAAAAAAACAAAAAAAGAAAGAAAGTACTCAAATGTAACATCACATCAAGCTATTTTTGGCCCTTACCCGTTCTTGAAGCAGGTCAACCAGCTGTTGGATGGACTCATTCACACTGCAGGAGTCAGTCTTCAGCACCAGCTCTGGAGCTTCGGGCTTCTCATACTCTGAGTCGATGCCAGTGAATCCTATCAAAGCAGAAACAATTTCCTTATAGCTTTAAGCTGTGCTACATTCCAAATGTTCCATTCCTGAGCAAACAATTCAGGGAAAAACCCTTATATGATGATCCTTTGTTTGTTAATAAAGTCAGATATATACTGCAGCCGTTTTTAAATGCTTAAAAATAAAGAATCATGAGAACTTTGCTCATTGTACATGCATTTGTGGTTCATAAAAACTTACATTTTTTGGAAACTTTAACTTGTTTCAAGGTACAGAAAACTAGAAGAGTTTCCCATTTTGTGTTTAACAATTTTCAAGCTGGACTTGTATACAAAAGCAGCCAAAATGGCTTGACACTATAAACAATAAACATAAGAGCGACTCCTGGTATAAATCTCTCCACCTGTCAGCACCCACCTCACATTTTGTCTATATACAAACTTTTGCTTCTGTGCCACAACCTAAATGTCCTTGAGGGGTACAAACAAGGTCACACTGGAATAACTCAAAACATTTTTTCGAAGAAAATAAAAGTGGAGAATAGTGCAGCACTAAATGATACTGATTTCTAAAATGTAAGGCCTTCTGCTATTCAAAAACAACATAAAAAAAGCACTTCACTTTTCAGTTCACTGACAACTATTTAAAAATATATAATAATAATAATAATACATTTTATTTAAAAGCGCCTTTCAAAACACCCAAGGTCATTGTACAAAGTTAGAGGTAAAACACAATAAAATCACAACATGTTAAAAACAATAAATAAATTGGATTCATTAGTATAATCAGCTGACAGAGAATGAGTGCCACAAAATGTCTTTTTGTGGTATCATTCAGCAAAACGGCTCACAAAGGCTATATATATTCTTGCAATTAAAGGCTATATTATGCTCCTATTTATGTGATCAATTAATTAATAATTGATAACAAAATCCTATTGATCGTCTTACCACAAGTGAGCAGTGATGTGAGAATGGACTGACAAATATACCTGTGACAACACAACTGAAATAAAAAAAGAGGACTTTTTTATTTATTTGATACGTATAAAAAAAATAAACTCCTGCAGTCAATTTTGTGCACTGTACATAATCATAAATTATGGTATTACTTTACAGTCAGTGTTTGTGTTGTATGTTACGGAAGAACAGTTGTGTCCTTTAGCATGCTCTTCCTGCACATATGTAACACTAATGGACTCTGAAAGAATGACTCTGCAACGCTGTGGAGTGATAAATGTACTCAGTAATAGCAGAAGATGCAAAGTGAAACACCATATTTAATGGTGGCTGTTATCGGTCAGCCTTCAACCACTGAAGGAATTTGGCTGTTTGCATTGTTGATGATCTTTAATCTTTTTATATAGGAATCCTTTCGTTATAACCCTTGTGCTATCCTAGGCACTTTAACGTTGGGTGTTGGGTCATCTAGACCCACTAGACAGTGCGCTGAACCTTTCTTCTTCAATGATTTGTGATCTTCACTGGTGTCCATGGATTACATGAAATCTTTCCACCTTTATCTCCTTTATCATGGTAGGGAGAAAATGTCAATGTAAGGGTGGGGTCATCTAAGATACCACAAGGGTTACAAAGAAAAATGTTCCATTACTCGGCAAAACAAAGATTGCCTTCATTGATATTCTTGTGAGTAAGATAATAATTTAACTATAGTTGTATTGAATGGAAAAATAAAATAAAATGTAGAGCTTAACATCATCTTATAAAATAAAGAATTATAAATTTAGAAAATAGTTTTCCATTAAAATATAAAGAAAAGAAAAAAATGTGTATACATTTTACCGAAATAGGTGAGAAAAACAAACTTGATTGATTTTGCCATCTTTCCTCAATTCATTAATAAAGATAAATGAATTAATAAAGCTGCTCAATATTTTAAACAAATAAATACTGTCATCTATATTGTACAAACTGTAGTCTATATCAGGGATTATTCGAAGCCAAGGAAATGGTTTAGAAACCTCTAAGTCATTAGTCTGGCTGAACTACTAGATAAAAAGTCTTCAGGATGAAAACAAATATGTACTGAATGTTATTCACTTTAATGCAAAACATATTAGAAATACATTATTTTAAAAATGCCTTATGTTTGCAAATAAATGCTAAACATGTTCTCACTCCAATTTAAGAAATACAACAATAAGGCTCCCCAAAAACAAAAGTGTCTCACGCTTAGAATTGGAAACTTGAAAAATAATAGAAGTGCTTTGTTTTATTGCTACTAATGTGAAATAATAGAACATTCTGTGGGCTACTGACATTTTTTTTTTTAATATTTTCATGCAAGTATTGGAAAATATTCTTGTGGAATACATTATTTTTTTAGTCTAGAATGTAAGATGTAATTTTGGGAGTATTTAGGGTATGTTAAGTGAAGGAACTTATATGAAACAGCATAACTATTAAAGTCGTTGTCTGGGTTTAACATTTTTACTCCGCCTCTTCCTCCCCGCAGCTACTGCTTTCTAATGAAAACGTAACCAGCAACATAACTATTTCCTAACTTTAGAAAATCATCTGGTCTATAAATTTGCAATCATAGACCCCTAAGCCAAAAGTGCTTCAGGGGTTCCCCCCAGCATGACATCCAGCCTGGTCAAGCAGATCTGGGTTCTTGTGTGAGCGTGGATTTGAATGGACAGCACATGGGGGAAGGTGCTGATCAGTACTAAAAGATACTTTACTGCGGCATGCAGATTAAAAAAAAACATTAATGAGGACTTTAGCAATGTTTTTCCTCCTAAAACCACAATAAGCCAGGAAGCATTTTGGGATCACAAATATGTTAGAGGTTGAGCCCTTTTGGTAAAGAAACTGCAAAAGTTCAGAAAAAAGATGATGTGTCACCCTACCAGTATGAAGCAATGAAAAGCCATGACAGGCATTTCCTCTATGTGAGGTGTTGGTTTGCATTTGAAACTAGGTTAAAAAAATAAGGCAGTAGGATAACACAAGAAATACAAACTGTTTTAAAAGTACCAGTTTAGGGATGCACTGATTTATTTTCCCCACAACATGGTTCAAATTTTAATTTTTGGATCAAAGTTTTCTTTCGGTTGGAAATAAAGTTGTGTACGACAAAACAACAACAACAAAAACTAAAAATTTAGAAGAAAAAAAATGTTTTTCTTTGCGATTAACCAAATAACTACAAAGAAAAAACTGTTAGTTGGTTTAAACTGAGCCTGATGCAAAAACCCAATAAATCCCAGTAAGACATCCTAAATTTAGCACAACATGTATTTAATACTTTCAACATTAACATATGCAAATGAAGTGATGCAACAATTCGCTTTTCTCAAGATTTGGTGGCATGGTATAGCGTACGGTTTGGCTTTAGGCCAAGAATTGTGGGATCCCTACTAATAATATATATTTTTTCAGCCTGAAAAAAGTATTAGAAACATAAATTTCTTCTTAAGGACACTCTCTTATTTAATGCTGAGATGTTTCTGGTATTAAATGCTGTTCAAAAATCAAGATTGTCAGCTACAATGTGACTTTTAATTCTATCTGAACCCGAAAGTAATAAGGATTTTGAGGGCATTTTACTGCTTTAGTTCTAACGTTGAACCGATTTAAAACTTGAGCAGAATTGTACTTCACCTCTTATCTCCCCTGCTCTGGCTCTTTTGTAAAGGCCCTTCACATCCCTCTGCTCACAAACGTCCAGCGGGGCATCTACAAAAACCTCAAAGAACGGTAGTCCCGCTGCTTCGTGGATCTTCCGTGCGTTAAGGCGATCCTGTCAGTGAAACAGCGTTGGACAAACATTTATTAAAAGGTACACTGTCCTGTTGCATTTTTTTAACTTAAAAAAAAAACACATCTTAACACAGCTAGACCATTTCACATGATTCATTTCTCTCCACATTCACTCACTCTGCTGTAAGGAGAAATGAAGCTTGCGATGCAGACCAGTCCTGCATCAGCAAAAAGCCGGGCCACCTCAGCAATCCGCCTAATGTTCTCTTCACGGTCCTCTGGGCTGAAACCCAGGTTCTTGTTCAGACCTTGACGAATATTGTCCCCATCCAGGGTGTAGCAGGGGATACGATGACAAACCAGGTACTCCTCCAGAGCCATGCTGACTGTTGTTTTTCCCGCACCAGACAAACCTTGGCAAGAAGCAAAGCACCACTGTTATGAATGTCAAACAGCTAATTAAGGGAAGAGCCAAATTGGCATTGTAATGTTACCATACCAGTGAGCCAAACAGTGCACCCCCTGAATCCTCCTCTTGTGCCTACAACCTGACCTCGTTTATTTCTGCTTACATGATGAGCCTGATAGGTGACATTAGTTGCACGTTGCATTCCCTGGAATATCACAGATTCAGTGAGAAACTCAAGAGTTCCAGAAACACAAACAAATTCGAATCTAAAATAAGAGAAAAGTCAACAAATGTTTTAATTTTGTTTCCAAGTGAACTATTTATCAGTACCGATTTGCATTACATTCAATATATAATGCAAAGCTTTCATTTCCAAAACCTTGGTTTGAAAACATTTACATTCCTGGAATTAGTTTGCATTAGTCTTAGTCTTTCACCAAGCTAGGTAAAAAAAACAACACAAAACAAAAATAGTGATAAATCAGAGCTTCAATTCAAATTAGGGAATCTGTGGAAAATCCCGGAAGAGCATCTTTACATGACCCCAAATCTCATAACTGGATGTAGTCACATAACTGCAATAAACATATCAAACTAATTTACCTGCAGAAATCACAGAATTAAAAAATGATGCATGTGCATGAGAAGACATTAGCACTTCTTAATGTTCTTTTAACATCTAATCTGAAATTGTTCAACCTTTGTTAACGTTTTTTTTTTAAATCTCTTTCTTGTCAGAAAAAAAAAATCAATGTGCTTTTGTAGCATTGACTGTATAGAATGGAGGACTTGTTTTCTACTCACTTTTTTGCATTTTTCAAACACATTTTAGATGTAAATGAACATATACTGTTTATATTAATTGATATATACGTGCATAAAAAGATTCATTATTGGGGAGACATTTCTTCTGAAAATCAAATAACTCAGTTAAGATTTACAACTGAAAACATATTATATATTTAACATGTTTTTTATGCCTTAAATTAAAGTTTACAGTCAGTGTTAATAAAAATAAATATGTTATGTATGGCATCATTCACTGAGGTCTGAACAAAAATATTGTATTGACTGCGTTGATGTTGGCAGAAAATTCGTGGGATAGTTTAGTGGAATTAGCTAAAAATTAGCAAAAAAAATGGCTTTAAATGAGGAGCTAGGCTACAGCTAGCTAACTGGCTAATATTAAAAACACTAAAACATCGCTTCCAGGTTGGCCGAACTCACAGCGCCTTAATCTACAGCTTTTTTTAAGTGAGCACTCATGTTGACAGTATAACTTAGCGATAAAATATCAACACATCGAGGAAAAATATAAAATAAACTCACCCAGCTCTCAGGAGCGTTGCTTAGCTTCTGTTTTTTATTCAAATTACCCTCCGTTTCCATTGCTTAGCGGGGGGGGGAGCTAATTTAAACAAATTAGCACTTAAGTAGGTCAAGCACAAACACTAGAGCGAATGTGGCTTTTTTAACAGTACAGGTGGGGCTTCTAAAGCATGGAATGCAGAAGCCACTGGCTTTGGCACTACTACAAAACGAGGCGCCGGTGCACCAGCAAGCACTACTTCCTTAGCGCCTACGTCACGAGTGACGTAGCATCTCGGAAGAAAAACTGGTCTGAAATCAGTTCAGCATCACCGTCTATCCGTTAGAACTGCGAATGTCCGGGTAACCGACCTGATCTGAATCCGTGAAGGGTTCACACTTGAAAGGAAAATTCCAGGTGAATTGAGAAATATTGAATATATGTAGAAAATATAGAATTTTTACATTTAATACTTGCATTTTTCATGTTTCTTTAGTTGTATTGTAATAAATAAATAATCTGCTAGTGATACATAAGCAGATTTCTACAAAATTGAAAACATCGCACGCCAACTCCAGGAGCAGCAATTTCAAAAGAACATAGTTACAGGGCGACACACATGCGCTGATTACAGGACAGCCGTGAATTACAGAGGGATACTGGCGCGCTCGTGGCGCTTCAGGGAGGAGCGCCTCAGCAAAAGCTACAGACAGCTCCGCGCATTGGAACAGTGCAACCAGCGGCGGACATTCGGGCAGCATCTGGAAGCATCAGGGATTCCGAGGAGGACAGCAAGAAGGCCCAAGCAAGGAAAGGTAGGATGCATAAAAAACACCGGGAAAAATAAAGGAATGGACAAATCTTCCATGCGTTTTTGGCCTATTCGCGATGCGTTTGTAACGGTCGGGATTCTGTGGTGCCCAAGGGATGAAATCCAACTTTTAAGCCATATGGGGATGTAAACTGTACAGAACGTCTACTGCCAAACTCGTGTTTTGTTTAGATTAATGCCAAATATGCCGACATTTAGTAATAATTTGTGCATGATTTACCATTTTCCAATTAAAGGAACAGTCTATTTTATTCATTTACTGAAACCGCACAACTTTAGTTGTGATTTTCTTCTATTTTTAGATTTTCCGTTAACAGTTCTCTTTTTAGACTTGGGATAACCTGTTGCCCCACCCTCCAAGCCTTATGCATAACCTTGTGTTTAACACTGTGTGGGGTCACTGTGCTACACCCCAAGAGTAAACTTCAGAGGTGGCTGTGGTCCAAGCATCACATGTGCCAAATTTCCCACTCTATAATATGTATGTAAGGCATTTAAAAAAAGAAACACCCAGCCATGTCATTGACAGTCCTTTCCAGCATCCCTCATCATTTGTGGCTTTGGTACCCAGAAAAGAATGGATGTAGGGTTCTTGGACTAAGATATATCCAAGCTCCATGAAAAGACTTTCAAAATAGTGACTAAAGCAACCTTTAGTTAACCTAAAATGAATGTTAAGAAATCGACAAAAGACGATGACAATCTCTGAATCCAACAGAGCAATCAAAAATGATCATCTATGCCTATTTCCTGCCATGTTATCTTTAAGATTTAAAGATAAATTATTATGAAAGGTTACACTGTCTTTGGTCGGTTGTTGAGAATCCTCTTGATGTTCACAGAAGTGGTTTACGTTCAAGGCTTTGCTGCTCTGCTAATGGTGGAGCATGGACATTAACAAGTGTGAGAGTGGCTTTTAATTGCTTCCAAGCGGCAGTGGTTCCCTTTAATATCCTGCCGGTCGCCACACACCTTGCTTCAAAAGTGGGCATTGGCTTTTTTTAGGCTGAGCACTACTGTGAAGGGAAACATTGATCTTCAAATTCCTCCATGTGTGCAAAGCCCATCCTAAATTCTTTCTCAGAAACAGAATTTTTGCATTCCATCCCTTTGAATTAGAACATTTTTCTCCAATTTTGTCTTGTGCAAATGACAAGTTGATTTTTTTTAATATGCTGAGCTGACCTCCCTTTAAATTCACCAAGGACTTGCAACAAATCTGAACATAGTTTAATTTTCATCTACGTAGAACTTAAAAAGAACCTTACATATTACATAAATTATATATTTATTTACCTATAAACCTATTTACCTATATATTTATTGACCTATAACACTCCTAAAATATCAAATATGCTTTCATTTCATTGATTGATCTTTTTTTATTTGGCAGTTGTATTTCCTTATAGAATTCAACATGTCTAGGACTGCGCCCTGTACCGGTCCCCAGCCCGGATAAAATACAGTCAGGAAGGTCATCTGGCATTAAAAAAAACTCTCTGTCAAACCACCTATGCGAATCCGTGAAAGCTGACCTTTGAAGGGATAAGCCTATCGTTTAACAACATTGTTATAATCACTATTGATTTTGCTGTTATGATCCCAGTATATTGTCACAAAAAAATTGTGCAATGGGATTCTCCTTTCACTGCTCTAAAGAGGGAGATTCTTTAATGGGAGCTACAGTTTTGTAAACCAATGCAAGTCTGTAAAGAGCTAAAAAGCCCAAGCGGGCATCACGTTACATCTTCCTCACTACTTTTGTTGTCAGCTTATCTTTGGGTGTCACTGGTTCGTAGGAAGCAGGCCCTTCTCTGGGGTAGCTTATTTTTGGCCATTTGATGAAGGCCCTACATGACGGCGAGATGAAAATGAGTAGGTTGTAGGAGCAGCATGTTATTTAGAAGGACCCAGAACGAGGCGAAAACTGTGTGTCCCACAGTAAAACGTAGCCCTCAAAAGCAACTGGTAGACCCGAAATAGCTTGGGTGTGTGGAGGCAGCAGGGTTATTCATTAGTGCAGCTTGCGTCCATGCTGAACAGGGTTTTCTGCCAGCTTTCCATCACCACCCATCCCTTCAGAACACTGGCGACTGGGAAAATACTGTGCACTGTACAGCAGGGAGGAATGGACTGGAAAATTAGCCAAATGCAGACTGTGCCACTGACCTGCCGCCACACTGCACAGGCAGTGCAATTTAACAGTCACTAACCCCTTCCTCAAATTAGTGAGCGCCTCAGTACGTTAAAGCATCATTGGTGTTGTGTTTGTTCAACAAAACTGAACAAAAAAAATGGTGTTTGCCACATCTTTCCTGTTTGGCTTCAAAACAATAAGCTTCAAGAGTGATATGCACAGGACAAATGACGGGGTATTATAAAAACAGTGGTGTTAATTTCCCTCAGGCATTTGGCTCTAAATGGTGATGTAATTGGTGCATCTCTAAAATTCGTCTCACACAGAATCTGGCTCTCCCCTAAATGCCCTTCACTTCGCAGCTTGCAGCATAGCTCATGCAGAGCCACGACATCGCAACCCAGATCCAGCACAGTAATGGACTTATTTTGTCTTCTTGTTTGTTCTGATTTAATTTTCCATCTTGGTCAATATTAACATACCTTATGAACCTAGAAAGGTAGTCAGAGTTTTTGCTCTGTAGCCGTCCAACAGTTACATAACTGGGATTGAATCTGCTCAGTGAGAGTGCATTTTAACTTGAAATTTGACTGTTCTGTCAGGTATGAGCCGTCCTAAGAAAACATTTGAGAGCTGCCCTGTAACAAGCAGTACCTTCCTTTTTTTTTTGCTATTGAGTTTCTTTGCAAGTAAACACATTTGTGCTTTCCCAGAGGACTTTAATCGTAATGCATTCCAAGCGCAAAAGCAACATTTGGTCTATTAACAGTGCTGTTAATGGTACTTAAGTCTTTTTGAAATGGTCAACATCTCTGATGACACAAAGCACTCTACGATTAAAGACTGTAAATATTTCAATACCGAACATTTCTCTGGCTTATTTTCAAATTAGTATTGATTTTTGATTTGATTTTGATTTTATTGATTTATTTCAAGCATTGTAGTCAAAGCAATAAAGAATTTACACATATTTATCAAACTCATTACAGAAATGATGAAATGCATAGATTAAAAAGACAGAAAACAAAACAAAAATGTCATTTAAATCATATTTGCTTAATTAAATACAGTGATCAGTATAAGTAGAGTTGGATTTATTGCTTGAAAAGGAGTGGGAAGAAGCAAGCTTATATAATCCCACCCCTACTGAGTTCATTCATTTGATAGTTTTACAGTGTTTTAAATCCGGTTCTGATCAGATGGATTCTCTTCAAGTAACAAAATCCAGTGCCTAGTAATTCATTCATGATTTCAGTAAACAGTAACGGTACCGATATGTAATAATAATTGATTATCATTAGAACACATGATAACATTAAACCAGAAATTATTGCTACACATTGCAGATCAAGTAAACAAAATCAATAGCTTATTGATTGTAATTTAAACATTTCAGTAATCATTATTGCACATTACAATGTAACACTCTTATCTTCATATCCTGAAATAAGAGTTTCTTTATACATTTTCTTGAATATTTGAATATTTGAACATTTTTTGAGCTCATTACTTAAACCGTTCCATAGTTTAGTGCCACACACCGACACACGGAAACTTTTCTTTGTGGTTCTTATCAATTTGATCTTGAATTTCCTACATTCCTTCAGTCTGTAGCCTCCTTCATTTTCTAAGAACTGTTTTTGGATATTGAATGGTAACGATTTCCAACTGGCTCTGTATAAAAGTTGCGCAGTGTAAAAATCCACAAAGTCAGGCAGTTTTAAAAGTCTTGATTGATAAAATAGATTGTTTGTATGATCAAGATATCCGGCTTTATGTACAATTCTGAAGGCTCGTTTTTGAAGTAAAAAGAGAGAATGTAATGAACTTTTGTAATTATTCCCCCAAATTTCTATACAGTAGATGAAATATGGTAATATTAAGAAGCAGTACAATA
The DNA here is from genome assembly GCF_053564925.1 of Oryzias latipes. Taxonomy (NCBI): domain Eukaryota; kingdom Metazoa; phylum Chordata; class Actinopteri; order Beloniformes; family Adrianichthyidae; genus Oryzias; species Oryzias latipes. The sequence goes on along the minus strand of NC_136237.1, from coordinate 27,170,326 downwards.
AATATCTACTGTTGTATCCTAATATATGTTTAAATACTTTTTGAGACTTTAGTTTGTATGTGTCTGATGTGTGGCTTCCAACTCAGTTTGTCAGCGATAAAAAAAAAACTAAGAATTTGATTTCTGTAACACTTTCGATTAAGACATTATTTATTTCAATTGAGAGCTCTTTATTTGCGTTTTAGTTTCCAAAAAACATCACTTTGGTTTTATCTAGGTTCAAAGATAATTTGTTGTAATCCATCCATAATTTTATTTTGTTTAACTCTGTGTTCACCACCTTGATAAGTTCCCTATAATTGTCTATAGAATAGAATATATTTGTGTCATCAGCAAATAATATGAGTTTCATAAGCTTTGAAACATTGAATATGTCATTTATGTAAATATTGAATTGCAGCGGGCCCAGAATTCATCCTTGTGGGACACCACAACTTATCTCTTTGGTTTCAGATGTATATTCATCAATCTTGACAAATTGTTTTCTTCCCGTTAAATAGCTTTTGACCCAAGCTAGCGCTAGTCCTCTTATCCCATACACTTCCAGTTTTTCAAGTAGGATGTCATGATTGAGATTGTCAAATGCTTTTTTTAAGTCAATGAAAATTCCAGCTGCATATTTCTTTTTGTCCAGAGCATTTGTGATTTCCTCCACAGCATCAATGATAGCCAATGAGGTTAATCTATTTTCTCTAAAGCCATATTGGTTTTTTAATTCATAATGTTGTGTTTTTCAATAAATAAAGCTAATTTATCATTGAATATTTTTCCTAAAATTTTTGAGAATTGTGGAAAAAGAGAAAATATAGTAGTATCTATAGTTTGTAAATTGGTGTTTGTCTCCACTCTTATAGATAGGAATCACTTTGGCTATTTTCATTTGGTTTGGGAATCTCCCAGTTTGTAATGATAAGTTACATATGTATGTTATAGGCTTAGATCCACTATAAATGATTTTTTCATCACCTTCATATCTATATCCTCACAATCTTTTGAGTTTTTACTCTTGAAATTATTCACAATTGATATCAGCTCATTTTCGTTCACATCAGAGAGAAAGATTGACTGTGGGATCCTTTCTATGGGTGGATTATTGTCTTTGCTGGTTTTGCATTTTGGAATTTCCGCTGCCAACTCTGGACCCACATTTACAAAATAGTTATTGAGACCATTTGCTGCTACATTGATGTCATAACTTGACCCTTCTCATCTGTAAGGTAATCTGGATAAGTTCGCTTTTTTGTCCCATTTTTAATGATGTTATTTAATATTTCCCAAACTCGCTTTACGTTGTATTTAGTCAAAGTCAAAGTCAAAGTCAAAGTCGGCTTTATTGTCAAATGTACTGCATCCATAAAGACATACAGCACAGATGAAATTGCTTTCCTCTCACCCCACAGTGCAAGCAGCATATAAAAAATAAAGAAATAAATGACTTAAAAAATAGATAAAAAGACAGCAATAATAAGAAGAATAACAGGAGTCTAAACAGTGCAGAGAGCAATGAGATGGTTAAAGTGGCAGTTTAAAGTGACAACAGTGCTGAGAACAGTAAGTGGATGAGTTAGTGATGGCAGTCTTTGGTGAAAGTGGTGATCTGAACTGTTGTGAAAGTTTTCAGTGTGGGCTTGTAGGACGGAGTGGAGGGGCCAGAGGGGGGAGGGCAGGGAGGGAGTTGAGTGTCCTTATCGCCTGATGGAGGAAACTGTCTTTTAGTCTGCTGGTTCTGGCCTGCAGACTTTGCAGCCTCCTCCCTGATGGCAGCAGGTTGAAGTGTCTCTGGGATGAGTGTGAGGGGTCCCCTGCAATCCTGATGGCTTTGCGGGTGAGGCGGGAGAGGTAAATGTCATTCAGTAGATTATTGAAGTACACTTTTTTACTGTAACGTGTTATTTCAGTTAGTTTATTTTTATATGACTTATATCTTTGTTCAGTTTCTCTTGTCCTCTGTTTTAAGAATTTTTTAAAAAGGTTATTTTTCTTTTTACAAGCATTTTGTAGACCGGTGTTTAACCAAGGGCATTTGGCAAATTTGTTCTTGAATTTATAAATTGGACATTTCTTATTGTAAAGTGAGCTAAATATTTCTAAAAAACATTTATAAGCAATATCGACATCTTTCTCTCTGTACACAGACTTCCAGTTTTGTCTGGACAAGTCATTATTTAGAGCATTCATGGTTTTTTCATTTCTTAACCTTTTGTAGACTGGTTCTTTTATAATTTTCTTTGTCTTCACATTGATGTCAAATAGTGCAAAAACTGGTAAATGATCAGTTATGTCACATATCATTAGTCCACTCATATGAGTGTATTCTATATTATTTGTAAAAATATTATCAATGAGAGTAGCACTTTGCGTAGTGATTCTGCTGGGTCTTGTTATGGTTGGATATAAACTCATAGCATACATCCTGCTGATAAAGTCGTCGGTGGCTTCATGTTTGCTGGGGTTAATCAGATCGATATTGAAGTCTCCACAGATGTATAATATTTTGTTATTTAGAGAGGTAAACATCTTTTCCATCCAGTCACTGAACACTTCTAAGCTTGACCCTGGCGACCTATAAACACAGCAAACAATGACATTTTTCCCTGAATTGTTACATATTTCAATTGTGAGACATTCCAGTATTCCATCCACTGCGACAGACAATTTATCAATTACCGTAAACTTCATATTTTTTCCACATATACTGCGACTCCTCCACCTTTTTTGTTTACTCTGTTCACATAGTTAAGTTCATAGTTTTCCAATTCAAAGTCAGCGTCCTTGTCGCGGCTGAACCAAGTCTCAGATATGGTTATGATATCAAAAGGAATGCCCGATGTTCTGTAAATAGTCCTTGATGTCTTCAAAGTTGGTATACATGCTTCTGCTGTTAAAGTGAATTATTGACAGTTTTTCTTCTGGGTTAACTGAGTTTTTAAAGTCATCTATGCTGTAATATTTGCAGTCCATATTAACAGTGGAAAAGAACTGATCAGGGTCGATGTCTTGAAGGTTGTTGTCATTATCACTGAATATTTGGAGGTCGGTTTGCTCATCATTCAGATCTCTCTGAGAGTTGTGGTTGCGGGTGACTGTTGAAGAAAAAGTGTTGTTTTTTTTAGAAGCCATGGATAGTAGAGTTTGTCTCCTCATTTCGTAAGACCAGGAACTTCACGTATCTATTGTTTAGACTGTAGTGGGTAAATATTTTTCCAAATCTTGCAGGCTCCTGATAAGAACAACCTTGGACTGCTCAGGGGAGCCACAGAGTTTGGCATAAATTTTACAGTCTTTTACCCAGGTTCCTTGAATTTTCCCCTGCTTTTTTATACAGTTATCTAAAATATGTTTTAAGGAAAGAAAACAGATACATTTTCATTTTTTCCCTTTAATGCAACCAAGCAATAAAAGCATCCTCAATAATTCCACATCTAACACTTTTTTTTTCTGTATCTTGGCAGCTGGAGAGTGTTTCTTCCTAAGGTGGACTGAACAGACACTCATGGCTTCACAGGAGCTTGGAAACGCCAGGGAGTCTGCCACTGATAATCTGAAGCCAAAAATTGACAATGATGCCGAGCCCAGCACCACGAAACCCTGCCCCGTCCACGCTCCGAGTGGCGAGGAGGCCAAGAGGGGTTTCCGGAAGGGCATGAGCAGACACAATGACTATGTGAAAATCACAGTGCCTGAGTCTAAAGTCAACCGTCTCCCCACCGAGTGGTGGAAGACAGTGATCGCTTTTTTCTACGCTGCTTTTAACCTGGTCTTGACAACCGTGGTCATCACCGTCGTGCATGAGAGAGTCCCACCTAAAGAGACTAGCCCACCCCTGCCTGATAAGTTTTTTGACTATATCGACCGGGTCCAGTGGGCCTTTGCAGTGACAGAGATCAACGGCATGCTGCTGCTGGGCATCTGGATGATCCAGCTGTTTTTCTTCAAATACAAGTAAGAACCATTTGGTTTTCTTTTGATAGATTTGTGATTGAAGGTGAATGACTTCTCATTGTAGATTCTGCTTCCCAAAAAAGGTTTTTTATGTTGTTCAAGTTCTACAGCTCATAAAAGATTAATAATTGATTTTTTTGTATTTTAATGTGCCATACATTTACAGAGAAAATTACAAGTATCATTCAAACCAAACGTATTTAAATAGACACTTAAATCAGGATCCGGATGGTGGGTGAATAGACAAAAAAATATCTAGCGTGGATTTTAACGTTTCCTTGTAATTTAAAAAATAAAAATCATCAGTTATGAAACTTTAATCCTTTTCTTTTAATGACCCATTGCCATATTTGTATAATTTTCAGTCTGGTTTGTTTTTAATTTAATCTAAAATAAAAACAAGAAGTGTTTACTCCACCCTATGATTTATATAGATGGAAATAATAGAAGGATATGGACTATATCAGGGAACCTAAAACTCTAAAGCCATCCCTAAATGTTATTCCCAACATTTTATTAAAGTAGATCTCTGAAGAAACTGCTTTTTAGTCAGGAACCTGATACTTTCAGAAAACCTTCCCTTTTTTAGGCAATTAATAGGATCAGAAACTTAATCCAAAGTTCCTCCTCACCAATTTATGATTACTGTTAAGTAGAAAATAAAATGGCATCAAACCAGAATCAGATTTGGGAAAAATGTGTGATTAGGTATATTACTCAAAGCAAAGTTGTAACCTTCAATAACAAGTAAAGAAGTGGAAGTGTGCACACGAGTGACATGTGCTTCATTTCCATCTGCAGGTCTATTGTGTTCCGAAGGTTTTTCTTCCTCATCGGCACCCTGTACCTGTACCGTTGTGTGACCATGTACATCACCACCCTGCCTGTGCCTGGCGTGCACATGACCTGTGCTCCTAAGGTGAGCATCGCTAAAGCAACATCTGGTATTATTTTTGGACATTCACGCAGCAGATGCTCTATAAATGAAAAAGCAAGAAAGAAAGTCTTTTATGGCCTCAAGTGCACCAGGGATATTGAGGTACTTCCATGTCTGATCTGAAACATGTGCTTTTGGCATTTGCTTGCTGAGTGAGTGGTACAAAAACATCATACAGCTGCACTGCAGGACTTTTTGACCCAATATTTTTTTAATAGAAGCGCAGTAGAGGGTTATATTAAATTCTTTGTTTTCAATTAATTTCCTGTTTTAATGTGACAACTATAAAGTTATCATGCAAGCAGAGAGAAACGGCCAATTTGAGTTGTAAGTCGAGGATCTCGAGGTGTTAAATAGAGACTAAACTCAAGAAATAAGCTTGTTATTTTCAAAATGTTAGACAATTCAGATGTTTGTGTCCTACAGTACTTCAAATAATTGTTTGAGTTTGTTCCTTTTGGCAGCTTCACGGAGACTCCCAAGCAAAAATTCAGCGAATTCTGCGGCTGATGTCAGGTGGAGGCCTGTCCATGACAAACTCGCATCTGCTGTGTGGAGACTTCCTCTACAGTGGACACACAGTGATGCTCACCCTCACCTACTTGTTCATTAAGGAGTGTGAGTACCATTTTAGTTTTGCATCACACAATAATGCATGGTCCTCCTAAATCAACTTGTTTGTTTTAGTATTCAGATCTGAATTTTCTTTGTATATTACTTTTTTTTTGTGGTTTGGTGTAAATTGTCTGCTAAAACCCTATCGATACAGGAAATGTGTTGTCTTTGTCATTTCAGTTAAAAGGAGTCATGTTTTTTTTTTTTTTTCCGTTTTATGTTAGACTCGCCGCGGTCGTTTTGGTGGTACCATCTCATATGCTGGCTGCTGAGTGCCGTGGGTGTGGTCTGCATCTTGGTGGCCCATGAGCACTACAGCGTGGACGTAGTCGTGGCCTATTTCATCACATCCCGTCTGTTCTGGTGGTACCATACCATGGCCAACCTACAGGTCAGGATACTGAGCGGCAACATGCACCCACAGCTGCAGGACACAGCTCTTTATTTGGAAGTCTACAACAAGTTTACTATTACTGAGAATCATATAGTTAAGAGTTTCAGATGCTTCACTTTTCAATGTTTTATACTTATAAAATATACCTTTTAATGTCTGCTTTCTTGAAATTACCATTGAGTTTTTGAAGTACTCCCTCTAGTGGAGACTGTAGAAACAAACTGCTTTGCAACGAAGGTCAACTGTCACAATAGTTCAATAAAGAAGAGCAGCTATAAATAGATTTACATTGAAAAAAGTTTTAGCAAAAATGGAGAATAAACCAAAAAATATGCCGATATATATTCAACATTTTTATCACATCCTGAAACTTAGAAATTAAGGTCAAAAGGAAAGCTCAACTTTAGTCTGATTCTGCCTTAAAATATAAGAGAATTTGAATGGGAAATTGATATAAGAAATTGTTTGGAAAGTAGATTTTTTTTTCATTTTGCCTGAAACATCCTTTCTGCTGGTCTAAGATGACTTTGATTTGTTTTTTCTTCTGTTTTGTCTGTTAATGTTCAGTGGCATGTTTGCACAAGTAAGATCAAAAAGTAGCACAGTCTCCTTTTTTACACGTTTTACTAGAGATGGGTAGCAACAAGTTACATTTATTTCAGTAACTTTTTGCACTAAAAGCACAGCTTAGAGTAGTTTTACTGAAACCCACTTTTTACTTTTTGCAGAGGCAATAAACAGCACTCTTACTCAGCTACGATTGTCGATCAAATAACTTTATATTTTTTGCAATATTTGCATCATTTATTAAAAATGTGTACAATGGTATCTGCCGAATAGCAGTATCATTAAAATGTTGCATGAATGGGTTAATAATGAACGGTGGGAAGTATAGAGACTTTTGGAGAATGTCTTCTCAATACAACTGAAGTTTGACTTTATACATTAGCACATCAGCAAAAATATTTCAGTAAAACAGCATGTGGAGGTTAAAGTAACAATGATTTAACACTACAAGCTTGCTGAAAGTTTTTAAAAACGGCAGAAACTTTATGCTGCACTTTTAAAAATGGAAAACCAAGTTTTTGATCGGTTTTCATTTTTGTTTTGTTTTCCAGGTTCCATAAGTTTTAGATCATAAATCAGACATGTTCAAATCAATACTTAAGTTATTTTTTTATACCCGTGAATTTTCCCCCCATCACCCAACAAGATACTGCATTGATTTCTTTAGTATCATTATTTGGGAGTAAAGGGAACTCTTATATGGGTGTTTAGTTACAACATATATTAGGCTGCTTCTTGTAGCTTGTGTGATAACATGCTTTTTCAGTCTCATGTGTGCGGTAAAAATTGATCTGCTTTGGCTACAATGTTCAGTGCCATGTTTTACAAAAAAATTAAAAAAAAACGAAAAGATGGAGATGATGATTTGACTCAGCAGTTATTACACTGACTCTGAATTCCTGTTATATAAGAATATTCTCACATTTGATGCAATCTGATCGACAGCCAAGGCTTGACCCAATTTAGGTCACCGAGCAAATTGGCAAAGAAGAAAAAGGATAAAAATGTTGCAATAGACCAATGTTCAGGGCTCAGCCCAATGCAAATTATTTATTTGTCTGACCCTTGGAGAACTGTTATCAAGAGATATGAGCCAAACTCTTGAAACATGCTTTGTTGCTCCTAAATTTATAAGAAAATATAAGACACTGAGAACTTATTTGTTCATATTTTACATTTTCGCATACTTTTTTTAGTAGAAAAATGACCTGTGTCATCTGGTTAACTGTTGTTTTTGTTACCAAGCAAATACCACAAGGAGCAGAGAAAATAAACTTGATGTAAGCCAACAGAAAATTATGGAGATGTATCTGAGGATGTTTTTGTATATTCCTCTATGCATGTTAAGGCCTTGTCACACAGCCACTATGTACATTTTGCGCATTTTCTACGTATAAAATTTCTGTCTTTTGGGATACGTGCTTGATCTATGTAATTCATACGTGTTTCTTGCCTTCGTCTTTCGTTGATGTGTGCAGACGGGTCTTTATGTGAATTCGATTTTAAGCTGTTCAAAATTTTTTGTTGGTTGAGAATTACACAGTTTACGCGTATTTGACGTAGTTTATACGCAATTTCTACGTAAAACTTACGTAATGATTTTAGTGAGATATGGCTTTCTGTGGCTTTCCACGAGTGTTCCTGGTATGTCCAACGGACTTTTCATGTACCACCAACGTATAACTTTTATATCACGTATACAGCGCACATATCACAATACGTTACATAAATGATGCACTAATCACTAATGAATTGCATGTAAACAGCGCAACAATCACAAACGGTTCATGTTCTACATTGAGTTACGTGTCCTTTGCGCGGTTTATTCGTACCTCTTCCGTGGTTTTAACATGATTCATTCATGATACATTTGCGACAGTTTCACGTAGACCACAACTTTTTTCCACATATATTCACGCTAGACCAATTTTCCTCTGTGCAATTTGGGCAAAATGTATGTAGTGGCTGTGTGACACCGCCTTTAGTAGCAACCACCTACCAACGCAACATCCGAAGGAACGATGATAAAAAAAATGAAAAAGTGCTGTGAGAATGTGTTGGTTCTTTTCTTGATACAAGTCAATTTTTTCACAACTAAATGATTTATTTTAATTTTTCCAATTCTTTTTTTTTTTCTTGTAACAGACCCTAAAATGCTCACCCAACAACTATCTCACCAACACCTGGTGGAACCCATTGTTTAACTTCCTGGAGAGGAACGTGCAAACGTCGGTGCCGTGCTCCTTCATTTGGCCCCTCACCTGGCCGTCTGTATGCTTGAAGAATCCCTGCAAGACGTACTCCATGGTACAAAGCACACGGGAGGAGTAACGCTCCTCAGATGCTGTAGCACCTTTGCCTGTCACCTTTACCACCCTTTGGAGTGGAGTTCACTCAGTCAGTATTGTCTATTGTGCAGGGACCAAAATCTACCTACTTAATCCTCATTCATAGAATATAGGTTAGAGAAAAAGAGAATTACAGCAAAAAGGATGATTAGGAATTTTACCACTGTGGTTTATTTATAAGATAAAGTGCTGCAATGAGTTACAGCTTTTTTGTTACACTAATCTTTTTCTTATTCTCTTGATATCACAACTACTTTTATTTCAACATAGCAGCTTTATTCTTCCAGTACTTTGTTTTAGTAGATGAAAACTGCAAATACTGCAATGTGTCTTTAGTGTGACCTCAATATGATATAGTACTGAGGTCACAAGGTGCCTTAGTGTTTTCAACATCTGTAACTGTACCAAAGCTGCCATTTTTGTCTTAAATTCAACTTTATATTCTTTTAATTTCATTGAGTTTGTGTTATTTGCAGTAGCCATACATTTGTTAACTGTAGTACTCAAGTTGTAGCACTCTAATAAAATATAATTGTAATGATTTACTGCATAACCTTCCTTTTTTTAATTACAATTTTAGATTGTAAAATACATTTTTATACAGATTAAAAGCTGCATCAGACACAACAATTAAAACGGCAGTTGCAGTAATTTTACAATTGAAAAAAATGATCTTTAGATGTGTTTGTTTCTTTTTTTTAAGGATTTCAGTTGTTCCTTTACATTTTCTGGAAAAAAACACTCAATAATGCAATAATGGGGGTTAGAGAAACTAAAACGGAGGCTCAGATTAGGGAGAAACCTGACATTTGACAAAAAAAATGTGTTTTTATCATACATGTGGCAAGAATGATTGTCAAATGAAAGTTCTGAGTTCTTCTTTTGAAGTCCTTTTTTGCTCACAAAACCCTGCTATACTTTTTATATTATACTTTGTTCTATGTGTTTTTTTTTTTGTTCTTCTTTGGTACTGTGTTGGTGACTGCTTCAGTTTTATTCTCCAAGTGGACAGTGACAATAAAGGAATATCTTATCTCTTACCCCATCTTACTGACAGCTCCAACAATGCAGTCATGATTATTTTAAAACAACATTTTTTTGTTGTGGGAATTCACATTAAAGTTGATAATTATGTGTTAAGAAGTCTTTAGTTGTTAGTGTACATTTAAAATCCACCACAAATGAAACATTTGGAATATATGACTTATTTACGTTTTTCTGTTTGGACAGATTTTATTATGATGTGCCAGGCATCTTTTTTTAATCAGATTGTCTTTGAGTACAAATTTTAAAAATAGGTGAAGCCTCCCCAGACCGCACTTCCCTGCTTGAAACGTGTTTCAACCAGGAACTGGAATCTCCCAAACCCGCCCAAATTATGTCCATCCACCTAAAGCTATTTTTACCCACAAAGCTGCCCTATTGGGCAGAAAACAGCCCAGTTTGACAATGCTGCTGTGTTTGCTGTCTAACTTGCAAGTCTCTGCCTTGCTGGTCACTGGAATATACCATTGCTGCTGAAGGACAGGGGAGGACCAAACACTTTTGCACAATCAATCTTATGCCAGTTCAGTGATTTTAGGGTGCTTTTTAATGACAAAGTTAGATAATGATGAATGCAAAATTTATTTTAGGCATTTTATTAAGTGTTCAGCTCGGGGCCCCAAGAGTATCGGGGGCCCCAGGCTATCACCTATGTATGCCTAATGGTAATTCTGCCTCTGTCTTTAGGTATATGAAACCGAAATATCTAGAATGCAATGCTGCCTTGGTACTTGCCGAACGAAATATCTTACTAGGAACTCATCATTGAAAAAGTTTGAAGGAGGTAAACTTAAAGATAGAAAAACATTGAGCTGATCAATTAGACAGACCAAACACTTTGTTAAATTCTGACCATAGGGGGAAACATAATTATAGTTTTAATGTTTTTTTTAATAGATTATAAAAAGAAAAGAAAAACAAAAAAGGGGTCTGTAAAAACGGGAGAGATCCATTCACTGTAAATAAGACCTATGAAAGGGGGCGGGGCACTGTTTCTCTTTTAGTGCTGATAGACCAATCACAGTCTGCCTGAGAACTGTCGGCCAATAGGAGCGCTGTAACGGAAGGAGGCTGTTTTCGTCCTCTCAGAACAACACAGGAAGAGCATGTGAACGGCGCGGACACCGTTTTTTCTTCCGAAAATGCCCTGCTGGCTCACCAAATTTGGTATATTTTAACTCTCGCCATGGTTTCATCGTCGTTTGGACTCATTTGGAGCTCTGTGCTGTCGCTTTCAAACCTTTTAACCTCACTTCTGTTCTTGCTAGTCTATTATTTAGTCCGTTTTTATCAGAAGCAGCGTACAATATACAAAAACATTCCTCCAGGTCCAAAGCCGTGGCCTGTCGTCGGGAACTTCGGCAACTTTTTCGTGCCTCCTTCTGTTAGGACGAAAATCGCAGGTCAGCCGAACAGCACCAACGCTATAGAAATTGAGGCTTTAAGGCAGCAAGCCACCGTGTTCGGGAACATACACAGCCTTTTCATTGGCGGCCAGCTGATCGTCGTTCTGCACGGCTTCCATCTGATCAGAGACGCCCTCCTCAACCAGCCGGAGGTTTTCTCTGACAGACCTGACATCCCTCTCGTCACCATCCTGACCAAACGCAAAGGTAAGCAGCTCATCTATAAACAATACCGGGAAATGAGGAAAGCTGGGACACATTTATCTGATTATTATAGTTACAGAAGAAATATCAAAAGTTCAAATTCATATTTTTTAAGGAACATAAAAGAGGTCAAATTAACACACTTTTATTTTCAGACTCAGATGTGGTCCATAGAAAAAAGATACAAATACAGTATACATAATAAAAAGTAAAAAGATATAAATTAAAAAGAGTATAATATTGATTTAATTATATTATAATTGACTAAAGGAGCTTAAAAGTTTTTTTTTAATGGCATTATTAACATATAAACACATGTATGGGGAAAGAGCAACTTTAACTTGGTTGTTGACACATTTAGAGGCTTGATTATTATTGTATGTGTGTGCAGGAGTTCTAAAGCCTCCTCAGCTTGTCTGCTTCTTCTTTGTGGTCAGAATCAGATTCCAATTCCCATTTTAGAAAATAACGCTGTTTCAGTTGGCAACATTTTTGCTTGAGAAGAAGATATCATAGTTTTGCATATGCCAAATGTTACTGTAGCTCTGCACAGATGAATTATTGAGAAAAAAAGGCATTGTTTTAAGATTTAAAAGAATCTTAGATCAATTCTTTTTCATGGTCCATTTTTCTAAAAATCTACACTTTGATTTGACTTGAAATGGTTTATTTCAAGCAATCAAATAAGAATAATACACAAAAACAAACAATCATCAGTTATACATTCACACAAGGACGTATCAAACTTAGTATAATTAGACATTAAATCAAAGATTGCTTGAAAGGGAGTAGAAGGAAGCAAACTTATATAATCACATCCGTTCTACCGAAACCATTTTATTAAATGATTTATCATTATCCGGTTCATAACTTTTATCAGAAAGAGTTAAGAATCCTGAAGTATCAATAAATCACACTTCAGCTACAAATGATTTGATCTTTCTTATATAAGTTCAGTAATTAGACCCAAAGCACCATAGAGTCACACACACATTCACACACTGATGGTGGCTCCCCTGCCGAGCACTGTCGCCAACATTCCACCAGAGATAAGGTGGGCTTCAGTGCCTTGCCCAAGGACACTTCGACATATGCTGGCAAGGTGGGAATCAAACCTGCAATCTTCCGATCAGAGGTTAAACGGCATATCACTGCACCACTTTGATGAGAAATGACCTAAATAGTTTCAGAATGTGAAAGGTTTCAGTATTTTGATTTAGCATGTCTGACATGTCTTTCACCTACGTTTTCAGTCAGTGGTGTTGAATCTGCCATGTTTTTATGAAGTGATATATGCCAAGACATTGCAATCAAAACTTTCTATGTAGCAAATGAAAATATGAAATATTCCTTAAAAAACTTTTTTTTTTGCTTTCAAAACCTTTTTTTTCCTTAAAAACGTTTTTGTTTTCAAAAACTTTTGTTTTTCTCAAAAGAAAAAAACCTTTTGTTTTCAAAAAAAAATTTCCATTGCAACACAAATATTTTCACATGCGTTGTGTCTCATCTCCCTTTTTTCCCTATCTTTGATTTTGCGTTCATACCTTTCATCTTAGCGTGACATAGCTGCTGCTTCATACCATCAGGTCAGATGGAGTGTTGGATGTAACTAATTATAAAGGGGATGTTTCACAGTAGCATATTGTGTTATGTTGTTGTTTTTTTGCTTTAACAGAGCAATATAAAGGATTGCCAAAAGTAATTGTAATAATAAATGTAATTGTTCAAAGCAGTGAGGTCATAAAATGTTTGCATTAAAAAAATCTCCTACATCCTTTTTCTGCATGTGGTCGATCACTTAGAGCTTTTTTTGAATACATATGGACAGATAGACAGAAAAAACTCACCATCATAACTTAGCAGATAATAACATTTTCTATTTATATGGTGTGTTTATGTGTCTGGACTCATTTCATTCTCCCATGTCATCAGTCAGCCAATATTTGGTGGTTTCATTCAGAGCTAACTCCTCCTGTCGGCTAAAACAGCTTCAGATGATAAAAATATGAAAGCCAAATTATTACAAAATACTGTGGTTATGCCAATATTATTGGTATGATGATGCAAATAAGTGCTAATCAGCTTACTATAGTGGGAAAGCCATAATTAACTTAAGAAATTGGACTGACTTTGATGTCATCAAAATTAGCCTAAATTATTAGAGCACAAAGTATTTAGCCATCTTAAAGCTAATGGGGGGGTACTTCCATCCAGATTCTCATTTTCAGGCCAAAATCCAGTAAAATGTTGCATCCTGGCCAGACTCAGGGATCCAGACCATCTTCGTCTTACGGGTTAACAGAGGGAGGGAGGGTTTTTTATTTTTTTATTCATTTTTTGATGCATTCCATAATTCTTTTATACATGTTTGCGAAAAAGATCTTTCCGAGGCAAAAAAATGGAAATGAGAAATACAGGAAGTAGATCAGGAGAGAGCAAAGTGGGGAGCAGACATGGAAAAGCCGATGGCTGCAGGAAGAGAGATGAGGAGGAACGAGAAGTTTCAGCTGCAGAGATGGAGGGATGGAGAGCCCGAGCTCAGAGCAGAAGACCACCTCCTGATGTTTCTTGTAAACAAGTGATATGCTCCATGCTTCTGTCTCTGGGTTTTACTCTGAAAGGATCGTGGGTTTTCCTATGTAAATACCTTGCGAAGCTCCAAATGTCACAATATCTTGGTAAATCATAGCAGAACCGGTTCTATTCAACTGTAAGTTGAAGTTTTAAGTTGAATTCATTTATATTGCGCTTTAAAATAAAATATAGCCTGCATGTTAAAAGCTCAACAAATGAAAACAACATTTTATCAGATATGATCAGTATCTGCTGGTCCAGACATCACACAGTAAAACAGAGATCAGGTGCCTTGAAGAAGGCCCTGTAGTGGAGTTAGCTTAAAGAACAAAGGGATTGTCAAAATAAACGTGACCATTATGCTCATTTTCAGTGAAAATAGCTAAACTAGCTTTATATCAAACTAAGAATGAGGTAATTTGGAAAAATCCATACCTTAATCCCATGCTGAGTAATATATTTTCATAAACCCATGGACAGAAAACAAACCAAAACAAAAGCTGATGTCTTGAAATCTCCAATTTCAGGAATCGTTTTTGCCCCCTATGGACCAGTATGGAGAAAACAACGCAAGTTCTGCCACACCACACTTCGGAGCTTTGGCTTGGGAAAGCTGAGTTTGGAACCTTGCATACAACGAGGCCTGGCCGGCGTCAAAGCAGAGCTGCTCCGGCTGAACGAGGAGCGTGGCAGTGCCGGCGTGGACCCAGCCACCCTGATCGGCAACTCTGTGTCAAACGTCATTTGCTCCCTGATCCTGGGCCAGTGCTTCCACCACCACGACGTGGAGTTCCGCACAATGATACGCCTCATGGAACACGGGCTGAAAATCTGCATCAACAGTCCAGCGGTCCTCATCAACATCTTTCCGCTGCTCTACTATTTGCCTTTCGGCGTTTTCAAGGAGTTACGGCAGGTGGAGCGTGACATCACCGCGTTCTTAAAGAGGATTATTGCGAAGCACCGTGACACGCTGGATCCCGACAATCCAAGGGACCTCACAGACATGTACTTGATAGAGATGTTGACTCAGCAAGCTGCAGGAGTGGAGGACAGCAGCTTCACAGATGACTATCTCTTCTATGTTATAGGAGACCTCTTTATTGCTGGCACAGACACCACTACCAATTCCATTTTATGGTTTCTGCTATACATGATCTTACACCCTGACGTCCAAGGTAAAAGCAGCAACAATCCAGTCTGCGTAATGCCTCAAAAATGTCCTACTATTGTCCTCTAAACTGCAGATTTTACATTAACCCTAGAACACTTCCGCTAAAATAAGTTACACCATCACTTTTGCCGTTGTTTTTGGTACCCGATATAATATACCCAACAAAAAGTAGTTGTCAAAAAATAGATCCAGACATGACAACACATGATAAATTGTAGTGATTTTCTTTTATTTTCAACTGTGGTATGTATAACAAAGTGAAAAAGAAAAACAGGAAGTTCCTAAAGCATGCTCAAAAATTACTGAAAAGTAGGAATTTGAGAACAAAAGATTTTTAATAAATAATAAAATGATGCTAGGAGGTTGGTCTTTGGTCTCCCTTTTCCCGGACATGTCAGACTTCCCTGGTGAAGACACAAACATGGTTAAATTCATGTAAATAGTTTTGCTCGGATGAAAACCACCCGGTGATAGTGCTCTAGGGTTAAATCCTTATAAATACCCAATAGGAACTGCAGTAATATTTATTGGACATTATCACTTGAAAACCATAACAGACTGTGAAAAATAGTTGTTTTTTGCATTGATAGTAATAGTAATGCATTTTATGGATCAGTATCTTTGAAACATGTAGATTGTACTTCATTCTTTTGGGTTATTTTTGGCAAACATTGCCTGCATATAAAGAGACTGTAACATTTTTAAAGGCTTAGAGATGTTTTACTGATAAAATACAAAACATCTGTAGAAAAAGAAAGGAGTTGTCCAACTCTAATACAATGACTTTTTGACATTTAGCCACTTCTTACATTTTGTTCTGATTGGGTTTTGATGTCCGTTTGAAGACAAAGCTCAGGCCGAGATCGATGGAGTGGTGGGAAAACATCGGGTTCCCTCCGTGACGGACAAAGGAAGCTTGCCGTTCACGGAGGCCACCATCATGGAGGTGCAGCGGCTGCACTCAGTGGTTCCCCTTGCCATTCCGCACATGACTTCAGAGACAACAGGTAATCAGCCTATGGGTCTTCACGCAACAGAATCATGTCACAACCATCCACTTTTTTCTTCTTTTTTTTTAAAATATTTTTCCTCCTTCAGTGTTCAGAGGTTACACTATTCCAAAGGGAACAGTTATTTTTCCCAACCTGTGGTCCGTGCATAGAGACCCAACACTTTGGGAGGATGCTGACTCGTTCAACCCCTCGCGGTTCTTGGACAATGAGGGGAATCTGCTCAGGAAAGAGTACTTCATACCATTTGGCATTGGTATGCTTTTCTTTTACCCGTACATTAAAGATGACATGTATGCCGATGCAAGTTCACCTCTGGTTCCACTCATGTGCCTTCCAGGTCGCAGAGTCTGCATGGGAGAGCAGCTAGCTAAGATGGAGCTGTTCCTGACGGTCACCACTTTACTGCAAGCCTTCAAGTTCAGACATCCTGAAGGAAATCCTCCACCTACCGTGAAGGAGCGCTTCGGCCTGACCATGGCGCCCTGCCCTTTCAGCGTGTGTGTGACTCCTCGAGGTGGACCAAATTTAAATCCCTGAAAAACTAGGCAGATGGACAGAACCATTGAAAATGGTTCCTGTTAGAGCGCCACAAAATGCGAAATCATTGTGACGAATGGATAATCCATTGGTCTCTAGCACTTGAACAGTAACACATAACAGTGTTATGCTTTTATATGAAAAGTGCTTTATAAATAAAGTTTGATTGATTGATCTCTAGGGCATATTGAAAATGTGGTTTTAAGTTTTCCATACTAAAGAATTTAGTTAGTTGATTCTTTTTGACTAACATTTTTACCTGTGTTTGGTCCGGTTTCTCATTTCAGATCAAAAACTATTCAATCATGAATATGCTGCTGACGCCTTGACGCCTGAATTTATTTCCAGCAATAAAAAAAAATCACTTTTTGCTATCAAAGATGCTAAATTAAGGTAATTTTGGAGCCCAAGTGGTTGGATCCATATTTGCATCTATAGGTGTCAAGGGATTCATTTTTTTCCAAGGAAAAGACCATTTCAATAGTTGAATTTCAGTGTTAGATCAAAATGTTAAAGAATATAAGGACTAGTGGATCAGATCTGAGTTGATTTTTTTTTTAAATCATTGTTTTGATTCATGAATGTTGAAATGTAACGAGTAGTTATAATTTTTTTTGTAAAAACATGTAATAAGCACAGTTAAATTATGTAAGATTATTTGAATTTTAAATAAATTTTAAACGAAATTCACATTGTTGGTGGTGGTATCATTTTTTTTTTCATATACTGTATTTTTATTGGATATGTAGTTTCCATCATGTAGTAAAAGTGCTAAACAAAAGAAGTTTGATTGGATTTGATTTGATGACTGTAGGAGCTAAAGGCGTAGAAACTATTTAACTAAGTTCTAGCTCCTTTGATACACTGAGATGTGCGACGCCAGAGTTGATTGACGCGCCAAGCGGGCTGTCGTTTCCTTATACGACGAAGAAAAATGAGTCTTTTACTCCGATCAACTTTGCATTACTTTGTTTCTTTTATTTATTTACACTACTGAACGGATTGGACTACTCTTTTGCTTCATTTCCCGCACAAGCGGTCAAAAACCATTTCTCCATCTGGCTCATGCACACCTGTCTGTGGTCAGATAATCAAAAAAATTTATAATTGACAGAAAAACATGAAAACAGCGACACCCACAGGACATGTTTCTCAATAGGGCTCCTACACACCGGCCCCTAAATTGTTATACAATTGAATAACAATTTACAAATACCTCTTAAAAAAGGAGCCAAACATAGTTTACACTTCTTGTAACAAACAAAGTTTTGATATGGGCCTGTCGATTACATTAGATTTAGTTTGTAGTTTCACAGATCGTACAAGTCCCCTTTTGTCTGAATAAACTTCTAAGACTTTGCCAAGTAACCAGGAACCACGGGGAGCTGATGAGTCCATGATTACAACTATGTCCCCGACTAACAAATTCCTCTTCCTTTGATTCCATTTCTGTCTCTCTTGGAGTAAAGGCAAATATTCCCGTATCCACCTTTTCCAGAAAAGATCAGCAAGATATTGTACTTGCTTCCAGCGTTTTCTAACATACTGGTCCTGCAGGTCAAATATTCCAGGGGGTAGAGCAGGTTTCCTCATGAGAAGAAGAAGATGGTTTGGTGTAAGAGGTTCCAAGTCATTTGGATCATCAGACATCTTCGTGAGTGGACGATCATTTAGAATTGCTTCTATTTCACAGAGTACTGTGGACAGTCCATCATCATCCAGTTGCTGCTGCTGTAGAACTGAACAAAGAACCTTACGAATCAGGCGGATTAAATGCTCCCATACGCCTCCAAAATGTGAAGCTCCTGGTGGGTTAAAACTCCACTGTATTCCGGCTTGTGTCATAACTCTTGCAATTTTGTCTTGGTTTATTGCAGACAACGCTCTTTTTAGTTCTTTGTTGGCACCGATGAAATTTGTGCCATTATCCGATCTTAGTTGCTTCACTTGTCCTCTTCTGCTAATGAAGCGACGTAAAGCATTAATGCATGCATCTGTATCCAGAGATGTTGCAACCTCCAAATGAACAGCTCGGCTAGCCATGCAAGTGAAGATGACCCCATAGCGTTTACAGGTTCCTCTTCCTCTTTTCACTTCCACTGGACCAAAGTAATCAACACCTGTGTTGGTGAATGGAGGCAGATCCGGAAGGATTCGTTCTTTTGGAAGATCAGCCATTTTTTGTGTTACTGATCTCCCATGAAACCGTCGACAAAATAGACACTCTGAAATTACTCGCCTCACCGCAGAGTTGGCATTTGTAATCCAAAATCTTTGCCTTACTTTGGAGAGTGTATAAGCCCGACCGCCATGACCAAGACGTTGATGTATGTATTTCAGAATGAGCATAGAGATATGCTGGTCCTTAGAAAGGATAAGAGGATGCTTGCTTTCTTCGGGCATTGCTCCTTTGCACAGTCTTCCACCTACTCTCAGAAGTCCATCATCCATGATGGGATCTAATTTGTAGATCGAACTTTGTTTACTCACACTTGAGTTTGACATCAATGCATGAATTTCTTTCATAAATCGCTGCTGCTGACAATAGCGTATGATGGCCAATTCTGCTTCCTTCACATCACTCAGTGTTAAGAAGTCAACCTTGCCAAATGTTGTGTCTGTTGCAGGTGTGACATTTTTCCGCTTTGTCCTTGTGGTTTCATCCTGTACAGTTTTCAACTGCTTTCTCTGTCGACCCTTTTCCAACAGTATGGATTTCATTTTAAGGATCCAGGCAACCGCAGTCGTTAACTTGCTCCAGTCTGAGAAATATGCAATCAACTTCTCTGTAGGGTTAGAAGCATCACAGCCACTGATTGCATTTACAGTTTCTTCTTTTCTGACCTCTTTGTCATTAGGATCAACTGAAAACTCCGTGAATGATGTTGGCTCTTCACATTCATGTGTCCAAAGAAATTCAGGTCCTTTAAGCCATACGCTGTCCTTTAGGAAGCTTGAAGCCTTCATTCCTCTTGAGGCTTTGTCAGCTGGATTATCTTTGGAGCAAACGTGTCTCCATTGTGAGGGTTCAGATGCTTCTCTTATAGCAGAGATTCTGTTTGCAACGAACGTGTGAAAGCGCTTGTTTTCATTGCGAATGTACTTCAACACGGAAGTACTGTCAGTCCAAAATACAGAACTTTCCAGTGAGATCTCTAGTTCTGTTTTTAGCATTGCATCAAGTCTAACAGCAAGAACAGCTGCTGTTAGTTCTAATCTGGGAATTGTTATAGGTTTTAAAGGTGTTACTCTGGCTTTGCCAAGCAAAATGGCTACGTGAATGTGATCATTCTGGTTTACCAGTCTGATGTAGGTTACTGTCCCATATCCACATTCACTGGCATCTGCAAAATGGTGCAATTGTGCACATTTGATTTTTCCAAATCCCACTGGCTTGATGCACCTTCTCACTTCAAATGTGGACAGTAGAGCTAATTCTTCAAGCCATTTTTTCCACTGGGACCGAAGGTCTTGTGGTAAAGTGTCATCCCATCCACATTTTCTTCTGCATAACTTCTGTTGAATCATCTTAGCACACAATGTGACTGGTGCAAGAAAACCTAAAGGGTCGTAGATCGAGCAGGTGACTGACAAAACACCACGTCTGGTGAGGGGCTTTTCTTTTATCTCCATTTTAAACATGAACACATCAGTCTCTGCACACCATTGCAGTCCCAAAGCCCTTTCTACTGGAAGTTTATCACGATCTAAATCCAGCTTCTTCAGGTCCTTGGCTCTTTGACTAGAAGTGATAGCTTCCAAAACGGCTCGACTGTTACTGATCCACTTCTCCAAAATGAACCCTCCTTTGGCGCACATAAAAATGAGATCTTTCATCATTTTTACTGCTGTCTCCTCCGTGGGCGAGCTCTTCAAGCAGTCATCAACATAGAAGTTTTTCTTGACTGTTTGACAAACCTCTGATTTGAATTCAGATTTGTTGTCATCTGCTGTTTTCTGGAGAGCGAAGCTTGCACAGCTTGGTGATGAAACTGCACCAAACAGATGCACAGTCATCCTATACTCTTCAGGCTCTTTAGCAAAATCTCCACCTGACCGCCATAGAAATCGCAGAAAGTCTCTATGTTCTTCCATTACCTTCACTTGGTGGAACATTGCCTGGATATCACCCATGAAAGCCACAGGTTCCTGTCTGAATCTTGTAAGAACTCCCAGCAATGAACTTGTTAGGTTGGGGCCTTGCATGAGCTCTCCATTTAATGACACTCCTTTGAAGGTGGCTCCACAATCGAAAACAACACGCAGGGATTTTTTCCTTGGATGTTGAACACCATGATGAGGGATGTACCAGACCTTTCCTTCCCTCCCCTTTATCTGCTGTTTAAGGACCCTTTCAGAATAAGATTTCTTGAAAAGTTCATTCATGTATCTTGAATACTCCTCTTGCCACGCTTTATCATGAATAAATCTCTTCTTTAAACCTTGAAGTCTTTGCTTAGCCACACTGTAGTTGTTTGGAAAATGAACCTCAGGATTTCTAAAGGGTAAGTTCATGCAGTACTGTCCGCCAATCAACGTAACTGAACTTTCCAATGTATTTAGAAACTTTACATCTTCTCTTGACATCTCTTTGTCTTTTGAAACCTTTTCATTAAACTCATAGCTGTACTGACTGGACAGCAATTCCTCAAGTTTATTCACAGAGATCCTGTTCACTGTAGCAGAGTGGGGGCACTCCTCCAAAACACCACTGTTTCCATTCAGTGGACCATTGACTACCCATCCCAACACTGTCTTAACGGCATATGGTCCATTTCCATTGCTGTTAATAACTTCCCAAGGCTCCAGTAGCTGGGGGGCATTGGTACCTATTAATAGGTCGACTTCTGCATTTATTTTTGGCATGTGAATTTTAGACAAGTGAGGATGTTTCTTCAGATGTTCAGATGTTGCCATGCTCTCAGTTGAAACTGGCATTTTCCTTTGTGTCAATACTTCTGGCAGAGGATAAAAACTATGGTCTTCTACACCAGACACTTCTAGACCAATCAAAGAGTAGGCTGGAACAACAGTCTCCTGTCCCATTGTACGCAAGAGAAATGAAGTTCTTCTACCAGTAACATTCAGCTTTTGCATAAGATGTTCTGAGCAAAAAGTTGCTGAACTCCCAGGATCCAAAAATGCATGTGTTTTGATGACACAATTTCCCTTTTTTGCCTTGATCTTCACAGGAAGTATAGATAGGGCACAGTAATCCACTCCGGCCCCTGTATGTCCACATGTTGTCTGTAAGGTTGGTTTATTCTCTATGGACTCCTTTGACTGCTCTGCAGCTAGGGGCTGTCTTTTAATGTGGAGCACAGTAGGGTGCATTTGACTACAGGCCTCACATTTTAGCCGCTGCTCGCAAATGCGACTCACGTGACCAGTGCTTAAACATGCAAAACATAATTGTCTATCTTTAAGCCACTGAATCTTGTCTTTATGTTTCATTATTGTAAAGGCTTTACAGTTTTCCAATAGATGGCCTTTTGCACAAAAAACACAGTTAGGAAACTCTTTGTTGTTGCTGGGTTTTTTAAATACACCTGATGTTACTGTAGTGGCCACAGTGTTTCCTTTGAATCCAAACTTAGGAAATGACTTGGGTCTTATAAAGGATTTTGCATGAGAATTGTTTGATAAAGGATCTTGTATGTTGCCAAATAGAGGATCTGAAAGAATTTTTACATGTCGTTCAATGAAAGCGACAAGATCAATGAAATGAGCTCTGTTGTTGGTTCTTTCCATAACTTCATGTGCCGTGACTCTCCAATGTTCTCTCATTTTATATGGCAACTTTGAGATTATAGCTCTCATGTTTGCAGGCATGTCAAGTTCTTGCATGTGCTGAAGCTCCGTCATAACATTACAACAGGAACACAGGAATAAAGAATATGCTTTCAGAGCTTTAACATCTTCAGCTTTTATTGTTTGCCAAGCCAACGCCTTTTCATTGTAAGCTGTTGCTATTTTATAAGGATTTCCAAAGTGGTACTGAAGAAGATCCTTGGCCACTGCATAGCCATGTTCAGGAGTCATATGTTGACAGCTACGCACCAGTTCTTGTGGTTGTCCCCTTGTAAACTGTTCCAAATAGTATAAGCAATCGGCTTTTCCTGTTTTTGCTTCCACTCCTTGCTCAAAAGCCTTGATAAAACTTCTATATTCCAGAGGATCCCCTTCGAAGATGGGAATAGTTCGTGGTGGTAGAGATGTTGAAAGCTGCTGTTGCACAAGTGCTGATGTTATTTCATTTTGCTTCTCCATTATGTTAATTATGCGGTCATTTGGTGAGTTCCCAGTCTGTTCTTGTTGGTTATTGCTGGAATAATGGTAGTTAGTTAATTGCCTTGTGTGATCACTTAAAACTAGAACTGATGAATGAGATTGAGTTTGTTGAACCGTTTGTTGCTGGTTGTGCTCCGGTTGTAGACTTATGCTGTGTTGATACTTGATAGCTGACTCCATTTGTTTGGTTTCCTTTGGTATTGCATCCATAGGCAGAGTCGGTTGTTGTCCCTTTGAAGCATTTTGATAGGCTAATTTCCATGTTTCTGGTTTGTATTCCTCCGCTGAGGGATTTAAAAGTGTTTTAGTCTCCATTTGATGCCTTTGCTTCTCAAAGTAAGAATTCATCCCATCGGCTTCATTTTCAATGTCATATTCTTCATCTGCAGCTCGCAGTACAGCAAGTTTAGCTGTGTAAGCTGCTAGTTCAGCTTCCAAGTTCAGTTCTTCCTTTTTCCTCTTAATTTGCAGTTCTTGTTCCTCCAGAGCATGTCTTTGTTTTAGTACAGCCATACGAGCAATCAATGCAGCTTTGTCTGCTTGAGCTTTAATTCTTGAAGATGATGTTCTGCTTGATTTACTTCTCAGACTAGGCTTACTTTCAACATTGGAAATACTGTCATTTGGACCAACGTCATCTTCAGCATTCTCATTTTTAAACACATTTTCCTCATTCACAGAAATCCATGTTGTACCCTCAGAAATACATTCATTATTGAACAACATTTTAGCTTTAAACCACGTTTCATGTTTTTCACATTCATCGGATGGCAATAAACCCAACAAAGATTCGTGCATACGTGTGGCATCATTACAAACCTCAACAAGTTTATCAAGAGCTATTTGAACCTTTGTTTTATCACCTGTAACCATTAAACTTTGCAGTGATTTCCTAATGTTGCTTGCTTTATTTAATTTCAGTTTTCTGTTATTTTGTAGCCTGCCCAGTTTATCAGCGAGAGCTTTTGCAGTCAGTCTAACCACTCGCTTTTCAGCTTGTATTTCACTGCCAGTCAAACTATTAGTTCTGTTCGCGGTGCACGCTGCAGTTCCCACTGTTACGTCTGACGTTGCGTCGCGCGTCTCCATGCCAACGCAGTCTTTTATTCAACAAGTTTTAAAGCGCTTATTGAGCAGTCTCGTCAATCAGTCAACCAATGCATTGGATTTTATGTTCAGTTATGTGTGCACACTTTAATTAAATGGCCATTGAAGGTGTAGCGCTACTCATACCTCTGGGTTTTAGAAGTGTTGGGCGCCGAAGGCAGAGCTGAACTTCACGGACGGCTTCAGTTGTCGGCTCTCTTCCTTGTCCAAATCCACGAATTATTCCAAATGTCCACTCCAATATCCCGATCGGATTCCAACAGAATCGTAGGCTGCCCTGGGTCTTGCTGATCTTCTCGCTGTCAGCACTGGGTCCAGCTGATTCGATCACTCAAAACAATCCAGCGATGCTCCGAACTGGCTTCCGAATCCCGAGATTTCCATCAATCCATCCAAAGAAAGGAGGGGTTTTTGACTACTAAGTGTAGGAGCTAAAGGCGTAGAAACTATTTAACTAAGTTCTAGCTCCTTTGATACACTGAGATGTGCGACGCCAGAGTTGATTGACGCGCCAAGCGGGCTGTCGTTTCCTTATACGACGAAGAAAAATGAGTCTTTTACTCCGATCAACTTTGCATTACTTTGTTTCTTTTATTTATTTACACTACTGAACGGATTGGACTACTCTTTTGCTTCATTTCCCGCACAAGCGGTCAAAAACCATTTCTCCATCTGGCTCATGCACACCTGTCTGTGGTCAGATAATCAACAAATTTATAATTGACAGAAAAACATGAAAACAGCGACACCCACAGGACATGTTTCTCAATAGGGCTCCTACAATGACATTTTCTAAAATGGAACGATTACTTCTCAGACTGTTTACATTTTTTGCAATTATTTAGAAAACAGTATAGCTAGAATTACTGTGAAACTAAGCAAAGTCAAAGGTTAAACCTGCACTTTTATCAGTTCGAACTGATTTTTAGTTTGATAAAAGTTTTCTCTATAGTATGTTTTGTGTAGTTTGTAGTTAAACGACACCTGTCACGGAAGACACAGTTTACGGAGCGCCATGACCTTTTTTACCATAAATTGTAGTGTTTCAAAGGTTGTTTATTTTAAGCAGAGACAGTATTCAGTCATTTGTTATTTTTAATGTTTCCTAACGCTATTCAGTAACATTTACTGCAGTGGTTGAGTTGTGTCTATCTTTGAATGTTAAAGTTCTTGTGTGTCAGAGTGACACTACATTGTGTAGCACCACTGGGCCTGTCGTTTGCGCATCTATCTTTTTCAAACTGGCTTAACGCAACTAAATGTTGAACAGTGTTGTGACCACGGCTTTGACACAAGGCAAAGGCTAAAAGTTTCCTTTTAGAATGTTAGTTTTATTTTGGAGGGAATTGTTTTTTTTTGGGAGGGGGGGTGTCATGAAAAAATTACATTTTCCTCAAATTGAGAAGCAGTTTCTGAACTTGCCTAAATACTATCCTCGATTGTATCTCTTTGTCTGAATGTTTGAATAAATCAATGTTCTGCTGCACAGTACTAGAAAATGATTTCATGATAATTAGGGAACCCCAGAAGAGTGACAGGATATTCTTCATTTTATATGTGTATTAAGTAAATAGGAATACAATTTAGCAAGTGCAAAAATGTGATTTAAAAAAATAAAAGAAAATAAATCACTTGTTATATTTTTTAGATAAAATGCTATATGTTTTTGTAAAATTATTGTCCCATACATTTAAATCAATTTTTGATTTGTGGGTTTGTGAAATCATTGTTTTTTTAATGTGGCTAAGCGTTAAAGCTTTATGCAAACAAAAAATGTCAAACACTTTCGTACGGAATGCACGTAAAAATTAAAAATAAGCTGTTTTTTCCTGTTTGTCTTTTGAGGGCCACCAATTGATCAATTTTCATACACTAATAATATAACAATGGCTTTGTTTTAATCAGTAAAAGCAGAAACGTCTAAATGTATTTTAATGATAAATTTCCTCACGGTCAAATTCTGCACCAGACCAGTAGGTGGCAGCATTGTATCCCAAAAAAAGCAGCGAGGAGAAGGAGGCTCAATTAATTTGCGTGATGACGTCATCGCTGTCCGCGTCCTTCTTGGTCCGAGGGAAACATGGCTTTCTTCACTCATCAGATCAGAAGAGGTTTCTCTTCCTCGATTATCAAGAACGGCGTCATTAAAAATGTTACGATTATCGGAGGGGGACAGATGGGGGCCGGGATTGCTCAAGTGAGTTTTATCGTTATGGTGGACATTTTGGAGACGTCTCCAGGGCTTGAGTGGGCTGCTGGTTGGTTGGACCCGTGGTTGTGTTTAGCACATTTAAGACTTTCATAAAAATATTTAAAATGTGCCAAATAAACTTTGTTTTATACACCTAAAAATGTGGAACTCCGTGCATACATTCGGATGTTGACCAATTTTCCGAATTTGCACTTTGCAGACCGTTAACGAGTCAAAATAATTATTAAAATACCACTTTTGTCAAAGGTTTCTTATAGAAATTAAGTATAGTGCACGTAGAATTGGATGAATCCTTAATATATGTACCTGGGACACTACCTAGGTCACTGGGACAAAGGTCAAGCTCACTGTTGTTACGTCATTACGTTCAATTTATTCAAAGAGGTTATTTCAGTCAGCCTCTACATCAGGAACTGAAATGAAGTTGTTTTTTCTTTGTTTCTGGTTCAGTGTTAGGATATGTTTTATTTCAGTTCCTTGAGTCACCAATACGCCTTTAAAAACAATCTAAGAAACTGTCTATGAAGATCGTCTGACTGGTTTTTGGAAGATCCTAAGTGGTTTCTGTGTTAAAGGTCGCCGCTTCAACCGGCCACACTGTGACTCTGGTGGACACTTCGGAAGACATCCTGAAGAAGTCGAGAAAGGGGATCGAAGGAAGTCTCAAAAGAGTCGTGAAGAAGAAGTTTGCAGACAAGCCAGAGGTGAAACACCGCCAGATTATCAGCAGCACTAAGTGTGTCGCAGGGTAACTGAAGTACGTCTGCTTTTTCCCCCCCAGGCAGGCGAGGAATTCATCCAGAACGTCCTGCAGAACGTGTCCATCTCTACAGACGCTGGAGCTTCGGTTCAGGCTGCAGATCTCCTGTTGGAAGCTATAGTGGAAAATCTAAAAGTCAAGCAGGACCTTTTCGGTCACCTGGATAAGCTGGCACCAGCGTAAGCTCTGCCTCCCGGCTCTCTGTGTGTCTAATCAGTTGCATTGTCTCATCCCCACCAGAGGCAGACCTGTTTAATCAACATCTGGACGAGTCTCTTTAACATTTTTGAACTCCTACGTATAGTTAAAAGTATAATAATGCACAACACCAAAATTGTCTAACTTAAAATTTGATTTGTTTTACATTTACATTGAGAGAAATCTGAAAGATGACCTCATTGCTCATTTACAGCATAATAGATCATACAAGAGGCCAAATGTCATCATGAAATAAATGATAAAAGTAAGACCTAGACATTGCTTTTCAGGGTACTGTTGACCAAAATGGGTGGTGGTAGTGTCATAATGTGGCTGTCAGTAGGCCAAGCATCCCAGACTGAATAATAAAGCAACTTTTAGAAACTGGAAGTTTTAAGCTATGGCTAATTCAAACAAAAGAATTTATCAAACCGTACCATTTCCGGTGTGCCATTACTGTACTTCCTGTAGGAACACCATCTTTGCCAGCAACACCTCCTCCCTCCCGATCACCGACATCGCCAGCTCCACCAGCAGGCTGGACAGATTTGGCGGCCTTCACTTTTTTAACCCCGTCCCCATGATGAAGCTGGTGGAGGTGGGCTCCGTTCCTGTTGGCTTTTTATTTGTTTTCTTTGAGATTAAAGAAGCATTCACGTGTTGGTCCCTGTCAGGTTGTTGGAACGTCAACCACCAGCCAAGAGACGTTTGATTCCCTCCTGAACTTCAGCAAGGCGCTTGGAAAAACGCCGGTGTCGTGCAAGGTGAGCTGCTGCTGTGCGAGACGCACATTCAGGAACGATGCAACCCAGAAGAAGCAAAACATGTTACATGTTTTGTGATGGGATCAGGCTGGATCCAGTCAATGTGAAGTCTAGTCCAACAATTCTGAAGTTTGTTTGCAGCATCAGTTCTTTCCAGGAGTTTGTGCTACAGCTATGCTCAATAACAGCTAGATTTTGTTTAATGTCAACACCTCCTTCCTAATCATCAGAATATAAAAGCTGATTTATTTTTGTCCCCCCCCCCCTATAAATCTGAGTCTTTCTGACTGTTTGAAACTGGAGGAAAAATCTAGAAGTTCAGTCCTGCAGTCATTGAGAATTATAAATATGCCCAAATAAAATGATGTTTCTGGGCATGCACCTTATTTATCTTTATTTAAACATGACCTTTGTGTCACTCAGATCTTTTTCTTTTTTCTCTCTTCAGTTTGTCTACATGCTTCTTTTTTAACCGATCAAAGTTTTTCCTTTTTTATGAAGTGTGTAGCTTAATGGCTCTAAAGGAAAAGCTGATGCCTTGCTTTTTTTGGATTTGGCCCTCTGGTGGTTCAGTGAATATTTCCTCCTGTTGTTGGTGATTCCTCTGTAATAAGTATATTAAATAAAAGTAGAGCAGCAGCGTCAAAAACAAAGCATTTCAATAGATGATCATTTTTTTCTGAATTCGGCACATTGTGCTGTTTCTGGATAGCCTGAAGCAAAAACTGGAGACGAATGTGGGAAAATTATTCCATTTAAAGACATTTTGAGGCTCTTCCATGTAAAGATCTAGAGCTAACACCGTTTCTCTTCTTCAGGATACACCCGGATTCATCGTGAACCGTCTGTTAGTCCCTTACATGATGGAGGCTCTCCGGTTGCATGAGAGAGGTGCGTTCGGATCTAGTGTTTTTTCTTCTATAAATGTAAATTATTTGTACATTTTGAGCTGCCCCCCCCCCCCCCCCCCCCTGTAGGTCACGGATCCAAAGAGGACATTGATATTGCCATGAAACTGGGTGCCGGTTACCCCATGGGCCCCTTTGAGCTCTGTGACTACGTAGGCCTGGATACAGTGAAGTTCATCATAGATGGTGAGTACTGAAGGCAGGTTTTTGTGGTGATGAAAAGAGTCTGGTTTTAGTTGAAAGTACTTCCCACCTCTTTGGCTTCCAGGTTGGAGTGCAAAGGATCCCCACAACCCCCTCTTCGCCTCCAGTGAGTTACTCAACAAGCTGGTGGCTGAGGGCAAATACGGCAAAAAGACAGGAGAAGGGTTCTACAAGTACAAGTGATGTGACGAGGCTGAGCGGTTCTCTCTGTGAGAACAAGCAGAGATCTTTAGAGTCAAAAGACTGTTAGGAGATTCACACTAAGAAGTGCCTGGGGTTTCTGTTTGGTTCTCTCACTGACATGTTCATGTCTGAATAAAACTAATGTGGAAAAATAATGCTGTTTTTGTTCCTTGATGATTAAGAAAGTGCTCATGTTTGCATTATCAGATGATTTTGTGGAGACAAACACTCCAAACTGAAACAATCAGTAAAACTGCTGAATTTGATTTGATTTTTTAACCCTTGTGCTATCTTAGATGACCCCACCCTTACATTGACGTGTTCTCCCTACCATGACAAAGGTGGATAAAGGTGGAAAGATTTCATGTAATCCATGGACACCAGTGAAGATCACAAATCATTGAAGAAAAAAGGTTCAGAGCTCTGTCTAGTGGGTCTAGATGACCCAACACCCAATGTTAAAGTCCCTAGGATAGCACAAGGGTTAAGAGGCTGAACTCACACACGCCATGATTTAAAGCACATGTACGACTGTTTTTTTTTTTTTTTTTGCATAAAAGACAAACAAAATAAATGCGAAAAAAAAGAAGAAACTTGATCATTAAAAAAAAAATATTAAAATGTAATTGTCTTCCAAAACACTGGGGATCAGTGTCTTATTTTCCCAATATATTTTCTTACTTTTCTACCTGCTTGTTTCTTTGAAGATTCGTTTCAAAAAGATTGTTTTTGGAAGAATTCTCGTTGGCTCTGCCTGAGTTTCTGCACTTTTTCACCCAAACCTGGACACTCATTCTAATTTCAGTAGAAGCTACTGAAAGAGCTCTTCTAGAAAATTGAAGCAATCTGAAAATCACATGTAAAGGGACCGTTTCTATTTCTAACCTAGTAGCCTATTAAAATTATAAAACTCAAATTTAACCTGGACGGCCTGTTCTTTCAATTTTCATGGACAGATAGATAAATGGATAGATAGATTTTTACATTTCAACTATTTCTGTCTTTGATCTCTCAGTTGTAATGTGCTCTATAAACACAGATAGACAGAAATGGATGAAATCACATTTTAGTCTGCATCTGCACAGTCTCAGCTCTTCTCTTCTGGATCTGAACTACAAATTTTGAAAATACAGACATTTTTTTAAAGTTCAATTAAACATAAAGGTGGAATATAAATGAATTTTGTTACAGGAAGAGCTGCATTCGCAAACACTTAAAGTACTATAAAGTATAACCTACTTTCCCCAGTTTTTCAAAATAAGAGTGGGATGAGGCTGTTTTCTTTCGCTATAGTAAAATGGGACTGGGGGGGGGGGATAATCAAAGTTACTGGTTTAGTGTATTATTAAATGGTCATTAACCCTTGTGCTATCCTAGGCACTTTAAGATTGGGAGTTTGGTCATCTAGACCCACTAGACAGTGCTCTGAACCTTTTTTCTTCAATGATTTGTGATCTTCACTGGTGTCCATGGATTACATGAAATCTTTCCACCTTTATCCACCTTTGTCATGGTAGGGAGAACACGCCAATGTAAGGGTGGGGTCATCTAAGGTAGCACAAGGGTTAAAGGGTGGGGGTCGTCTAAGATAGCACAAGGGTTAACAGAGTAAACATCAACCTCATTGTCTCGTTCTTTTTCTGATTTTCCCTTAATGCATGTAAAGTTTACTTCTGTACTTTCCCTTTACAGAGTTTGACTAACAGTGTTCATGTGTTCTCATTTTTGATCAAATCAGAGCTAAAAGCCAATAGAACCTTTCTATATGTATTTTTTACCATCCTCTATATTCAGATTTTAACATGAGCTCTTCCACTGCCTTCTGATCTCCAAACACAAGGTGGTGCTGTTTCACCAGACTGTGCTTCAGACTGTCTATAAATAGAATGTTCTTTTGATCTCAGCTCTTTAATCATCACACTTCCAACGTGCAGTCACTATGTGAAAGAATGTTCATTTTCTGAGCAAGAAAAAAAACACAAATCTGATCTTTTTTCAATGCACAGGGATGAATTTAAAAAAAAAAGGTCAAACGTTAAGCCTTGTGGGGATAAGTTTAAACATTTTGAAGGTTTTCATAAACGCAAGAATCAAAAAAACAAAACAAAACTCAACAAAGACACACAGACTGTAAAATGTGGCACATTTAGCTCTGGCCTTTTCCACCACACAAAGCAATCCTGTGAGCCAAAGGTGCCTTTTTATTTTTCTTTAAAAAAACAGAACAAAACAAAGCATGTTGAAAACATTCAAATATGACCACTTGGGAAGCAAAATGCCAAACCAAGATGACAGTGACCCAAAAAATAATAATAATATTAATAGAAAAAAAGGAAATCATCAAGTAATACTAAAATAGAGTGTTCAACGCAAAATATTACAGAGATGTTTGCATGGAATAAACAACATAGCTAAAGACCACACTATTAGCTACCAGAGAGAGAAGACAAAGGTCCATCGCAGTAAAAGAAAGACTGTCAAGTGCTGGGGTAAATATATATATCTGCATCATGTTTTAGATTAGAACAATAAAATATAGGCTTCTGGAGCTGTGGCTCCTGCCTTTGTCCTAATGTAGCCTGCAAAAATACCAAGAAAGTTGACGTGTCCCGACAGTTTGAAAAAGTACACATACTGAAGAATTATTTAAATCTGAGCAAGACTCGAGGTCACTATTTGTTACAAATAGTTATCAAAAGAAGCCTTAAGTTTCAATTTCTGCAAGACATTACAACAAGAAAAAATGGCTTTCCTGTGTTCAAAGCTTATTTTCATATATACCACTATATAAAAAAAACATTTAAAAAAAAGGAAGTCACTAAAATATACACCAAGAAATTGAAACAAGGATACAAAATAAAAGCATTCAAAAGAAGGAAATGATAATCAGTCTAAGATGATGTTTTTTTTTTGCACCAACTTGGTCAGCAGATAAGAAGTAATTCCTCCATCTTCCTTAGTGCAGTCTGAAAAAAAAGAGGTGTTTGGTCGGTGGGTGAGGGGGGGGACCCCCAAATGGTCTTCTAAATCCAGTGAGAGAAGGTGGGGAGGGTGCTGGGGGAGTGAATATCAGCCTAGTAAACTATACAAAAGGAAAAAGGTGTCGAATAACTTAGAATAACTTAGTGACAGGTGTGGGGAGTGAGTTGGGGGTGCGAGTTGTGCGCACATCACAATTGCTGCTGTTTTTTTCAGTGCAGTGCCTCGGGTAGCCGTGAAGCTGACATTGAAAGGAAACACGGCGCTGCTTCTACAAATTCATGATTGTCTCGTTCAGTTCAGTGTCTGCAGCAGCGCCTTTTCCGGATGGGGACAGAGACATTTGACAGATGGTGGTGGTGGGTGTGGGTGTGCTAGAGGGTGGGGGTTTCGAGGGGTTCCTCTGAGGACCGGAGGCTTCATTCTGGAGATTTGAAGGGGGTCTTTGTGGGATCTAGCAGGCCTCCATCTCTAGCAGAGGGCCCGTAGCTGCTGCCTTTGCTTTGCATGTGGAGAAACCGTTCCGCTTTCCTCCTGCAAAGACAAGATCCTAACAGGTTAAAAACCGCCGGACTGAATTCAAACGGAAAACTCAAAGGCATCCATTCAATCACTCATTGCTTTACAGCTCAACAGATGATAGAATGAAAGCATTTTGGAGCTCCACAGAGAGGTTAAGGGTCACTGACAGGATGTTGGCCGGTCCAGCTTTGATGTGTTCTAACATGGGGGTTGCCCTGACCCAGCTGGCAGCGCTGCAACCCTTTTCTTCCTCTCACCCTCACCCAGCTTCCTGGTTTAAGTCGGAGCTGCAGGTGGGCGATGGGGGCAAACGAGAAAAGGAAATTCTTTGTGCGGCTTTGAGCACCTGAATGTGTGCTGAGAGATCTGTGGGCTGCACTCAAGAAAGGCCTAGACGGGAGAAGTGCCAGCAGCCTGAGCGCTCCATCCACAAATCAGGATTGGAAATGTCAAGGACTTGGTCTTAAGATGAGAAGGTGTTCCTCTGGATGTATGCGAGTGGACCCAACTAAGTAGCAGCAAGGAAACAAAGAATTACTTAAAGCTGCGTGGATCCATACTTTGTGATGCGTTGAAAAAAGGAAGACTTCTGATGAACCAGATCATCAGCTTCAGCCTCAGACATGAGCAGTCACAGGCGGACCCTGCTGTGAAATGGATGTTAGAAGTATTTTGTTGGTTGTTCTGGCATTCTGGCACGACAAACTAGTCTGACCATCCTTCAATAACCCCCCACATCAGTAGGGCGTTTAATGAAGCGTTGGGTGTGGAAATTCAAGTCAAAGAGTTTCAAAAAACTCTCAAACCGGATCGTCTATCTCAGATATCTGTTCAAAGTTGGCCTAATCACCTCTATCACTGCTCTGAAGCTACGTTCACACAGCCCACAGCAACGCACGTTCAAGTGCGTTGCCCACAGCAACGCACTTGAACGTGCGTTGCATAGACATAGAGTATGTAAGGGTTAATGGCCAACGAAGTGTGCGTTATCATTTTTTAACGCACACCGTGGAAGCCTGAACCGTCCGACACGAAGCGGAGGCTGCAAGTATTCAGGTTACTTCCGCGACGTGCGTTGAAAAGGGATAATGCATACTTTGAAGGCCATTAACCCGCTTATACCATGGTCACTTACAAAAGAAATAAATATTAACCAGTTTTTAGTCCTTAATTCTTGTTTTTTTTTCGATTTGAATCACTTTTCTCACAAAAAGCAGACTATTTGTTACGTCGCGCCGCACCACGTGACAAATAGTCCGCGTTGCGCCGCACCACCGCTGCAGTCAAGATTCGGCGATATAAATACTGATCTTTCCGATGGGTTGAATAAAGCATCAGTTCAGAGAGAAAGTTCACCTCTTACCGCTTGTTTTTGTCCAAATGATGAAGCAAAAAGTTGTTTTAAAGAAGCCGGCACAGTGATACAAAATATTTAAGCTAGGTGACCGGAACTTTTTTTTTCACTGTGCAGTTATCCTGTTGTATATCACTTTTTAACGCACACCCAGCAGCCAATCAGAATCGAGTTTTCACTCGGACCATGGTGTAAGTCAACATAAACATTGTCTATGCAGACAATGTCTATGTCTACATAAGTCTATGCAGACACGCATACGTGTGTATTTCAGACTTCATATAAGTGTATTTCAGACGTTCAAAACTCATGTTCCCACGTAGCTATACAAGTTTCTACGTACAAAATGTGCAGCCATTGAACATGCATTAAACCAATGGGGGACTTGGGTTTGGTAGTGTATGTATGTACGGTAGTGTTCTGCATGCCCAAAGGCCAAAAGCTGCTGCCGTGTGATTGGCCAAACACTTCCAACTCGTTTTCCTATTTTCAAACTAATAATGCTGTGTAGCCCTTAAACTAAGATGAATGTCACAAATGAAGCCCACTTGACCTTTCTTTCAACCCATTAGAGGCTCAGCTCACTGACTCAGCCTGGTGTTGCGTTCTGTGACGCGGCTCCACAAGCAGCCATGGCTATGATGCAGGTCAACACAAAGCTGGAAGCTTTTCTCCCAGGGCATCCTTGAAGCTCTTCCAGGTTCCTCACAGGAACGTAGTTCTTTTCCCTCCCGTGATATGGGCATGAACGACCATAACAGAGTTAGCTTCAGTTATTGACAAGCCAAGGAGAGTTATTTTAGACCCGAGCAGCATCAAAAAGAAT
The DNA here is from genome assembly GCF_053564925.1 of Oryzias latipes. NCBI lineage: Eukaryota > Metazoa > Chordata > Actinopteri > Beloniformes > Adrianichthyidae > Oryzias > Oryzias latipes. The sequence continues at coordinate 27,135,263 of NC_136237.1, read as the reverse complement.
CTGTGATCAAAGTGGAGAGGCAGAGACAGAGGTGGCTAGATGCCTCCTGCAACTAAAAAGCTGAATCTTTTTGTGAGAACGGAAAAAAAACCCAGACTATATTAGATTGCTTCTCTCTTGAGATGAAGTGAAGTGTGTTTTTGTGGGAGAGAAGTCAGCTGAGTCTCTCATTTAGAAGCATTTAGAAGTCTTAACACACCGCCCTGAATGCTTTACCACATGTGGATAAAAGGGAGCGGGACAAAGGCCACCTTGCCTGGGGAAGGCCGCCCTCTGGCTCCATGAAGAAGAAACCGAAAGGAGCGCCGCACTCCGACAAGAGAGAGACCCCCCCCACCCTCCTGTCGCTTTTATTTACCCCCGCCGCCCTCCGTCTTTTCATCCCAGGATCTCAAATTCGGCCTGCACGCCCGGCCCTGCACCCAGTTTCCTGGGGAGCTTTTTTTTTTCCTTCCCCCACCGCAGACATGAAAAGCCCCGGCCTTCCTGCCTGGGGAAGAGACCTGAGGGGGCTGCGGGCGGGTGTGAGCTGGAGTGTGTTTGTGTGCAAAAAAAAAAAAAAAAGAACGTTGGGCCGAAACAGCGGGGCTGTGTGCCTATGTGGCGATGGTTGTACGGGGCAGAAGGCCAGAGCTTCACAAGGTCCTGCCGACACAAACACTGGGATTCAGAAGCAACTTGACCCCTCACTCCTGCTCACCTCCCGCCTTCCCCTCCATGGTCTCCTTCTACATTAGAGCTCAGGAATGCTGGCGGGATTCCTTTTTTTTTTCTTCTTCCCTCTTTGGAGGAAATGAAACACTCCTCTGTTCAGAGTGGTGAGCAAAGGTTCAGTCTACTCTCCTCATTCCCCCCACAACTCCTCTATGTGACGGAGGGAGGGAGGGAGGGAGGAAGGAGTCGAGCAAGCTCTCACCCAGCTTTTGAAGTGTGGGAGGTTAAGATAACTGGCACAGCCTCTCGCGTCTCAATCGCTGCTTTCACCTCCCGGGCCAGAATCAAAGCGCTCGCAGCTGAGGCCCCCGCACGCCTTACAGCCCCTCTAACCTTCATCCTGGCAACACCATCCACCTCCTCCGCTCCCCTCATGCCCCACTCTCAGCCCCCCTTTATTTTTTCCTCGCTCTTTTTGAGCCACGAAAAAGAAGAAGAAGAAAAAAACAACGCTGCCAACAAATGTCTAAAAATAAGTGGAGGTGTGTGCAGCACACTCCTGACTTTCCTGCTGAGGGTGAGGTGGGGGTGCTGGAGACAAATAATGCAAAAAGGGAGGAAAAGTGGGAAAAGCAATGTGTCATTAAAGGAAAACATCAATAAATTGTATAAGACTGAATAGTTACCTAAATAAATGAACTATAACTACACCGCTCCATCTGAGCTGTGAGATACAAACTCCTTCTAAAGCTTGGTGAACAATCAGTGAGATGAATGAAGCTTCCCCATTTGCCATTTTTAGGTTCTTGACTATTTGAATCAGCCTATTTGAAAAAAGGTTTCTACATGTAAACCTTGTTTCATGGAGCATTTACAGACAATAAGTAGCTTTAATGCTGAAGGGGTTTACATAGTTAAATCTCTGCAGTGCCCAAGGACAAGTTTACTTCATTACTGCAGAACCAACCACAGCAGAAAAACTGTGGTGCAAACAAAAAAACCCCACTTGTGCTGAGTTCTATCCAACAACTAAATTATCAGCATTGCTGAGCAGAACAGTTAAGCCTGGTGTTCATGGGCACTGCATTTTTGTTTTTGAATAGTTTGGCCGGGGGTGCGACTTATATGTGATTTTAATTTTTGTTTTTAATAACAACAACCGCTAGAGGGCGCTGCAAGTGTGTGTTTCAGTGTATATATTATATGAAGTGATATATTAGTGTTGTTGACGTGTTAGCATGTTCTTTATGCCACGGTTAACTGAATAATTGTTCATATATACTAGATGCTAATATACTAGATTCTTTCTATGTTTCATGAAGCTAATAATCATCTTCTATTCCATTATTAGGATTTACCTTTCAAGGTGAAATGTCAATTTTTGCTCCTGTATTTTGTTAAATAATTTTCTCCCAAAAGTGTAACTTATACTCCATTGAGACTTATATAATTATGCATTTTGTCACTGATAGGAATGAGTCGTTCTGGAGAATAATTACGGTACAACAGCCCACATTTGGTGACTCCTTCTCAAAGGCACCTGCAGTCGGTAGGTCACAGCAGTCCCGCCTTTAGAGACGAAAGGGAGAAATCAGACAGAAACGCCTTTTTTTCTTCATTTAAATCCCCTTGAAAGAGTTTGAAATGTGAGCATCGTCAGCACTTTCTTCAGCTCCCAGATGTTTGGCTCTTGAATTCTATCTGTCAGTCAAAAAGAAGATCCCACCAGAGAATTTTGTGGGGTTCAAGGAACCCTGGTAAGACTTAAGCAGAAGAAAAAGGAGAGGTAAGGTCTTTTTTCCATAGTAGGGAAGGGTGAGGTTTGGTTGTGGTCAAAAGAGGGGGAATGGGGCTGGGGAGTCACCAGCCCAAAACCTCAAGCATGCGTGGGTGAGACTAGGGGAGCACAGGGGAGTGTGGGAGGATGGGGGGGGGGGGGGGTAGTTGGAAAGAGCCGTCTCCCACATCTGAAGCAGCGTCACTGGGGGCCCGGGCAGCTAGAGTCTGGCCCTGTGCCCCCGCACGGCTCAGTCTGAGCCACTGCAGGCGGGAGGACGTCGGGAGGGAGGGCTGCGGCACATTCAAAGAGACTTTAACCGCTGCGGTCTCGCTTCAAAAAGCTCCTGCTGCCATGCATATCCTGGATCAGAGCGGAGGAGGGAGGCGGGAAGCACAACAGTGAGGAAAAATGGGGAGGAAAAGAGGCAGAAAATGAGAGGAAGAAGAAAAGCGAATTCAGGTTTGCCTCTCAACAATAACAAATCCCATCCCTTCACCTCTAGAGTCATCTTCCTTCCTGCAACTGCACTACCTGCAGATTCAGATCTGGAGAGGGCAGCGTTTTAGAAGGTCGTGAATTTCCTCCTCTGGAAAGACTGCAGTGAGGAGGGGTTTGGGGCGGGGGTGGGTGGGTAAGAGACTGAGTGAAAGACAGGAAGTGGTGAAGACATCACAAATAGCCATGACACTGGACCCTCATACTGTTACTGCAGCTGGTCCAAACCACAACACAATGGGGCTGTGACTCAATCAAAACAAATTCTGCACCCCAGTCTAAACAACTGGAGCACCCGCTCCGCATTTCCTCCAGCGCAAACAGATTTGGAAGAGAGCTATGCCCCCCACCCCCCTTCTCTTTCCCTTGTAGTGTCAAATAAGGTTGTCGGGGCAGAGACTGAGCCAGTACTCTAGAGGTCAGAGGAGGGAGAGAACATTTCCCACTCCGTGTAACATTAACTGAGGTATTACTCAAGTTTAAGCCCAAATTTCAACCTCTTACCCGTAAAAGCCCCCCCCCCCAAAAAAAAATTCAGGATTTTTTTTCTCCTTTCTTTCTTGGTGAAGTAGTTTTATAAACATCCTCTCATTTCCCCTCTGCGCTGCTCAGAGCGAGGCCCACAGTTAGTTTTTAGCGATCCGGATTTCTTCTCCAATTATCTGAGGTCACTAATAAGGCAGGGTGTGGAGGCACTGGGCTGTGCCGCTGTGGCCTCCAGGCTCAGCGCCAAATTGAAACGACTCGGGAAATGGAGGCAGACGCTGAATCTTGGCTAATTGCAGCCGGAACGTGCGGCTGGCGGGCTCTGATGTTTGTGTGCACGTGAAAAGGGGAGAAAGGGGTTGCAAGTGATGAGGGTCTGAAAGATCCAGAGAGGAGGGAGGGGGCTGTTTGTGTGTGTGTGTGTGTGTGTGCATGGTTAGAAAGAAGGAATGGAGACACAGGGATGAGTGGCAGATGAGTGAGACTGTGTAAAATCTGAATTCCTGAGAATGAGGGGGGGATTTTCTTCTGGTCCTTTTCTTTCCCTGCCTCTGTCTGCTAACACACCCGCTTCCCTCCATCTTCCTCCACCCTCATCGCTCATCAAAGAGTTTTGACAGCTGACTTCTGGCTGCACACATCAGAGGGAGCAGAGCTGGGGCACGGCGGAGACGAGGAGAGCTGGGGAGGAGGGGGCTTTGGTGGCCACCAATGCTTGAACAAGACTTTCTTTTATGTTTGCGGACCAGAGCATGCAGTTAAAGATGACCCTTGACTTTCATCATAATCATCGAGTATCAATCCAAAAAGACATCCTGGATCTCCTGAATAATAAAAAAAAAAAAGAGACAGCTCTCACAAGCGAGGGGAGGGTTTGACTGGAAACAAAACAGGATTGGTATGAAAAGTGGAGAAATGTGACTCATATGCTGCTTCGTGGGGAGTGTTTGCAATGCTGCGGCTCCTGCGCGGCTGATTAAAAAGCCACCTTTGTTAAAAGTGTCTCCCCCCAGTGAAAAAAATGTGCAGTGGCTGAGCTGAGAGGGAGCCTGGAGGGCGCGCATGTGTCCCAGTCAGATAACTATCTCCAAGGCTGTGAATCAGCAGGCTCAGCCAGACAAAAGGCTGACAGCACGAGAGGAACTGAGAAGACGGAGGAGACAAAATAAAGAAAATGTAAAGGGGGTTAATGACGGAAGGGCAGAAGGGAACGTTTTCAGGGAGCGGAGGGGGAAAGGAGGCCGAGGCGAGGACCGTCAAACTTTCATTTTACAATGTCAGAGTCCGCAGAGCAGTGGGAACCAGCTTTGACACGCCAAAGATAACAGAGGAGCAGAAAGGAGCCGCTGAGTGCTGCCCTGGAACTCAGCACCTATTGCATCACAGGCAGAAAAAACTCGCCCAAAATCCCAACACAAAGACCGACTTCTTTCTTTACCATGAGATCTAAAAATAAACATCTAATTTACCAAATGCTTGAACTGTCATTTACAGCTGCTTCAAGGAAATAATGCAAAAAAAAATCCCACATCACCAAAATATCTCTAAATATTAATTTCCGTTATTTTTTTTAAACAGATGAGAAAGGCTGATGGGGTGGAGGCTAGGACAAATTAGAAGAAGTACACACACGAGTTCATTTAAAGATGTTTTTTTGGCGTCTGCAGCAAGCTAACCTCAATCCGGCTCTTTGGGATATGCATAAATTGTGGGCTCGGGGAGTTGTGGCAGTATCCTCGGTATTATGCATATTAGTTTAAGGCTGTCACTAAGAATCAGCAAGGGTGTCCATCCCGCTGCGGCTAGGCACTGCTAATTATTGGATCCAAGATAAAGTTCTTTTTTAGCACTTGCACTCACTGTGCTTTGAAAACAGAGTTTGAGAGAGGGGGCAAGAAAAAAAAAAGAAAAAGAAAAGAGAGCCACGGGGTCAAGAATCGATCAAGTGGAAAACCTTTGTCTGGTTGGGTTCAATTTTGACGCAAGAGCAGATTTGTCACATCTGCCTGGCTTTTTCTGCTGCCAAAAGAGAGCGGAATAACAGGATGCTACCAGACTCCCAGGGAGGGAGAGAGTGGTGGTGGGGGGGGCAAGAGGATGCAGAGAGAGCAAAAGAAGAGTTGGCTCTGCACCACAGACAGAGGAAAGCAGGTGACAGTTCAGCAACATTCAATAAAAATCAATACTTCTGGATCCATCTTTCATGAGTTCAAAAAACAGAGCTGTGCCTTTGTTACTGGAGCATTATAGACGCTCTGAGACCTCAGATACCATGAAATCTTATTAAGGTATAGCATCTCATTAACTTCCTGCCAAACGCTGCTGAATCCTGCTCTGCTTAACCAAAAAAAAAAAAAAAAAAAGCAAAGGAAGACAACACATGTAGTCCATATGGAGCTGGGCTGAAATCCTAGCCTCCACCACCACTTAAGAAAAAAAAAAAAGCTCTGGGCCAGTTCAAGTGTTTTCAGATGTAATATTTAGTCCGTGTGCAGAACCCAGGGAGTGGGTGAGCTGCCTGATTCATGGAGCATTTGTTTTCCAAAAACACCTTTTGTGTGGAAGTTTTTCCAACGCATGGTAGGAGGCAAATAAGCTTCAATCGTCTGACGCGACATGTTACCCTTTCATCCACGCAGTGCTTACACATACACACACACACAGAAAAGTTCAGAATACTTCCACATGCAGCGCACACACAGATCCAACACGCAGTTTGCTTAGGCCTCTGAGCAAACTCCACACACAAAGAGCAATCCCTCTTCAGGCCTAAACACTGCTGACACAATGACTATGGTGAGGTTAGGGTGGACCCGTTTAGGATTAGTCTGTGAGCACAGGCTCTCAAGTGTTTAGCAGTTTCAAAAGAAAAACTTGACATCAAAAAGTGGAGTAGACAGGGAGGGCATAGAGGGGTTGTCTTACCATATTCTCAGATGTACGCCGTTTTCATTCTCTGGCCTGTACCTGCAGAAAATTGCATCTTTTTTTAAACATCTGAGATATACCTACACAGCATGGATCATTTCTGCCAATGAGCCAAAAATGACCAAAAAAAAAAAAAACAACTACCAACATTTTGACTTGCGATGTAATTCTCAGTGGATTACAGTAAACGTAGGCTCGAAAGTGCAGCTAAACAAAATCAGCAAAAAGACATACGGTTATGCAGCAGGCAAACAAATAATGCAAAGCCCAGGATTTGTAAGTAGTTGTAAGAATGGACAGACTAATCCCAAAGTAGGTGTAAGATGTGAAAGCAGAGATTTTAAATGGACAGAGGACAAACAGATGAAGGAATGTGAAGTACACAAGGCCAGACTGGAATATCGCTCGCTGAAGAGGAGTCATCTGTCGTGTTTCACTAAAAGGCATGCAGGAGTTGTGCTGCCACTGGCAGTATGTGTGGACTCCTTGGAAAGATGCTGGAACTCTCAACTTGAAGATGCGAGGAGCTGCAGACGGTGGAGGCACTTACCTGTGGCCGATTCCTGCATCTTCTCCCTCTTCCGCTTCTTCTTCTTCCCCTAAAACATATACAGGGGAACGCATAAAGTGTGGCTCCAGCACTCACGCTCACTAGACCACTCTGATATCATGCTGCTGACTGCCATGTTCACTCATCCCCTGCTGGGCATTCAACTAGCATCCCTCAGTCTCCAGACTCCACGGCCAAAATCCAACACGCGTAGGCATCTGGTCTGATGCTAAGTGGGGCCGTTAGCTTCTTTTTGCGGTTGTGTCCGCTTCAAAACAATCTACGAAATCCCTGAAACCATCAAGTGCAATTATCAGTGCTCACAATAATTAGGCCAGACTGGCTCATGGGTTATGAGGAGCGCCACTCTTCCTCCAGTGAGGCGGTGGGGGTGCCCGGGGATTTATAGCTTACGCTAAATCCCCAGGGGGGGAGACTATAGGTATAGATAGCAGTGTAGAGTCGTTCTAGTCAAATATGAGCAGCACTTTGGTTTCCTGCTGCAAAGTCTGCTAATCCACTTATTCATGAGCTAATCTGCCTTCCTCTGCTGCGGCAGATGGGAAAGAGGCGACCGAGAGAGTGTGGGTGAGAGGCAGGATGAGAGCCGCACACTCTGCGTCCCAACGCGTCGCCTGTTTTCCAGGAACGATCTGCCTACAGCTGATGAGATAGATGAGGGAGCGCCGGAGCAGAGTGCTCGCAAGGAGAAATAATTAGGTGTTACTTCTTTATCTCTCTCATGTGAAACACTGAAACTCGTGCGCCGTTTCCCTCTATGTGTCATTAAAGATCAGGACTGACTTGGTGACTAGGCTGCAAATCTGTTGCTTCTGTGTCGCCCGTTTTGGCAGTGGAGCGCCAGAGACGGAAAGAGGAGGGATGCTGCCGGTGTCCGAGGGGAGGCAGATAAACACCACATAGCACTTTGGTGGTGGAGTGAATGTGAGTGCCGGAGCCACACTTTTAAGAAAAGCTGGTGCTCTCTCTTTCAGAAATATTCGCACAGCACGCTAACACACACAAGTTTGGACGACTTCCACTCACATTGTCACCTACACACACACATACGTGTTGAAATATTGGTCACAAAACAAATAGAACAACACAAGGGTGTAACGAGTAATCCACCTACGATTCATATTCCTATGATCCCGCCAGACTGATCTGTTTGAGGCATTTCAAAATGGTCAATCAAATTCACCTATACCATTATAAAATGGTTTTCAAATTAAATAAATCGATTCTATCAAAAATGGGAAAATACCATTTGGATTGAGACACATTAGGTTTATTTTACTATAATGTAAAAACAACCATCACAGCAGATAACACACATGGGATGGCAGCAAAAAATGATCAGTCAATCATTCCAGTCCAATGTGTGGAAACACTTTGAATTTAGCAAAGACCTGTGACCATGCAGGGTGGCAGAATGTTCTAGTGATGTTTCCTTTGGATTATTTTGATGAGGAAAAACGACAGTAGATTGATCTTTATGAAGCTAAAATGTGAATGGATTTCACATTATTTCTAATTTACTTGTTTGTACACATATTTAATTAACACCTGATTATCTTGCAAGAAAGAAAATGAATCTGGAAAACTTCAGCTGCACTGTTCAGCACCAGGTATTTATGTCTGAGTCACACTGGTGGAGTTTGTGGCTGAAAATGTCCTGGATTGATTTTAGGTCAGTGAATCGGATCGTCAACCACAAATTGTGATGTGAATCAAGTATCTGTTCAAAAGAATCGTTACACCCCAACAATAACAGCCTGAATTTGGCCAGATGGATGGCTGGGGGACCAAAGGTTGCTGCTGCTGCTGCTGCTGCTGCTGCTGCTGCTGCTTAATGGCGAGTGAACAATCCAGCCCCCACGGTTCAGTCAAACAGCTGCCTCTGCATTCAGAGCTCCACACTGACGTGGGACATCAAAGGCTGGCATGGCCATTACCGAGCAATTTTCACTCACCGTAACCATAATGGCGCTGCAATCCATTTTAGAGCGGAGGGTGCTAAAACAATGTTATGAATTACACATCAGGGCAAAATAATGGGCCCTATTAGTATGGAGGAGGCCAGAGAGAATTAGGACTGCATAGTGAAATTTTAATATTATTATCATTCTTTTTTTGGGGGACGTCATTTGAGGAGGAAGTCTTGCAGCACAAACACAACAACACAGATACACACAAGCGCACCTCTGCCAGTCTGTTCTGTTGATACTTACATAATTGTCTCGAGCAGACCAGCCTGGGTAGAGCTGCATGTGGAGCTGCCGTTCCTTGCGAGCTAGCTCATAATACTTAGCTTGCTCTTCCCGAGATAAAGCATGCCACTGGGAAAATGGGAAAAACAGTCAATGAGCCATTGCACCAGTACTGTACATTACCTGCATATTTGTCTTTTGAGAATTTTTTACAAGTGATAAACAGAAAACCCGATTAAACATTTACTGTAGAAGCAAAAAAAATGGATAAAAGACGGAGAAGAAATTGGGATGTGGAGATGAAAATGCATATCAAAAACACTGGTTCTAATTGAGCGGAGCTTTTTACTCTAACTGTGTCAGCAAGCAATTACTTTCTGCAGGCCACAAACTAGGCTTTGCTGTGGCTGGCTGCCTAGGCCTGTTCGTTAAGGCTTTCAACATGGCTCTGTGGTTCCACTCTGCTCCCATTCCTCAAAAGGGACACATTTCAGCCATGCCATTATCCCGGCATATTTTACTGAGACCATTTTGATTAAATGTCACTCACACACACTGCATTTGTGTCGCCAAGAGCGGCGTAATTGGCACGGACAATCATTATGACAATCATCACAAATGGTTTTAGGCTAATTGACAGGCAAATCTTTGTACTTTTCCCACTAATTGGGCTCGGTAAAGGTCCGTTTGGCCTGAACTCTTAAATGAATCTGTGAAGATAAGCTGAAGTTGAGAAAACAAGTGAGACGAAGTTTGCATCAGCGATCTGACCTACCCTCCGTCCCAGGATCTGATTGATGGCGGCGCTTTCCTTCAGCGTGCACTCGGCGACCACATTTGCACGCATTTCTTTCATGTAGAGCATGAAGGCGTTTAGCGGCTTCTTGATGTGCGGCTTTTTGGGCTCCTGCTCCTTTCTCTGTTCGTGCTGGGGCTTCCTGTTGAAAAGAAAACGCAGATGCAAAAAAAAAACCGGAGACTGAAGAGTTTTAGAGAAAAAAAACAGGTGGATAAAACGAAGAGGAAGAAAGCTGTGGTGCCTGGCGTTAAAATCATCGGAGGGTTCCCTTTTAGCCAATCGTGAGGCAGCGCATGGGGGCTTTAAGGCCATTTCCTCTTTAATCATGTGCAGTTGCGCCCCGTCATGTGGAGGAATTCTTCATCCAATAGTAGCAGCCACAGAACCCTGGCTTAAAACCAAATGCTCAAACTTTCAAAGCGAACGACTGATTACTGTGGACTCACTTTCTGACAACCTTTTTGATACGAGTGCGGTCCCGGCTGAGGATGGGCATGAATAATGGAAATGTCAGCCACAAGCACTTCAGAGTCCTGCCAACAGTTTCCAGCGCATTCACTGTGGATGCTGCTTCACTCGAGTCAGACCTGTGTGTGCTGTCGGTGTTGTGAGGCCCGAGGCCAAACGAGGCATGGGGATGTTATCAGAGGAGCACATGCCCTCACTGATTATCTGCTCCAATCGGGAAAACAAGAAGAAGGGCCCGACTGCGGGTCTGTGCAGAGTGTGACCGAGGGAGAACTTTTGTGCTTGAAGGACTCACATGTGCATGATGTCAGTTTCATGCGGAGGCTCGTGTTTGATCTGTGGGTTGACGATGGCTGGGTGGGGAATCCCAGTTGCGTGAGGACCAGGGGGGCCGGGGACCATGTGGTGTGAGAACCTGCAATGAGAATTCAAAGGTAAAAATGTGTTTGCTTTGAACTCTTACAAGCCTCTTGACGTTGTGTGTTGCTTCACTTGGACACCATTAAGACATGCAGAGGAATGCCTCGTTCAGACTTAGAGAGAAGAGACATTTGTTGTTGCGTGGAAGGGTATGAGAAGAAGAAAGCTGCTCTCTCTGTTCATAGTAGCAGAGATGTCTGCTTCTGTGTGGACTGAAGAGGAGGAGCTGTTGGTCTCAGAAGATTCGAGAATGTAAGGGATTTTTAAGAGACTGGAGAGAAGTAGAGAACAGAGACTTTCTATGGCATCCAGTTGGATCACATTTAGGGCCTTCTCTTGTGTTTAGCGTGCAAACCACCCACACAACATTGCTTTCAATTCGGGTGATGTGGTTGAGATCAAGCTGCGGGAATTTCTGAGTTTGAGGCCAAATGTCTCACTTCTAGTGACCAAACTTGACGAGAAAAGAAGGAAATGGAACAAAAGAAAACATAACGTAAATACAAGGATGAGGAGAGAGTTGATGGGGCTCAAGCAGACATATGGTAATGCAGCAGCACGTATGTGTTCATGGATTTGAAGGTGCTGGACACAGAAAGGTGACCTTAGGCTGAGAACACTGCAGCCCAACAGAAATAACAAAGAGGAGCGTCTGCAGAAAGTCAGACTTTCTTCTACAGACACACAAATAATCTACTGTCTGTGGTGTCTGGGTCCACGTGTTGAAGACCAAAGATGGTAATCCCTGATCCTCTGCAATAAACAACAACAGTTGCTTTGCCGCTGTCCATTTGTGACTCACCATCCCAGTGGTGGTGTGATTTGCCCCACTCCTCCAGGGGATAGGGAGTAGAAGTTGGGCATGTCTGGTCCTGGATGATGCCTGGGCATTCCTGGAAAACAACCATAAAATATGTGGCTAAGATACTTTGAGAGTATACAATACAAAGAAAATGTCTTATTAGTCTTTTTTTTTTTTTACACAATATATGGCTGATGCTGACAAAGATAATCTCAGTTTTTTAAATTTTAGGTGGGGTTTGCATTTTAGTCACAAGACTCCCTTTGCTCAAAGACAGCTGGGATATGCTCCGACAACCTTCTTGATCCATATCATAGCAGAGTAGGTGTTAGTCATAAATAGAATGGGTTTTCATTATGGTTGTGTAGCTTTCCCTCTCACACGATGGATATGCATCTCAATACATAAAAGATTCAATTACCTTTGTGGCAATACATAACAGTGCAACTCTCATACCTATGGTTACAATCTAAATATGTATTATTCATCTGTCATTTAAAATTATACATGAAACAGCTTTAAACGTATAAACTTGGCATTTTTGGGTCTTTTAGATCATTTTGATATTTGCTTGGATCAAATGTACATAAAAAAGCAAAGAAAGCAGAGGACACAACAGGAAGAGAAACTGATAAAGTACCATAATCTTGTTTGTAACTGTATTTTTAACGGATACTGCCGTTACTCTCAGTACTGAATCCATTTTTTTTTCATACGTTTCTGCATCCTTTACATCTCTAGCTGTTTGTCGCTGGTGGTTCACAACTGGTTAATGACACAAGTGCAAACACAAGCTAGCAGCCAATGACAAAGAGGAAAAAAGGACAAGGAAATAGTTTCACGAACAGAAGAAATAAAGCCAAAATGACATCAACAGGACAAACTCATCCTAAAAAACTTGGATGGGAGTGTTTCCTTGGTTTGAAGAAGCATAGTCCTCTACAGTTGTAAGATTTGTGATTGTTCAAAAAGACCAACTCTGACCTCAATATTTAACAAGGAGAAAAGGAGAATCATTTGTTCTTTGAGCTATGTTCCTGTTAGTGTGTTTCAGCATCTTTAAGCTGCATAATTGCAGCTTCTTCTTAACGGTGGAGGCAGCCGTGCTCCCTGTAGGCACGGGATCGGCTCAGACTGACTGTTTGGACTAACCTCTCCTTTCTCCACCTCCTTCTGGGCTTCAAGGTCAGGAGGTCTATTTTCCAAACAGAAGGCAGTGAAAACGGAGCTGCAGGATGACAAAAATCTGTCTGACTTGAAAATCCCTTCTTCTCCTAAATCAATTTGTTTCCTGGTCTTTCCCGGCAGGTCAAGCAGACATCAGGAAATGCTGTTCATGCACAGACAAGTGGAATGCAGCTCCTCGCAACCCAAAAACACACCAAAAAAAGGAAAGGGCACATGCGTCCAGATTAGCACCATCTTCCAAACCCCGCTGGAGCCCGCCTTTCCTCCCCTGCTTCTCTCATCTCTGGTCCTCCTCCTTCTCTCCCCAGGCTGGGATCTGAAGGGGCATCCCTCCTTGGAGAGGCAGCTTGAGAGGGAGGCTTATATCCCCAAAGCCAATGTTGCGACGCTGGATTCATGGCGCGGATAGTCCTGCTTCCTCCTCACTAATCCACCGCCTAACACTCCTTTAGGGCCCTCCCAAAGGGAGAAAGGAAGGAGGCGAGAGGTGAAGCAGCAGGGGAGGAAGAGAGAGCCCCAGCGTGTTAACCTTGTCACTCACACCTCTATGATGCCTAATTACACCCGCTCGCTCCTCATTTTACACATTCCCGTTGGCGTCCAACGAAGCCAAAACAAGACACACACTAGCTGGATACAGCTGGCGCTCATATTTAAACTCTGAATGTTAGATTTGCCTTTATACACGCAGAAATTAGCAACAATTCTCCTCCACCCCCTCCCTCGGTGCGACCTTCCAGCCCACATAGAGGCCCTCTGCATTTTAGAGCCCATAATGAGAAAATCCATGATTGTTTTTCATAATTAACGAGCGGATCAAAGTCAGAGCCCGCTAAAGGAAGCAGAGCAGCAATTGGTCGATATGAGAGAAAGAACTAGAGGGACAGCAAACGAGGAGAATGAGGGGAGATTTGGTTTTCAGCGTGTTCGGCCCAGCTCTACCCATACATGAATATGCCTAGGGAAATCATTTGCAGCTAATTTTGCAACTGGATTGCTTGGACATGGATTTCTGTTAGGCTCTGAATGCCAAGATCAAATGCTAAGGAAAAGGCCCCCCAGGTGCTTCTTTCCACTCTTCGCTGTCAGAAACAGGGCGAATAGGAAAATGAAAAGAAACTGCCGCTGAATTCTACGTGACAAGAACTCCTCAAACCCAGCGAGTGCACCTCTTGCTTTGTTACCTGTTTGTTCTTTTTTACTATGTAGTTGGAAGGTAAAAATATCCCAGCACGTGTGTCAGATGTATGACATATGTGGAGCTTAAATCTCACAGGGCTGCATCCCTTGTGCTTACATCCTTATTTATAGTTGGTCCCTCAGAACTCCTCGTCTTCATCGCCTACATCATCCCCCTCCTTTTCAACTGGCAGCCACAGAAGAAGAAAGCAAAGAAAAGCGAAAACGGTGCAGGACAAAACTATGTTTGGCCCGCGTCTCTGTGGCATCAAGCGAAGGAGCTGCCAAAGTTTCCAGCTGCGCGGGGCTGAAGAGCCCGTCCAAACAGCAGAGGAGCTTCTCCGCAGCTGTCAGAGCTACAGCTTGAAGTTGTTCCCAAGAGGCAAAGAGTGCAGAGGGAGAGGGCATCAGAGCTCAGCGTGCCATCCCACAGGCTGCTTCAAATGAATTCTCACTCAGAGATGTTAGGAGGATGACTTTGTTTTGACATATTTTTAGCAGGAGCATCTCTGATTCTTGACAGAGTTGACAGTTGTAGTTAAATAAAAAAACACACACACCAGGTATCAGCTCAGTCACATGTAGATCTAGTTTGACAAAATCCTGCATCTCGTGCTTTATTTCAGACACAGAAAACTTCAGGGCAGTGAGATAAACAGGTTTTTCTTTTGGGTAAAAGCCCTTTGGGGGCCACATGACAGCACTTACACCTAAATATAGTGAGACGATGCTCAGAAAAAGTTGCATTGATCTGTAAATAGCTCTGCCACAACATGAGCGGCTTTCAAACGAACGCCATGGACATGCCGCTCACTGTGCAACACGCCTGCTTCTCCTACCTTGTTTGTTGTTGGCATCTTGTGGGTGGAGGCCCGAATGAGAGCCTGGGGCGAAGTGCTCGTCGCTGTACGTGATCAGCGGGGTCAGTGGGTGGACTGCATGGGACGGCTGCACCACGGGGACTTTGTTGGACTGCGGAGACAAGTGCAACTGGATTTAGGAACGGTGTGTAACTCCAATATAATGCATGGTAGAGAACAGGTGAACTATTTCCATCTGGCTTTAAGACTTTGCTCAAGAAGACACTTTAAAAAATGTTGTTGTTTTTTTCTCTGTGCGCCCAGCAGTTCAGAACTTTGTTTAGCCTAGGTCAGCAGGACTACAAAATTCCACTCCCTGAAGACAAGAGGGAAAACAAGCCAAAGAGGGAGCGTGTGCAAGTTCTGATAGAAACAGAAAGAAAGATGCACACAGAAGGGAAGCAAGCGAGCAGTGGAGCAAAGAGTGGAGGGGGGGGGGGGGGGGGGGGGGATGAGAGACTTGCAAGGTAGTGTTAGAGCAGAGGTCTGAGGCGGGAGATCAAAGGCAGTCATTAGCCGGTGAATAAGGGGAGTTCATTACAGAGCAAGAGCTGGGGGAAGAAGAGATGAGGGATGGAGGAGGAGGAGGAGGAAGGGACGGGGGGTTGACTATAGAGTAGGGGTGCAATGGATAACACGACTCACGGTTCGGATCGTGTCACGGTTTTAGCGTCAGGATTCGGATAATTTTTCGGATCAGTTAAATGGGAAAAAAAAACACGGGAAAAATGATGAGCGAGGTGCGTACGAGGAGGAGGGTGGGGGTGAACCATGGCTAGTGTATCACTGATAATCCGGGATCTGTTGCACCCCCACTATGGAGAGAATGCGTGAGTAAGACAGATGTCTGCAGTGGTGCCTAATGTAGGGGTAATCACGTCAACAGTGGCTCCTCATCCTGCGATGACTCAGAGGGAACTTGCAGTACCTCCTGACAATTAAAACCGACCCAAACAGGCACAGCAGAACCTCAGCCAACAGCTCTCGCACGCTTAATCTGGACGAAACACATGGGAGTGTTTAGTACGACTAAATCTGCTTTAAAAATTTGAACCCTGAGGCAAGCTGGAGTCCAAATATCACCTTAAAGACCCACTAAGATGAAGGTTGTATTTTTGGTGTTTTTAGCATGTTATTGTCTCATTTTTCTGATGTTTAAAGAAAAATAAGCTTAAAATTGCATTTCTGAACATTTCCTCTATTCAAATCGTAGTGAATCAGGAGCAGATGAAAAAAGATACTCTTTATAAAAGCTTGTAATTGTTGCGTACAAACTCCAATCGTCAGGCCACATGGTCCCTGCTCTGCTCCATTCCCATGCATCCACTTGCAGACGACTAGATCCGTGAACGTCTTCATTCTCCTCCACTGATTAGCTGCAATATTGCTCTGCATTTTTGTTGCACCGGTAATGTTAGGTTGTTAGGTTGTTGCAGTTGCTCCACAATAACGGTCCCGCCCACAACTCGGAGGCAAATTTCTAGTGAACAATTGCTGCGCTGCAGAAATTCTGTCATAGGAAACAACACCTTTTTTTTAATTTTGGCTAAAAATAGTATAATCATAATTAAAAGACAACTGGGAATGCTTTTACAGGAGATCAAAAGATGATCAGAGTGGGACTTTGAAGACATGGCTATAATTTCTTCCCAGGTCTGACTCATGTCAAAAATACAGCTGTTTCTAAAATTAACAAGGAATGCACATTATGAAAGCTAAACTTTTTTCCATACGGTTGCTGTGTTTGTCCTCATAACATTTGACTGACAGTGACATTCCTGCAGGACTGAGTGGGAACTGGAGCACATTCTGGCCCACTCCCACAATACACACATCCACCCCACCCAAATGCCAGCGAGGTTGGAATGTCTGGGTTTGCCCGAACCTTGCACAGACTGGCACCCGTGAGACCTCCCCCTTTGCCCCACCCCTTCCTCTTTTTTAATTCCTTACATTTGCGCTCACACCAGCAAAACGACTGAACGTGTGGCTTCATTTGTTTCCGACCCCTCATCTGCTGGAGTCCCATCTCTTCTGCTAATTCAGCTTCGGGTTTCTGCTCTGTTGTGAGCCACAAACTGAATCATCAACCTCAGCAAACTCTTAAATCTGAGTCACTGACATAAAAGAGGAAGCTGATGGGACTAAGCGATTTAGCCGAAATGGGTTTTTGACCCCCTGGTCACCAAGGGTCAAAGGTGATGGGATAATCTGTGATTGAGGGAGTGTCCATCCCCATCCTACAGAAAGGAGAGCTGGTTAATAACGTGACCAAACCCAAAAGAGGGGGCTATCCAGGGCTGATGGGGGGCTAAATGCATGCCCACACCACAGGCCAAATAATAGCTTTCTCACCCATGTTACTTTACGCCTCTCCACTCCCATTTGTTATTCTGTGGGAAAGAGATAAGAACCACGGAGATTACTGCTTCTTTCACATTTTCTTCAAAGTGTAGTAGAGGTAAAATAATAAAATATATTAATAATAACTGCCAAATGACTGTTACTTTCTGTTAATAATATAACCGCTTTTTGGGCTCCATATGATATAAAAATAAAAATGAGAAAGAGGGAAAATTGAAGAAACTTCTCCAGTAACCCCACCAGTTACAGCTGTCAAATCCCATTTTTCTCAATTTCCTGATAATCTGCCACCATTGTGAAAAGAAGAAAAAAAATCCACCGTGGAAAAACCTGCAGCTTTCTATTTGGGTGCATGCTCCATAGTTTTCTTTTAGAAGAGCAATCTATTCTCAATTGAAATTTAACAGCTTCACAGGGTTATAGATAAAAATAATAGTTTTTTTTTTTTTAAGTGTCAACAATCATCGTAGAGGTGCAGTTTTAGCACAGAGTCCAAAACACTTTCCAGCTGTTGAAAAATTCCCCAAATCACAAAACACTTAACCAGTTCCCTGGACAAAGTGGTTGGAGACTCTCAGCTGAGTGGAGGTCACACAACCTTCAAGCTATTTCATCCCCTTTTCAACTCCTCCCTAACTCCACAGACCTTCAGTAGCAGCAACCGTAGCTATGAATGGTAGATATACTGGAAAAGTCCTTTATTTTATAGGAAAAAGAAAAGGGTTTATGATCTTTTTGTTTCCAAACAAAACACAAGCAAAGAGGTGGCAATAACTAAAAAAATGTTCAATTTTTGGAATTTTAAGTCCTGGTCTTTTAAAAGAACCCTTCATGTGGTTTTGTGAAACTCATGGTGTGGAACTGGAGCTGGCAAAGTCCTAAAAAGCCAAAAAAAACATCACTCCGTTTCAGCTGGAGAACCAGTGACTTGCTGCCTAACTGGAAAACTTGAACCCAAATGTGAGACACCACGCCAGGTGTCCGTGAGCTTTTGTTTTGTCATATTACCACATCCTGTCATGGTGGCTAAGCATGAATGCGTGTGCTTCCATGGGTTTGCGTGTCACGCCGAGACTATCCCTGCTATATTGCCTTTTTAGCACCACTCTTCTCACGCCTTACAGCCCAGCTTTTGTACTCCCCTCAATTATACCACTTCTGCAGAGTGGAGTGGGGGGGGGGGGAAAAGGAAAAAGCAGGAATTTTATAATCACTTCCCACTTCTGTAATTTATATGCAATGAGGACTCTTTGCGCCTGCAGCTACAATCAAGTGTGTAGAAACCATGTGAGGTGTTTCACAAACAGCTGGGGAGATGGCACTCAAGTGGTGGCTATGGATTCCCATGCTGCTCAATCTATTCAATCAGAAGGCCTTCTCGCCCCAAAACTTCACCTCACCCACACATAAGATTTTCTGCTCACTAGAGAGAAAAGGCTCTAGGAAAAAAAAGACCCATAATAGACGAAAAATATATATATATAAAAAAAAAGATGAGGCAAGAAACTGAAACCGTAAAACGGAATTATTCTTCCTGCAGATAATCATTTTAAATTACATCAGGTTGATCACTAGTGAGAGCACACCCTTAATATATGTAACCAAAAATTCTTTTGATTATTTTCTTCTTACTTACAATGTGCACATAGAAGGAGCTTATCTGGACAAAGCCACTGCAGATCCTTCGAACTTGAGTATGAAGCAAAGGTGTGTCCAGTACTGGATTCCAACAATCAACCCCAGACCAGGTGTTCACTCTCAGGTGTATTTACGAGCTAGTTGTCCAACCTTTACTCAACAAAAGAGAGCAAACATCTGCTTAAAGCAGTGCAAAGAACAGCAAAGAAAGGGCACTGTACCACCCTGTATACCAAGGACTATGAGGACCAACCTGTGGAAGCCTAAATAAATAACCACTTATCAATCACTGAATACAGCCAGATTTGAATGACAAGCTAGAATACGTACCTCACAGGAAAGACTCCTGTGGCCAGAGTGCTTATTATAACCAGGGGAAAAAGCTTCTACTAATGACTGGTAACCCATGTTTTTCCCAGAGTACAGCTGATAGACTCAAGCAACCACTGTGACCCAGATCAGGATAATATAGGGGTCACCAAACACCCGGTACTGAGATCTGACGCAAAGCCATGTAATCACAATAACTAATGGTAGCATTTTGATTTTTCCTTACAAAAAGACATGCCACATAATTAAAGTTCAAAATGTTGTTGTTGTTGGCTTTAAGCTTGAGTCATAAAAAATGGGTCATGTTTGGAGTGTGGTGTTTCATCGTTCCCATTGCACGTGCCTCTGTTACCTCGGTAACTTGGATTGTAACCCTGACAAATTTTCTCTGTTCCAACAGTGCAACCTACTAGAATGCTAGAGGATCTGCAATTTGCCCCAACAGCTATACTACTGTCACCATCTTGTATGGCTTAGCGTTCTGTTGTTTTAGTGGTGAGACTATGTTTCTACCATGTAACCCTTGTGCTATCCTAGGCACTTTAACGTTGGAAGCTGAGTCATCTAGACCCACTAGACAGTGCTCTGAACCTTTTTTTTTCAATGATTTGTGATCTTCACTGGTGTCCATGGATTACATGAAATCTTTCCACCTTTATCCACCTTTGTCATGGTAGGAAGAACATGTCAATGTAGGGGTGGGATCATCTAAGATAGCACAAGGGTTAAATACCCCATTAAATAAACTGTAACTCCAAACAAAGTCTTTTCCAACTGGTGCTTTCATAAGGTTACATCTATGATATGTTGTGCCCTTCAGTCAATCAATTTATGAAGTTATTTTTGGTAAGTTAGAGTCCGTCGATGGATTGGCAAACTATCCAGGGTGCACCCTCCCTTTGCCCAACAGTGCATGGGATAGGCTCCAGCCACCCTGTGACCTCAAAATCATTATGCTCCAAATACTCTCATGTCAAATAAAATCTATAATCTGTAAAATGTCCCACAATCTCCCAATTCTTTATTTACCAGTCAGATAATTTACAGTAAACATGCTATAGCACTACTTGTGATTCTGTAAGCCTCTCATACATAAATTACATACATAAACAGGAAAACCTAGAGGTCAAATATGTTTGAAATTTCTTCATGGTGCAGGGACCAATAAGAACTGCAACACATACAGGCTGCAAACAAACACAAATAAAAGCTAAAAACAGCACAGTCTTCTATCCCACCACCAAACTCGAGTGAATAAAACAAGATGGATTACCCATCATCCTTCAGCTGGCATGAAAAACATGCGCTTGCAGCATCCCATCACGTTAGCTCTGCTGCTGACATTCTACACATGCAAGGCAGATAATATGTGTGAAATGTGCCTGCCCCAGATTAAAAGACTTTCTTTTTTATAAGCGTTCAACTCTTAATTTCTGTGCAGCACGGTACTAACAAATGGAGGGAACAGATCATTACAAATAATACAGTTGCTATTTTCCCTCACATGTTAAGAAAAGGAATTAGCAACAGTACAGGAACTTCCTGTGAAACAACAAAAAGCTCCATGTAAAAGTTCCCAAAGCTTTAAAGTGAGCTGTTGTACGAAAGCTTGTTATAACACATATAACAGACAGATATTATGGATATAATGTGGATATAAGGGAATCGCTATTGTATTAGTTTTACAAAATGACTGCTGGTGCAACCTCCAAAATATTAGGAAGTCATGGTGATGGGGCTTAACTCTAAGTGTTAGAATTTTTTGTGGGTTGTAGCCATCTTGATTCTTCATAATTTAACATGATTTTAAAAAGCTTTAAATGAGTCAATTATTTACCACAAATGAATATGAACAGTTTAGCCAGGGGTGCTACTTTTCTATGTGTGTTTACATTTTTTCCTCTACTCTGAACTTTATCTGAAGGCTCAGAAAACAGCAGGGTGGAACCCTTGATGACATTCATGAACATATGAGATGTAATATTCTCAATGATTGTTGGGCTTTACTGATATCCTGATCCACAACTCAAACACACAATGTATCCGTAGCCTTCACTCCGCTTTTTACCTCTATTTAAGTGCTGTGTTTAAAAGATTGAAAAATAGAACCAATAAACCAACACCACAGATACAAGTTTTGTTTTACGATTTTGCTCTGCATGTTCACCGCTATCACACCCGCTCCAACAAGGAAAGCACAAAACAAAAACAAACTTTGTTTGGATTACATAGCCCTGATGTCACAAGTTACTGTTAGTTTTAATAATTAATAATATTATATGACAAACAGAAATTTCAGAGCCCTTAAAGTAGCTTAAGAAAGAGTACAAGCAACTGACTGACACTCAGGTGATATATTGTAGTTACATTTCTGCATTTATCCACATAATTATCAATCATTGTAAATACCTGAATCCACGGTTTACTATGTCTGTCATGTGGACAGTCCACATAGACATCCGTAGAGACTTAAGACTTGAATTGCTGCCAATCCACAACAATCCGTGCTCTAAATGGGACTCAGCTTCTTCACGGTTCTGTTTGCCGTGTGCATGTATGTGCGTGTAGTGATGGTGGGGGCTGGGCTGCTGCTATGGCCCTGGGCAAACTGCAGGATGTTCACCTTGCGGCGGGGCACGGGGCTCATTATCACAGCAGGACCTGGTCACATCAAAGGACTAAGGAAAGGGCAAACATTCTGCTGAAGTGCCACAGTCAGCAGGCCTGTGAGCACATAGGCAAACGCATATAGCAAAGGCAGACCGCACACAAACATATGTGAGCACCGAGTCCAAACCTTCTCTCACTTGAACACCAGATTGAAAAAGTTAAAAAATTCGAGAGTAATTTTTTATGAATAATAGAACACATAAAAGCTACGTTTTAGCTTTACTGAACTTGTTTTTCTAAACTGCTGTAAATTAAAAATAAAACCAGGAAAAACTCATCATTAAAGCTGACCAAAATCGGAACATTTTTGGAATATCTTTCTTCCTAAATCAATCTCCATCCCGCTTCAGTAACTATTTATAGCAGCCTTGCTGCTGCATTAACACACTGCATGATTTATCATTAGCAGCTACATTCATGCCAGGAAGAGCAATGATGCCAACATCCACATCCAAAGACAGTCTGAGGCCCTGAGACATGTATACAAATAAAATCGCAACACAAGCTAACTTCGGGTAGCAGGAGCGCCAAAACCTTAGCCTCCGTACAATCCCACACAAACAGGGAGAGAAAATGCAGTTCAGAATGGGAGGAAAAGTGCTGATGAATTGCCTTATGCAGGAGCTTCATAGAACTGCCGAACAAGAGCGGATTTGCCTGCAACACCTAGATAGTGTTTCCACCCTCAGCTTTCACCCAGGTATTCTGGGCATGAATGGCTGTCAGTTTGGATTTGGGAGCTCAGCGTTGAGGGGAAAAATAGAGTCTAGTGGGGGTCTTTGTGTGCATCTACTTGCAGAGATGAGCGCTAAAGACAGTGCTCTTCGCACTAAGCCTGGACAAGCTCAAATGCAAAATTTCCCATTTGCAGAAAAGATGGAAATGGATGGCATAAGGACTGAAAGTGGACCAAGCAGCTGGCAGTGAGAGCACTGCTGTGTTTGCAGGTCAATGGTACACACACCAGGAAATGTGGATGGGGAGGTGATTCAAATGGAGGCTCCTGCCTGTGCTGAAGAGAGTACTGACCTAGTTTTCGTCTGTAGTTCCCTCAGACGGAAGCACACCCTCCCACATGATGTTCAAGAATAAAATGAATAAAAATAGAGATCAGAGTTAACTGCCAGTGATGACTTGATGCAACCAGAACAGGCTCAGGTTTGAGTTGTGACAACTGATTCAGTTTGTACGGTTATGTAATCCTAAAAAAGTAAGTGACGCTCTGCTCACCTGCATCTGAACCTTTGACTCTGACATTATTTGAGCCAAGTCTTTTGTAAATAGGATTGAAACATTCAAAAAAAATTCTTAAAAATTGGACAGAATTGATTTGACCGATTTCTTTGTGTGTGCAGGTTTGTAAAAATGCATCTTCCTTCCAGTGCTAATGAGCTTTCATAGTTGTGGATGACACTGCAAACATTTCATTCACATCATGGATCAAACAACAATACAGGCAGCCCACTGCTTGGGTTCAATTCTCCGTTTTAAGGGATTAACTGGTAAAGTCTACCAACAACTGCCTTTCACCATGGAATTAGTCATTAATCAAACCACACATTTCAGGATTTCTTTCTTGCCTGGCGCACACGCCCCTGCTAAGGTCTGAATAGAAAGCAAGGAGCTATTCAGATCTGATCCCCCTTCGAACAAACAGCTTTTCTCCAACCCCACAGAAGAAGGGAACTCTTAAAGAACCTCTCCGTGGATCTGGAGCGGTCACAAGAAAACTCCTCCCCACCAATTAGCTTTGTAGCTGGGTTTAGTGGGCTTAAACACAAACAAAACAATGACCACGTACATGGCAAAGGGTGTCTGCTTATCCCTTGATATGTCTAAAGATATGGTAATTTTTGGAATACAAAAGGGACTTCTTAGTCCTAGGGCATATGGTTGCTGCGCCATTATATGGCACACTCATGCACCTGATGCCACAAACCTGAAGTGTTAGCTATATAAAGAAGGCAGCACAGATCTATTTCAGCTGGACTCATTCATGAGGCACAACTACAAGGGTCATAATTGTTTTTCTCCTAAGAAACCAAGGCAACGCAGTTTTTCCGTTTTGAGGTAAACTCTTAAACATGTATTCCAAACAAATTAGGTAAATTGAAAACAGGATAATTTCAAACTGGCTGAGAAAAGAGCGAAGTAACAGATTAATAAATGTGTTCAGGATCTGTCAGAACTGTAGCCCGTCTCTGCCAACTTCTACATGATACAAAGCGTTCAACTTCAGCCAATGTGTCTCAATAAGAAATGTTCCACTTTTGCTAAGGGTTGTAACAATGCTATGAAATGTGTGTTCAGACTGTGGTTCAGAAAATGATCCTTCGTTCCGGATGGAGTCCGCTTAATTTCTTCCGAATCAAGCTCCGAACATTGCAGTTGGTCTGTAGTCTGCATCAAGCAGACCATTCTGTTACGGACCAAAGTTTGCCAACAAAACCATGTGACTCAAGATCTCTTCAGTCATTGGCCAGGAATTACAACGACTAGTTTAAACAACAAGAGAAAGACAGACGTGCTGTGCTTTACAATCCCTATCAGGACAGTGGACTTATAACTTTATATTTTGATTACCAGTTTTGACAACAACACCTTTTACTTTTTACTTTGGTAAAGCCGAGGCATGCTGCAAGGCCAAAACACGCAAGTGTTTAGGGTATAAAGGTACGCCGCTAAGTGTTTATGACATATTGATTATCGGGGAAACACTGTGTAGCACTGCAAGTGTGGGTCTCACCAAAAGATGTTTTATGGGCCTGCATTTATCTGACCACATTTAAATGAGTTTCTGTGTATCATCGTGGTGTTATGGCATTTTTTTTAGAGAATTCTGTTCAGGAAACTACAAGGTAGGAGACACAAAAAGCATTTTAAACACGCTTTTAACGGTGTTAAAATAAACGTTTTTTCAAGTAAACAGTTGGACTCTTTTTCTGTTTGATAACACAACAATCGTTAATTTATATTTGTCCGCGTCTCATCTATTGCTTCATTCCTACTCTGTTCACGTCGGCTACTGTGGCCGTTTTGGTCCAGTCGTTCCGCTCCGAGGACAGATTGTATTCAGACTGAGGAATCTCAGAGCAAATCGAAGCTCAGTCCAATTGGAAACGCATCGAGACCACCTCCAAAGATGGTTCCTGGTCCTGCATCAGGGTCCGCTTGGATGTATTCAGACTGAAACTTTGTTCCGGATTATCAGGGGAAACGAACTATGTTTCACTTAAAGCGGACCATAGGTCCAGTCTGACACTTAATGACCCTTAAAGTCAATTCATTTATTTTATTTCAGTTTATTTTGCACAGTCATATCTTGCTTTCCAAAACAGGTAGTTGACTTCGATGGAACTTGGAGCAATTATGATCCAGAAATCGGTTTAGGTTGGAAAAACGACTTGAGGTGAAGTTATTTCTGTCACCACTTTGTCTACTTGTAACCGTAGAGTGAATTTAGAAACAACCATTCAGTTTTATGGCAAACAGCAGTTTGAGTGTCTGCCCTGCCAAAGGGAGACCTGGAAGTAAACCCCTCCCCTCAATATGTTTCATCTCAAAGATATAGCCATAGAGTGGGGGTGGATTGATTTGATGTTTTGATGCATTGTTTGATGACGGGCAGCTCAAAGTGGAGGATGCTTCTGTGATGTGTCTCCATTGGAGGACATGAAAAGCATCACCTGGCCCCTGCGTCGAGGGACTGTGGCTGATGGTGGATTTAAGGGTTCCTGTGGAGCTGGACGGTGGCTCCATTCATGCCACATAATCCTTTCAGCATGACCTTTATATTTTTAGAGACAGTTCTACCGCTCTGTGTCAGCCTAGCATTTTAAAACCTGTCGCAGACTTTAGAGCACTGATCACATCTGCATTATGTAACTCATTTATTTATATCCTACGAAAAATCTGGATTTTTCCATCACCGACTGTGTTTTCTGATGATCAAAAGAGACCTGGTACAGTGTGAGCTCTTCACGTCAACAAAAATATTCTTGCTAGATATCTTTGTGCGTTTCATCATCCAGCATGGAGCGACTGCAGCAGGGGGAAAAAACCAAAAAACACAGCTTGTTCTCTCTGCTGTGACACCAATACCTACTGACAAACTGCAGTCAATGAATTGTTTTCCAAAAATGCAAGTCTGCACTTTCATGACTGACCTCCTTTTGACAGCTTTAAATACCAAAAATCCAAACAGCCATGAGCTTCACTCTCCCAGCATGTTTTGGAGTTCCTCACACTAAAGAGAAAACACGATTGGAATGAGTCTTTCTGAGGTAGGAGCCGCATGAAAAGGCAGGAGGGTTCAAACGGCGTTGCTGCGTATTAAGACGCTGAAACAGTTGCTCAAATTGGATGAGCTGCAGCAGGGAAGCGAGCTCTGCTGTTCTCCTTTGTGACTTGGGGCCACAGTGTTTCTCCAGCCATAGTAAATTGGGCGCCTGGGGCAGGAGCCTCAGCCAAGCTTGCATTTTGCAGCCGACTGTGGAGGGCATGAGGGATAGAGATATGGCACTAGATGGGGGACAGCGCATGGACGGGGCAGAGGGGGGGTGGGTACTGGAAGAAGTGGAGGTGACAGTGCACACATGTTTAAACACAAAGGGGACCTGGCTCGTTAGCACACTAACTAGCAAGCTCCATGGCAATCAGCACTCGCTATTCTTTCTACTCCCTCCATCCATCTCGTCATAAATAAGGCTACATCTGCAAGTGTAATCACTCCATTGTACTCCGATTTTCTGCTCTGCTGGGCAGCAGCATGGCAGCCTGCTTTTCAGCACCTCTCCCCTGAATCCCCTCCTCTTTCCTCAAGTGCCTCTGCCTGCTCCTGG
Source organism: Oryzias latipes (assembly GCF_053564925.1). NCBI lineage: Eukaryota > Metazoa > Chordata > Actinopteri > Beloniformes > Adrianichthyidae > Oryzias > Oryzias latipes. The sequence continues at coordinate 27,108,598 of NC_136237.1, read as the reverse complement.
CTCCTTCTCTGTGGCTGGTGAGGCCGGTGTGTCTCACAGATTACAGAGCTCTGGTCGCTCAGGTAACAAGAGTCACTAATCTGGCTGGGGTTGAATTACACATAATTGCTTCGGCACTGTGATTGATTTCAGCCTCGGCTTGGAAAAGACGATGCCCCCTCTACTCCCCCCACCCCCTCCCCCTATCACCCCCCACCACTCCCTCTCTGCTTCTCTCCAGCGTTCGCGAGCAGCAGCCAAGACTCTCCATCTAGTAGGAGGCAGGAGGCTTTGAAGAGATCAAAGCCAAGGCCGGGAGCAGTTGCGGGCCCTGGGAATACGGGAGAGAGGCTTTCTGCTCCTCAGCCCCATTTTCTAGCGTCATGTTGGATTGCAGCTGTATTGCATTTCGCCAGTTTTCTTAATGCTCTTGGTTTTGACTTTGACATCAGTGATCCCCCTCGGTTTCTTCAAAAAAAAAAAAAAAACAAGAAAGGAGGAGTTAAAAAAACCAAAAGAAAACATGAAGAGTGTGGAAAGGGGAGAAAAGAGGGGGAAAGTGGAGAGAAAAGAGAAGGGGTAAAGAGATCCACAGACTGATTTTTTTTTTTTCACAACTCCATAATTGGCCAGTTCAAAGGAGAGGAGGGGAGAATGTAGCATTTGTTTCCAATTCTGCCGCCGATATGAAAGGAGCGGCAAACTTTTATGGGTTTCCCAAAAATTAAAGACAGGCCTTTTTTCACAGTCAAAGAACAGGGTGTTTTTATGGGCCAAGACCACACAAAATGAACTGATAGCAAAGCTCTCCTCTTTGTCCTCCCACCGAAATCTATGTAGTACAACTCTCATATGTTGGCACACATGCCAATCTGATCTGACGCTTAATTGTGTTGGAAATGGTTAGACCAAAATAAAGTGGTTTGATGTTTAGCAGACGAACACTGGAGGAGGCGTTAAAAAAAAAATGAGTGCAAGCTATACCCATCTATTCATTTAATGGCTTGGCCAATAAAGCCTGGTGGCAAGAAGGCACCCTTTGTACTGCAACCATGCAGGCCCTATACCAACCTCCTACACTGGGGACCATTAATATTTCAGTGCTGTCAGATACACATTGCATGTTAGCCTCTTTAGCACTTACACCCACAGCAGAAAGAAATAATGAGCTACTGAAAAATATAAAACTGCACAGAGGGGGTGGGGGGCAGAGCACGCCCTCGACTGACCAGAATCATGCAACAGAGCCGCTATTGATCATAGCTCCGTTTCTTTAGCCGGACAAAGTGAAGGCTGTTTCAGCTTTCCTGAAGTCTGACGCGGCCGTCAGGATTTGGAACCACAGTTCACCCCTCTGATCTTTTTGTTCTCGCTTGCTGCAATTTAGCACACTGAATGCTGCTCACCTCCTTCCAGACCTACAGGCTGTCAGGATGAGATCAAAACAAGCTATTCATGCTTTTACTTATTTTATGGCTGCATCAGGGAACAGTGGGATACTGTGAGACACATTTGTAAACTACTGCTAAGTTAGTCATGACTTACAGAAAAACTTTTAAAGGCATAAACAGAACATTTTGTGTTAATATAAAAAAAAAAAAAAAGCTTTAAATCTGACATGTGTTTAACTGCATATTCTACCCAGGTCTAAAATTGCAATGAGAAATATCAGATATTCATTTAATCTGTTCCCAAAGCAGTAGGACAAATTTGAAATAATAATAATAATAATATTAATAATAAAATCTCCATTTTTTTTATCCACTTTTTCAGGAAGTCCACACCCCGGCCTTTTAGACAAAGTGGGCATCGGGACGACCTTGGAAAGGACCTGCGCTGACCCATGGAGTTTAGTGGCAGACTTCTGGTGAGGAGTGAAGTCCTCTGAGCAGGTGCTGAGGCCCAAACACAAGTCTGTTCATACAAGTCTGACTGGCTGGCTCCAGGCTGCATGAACAGTTAAGCTTTATTCAATTCAGTGGGAGGACTGGGAACCAAGAAAATGTCATCATCTATGAGCGCTATGCTCAGAGCAATAGCACGCGCCCAAAAATAAGCATCAGCAGGGTTTGTCACGTGTACGGGGATGTGGGCTGTGATGCAACCGATTTCTTTCAGGAATGTAAAAAACTTTTTACAAACACGAACCTCAAACAATGATTCAATGTTTGATGCCTTTCCACAAGTATAAAAATGATCAAACTGGAACGACAGATTTTAACATTTACCCAGGACAATTTTAAAGGTCTTTCAATGACAAAACTGCCTTACAAATAAGAAAAAAACCAACATATCCCATACCATAACAGTGCCAAGAAAGAAACAAAAAATGTTCAGCAGCTCAAACTTTGATTGTCTTCTCCTTGTTCTCATCTTAAACAACAGCAACACATACTTGCTCTGCTAGCAGACAATTACTCTGCTGAGCTCCATTTAGGATGATGAAAACGCTGATAAGAGAATTGCAAGCACATGGCGTCATTAGAAATGTGCATGCTGAGGAAATGTGTCAACCAGCTTCACCACACCACAGCAGACGACAAAAAGGGGGGAAAAATGGCGTTAACGGCACTGTTTATGAAACCCTACAACACAGAGGCAACAACAACAACAAACGCCAAATGATTCATTTGAGTGGTGGAGTCCCTGGTGAAGATTTTGCACAAACACGTTGCAGTGTGAGATCAGCACCACAGAGGACATTGACATCAGCGTGACAGTAAGAGGGGGGGACACAGCAGGAGAAAACAAATGCACTTCCTCCTGCTGCACAAATACAATCACTGGAACATTTTTTAGCAGCCTACATTTATTTTAGATGGTCCTCAGCTTCCTAAAAATCCCCTTTCAGCTATCATAGAAGTTCCCACAACACGTCCACGCTGTAGAGACACTAAAGGAACCCCTTAAAGTGCCAGAAGCTGCCATCTAAAACATGATGTGTGAACATGGAAGGCAGCTGATAGATGCAGTGTTCTCTTTAACAGGGATCTTCCACGGTAGCACTGAGGGCATGAGCTCAGGACACACATGGCACTGAGGGACACCAGAGCAGTCCCACCAAATCCCGTTAGGTAAGCCTGGGTTAGTGATTCCACGCTGCGAGACGCTGGCTTGCAGATCCGTCACGTTACCAGTACATCAAAGGAGAGCGCAGTGGTGCGCCCCCCCCCCCCTTTTTTTGCCATGAGGATCTGCAATTCAGGGTCCAAAGGCACTAAAAAAAAGGAGCGGCTCCCTGAACACTCACCAACAACCAGCACAGCAAACAAACCTAAAAAATCAGCAATGCTTACTTCTGTTTTTTCCCTCTTCAAGCTGTTACTCAAGACCCCCAGCATTGTTCTTACACAGCAGGAGATCACAAGCATCTTCAGCATCAGGTGAAAGTCCTGAGCTGCATCTCCACTCAAAAGACTGACCTGAAGGAGAACTTTTTCTCCTCTGTGTGTCTTCACTGAAGGAAGCCATCCCACTCTTCAGGGAGGCCTAATGCTATAAAACTGAAGTGTACATGCTCTAAACGTGACAGAAGTATGCTTCAAGCAGATTTTTGGATTTTTTTAAGTATAGACTGACCCTTATTTTAAGGTTAATTCTCTTTTTTAGAAGCTGTTTTTTAAAAATTCTAGTCAATAAGGCAGAGGGTGTTTTTGAAAAAGCTGCCCTATTTTAAAAACAAGTTACTTTCTTTTGAAAAAAAGGTTTCCTACAATGTTTGATATAAAAATGTATGTATTGATACATATGGTTTCTTCCAGTACCCATCAGGATAAAAAAGAAATAGAACAAATATGTTTCATAAAATGTATGTAACCTCTGTGGACCCCAGCTAATATTTGAACTAACCCCTCAAAACACACAGGGCCCCAGTTAAGCAGAAAAACTACTGTGGTAATCTAACTCAAAACGTGATGTCCACGCATGTGGACGCCAGGTCTAAAGAGGTTAAACAAGGAAAGAAATAGCCTAAACGCAAGCGTCTTTACACCCAAATCTGAGCTCTTCTGGAGAAGTCAGCTCATTAAGCCAGAGGTCCTAAAATCTGCTGACAATCAGCAACTCCCAAAAGCTCCATCACGAGTAGACGGCATGTGCAGGAATGTCATGGTCAATGGAAATCAATCTAAACTGCCGGGATTGGGGGCGGTGATAGGGCTGGGGATGGAAGAGAATGAAAGAGAGAATGTGCCTTTGATCTCAGTGAAAACTGATCCCAGGCCTGCAGATACTATGGCTGCGGTGGCCAGCAGCAATGGCAACAAGCTGACATCAGTGAGAAAGCCAGAGGACTTGTGTTCCGTGATCCTTCCACCAAGCCTTGGCTCGTGTTATTTGGTTAAGTGAGAGAAGAGCGTAGAAAGAACTACCGTTTTATTGAAGACAGGGTGAGAGGAGGGGGTGGTGGTGGTGGTGGGGAAGGGTATCAACCACAGAAACTGAAATGAAGCTTGGGCTTCAGAGGTTCTGGGAACAAGTGAGACGCCTAACCGCCTGGCCTACAACATCTGTGCCGGGAGGTAATTTCCTTTTACAAAGTCAGCTGGTCTCCATACAGACTTTGAATTTTTTTTTAATACCATCAACCAGAAAACAAGCCATAAAGACAGCTTGGAAAGTATCCTGAAGCACATTTCAGAAGGTATTGCAGTTTGGAAAGTGAACCAGTCATTTCTTCTCCAGCATGTTGCATAGTTTCATGCTGGAGCCTAGAATGCAATTTTATCACCATTTGATAAGAAAAATTGCATATGAAAGGAGATTCTTTACACGCAGCATGTGGCATCTGCAATTACATCCTCTGTTAAAAAGTGATTAAAAGCAGGATTACTCCTGCTGTCTGCGTGCACTCAAAGGAAACAACTTTCAGTCATTCACGTTGCAGTCTTTTCCTTTGTGTGGGGGACCCACCTATGGACAGACTGAACATCTCTTTGTCCAACCATGTCAGATAGTGAGACGTGGTCCAAACAGGATTACGGTGGACAGCTGCTGGTACACTTTGTGTTTTATGTCTGCCTTGGGAGGAGAAATTTGCAAATGGGACAGACACAGGAAACTGCCAGCGAGAGACCTGCAGCTGGCCTGAAATGAATACCACCATCTTTTTTTCCAACATTCACCAGACAGTAGGAGAAAATCTTCTACAAGGGAATTTCAAAACATGACTTTTTGCACTCAGGCCTACTGAGTCATGAGCTATTTAAGAGGGTTTACTTGGGGTATAACGGTCGCAAAAGCATCACTTGACTTGGATGGGAAATATTGTAGATCACTTGGTAATTTTGTGGGCAAAAAAAGAGTATTTGATTTGCAGTTGTGCGGAGTGGTTGACAGGACAGGAGTCAACACTGCTAACAAGTAAAGCAGAGACCAAAAAAAGCTTTTTCAGTGAAAAGCTATTTAGTTAAAAAGCCTAGCTGAATTTCTAGCAACACATTATTAGAAAAAAATTAATGTTTAAGCTTTTGTTTTGACCTAGCTAAAAATATTGGCAAAATGGTGGAATGAAAACATAACAATAATACAAAAAGGAAATATTTTAACGATTTTCTCTGGTGGTTTTTAAAGCATACTGAAAGTAAAGTTTCAAAAAAATAGGATTTTAGCACACAACCAAAACTGTAAAATTCATAGTGGTGCCTCACTTTTTACTTGAACGGCTGCAAAATGAAGTTAATTCTTTGTTGGTCAGTCACAGCTACGCTTCATTCTTTTTTTTTCTAGTGTTTTCTCCTTTTTTTCTTTCAGAGAGGGGAAAAAGGTGACAAGCCCCTGCTTTCAGCATTCAGTTATTAGCTTACAAAAAAGTTGTAGTGAAATAAAAAAAATCCCTTTATCTATAAGTATAAAATGTTTTTTAACCATTTCCTATTATAAAAGAATTGTAAACCATCTTTCTCATAGCTATAATATTTCACTATACGCATTGTTAAAACTCAAGCTTGAGTTTATTGTATAAACAAATCCAAAATGATGTGTGGATATTATTTTCTCTAAGCTGTTAAACCATGATGTGGTATAAAATAATATAGACAAAGTAAAAGCCGGTACTTACCGTTCTGGGCATGGGCGGTGAGAGGGAGCCATTGTTCATGTAGGAGTCGCTGTTCATGTTCATCATGATGTAACCTGGGTAACTCGGGTACACGTGGCCTTTACCGTACATGTCCGCATGTTTTCCTAAAAAACAAGAGTCCGCTTAAAAAAACGGATGAAAAGAATCCATAAAATACAAAGACAAAATATTTGCAAAGAGGACATTTTAATTATATAATATATATTTTACAGTGGAACATCAAAAACAACCAAATCCAGGACAACAAGATGTTCTAAAATGCGCTTGGGCTCAATATTCTGAACAGAAGTCTGGTTCCGAGCCTCACCTGGTGTAAAAGCTGTAATGATATTACTGCCTATTGCTTTAACCTCTGCCCCATATTGCCACAGCCTTTTGTTTGTGCCCTTTCTCCTCCATGTTGGAGAGGAGTGTCGTATTATGCAGAGGAACAATGGAGCCCCTCTGTGCCAATTAGCGCCAATTAGAAGAACATACAGACTGTGTCAAAACAGGAGACGCCCCAACTGTTCTTCAATGACCTAAGAGGGGGAGCTTCATACAAGAGGCCTCCATAAAGCGCCACTCGCCTCTCAGCTGTGCAATAAGGGGGGGTGGGGGGGGGGTGGGGGGGGGGGGGGTGATGGCAACATGGATCTTGTTTTGAGAAGAAGCAGGCGTTGGTTTTTATGGGGTCCTATTCAAGAGTGAAAGGGAGACCAGAGGAGGACACACTCCTCCTCTAAAGCCCTAATGATGACCTGGAGCAGCAGGGTCAGACCACAATAGCCAGGCAGGAATGAGTCCCAGGGGCCCGAAGCAACATGTTGCATGTGATAGCGTCGATCCATGTGAGAGGATGTTGGGCATTATTATAAACAACCAGGTGTAAATGGGATTGTGGGAATTGTAGGCCTGAACTGCAATCATTTATTTTAAAGTAGTCACTTCCTTCTTTTTTTAATTTTTATTTTCATTTGATAAATTGTTTTCAACAGGAAGCCTCACTGGTGGAACCGGTAACAGGTAGCTCTGTTTATGAATGCAAGGCGTGTTCTGACTAGACCTGGATCAGGACAATCAGCAGTTCTGATCCAAGGGGGCCCACAGCATGACCCCTATCTGTTTGGGTAAAACAACTGTGACGCCTTCTGTCCCCTTTTTTTCTTAACTCTTTCTAAAAATAAAAGGTTTGCACTGCGGCTGAGTGAGTTGCTGTCACTTACCATCTTCTATGAGGTCTCTGTGTTTTTCATGATATGAATCTGGTGGTATTTGGGACTGCCTAGCTGCCTGTGAAAAAAACAAAAGAGAAGAAAAGGTGAAGAAAAAACAATTAATATACAATGAAGCAACGAGGCCCCCCAGTTCCATCCACATGTTCATGTGGGCAGACACCTCCGCCCCCCCCAAATGCTTCTGGGATAAAGTGCATCCTTTCTGCTTTTCACTATTTTGCTCAAGCACACACACTCACACATAGCGGGGATGGTGCAGCCGGCATCAAAGCTTCAGAAGGAAACACTCAATTAGAAATCCTGTCCTTTAAAGAGGTGGAATTGAAACCTCAATTGAAGTCGGCTCTCATTTATTCATTCAAATAAAAATACAATTCCTTTTTTCATTACAAGTTTTGCAAAAAGTGAGGTAAATTTGTTTCATTTTTTTTTCTCTCCATCAAATAGAAATCAATCTTTGCACTTTGAAAGACTTTTATTTCATATTTGAATTAGGAAACCAAACCTGCCTTTTGGGGATTCAAGCCCCTCAGGAGGGCTTTTTTTGAGCTGAGTGAAGAAATTCCATGGGATTCCTAATTAACATTCAGCCTCCATCCCGCTGCTTCTAAAGTGACGACTGTGTACTATTTCAATTTTTGGACGTTGCCAAAATTTCATTAAAACTTCTGCTAACGACAAAACAGCCGACCGACTTTGTGTGAGGAGGTGGGGGGAGCAGAAAGCCACACAGCCTCAGGTGCATCATGGATGGGGAGCTACATATAATAAAGCAGGACCAAAACACATGCTGGAATTTTTTTAAATCTCCTGTCAACGTGTGTGCGGATGTCTTTACAGCATGTTTGGCTTTATTATGTTTCTTTCCAAAAAATGTCAAAATTTTCATTGTCGTTTGAAATCTGTCAGCAATTCTATGAGATATTTTAAACAAAACAAGAAAAATATAGACATGTTTAAAATGAAATAACATTTTTAAACGGTTTTTCACTAAAGAAAATACAGATGCAAGTGCATCAAGTAAACATCAGTTTAGGCTGCACTCAAGGCCACATATTTTGCATCATTCTCTCTCTCTCTCTCTCTCTCTTTATTCTACACATTTCATCAGAATTTGAAGGCCTTTCATTCACACACATTGGGGGGATATGGAGGCAGAGAAGGATGAATTTAGAGAAGCTTCATCCAGCTGTCTTAAGGTTGAATGTACAACATTTGTTTCTTAGTTCAAATGTGATCAGAATAAGACAGCAGGTTCAGTCAGTTTGATTCAAAGCTTAAAGCTAGATCAGGTGATGGTTCGGATTAAATAAATAAATAAATAACCTAATGTTGTGGGGCTGCTGCCCCCGCCCCTCCTCAGTGATGGAGTTCAGACATCTCTGCACACATGACTCACATCGTGGTTGTTGCTGTTGGGGCTGCTCTCAGACTCGTTGACCAGGGATGACTTGATGTCGGCCAAGTCTCCCTCCTCTTCGGAGTGGCTCAGCTCGGCGAAGATCTGCTCCTTGTGCGGGTCTCCTTCGTCTTTGAAGGGGATCATCTCATCTGTGGCGCAAAGCTCCGGGTCCCCGCCACCGCCGCCCGATAACTGTGGCATTGTTTTAAATTTCAAAATATATATTTAAAAACAAAATATGTTGTCTCGCCACTGAAGACGAAAAAGACTCCAGCACTGACTGTAAAGGGAATAAAAATAAAATTGAAGGATTAACTCCCACGGAAGTCCCCAGAAAAACCTCACTGCACTGAAGGAAGCAGCGTTCACGCACGCGGCGGCGGCGGCGGAAGGTTTTTCTTTTTTACGCTGAAGCAACAGGAGGAGAGCGGCTGCTGTCCGCCTCCTTCCTCACCATCACCGCTGCACTAAAAACACTCAACCTGTTAGCTAAAAACTGGAGAGAAAAAAGTCCCACTTAATGTCACGGAAAAGCAAAAATAACACAAGTTAACACCTCCTCATTTTTTCAGTCAACTAAAACATTTGTCCTTGAATTACAAAAAAAAAAAAAGAAAGTGAGAAAAATATCTCCTCGGTGGTTTAGCCAACCAAAGTAGGCTAAAAAAAAAGTCAAAAAGACGCCAGGAGATGAGACGGACGGCCGACTAAACTTCGAGGAGTTCTACAGAAGTGATGCTTTAAAAATACATCCTCAGAGCTGGACGAACGCGGCGAAGATAAAAGTCACCAAACAACAAGAAAAAAGTAAGATGTGCTGTGAGTGGGGTGGGGGGAAAAGAGAAAGACTTCCCACTGCTCCTGCAGCGCTTCCACGGCGTAATGTAACCAGCGCGTGCGTGTGTGTGTTGGTAATGTAGCTGCGCTTCCTCCTCCTCCTTCCCCTCCTTTTTTTTCCTCCCTCTTCAGTCACTGGGAGGAAGGAGAGATGAAAGGGAAGCCGAGGCTCTGATTGACACCACACCAATTGACACTCCTCCTGAGAGAGAGATTTATACAAAGCTCACAACAAATGGGCAGACAGGAGGGGAAGAAGGAGCAGCCATGGCTGACACACGCTGATTTAAAGCAATTAGGAGAAATAAAAAAAGATTACACAAAAAGACACCGGAGGAAGCTTGTTTGGCACGAGCTTCAGCGTGAACGCAAACCAAATAAAAATAATAATAATAAAACAATATTTATAGCTATCAAAAATTAGTGTTAATCAAAATATAAAACATTTATAATTTTTAGAATTTTGACAACATGTTATCACAGAGCTATGTCATTTTAAAACCAAACAAATGTATTTATAACATAAGGGCCTACAGAGAATAATTATGGCAAAAGCAAATACATTTGACTTTTCTGAATGTCTTTTATTTTGTAAAAATAATACACACACCAACACGCAATAAGTGTTTTTTTTATGTTTTTCAAAATCGGAACTATTTTATTAGAAAATAATGTAGCCGGGCATATTTCGTGTTCGAGCGGCGAGTCCAGGATTGCGTGAGAATCAGAGCTGGGACAGGGAGGCAGGTCTTTATAAAGCGCGGAGGTGGGGTTAGGAAGGCGGGGCCGCGGCTTCTTTTGATCTTGCGGCGGCTGGTTCTTTCATCCCCAGCTCCCCCTCTCTCCCTCCCTCCCTCCAGCCGATTCCCCCACCGCCGCTACCTTCCTCTGCCCCCCTCCTCCCTCCCTCCCCTCACTCCCTTGCCTTTGTATGACTAAATTTGGTCCGAGTGTGGAGCCGAGCCAACATTTCCACGTGTGCGTTCATCCCAGCTGAGAGAGGGGAGAAAAGGAGATGAGGGTGGGAGAAGGGGTTCTCTTCCGGGTAGGGAGACCGAGAAAAAAAAAAAAAAAAAGATCAAAGAGTTTTGGGTTTTGGAAGCCGAGTGTGGATTCAAAAGAGACTGGCTGCATTCCAGAGTATAGCGGAAAGCGCACCAACTCTCATGCACGCGGTAAATACGGCACTATAAAAGAGAGGGCTAATTAGACAGATTTCACCCTGGCAGACAAGAACAACCGAGCCTTCTTATTTGAAAATACCCTTCAACAGTTTAGCTTTTTTCCATCCTTTTCTCCAGCCTAAATGTGCGTAATGGTGAAAGCTCTGTCTGTGTTCCTTCCCTGTGTGTAGAAGGTGTCGGTTCTTCTACCTCATCACGGATCCGTTTAATTATCCGGATGTTTTATTTGTTTGTTTGTTTTTTGGCACAGATTAAAAATGATGACACTCAATCAACAACCAGCCTAAAATCAACTCCTTCACTTTCATAAACACTGTCACAGCGTTTATAATAATAATAATGTAATAATACATTTTTTGTACCAAGACCTGTTAAGAGAATGCAGGCCACAAGAAATGAAAGATATTTTAATATAAATGTATATTAAATTATGTTTAAAAAAGGGTAGAATGCACTTAGCTATTGAAACAAATGGATTGCAATAAAAAAGATAAGTCCTTAGAGGTCTCCTATTTGCCTTTTGTTTACTTTGATAGGCTAATTTTTTTAGTAGATTAAGATCGTTTGATTGAAATAAAAACATTTTAGGATATTTCTAAACACAGAACATAATTTAAAATTGTGCTCAAAAATATATATCAAATTATTTCTGTTTTGTCTCTCAAATGCATTAGCTGAACATTTGAATTAATGCTTGTATCCAGCACACACACATTGAACATATACATAATAAAATATTCATGTTTTGCAGACAACATAAAATACCAGCCTCTAACGGAATTCTCAAGACAAAAATAATCCTCTTAAGTTCTGGCACAAAAAAACAGAAATTACTTTACGTCTGCTCCTGTTTGGATGGGAAAATGAACGTTTGCAAGCACTTTATTATGGTTTTTTTTTTTTTTTTTTGCAACAAGGCTTATTGATCACTTCTTTCAGAATAAAAGTCTTAACTCTCATCATAATTGTTTTTGTTGCAGGATATAACAATGATGCAAATAGTTTCGCTTATTTTGATGGTATAATTAGATCATGACTGATAAAAATCCAACACCAGTTTATGATTTAACAATGCGTTGAACCTTTGAATGCACTTTCACTTCACTGATATATACGCTCACAGGATAAGCTGTACATCACTGGTCGAACTGTTAACTGGGAAAGCTGAGCTAGTGGAAAAGCTAGAGAAAAGGGGAGGAAAAAAACAACAGAGCCACATTTGCATTTTTCTCCTAATGAGTTCATAAGAGTGACCCCTCTGGATCTCACATGAAAAGGGAGATTTCCTGCTGTGTTGTGACCTGAATTCGCTTGTCTCTCACTTTAAATACTCATTTTTTTATGTTATATAAAAAGGGGGGGGGGGGTGCATCTATACACACGGCATAATTTATCGCCAGCACACTGTTGATGCTTGGTTTCCCCTTTTTTCAAAATGCTAGTTGATCTCATGGATAAAATGAAAATGAGTGTTTCTCCAAGTGCTGATGAACAAAAAACTGCACATCTACTTTGAGATCACCTTTTTTTCATGATAAACTTGGAGAACTGTATCAGTTTATCAGGTATGAGACAACATTCAGTTGATCTACAGCTGTGTCCTTTTTTATCTGCACAAATTGAATGTTTCAAATGGAAATGACCTCCTTTACCTCTCCTTTCCTCCAGTGTGCTGCATTTGCTAAGTGAATACGAGTTTGCGAGTGTGAAACTTGCTTTCTGTGAGGTTTTTAACTGCTAAACTCATCCTGCTGCTGTCTATTCCACCTGCTACTCATTCACAAAAAAAAATCTTCCTTGATGTAAAAATTACAGCCTTTGTGCTCATAACTTTGACAAAAATACAGGAAACCAACATTAAATTATGATGAAAAGAGTCTGCAATTAAAGCGGAGCGAAGACACATTTATCAAAAGCATAAATCAAAACCAGAGGAGATCCAAGGTGGGTGATTATTGGTGCCTCCCTTTGATTGGTAGAAGATGAGTCACCTTCTTAAAGGGGAGGAAAGTGTCTGGAGGGTAAGGTGCAGAGGATGGGGGGACAGACCTATGATCTGTTGATTTATGGCAGTGCTCCTAGGAGGCGGTGTCAGACAAACTGTCGTTAAATTTAAATGATCTCCTTGATGGAAAAAGGAGGGGAATTTGTCAGACTGTGTATTTATTTTGTAATTTGTGTATCTTTGTTGGCAAGTTGACACAATTGTAAACAACACAAAAATTAGAAATGTGGTGTTCTGTCTTAACCACTGTACATACATATATATATACATATATATATATATATATATATATATATATATATATATATATATATATATATATTGCATTTAGTTCTGGATTGTTTATTCTTAAAACATTTTTTTTCTTGAGCTCAAAGCTCAATCCAAATGGGTTGTTCATCCCAATCCTGTAAACTTTTAAAGTGTAAAAACACCAACTACAAAAAGGTCCAATGCCTCAGTAAAGCTCTGTTTTGCTTACATGTCATTTTGAGAGGCAACAAGCGATGCAAAAACTGTCAACCTGGAATGCCACAGGATGCTGCTCCAAATAACAAAGTTCCTTTTCATAAGCTGGATCCACAACACCAAACTTGTATAGGGGGCAAATGAGAGCAGCAGAGAGGAGGGCCATTGCAAATAAAATGATCAAGCACACGTATTTCAAACAGTTTTATTATAGTTATTATTATTATTAATGGTAAAACAGCAATTCCTTAAGCTGAGGTACTATTACTAAAGCAATAGCAAAAAAATGCTGAAAATCCTGAAAGATAAATATGCACCTCTATAGAATTTAAGCACAATAAGTATGACAAATAATATAATGTAATGTTTTATATAATAATTTATCAACTATATCCACATACTAAAGTTTGAGAAGAACAGGAACATTTTTTTTAAAAGTCTAAATATTCTCTAAACAGCATTTTCAAAATTCAATCTTCAATATTCATTTATTTCCCTTTGGCAAAGCATGGAAACAGCGTGGAATTTGGTTAAAGCAAAGGTACTGTGTGGATGGTTTCTTAATGTTTGTCGATAATTATACTAAAATAGAAAAATTAGAGGGGGGGCGCCCTCCTTGCTCCCCTGTAGCTCAGCCCCTGAGCTGGATCTACACTACAGAAGATAAAGTTAGAAAAATGCACACCTATTACTTTAGATTATATTGTGTATTGTGAACACAATCAAGTACAATTTTGTAAGCAAATCTGGAGACAATTTGATTTTATATTCTTCCAAAATGTGTCTTTTATTTTTACCCACAGAGTGAACATGAACATCTAATCTATAGGCCATAAATCTCAAAAACATTAGTTTTGCAGAGGAAATATGATAATTTCAGTTGGCAGAGGTCTTTTATTACTGTTACTGCTTATAAAATATGGATTATATACTAGACATGTGCATGCTGCAAGGCCAAACAATAAAATAAAATAATAAGATTGTAAAATTAAGACAATTAAAATACACCCCTCTCCTTGCATTTCAGAGATTTAGGTTTGGTCCTGATGGGAAAATTCTTCAATGGCACTTTTTGTTTTGAATTCCTTAAACTATACCTCCTAAATGAGTAGATTAAAAAAAAAGACCAATACCCCAAAGGATTGAAATTTGTAAAAATAAAAGAACTCTTAATGATTTAAATCTTGTTTAAACTATGACTATTAATGCAGATTAAAACAATTAAATGTGAATCAAAACTGTACAATGTTAAAATTCCCTCTCTAAAAGTTTTTTTGTGGGTGGAGATAAAAAGAAAAAAGGGAAGTATTTCTGCATTCATAATTTATAAAAATATATTTATTTTATAAAATCAACTGTCTTACTGTATTCTTTATATCATACAGACTCTAGAATCGGCTGTATTGTTTTACTCACAGAGAATCATTCAAGTGTTATGTGGCTTCCCCCTATTTTCTTCAGCCAGTCATGCAGATAAAATAAAAAGTCTGGAGCTCCAAGCAAGAGATCACCTTTCCCCTGAGACTTGGCTGCATCTCACACACGAAACAGGAACATATAACCTTTAAAACATTGCCAGACACCATTAGACAAACATGTACAGGCAACAATTTTATCTACCGGGCCATCTCTCTTGTTTAAACACACAGCAAGAGGATGCTCAAAGGTGCTACCTCACTGCAGGCAATGAAAAATCCTCTGGGCCGTCTAATTTCATAACAGGCAGCCTGTCTTTTCTCCTTTTCTCTGTGCGTGCATGCGGCCCTGTCCCGCTGTCACTCCAGAGGACTAATGAGAAGATTAGCATTTGGCTCACTCAGGTGTCTGTGAGAAAAGGGACTGTAGGGGTGTTTCCCTTCAAAATCTCATCTCAGCTGGGACATCCATCTTCTCTTCACTGTCACAAGCAGTCTGTGGACATCTGCTGATCTTCTCCATTTGGCGTCCTTTGTTTTCACTGGAGCATAAGTTTGAAATGCCAAAAAAACAACACAGTGATTTATTATACACACAACCATCTGAGAAAAGCAGTTTTTTTAATTTGTACTGAAAGATCAGCCAAAAGAACATAACGCATCAGTTATGCATAATGGGATTTTTGTGGAACTTTTTCTTGGAGATTTGTATTTCTTTTTTTTTTTACAGCTCAGGAGACTTCATTAGGTCAGACGAGGAGCGTTGTTCTCCGCCGTGCCACATGCTCCTCGTCCACGGAGGAAGTTGTCCAGTGTGTGCTCGCCACCGCTCATCTCATCCCACTGTGTTATTGGAGAAAGTACTGAGCAGTGCATCAAGGCCTGCTGTGTAGGAGTCAGGGGTCAGGACAGACCTGCTAAGAGGTCACAGGGCCCCCATCCAATCTGTAATCAAGCACACAGCACACCTCCCTGACCCCACTCCTGTGTCTGCGCTCATCTCCCAGCCTTGGGCCGCCTGAGATCAAACACGGAGCGGCAGTACCTCTGGCCCTGTGTTATCAGCTTGGATGTCCCATCACATCAGCTCGCAGGGCTAAACAGTAAACACAGCTTGCCTGCTTTGGCTTAGTGTGTGTTTGTGTGTGCGTTTGTGTGTAAGTCTATTGTGATGTCTGTATGGAAATACAGATATCACAATAGACTTCACAAAAGCGCTGCCATTTTTTTTCCTGCCTTTTATACGAACAACAAACATTTTCTCTTGCCTTTTAGTGTGCTGTGATGCTGATATAGTAGGACAGCACAAAAGTCTGCAAGCCTCTGATTTATCTGATTCCTTATTAATTTTTATGACACTGTAAGACAAACGGCTGTTTTAATAAGCTAAGAATTCAAATGATTTTGTTGTTTAAACTTAACGCTTACAACAACTTAAACAGTGTTTCACCTTATGGGTAACTGCAGCATGAAAACATTTAATTGCAACAGGAAACCCCATCAATATATCACAATTTTAAAACGTATCAGTCTCTATTTGTTTAAATTGCCACTTTTGCTGCTTGAAATTGAGGAAATTATCACTCTCTAGATTTCTTTTTTAGCAGCAGTTTATATGGATGGAAGTGGCACAAACATACAGCTAAATCGACAGAATCGGGAAGCACTTTGATTAAAAAACCTGAAAAAATAAAAGTATACCCAGCTTTCTCTTTTGTTTCTGCTTTTTGTGTCAAATGAGAAGATTATTTCATTTCTTCTCCACATTGATTTCATCATACAAGTCCTGAAGATGATTTTGAGCCAAAAGATGCTGCATTAGCAGGAAACGCTGCAATCCAATCAAGATCATCCAGCAAGTATTACTTGAAGACAACAACCAGTTCAAAACTTTTATATTGTGGGAGAAAAATTTTACTATTGCCCTTTTTGAAAGATTCCTAATTTCTAAAACCCACACACATGCACATACATAAATTGGCCATTTTATTTAAGGGTCTGCAACTGAGGCCGGTCTGTGTAAAGAGTCTAAAAAGGCTTTATTTAACC
Organism: Oryzias latipes; assembly: GCF_053564925.1. Lineage (NCBI taxonomy): Eukaryota > Metazoa > Chordata > Actinopteri > Beloniformes > Adrianichthyidae > Oryzias > Oryzias latipes. The sequence goes on along the minus strand of NC_136237.1, from coordinate 27,091,963 downwards.
AGGCCCAGAGCTGATTTCCTGTGTGCACCATCAGGATATTAACTGTTAAAACCACTGGAGTGTAATACTTACTCATGCTGATTGATTTCTCCTGGTCTCAGAGGAAAAGCTTGTAATTCCCAGGAGGTGCTGCCAGAGAGTGAAGCATTTCACACAGGCACACATTGCCAATTTAAAAGGTTAGAGGCCTTGCTGTTACTCCATAGCTGTTATAAAATCCATTACATTTTTTATTTGTTATTTGTTTGTCAATTTTGCTGTCAACTATATAGTTTCTTTCCTATTGTCCTCTAACGAGTGTTTCCCAGAGGAAGCAAAGCATTTTTCTTTTGACAAGTTTTTTCTTGGTTCTTCCAGAAATTAATGAATGGATAAAGCTTTTTTTTTCTATTATGACTACTTTTTAACATTACTTTTCCAATAGGAAATATTCTGTGATACAATCAGTGATTGTACATGTTGAAATGATTTTAATAGAAAAGTTTATTTGAATTTTTTTTAATCTAACATGTTTGTTGTACAAACCAGACAATAAAGACTTGACCGGGATGTGTGTGAAGAAAATGTTCAGGTTTCTGCTTTCTTTGTTTGCATGGATGACTTCATCCGAAAGTAAATAAATGTGTTATTGTTCTCATTGGCCTGGAAAGGAAGATCAAAGCCCTTCTTTCAGTAATTGACCTTCATTTCTGGGCAGACTCTAAACCAAGAATGTCACATTTTCCCCTCCCAGTTTCTTTTAGCTCAAGCATGAACCTGCAGATATTACTTATAAAAGTACAATTTAGAGTTTAAAGAGCCAGCTCAAAGAGTCACTGCTGTAAAGGGACACTTTTTTTTTGTCATGTTGCATCAGAGCTTTAACTGGTTTGCAGGAGAGAGTCTTCACATCCAGTGGTGGGTTAATTTTAAAATCTTAAAATCCCAAAGAAAGAATCGTAAAGTGGCTGTGCCAAACACATTCTTGTTCTGCCATTTGATATTTAAAATCTAATCATGAAAATCTCTTAAAAAAGGAGAACTGCTCTTTCTCTCCTAAAAACCCAATTCTTGGGTTATTCCTGTTGGGATACAGTTTACGGTTACTTTTTGGGGTAAGATCAATTTAAGGGGTGACAGTGGTTTCATTTAAATCCAATTATGATATTTTTCTTGAGTTACAATGATTCAGAAAAAAGGTGAATCCCTTTTTAAACTTAGAATTGGGTAAAAAAAAAAAAACTGGTTATTTTTAACTGAAATTTCTAATGTGTTAGTATTTTTGAAAATCTGAAAAAAGTTCTGTTGATGCACATTTCTGCAGATTTACACGCATGAAACTTTGTTGATATAATCTGCTTCAAGTTCTAGATCCACTAAATCCACTGGATAGCAGATTAAACCAGATTTTACATTTTTTCTATCATGTTTTGTAAAAAAGCTTTATCATCTGTTGTCTTTACCGCGCAAAAGTTCTCTCTGAAGTTCACTCACTTAAATTGTTTCTACTTTTTGCTCACCATTTTTCAGGTCACAACACAGTTGGATGCAAAGATAAGCAGACTGATGGATGTCAAAGAGAGTCAGTCCCCATGAGTCAGGAGATGTCAATCCTCTGGAGATAACGCTCAAACTGTTCACACATTTCCGTGGGCAGAAATCCCTCCCACTTCGAATAAAACATGTGAATGTTTGCTCCCTTTGAAGACTGTCACTGGTCCAGGTTCAGACTTTAAAGAAATTCCCAAACTCGACATCAAGCCCTTGAGCCACATTTTTGAATCACCCCTTGCTTTAATCCAACAGTCAAAGACTGTTTTCATGTTTTGAGAATTTCCCAGATCAGTAATAAATGTGCATCAAATTAAATATTGTCAGTTATGGCAACTGCAGCCAAGTCTTTATGGTTTTATGTGGAAAACTACCATTAATCATTCTAAAGAAGATGTCATTTTGATATTGTTTTATTTTTGTCAGTGATAATGGAAGATCAGCTCTGGAACAAAACACATTTTTTAGACCACAGATGTCAAAAAATAGCAAAAACAAATCTTTCATTTACTAATAAAGTTATTTTTGTATTATGGTTTTTGTTGGCAGTGTTCTATTTTTAAGTCAAACTTGTCCATATTTTTCCTTGATTTCCTGTCTTTGAGTTTGAACAAGCTAACCTATTTCTATTTGTAGCTTCGGATGCTTATATTTAGCTGACAGATGGAAGAAAATACTGTTTTTCTCTGCATCGCCTACCTTCACATCCAATATTCACGACTCATACTTTCAACAATGTCATAGCATTTTTTCTAAGTCTTATTGGAGATTAGGTAACATTTCTGCACCTTGTCAGGAACTCATGAAGCCATAACTTTCAGATCCACTTGATACAAGAATGTGTCCCAGGTTGCTGACGGACCACTTGATGCATGATTCATTGTCCTGCATCAAAAGTCTTTAAAGACCCACCTTGATGAAAATGGTCTTTTTGGTGTTTTTTACATGTTCTTGTAGCTTTTCCTAATGTTATAAAACACATATTTAGAAAGTTAAGATTAAGACTTTGAGTTTTTCTTTATTCAAATCGCGGTGAATCTGGAAAAGATGAAAAAAAAAAGTTGTTGCTTACAAACTACAATCGGTAGGCTGCACGGTCCCTGCTCTGCTCCATTTTGATGCCTCCACTTGCAGACAAATAGATCCACGTACATCTTTGTTTTCCTCATCTGAGCTGGCATCTGGTTCAAAACTGTACGGCTGGATAATTCTGATATTTCTCGTCATTTTTGTTGAACCGGTAATGTTAGGTTGGGGTTGTGAGGGGCAGTAAGCTTGCAGGAGAGGGTGTGAACAAAGGGATGATGGGAAATAAGGAGATGCTTATTTCCATGCCAACGGTCCCGTCTACAACTCAAAGGCAATTTTCTGAGGAAGTCTTGCTGGTCTGCAGAAACTATGTTCTAAATAACTGATTTTGCCTAAAAACAGCCTGAACACAATTAAAAGACCACTGGGAACACTTTTTCAATAGATCAAAAGATGATCGGAGTAGGACTTTAAAAAATGCATGACCCTGCAAGATGTTTAATTGATGGTCTAAAAAAATATTCTCTTGCATTTATTAAAAATATATATTATTATGTTACACCCCTATTTAGTTCTAGGGTTACTTGGAGGAGCATAACATAAAAGTAATGGTTTTGGCCAAGAATTTTAAATGAACAAAAACACCAAATGAATGTCTCCATACAAATCTAACAAATGCATTTACAAATTAATAAATAAAAACCAACAACAACTTAAAGTGATGCAAAAAGATCTCAGGGTGAACCAAGGCCAAAATAACAAACAAAACCCCACCTAACTGGGGGATTTTCCAGAAAGCAGGTTATGCTCCCACAGTAAGTTTGAGGCTAAAGAAGTGTACAAACACCGCTTTCGGTTCCAAAAACAGAGGTATGTCTGAGGTATGCTTAGTTCCCGTAGCAACTCATGCTCTGAACATAACCTGGTCTGGAGCAGGTTTAGTTGAAGGTTAGTTTGTTTTCAGAGAGGTGAAGCAGCATGGCGTGCCCATTTGAAGATGATTTAGTGGATGAAGAAGCTCAGATAATACTTTTTCCCCCATGAGAGGGTGATAAGACCACACATGGATGTTGGAAAGATAAACCTTTTTACTTCGATCTAACTTTAGTATTTGCTTTAGTTAAGATAAATCAATTCTTTTTAGTTAAGTCATCTTAAAAATAACACGTAGTTAACAGACATTTATTTTACTTTTATTAAAATTAATTCAATTAAGTAGGTGTAACTTTGGTGCTGCTGTTAGATCGGCACCGCAAAGGATTGTGGGATACCATTCTCTTTGCCTGTCTGGGCGGATTTAGGTTCAAGTGTGGGTTTTTGACCAAATGTGTTTAGTTGTTTAGCTGTTCTAGTGTGTTTTGCCAAGTTATTTGTCCTACTATGTTTAATTCTTTCTGCACCATGAGTGAGAGGGAGGGAGAAGAGGATGAGTTTATATCGCACCCCTACTGTATCATGGCTGATAATTTATAGATATGGTATATGATTACATGACGGGGAGCTGGTTTAGCTCGTGCTGGTTTGCGGCGCCTTCCGTCCAAGAAACCAGGGTTCAACTCCGGGCTGCTCCCTGTTCCCCTCTCTACCCCTGTGCCGGTTCCAAGCCCGGTTTGAGAAGGTTGTGTCAGGAAGGGCATCGGCGTAAAACATTGCCAAATTTACCATGCAACTTGATCGCTGTGGCGACCCCTGATGGGAGAAGCCAAAAGTGGAAGAAGATATGGTTACATGATATCATTCCGTTTTGTTTCATTCATTTTATTGTTATAAAAGTGAGAATATCTGCAGGCTCAAATTTAGACATATGAGATATGACGTATGTTACCAATTGAATTCATTTAAGTTGGAAAAGTTATATACATATGCGTCACAATGACAATAAGATCAGAAACTCTTGCGTTTATTTTGCGCTTTTTTTTCCAAGCAGAAACTCTTTCTTTTGATGATAATGCAGCCGGAGGAAAATCATTTCTTTTTTGATGGGCGTATAATCTTAATACGCCGTCATTTAAATCTCCGACTCTGTCTCACTGAAGGATAGCGCTCTCTTTTTTTCACCACGGGTTTCCATGGTGACTCCGGAAATTGGCAATCTGTCTTTATGTACCTGCTGTGCACGTGCATTAACCCAGGGTTACCAAGTGGAGTGCGTTTACGCTAACTCATATCCGGTCTTTTGGAACCGACATACCCAGAGTAAGCAAGTTCAGGCAGATTTCAGCCAGAGTTCAGGGTTAAAGTCAAGGTAGTTTAAGCATGCTTCCTGGAACACCCCCCTGAAATCTGTTTTCTTACCTGAAACAAAAGAAAAGGGAAAACAAAGACAAACACTAACCTTCCTGGACTAACATAAACAGGAGAAAATAAGTACTGGTACTAAAGAAAATGGCAGTTCGCCCCTACAGCTTCCCATAACCCTTGTGCTATCCTAGGCACTTTAACATTGGGAGTTGGGTCATCTAGACCCACTACACAGTGCTCTGAACCTTTTTTCTTCAATGATTTGTGATCTTCACTGGTGTCCATGGATTACATGAAATCTTTCCACCTTTATCCACCTTAGTCATGGTAGGGAGAGCACGTCGATGTAAGGGTGGGGTCATCTAAGATAGCACAAGGGTTAAACAGAATTAGACCAAACAAAATTAGAGTGGGCCCAAATACAAAACACAAAGAATTACAAAGTGCAACACAACAAAACAGGTGGAGAACTACAAAACAAATGGAGAAGAGCGCCAAGCTAGTGGAGACCGGTTGCAGCAAAGCTCCCTTCTCACAGGCTGGAGGTCCACATGGTGCCTTTGAAGGCTGTCTCCATCAGCTAGGGTCCAAATGGAGGCCACACCCTTTCCAGCACAACACCTGAAAATAATCAGACATAGACATACACACACAAAGATCCACAAAAACACAGAAGTCCCGCTCTGATGGACATCAAATACACAAAAAACATTAAGATTTTTTAAGACAGAAACAGATTTTTTTTGCAGTAGCTGTCATCAAGAACTGCTCAGAAATTCTTCTGCAAAGTCCAATTAAAATTCACCTTTTGATGTATAATTGAAATTGTTTAATACATACCATAACATTGCATTGCATTTGAGCATGATGGTTTAATACGGCTCTTGTTAAATTCTCTGACGAAAAATTGCAAGTGATCACTAACATGCTAAATATAAGGAACTCAGAAAAAACAACAACAAATGTTTGAAATTGTAGGACTTAGGGATGAAGCTTAGGAAAGACCATGGATGTGCACAGAAAGCCTCCAAAACTCATTAACTATTTATGGAGACAACAAACAAAACCTTAAAACCAAAAAACATGCACTACACATAAGTACAATGGGGGAAAAGAAAGGCAAAAAAACTTGTTTCAATTCACAATATAATCATTTTCCCATTCTTCAGCTTTCCCTTTAAAAAAAGATGACACTGCTGTAGCATGCATCACAGATGCATATCATCTTCACTAATCGGGTTGCCACATTGCAGTGTTGCTTAAGTGGGAGCGAGAAGGTGGCTCCTTTGTGTCAGAGCTAATGATGTCCCTTTGTGACAAGGGTGGGTAAGAAGGTTGAGGACACTGGCGTAGACTCCGAAGAGTTGCTGCATGGGTCTTAGTGTGACTGGCAGCTGCAGTAATCCCCTCTTTGTGTCTTCAACAAGGCCCCACTGAGCTCCCTGACAGCGACCGATGTTCCCAACTCCAGCAGACAGCCCAGATGGGCTGAGCAGCACAGGGAGAGAGGAGGAGGAAAGAAGGGAGGGCCACCAAGAGCATCCTGATAAATAAAGGAGGAATAATCAGCTCAAACAAAAAAACAAGAAGGGAAGAGGGTGAAAAGAGATAACAACTATTCGGGTAGAAAGAACATCTAAAAAAAAAAATCAAAACAATGTACTGTTAAAAATGTGGTGACCCAGTGAAACACTCTGGGTGACAGGTTTTGGATCCTGACCCGCTCATTTGCATGCTTTTTGTTCCTTTGCGGTCACCCTGAAGCGTGCCACACTAATCCCTCTGATTGGTGAAGGCTTCCTTAGGGTGGAGCCCAATTAAAATCCACCCCGGCATATGATTACACTCACTCGTTGAGTTTCTGCCCAGTTTGCTTATTTACATTGCCCTTTTAAGTGGCTTTTTTCATTGTGTCTGACAAGACCAATGTTTACCTCTTGTAACTTGTGGTTTGTGTTCTTCTGTGATGTCGTGATTTCTCAATTGTAAAGTTCAGTTCGAACATGATGAGACGTCTTCTTCTCCCTTGCAATATCCCTGAAGCATGGGAAACATGGAAATTCTTCAGAAAGAGCAGGTATAAGGCATCATCAAAATCCATTAAGGATTGGTGTCCCTTTAGTTGCAGTATTTTCGGATTATAAATTGCTTTGGAGTATAAGTCGCAGCAGGAAAAAAGGGTAATAAAGAAGAAAAAAATCATATACAAGTGAAATTTTTGGGAATTTTTTCCCCAATAAAATACAGAAAATACAGCAAAAAAAGGCAACTTATACTCCAAAAATACAAAATAGTGTCTATGACTGAAATTCTTCCCCTACCCCTCCGGCTTCTCCCCACCCTTCCAGTTGTGGGGGCGTTTGAGGGAGTAGGGCTGCCCGTCGCGCTGTGCCACGGAGGAGAAACACATTTCTTTACATGGGTGTGCTCTGAAACAGTGTAGGTAATGACTTTTTGTTTTAGCAGGAATTTTTCAATGTTATAAAACTTATATTTTCATGTATTTCCGAGTGTTGGCAGCTATGTGCTAACGTAGCTCACCGGCCACTATTGATGACGCCATCGAGTGGGAGTGACATTCGGATGAGGAGACAATATTTTTCAATGACCCTCCGTTTGGAGCGCTTAATGTAGTGGTAAGGAGAAGCTGTAGGGGGAGCATTCAGATTCTGCCTTTGATTCCAAGGTATGGCATTTGCAGCTCTTTCTTCCAGCTTGAACTCCTAATCGGTGCTGAAATAAATCCATAAACAATTGACGTGCTCACCTGCCACCAACACAAAAGGCTCACATTCTCACGAGAGAGATCTTATCTGTCTGAGCATATACTTCCAACAAAATTTATAGTGCATTCCCAGGCAATAACAATCAAATCACATCATCCGTTTTACAAATCTCACAATCCATGAACAACAACAATAAATATCTAATTTTAAGCAGTACTTACAGTGCTTGTTTCAAACATGGCTTAGTTTTTGATTGCACCTTATGTGGTGGCTGTGGTGCAGAGCTGGAAGATCACAGGTTCACTTCCGGCTTTACATACCCATGTGCCAATGTGTCCTTGGGCAAGACAGCAAGACTCTGAACCTCACATCACTCCTGGTGGTTAGAGGTTGGTGCCAGTGTCAGTAAGCAGTGTATGTAATGGGACTCACCATTCAAAAGCGCTATTTTAACTCAATCTACAGTGGACTAATATATACATTTTTTAAGTGTTAAATTTAACTCAATGAGAGATGAATTAACTAAATTAAAATTTGTAATAAAGAAGAAAAGAAATCATATACAAGTCACTGTTTTGGGAGAAATGTATTTAAGAAAATACAGAAAAATACAGCAAACTATACAAGAAAATGCAACTTATACTCCAAAGAGAATTGAATTAACACTTCTGTTTTGGGTGGGATTTTGCACATAGTAATAATGAATTGATTAAAATTTAGCTCTTCTAGTTGTGATAAACACTTCTTTATGGTGCCTACAAGCACAGTTTTGAGAAATTCAGACTTCTTCCTCTAAATTCTGCTCTCAACCTTTTATTTAAAAAAAACAATTTGGCTCAGAATATTTATTTTTCAAATGTGGTTTCATTCTAAAAATAGGTAAAGTTAAAAATTAATCTTAATCCAACTTGTTATGATATTTCCAAGTTGCACAAATTGAAGTGCATTAAATGAAATGTGTGAAATGACTTCAGGCTTGACGACAGACAGCATAAAAGAGCAATAAATCTGGTGGCCAGCAAGCATCACAGTCAAAGAAAATCCCAAGTAAACCTCCCGTTGGAAACAACAATTTCCTGAAGGCTTAAAACAAACTCCTATAAAAAGTCCCACAGAATTATATGAGCTGCTCCTTTAGCAACCAAGATGGCAGGTCTTTGATTTTAGTGTGAACGAGCTTCTCACTTAAGACATCAAACAAAGCTCAAAGAACCAGGGATTTAAGAGTGACAGAAAGCTCACTGATGTTTCCGCTTTCTTATTAATTATATTTAACCAATTGCTTGGGACCAAATAAAGAAAATGTTCATAATCATCTTATATCCTTCATTAATGTCTTTTTTCTAAGCCCATGCCAAACAATGACACAAACAACGTTAATTTCATGTTAACTGCATGGTGTTCTCATCACTGGTCTCTTGAACTGGACTGTCTTTGCCTGCAATGTGTTTGTACAAACAGTTGGAGTTAAAGGTTTGAAATTCACAAGAAAACTACTGCAGGAAAATAAGTTAAAAAAAAAAGAAGTTTTAGTATTAGTTCACACACATTAACCATTTTTAACTTTTAAATGTTGTGTTTGGACATTTGTTCTTTTTGTTAGGCTGCTTTGCAGCCATTTTATTTAGAAAATCTGTGTTTACTTCTTGGAACAAATTGGTCTCTGTCTTTTTCAATAAAACTAATTTTAATTATGTACTTTTGATCTCTCTTAAAAAGAGACACATTTATTACAAAGGCCTTTTTTAAACTTATGTGAAATATTATATCATTGATAAATGAACAAGTTCTGAATTTCCTGTCTTAGATTTCCACTTTAACTCATGGCATCGCCATACAAGGCCTGACAAGAGCTTTGTCACTCAGTAAAGACAATGATCCATACCATACCAGTAAATCCACTGGATAAAAAGACACAGTGCTGCAGTGGTCCTGTTTGAAGATGCAGTGGGACCACCGGTTGTTACACACCTGGGTGAGTAGGGGTGTAAAGATTCATTTTAACACTGATTTAATTCATGATAATTTATATGATATCGGTTCATTTTGAATGATCCGATTTACTGACCTAAAATCAATCCAGGACCTCTTTAGTCAAAAATTCAACCAGTGTGACTCTGAGATAAATGCCTGGGTACTGAACAGTACAGCTGAAGTTTTCCAGATTCCTTCTTATTCTTGCAAGATATTCAAATGTAAATAAAATATGTCTACAACAAACAAGTAAACAAGAACTAATGGCAAATCCATTCACATTTTGGCTTCCTAAAGTTCAGCCCACTGTTGTTTTTCCACATGAAAAGAACAAAAATGGAACATTAGAACATTCTAGAACATTCAGGTTACATCTAACTGTAATCCGTATGGTTACACGTCTTTGCAAAATTCACTTTGGACTGTAATGATGGCTTGATCATTTTTCGCTGCCAACACAAGTGTGTTGTCCGCTGTGATGATACTTGGTCGTTTTTATTTCATAAAATAAACTTATAGTTTCAATCCAAGGTATTTTCCAAGATTGATTAATCGATGTACGCGAATTTTGAAAAACTTTCTCATGTTACAGGTCAATTCGATTGGATTAACAGTCTGCTTCAGACAGATCAATCTGGTTGAACCAAAGGAGGATGTCAATTCATCGATTATGTGGATTAATTTTTACACCCCTATGGTTGAGTGAAATTTTGTTCCATGCTTTTGACCCATCCCCTAAGGGGAATGGTGGGCCGCAGTCACAGCTGCTGAAGGAAACCATGTGGAAGTCCAATCCCTTACGAGAAAGGTTGAGCTTATCCTGAAATAGACTTAAAACTAAAAAAACGTGTTCTTTTTGTCATCGTACACACACATCTTTTTAATTGACATTTCACCGCCACACGTCCATCAACCCAGATGAGTTTGCACAGTGAACGTCTCAACTTCTGGCGTCTTGCATCCCAGATGATGTGGCTCTCTGTCAAAGACTTGTCAAAAGGAAATTTTGAGTTTGATGTCTGTCAACATTCAGTAACTTTGTCTTTTCCTTGAACAAAAACGTCTGTGAAGATTGTGGGGAAAAAAAGTGTAAGACCATAAACAGACACCACAGCTCGATCTCCACTGCACAGAAAAGTAGTATATATCTTTTAGGGTGTAGCACAACTTTCCAGGGAGTTTATGCTAGTTTCACATAAGTCATATTTGAGCTTGGTTTCAAGTTTTGCTTCATGATCTGATGAAATGGCCTTTTTAAGTATTCTCAGAGGACCCAACACTTCAAGGCGCTCTTAGAACCCACACCACTGCCTTGTATCACTCCAGGAGAGGGGGAGAAAAGAGAGCAAAGGAGAAATGAAGAGAGAGAGCTAGACACAGCGAGTGAAAGCAAGAATACTCCAAAACCAAAAATGCAATACAGTCATTGCTTCTGAGATGAGCAGAGAGCCCCTGACAGTAAAGAAGAAGAAAAAAGCTTTAAAATGAAAGTGAGCCGAACAAAAAAACAGAAAAAACTTTTATTCTGAACTGATCCTTAGATCAGATAAGATAAGAGCACAGTAAGTTCACTTTTCTGCTTGCAGCTGAGTTCAGGCATTTCTTTTTCCAACTTACTGAATGTAGGACTAAAAGGAGGACCAGAGGAAGACGAAGGCAGGAGCAGCATGAGCGTACCCACCAGCTTTTAGTCAGGAAGCCTAATGAGCTCCTGTGGGATGGGGGCTGGCTGTCAATCAGCCTCATTCTTTTCCAACTGTACACCATGTCGTACTGTACACACAAAACCAAGGGGCATGAAATAATTAGAGGTGGCCAGCCAGCCACAGCTTAGTTGTCTGACAGAGGAGGGAAGTCACAGCGAATCTCGTCACACGAGGAGACATTTGAATCGGTTGGACTGCAGCTTTGAAGGGTCCTCTGCCCGCCTTTGCAACGATGCTAAAATCTGACAATGAGGTAATAGCGTTTCAGTTTGTTGCGTAATGTCGCCAGGATCCCTCGCTCACTGTGGGGATGATGAAAGAAGGAAAATGGTGAGATATGGATTCAGCACGATGAAAGAGAACCCCTGCTGACAGGGCAGCTGTGAGGCGTTATTATGTATTTCACTATGAAGGAATGTTAAAGAATTAGAAAGAAGGGGTATGGTCGGAAAACTTATATGCATATATATATATATATATATATATATATATATATATATATATATATATATATATATATATATATATATATATATATATATATATATATGTACATATATATATATATACAAATGTTTTAAATAAAATTCTTATTGCAAGATGTATTGCTTTCCTTTCAGCATCTTGCTAAAAAATGTTGGTTTTGCCGTCAAATACTATTTCTGCAACAACCACAAGTAGTTCTAACTCAATAAGAAGTGGAAGAACCTTTATTAGGAGGAGAAAACGAGACAGCATTGATATCAGCATGCACACGTGTTTATGAGGCACATGAAGAGAAGTGGAGGGAAAAATTGCTCTCAGCTTACAATCTGGCCAGGAGTGGCCCAGAGAATGAGACCAATGTAAATTTTTAACCTTTAAAAGAAAGTTGCCTCTGAAAACAATTATATCTTGGGACTCACTAACATTTTGAATCAATGTGATGTCTATTGTTTTGTTCATAACTTTAATTAGAAATGTTAATTTTAGATCAAGGGATGCATTTTTCAACGTGCCACTGTACGTCTTTTTTGTTGCATTTATTGTCTATTTTTTCAATGCTTTCTTTGCTAGTACATTTATGATTATTTCATAGATGTAGCTTTGTTTTGTGCTCTTTACATTGAGTCGTTATCTGTAATAATGAATATATTTTTTTATTTCTTGAAATAAAGAGAAGTTTATTTTTGTAAAAGGTGTTTATGCTGTGAATTTGTCCACAGAGAATGGGGCGAGCTTTTGCCCATGCTCATTTGCCTGTTTGTCATTTGAAGCTTTTTCTTTGATTGCTTTGCTAGACCAGAGAGCTTTCACCTGTGTCTTGTTCCTTAATTAGTCTTCAGTGTATTTATAGTTCCATCTCTTCGATCCTTATAAGTCTGTGATCCTCGTCTACGTCCTGCCAGTTTAGTCCTAAATTAGACTCTGCTGTTTCTTATTTTAATTTTCTTTGTTTATTCTTGGACACTGACTTTTCTCCACATTTGATTGATCACCAAGATGACTTTTTGGACATTTTTTTTGGCAATAGTAGGGCCTGCATTTTACCTGTACTTTTCAGCTACACAAACAAAACATTGATGAGCAAACTCCTAGGATTGTGTGGCGTGTTACGACACGCCAGTTTTACTGACAGGTGAGCATATTAACACTGCCGCAGGCCTTAAACCTTTCTCACCTCTCTCTACTCTGGCGTTTTTGATCTAGTGACCTTTAAGGGCAGGATGCCTTCTGACACATAGCAAACATTATTTATGAATTCTTTAGTTAACCTTAACTCTGTTCGCATTACCACCGGTTTTTGACAGGCATGCATGTGTCACACGTACATTTCAGCAAACAGCAGTTTGTCAGCATGTTGAACTTTCAATCACAATGGACCACAGACACTTTTTGAAAGTTATAGCTTAGTTGTTGTGCATGGTCAGAAGTTGCAGCTTTACAAACAGAACTGTAAAATGGAAACTTGTTTGCAACAATTAGCCATAGTTGTAACAACATAAAATCATAGCACGTGTTAGAAGTAGTAAAAGCTGTCAATATTAAATGGCAATAAAACCAGATGATAAAATGCAAACATGAATATAGCTGAAAGCATATCCACAGAACATAAGAAAATAATGACTAAATGCAATTTAATGATTAAAAATTCTCATTAGGTCACAAGAACTCCTCAACAGTAGTTGCACATCAAAAGGACTTCTTATTGTTTGTCACATTTATTGCGCAGAAATTATGCAAATATTACTATTATATGCTTTTGTGAAGCAGAGTCTTTCACTTTGTGTATGTTAATGGATATTTTTGGTGAGCATGACAATAAATTAAGCAAAAGTGATGAGCTGCTGTGGTACAACTGGAACACTATTTGTCCTCTTTGTTTCCCACGAGTCTCACAGAGCTCACAATGTTCCATTCAGGTCTCAGATATTTGCCGGCACTGACGAAAGATGCAGCCTTGGATAGTCAGAAAGATAGAAAAAAACCCAGCATGGTCTGTGCGATATACTTGAACTACACTGTACAACTTTGTGTTCAAGCGTCCTGATTTTTACAGAACAGGACCTCAGCGCGGATCAGGGAAAAAGCGAGAAACAGGTAAGTGTTTTCACTTAAAAAAATGAGGCATCGTAAAATATGACACTTTCAAATTTTTGAAAAGTAATTATTTTATGTTTACCCCCCCAAAAAAACAATTATAATTGATTTACACCTTTAAAAAGCAAACCAAATTATAGACATGAATATTAATATGATACACTGTCACCTCGCTTTTTTTCTCACCTTTTCCACAATTCACCAACATTCATGATCGTTAGCTCAGTCACATCTCTTATTTTTTACTGTTTAAGTGTAAAAAATATATATATTAAAAATAGAAAATAGCTGGTGGCAAATGTAGAAGTTGTCTGTGCCAGGGGTAATGGGCTGGGCACAAGCTCATGGGATGGAGTTAGAGCCCACAGTGAGCAGCCAAGGCTGACATTTGAGGCAGGACAGGAGAATTGGCCCGGGATCTGAGGCAGGAGGGTAAGGACGCTCTGGAGCAGTTCTATCCGTGGGCAGCACGCCAGAGGTAATCTACTGTATTTTCCTGTCAAACTGTCGACTGACCTTCTGATACTAAAAACCTAAAAAAAGAAAGCTTTTTTCTTTTTATGGTCATACAGAAAAAAATTTTTGTTCTTTTTTGTACTTAAGATTTGAAACACTCCCCAAAAGTCACAACAGTCAAAGTAGTTGGGTCAGGTTCCAGACTTTAATCAGAATGAGTCTAAATTGACTTAATAAAGTCTGATTCCCATCCATCCAACAGCTCCACACTGTAATGTTTATCCAAAAAAAATCCACAAGGGACAGGTAGGAGTTCGCAATGATCTCTGCATGATCCACTGACTGCTCATCTACATAAAAAAGAACTCACCTGTACTTTTGTGACTCATGAGTGAAGAAAATAAGCTCTAAGAAAATAATCCCTTTCCTCAGATAAATAGGTGAGGTTTATGACAAAATTAAGAAGCTTGTAATGCTTTTTGTAGTGTCTTGTAAAGTTAAAGATACACTAAATTTTCTCTAAGTGTGTGAAAAATTGTACTTAAAAAATGTTTATAACTCATTTTCAATTGTTATGATGTCGAAAGATGTTTTTTCAAAATCAAAAATTAGAAAATGGGAAGTCATGTGTGGTGGTATTGCAGAGAATTTTGTAAATGTGTGTTTTTAGTCTGTACAGCTTTGTTAAATGTGATTCCTTTTTGGCATATAGTTTTACAGCTTTTGCCTTATTTGTCTCTAGATGAGTGCTTTAGTAATATTGAATGGTACATAAAAAATTCAGAAAACCATCTAACTGTGAATTTAGTCTAAGTAAAAAAAAACACATCAAACTGGCTTTAATTAAAACAAACCTTTCAAACATAAACTACTGAGTTGTACTGAAGTGGAAACTTGGTTTTTGGTCTATATAATTGAAGTAACTGATGTATAAAATAAAACTAAAATAGTTGTGTGGCAGAGAGGCTGACATTTGTAAAAAATGCCATAAGCAATACATGGGGAAATGACATCACACAGCCTGAATCAGGTGCTTCTTGTATTTTGTTTAGAGGACAGATTGGTCAGAAACTTTGAGTCATAAAATAGCCCTGCAGAGCGTGCTCCTTTTGCACTAACAGTTCTGTCTGCTGCAGCTCAGAGTTAAAGAAGCTCATCTTCATTTTGATTCAGACTGCACTCTGAACTTCACACTAAAGTGGCAGAAGGATTCAAGAAAACAATTCTTTAACAGCTACGTTTGTTGGAGCTCATAGAAGTTGACCCAAGCTATAACCCAGAGGTAGGCAAACTATGGCCTGGAGGGTCGTTAAATGTATTCCCACCAAGCTTGAATAAACTACATTAATATTCCTTGTTTATGTTTTATTTTCGCTGTATTTCTGGGGTCTCCTCATAGATGCTGCACTACAAATACATTGACCTTTATGCTTGGTGCAAAAAAGTATCCTGCATTCATGTAGTGTTGGAAGACATGTTGTTTTTCTGACAATTGTGTGGGTTTTCTGAGTTGGACAGTCATTCTTCCAATCATTCCAACACCACATGAATGCAGCACGTCTCTAAGTTTGCATTTATTCCCTGTGGGACATCAACCCAGTGGCACAATTTGCCGCTTAAATGAAAAAAATGAGTCACACTTTTGACATAAAAACTACAATCAAAATGCACTGTTTTAAACAAATATGCTAACTCCAATCAAAGTTAAAGCATGTTTTATCAACATTCCATGTCATTTCTTTCTCTCATGAGGCGGATTACCAAAACACTCCATGCATTTGTTTCTGGTCCAGCCCTTCTGTCAAATTTTAGAACCCTTTGTGGCCCACGAATCAAAACGTTTGCGCACCCCTGCTGTAACACAGGTAGTTCACACGCTTCAGAATCCATCTTCAGTCAGCTAAGTTATCCTGTGCTGCAGCGTTATCTTTAGCATCTGAGGAAGCTGAAAGCAGCATCTGGGTGGACTTTTTTAGTTAATAAAGCAGTTTGTTGCAGTCCTATTCAAAATGACCAGTCCTGATTTTAAATGGACTTTGAGGAAATATCAACAAATACAGAACAAATAAAGATTTCCTCAAGTTTTCAAGTGCCTTAATAGTACTGCACTTAATAGTACTGTTAAGGCATTTGTACTGTGGTACTGTTTAATTGTACTGTGCTGGATTTCAAGTGGCTTAACAGTACTGTCCCTCAAACAGACTTAATCTCACTGTAATTCGTTTAATTTCTACTCATATCCCTCCCCTTTCTTCTGCTTTTGTCCCCTTTTCCTCTCCCCTTTCCCCATCCTCCTCTATTTTGTCTCCTCTTCTTCAGTCCTTTCCCTCATTTCTCCATTTCTCTCCCCGTTCTCCTCGACGCCCGCTGCCCCCAGGGGGCATGAGACCAGCTCCCTATGTGGCGCTGTCACAGCCTGAGCTCCCCAGTTGAGGAGCCTTTGATGGTGTTGGGGATTATTCATCCTGTTCGCTGGGTCGTGTTCCACTGTCATGCAGCAGCAGCATCACACGCGCGCACACACACACACAAAGGCACACTCTCAATTGATATGACCGCACCATTTTCCAATTCACTTTGATGTTTGCGGAGCCACTGTTGTTATCAAGATAGGGTAAACTTATAATGTACTGCTGATGTTTAACTCCTGAAATGGTGCTATCATTATTTTCTAGATGTCAGACTTCTAAAAGTGCATGTTTTTTTTTCAATAACACCCTTTATTTTCTTCTTATAGGTGCAAAAATTTGATTTTTAAAATGATTTTTTGTGCTTATTCAAAACAAAACAAAAACAGACTAATAGATTTTATCTGTTCACGTGCTAACTTTTATGATATAAAGTAATGATTTAGTGCCGCATCAACCATTCCTCTTTTTAACCACAAAGTATAAAAGTGTTCCTCATTAGCTCAGTTCATCAGAACAAATGATTTGTCCTACAAATCAACAGAAATGAGGCACAATCACAAGGTTTTGAATATGTACATCAAATAGTCTCCTTTCGTGTTTTAAAAGACCCACCGGTATGAAAGCCATGTTTTTTTCTACAGGATTTTGTGTCATTTTTCTCATGATGATGCAATTCATGAAGAAGATTCAGTTTAAAATTGCATTTCTGGGTATTTCTTTATTCAAATCTTTGGGAATCAGGAGCAGACAAAAAATGCTGTTGAAAAACTTCAATCGGTGGGCCACAAGCTTCCTTTTCTGCTCCATTCTGATGCATCCACTAGACAAATAGATTCGTGAACGTCTTTTTTTTTCTCATCTGAGCTGGCATCTGGCTCAAAACTGTAGGGCTGGATAGCTCCAATATTGCTTGCTGTATTTGTTGCATCGCTAATATTAGATTGGGGTTGGGATGGGCTGTAAGCTAGTGGGAGAGAGTGTACACAGATGGATGATGGGAAATGAGGAGAGGCTTACTTTCCATGCCAAGGGTCCCCCCCAAAACTTAGAGGGAAGTTCTATAAAATTACTGCTGCTCTGCAGAAACTACAGTCTGTCCAGGAAAACAACACAGGTTTTTTTATGTATCATTCTACCAAAATACTTTTTAAAAAAAAGATCCAAAGGGGATTGGAGTGGGACTTTAAATAAACTTTTAACAGTTTTTTTTAGTTTGTGTTGAAATGCAAAAACTGAATACAAATCACTTGACCAAAACAAAATTCAACATTATTTACAAATGTATTTCATTTTGGTATTATACCATGTGCTCTAAGGTGTGACTAAAGTTGTCAATAAAATAGAAAACCTGGGCAATTACATAAACTGAGAGAGAAAAATAAAATACATTTGTGGGCTTAGTGGACCAAGACAGAGGGAGAGAAAACTGGAAAAATTTTAACTTTACCAAGGTCTTCCCACTTGCTGATAAATAATTTATGCATGGTTGTTCCTACTGTGTTTTCTCTTATTTGCTACAAAAAAACTTTTTTTCTCACAGTCTAAATTTCTTTTTTTTGTAAAAAAAAAAGGTGAAACTATTCAGAATTTGCTTTGTTATTTTTAACTTGTATTAGTTCGGATAATTATTTTTAATTATTTAAGGTTTCTCAAATGAAACTACCAATAACAGTGAGTTACTTATAACTTTTGGAAAGTCCTTAAAACAGTGACCTTTGATCCGGCACAAAGTTTCTTTTAGGTGGGTTTTACTTAATTGTCAGGCTTCCATATCAACTATAGTTTTGTCATCTACTCCAAATCTCTTTATGAAGAAAAATCTCAACTCAAATATGCTTCAAATTTGGCTTGAAACTATGGTTGTTGATGGTGAATAAGTTGTGAATGTTGCAAGAAGGGGAAGGTTTATGTCACTGTCACTTCAATCCACCTCTCTGCAGTTAATTGTACATTTTCTTTATTTTCTTTCATCTTTTTGAAATATATCTAGAGAAAGCAACAGCCATGGAAAAGAAGCAGGAAGGGATTTACTCCACATCAAATGAATGATGTGGAGTGAAATCAAACTGCAGCATGATTTGGGAACCTGGTAATATTCTTTCTTGTAGATTTAACCCATTAACTGCAGACCAGCTGTCAACGTGGGGTCATGGTTTAACATGCATCTGCCCTAAGCAAACACGTGCAGCCAGCCGCTGAAAGCTTGATAACAGTTTGCACCTTCTTTAAACTTTAGCTTGTCATTCCACAGGACTTTTTTGGGGGGGGTTTCCCCCACTTTATGATCTTTGGAGCTTAATGACCCCGAATGGTGCAGTGGTGGCTGCAGCAAAACACAACAGCACCAAAATTCCAGAACTGGAGCCACAATAAAGAAAAGCTATGTCTTTCTACAAGCGCTGACAGGTTCCCCTGTACATCTTCTATCCATACATCCACAAAATGCAACCGGGAGGGAAGACACTGTTTACTTTTGCGTCAACCCAACTTTTTTTTAGCTAAACGCATTTGAGAACTTTATCGAATCTGTCGCCACTGATGTTGACTTCTCAATTGTACAAGTGACAAGACGAAAACAATCTTGGTGATAAATTCTCCTCAGACTTTTAGCGCAGACGCTCCTTTCTCTTGAGCCGGCCAGGCAGGGATCACTGTAATCCACAAAAAGCCCTCCACCTCTTCATGCCTTCAAACGAAGTGGAGGGAGCTCCTCTACTCTCTGTGAAGTTTGGCTTTGGAGGCTTCTCAAGGTCAGACCCATTGTTATCCTTGTCATACTGATGAAGCACCCAGTTCGCCGTTGGTCCGCGGCCCGCCCAGACGCCAACTCCTGGCCCAGACGCCAGCTCCTGGCCCAGACCGGGAAGTAAAAGGGAGCAAAACATACTGGGTATGATATCCAATCCGCTGTGGGAATTTTTGCATACATGTGTTTGCTATCTGTGTTTACAGTTTAAAGGGTTTTGCTGTAAACAAGCGACCATAAGAGAGCTGTTTGGATGATATGGGAAAATGCTTTTCAAGTGGTGGATATCAATATCCACCATAATCATAAACATGAGGGCATTAGAGTGATGCTCTACCCTGTTTGTAAGGACATACCGCATGTCATATTAATGCAGTTTATATCAATTAGCTCCTTGCTGGGCGGGCCATAAAAACCCCAGAGGGAAATTTTGTTGATGGCGTACAGCAAAAAAAAAAAAATTAAAAGAGTGGAGTGAGGATTGCCAGTTAATGTGAGGATACGATGGGAATGTTTGGTGCCCTAACAAGCAGCAAACTGCAAAGTTTTAATTAAAAGCAAAACAAGCCTGCGATCTTTCACACAAAAACTTGGCAAGACTGAAAGGGGAGAGACCCTAAGGTTTCATAATTGATTGAAAAACGGTTTTGGATGAAAGTCATCATCAAAATCTGCTTTGCAGTTTCTGCTTCTTGCTGTAAGTTAAAAAAAAATAGAAAAAAGAACCCAACAAACAAAAAAAAACAGCATAAGCAAATTTTAGAAATAAATGCTGATTTTTCACCACACCAAACTTTATTAGAAAATAAAACCCAGCACAAAAGACAGCCTAAAGGGTTTTCTGTCATTGGTGACACAGGCGGTTAGTTTGATATTTTCACCGTGTTTCATTTAAGTTTCCATTATGTGTCTTAGGAATGAATATTTGATCTTTCTCCCCCAAAGTTGTCACTGATGAGCCTTTGAAGCCGCGCGTCTCTGCATTGTTTGTCACACTGCAGGTTATATGAGAAAAAAAAAAAAAGATCAAACTCCTGTGTGTGTTGCAGGCACAACATAAAAAGGTAAACACTGTGTCCTGGTGGTTTACCTGTTCAGAAACTGTCTTTGTTTCGACTGTATGGCCATAAATGTTCAGGGGCAACAGAACTGCACAAAGTTTGCTTTTTGGGAAACAACTGTCTGCTTTATTGTTTTATTTTATTTTCTTTCCTTTCTTTTTTTTCCTGCCTCCGATTGTGTTTGTTCTCTGAGAACTGCTGCAGTTTGCAGAAAACTTTTTCTTCCCCCTGAGATCTTTCCTTTTCTCTTTCTTTTTTTTAAGCCCTAGAATGCAAGCGCGTTTGATTGCATGTGTGTTTGGTTTAAGAAATAAGCAGCTCTGGGGGTCTGTGTAGTAACTTGTAACTTGAGGAATTCCCCTACCTGGGATCAAACAGGAAGATGATATATGGACTTTTATTGTTTCCCAGTTAATTCATAAGCTAACTTGAAGTAATGGGACAGTCAGAAGCTGATGGAGAGTAAAAACTGTTTTTTAACCCTTGTGCTGTCCTAGGTACTTTAACATTGGGAGTTGGGTCATCTAGACCCACTAGACAGTGCTCTGAACCTTTTTTCTTCAATGATTTGTGATCTTCACTGGTGTCCATGGATTACATGAAATCTTTCCACCTTTATCCACCTTTGTCATGGTAGGGAGAACACGTCAATGTATGGGGGGGTCATCTAAGATAGCACAAGGGTTAAAGAAAGTGTTCACATAGAAAACATATGAACACATGGACATAATAATGAATAATAAATCTAAATCTAACAGGGGGACAATGTGTGGCATCTTAAGGGACTAATTTTCCCACCGCTTATTAAATGTTTAAATAAATAAATAAAATGAGCATCACAGTTTTTTTAAGCTTTTCTATATCAGATGTTTGGTAAACTACCATGAGAAAAATGTGAGTCTATGTGTAAAAAAGTGCTCTGTTGGAACCAATCACCAATGTCAAAAAGAGTTTGACACACGGAGGTCATAACCTATAGAGACTGAAGCTTATAATGTGCAAACCAAAGTTACAAAATGTGTGAAATAAATCTTCATTCTGATGATAAATGTCAAATTTAGAACAAAAAAATTAATATAGTTACAACTTAATTTCAAATGCACTTTTAGCATCTGTTGATAGATTTTTATTCTTATGACATACATGTATTTTTAACTTAATAATGTATCTTAAATTTTCTGTGAATGAATGGTATGTAGAAATAGAAATCATCCTTACTCTAAATTTGGGTTCTAGTTTATGCCTAAAAATATACAACCACATTAAGAACACTTGAAATGGTCATTTTTAACAAAAGAGCAAAAAGGAAGGCAAGACTTACTGGTTTATTTAAATATGCAGCTTGTTTCACTTATACGCTATTTTGTTGAAAATATGATATGAGTTTGATTTCTGTGTGGTTCAGCTTCAACATAAAGATGAATTTGTAAAAATACAGTTCAACCCTGAGAGACTGAGATTTTTGTATTGATCAAATGATACAAATGCCCTTTTTAATGTTATTTGCAGTTGCCGTTTCCATGCATTTAACAGGTTTGGCATTTTCCAGATTGGAAATAAGGAACAGAGCATGTAAAATCCCAAACAGTGGAACCAAAGCCAACTGGGAAATGTTGGAATACAATCAAATACTTGCTGTGATGTATTCCACTTAAAATGAATGGAGCTTTTATATGATGAACCACGAGGTCAGAAGCAGAAGAAAAACAGACAGACCACAAATTTATTAAGACACCTCAAAAGCAGGACTCCAGTTTACACCAGGTTTTCCATCATTCCAATTAGACACACAAACACACAGACACGAACACACAGCCCAGGGCCTGGAAATTGCCTTTATGTGTCCAGAGACAGAGTTCACATGAAAATGTTTGAAAATGCATCCACAAGGACACAGAAGTCCTCTTCAGGTCTGAACCTTTGATCCTTAAGAGACCCCCACCTTTCTTTTACCCCTTAGGTACTGGCATCAATGTAATTGAAGATCATTACTAAGCCACAATGGAGCCCTCTCAGCGACCGTCTCCATAATGGAAATGAATTGAGCAGCACAGCAGCAAAAACAGGAGAAAATGGAAGCCAAGAGGTAAAAAGGAGCGAGGGACGTATTCCAAATTGAAATGAAGTGGAAATATCCTGTCCATGGTGTCATTGGTTAGCCAAGGAGCCGAAACAAGCAAGATTACTGGCTTACATTTGTAGCTCCTCAGTGTTTTTGTTTTGTTTCGCTGAAGTGGGGTGGCAGGGGTGGGGGGTGTGGGGGGGGGTGCACTTCAAAAGAATTTGTAACAAACCTAATTCATCTGAAGCGTAGGATGAGCTGGTAAGAAAGATGAAAGATGAAAGTGAGTTGGCATGGAAACAGAAAGCACATCACTGCTCGCTGGCACACAAAAGGGCTGCCTGTGTTGCATGTTGTATTTCTGCAGGAAGGGATTCAGAGAGGCTTTAAGTGCTATCATGACCTTACAAACAAAATTAGCCAATTATGACTAACTAGGATGCTCAATTTTCACTTTTCATTAGACCACGTTTACCATGCTTTTCCCTAGTTTTTTTTTAATTCAACAAAGGTGCATAGTTTGGAGGGTAAAACGCATTTTCATCAAACAACTTTGATTTTTTTTTTCTTCACTTGGAGATTAAAGAAGTTCAGAAATTCAAAGTTCACTTTAATCTTGAGCCATTCCCAAGGAAATATCTAGAAAACCTGACTGAATATGTAATACATAACTGTTTTAATGCTGCATCCCAATTTCACCTGCTTGGTCCTGCCCTTACCTCTTCAGAAGTGAGGTTAAGAGGCAGGAATGCTAAAACTGATACGGCACCAGACTACACTACACTCTTGCAGATTGAAAACAAGTTTATGTAAGAAGAGTTACTTCAACCTCAGAAACCACTCTTATTTTTGGCCTCTCATGCTTTCAGGTTTCTCTCAAATCCTTGGTTGAAACACAAAACAACAAGTGGGAATAGTGGGAATAAACACAAAGATAAAAATAGAATAAAAATACTTTTAAAATACACATACATATTTACAACAGAAATAATATTGAAATGTGTAATTGTACTAAACTGCCATACTTAACTGCAGTAAATGCAAGAATTGAGCAGCCAAAAATGCTGTGGTACAGGACCAAAGGGTAGATTAGGGTTTGTCCTTGTTGCTATACCTGAATTCACACTGTGAAGGTTTCTCTAGGTTTAGAACAAATCGGCTCCAGATATGCATATGAGACCTCTTGTCTAAATTTAGTCATGGGATCATTTTGGTCCCTGCTTAAAATAAGAACACAGGAGGCAAAAAAACAAAAAACACATGAAACATTGGAGGAATCTAGTATGTTAGCGCAACATATGAACAATTACTCAGAAAACCATAGCATAAAGAACATGTGAACAAGTCTACTAAATTCTTTTTATCAATTCAAATCCCTAAATCCATTAAAATCTTCATCTTCTGTGTCACTTTTGAGCAACTCTGCCAAGCCTGGCTTAAGACTGAGCGGCACTTCTTCTTCTGCACTGCTGTCAGTAGCAAATACTGATACACACAGCACCCTCTAGTGGTTGTTGCTATTTATTTTGAAAAAAAATCACAAATAAGTTGCACCCCCAGCCATGATATGCAAAAATTATACTCAGAAAAATATAGTACTATATGCATATTTTGTTTCTAAGTTTCACTTTAAAGTAGCTGGGACTGATTTGCTTGGTTATCAAAACCTTGTTGTTACTCAGTAAACTGATCTGACTGCATTTTGGTTTTCAAACATGCTTCAGTCTGGAAGTTGAAGGGCTAATTCATGATATCCACAAAAAGTGAAAATAATTTTGTTTTAAACAAACAGGAACAATAATGTTAGTGTCTTATTTTAATCTTGGACCTGTATCACAAATTTGCAACAAATTCTTTTTATTAGGCAACTATACAAACTTTTACAAACTAAAGAAGCATACCTATTATTTGTTGGTCATCTGTATTTTAAGTGACAAATTTCTAAAGGTAATGTTTCTGTATACAGACACTGTCATAATATTACTATTTTTAGAGACATATGTGAATTTAAATGCAAGTATCCAAAATAATGTTTCTTTAAATGAAGATGTACAAATTAAGAAACATCAGTTTTCAGTTCCTTGAACTCCCAAAACTCGCCATACTAACCTATAATGTTGTTGCATCACCTTTTAACAAGAAATTATCAGTCAATTTAAAACACATTTTAAGATGTTGTAATATCAATCTCTTCATTTTTGCAAATCCTGATGGGAGTAATTAGAAGCCTCTGGATTTGCGGTCCATGAGTTTTTCATTTTAACCAAATGCAGCAGATAATTCAAGGATTACTTGATGTATCAAATCTTTAAAGCCTGTTAACAGCAGCAGCTGCAAACAATTAAAATCAGCAATGTTTGAACCACATGATAGAGAAATGTATTTTTCTTTGTGGTTACTCATTTAAAAACTTTGTGGCAGAAACCCAAAACCCTCACAGTCTCTTAGCAGGCAAAGTTTTTCCTTCCTAGAATGTTCAACAGTAAATGTGCAACTAATGCAGGGCAATTAGAAATGTAAAAAAACATCCCTTTCAAACACAAATGCTGATGTCTTCTACCTTTATATTGAATTTTTCACCTTTTCATCTCCAAGGTTTACATCAGTCTCAGGTGTAATATTTGTCCCGGTGACATCAAACGTTTTTGGGTGCTCTTTTGAAGTCCCTCTGACTCAAGAAAAAGATAAAGAATGTGCAGTCAGTGGTGTCAGATCCAAAGTAGCTGGATGTACTGGATGTGCTGCGGAGCGATAACCTCTGCCTTTGGTTCTCTTGTTGTTTGTTTGATGGTTTGTTGTAACTCCACAACATGAATGAAATATGTTAAAAATATGTTTCGTTTGCACTCGACTTTGAATAAGACCACAATATGTGGTGGGAAGCTGGATGCATGGAAGGACATGGCAGACGAAAGCTTGAAATGTAACGTTTTGTACTGAACGTTAAAGGCTTAAACTGAAGCATTTCACCCACAGTGCTCTCCAAAATGAGTTCTATCTCTTGTTGTATGAATAAATATGGGGAGGAGTATATTTTTTACTGTTCTTTCAGGAGTGATATGAGCAAAATACAGAGTGAAACACCCTTATCCCTTCTGGCCACCCAGTGGTTGTTAGAGGAACTGCAACAGTTTGGCTTCAAATTTAGAAAATAAATATGGGAGTTTGGACTTTATATTATTGAAGCTAAACTAATCATTTGTAATCAGTGTGGGTATTGTTGTTACTATCCCACTGATGATTATTAGAACTATCTTATAATAATAGATGCTGTCAGTAAATATCACATCGTGATACCAGATTTGTAATAATTGAAATTTGTTGTAAATAATGGTAAACTTGTGATGGCAATATTTATTGCACAGAAGCTGTAACTGAGAGGTGTGCCAACAAATATATTGCATTTTGGAAAAAAGACATATGAAGGTCATAAAAAGGTAAATATAATAGTGTGCTTGCTAATATAGCCATTGGTTTTGCTGACACACTTAAAAAATACTTTAAAATGTGTGCAATTACCTTGCATATTGAAATACAGTAGTGCCCTAAGTGCAGTTGACTTCTTTTTAGAGAGCAGATTTTTTATCAATGTTTATTTACATAATTTTGCACACCGGTACAAACTTTATGTATACTTATCTGTTATTATTTGTAATAGACTAAATTTTGAGATGAAATGTTTTTAATTTTTAAAACATACTATTGTGCTATTTTGATATTTTGTGACACTAGTTTTCATTGATGCTAAGTTTTTTATTTCAAAAGAATGCTGGGAGGAGGGGCCCCTTGGTTACCCTATGCCTGAGGGCCCCAGAAACTCTGACAGCACCCCTGTGTATGGACATGGCTGAACTGCTGACACGATAGAATAAAGCCACTGCCAAATTCAATGAAAACAGACACTAAAGAAGACATGTAAGGCATTTAAATGTGCACAAACCATAAACCAAGATCATCTTATGAAAGGCCTGATCATTTGCAGTGGTATGTTGCCCTAAATTAGAAGCAGTACAAATTTCTTGGTCAGCCTTTCAGAATACTGTGGTAATTTGCTTGATTGGAATACAATTTGATACTCAACGAATTCCATGTTGGTTTGTTATGTATTACAGAAAGACTGATTTATTTAGGTTAAGCTGCCATTGGTGCCTTGCAGAAATTTAAGGAGAATGGTGCTTCATACAGCGAAGAAGTGAGAAATGTTCAAGCCTCTTGAAAAAGCATTTAAGAAGCATGAAAGGAGCCATGTGTGATAATATACCCCTACAACATTTGGTTAATTGGAGATTGGTCACGGGCTGTAATATTTGACTGTAATCTGAAAGGCCTGTGAAAGCAGAAGTGTGCAGTGAGAGCGAGAGATCAACGCAAGCTGTGAAGAGCAGCCAGTGATAAGATTAAACCCTTTTACATCTTATATTGAAATACCAGCAGCTGTAGTTTCATTCATCGGACTAATTTTCAGAAATCCTGTCTTGGGCTTGTTTTCTTGTAAATATAAAAATACGAAATTCTGTGAAACAAGCTTAACAATACTCATGGCACACAACTCTAACGCAAATGCAGTAGGGCATCAAATACCAGGAGAAATCAGAGGTGTAGAAATAGGAGCATAAATATCAGCCCTGGCCTTATTTTTGCCCTGCTCCTCTGTGTAACCAAACTGACTCATTACCAACTTCAAAGACACAGATAGGAGTTTTAATTAAGAGAAATGCTGGGGAACAGTGGAGATAAGTAAAACGCTCCCTCCCCTTCTCCTCCATGCACCCTAGATATTCCCACCCCTCGGTGCTCAGACAACATCATTAGGACAGTACAGAGGCTGCCAGTGCGCAGCAGCCAGCCGTCATCCCACGACATCCAACCAAAAGCACCTTGTGGCTTCTGTGCTGTAATCCTTCCATCACAAGTCTTCTGTACTGATGTGGACTGACACTGTTTCAGGACACAGATGCAAACATAAACGAAGGATTATTTGGCACCACACGAAGCAGCACTTCCACATACTATCCTCTAAATGTAGGACACAAGATTGTAGAGGGGAGTAAACTAATGAATCTGAGAACAGAAAACTTTTTTTGCTGATGTTCTCATGAACCCAGAAGATGTTTCTTAGTATCCCAACGCATTTTGCCCCAGCAAAAAAATGTCAGCTTAATATATTTAATGTTAATTAGAATTGTTTTGATTAGCAATGCTTAAACCTCAATTCTTCCACATAAATGTGCTTTTTTTTAAAATAAAAGAAAAATCTAAGACAAACATTTTCAGGCCAGTTATTATTTTTTTATTTTTTTAAGAATTAAAGGGGACATCAGTATCTTACAGTAAAAACATGTAAAAGTGGAAAGTAACTTTTTAATGCTTCAAACTGAAAATACCTGCTGGATGATTACACAAATTAAAGACAAGCACTTCAAAGGAAACTCCTGTCATAAAGCAGTGTGCCTTTTTCATCTCTACTTCATGTTATGTGGACATTTTATTAGAAAAAAGGTCAATTTTGAAGTAGTTCTGTACTTTTAAGGTACTTCAAGAAACTAACAAGACCCGTTTTGTTTGTTTTTTTTGTTACTGTCAAAATCCTAGACAGTCATAATGACTTTGTAAAAATGACAAAGAAATGTTCCTTTGATCTCTGAAAGGTAAAAGTTATTCATTAGAAAAATTCAAAATTATATCTATCATTGCTTTTTTGTGCTAAGATGCAACCAAAAGGAGAGTCTCTTTTTTAAGTTTCCATGATACCTATGATACATACAGGACCTAAAATAAGATGACATGGATAAATTTTAAAAGAAAGTAAGACATTAGTTAGGTATAACTTTTAAATTAATTTTTAGTTTTTGTCAGCCACTTATCCAATTTTTACAATGAATTTGTCCTCCTTTCAACTCTTTCTGGGTATTATAAGTAAATGATTTTTACCCAGTATCTGATATAATGCAGTATGTGAATAACTATATATATACATATATATATAAAACTATATATATATATGCTATAACTTTTTGTCAATTATCATCTTTCCTTATCAGAAGTTAAAGTTTTATTTTCTTTAGAACTTAGCATCTTGGCTTGCTGTGTTGTCACTTCCTGTGTTTTGTAATCCAGCAGTTTGAAGTCAACTGTATACTTTATACCAGCGGTTCTCAAAGTGTGGCCCCAGGGCCAATGGCGGCCCACTGGAAGATTTTTGTAGCCCTCAATAAAAGAGAGCCAGAGCAGGTTCCTTTGAGAAAAAACATTGTGTTGGCGAGGAGAAAAGGCGCTTTCAAGCTAACTGGACAAATGCTTACTTTGTCGTGCCTCATGTCGTACCTCATGGGCTCGATGAAGTCATGTGCCTGATTTGCAAGCAGGTAAATGCAATGCTTAAAATATTCAAAATAAATCGTCACTATGTAACAAATTATAAAAACTATGAAAAATTTACTGGCGAGGAGCACAACAATAAGCTCCAACAACTACAACAAGGCTATGCTGCACAGCAGATGTTTACAAAAATGGTTAAATCCAGTGAAGCTGTGACAGAAGCTAGATATGTTGTGGCAGCAAAGCAAGCCCTTAAGTGACGGAGAGTTTGTAAAAAGAATTTATGCTGAAAATAGCTGACATTGTTTGTCCAGAGCAAAAGAAGTCTGTCAATTGATACAAATACAAGAGGAGTAGTAGATCTGGGCAGCAACCTCCGACCGCAACTGGGAAAACATCTGGAGGGCCTGGTAAATTTCACAAATGACACTTGGTCAATAAAGTTCTTAAAAAAAACGTTTTCTGTTGATCCATTTTTTTTCACCAAAATTGGCCCCCAGTCTAATGTCGAGTTCCAAATTTGGCCCTTCGCTACAAAAACTTTGAGAAGCCCTGCCTTATACTAGCAAAACTAAGGCAGTTTCTATTCCTTATATTTTTTATTTTCTTCTGTTGTGTGCTAATTGCGGGGAATACTGCCCCCAATGAGCAAATATTTTGACTTTGGGACTGTTCAAAGCAGTAAACTGAGTTAGCCAGAGTATCCTAGGATGAAAGTAGCCTCAGCATTCAGTTTTTTACTCCATGCGTATGACGTGGCCTTCTGGTCTAACAGAGCCATGAGCTCATCTTGCGATCTAAATTGAGTTCTGTTCTAGTTTGGAAGCACCCTAAAAAGTAGCAACTCTGCAAAAGGGGAAATCAAAGAAACACAATCCTCTTTAAAGTACTGATTACTCACAATTAGCAGACAATCAGAACTACAACCAACACACTTTCCAGACAGGTAGGCTGCATTTCTCCTCTTGTTTGTGTAATTTTTTCTCTATTAGAGTCGAATGGGTGAGCTAGCAGTCTGCCTAAACACCCTCCAGCCCTGCCATGTGGTGGAGATCAGCAGAGAAAAATCTGCCCCCTCTGGGGGGAAGGCCTGATGTCGGAGAGATTAATTACAGACTACGGAGCTGCAGCACGCTGGGAGCACACATTGCTTGCGGGCGAAGATATATTCATCTGTGCACTAACAAACACGCGCAAGCTCCGTCTTCCTTCCCTCCTTGCAGGCAGGATCCATCAACATGTTGAATCCCACATGAACACTGACTCTCCTCCTCCCCTCCACAAAGGTGCTGCTCCTTTGTCTCCAGGTAGTGCTGCCTGGCTCTCAGCCCACTGTCTCCTGCTTTCATGTGGCCAGGGGAATTATCCACCCCTATGTGTGTGTTGGTGTGCAGGGTTTTGCACAAGCATGTGACACCCATGCAGATACTAGCTTTCAAATCTGTTTTCTGCTTTGGCAACGGGCCAGCCAGCCACCTGTGAGGTTGTGCTCCTGGAGGCTCCTGAGCAAGGCAGCGCTGTGGCTGCAGTCAGCCAACAATTATGAGGATAGCAGTCAGAGGAGGAACATAACTCTCAGACTGCTGCACTCCAGTTTGTGGTGAAGGGTTAGGAAGTGGTTCGCCATGTATGTGTGTGTGTGTCAGAGTGTTGTAAATCACAGCGGTACAGGATGCCTCTGAATCTAAGAGTTTCCCTGTGTGCCCATCCATGCATGCATGGCTGTTTGTTTGCGTTTCCCTCATGTTTAGTTTTATTTGTACAAGTAAAAAAATTGAAGGTACAAACCCGCAGTGTGCCACGCTGCTTATTTTGAGGAAACATAACAACTGGTATTTCCCACTCTTCAAAGAAAGCTGCATAATACGTGGTTTCGCCGTCTTCTGAGTGTGCTTTGTGGAGATCCCCACTGTGAATCCAGCTTAAATACTTTTCCATCCCACAAACTCCTCACTGAGCACAGGGACTGAGAGCACCTTGAAGATGGCTCTACAGACTCAGCTCACTTCTCACAACAAAGATCTTCAAGAGCTTTGGTCGTGTGTGCTCACGTTTGCGAGTGTGTGTGTCAATAAATCTTTATCATCAGCTGGCTTGACAGTGGTCCAAAACAAGCTAGTCAGTGTGTCTCTCTGC
This sequence comes from Oryzias latipes, assembly GCF_053564925.1. Classification (NCBI taxonomy): domain Eukaryota; kingdom Metazoa; phylum Chordata; class Actinopteri; order Beloniformes; family Adrianichthyidae; genus Oryzias; species Oryzias latipes. Next base: position 27,060,987 of record NC_136237.1, on the reverse strand, counting down.
CTCTACACCTCCACAAAAGCTCTCAATACAATCTTTACCAGAATCCAGTGGAGCTCTGCATTGTTCGGACCACAGCTATCTGAGAAATCAGCACCTGTGGGTCCCATGGAGCTGCTTCTGAGCTGTGTGCCCGCGTATGTGGAGCTTCTTCCTGTTGTGTCAGTCCCAAAAGCTGTGCAGGTATGTTTATGCTGTGGCAGAGTGGACCTGCAGGAAACATAGCGGGTGGCCTCTTTTTGCTAACTGGGTCCCGTTTGTCGTGGAAAGCACTTCTACAAAGTTGCCAATAATCTTTTTTTTCATTTTGATAACTCGGATTGCTCTTCAGGAAAACTAAGAAAATTAAAAAGAAAAAATGCAATCTGCCATTTGCTTTTCGTTGGTGTGTCACAATCACTCCCACATGAGGAAACATTTTCGTGTAACCAATTAAGCTATGAAGCATGTTTTTTGGACAGTGGGAGGAATTGGAGTGCCCAGAGAAAACCCATGCATGCACGAGGAGAACATGCAAACCCCACATAGGAAGGTCCTAGATGGGATTTCAATTAGGGCCTTCTTGCTATGAGGCAATAGTGCTAACCAATGTGCAGCCCTTGCAGGTTGGGAAAATATTGTCTGACATCAACCTGTCCTGAAAATGGTGGGGGACTACTGGTATACAGCATCCAGTAAACACAGAACCATCTGTTTTCCAGCTGTTAAAACAGGAACTGTGCTTGCAGCTTGACTGTTATCATCTAAGCTGAGATAACCAACTATCATTTGTCTACACATCTTAGTAATGCTAGTCTATGGCCTACGCACTTCATGTGTTATCAAATTATTGAAACGCAAATAATTTTGAAACATTATTTTTTTTAGGTACTGAGTTATTTATCATAAAATAATGCCAGGAAGAGGTTCCCTTGTTAATTTTTGTCAAACGCTGCCACAAAATCTAACTGCACCCCTACTTTTACCATCACACATATGCTGATAAAGATCCATGGATTGTTCCTTCATAAAAACCCATTTTCAAACACAAATTCAAATTAATTTTATTTCTATAGCACCTTTCATGTAAAGAAAACAGCTCAAGGTGCTGTACATAAAAACAAACAAGGATGCAAAAAACGCCAATGCAAAATGAAAATAAATAAGCCCCTCGTAATAAAATACACAAAACCAAGCACAGGTAAAAGAGAAACGACTTAAGAAGAGAAAAACCTGAAGAAGAGAAAACCAAGAAGGTGCCCTCTTCACGTGCACGTGCACTCATTTGATGAGTGCACGTGCACAATTTATGTCGATAATTAAGCAACATTCTTGCACCCTCAAAAAATGAACAACTGCATGTAACAAAATAAGATCCATCTAGACATGTGTAACAAAGTAAGTAAGGTAATGAAGTGTTTTTTATTTATTGATTTGGTAAAAAAACAAAGAAAAAACCAGCCAAAATGCCCTGTGGAAACTATTCATAGAGAACATGCAAACATCCTACAGAAACCAGAACCTTCTAGCTGGAGACAACATTGCGACCCACCACTGAATTTCCCAGCTCAAACAGCCCTTTTGTCTCATTTCACATTTTGCAGTATTAAAAGTTCTGATAAAAATCTTAATTTTTGCTAATACTGTCAACTAAAACAATGAAAGTTACACAGTTAATTTAAAAAAGTGCAATAAAGGCTACCATGCAGCAGCTTTGTGTTTGCACATTCCAATATGAGAAAAAATTAAAAGTCTTAACCTTGTCAACTATTTTTGAACCCCCTTTATACCCAATATGAAAAAAATTCCTTCTTTGAATCTTTTTGTGTGTTGTACTGTTCAAATAGTCTGTGGTGTTAATTTTCTTTTGACGATTTTTGCTTTATGGTCTACATACTGTATTTCTCACACAGTTTCCTCTGAGGTTTTAATCACCACAATTACCAATCACATTGGCATTGCATGTTGTTGTTTCAGTTTATTCTGATAAAATGTTGGTATTCATCACCTCAGAATCAGGTGTTTCTTTAGCCTCTAGAAATTAAAACATGATAACACTTTTTTGATGACTCATATGGGGGATTTTTGTTGTGATATTTCTAAAACGATTCGATTTTGCTCTGGTCCTTTAACTTCTTCTTGTAACTTCTTGTCACACAGTAACGAAAGAATGAGCTTTACCAGAAATCATAAACCTTAAGGGGAAACAATGTGAAATCAATTTAATTCATGTTTTAGAAAACACTTTGCGAACATGTGATTTTGATAGACATAAAAGAGAAAAAAATTCATTTTTAGATTCTGTAATATCCTACAAAAAAAACTGGATAGTTCATCACTCAAGAGCCTAAAGTCAATATTTCTTCCCAAATAGAAATCCTTTCTCCCACCTAGCCCTCCACCCATAGTTGACTTTGATGTGTGGGTGTCTGGCTCTTACATCAGACACTGAGGTCAAAGCCTGAAAAGGCAAGTCAATTTACAGGCAGACATCAGAGAGAGAGGCTTCTCCTTCACAGGTAAGGCCAAGACAGTCCATGCAACAGCACCACATCCTGCTCGTCTGTCAAATTTGAATGGAACAGACAGCTAAGACAGCCCGGACAGCTCCGCTAAAACAGGTTCATTGTTGGTTTCATTACATACATCGATTTATGAGCTGGGGTACAGACAGTTCACCACAGGGTCCGAGAGCACAGATTGGCTGACGTGATGTGTTCTCTAATAGCTTTAGAGGTTTGAATGTCTGCACATCAAAGGCCCCTGAAGATTTTGTACTGGTAACCAGTAAACCTCATAACTTTACCCTCTTGCCTTTTATTTTCAGGGCTCTTCAGAGACGATGATCTATTTTATAGATAGGAGTTGGCGATAATTTGATTCATCATAAAGTAAATTATAAAACATGTCTTGTTAACACGCCTGCAGGTTTTCATGGGAGCTGAGTTTCAATAAAATAGGGATTTCGCTTTTATCTAATGTTGTCTGAGAATAAAGGCACCATTGAACTGCACTGGATTCAAATGTTACCTATGCTTTCTTATCAGAGTTTTAAAACATTAAACGCTTGTGGAAAATAGAAATGATTCTACTTTTTCTTTTACTCTTCTTCTACTTTCTCTGAGCCTAATACTTGACTATAAACCACACTGATAATAAAATGTTTTTAAAATTACATATAAATGTTTAATTTCTGTGTGAAATTGCATTCAAATTGATCCAACTGGTCTCAGAAATTTCTAGCATATATGCCATGTTGTAAAAATCAAGAAAAAACAATGTAACTCAGTGGTTTGCTATAATGCCAGTTTTTCAAAGACTGCAGCTTCACATCATTATAGTAATTCATTGATTCTTTTTTTGTTTGTTTCTTTATATACTGTAAGATGCAGATTGCATCGTGTGCTGGAGGAGAGCACGTTCACATTCTCTCAGCAGGAGGGACCTCAAAGCCATAAACAACTCTCCCTGCAGTGTGACGATCAGGCAGACTCACATCAAACACAAACATGGATGAAAGACAAAGCACCTTCGACACAGCTCCTGTATGTGCCATTACTTGCCACAGAGTTCATTAAGTGGAGCATGAGAAGAAAGATGAAGGCCCCGGTGTTGGGGGATTTCCCCCTGCTAGCATAGTGTCTGAACATGACTGCCAGTAGCTTTGAATGCTGCACAAATGCATTGCTGAGGGCGTGTTCTCGTCAGAACTCAGATCCTGGATCCTGTCGTCTGTCCACACACAGATGGAAGGTCCATCACTGCTCCTTTACTTTCTACTTGTTAAACTGTACAAGCATAGACGGAAATATGCTTCTTTGGATGGACACTTGATTTATGGCCTCAGTTTTTATTACTACTCACTCCTAGCTTGACGCCTGAAGCATTTTATCCTATATGCAGAGTTTTTTTTATTTTTTTTATTGGTGGTGGGGGGGGAAGCAACTGCTTTGATTTATAGCTCTCATGAACAGAAAGTCAGCCTAGATGGAAGAAACTAAAATCTCTCATACTGTATCTCCTGTTGGTTGAACCAGACTGGTTGTCACATTTGAGAGCCTCCGAAAAAAGTGCAAAGTAATAATCAATGTGCACATCAACTAGTAAAAGTTGAAGAGTTTTAATGAATATCATACATTAGTTTTACACCCTTGTTAGGTCAACAGTTTGCAAATATAGACACACACATGAGAGACTTCGCTTTTCCAACTGGGCCTTTGGATACTTGGAGATCTGCATTGGAAATGCAGTTTTGTCTCCTAAGGCTACGGGCCCTCCTCCATTGTTTCACGGCTATCTTGACACCCACTCACCAGAATGGAAGCATGCCGCAATGAACCCTGGGATCTGCGATCCTGCCACCGATAGGCACAGCAGTGCCACAGATTCCATTAAGCTCCAAATTAAAGCAGGCACATCAAAGGGCCTGCGAAGAGGCAGCATGGAGATGTGACAGGGAGAGGGGGAACGAAAATGAGTGAGGGGAGAAAAAAGAAAAAAAGCCGCCTCATTTACGCAGTCCCCAAATGTGACAGAGCCTAATCCAAATCAATATCGGTAAGTGGTGAAGTGTCGTTACAATGCAAGTGTAGAACACATTAGCACAAGATGAAAGCTTCAAAGTGATTAGCTAGATGAAATTATGTCTTTTATATCATGAGACATGATTAATAAAATCTGTAAGAACTGGCATTTGTTTTTGCCACAATGCTCTATAAGGAAAACTGTATTTTTTTCCCACACAACACTTCTTGTTCTTGGTTTTGTTTGCAAAGCTTTCAAAGATGCATTAGTCATCACACACCTGGGTGTGTGAAATGTGTTCTCCACATTTAAACCCTATGGGGGAAACCGCAGACACAACCATTCTAGGGAAGCACCCAATCTAACCCATGAATGTTGCAGATGAGCAGGGGGAGGAATTTATTGTCAATTTTTGAGTTTTTGGCATGACCCAATTATGGATTTGAACCCACCATCTCAGGGGAGACACTCTACCACTAGGCTAGTGAACTGTTTTGTGCTGGACGACATTTTACTAAATGTATGTTTGGCAACAAATGAAAAAAAGCAAAGTTGAAAAAAAAAAAAAACGGTTTCTTTACATACAGTCCACAGAGAACAATTAAAAGTAAGGTTCTCCTGTAAATCATACCATAAAGTTTAAAATACCCAAAGTACAATAAACATATTATTTAAGCCAGTCATATTTTCTTCAAATTATCTACCTTTGTTTGTTAAAAAAAAAGTTATTTAGAAGAATAGATTCTAAAAACTGGTGTCTCCTAATTTTGTGTCAGGGAACATCATTTGAAGTAGAGCTTAAAGTTTAATCAAAGGCCAGCGTACTATTTAGTTTAGTTACCGGTAATATTTTTCCTGATGGCTGAAATAAAAACAGAGAGAAAAAAATGAATTTGAACTAAGGAATACGAAGAGGAACGATCCTCCAAAGTGAGGAGAAAAGGCTCACTTTGGAACAAAAATGTGTTGAAAATCTCTGCTCAAAATTCTTAGTTTCATATTTTCTACCTAAGTGTTCTTTACTGATTTGTTGTTGTCTCTTTATGTTTTTAAAGTTGGTATCTGAGTTTTCATCTGTGTCATCTAGAGGCTAGCACAAGGGGGACCTCAGGGATCACGTTAACTCCTCAGATTATCTGTATTTATTTTCTTGTCCAGGGTGGAAAATTTGCAACCAATCCCATGAGTTTTTGGAAGGCTCTTGTTTCATCGTTTAGAGATTCTGTCAAAGATGTTACACATGACTGGGGAGGACCTCTACGTGATGCTGTCCACATCTTCCTAATCCAAGAGCTGCTGCTGCCCAAACAACCAACAAGCAGCTCTCCCTCTCTCTGCCTCTCATAAGCAGAAAAGTGGCAAAGGCACACACAGCAAAACAACGGTGAGGGTGGTGTTTGCGGCCCTGCAGCGGTCTGCCTGATTGCATCTCAGCACAAGCGTACCTTCAAAGCATTTCCCGCCCCACCACCCAGTTTGACCAGATAAGGGCCTCCTCATGCTGTGGTTCAGCAAGGGGACAGGAAGACACATGAAGGGGTCAATGGTAGTGCCATCTGCTCCTCATGTTCAACAAATACCGCACATCTATATCAACAAACTGCCTCACTGTCCAAAGGCATACAGGCCCCCAATGCTGCAGCTTTGATCCTTCCGTGGGCTTTATGTTGAAGCCTTTACTGTGAAGTGCAGTCAGGGTGTTTATTTGGCAGCATTTACAGGATTTATGTAGTCAGATGAGTCTATGAAGGCTTTTGCTCTAACTTGAACACGCAGGGACAAAATTAACACGCCAAACTCCAATGCATCAATGAGCTCGTAATCAAATAACTGAAAATTGATTGAACAAAAGTGAGCATCAGAAAATAAAGTCTACATGGTGGTCAATAATCTGTTTTTGGCTAAGAGATAAGATAAGGGATATCAGACTGTCTTATCTGCATGTAACTTCAAAAATTCATTAACCTCACGTAACCCTTGTGCTATCTTAGATGACCCCACCCTTACATTGACGTGTTCTCCCTACCATGACAAAGGTGGATAAAGGTGGAAAGATTTCATGTAATCCATGGACACCAGTGAAGATCACAAATCATTGAAGAAAAAAGGTTCAGTGCACTGTCTAGTGGGTCTAGATGACCCAACTCCCAATGTTAAAGTGCCTAGGATAGCAGAAGGATCAAGCATACTCCACTGAAGAACAGACAAAAAATTGGGGAGGATTAGGATGCTTTTTAAACCCTTTCATGAAGTCCTTAAAACTTTTACTGCCCCTAGTGGAATGATAATCCCCTGCTGGACAGGAAACATGGATCAAATTGTATACAATAGGTTTTTAAGGAAAATTTAAATGAAAATAATGAGATAGAGTCCTCATTGCACGTTTCAAATATGGTATGAATGGTTATGTGGGGTTAAGAACTCCTATAATGAAGTGTTTTTCAACCAGTGTGCCGTGGATATGGTCAGGTGTGCCATGGGAAATTGCCTTCTTAAACTGATCTAAAAACATTTCCCATCTCCAGGATATCAGCTCTGTATTCATCCAAACAGGCCCTGATAAAACACTGAGAAGTTAGGAATATGAAAGATCGTAAAATACTTTTTTCTTTGTGTTTATTTGATTCTATTAAAGACATTTTGATAAGAATGACGGTACCGCGATTTAGCCGTAGCTTCAGATGTTTTCGGAAAAGTCCCGCCCCTTTAACTGTCTCCACCAATCATTCTTGGAGGCTTAATCACATGTCATCAGTCTGACCAATCAGAAGTGGTTAAAGTCTTCACTTCCTTGTTCCGATTCTGCTCATAAAGTCTCTCAGTTCCAACATAAATATCAGCTAAAGCTCGTCTTTAGGGGTGTAGCTTTTCGCGGGATCCGGTATCAGACAGTGGAACAATTGAACAAAACAATGAAGCTCAGAGAAGCGAGTTTTGTCAGCGTTTGGCGGCACTACATCTCCCATGATGCATTTGGTTAAAGTGACAGCGTCTCAGTGCACAATGAATCTTCGTTGTTAAACGTCTTGAAACCACAACGAACACGCATCAAACAGTTTTTAAATCTTCTAACTTAACTTTTATTTCATCTTTTGGAAAAAACAGCTGCAACTTCCAGCTTTTTCTGCCACAATAATTATCTCAAAAATGCATGTGAGATTACGGAGGGGCTGTGGATCAATACAGACTATGAGTTTCTCCTTTTTTTTTTTGGGATGCTGGGGTGCCGCAAGGTTAAAATGTACCGTGGCTTGAAAAAGGTAGAAAAACACTGCTATAGTGATCGGATTTTCAGCTTATAACTGCTAGTTTACCCAGTTTATGGGCGTTTGAACAATCAAAACGTTGCATTCTTTGTATGAGGGGGCACACTGGGTTTCATTTGATCTGTAACTATTCTAAAAATGGAGGATGGTGCATTGTTTGCCCTGTGGCATTTTTTGAATGAGTACACCATCCAGCACAACATAGATATCCTCTGCTGTGACTCCCGACTGGCTTCTGTAGCCTCTGAGCTCCAACATGAACATCTACAAGCAGCTGTTGCTTAACTCGTGTTTGGTTGCATGCAGACATTCAGGCCAATGCCACCAAAGCTGAATTCCCCAAGTTGACTTGTACAACTACTTTTAGATCTAGTTTTTTTTTAATGATGGCGATTCCCCCCAGTGATAACACATTATCGAGCAGTTAAAAAGATAATGACTATCATCCTGCTTTATGTTCAATTAAGTAGTTTTCAGTGCTGTCAAACAACACCCCAGCATTAGCCATCAACTGCTCTGTCATAACCTGACTGGAAAAGGTGTTTTCCGCGGTTTGGTAGATAAGACCTGAAGGGGTTTATCTCTTAACAACCAAAAAGGCCCCCCACAATCAAAGATTCACAGTAAAAAACAGTTCCAAACTATATCCAAGTATTCTATCAGTAAATGGTTAACTTGCCAAAAAAAGGGCTAGACTGTCACCACACTAATAAAACTAGGGACTTTTTGACTGCTATGGGCTTGATGTTTAGCAGATTTTCTCTGAGAAGCTGTGAAACCTCTGCAAGAACTTGAAAAAGAGCCAGTGAAAATAGAAGTAGCTATGCGTAACGAAGAAAAGTTACACAATGGAGCCTATAATACCTGGTCAAACAAACTTGTGACTGATGTGCTTCAGACAGTTTAATAGTTTAGGACTCAAAAAGATCAGGAGACTGTGACCAAACAGTCTTTATACCTTTTTTTTTTTTTTTACAGGGAGAGGCTTGGAGTGTTTTTGCCAATACTAATAATGTTGTGTTAGGAAAACTCTGATTGATATTTGAACTAATTGAAAACAAATTGCCTGAGCACGTTTTGTCCTAAACTTAGGGATTTCTACGTCAGTCTGCAGATAATATAAAAGACAAAGAGCTCAAGATATCAGAAAAATTTGGCTTTGGTTTGGGTTTAGGCTGAAAGTGAAGGGCCCGTCGTTTGATATACATTTGGGAACCTCCAAAATCACACAGAAGTGCAAAAACACAAAAATAAATGGCTGCAAAAAAGGAGCACAAAGTAAGAATGAAACAATAGTGCTGTTTTTTTCTGAGCTTCAATAATGATTGAAAGAGTTTAAGGATGAGTGCCAAAAAGCTGTCAGTATTTCTCCTTTGCAAAATATCTGAAGCACAAAAAGTGTCATGCTTTACAGCCTTGCAAAATATCAAAATGATGGGAATATTTTGTCCGATTAAAGGGTGGGGCATTGAACTGAGGCTTCTTCTGGCCCAGACATGAAAAAGGCATTCTTTCATCATTGGTAATCTCCCAAACATAAACATAACAGCATCCTCACAGTGTTTCTCACTCCCTCTCCCAGGACCAAAGGGGTGACACTCCCCACACTGAAGATGAGGTACAGCATGGGCACCAGGACGTGCAGGATGTTTGTGTTGAGGTGAATTAAACAGACAGCATCATTAAACATCAGTTTTACCCTCCACCCCTCACTCCGCTGCTTTTTAAAACATATTCTTAGAACAAACATGTATCTCACAATGATGCTAACATTCGTGTTTTTTATATACATTTTGACAATGACCACATGAAACATTTTTAATTCAATCTATAAAATTTTATTTATGGAGGTAAATTGTGGTTTTGACTAGAAAAATTGTGATCCTGTGGTTCTTTTTGTTCTAAGGCTGACCGTTCTTGCAAGTTGTCTTAATTTTTTCATTAATGCTTTGGAGTCACTTGTATGCTACATAATTTAATGGTTTGCCTGACTGTTTTTTTCAGAACATACAGAAAGTGTTTACATCTTAACAAACCTGAACACTTAATTTCATTCATTTTCTACTGTTTTATCCCTTTCAGGATCACGGGGCTGCTGGAGCCTATCCTAGCCACTTGTGGGCAAAGCCAGGGTACACCCTGGACAGGTCGCCAGTCTGTTGCAGGGCCACAATCACACACCCATTCACCCTCACACTCACACCTAGGGACAATTTAGAGTTGCCAATTGACAAGCATGTTTTTGGACAATGGGAGGAAGCCGGAGACCCCGGAGAGAAGCCACGCATGCACTGGGAGAACATGCAAACTCCACACAGAAAGGCCCCCCATTGATTTTCTGTTTCTGGTCCCCCAGCCGAGACTTGAACCAGGGGCCTTCTTGCTGTGAGCGCTAACCAATGCACCACCGTGCAGCCCAACTGAACATTTGTCAATTTTTTTTTTTACTTCACCTTTATTTTACCATGAAGTCCCTTGAGATCAAATTTCGTTTTTGAGAGAGACCTGATTTGAAGATTGCAGGTTTGGTGACTGCCTTGCCCGCTCATATCTCGAAGTGTCCTTGGGCAAGACTCCACATTGCTCCTGTTGGTTATAGGTTGCCACTAGTGTTAGGCAGCAAAACAGCCATCAGTGTGTGAATATGTGTGTGAATGGGTGAAGGGACTGGGACTGTAAAGCGCTTTGGGCTTTCTAGGAAGGTAGAAAAGTGCTATACAAGTTAATGCCATTTACTATCTATGAATTTATGCTGTTTTCTTCTCCCCTACCAAAATGCACAGATTTTAAATCACTCACTTTGGCTTTTGTGCAGTCTTGGGTCTGCTGGAGAGTCCCTGTGCATTGTTTTTTGACCAGCATTGGTTTAAAAGATCAGCAGCAGACTCCATTATGCTTTCCCACATCCCAAACAAAACAGACTCTCAGAGGAAAGACCCAACTACTCATGAGATCTGAGCATATTCCATCGCTGCACCATCAAATCCTCATCTTTCACTGGCTGCCCCCAAGTTTGAGGTCTCAAAGCAACTGCTTGGGGCATCTTCACCCATTTATGCCATCTATCTTTAAGTTGTGTCTTTTTGTGCGAAATACTGAAGTGACAAGAACAAGTTTCTTTGATTAAAATAGGAAAAGAAGTTGAGTTTTATATTCCTCTAATATTCACATAAATGCCTGGTGATATCACATACAGCTATCAAAATTTAGAATATTTAGAATATTTGCAAAATTTTAAATTTACTGGCCATGCGTTCATCTTAAATCCATAGTCAAGTGTAGGATAGTCATTTAAAGTAGTCTGAATCTGTGTTTATTGAAACATTTGTAAGACAGTTAAATATTTGCCAGAGGAATCTGCTCCTCAGCCCTGCATGGATCGCATGAAAGAAACTCAAATCGAGTCGCGCTCAAAGAAACACGAGCACACATTCGCACACTGTAACATACAAGTTCACAGTCTACTCCATTCCCTGCATACACACCAAAGCTTTTTTTTTTCTTTTTTTGCAGAGCATTTAAGAGATAAGACCACTGAGTTAATGCAGACATAGTGCAATAATCCACTTTTTCCCCCCATTCTGACTCTCATCCCCCTCCCTGCTCTCCTCTAACAGCTACTTTGCACTTCAGCTGCATATCTGTGACAGATTAGGAAAGATCACCAAGGATTACCTCCACCAGACAGAACCCCTACATACTGACCACGGACACCCCCACACTACCCTGCAGGGAGAGGGGAGGCAGCGACAGGGGTCCTAAAAAAAGCTTCTATATTTGAAGGTTTTATTCAGAGACCACGTGCTAGTAGGTGTAAACATTTCTCATTTATGTCCTAAAGTTTAGGATATAGTGTATCCTCACTACATTTCATCTGTGTACAAACCTAAACATTTTCTGTGAGCTATTTAGGATGAAATATGTGAGTGATTGAGGCCAAAAACCTGCATTCTTTTCAATGTGGAGCACAGGTCAGACCTCAACTTTGTTATTTCCTGTTATTGCTGGATGAAAAGATGCATGCAGCATCTTATTTGTACAGAACAAGAAGCGCTCAGCTCCAAAAGCTGAACGTCTGACAAAGACATCGTTATTTTATTTTATTTGTTTCCAGCTACACATCCAAATTTTGCGCATAGATGTCTCACCAGCATCCAGTGGTCTATTTCAGAACTGGATGCTGGGAGAAGAAGCATGCACCGAAGGGTATTATAGTTCATGTATTTGATGTGTTGTGAGATAAACCAAAAGTGACATCCTAACACATTTATACTTTGTGCAAAAGGCAACGGCTCAAATTTAAAATGCATTTGAAATAAGGGAAAACTTTGTGCTTAAGTTTCTGGAGTCGACTGTTACAGCCCAGAGAGAATATTTTCCCCCATTTCCGCTGAAAGGGAGTCTTCATAAATTAGCATCAGCCTTTATCCCTCAACCAACTCCAGCACTTCAATGACATCACTGATCTTGTTTGTGATCAATAAAATATTATTTCAGTATTCACGGTATGTATAGAATACATCTCGGTTTTACAATAATTAGGACTTAATTCCTGTTCTTTGTAAAGATAAAAAATGAAAAAATCTCTTTTATCCATGAAAATTCCTCTTTGTATTTAGCTGAACTGAAGCAAACACATCAAAGGGAATATTTCAGTGTTACAGCACTGCGGACGGGCAAAATATTTCATGGGAATCAGGTTTGAATTAAAAGCACGTTCTTTGTCAAAGATTGATATTAAACAGCTATTATATTTGAAAAAATAAAAGCTTTCAAAGAAGCTGAAAAAATAAAAGCCTTTTTTGTGTGCTTTTGGACATTTGCATGTGGGATAACAAAAAGGTACAAGCTTGTGCAGAATTGTGCGTGTTGTGTTTGTGTGATAGACCAGGTGTGTGAGAGATAGGCAAATGCAGGAGGGGCACCATGGGGGAAGCGAGGGTCCACCTGGACTCAGAACAAGCGGGAGACCAACTGGGGAAGTGGACACCACACAACACACGATACAAAGAGCTGGCGGGGCAAGGTGCACGAACGCCATAACACAGCCAAAGTCCTATTGTTCTAGCCCTGTTTCATCTCTCCTCCTTCTCTCCAAATATTTGGACGAACGCTGTGAATAACATGCTGGTACGGAGAATATTGCTCCCTGTATATTGTTGAAAGGAACTCCGGCAGTCTGAGTTTTCTGCTCTTCAAAGACGTTTGCTGTTTTTTGTTTGGGTTTTGTTTGCTGCTATTTGAATTGTGTACTGCGATTTCGTGGATATCTCATTGTTCCAGGATTTGAGATTGTTGGACAGAGAAGCACCCACTGCCTCATTTATTTTCATTGCATCATGTGACTCATTGTAATTGCAGCACACTTGAAGGAGCGGGCTGACATGATGCAAAAAATAACAACTGGCTCCTGCTTCCCCCGCTTCCTCTGCTTGTGAGAGAAGTTTGATTCTTTCTTAATCATTAGAGTTTTAACGAGACTTTTACCATTTGGACTTTCAGGGGGCCCATTTCCATACCCAGAATCAATGGGAAGTCAGTGATTAAAAATACAAGACCGCAGCTTTGCATTGGAGTTCAAAAACACGGAGCTAAAAGTCTGGAGCTGAACTATTAATCATGTGATCAGTGGGGGATGAGCATGAATCTCCACGGCGCAGGGTTACAGTATAGTCTCACAGGGTTGTTTGATGGGCCTTTCTCTGGGACCCCAACATTGATTGGGCCCTGAGGGTGCCCCACGGTGCTGCCCTGTCACCGGGGCCTGACTGACAGCTCTAATGAAGCCTGCCATCCTCAGACAAGGGACCACTCAAGAGCAGACGCTGAACTTCAATCGGCCTGTGTGACGTCCAAAGAGTTTTGACTTCTCAGCATATGGGGGGAGGGGGGGGGGGTGAAAAGAAGACCCCTGTGGGAGGCAGGCTGGGCCTGCCTTTGAATATTCCTCCGTTTACCGCTTGCTAGTTCTTAGTGCTGGAGATGTACAGAGGAGATGTGGAGGGGGTGACTGTAGTGAATTTTTCATAAGCAAAAGGGGGGGGGGGAAGAGGGCTCCAGTCCTATGAGACCATAGTTTGGATGTTGTCACATACATGCAGACAGAAAGCATTGTGTAAGCTGCTTTCTAAACAAAGTTTTTGCTTTTTTTGTCAGAAAAAATGGGAAATTATCCTGAAACTTTGAGCTTTGTATTTTAGCTTAAGCAGGCATGGAAGGAAAAAGGTTCTTCTTCACACGCAAATGCATCCCTTCTCTGCGCGATAGAGGGATGTAGAAGAGCAGTTGAACCTCTGAAGACTTCTCCTCACTTTGTTCTATTATTCACCATCTCGGGCTTCAGAACTCTCTAGGATCTCCGTGGGGCTACACTCTCTATCCTGGCGGAAAGACTCCTGTGCTGCCGAGAGCCTGTTTACTCTTTGGCCCCGTGTTCCACTGGAGCACGCCAGCGGTCCCCTCACTTGCTTGCTCAACATCACAGCCATCAAACACAAATCAAAAGGACGGTGCAAGAGATTTGTTAATCTCATGTTCGCTGGCACTTTTTTGAACAAAAAAATGCATTTTTTTCCTAGTAGCAGCATGTTTACTTCAAGCCACTGAAAAAAATCATACTTTCATTCTTTTATTTTCACTCAGAACAGGTTTTTAGCTCAACATAAAGTAGGATTTAATAAGCTCTCCGAATGCTCATTTGTACCAGCATAAATAGATATTTGAAAGATAAAAGCAAACATGTTTGTTTTTTGTTTGTGTGTTTTTACTTTTTGCAACTCCCCAAAGGCATTTATGAGCACTTTGGTAATAAGGACCAGAGAAGGGTTTCGCTAAAAGAAGAGGAGCAGAGGCAGCTTTGATGTACTTTTAGATAAAGTGAAGTCTGCAGCGATGTCTACAAAAATACATGCAGTACATACACTAAGCTGATGTAGACAGATTCCTCTCTGATGGCCCTTCTTCTCTGGTCCCAAAAGCACCAAAACATAAAAAATAGAAAAGATCTGCATGTTCTGTAGTAACTGGAGACTTGAATGTACCCTGTCGACAGCTTTAGATCAAGCATTCCCCAAAGAAACACAAACTGGAGATTTTTTTTTCTCTTACAAACTTGTGTTTTTCCCAATCGCAAACACCCCGCTACCTTCATCCTGAAAAAAAAAAAAACAACTTTAAAATGCTTTCCACCAAAGTTAGATTTTTTAATTTTTTTTCATTTTCCTGTTAATGTTTCAGTTTCAAAGGAGGTTAGTTCTGCTTTAAGGATGAACATTTACGTTGTGTACGACTTGAAGAATGTGGGAAATAGGGTTTTAAGAAAAAATAGAATGACTCAGTTACCCGTTGTTAACAGTAAACTGGTCAGTCGTAGATTTACTGAAATGGAACTAATTCTAGATTCCGTACGGTGATCCAAATCTTTCTTTAAAGCCATCAAAGCTCAGTAACGTAGCAGGTTCAAATATTAACAGGCACTTTCTTTTTTAATTAAGAAAGTATTTTTTGGCAAATAGCAGCCATTTGCTCCACTGTATATCATGCACTTTTTGAATAAACAGTTGAAGAAAGATTGCACAAGCATTTTCTATAAACAAAGCTTATGACTTTAATTTAACAGCAGCTTTTGAAAAGCCAGCGCCACCACGCAGGGGGTGATAGTGAGAAGAGGCTGACCTCTACTGGCCAGCTCCGGAGCTCAAGACTGGAGGAATTTTAGTGAAAGTGAAGGCAAAGGAAGGAATTTGTAGCAGATTTCCACAGGGACACAGGGGGCCGGGAGAATGAGGTGACTGCTTAAGAGAAGAGCCACAATGGCCACTGAAATCATTTAAAACCAATAAAAGTAAATATAAATAAAAGATCTTGTGAAAAGTTGTCATTGGTTAAATAGTTGTTTAACAGATCTTCAGGTTTGTAATCAGCCTGTTTAGGGGACAGTGGTCACTGTGCTATTTGGTGATGTGCTGTGCATCAAACTGAACATGGAGCACAGAAAGGGAAGGACTGAATTGTCTCTGGAGTTTATAGACATGCATGTTAAATAAAAGTTATGAGACTGTCTAAAAGTAGCTTAATATTCCAGTGCTTCCAGTTGTACATTTTTATAGAGACCTTAAAGGTCCACAGGATTGTGGACAACCTCCCTGGATTTGGCTGCAAAAGGAAAGGTAATGAGAAATTGAAGAGATGGACATTACACTGCATAGAAACAGGAAATGCAACAGGAAAAGAACACTAAAGAGAAAATCCCTAAAAAGTAGTAAAATTATCTTTCCACATAGACAGCCCTACAAAATGGCAAATGCACTATATAGTGCACTTTGTAGTGTGTAGTGAAGAAATTCAAACAAAGCCGGTGTATTCAAAGTCGCCGGTCACCTATGTTAGTGCGGAGCTGCATGATTCAGCCTTATTAGGCTCCTTGGTATGTGTTTTAACCCTTGTGCCATCCTATGACCCCACCCTTACATTGACGTGTTATCTCTACCATGACAAAGGTGGATAAAGGTGAAGAGGATTTCATGTAATCCATGGACACCAGTGAGGTTCACAAATCATTGAAGAAAAAAGGTTCAGAGCACTGTCTAGTGGGTCTAGATGACCCAACTCCCAATGTTAAAGTGACTAGGATAGCATAAGGGTTAAGACAGGTTGGGTGGATGGCTGGCATCACCACAGACCCCCTTTGCCCGCTGCATGTAGGCAGCACACCCAGGGGGCCCCGTCACACCAACAGGAGAGAGGGCCGCATGTCGCCCCCGCCCCAAACCGCTCCAGCTGCCCAAGTGCCCACCACCCTGAGAGAAAACTCACCTGTTTTTATAAGTTCTCCTTTATGAGCTGACAGAAAAAGTCACATCCTTGTTTTTTTCCATCTCTGTGCAATTGGTGTCCAACTTTGCAAAAGTAATTCATAGCACAGCCACTCCAACCTCTATAGCCTATTGTAAAGGAACCAGCTGTGGTTCTTCAGTACTGGATCATAGATCATAAACTCATGTGAATACAGCATGGCAACCTCTGCTGGACAAATGATAAACAACATAACAGAATCTTTTTTATTAACATCAATGGTTAAAATGGCAACAAAAGCAAAAATTCTTAGTTGAGGTTAACATCTCACTATCTTTGAAGTTTACAACAAGAAAAATCTAAAGTTTGACGTACATCTATTTCTGAAAAAATAGACAATTTCCTCTATATTTACAAAAGAAAACCACACTAGAGGCAAAGGTCCTACATTATTTGAAGAATAATTTCCAAAGTAAAAAATAAATCAGTTTAAAGCTAAATCTCTATGAGAATCTCTCTAGAAAACAAAATAAAAATGATATCTACCAAAACAACATTTCCGCCTTCGGCGATCGGGAGCTTCGCGATCCGCTGTGCAAAGGCGGCTGCCGGTCCGAAGAAAAAAAGCTTGTCCGAGGTGCGTCCGAAGGAGGACGGCAGAAGGCGGAAATGCTGCTACGTAGTCCTGAGAAGCTGTGTAAAATTAACAGAAGTTCAAAACCATCACAAAGCCCTCTTCTCTGACGCTAACACAAAGCTACACTTCTCCTAGCATCTTTGTGTCTGTTAGCAGCCGGACACACGGAGAAAGCAGTGACGTCATCGCCCCGCCTCCCCGCTGGAAATGCTTATTCGAATTGAATAATGTGACAATGTTCACAGGGTGGATTTAAAATGAAAATGCACACCCCTCGTTGCATTTTCGTTTCAATTAAGACACAGAAGAAACGGTTTTTAAGTAGAAAATGAAAAAAGCATTTTGAAGTATTGATTTTTCCTTTTAATTTTGAGTCATTTGATGCAGCTACATTTTGAAAATTATAAAACCATTTCTGTTAATCCGTTTTAATTGTCAAATTAGATATTTCTAAATGAATTTTGCTACACATTTACAAGAGAACCGAAAATGGTATGTTAAATACCATTTTCTTTATCATTTTAATGAAGTAACAGAATATAGTGTTGAAGAAGAAAATGAAAGAGCATTTTGGCTGATTGCTTTTTCGTTTTAATTTTGAGTCAAAAAATGCAGCTTTATTTTGAAAATGAATATGCATTTCTGGTTTTGCCTTTTATTTTTAATTATGCTACACAATCCATAGCAACTCACTTGGACTGCTGGACACAGCAAAATCAGCAGTGTTAATTTAACTCCCATAGTGTCAATTTTAACACTTTGCCAGTGATTATATAATTCTCACCAGCCCAGTGTTAAAATTACACTTTATAAAGTGTTACTATTTTACCTGTCAGCAGCCAGGCTCCAACGGACTCCCTCTTCAGCTTGATGATGACCCTTACTCTGGTGTCCACCATGCAGGTCAGCAGCACTGGGATGGTTTGTGGCAGAGTGTGAGGCGGTTGGGATGAGGGTCAGCCCCACTAAGTCTGGATTTCTTGGGGTCTTATTCATGAGTGTGGGAAGATCGTAGCATGAGATAGACAGGCGGATTGATGAGGCGTCCGTGATTATGCGGTCACTGTACCGGATGTTGTGGTTAAGAGAGAGCTGAGCCAGAAAAACTAAGCTCTCAATTTTCCAATCTATCTTCTTTGCCATTCTATGGTTATAAGATCTGAGTCATGAGCTCCTGACTACAAGTGGCTGATATGAGCCTTCTCCACAGGGTGGCTGGATGCTCCCTCAGAGAGGGTGAGAAGCTTAGTTACCCGCTGAAAGCTCAGAGTAGAGCTGCTGCTGCTCCACATGGAGAGGAGCCATTTGAGGTGGCTGGGGCATCTGGTCCAGATGCACCCATGACACCTCCCTGGGGCGGTGTAAGGGTCATGTCCCACTGGGCAGAGGCCCAGGAGACGGTGTCTCGGTTGGCCTGGGAACCTCTTGGGGTCCAGTCTAAAAGGTCTGGTTGTGATTGACATGATTAATTTGGTTTAGGTTCATGTTATATGACCTTTTTGACAAAACCCTCTGTGTTCACTCAGACTTGGGACCGGGACATGGAGACACTTGATTGCGTCTCCATGTGGTTGCATTATTTTGCCAAAAAGTCAATTTTGATCAATCCAAATGACATTTTTCATTTTTTTTTATTTATATCTACATTTTCATTAGAATATGTAAGGGTTAATGGGCAACGAAGTGTGCATTATCAGAAATTAACGCACGCCGTGGAAGCCTGAACCATCCGACGTGAAGTGGAGGACGTGAAGTGAGTTAATTTTATGATAATGCACACTTCATCTCATTTCATTGTCACCTACAGAAGAAATAAATATTCAATTAGTTTTTAGTACTTTATTTTTGTATTAATTTTTTCAGTTTTTCACAAAAAGCGAACAATTTGTTATGCGATGCAGTGCGTTGTCACGGCAACTTGACAACGTGCTGCTTAGCCGGCTGAGCCGACTGCAGCAGCAAAGGAAAGCGACATACATGCTAATCGTCATGATGGGTTAAATAAAGCATAAGTTCAGAGAGAAAGTTCACCTCTTACGGCATGTTTTTGTCCAGATGATGAAACAAAAGTTTGTTTTTAAAAAAGCCAGCGCAATGATATAGAACATTTAAGCTATGTGACCGGAACTTCTTTTTTAGCTGTGCATTATCCCTGCAGGTTAACAGTTTTTATACCATGGTCTGGGTGAATACTCGATTCTGATTGGCTGCTGGGTGTACATTAAAAAGTCACCTAGCTTAAATGTTTTGTATCACTGCGCCGGCTTTTTTAAAACAACCTTTTGCTTCATCATTTGGATAAAACAAGCGGTAAGAGATGAACTTTCTCTCTGAACTGACGCTTTATTCAATCCATCGGGACGATCAGCATATATATCGCCGAATATTGACTGCAGCGGTGGTGCGGCGCGACGCGGACTATTTGGACTACTAACAAATAGTCTCATAGTTTGTGAGAAAAGGGATCCAAATTTAAAAAAAAAAACAAGAATTAAGGACTAAAAAAGGCTTAATATGTATTGCTTTTGTAAGTGACCATAGTATGTAAGGGTTAATGCGTTAAAAAGTAGTAACTGCACACTTCGAAGGCCATTAACCCGCTTATACCATGGTCACTTACAAAAGCA
Organism: Oryzias latipes; assembly: GCF_053564925.1. NCBI lineage: Eukaryota > Metazoa > Chordata > Actinopteri > Beloniformes > Adrianichthyidae > Oryzias > Oryzias latipes. Next base: position 27,041,164 of record NC_136237.1, on the reverse strand, counting down.
ATACATATTAACCAGGTTTTAGTCCTTAATTCTTGTTTTTTTTTTCGATTTGGATCACTTTTCTCATAAACAGCGTACTATATGTTACGTAACACGTTACACGTAACATATGGTCCGCGTCGCGCAGCACCACCGCTGCAGTCAAGATTCGGCGATTTATATATGCTAATCGTCCGATGGGTTGAATAAACCATCAATTCAGAGGGAAAGTTAATCGCTTACCGCTTGTTTTTGCCCAGATGATGAAGCAAAAGGTTGTTTTACAGAAGCCGGCGCAGTGATACAAATCATTTAAGCTAGCCGACCGGAACTTCTTTTTTCACCGTGCGGTTATCAGGTTTTAACGCATACCCAGCAGCCAATCAGAATCGAGTATTCAACCGGACCATGGTATAAAAGCGGGTTAATGGCCTTCGAAGTGTGCATTATTACTTTTTAACACACTTTGCAGAAGCAACCGTCCCCCGCTTTGCGTCGGACGGGTTAGGCTTCCACGGCGTGCGTTAAAAAGTAATAATGCACACTTCGTCGGCCATTAACCCTTACTTAACGCAGACCCAGAGGTCAAACAGAATCAAGAATTCCCCCGAACTACAGTAGAATTATGGTTATTATACATTTTTTGTTACAAATCTAGTTTATATTTTTATTAGAACTGCAATGACTGATAACCCATTTGTTGTTGAAAATATGGTTTACATTTGTTGTCCTGCTGTCAGCCTGCTGTTCTTTCATCTGGATTTTTTTCCTGCTCCCTGTAATCAGTCCTCACTTGTCTCATCTGTTAACCACTGCATATATCCTGCTGTTTCTGTTCGCCCCAGTATCAGTTTGTCTGCTTTGTCTTTGTTGTTTGGGTTGTCACTGTGTTGGATAAATGTGAGGTTTTTGTTTTATTTTTATTTTTTTCTTTGTGAGGTGGTCCGCTGGCGGTTTTTAATTTTTCTTCTTGTTGGACTTTTTTTGAGGAGTCTTGGATCTTTAGATTCACTGGACTGCTGACATCAAGATGGAGGACAAACTTTAAAGCCTACGATTACCTCATGATTAATCATTGACTGATATTTTCTCCTGCCATGTCTGTTTCTCCTCTATCTCTTTTTTGTGTGTTAGACTTCCTCAACGTGGGCTGATCACAGTTGTTCTTTGACATACAGCGAACACTAGATTGTGAAAGTTGTTCCCAGAGACCAGGTTCTCCAAAGGACGCTCGACTGAAGCAGCCGGACGCGGTACGGGCACGGGGCGATCAGTGACCCATGCCAGTGACGTGCAGTGATGTTGATGGCTAGTGAGGCACTGACTCCTCTGGAGTCAGATTTACAATTGCAATAACTGAATATTTCACCATTCATCCAACATCTGGTAACAACATACAAGATACACACAAGAAGACATTTGTCCTACAGAGAATGTTTCTTTCATAGAAATGGATAAAACACTCTTCTGGTGTACAGTAAACCCTTGTTTTTCGCAGGGGTTACGTTCCAGAAAGAGCCTGTGATAGTCAAAAACCGTGAAGTAGAAACCTCTATTTTTTTTCAATTATGATACAATTAAATACTCTATTATACATTGAAAAGAAAGAACAAACCATTTTACAGGCTCAAGCATTTGTTTCACAAATCAAAGTACTTTAGAAACGTTTTTTAACAAATAACTTCTGTTCTGTACTGTCAAATAATAATTTTAATCATCAATGTGAACAGAAGGCGTCAAATCGCGGAGATTAGCCCCGCCCACCGCGACCCGCGTAATTGGATTAAACGGGAGAAAATATAAAATGATGATTATGAAAAAATACAAAGTACAGTCGCACAAATAGTGACTCGGGTGTATTTAACTGCTCTAAGTTCAGACTGAGCCGCTGCATCCTGACTCCGCTCTGCAGATTTTTCTTCTTTTAAAGCCCGCGGTGCAGCTGCAGGTGTGTTTGTTCGGGAGAAGAACATAGTGATAGGCAGTTGTTGTCGCTCTTTTTTCTTCTTCGCAAAAACATCCTTATACACCGACATGCCAACATCAAGAGAATTTGCAAGTACATAATGTAAATTTGGCAAGCTGTTTTACGTACGTGTACATATTAAACTGCAACGTTATTGACGCACAGGTAGAGAAGAAGCTGAGTGGCTTTTTAGCCAATCAGAATGCAGAACACAATGCACGCTGCAAATCCGTGAAGTAGCGAAACCGTGAAAAGTAAACCGTGTTATAGCGAGGGATCACTGTACACATTATTCATATATACTGTAAACAATTTAAAGTGTACAGATGTGTTCAACACACATTTAATTTTGACCCTCATTAACTATTTCTGGTATTTTTTCAACTTTACATTCTGGTGCTTTCATCAGTGTTATCAAATGTTGTCTGTTAATTAAAAATAATTCTCTTAGGGCTACAATTTAGTTTCCAAATACATACATTTTTTCCACCTTCTCCCATGTTATTGTAAAAAAAATTTGCTGCTTACTTTTTGAGTCCATGCCTTCTCCACAAAAAGCTCTATGATCTGTTGGAAAAGTCTCTCTTATTTTCCTTTAGTTTAATGATTCTCTTCCTCTCATCGGAGATTATGGCCAATAAAGAAAGACGTCCATGGTCTGTTCTACTGCTGAGTACTTCTCAGCTTACGTCTGCCCCCTGCTGGCGAGGCTCATCTCACCAACAGCCTTTTGTTCGCGTTCTTACTGCACGTCACTGTTAAAACTGAGCCCTGCAGTCAGACATGACCGGAATGGAGCGCCAAATTGTTCATAATTAAAAAAATTAATAAGACCTTGTGCAATCACACAATCAACCAATAAATCTCTCATAAATATATAAAAAGATCATGAAATTGTGAAAAACCTGCACACAGATTTTGAATTAGCCATTATATTAGTAAATATATTTCATTTTGCTTTAAAAAACTGTTCATTATTTTTAAAACAGCATTTTAAAATAATAAATTTTAATCATGTTGACTATTATTAAACAGACTTTATAGTCCAAGCATCTGCAATCCATTTTCTAATTGAGGCGTAACTTGCCTGGCGATGCCTCCCAGTCTTAGTTAACTGTGTTCGGCATCCGTCATTCATCATTCCTACGCCGTTCACTACCTTACTTTGGACGCCCTGTTCACAATCTTTTCACTGCAGTAGGAGAAGATGGACAGCTTTTGGTTGTAATCCACTAAAAGTTGCGCCGTAGTCCTTGGTCTGATGGAAAGATGGCCCAGTTTCATAAAGCAAACACACCAAGACTAACCTCCTTGAATATATTTCAGTTTAAACAGTGCTTCATAAGCGTGTCTCTTTGTATTTGTAATTTTCAGGGTTATTTCAGAGTTGTTGCTGCATAATGCATATACCTGCACTTTTGTACTGTTTGGGGGCTATGTCTTTTTTCACGTCCTCACTTCCCTCCTTACCGTTCTTAGGGCTGCACAAATGAGGAAAACTTGCAATGTGCGATATAAGTGATAAAAATTGCGATGACAGTATAACTTGCGGTATATGAACAAATGGCAAAACAACCAAAAACAATATTTCCATTTCACTGCAACAGTTTAATTTAAATACAAGTCAAAATACCTTTAATTATTCTCCAAATGACATCGTCTACATGGCCAACAACGTGAAGGGCTCTATCTGATTGATCAAATGCATAAAGGCATTCATTTAATTAAATATTTTAAGCTGCCATAGGATTGTTTTTAGCACATTTAAGGTTTATAATTTATCATGATTTTCGCCGACTTATGCCTATGGATATCGCACAGCTTGAAATTGCTATAATGAAAAATTCGTGATTTATTTTGCAGGTTTAGTTCACATGCTGTCCTCTCCTACGTCCTCTTTACAGAACTCACACAACAACACATTAGGGCTCCCTGTACATTTTGGAGAAAAACTTTAAGTGCGCCTTATGGTCATGAAAATACTGTATGTATAAAATATCCCCCCCCCCCCCCCCCCCTTACTGGGCTAATTAAGCACCCAGGTCCATTTATTTTTTTTAAATAAAAGATAGTTCTGATTCAGAATCTCTGAATGATCTCATGAACTTAAACATGGAAACATGATTACCATGTAGAACTCTTCAAATTAAATGAACCTGATTTCTCAAAATACTCTGAGTCTTCCATGTTTTGTAAGTGAGATAAACACAAACACTGCTCCATGTAGTAATCAGGCAAAAAACAATGGCTGGTAGCACCTCCCACACATGGCTGCGACGTCAAGCTTTAAAGAGTACAATTTTTTTTTTTTTTTTTTATTTTTATTTTTTTAACTTGTCCTGTCCAACAGCTGGGCAGACAGACGAGAGCTGAGGGCCTCTTGTGTTGGACATATTTTGCTTTAACAAGAGGGGTTATTAATCTTCTGACAAACCAAAGGTATGTCTGAATAAACCCCTTTTGTAATTGAGGCCAAACTTTATTAATTTCAATCATGTCTGAAAATCTTTGGTGTTGGACCGGACGGAAAAGGAAAGAGGGGAAGAAGAGAGAAGAGTAAAGAGTACAATTTTGGACAGGCAGGGCGGCAAATCCCCAACAACAGGTTATATGTCTCCTCTGGTGCGTTCGTGGAGGTCCAGTATATAGAAGCTTAGCGGAGCTTCAACAGCCACCCAGCCTAACCTAGTCCACAACTATCTTTTGATGAGAAAAAAAATCAGCCAAACCGACCCTAAAGCCGCCCAAATTATGCATACCCAAAGCCATAACCTGCAAAATTATAACCAAAACTGCCCAATTGGGCTGAAAACTGTCAATGTTGTCGATGTGTTGAGGTGCATACTCCTACCTAGTGTTGAGGGGTGTGCACGTACGCTGAAGCAACTTTGATCGATGTAGTTAGGGTGCTGCTGCTTATGTCTGGGTAAAGGAGTAGCCAATCACAAAAGTGCCTCTGTCTTGTTTGGTTTTATTGGCAGACTCATTCTGATGAAAAAGCTCATCATGAAATAAATAAGTCATTCTGAAAAACAGAAACGTGAAATAAAAACAAAGCTACTTTGGAACATATTGATTTTGAAATCTGAGTTTGTGGAAAAAGCCATAGAATTATAATAATATTCAACATTATTAAAAATGAATATTTTAAAATACTGTTTTAAAACAATGAACGTGTTTTTAAAGCAAAATGAAATATATTAAATATTTAATGGCTAATTTAAAATCAGTGTGCAGGTTTTTCACAATTTCATGATGTTTTTATATATATATATATATATATATTTATTTTAATTATGAACAATTTAGGCCTCCATACTCCCGAGCCTCACCCAGAGTTTGCGCTCTGTATGTGATCGCGCGGAGGGGTGCAATGACCCAATTTCATAGGGTATGAGGCCACATTATAAAATGCGACCCCCCCCCCCCCCCCCAGCTATCTAAAGACCCTCCCAACACTGTTATTGTTTAAATGTGTTTACAGTTTTTCTCAAATGCTAAAACATAAAAGCCAGTCCCCTAAACCAAATGACCAGTTCTCTAAACACATTTACTAAATCTAGCCATCATTTTCCAATATCATAAACACATTTCACATGACGAAACACTTCACAAAACACAATCCTCCATTCTCATAAATCTTGACACATTGTTCTTTGCTAAAACACAAGTTGCAAAAGGACTCTGCTCATATTCTCAAATGAAAGCTGACGTGATACAAAATGCTTGCCACAGTCAGCAATAGTTGAACACAATGAACACACCTGGCGTCATTCATTAAATACAACAAATCAAAATTGAAGACAATTGTTGCTAATGCTGTGAGCACATGTATAAAATCAAGTTCAGAGTCACAGTTTGATGAAGATTCTAAACAAACACAACAGATGAAGGGAGAGTTAGGGGAAGAGGAATTAGAGTCAGCAGAGGGAGAAGAGCTGGCCATGAAGGAACAAACCAATGAGGAAGAGCAGTTTAAATCAGTGGAGGAAGACGAGCAGGTCAACAAGGGAGAGGAGGGGGTCAAGGAGGGAGAGCAAGACAACTTCACACCATCATTATGGATGAGATGTGAGCAACAGTCATTGACCATGTCATTGTCCATGCTATGACAATGGCTAAAGCTGGACTAAGAGTCCGTCCAAACCTCAGTTTGTTCACCGTGGCAACTATTATCAGAGCATTCAACCTGCAGAAACGAAAGCAAAGAGGCCGTAACATCTTTGGCCAAAGAGCCATCACTGACGTTCCTGGCCAATATTTATTTTAGTAATATTACAAAGAGTAAGATTACTCTTTGTGCGTTTAGAGTGGCTTGTCCACAGGCATGCTGTCCTTGGGTCTCACAACACCCAACGTCCCCTCACCTTCCTCCTAGAGGAGCCAAAAGACATCCTCCTGGACTGCCAACAACACCATCCTGAACCCGCACATCACATTTATGTGATGATTTGGAACAATGTACGCTTCCGCATAGAAAAACTGTAATATGTGAAGGCCATTCAAAAGGGTTTTCTAAGTAATGTCTTGCCCCAATCCTCTCTTCTTTACCTCTCTGTCCTAGTTCTAGTTTATCTTTTGTTTGTTTAAAGAAAGAAAGAACTTTGGTTGAAAATGTGTGTTTTGACTGTAAAATGTGTAAAATGTGTTTTATTTGATTTTATTCTATTTAATACCAAGTTGTATTGCACTTTTATATGGAAGTTGTGTATAACATTAAAAACGCGATAGTTCCTGAGAACTCGCGGGATTTCGATATCGGGTTTATGTGTTTACTCTCACATCCTAATATTGGAATAGCAGTCAATCAGTTGTTTAACGCCTCGTGACTAAACAAAGGGCACCAATGTGAGAGTGCACATCGACGTGAAAAACACCACTCGTAAAAGCGCCATTTTTTTAAAAACGCCTCGGGTTCGTTTTTTTGGGTTTGACGCAGCGCGTCAAAAAACTATACGACCAATGAGAATGGCGCTTTTGCACACGTGTCTGGAGCTTCTGAAGTCACAGCTCAAACACAAAACTATCTTGCTGAGCACACATACGTAACAGCGAAGAAGATATACGCCAAGAAGCATCTACACTGCTGCAAAGAAATAATGACGCACATTCTAAAATATCCCCACAAAATGCTCATGATACATTTTCAGTTCTTGAACCAGTCGATAAAACTCCCCATGTTCTTCTCTTCTCGTAACTATGGGATGTACCCAAAATCGGCGTCTTTTCCAGCGTCTTTCATCATTCAACAGAACAATAATTTCTTCATCACTGGAGCTAGAGCTACAGCTACTGGTGCTTGAAATATTCATGTTTTCTTTGTATGATTCTGACAAGCACGTAAATACTTGCTCTCTTCTTCTGAGTGAAAAGCGAGTTTAAGAAGCGTAAAGTTGCGCAGCGCCACCTCGTGTACAGGAGTGTTTCTGTTTTACATTAAGCGCCATCTAATGTCAGGGAATGAATTTGCATTTTCACTCGGCTCATCGTCAGCGAAAATCGCTTGGGTGTGAATACAAAGACGTGTTGAAAAACGCTGGCGAATAACGTGCGCCAAAATTCGTCCCGGTGTGTACGGCCCTTAAGGCTGTTTGTCTTATTTGCCAGCAATCCATGGCTGTACTGAAAGAGTACAATATACGTCGCCATTACGAGACTAAACAAGCGGTCTTCTCCAGATGCAAAGGTAAGGTGCAAAAGAGAAAAATTAAGCGAGCTACTATCGAAACTTCGGTCACAGCAAGCCACCCTTACGAGGCCCTCGACAGCACAAGACTGCACCACACGGGCCAGCTACGAAATTTCGGCGCTAATTGCAAAGAGTGGGAGATCGTTTTAAAAGGGAGATTTTGTTAAGGAGTGCCTGTCCACAGCTGCTTCAATAATGTGTCCTTCCCAAGAAAGAGGTTTTTCCTAAGTTAGCCTCTCGCGCAACACAGTGACCCGCCGTGTTGAAGAAATGTCTCGGGACATTAGAGATCATTTAACAGTTAAGTCAAAAGACTTTGTTGCTTTCTCACGGGTATGTGATGAGAACACGACATTTCGGATCCAGTGCAGCTTTTGGTTTTTGTTCGATTTTGTTGGATTTTGTTTGATAAAAGATGGATTTTCGGCATGGCCTTTATGGTGGACATCACAGACCTCAACAATCTGAATGTTAAACTTCAAGGCAAAGAACCGATCATAACGGAGCTGTTTGACCACATCAAGGCTTTCCAAATGAAGCTGCAACTACTCTGTCGGCATCTTTCAGCAGGTAAGTCATTAACATGCTGCTCACAGACTTTTGGCTGTTTTATTTATTTGTGACTGTAACACGTGCTGCTCCATGCGTGTCTGTCGCTGTGATGTGTCGCTGTCCGTGGTGCTTACGCCTGTTTGACAGAAAACGTCATTTTTTGTCTTTGTGGGTCTGCTTTCATTGCTCTCTTTTTGTCTTTTTTGTCCTGTAGCTTATGTGCCTCATAGTAGTGCTAATAATAATAATGGAATGGATTTATCTGCGCTTTTCCAGATGCTCAAAGCGCTTACAGTGTGTCCATTATTCATTCACTCCTCATTCATACTTGGTGATGGTAAGCTACTGTTGTAGCCACAGCTGCCCTGGGGCAGACTGACAGAGGCGTGGCTGCCAGTTCACGCCTACAGCCCCTCTGACCATCACCAGGGAATTCATACACATTCACACACCAGTGGAGCCACACTGGAGGCAAGGAGGGTGAAGTGTCTTGCCCAAGCACACAACGACAGTTGGCTGGGGGGAGTGGGGATCGAACCTCTGACCCTTCGATCGTTGGACGACCCACTCAACCGCCTGAGCCACTGCCGCCCTAATGATAGTAATGGACACCTTCTATTTGACTTTGTCTCTTTAGGGAACTTGGCACACTTCCCCAGCCTGAGAGAAGTGAATGTAGAGGTGGACAGGTTGCCAGAATATGGAGAACTTCTCAGCAACGTAAACAAGGAGTTTGATTTGCGCTTTGTGGACTTTAAGAAGACTGCAGCTGACATGGAGCTTTTTTCTCAGCCCTTCAGCGTGAGTCCCGACTTAGCTCCAGAGCATTTGCAGATGGAGTTGATTGAGTTTCAATGTGACACAGAGCTAAGAAGAAAATTTGTATCATTACCCCTGAGGGATTTTTACCCACATGTGTCAGTACAAAGATACCCACAGATGAGAAAAAATGCACAAGTAATGCTATCACTGTTTGGCAGCACCTACATGTGTGAGCAAACATTTAGTCTCATGAACCTGAACAAGATCAAACTCAGGGGGACCCTCACAGACTCACACTGGCAAGACATACTAACACTGTCAGTGAGTAAGCTGCAGCCCAACATTCAGTCACTGATGAAGTCAAAAGACCAGCTTCATGTCTCTCATTAGGATCGCAGTTTGCTGTTTTCAAATCGAAAAAAGTTTGTTTTAGCTTGTTCTTGTTTTTTAGTTGAAAATTGCCAGTAAGGCCTTGCTGTTATGTTTAATGGTTTGAAAGAATGTTTTTTGTGTGTGTGTGTGTGTGTGTGTCACCTTGATGAATACAGAATAAAAAATAAACACATTAAACCATATTCTTTGTTTTCTGCTTTTATTTAATGACATGCAAAAAACATATTGTATTTGGCCCACGGTCCGGGATCACATTTAGATTTTGGCCCTTTGAGGAAAAAAGTTTGGGCACCCCTGAGCTACAGAGATCCTCAACCAGCACAGCACCGGCACATCAGCTACAATTGGTCGCGGTACCCGACGCACACCACAAGAGGGCGCCGTTACACCAGCTCACCGTTTCCTAGCAGGTGCCTCCTTCCTTAATCAAGGACATTTTGATGAAGTAAAGTAGAAAATAAGAAAGGGGCTTTGCTCTAAGGGTATAAGGGTGTCTTAAAACAAGTTAAGTTTATTTCAGCACATTAAGCCAAAGCTACTTATTGTCTACTGAACCTTAAGGTAATTTGTTCTAATTATTGAAGTGTGAACATTTTGTTTGACATTAAAACCATATACAAAGGTTAATTGAAGGACTATAAGTTAACGTATCCTAGTTGTGTTAAGAAGTTAACTAACCAAAGTTATTCACTAAGAAATAACAATCTGAAGGTAATATTTGAGTCATTTGTGATCAGAAGTGAGATACAGGCTTAAGTGTGGTTAAAATAACTATATGACTCGACTCACCAGATGACTGATGTATCTAAGTATCCAGATACTCAGAAAAATATTTGCAAAAGTGAAAGAACAAGAACATTAACTGAAAAAGGCAAGGAGCTTCAAGGCTCAAAGCTCTGCAACGCAAATACAAAATTTCTTATGAAAAATGGAGATATGAGTGGTTTGGTTTTCTTTGTCATGTTTTAGGTTTCCTTCTGTCATGATTTGAATTTGTTGTCTTGTTTTTGGTCCTTGTTCTGTCTTGTTTCTGTTTCCTGTTTTATTTTGAAAGTCTCCTGTCTTGTCTGTTTTCTTGAGTTTTACTTCCTTTGGTCCCCATCAGCCCTGATCGTGTCCACCTGTGTCTTGTCTGCCCTGTCTGTATTTAAGTCTTGTCTCTGCCTTCCTCCTGTGTTGGTCCATTACCCCCGTTATGGTGTTCATGCCTTGTTCCTTGCCATGCCACAGTAAGTTTTAGTTTTGTTTTGTCATCCTGCTCTGCAGCGCTTTTTGTTTCTATTAAACCCCTTGCCCTTGAACCGTGTGCCTCCGCCTCTGCATTTGGGTCCAAACATGACACCTTCTTGTCAGTCACTCCAGCTTCAGGTTCATGATCCACAGCTGTCTTCAGTTCAGTTAATTGCCCTCAGCCTACTTAAGTGTCTTGGTTTCTGTTCATCCTGGTCAGGTCATCTGCTCTGTTTTTTCACCGGTTTGTTTCTCCCCATAGTTTTGTCATGTTTCAGTTAATTAAATGTTTTATTTCCTGTCATCAATCCTGGTCTCCTGCATTTTGGGTCCTCCACCACCAGTTCCTGATAATGAGGCAAGATTAAGCAAGGTAATATTGACCGACAGCCAATGAGAGTGAGTTAACAGAGTTGATGAACAACGTAATATTAGTTGCCAAAATGTTCAAGCTGTTAACAATGAGGTCTGGCAAATACATGCTCCAGATCCAGAGATGAGGTGCAGGGTAGATGCATTCACAACCCTTAAAGATTTCATTGTTAAAAGACCTGAAAGGTGGCTAGAAGGAAATGCTGAAGAGGACCAAGAGCCATGACCAGATGGTGGATCATGTTTGGCTTCAGAAAGATCTAATTCCAGGTAAAAAAAAAAGTAAACTAGCTCATCTCTGTCATGGGCACAGTCAATCAAAAGAGTAGAAGCAGCAGCAGATGCAGCAGCATCTCAAGCAATCTTAACTGTCATTGAGGAACAAGAAAGGCAAAAGAGCAAACTACAAAAATCTAAAGTTAAAACTTTGATGAGACAAGCAATGGAGGAACAGCACAGGAAAATAGAACATTCAGAAGAGATTAACAAACATGATGCTGCCAAAGCCAGGCTGAAAATAGCTACAAAGGTTACAGTTCCACAAGCAGCAACAAACTGGCGGTTGAACGTAATGAAATTTCCCTCACACCATTTATTCAAGCTTCAAACACAGCACAACTTCTAAATGCTACAAGCCCTGCATTTGTTCCACAGAAGTCACAAGTCAAGTCCTTCAACAATCAAGTCCGCCATTTGTTCCTACAGAAGTGCCAGTCCCTGCAGCTGCCACACAACTTCAGCAAAACTCTGATTTAGTGGGCATCTTAGCAGAAGCTTTATGTGCCAATCGGCTTCCAACTCCAGAACCTGCAGTGTTTACTGGAGAGCCTCTAAAGTTTAAAGACTGGCAGTTGTCGTTTGAAACATTAATCAAAAGAAAAAATATCCCCAAAAAACGAAAGGCTGTACCACCTCAGAAAGTACGTTGGTGGACCTGCAGAAAAAGCGGTCGAAGAATTTCTCCTAATAGGCACTGACTATGCATACGACTCAGCTCGACATTTGTTGGAAAGGCAATTTGGAGATCAGTTCACCATAGGAAAATGTTTTTGAGACAAGCTCCATGGCTGGCCAAAAATAATCTCCAAGGACGGAAGGGAATTACGAGAATTTGCAGACTTCCTTAAAAGTTGTGAAGCGGTCCTGATTCTTTTTTTCTCTTCTCGTCTTTCTCTCCATCCTCACAGCTCTATGATATAAACTTTGTGTTAGGAAGACTTTAAAAGAATACAGTGACTAAACTATATTTAAAAACAGAAACATTTTATATTTTAAATTATATTTTAGTTGGATATCAGTTAGTGTGATTAAAAAGAGTATATTTCTTTATTGTTGCCCAACATCTCCAAATATTCAACTAATATCCAAAGTGTTGTTCAGCCAAAGTTATATCAAAAGCAACAGGCCTAAACTAAAAAGTCACTCAAGTTATTGTCCAAATTTTTAACAATACAAAAAAGAAACAAAAACACCATTTAACCCACCATCACACATTCCTCTACCTACTTCTGTCCATAGGAGCAGTTTTTTTTTCATTATTTAGTGCTGTTACAGTCATAGGATTAAAACGTTTACAGTGTTTTGGTACATCAAGAAATTATTTGTCTGTCTGAAACAAATTCAGTACAAACAATTAGTGATACCTTAAATCCTGCTGATTGCAGTTGTAAGACACTTGTGACAATAATAGCTTTTAGCCTGAATGTTTACAAGCCTGTTTTTAACACTGCTGTAACTTACCTGCTGTGTCTCAACCATTCAGAGAAACTTTTCTTCATTCCTTCTACATCTTTGTCCCTCTTGCTTTTTCTGTTTTGATCCCCCAATTGTTTTTTCTTTTGCCTTTTCATTTTAAGCGCACTGTCATCAGATGAGCGCACAATTTAAACAAAAGCAATCAACAGACAGCCCCCAGAGCGCGTCTCCGCGAGAGCGCGCTCCAGCGCGTTTTGCGTACCCCTGCTGGCTGGCGCTCTCTGTGGCACATACACGCTCAACACCTTCACCACACGCTACCTGCTGCCGCAGCAGCCACGCCCCCCCAGGCAGAACCGGCGGGATGTGGACAAACCTTCACCAAATGTCCCTCATAGCCGCAACCAAAACATTTGAAAGAGTCAGAGGTAGCATAAAGCACGTAGTCATAGTCATCCACACGCACATTGAACACAGAATTCAAGTTTTCCTCCTTCTGGAAGATCATGAAGACCTGTCTGTCTGAGAGAGCGGAATGAATGACGGGGTTCAAACACGCCATTGATGGGGATGCGTGTTCGCCCTTCAACCCTCTCCACAAAGAAAACAACGCTCCGTTCATTCGGGCAGCAGATTTAATAGAAGCATGTCCGATTATTTGCCCCGCGGCCAAGGCCACATCCTCCCCGCTGTGCAGGGAGCGGCACCTGTTTAAATGGCGGGTTTCCTGGTAGTGAAGTGAAGTGAGAGCCTTGGCGGCTCCACACCCACCACCCGATAAACCCCCCGAAAACACCACACAACCAAAATAAATGCACCAACAATACACCGTTATCACAGAAAACTAACACCAAAGTGAAAAAAGTAAAGAAAAAACAAAGGAAAGACCAACAGAATCGCACACTCCCCAGCTCCTTCAATCACAGTCCTCCCACACAGAAGAAGAAGGAAAAGCGCGGGAGGAGATGCTAGCATCGTTAGCTTGTCGTTGGAAAACGCTGGTGTTTCGTGAGGACGTTTGTGAGTTTTTTCAGACAGAAAGGGGGATACGTGGTTGGTTTCCGAACTCTCAGCAAATTTCAAAGTGCCATAAAAACAACGTTGCTGTGGTTATCGGAGCTGCAGCGAAGGGGACGGCGGTGTTTGTGTGAGTTTAGGCTGAAGATCAGAGCGGTTGCAGTAACCATGTCTTCACTTCAGTCTCTGAGAGAACTGATCAGGGAGAGACTAGCTGCTGCTGCAGAAGAAATCTTCCGACTCTGTGAAGGAACTATCCTCCAGTACGAGCAGGAGCTGTGTCGTCAGCGCAGACTGCTGGATCTCATCTGGAAACCACAGGTTCAGCTGCACGATATAGGTATTTAGGAAAAGTTGTTTTTTTTCTTATGGAGTCCCAAACTGTCCATAATATAATTAATTAATAAATAAATATGACCTTTTGCAAATACAAAAACATGTGCAAAACCTGCAATCAGATTTGAAATTAGCAATTATATTATTAAATATATTTCATTTTGTTTTAAAAACCTGTTCATTATTTTAAAACAGCATTTTAATATATTCATTTTTAATCACATTGAGTATTATTATAATTCTACTGCTTTTTTCAGAAACTAAGATTTCAAAATCAATATTTTACGAAATATCTTTGTTTTTATTTCACATTACTGTTCTTCAGAATGACTTGTTTATTTCATAAGAGCTTTTTCAGCTGAATTAGCTTGTCTGTCAATCAAACCGGAATAGGCGGAGACGCTTTTGTGATTGGCTACTCCTTTACATAGCCATAAGCAGTAGCACCCTAACTACATCGATCAAAGTTGCAGCAGACAAATTGCTTGTTTCTATTTGATCATCTAATGTCAGCAAAGCCGTGCAATGTCCCCAAACTGTGTCATCTTTCTAACTTTTTTTATATAACTTTATTGTTTAAAACAGAATTACAATACAAAACACAATTCTACAAAATAAACTTCAGATATGCCAGGGGAGCATACATATTATATGCATTTTACATAAAAACATTCAGGTTTCTACAACTTTCATATAAACATACAGCTTTCTGATTAAGACTCTTAGAGATGTTACCGATACATTTCAATTTGTTTGATTAACACCGGGGAAAAATAGAAGATGAAGAAAATTTACATTTTTGAATATAACATTTGCGACAAATAATCTTTCTTTCTCTTTCGGCTTTTCCCATCAGGGGTCGCCACAGCGAATCATCCTTTTCCACCTCACTCTATCATGGACATCTTCTACCCTAACATTAGCCAACTTCATGTCCTCTGTTAAGACATCCATGTATCTCCTCTTTGGCCGTCCTCTTGTCGTAGTAATCAAATTTCCACCGACACCCTGTAGGTTAACAGCATCGGTGGCGGTCGTTGTTAACCCGGGCCTCGACCGATCCGGTATGTCTAAAGTGTTATGGATGATTCGCATGGTTATTTTGGCAATTTTTACGCCGGATGCCCTTCCTGACGCAACCCTCTCTATTTATCCGGGCTTGGGACCGGCACAGAGGCAACTGGCTTGCAACCCCTGTGGCTAGATTATTTGCCACAAATAATAAGATTAATTATAAGTTTATTATTCGAGTCCAAGTTTTTATTATGAAAGCCAAAAATTATATATTCAAACTTCAGAGTAAAGTTGGGGTGAACATAATTTCTAATAAATTGTAAACACTTTTTCCAAAAAATTCTAATTTTAGTACAATTCCAAAATAGATGGTTAATTGTTTCTAGATATTCTTTGCAAAAAGTATAATTACGATCAATTGTTTTAATGTATCTTAGCATGAATTGATTAGTGGGGTAAATTATTTTAAAAGAAACTTCTTTCATTTTATTATTTATCATAATTTTTTGGGTCACACTCCAGCCTTTCCTCCAAAAACTGTCAGGAACAAAATGTCTCCAGTAGGTTTTAGTACACGGTACAGAAATGACATCCCTTTGAAACAAACACGTATTTTTTTTGTTGTTGTTCTTGTGGGTAGGGGTAAATCCAATTTTTCCTGTGGTGGTGTCAGTTGCATCAATAGAGGACATTTCTTCATTGGTAGCAGTTGTTTTAAACATTTGGCATATTTCTTTGGAAACAGCATCAAACACAATGGCATATTCTTTACAGGGCTCCAGACTAACTTTTTTCACTAGGAGCACTGTGGCCCCGAACTGAAAATTAGAAAAATAGAGCCAGCCGTCTGTCTGTCAGCCACAACCTTCCTCATGTTTCTTTTTCCCTGTGACCCACTTTGAAGGCTCAATGTCCCTCAAAAACCCGAGAGGGAAAATAAGAACAAAAATAAAATTAGGGGACCTTTTTATTATTATTATTATTATTCTCACCATTAAAATAAGAAAAATATCAGTTTGGTAAAGTTTGAAAGAAATTCACAGATTTAGTCTTCCGGCCTCAATAACTCTTCTGATAAACGTTTAACACCGCGATGCTCCGCCACCCCTTTACACTTTGTGCCATCAGCCAGCTCCACACAGTGAGATTTGGCCTGGAAGTTTTCATCAAAACGCCTGAACCTCCAGAGATCAGTGATGATATGTGAAGTTGCTCCACAGTCGACCATCAGGCCCTTCTGGTTGATGCCTGTTCCCCTCGTTCACTCAGAGAGTGAACTCTGTATCCTGGTTTTCTGTCTCACAGCAGGCTTAGCGTGCATCATCTTGTTCTCTGTGCTGTTTGCGTCTGCAGGTGCTTTCCTGGTGCATGGTGCTCCTGCACAAGCTGCACCAAAGCTTACGCTGGCAGGTTCTGGCCAGATGTCCCTTTAGGCCGCATATGAAGCATAAGAAGTCCGTTGTCGCCTTCTCTGCTCCTCGCTCAGGCCGGCATGTTGCCCTCTCTGGTGCATGCAAGCCTCACGGTGTCACCTGCTGCAGTCGCACGCCTCTTTTCAGTGTCCTCCTATCTCTAAAGCTTTGTTTTAAACTCAGCAAATGACAAGGTCTCACCTTGTTGTCTTACGTCGATTGCAAATGGTTGGAACGATTCAGGTAACCCCTTCAGTACAATGGCAACCAGCAGACCATCGCTCCGGGTTTCACCAGCGTTTCTCAAGGCTGTGATCACTGTCTTAGCATGAATTATATATTCTGTCACACTTTCTGTCACACTTTTTTTCAGTGATGTCAGTTCAGTATAAAGACTGATGAAAGGAGGCTTTCCTCATTTTAATAATAGTCTCTCAGGATCTGTAGCGCATTGTGCCCCTCATTTGCTGCATTGCGCATTACCAGCGACAGGCTCTTGTCATCTAGAAGCTGGATCAGTTCAGCATATGCGTCTGCATTTCTAGCTCATCGTCATCATCAGGGTCAGGCGCATTCAAAATGGTGTTTTTCAATCCTTGCAGTCTCAGGTGACCCAAGAATTTGGTCCCCCATGGTTCATAGTTTTTCTCATCTTTGTTAAACAGAAGCCGGGACCAGTGGCTTGTATCAGGTGTCAGTCTGCGCATGTTGTCATCTACCTCACAAAAAGTGGAAACCACTCTGATAGTATCAGGTATCTGGGCCCATAACCTGTTGTCAGGTTGGTAACTGCACTACAATGCTGCGTAGTACCTGGACCACTGTGTCAAACTTCACCGCAATAAAGTTCTCAAGAATCACATTAGTCACACTTGCAAACAATTCCTTTTTATCTGACTTCACTCTTAGCTACCACCAACTGGGAGTGATTGCCACATTTATTTAGAGACATTTGGACCAGAAACAAAACAGGAAAACACACAAACCTGTTTCAACATAAAATACACATTAGAAAATAAATGCAAAATAAAACAGAAATGGAAATCACATTTCAATAATATCAAACTCAGCTTACATGTTTTGATGATTTAAAATCATTTGACTTTGAACTCTGTCTTCTGGTTGGCCTGAAACAAATACTTGTCCATGTCCACATTGTGTTTTCTGATGTCTCTGTGGGCGTACTCCTACAATGGTCAAATCCATGTTTATGGGAAGCATTGTGGCAATTATCTATTTTCTTCTTTTGCAATTTATTCTGACTCCAGCTGGGTTTGAGAATAGCGTTTATGACGATGTCATCCATTCAGTCTGGGTTGATCATCAGCTTGGTTGTTCAGTTGCCACATTTCAGCTCTGATTTCAGTCAGAAGTTCCTCTTAAAGTAATGCTGATCCTCATTGGGGGTGGATTGCTCGCTGGTCCATTGCTATTGATTGCTTGGTCCATGTTCTATGGTTTGTCCGTGACAGAGTCTTAAAAAGGTCACGCAGGTATGAGGAGGACATGGGTGAGAGGAGGACATGGGTGAGAGGAGGACATGGGTGAGAGGAGGACAAGGGCATGAAGGGGACATGGGTGTAAGGAGGAAAAAGAGTGTGAAGGGAACAAAGGTGAGAGGAGCCTCCTTCACATCAGTAGCAGTCCACTTAAAATCTAGCCATCTGCTCCAGGCACTTTAAAGAAAGCTTGGACCCACTGGAGCTCACGTCCATGCCTTTGTTTCTTCTTGTGCTATGGACACAGTAGGCATGTGTTGCACATTCAGTAACATGCTATACGCAGTTTCGGCCTGTGGGGTTCATACCGGACAAACCAGAAGCAGCAGGGAGGTGCTTCTTCTTCTTTTACTATTGTTTAGTAGCGCTTGTTTTTCATTTATCCTTTATTCATTTAGGCAAAAAATCTTAATCTTTAAGATTTAAAATTTTAATTCTTATTTTCTTATCAAACAAATTCATAAAAATGCTGATAAAGGGCTTTTTCTGTCAATCTGCTCCCCTTTAGTAAAACTGTTCTTGTTTCTCAGCAGGTTTTAATTTGACTACAGCTTGTTCAGACTACAGGTGACTGACTGAAACTCAGCAAGAAAACAAAAAAACTCATTTGTGATTGAAAATAAAAAATTCAGTAAAAACAGCAAAAGCAGAGATTGAATAAAAATCTATACAGGAATTCCTTATAGAAAAAAAAAACAATTGTTTTTATCTGATGTTTATATTATGTTGTGACTTCCTCTCTGCTTGCATTTAACATATCATCATTTTTTTAAGTATTTTTATAGTCTTTTAAGCATAGTTTTTAACAAACACAAACATTGCTCAGCACAACATTGGTCCAGAATCATGTAAATTTTTGCAAAAGTGTATTCCAGATTAAAGTTCCTTTTCATACCGATGCAGATAAAAATAAATAAAACAAGTAACAATAACAAAAATAAAGTTAGTCCACATTCACGTTGTTTAGTATGGAAGCAGTAGTGAGAGTGGTAAAGCGGAGATAGGGGGTCCACGTTTTGAGTGGAGCAGACAGGTCAAGTACTCCAGAGGAAAGAGTTCAATGATGAGTCTATGCCAGTTTGCTTTGGATGGAGGTTTGTCACTGATCCATGACAGAAAAATATTTTTACGTGCGGCATATGTTAGGATGTCATACAATCTGCTAGAAGTAGAGATGACTTTATCGCCCCTATAACCCAGAAGCAACGAGACCGGATTCAGGGCCAGGGCTGTCCCAAATATTTTTTCCATGTCCTCCAAAGTGTCTCTCCAATATGATGCAGTTTTAGGGCAGAACCAGATACAATGAGAATAAGTTCCCTGTGCTGATTTACATTTTAAACACATTGGTGGTTCATCTGATGTCTTCTGTTTGGAGAAATTTGCAGTCTGTGAATAATTATATACTGTAAAAGCCTGGCATGATTACAAACAGATATTTGTTTTGTCTGGTTCCAAATAGCATTCCATGTATCCTTATCAATAATCACACTCAGGTCGGCCTGCCATTTCTCTGTTGCTTCTGGTACAGTCACTGAATTGGTCTGATTCAGAACAGTATAAAAGCATGTGATTATTTTTTTACCAGGATGTTTGAGCAATAGCTTCTCTAGTTGTGAGGGCGTAGCATCGGAGGTCAAGGTGAATTTCTTAAATATAAAATCTTTTAGGTATCTAAAGAAGTGACTGTTAGGGAGGTTATATTTGACACGGAGCTGTTCAAATGAAGACAAAGAATTTCCTGTAAACAGATGAGACATATTCTTGATCCCCTTTTGCATCCAGACAGGGCTCCAGACTAACTTTTTTCACTAGGAGCACAGTTGCCCCCAACTGAAAATTTTAGGGGCACAACCAGAAAATTTAGGGGCGCATACCGTAAATCAACATTCTAACCAGATCTACTAATTTCCACTGTATTACAAATAAACACTTTAATAATAGATGCAGAAATTACAATGTGCTGTTTCAAATTCAGTGTCAGATTTTATTCTTCACTTTTGAAGATGCAACAACGAGGTAAACTGAAAGCACCATCGCTGTCATGACAGTACAAATAGTAAACAAAATACCATACATTCAGAATAAAAAAAATGTTTTTAGTAACAAAGTGATTACCGTAGTAACCTTTCGGTCATTTCACAGTTTCAAACAATACTTAAATGTATTTAACATTAGGGGATGGAAATTCAAGTTGGCGACACCGACTTCACAGCTGGTGAAGAAAGCTCATCAGCGGCTGTACTTTCTGAGGAGGCTGAGGAGGTTCGGAATGTCCCCAAAGATCCTCAGCAACTTCTACAGCTGCATGATTGAGTCCATCCTGACCAGCTGCATCACAGTGTGGTACGGCAGCTCTACCGCCATGGACCGCAAACGCCTGCAGAGAGTGGTAAAGACCGCGTCCAAGATCACCAGGACTCCTCTTCCCTCGCTGCAGAGCATCTACAAACGCAGGGTCTGCAGGAGAGCTGCCTCCATCATCAAGGACCCCACCCACCCGCAACGAGGACTGTTCACTCTCCTCCCCTCAGGACGGAGGTACAGGAGTGTGAAGTGCAGGACCACCAGACTCAAGAACTCTTTCTTTCCCTCTGCCATCAGACTCCTTAACAGCTGACTGGAGTCTGGAAAAACAATCTGCACCTTTGCTTATTCTAATTGTTGCTACTGTCATTGTCACTTTTGCACATTTGCACTTTTACAACAGCCACTCGACATCTTGTGTTTTTGTGTGTATGATGTGAGTGAATTGTTTTGTTTCCTCTATACTTTTGGGCATTCGGAGCAGACAGCAAAGAAAGAATTTCATTGTGCAGGGAAACCTGTTTCTTTACTGTGCATATGATAATAAACCCTTTGAATCTTGAATCTCTTGAATCTTGAAATAGGTGCAGCCAAGATGCACAATAAGCGTGTTTGAGATCACCCAGGTGGAGGCAACGCTGCACAGATCACCTGGTGTGAGATGTATAATTTTGTTTTTGCTCTAACATCACCTGTCAATCAAAACAAAAATATCACAAGAAAGGGCCAGAAGCAAAACCCCAACCTGAGCGAACGCAGCTGGAAATTTAGTACTGAACTGACTGACAGCTGCCCTACAGACTACAAAACAATTCATTATGGGACATGTGTCCTGATGGGTTTTTTGTAGTTCAGTGTTCAATTAAGATAATTTAAAATACCAATTGATTAAAAAAAGGCTACATCCATTACAAAACATTAAAATAATTATAAAAGATGTAATATCACAGGTCATACTTAGGGTTAGAGGCATATTAAACTAAATTGAATGTTAATGACTACAACTTCCTGTTCTCTTTCAGTCTTGCTTTAGCTTCGCCTTCATGCCCCCCCCCCCCCCCCACCCCAACGATCCAGGCGCGGCGCTGGTTCATCTTAAACACGTCTATCGTTGCATTTTCCCCACGTGTTTTAAGTGTGTCCAACACTAAAGCGTGTTGTTGCTCGCTCGTGTTTAAAGTTCAAGCCCTCGAATGTAGGTGTGGGACATTTATTCTCCTCAGCTGACCATCTCCCGCGGGAGCGGTGTGCTGCCGTAACAGCCGTGCATGAGAACCGTGGTTTGCTTCGCGAGTTTGAGACCCCTGCTGCAGACTCTGGCACTGGTAGACTAGCTGCAGGTCGGAAGAACGAATCAATAGTTCGCTTGCTCATAGCTCAGACGCACGCACATATCAGGTTGTGATGATATTTGTCTCCGTTTCCTTCCCACAGATGTTTACGCGCGCTTGATTATCTCTAGGCCCCTCCACGCATTTTAGCCACTTGCATTGACTTTCCCTATTCTTCTCACACACATTGGCCGCCTCACAGACAGGCACCACTCAATGAAACGTGAGTGTGTGCTCACGTCTCATGAGTATGTGTGCGAGTGTTTGTCTGCATGCGTGTGGATATTGCGATAACGATAAATTGCTCATTTTATTGATCATTGACGTGCCCCTTCCACGTTTAATGTATAGAAAATACGGAGGGTGGGGGAGCCAAATTTACTGGTAGCACATGTGCGACTGGATGTAAAATTCAGTCGCACACTCTCAAATTTTGGTCGCAGTCTGGAGCCCTGCGTCCAGATGTTGTAACCTGCATCAATCATGCCCGGCTGAAACTCAGGGTTGCCTTGTATAGGAGAAAGCAAAGGAGTTAAAAGAGACCTCCCCTCCAACCACCTGGCCAAAAACCACGCTTTAACTGTGTTAGTGATTATAGTGTTGTTACAGCACAAATTTCTGACAGATTTAAGATTTTTACAGGACAAAAGGCCAGGAAGTGAGCAGTGAGTCTGTGATTTTTCGAGGCCTAGCCAGACAGATGTGGGGTCGCCCCCCACCCATTTTTCCACAAATCTTAAAATAGATGACAACTGATAAAGTTTGAAGTTGGGTACATCTAGGCCTCCTTTGGAAATGGGAAGCAGTAATTTTGAAAGTTTAAGCCTTGGTTTCCTTTTATGCCATATGAATTCACTCAGCCAACCATTGAGTAACTTCAAAGATTTGTTGGAGAACAATAATGGGATCATTTGTAAGGCATACAATAATCTTGGTAGCACATTCATCTTAATTATTGATAATCTACCAAGCAAGGAGAGGGGAAGCTGGTTCCATCTTTCAAGGTCCTTTCTATGTCACGGTTGAGACAGGACACAAATGCAGGACAGCGAAAGAGCTTCAAAAGCAAACAAGGTTTAATCACACTTGGTACTTGAAATGACTGAAGCAAACTTACAGAACGACCCAGTGACAAGAAACAAACAGACCAGGGTTTAAATACACAAATGGGAATGACAAACAGGTGAGCAGACAGGTGCCGGTGATGACTGGTGAAGTTACCTAGTGAAACAAAAGGGGCCCTGAAAGGAAGTAACAAAATAAAAGCCCAAAACCGGAAGTGAGAAAACACCCACCAAACCCGCCCTGGCTCCGGCTCCTGACATTCTAATAGTATTAAGGAGAGGTGTAAAGTTAGCCCTGAAAAACTGATGAAACATGGGAGTGATCTGAACACCGAGGTATACAAATCCTGATAATAACCAGCGGAAAGGGAATGGTACCAGTGTGTTAGTTCTACTTTTGAGTCTACCCATTGGCATGGCTAAAGATTTGGAAAAGTTAATTTTGTAACCCGAGAATGTCGAAAAATGCTGAATCATTTCAATGAGTCTAGGTATAGAACAGGGGTGGGCAATTCCAGGCCTCGAGGGCCGGTGTGTCTGCATGATTTCCAGATACTCTTGCCCTACTGATGGCTGATTACCTGGTTCAGGTGTGTCCAGCCAATCAGAACATGCCAGAGCAGGGTATGCTGGAAAACATGCAGGACTGCGGCCCTCAGTGCCCACCTCTGGTATAGAAGATGGGGGTTCCAATACATACAATAAGATATCATCAGCATACAATGATATTTTATGTTGAGTTCCACCAGCAGAGACTCCCCGTATAATCAGGTCCTGCCTGATGGACTCAGCTAAAGGCTCTATCGCCAAAGCAAATAGTGCAGGGCTGAGAGGACAACCCTGACGTGTCGAGCGATGCAATGAAAAACTTTCAGACCTACAGCCATTTGTGATAACTGAGGCCGAGGGGTTATGGTACAATAATTTAACCCAGTGTATAAATATTTCCCCTAAATTGAATAAATGTTGGATGCAGATAAGGCCACTCAACGTGGTCAAATGCCTTTTCCGCGTCTAGTGAGATGACTAGACTGTCCATATCTTGCACTTGACATATATTAATAATATTTAAAAGTCTCCCAATGTTATGACTGAAACTCCTACCTTTAATGAAGCCTTTCTGGTCCTCTTTTATTCAGCAAGGCAATAGGCCTATAACTAGAGCAATGTTCTGCCTGTGTCTTCATCTATAATTTGAATTTCTTATGGATCCTGTTGTCTTTTTATTGTTTCAGCACTTAATATTGTTTACCAAAGAAATGGTGATGGAGAAGCCAAGTCCCCTGAGTTTTTCCCTTTTTTTAAAATGAGTGTAATATCTAGCATGGCCAGAAAGGGTTCCAGCAGCACATGATGGAACTCTTTATAAAATTCACAAGTTAAACCATCTGGCCCAGGAGCTTTACCTGATTGAAGTGATTTAAGTGCTACAAGGGTCTCCTCCTTTGTGATAGGAGCATTCAGTTCAGCTTTCTGAGTTTCAGAGATATTAGGGAGGGTCAGCCCTGAAAGAAAGGACACCATCTCATCTGAAGCTCCTGGATGCAGATCTGACTCATATAGTTGTTTGTAAAACTCCTTGAATATGTTATTAATGTGTATTAGGCCTGCACAATATACCGCAAATTTATCGTTATCACAATATCCAGCTCTGCAACAGGCATATCGCAATAAATCGTAAACCCAACAAAAACAATCTTATGGCAGCTTGACGCTTTTAACGAATCAAATAAATCCCTTAATGCTTTGACCAATCAGATGGACGCCTTCCCATTGTTGACCAAACAGATGGAGGCCTATTATGTTAGATGTTTGTCACCTATGTCGATGAGGGTCATTTGGAGTGTAATTTTAAACTGTTTCTAATGAAATGGGAATGATGTTTTTGGCATTTTTCTATTTTTTTTATATACCGCAAATTATATCGTTATCGCAATATTAATCTCTAATATCGCATATCGCAAGTTTTCCTCATATCGTGCAGCCCTAATGTGTATATTATCAAAGTAGCGATTGCCGGTAGCATCAACAATTGAAGTAATTGTTTCAGAATCAGTCTGGGCCTTTATTAGATGTGACAAATATCTGCTAGGTTTGTTTCCAAACTCACATAGCCTCTGCTTGGAAAATAGAAGGGCGCTTTTAGCCTGCTGAGTTTCTGCTCGCAGAAATACAGGTAATGGTCAATTCTAGATACAGCACTGCATGATCACTAACCAAAATATTTCCAATTTCACCAGAAGAGACTTGTTGCACCTGAATTTTTGGAATTAAGAAAATGGCAATGCGAGTGTGGCATTTATGAGGAGGAAAGTAGAAAGGAAACTCTTTGTTAGTGGGATGAAGGGTTCGCCAAACATCAGCTAGACAGATTTCGTCACAAATGGCAGAAAGGGCTCTGGCTTGGTTGGTTGGGGGCGAGCTTCGAGAAGGATATCTATCTTAAGTAAGCAGTTAAAATCACTCCTACCAGGGAAATGGTGGAAGATAATTCAGAGAATTGAGAGAATGTTTTAGTCAAAAGGGGAATAATTTGGTGGGCAGTTTCATAATGGTCATTTCTTTACCTTGCAAGACACCTTTGATGATAACATACCTCCCATATTTATCTTTGATACAAGTCTCAATCTGGAAAGGAAAATTCCTATTCACAAGTATGCCCTACTGGTTGTGAAAGAGGAAAAATAGACCTGACTAACCCAGCCATGTTTCAGTTTCAGATGCTCATTATCATTGAGGTGTGACTCCTGTAGTAATGCCACACCCACTTTCTCCCTGTGTAGAAGAGAAATCACTTTCCTCTGTTTAATTTTCCTCCGCAGACCCCTTACATTCCATGAACAAAATTTGACTTTAGTTGGTGACATTATAAGTAATGAGATATATGAGAGACGGTAAGAAAACAAGTATAATTATCTGGGTTTGCACTAAATAACATAACAGACCTGTGCTGAGCAGTAACAATATCCAAGAACACCATACATAAAAACTAAAAACAACAGAGAACAATGAACTAAAACGAAATGGAAAAAAAAGGTGAGGGGTTTCTCCCCAGGTTGGTCGGGGATTGCTTTCCTGAAAGACACCTGGGAAAGGTGCACACACAACCAGCAGGAATGCCATACTGTGGCAGGCAGCTACTTAAGCGCCCTTAATGTTTAACTTTAGGAGCAGTTCTCCTTTGATCCAATAAAGATGCCAGTTATAAATGATGCAAGTTCGGTATGATCACATATTCAGAAGAAGATGAGAGAGAAAAAAATGATAAAGACAGAAATAATAAAAAATAAAAAAAACACAGGGCATGAACATGAGTCATAAGGTAAATATTAGGAACAACCAACGCCTTATTTAGAACCACCGGTGTCCTCATTCAGCCGTTATTTGTATGTATGTTTGTATGTTGGATACATACGACAGAGCCTCCGCCGGAGAGAGGAAAGTTTTTCTGGAGCCGTTGAATGAGACCTGCAGCCTCACCGGGAACAGTATGGAGTATTCCCTGCCGATTTCTCTCAGACGCTGTTTGGCCAGTGTAAACTCCTTTTGCTTTTGCAGCACCGCAGCCGACAGGTCGTTGTAGAAAGAGATCTTCTTTCCATCCACCATGATTTCGCCCTCTGCAGCCTTTTGCCGCACCGCTGCCATCATATTATCATTTTTTTTAAATAACACCTATAGTTTTTGTTTGTAAAATAATGGAAGAATTTGGTTGGTAGATTTTTTTTATGTACCAACAAACTTGGCTGGTGAGTCAGAAATGAGATTTTGGTCACTGGAGTTGTGACTTTAAACTTGGAGAGTCAAACCACACAGCAAAATCCATTTCACAGTGGTTGTTGTCAAAAATGTTGCCAAGTGCGTTCAAGTATTTCTCTTTATGAGATGCTCAAGCTAGCAGTAGCTCACAAAACATCTGCTGTATTGATCTGCAAACATTTCTACAGGTTTTACTTAGTTGAACTTTGTGTAAGAGCCAAAATCCAAAGGAGATGTTGAGATAAAATGGTTTTTGTTAAATATAATCTGTTATTGTTGCTAAAGAAAGTAAAAGCAGGGAGAAAAAAAATAATTAAAATTAAAATTGAAATGAAAAATGAAAAAATCTCAGATGGTATTTTTTGGCCATTAAGCCCAGATCTAATAAACATATATCCACTCTATAAAACAATAAGGTCAGCAAGACAGAAGGTCAGACTACAACCTCTTTTAAAAAATAAAGGCAACATTGATGCTGATGGTAAAATTTACTGGCATGTCCATCATGGGGCCATTTGAAGGATAGTAACAAGGCAGTAAATAACAAAGTGTTATTTACTGCCAAAGTGTTATTTACTGCAGCCTTATTTGACACTGGTGGATGTTTTCAGACAGAGGAAATGCTGTTCTTGAAAATAATATATATATTTTTTTTATGTGTCCTTGCAGACCCTGCCCAACATTTTCTGGATAACCATGAGATAACAATACACAATTCCCACTCTTGTGTGAAGCAGGAGGAACCAGAACAGCAACAGGACAAGCAAGAGCAACAGAACTCTCCTCAAATTGAAGAGGAGCAAGAAGAACTCTGCATCAGTCAGGATGAAGAGCAACTTGATCTACAACAGGACAAGCCAAAGCAACAGAACTCTCCTCAAATTGAAGAGGAGCAAGTAGAACTCTGCATCAGTCAGGATGAAGAGCAACTTGATATGATACAGGAGGAACCAGAACAGCAACAGGACAAGCCAAAGCAACAGAACTCTCCTCAAATTGAAGAGGAGCAAGAACAACTCTGCATCAGTCAGGATGAAGAGCAACTTAATCTGATACAGGAGGAACCAGAACAGCAACAGGACAAGCCAAAGCAACAGAACTCTCCTCAAATTGAAGAGGAGCAAGTAGAACTCTCCATTAGTCAGGATGAAGAGCAACTTGATCTGATACAGGAGGCTGGTACCTTGATGGAGAGTCCTACTAATGAGGAAGATGAGAGCAGTGAAGCAGATCTAAACAATCAGCAGAAACTTAATGAAACTGATAGTCAGGATGAAGCAGGGAGCCAACATGAGTCTGATGAAGAACCATATGTCTGTAAAGAATGTGGTACAAGCTTTAAACGGAAGTGTAATCTCAAAAGGCACATGAGAATTCATACAGGAGAGAAGCCTTTTTCCTGTAAAGATTGTGGTAGAAGCTTTAATCGGGCGTCTATTCTCAAAAGTCACCTGAGAATTCATGCAGGAGAGAGGCCCTTTTCCTGTAAAGAATGTGAAACAAGCTTTACACAGAAGGGTGCTCTCAAAAGGCACATGAGAATTCATACAGGAGAGAAGCCTTTTTCCTGTAAAGATTGTGGTAGAAGCTTTAATCATGAGACTATTCTCAAAAGACACTTGAGGATTCATACAGGAGAAAAGCCTTTTTTCTGTAAAGAATGTGGTAGAAACTTTCTTCAGAAGGGTGCTCTCAAACAGCACTTGAGAATTCATACAGGAGAGAAGCCTTTTCCCTGTAAAGAATGTGGTAAAAGCTTTTCTCAGGTGTCTACTCTCAAAACACACCTGAGAATTCACAGGAGAAAAGCAAAAGAAAATAACACAACCTAAAAAACCACATGATCTCTAGCAAAGGGACATTTTCTAGTTTCTAGTTCTAGTTAGGGTTAGGGCAACCATACTAATATTTACAGTTTAAAGACTGCAAGGATCATATGTTGTTGTTGTTAACTACTTACTGTATGTGTTACCATGTGAATTTAAAAAAGTTCTATACAAAATTTTCATAACTAGATTGAACTCTTGTTCAATCAAGTTGTTCTTAGCAAACAGATCTTTGATTTTCCATCTTTTGGTGTAGGATTTCCACCTCTTTCTGAGTAGCTATAATCTGGGCATCAAAAGTAGAGGTGAGGTCTTTGTGAGCTGCCTTCAAAGGTTCAACCTCTTCCTTCAGGATAGTCTTTGTTTTGGATTCTGGAGCTTTGGAGTCCATCTGCCATCTGAGACATTTTATTTCTCTCTGAATGTTGTTTAGATGATGTTATCTGATGTTGTTGTTTCTCCCTACAGCCTTAAGTTATTTTGAAAACTTTTCTACATTTTCTACGAAGGTCACCCTTAATTCCTCATAATATCTATGGAGGTCCTTCTTGTGTCTGTGTTTGATGTCTTTTGTCACCTGGTTTGCAATTTCGGCCGCCCCTCAAAACTTCTGGATCGACATTTTTTTTGAAACCTCTCCAGTTCCAGTTTGATTTCTTTTCCATCATTAATCTATTTCTCCGTCAATTGTTTCTGTTTGGCCAGTTGTTGTTTGGCCTCTTCCAATTCTCGATTTTATTGGGCAATGAAATACTCATCATGGAACCGAGATTCCGCATGTCTTTTAGATCTATGATGTCATGACATGTAACCACAACAAAACTCTTTGTGACATTATAAAAATACCCCCCCCCCCCCCCCCCCAGTGATGTCAATGTGAAATTCAAAAAAGAGGGACAACAAAATGATGACATCACAGCAACATGTCATGTCTTATCTTCAGCCACAACTCAATTGACTGCATGTTTTTTTTTGGTCTAGCACTTAAGGAATTATTTTATGTTTTACCATGAAATGTAAAGTAGATACTCTAAAATACTGTACTTTAAATTTTTAATACTGAAATCAAATTTAAATTTTGCATCAATATAAATCCCACCATTATGAGAGCTGTGCTGGTATATCAGCTCCAATTATTGGCGACAGTCCATGAGGTCTTTATGTATGGCATGTCAATGGTCACAGCAACAGAAATCAATGCAATCGCCATTTTTAACAAAATAGATGTCATGTTGGAGGAGTTTTTTGTCCTGCTTTTCATTGTTTGCTCTGTCTTGTTGTTGTGTGGCTCTAAGTGTGGATTACTGGAGGTTGTCACTGTGTTGGATTGCTGTAAGTTTTTTGTCTTCCTTTTTAGTTTTTCTTTGTGATATGGCCCACCGGATTTTGTTTTTTTTCTTGTCGTAATTTTGTTTGAGGAGTCTTGGATTTTTGAATTTACTGGACCACTCACATCAAGAGGACGAACTTTAAAGCCTACGATTATCTCATGCTTTAGCATTGACCCTGATATTTTCTCCGGCCATGTCTGTTTCTCCTCATTATCTCTTTTTTTGTGTTTTAGACTTCATTACAGTTGTTCTTTAATGGACAGCAGACATCCTCGATTCATGTTTTCTTAATGTTTCTATAACGCTTTCGGCTGTTTTACGGTAGACTGTTTTCGGTTGTCCTCAATAAATCCTTACATTTATATTACTAATGATATTAATACTTTTGTTTTATTAAATTCTGATTGAAATAGAATTTGCCATAATCTTCTATTTTTATAAGAAGAGAGATGAAAAATTAAAACTATTAAAAGTATATTACAAATGAAAGAATTTATAAAAGAAAAAAAGAAAACTGCTAAACTTCCTAATTAGAAAACATGTCAGCTCCAATAAGTGTCAACAGTCCATGATGTCTCTAAGTATGTCATGTCTATGGCAGCAGCGACAAAAGTCAATTCAGTCGCCTTTTTTTCACAAAATACATGCTGCCATGTTGGAGCCAGACATTGCCCATAAACTTCGATTGGTCAAAATCTGTATGAGTCAATCAACATTTCTATGGCAACCGTTCTTGTCTTTTGAGAGGGAGCTTGTTTCAAATCCCCACCCCTACCACTTGAAAACAAGCTCGGGAGAATGTGTCAATCACTTCTTTCCAACTTGTGTTTAGGGGCTAGTGGACACCAAATGCTTTTATTGAGGCAGCTGATTGGTCAAGTTATAATCTGAATAACCTTAATTGCGGAAAAAATATATTTAAAAAAATTCAGATTAGCAAGAAAATGTTAACAGACAGTTAATGATGCAGACAGATACTCCACTAGGGACAAGAATCAGACATACAGCCAATAGCTGAGCAAGGGCTCCACCCCGCTGTCCTATCAGCACCTTTCACCACAAAGGAGCCCGCAGCATCCCTACCCACTCTATCTAGGCAAGGCCCCACAGTACCCAACCAAGTTATTTCTAAAACACCCCCACTTCCAGTACTCCAACCCAAGAAGACAGTCGGAGCTATACTTTAAAATGATGTTAACTGTTTGGGACCAGAGAAAAAACTGTTTCTTAATTGTTATTATTTGAGTTTCAATTAATCACAGCCTTCCAGTCTCAGGGCGGACACTCTACCGCAAGGCCACTGTGACAGATTAGGTCAATTGGTTAAATTGTCCCTGAGTTTGAGTTTCTTTGAGTGATTGCAGCCCTGTGACAGACCAGCAACCTGCCCAGGGTGTACCCGACCTTCACCCAACAGCAGCCATGACAGAAAATGGATGGAGGAATATCTCCACCACTTTCTACCCAATTGCAGGAATTACGGCAAGACACAAGTCAACAAAACTAAAAAACGAACCTTTTTTGTTGCCTACAAAAATGATCATGATTACTGTGGCCCATATCACGCGTGAGGCCTTCACTTCCTTAACCCCATTTCTCTCTCTTTCTGTCTGCCACACCATCCCATTCAGCTCCACACACAGGAATCTGCTCACACCCCCACCAGCTACAATTAACACTGCAGTTCCTATGGTGTGAATTATTTAGCAATGAATTATTGATAAATAATAACAAAGGGGCTTGGGAGAGAAGCGGCTTGGTCAATTAGTAGAGAAAGGAAGAAATGAGGCAAGAAGTGGGGGGTTGGAAGAAGGAGATGTGCAGCTGATCTGATCCCGGTCTCATCATTATTGCTGCCCGTCAGACGCTATTACTTCACTTCCATGCATGCTGGCACTTCAAACAACAGGCAATGTGTCGACTCTGACTGCCTGACTCTGACTGACACACATCCAGACGATCTAATAAGGCACTACAGACACAGATTTTCATCATATGTTACAACATGACCAGAAAAGAATGTTACCATACACCAAATGAGTTGCTAAACAAAATCTAGTTCTGTGAACGAGGAGGATACACATGAAAGCGTTTAGCTTTGCTTTGAAGCTTCTTTGTCTTGTTACAAGCTGAAACTCAAAAACACAAAATTAAACATGGAACAAAATGGTCTGAACTAGAGAATGTGTTGATGACTTGAATTCAACGGCAGCAATAGTTCAATAGCAATATTCAACTGCAAAAAAAGGTGGAATTTTTAACAACCAATGTATCTGATTACATGTCAGATTTGCAGGAAACTGCAAAATATACACCAAAAATGCAAAACACCAAATTTAAAAACATTATTGATTTAATAGGTAAACTTTTTACATCCCGCCTAATGTGTTTTTATATTGAAATAATTAGTGAATCAGGGCAAAACTGCATTGAAACCATCTTGTTGCAAAGCTGGTATATGGGCAAATTGGCAAACCTTTTACACAAGGTAAACCTTTTATCGTGAAGAAAAATTTAATATGTTTTTATTTTAGACCTAAGAAAAAGTGAAAGGCTGATTTAAAGCATGCATACATCTCAGAACGTTTCATTTAACTAATAATGACGATTTGAAATGTTCATGATCTTATAACCTGAGGGTGGGACCAAAGAAAAGAACTCTGACACTCGTCATTGGAATTGTGTTTTATTAAGAAAATCTTTTCCTATCTGACAAACAGGTTCTTTTGATAAAAAAAAAAAAGGCATGAAAAAAGGTGTGATGGTAATGTTTCGGTCAGTTTCTGCCGGCCTACATAAGCTTAAAGTTTAAATGATGGAGCCATTATATAAGTGTAAGAGTTCCACAGTTTTACTCCTTTATTTTAGGTGTGATTGGTTCCCCTTTGCTCAAAATATCAGTTTAATTGTAAAACATAACTAATGCAACCAAAAGGGGGCACAATCCTGTGATTTTCTGGATCCTGTGTCTTTAGCCAATAAGGAAATTCAATGGCAGGTTGGTTGAAAAACAAGTTGGACACCGGCCCCGAGGCCTTCTGACACCCCTGATATAGAGCGTTGTGTCAGGAAAAGCATCAGACGTAGAACCAAAACCAAATCGGTCATGTGAATCGTGAACAGAGGCCTGTTGCACAAAAGTAGGATAAGGGATTAAGCCAGGATATCTTGGTGATCCTGGCTCAATTGATCCCCAATCCCATTGCACTAAAGCTGGATAGGGGGCAGGAGGATATTTTATGATATAAATTACCATGGAGATTTATTCTTTGGAGCTAGCCTGCTCCAGACCAGGCTAAATTCCAGGATCTATTTAATTTCATCCCTAATGTCAGTCAGCAGTCGCCACAAATGGAAACCAATAGTTATTTCATTGCTCACTATACATTGTTATCACACATAACTAGACCCACTGTCATTATTTAAACGTTTGTGATCATTAATTTCAATCATTTTTGATAAATAATGAGTTTTAGATGATGTTGCTATCATTAGATAATTAACAGTTTCCCATAGACAATAAGGCTATATGTAAAATGATAGAATATTAGGGCCACAGAGGGGAAAAAAAGATGTCATAACATTATAACCAGTTGTTTTAAAGGAGGACAGTTGTTAAAAAGGCAGATGTGGGGCATTTCCTGAAATTGTACTTCAGTATGGTTTCATTAACGAAGACATGCTGATGTGCCAGAATATGAAGTATCACATTGTCATAACTATTAAAACTGTAAAAAGAATATGTTGCCTTTTTACAGAAAGAACCAGTCTCATAAATTTATGACTTTATCCTTTTTCCTCAGTTGGGGCCCTAGTACTCTGTCATATAAACAAATACACATTTAATATGAATATAAATACACAATGTGTAACATTATGGTCCTTTATTGAATAAGGACAAAACAAAGAAGGTCAACTACACTCATAAAACGTTTACTTTGAATGAACATAAAAAAATTATGGAAATGATTTCCACATGATTAGACAGCGTTACTTGAAGAAAAATGAATCATATTGGTCCTACTTAATGTACTTAGGTTCAAACTAATAAATTTATACTGCAGTTGGACCCAACTTTTAATTAATATTGTTGATCACTCTCAAAAGATAAAAGTTGATCCAACTTAATTGAATCACTCCAATTGGTCACACCTCATTAAATTAAGTTTATTCAACTTAAATTTGTATGACTACCTAACACAATTTATATTGATATAACTTAATTTTTTGCTTTAATTTTATTTATACATCTGACATTGATAATGTTTTCCAAAGTTTCAACCAATAGGTCTTTTAATTTTCACATCTAAGACATGAATTACGCAGCAAAGTCCCACATCAATAGACAGAGGCTCGGATAACGCAAATTCTGTCTTATTGTAACATTAACATTATACCGCACAAGGGGGTTGGTCATCATTCTCTCCCACACTCTAACTCATGGTGCAGAAAAAAAATAAACATATCAGTTTAAATCACTAGTTAAAACAGAGTCAAACAGCTAGACAATAAAACTCATGGACAAAAACTCACACTTAGACCCCAATCTGCCCAGATAGACAAAGAAAATGGAATCCCACAATTCGTTGCGATTACTAAGGTATCCAATTTAATGGTATCATGTTGGAGCAACATGATTGAAATTAGTAACTTTTAAATGGATTATTTTTATGTACGATCGACATGATTCATTCACGTAAGATTTACAAACATAACATTTTCTGGTTGAAATGACAAGTTACATTTTGATAAAATTAATTGGCTGGTAATTTAATTTAAATTCTTTTTGAGTGTGCTTTATCACTGTGGTGGTGTTGCCTTTCTTCTTAATTATATTGTAGCGACCTGGGGGTTAGCCCCGCCTTCAGCCCCTGAGGCTCATGGGAAGTGGGGAGCTTAGGGTGAAACCTTGAGTCAGAGGGCTGGAAGCTGAATTGACAGTCCATGCTGTTTGGGCTGTATGTGTGCTTGAATAAACGGCTTGATGCATAAAAGGAGACTTTGCCTTTCTCCCTGCTTATTTCTGTCCGAGACTGTCCGGGGTCATGCGGTGTATGGGGTACGGACAGTTGTCCAATGAAGCCATCTACATAGCAGTCTGGCTATTGCTTCCCCACTAAACTGACGGTCCGGCCGGATCGTTACAATATCCTGTACCTTCTTGTATGCCTCCATCAGGATTTGAGCTTCCGACGGGGAATGGTACGCGGCTCCAGTTGCCATGGTAAATCAGTTAATCTGTGATCTGTGGCGAGGTCTGTTTGAGTGAGCCGTGAGCGCTCACCTATCCAGGATTGGTTTCACCTGGCTTGATGAATCCGTGTCTGCTCATCCTGGCTTGGTCTTTGTGCAACCAATTAAGCCTGGACACACATGTTTTGGCTTCATTGAGCTCAGCTCAGTCATTTATCCCGGATGTCTTAATTCTACTTTTGTGCAACAGGCCTCAGAACTTCCATATTGGATTGAACATGGCCCAAAACAATAACAACCACCACCAGTGCTCTTAGTTTGACACCTGTGGTCTACCTGGTACCCACAGGATGACTCTGGTGGGGAGGAAGATGAAGAGGACACGAGGAGAGCAGTGGACAAAGAGGTGGAGTGCTGTATGACTTTTATAGCAGAGTTGAAACCGGCTTTGGGAGATCAGGTTATCCCAAACGAATGAACGGCTGCAAGATTAGAATTTGATGGAGGTGGAGTAACCAAAAGACCCATAAAAATGAGAACGTAAAAATATTATCGTGCACTATTACAGCTTTTTTCCTATTGTTTCACCCTGAGGCAATGCTCAACACATTTATAACACTTGTGATTGCCAACTTTTGCAGACATGAAGCAGAGAAATGAACAGGGCTGCAGTGACTCCTCCTGGCAGAAGCTTGTAACTGCAATGCTGAAAGTTACTCAAGCTTTCCAAAGAAAATATTTTTAAAAACACAAATAGTCTCCTGACACGACTAAATCCCAAAATTGTAAACATATGAAACAATGTGTTGTGTGGTAAATACTTTTTTTACTTCATGTATAAAATAAATTAAGTAAATTAATATCAAAATATCTTATCTTACTATTTTTTACATATTTAGTGATTAAGTTCCTCTTGTTCCTTTCATTTTTTTTCTAAACAATAAACAGAGTTAATTTATAATTGCCTTGGAAGAATGTTACTCATTAAAACCAAAAAAAATCTCCCACGACTACCAGCAGGTTTTGTTTTATTTGTATTAGTGTAACTTGTAAATTCTATATATATATAATTTCAGATTTTTGTCCCAATGCTTTGAATCTTGATTACAACCACAGGAAACAACAGTTTAACTGGAATCTTCACCATTATCTATTTGTGATTCAGCATTTGTTCAAATCTTTTTTGCTAAAATGTCCTAACCCCTGTGCTATCCTATGGGGTCCAGATGACCCAATCCTTACATTGTGTTATTCCAACCATGACAAAGGTGGATAAAGGTGAGGAGGATTTCATGTAATCCATGGACACCAGTGAAGATCACAAATCATTGAAGAAAAAAGATTTAGCGCACTGTCTAGTGGGTCTAGATGACCCCACTCCCGAGCTTTTATTTTCTACTAACAAAACTGCAGGAAAAAAACAAAGATATAACTGAAAACTGTTTTCAAGTAATCCTTGATAAAACAAATATTGTACTCTGTGGAAGGTTTGATTGTAATTCTGCTTTAAACAGACAGAGGGCAAGCTAGTTCAAGGTTTACAAAACCGAGAAATAAACAGAAATGGATTTTTTTTAACTTCACATTTAAAGAAAAAGTATGAAATGAGAAGGTCCAATGAAAAATCTGGTTAAAGAGTCTACATATTAATTTTGATCATTTTTAGAAAATTTGAAATTCAACTACCAATATGTGAAATATGTCATGTTTTTTTTCTCAGATAAACAACAAAAACACTTCTATCTATCTTTAACTAAACAGCTATAGTGTAAAGAACCAAAAATTGTGTGTCTTTAAAGGGGTCCACTTCTTTATGTGCTGAAGAATTTTTTGGATGGATTTTGTCTGCACTGCTCTGATCCCAAACCACTCACCTTGTTTATGAACACACCAGGATCAATTGCTCTTTCAAATTGCCATTTTGTCTACTGCATGGCCCTATTGACTGAAAGTCATCAACAACCCTCTTTATTTATTACTCAGCTAAGTCACACACTACTCAATTCATCAATCAAAGTGATTTCAGTCAACAAGCTTCCTTCGCTGCAAGGTGAGGTAGTGGTTGGCTCTGTCCCCTTACAGCAAGAAGGCCCTGGTTCAATTCCCCAGCTGGATCCTCTCTGTGTGGAGTGTGCACTCCAGCTTCATCCCACCATCCCAAAAATCTGCCTTATTGGTTAATATGTAACTAAAATGTTTCTAGGTGTGAGTGTGCATGCATGGTTGTATGTCTCTTCGACGATTTATCCAGGAAATACCCCACCTTGGCCCAACATAGCCTCCAGCAACCTTGTGAGGATTAAGGGACTATAAAAGTGCAGAAAATAGAAATAGCAGCTATTGAGCCCAAATCTAATACTAAACTACTAAAAAAGAGGGGGTGGTCCAAAACATTGTGTTTATAGTGACTTTTTGTTTAAAGCTGCAAAAGACAGCAATGACATGCAAATCTATGTATTACTCAACAGAAAAATGAAATGAAAAAAAAAGGTACACTTGCTTAGCTGTAGCCATGTATAAACATAACTGTGAATAAGACAGTGTGAACTGTGATATTTTTGTTGAGTGAGTAATGAAAGTTCATTTGTGAAAGGATGGATGCTAAAACAGACAACATGAATTTAGATGTTTTAATGAGTGACTGACGCAATTAACATAAAAGTTGTTAGGACTAAATAAACATTTGAAGAAGGTTGTAATTTAGTAACATTTTAGATTATTTGCTGCACATAAACTGACTATTTTAAACATATATTGGCAAAACATCTAAGCATAAATTTAGTAAAAGATCACCAACAAAAGATAAAGTTATGCTGTGTTTCACAATATGGAAAAAAAATAATTCCTTTACTTTATAAAGATGTCCAGCACTGTTGTGTGTATTGGTTACAGTTGTGGTTTTGCTTTCTTAGGATGTGTCTATAGCAGAGCTAAAGGGCTTGTCTGTGTAGAGTGGATGCTTGATTTGTAATTTCCTAACAGTATGCTGGAAACTCACCAAAAAGAGAAAGTCTGGATTTAGAATTGCATACCACACATTCCAACCAAACTTTTAAACCTCAAGTGACGTATTAGGTGATGCAGAATTTATTAGAAAAAACACAACCATCTGCAGTTCTTTCACATGAGCTCTTTGTCATTTCAAGTGTGTTCAAAGGTGTTTAACACACAGGTTGCAAACTTCCAAAATACTGGTATGAGTTGGGCTGCATTCAGAGAAAGTTCTTATAAGTGATTTGAAGGTTGAGTTCAAAGTGTCTTGCTGCCTTTAAATAGGACAAAAAAACGATTGCATTCCCTGTTGAGTTAGACTTGTTAAACTACAATGCCCAAAGACATGTGACCTCCATTGCCTCCCGAAACCACATGGTTTATGTGTCTATTTTCTTTTTTGTTTTGGATTTGCTTTAAAACTCAGGGCTATAAAAGCCTCAAAGCTCAAATGAAATTATATTAGGTCTGGCCGGTTGATCTCAATCAGGCATGAGTCATTTTTTAAAATTATAGACGATTTTTACTGATTTACCCACATATTTAATTTCTTATATGAAATTGAATGATTGTGAGGATTTTACCCTTTTACAGTTTTATTTCCTTGGTTTTTATTCAGTTTTGTTTTCGAGTTTTCAGGTTTTCGCTGTCAGTCACTAAAAGTTTGGGCTGTCCTTCATCCACAGCTGTCTTAATTTGTGTTATTGGTCTTCTCTGTACTCAAGTGTCTAAATTTCAGCTTTTCAGGGTCAGGTAGGTCATCTGTTTCATTGCCCTGTTATTGCTCCCTCAGTTCATGGTTTTTATTTGTGTCAAGTTTATTTTTTAAATGTTTGAGTTTCAGCCACCAAGCCTGGTCTCCTGCATTTTGGGTCCAACACCACTGGCTTCTGACAACAATACTTTCAGCAAATGTTTATAATGAAATCCTTGTGCTAATAAACTTTTCCAGCCTGCCAAATGGATAATGTGTTACCAACTCCACACTAATAAAAGCTTAGCTGAAAAGGGACTTTAACCCCATCAAGAGAAAGGTGCATCACACAGAAACAGCCAGCTTTGAAACCTTTTTCTAAATTACTTTGATCACATTTTCCTTATGCTGACCAAAAACAAAACAAAAACCAGCTCAAACTATCTAAACAAAGGCACGTTTATTCCACTTCCGGGTTTGGAAGTGGAAGATATGAAAATAAAATATAAAATCACTCATGAAGTCATGCTTTTATGCCA
Organism: Oryzias latipes; assembly: GCF_053564925.1. NCBI lineage: Eukaryota > Metazoa > Chordata > Actinopteri > Beloniformes > Adrianichthyidae > Oryzias > Oryzias latipes. The sequence continues at coordinate 27,002,213 of NC_136237.1, read as the reverse complement.
ACACTACAATTAGGGTGTGCAGGTTGGTCATCAGAGCATAGTTTGTGTGGCCACTTAGGTTTCACATGAACACCCTTTGCGTGCAGCATTGCCATGCGATCAGTAAGGAGCCAGTATGTTCACCATACAAACTACCATAATATGGTGTAAGGGCACTGTACGACAGCATCACACGTACATTGCAAGTGAATGTAACTTCCTGTGCATTATGCATACTTACAGACACTTCACAAAACACCTACCACATGCACACAACAATGGCACCTTCCATTTTCATGACGTCCCTTGAGATGGCTGTGTGAGCCACAAGGGAACAGCAAGACACACCTCTGCTCCCCTCAAAGGGCCTTTATAATGCAAAATCAACTTTTTGGAGCTTTTAAGTGTATTGTAATGTTAATTCCTCAGAAAAAAAAAAACCATAGAGCGGTATTTGGATCCATTCACGCATTTCTGAGCATCCCTCTAAAAACCTGCGCTTTGAGCACCTGACCCAACCAGTACAAAAAACAAGTGGGTTCTCACACCGTGACATAGTAGATAAGTGAGGAACAGCCCCTTCCAGGAAGAGTCTGCGCTGCCCCCAGGGAAATACACACATACACACACACTTTCTTCGCGGAGCCAGCTGTGTTCAGCGAAATGCTTTTAATTTATATGCACAAAATGCACTTCATCATGTTGTCATGAAATGGGCGACACCCAAAGGAGCGAAAGCCGCTGTCTCAGAGAACTAGTCGTTTTACTTCCTGGTAGGAAAATGAACCTTCAAAATAAGTCATAATTTATTCATAAAATTTGTTCTTTAGTGTGTCAAAGGTAATATATTATCTTATATATGGATATAGTTTCTTTTGAAATCCTTAAGAAAATCACCATAAAGGCCCTTTAATGTGGTGAATTGTAACTTTTTTAAAGAAAATAAAGTGAGAAAAAAGTGATATAATAGTCTGAAATATGATCATTTTAAGACTTATTATTTCAGACTTCATTTTCAGCATTTTTAGTGTATTTTGTTTCTTTTGTCTTTTTCTGGGTTTGTTGTGAGTTCAGTGGATTTCTGAATCGTGATGACTGTTTGCTAAGTGCCCACTGGTAATTAAGCAACTATCTTGGTGGTATTAATTTAATACTAATATTCATACAGCATCCAAAACAATATATCCAACCAGAAGGTGGAGTTTGACATGAATTATTGTGGCAACAGAATATGCTCAGCGTTTAAACGCCTTCCAACACAGCGCTTTTTGACCCAGCTTGGCTTGCCATACCCGGGGCAGCATTCCGGCGCGGATGTTTTAGCAGCTCGGTCGGGCTGTGTTGTTCCTCCGTGATCCGCGCTGTTATCGCATTCGTGGCTTCTTACATACACAATAGCCGGGCTCAGCAAGAAACTTTGAGCCCTTAAGGACATCGAGTGACGTAACCTTGTAGCGTTATGCCTCAAAGAGGCAGCTAAAACCCTTCAGGATGTCTTTCTCTGTGCGGATGATCGGCAAAGTTGGGACGAGACTTCGGGGAAGTCTTCAGACTCTTCACTGCGGCTTCACCCGTCCTCATCTGGCGACATTTCTAGAACAAGTAAGCGGGTGTGGGGGATCTGTGTGACCTGCTGCCATTAAGGGGTTTTACAACCATGCAGAGCTATTAGTAAACAATGTAACTTCTCAAAAAAAGATGGAGGTTCCTTCTTTCTGTTGTCTTTTCTTCCTCGGTTTCCTGTTATGCTATGTCCAGTGTTCTAAAACATGAGGTAGCCCGTCTTTTCTGGTTGTTCTTTCTCGTTGACAGAAGCTGGTTTATGAATATCTTAAGGAGAATGTTGACTACTTTTACTGGATCCCTCACATCTTTTCATTTCCGGTTCCAAGCTAACTTTTTTGATGTTTACATCAGTAGCATCCTTAAAGCATGACCCTAACATTGCATTATCTTCACCAACTCCATTGAAAATAATGTCTTTAGTGTTCTTGTAGCATTTTTTTAGGTTAGAGGGCAAATTAAGCTTAGAATTTTAATATCTAAGTATTTATTTGATCAATTCGTTGTGAATCAGGAGTTGAGGCTAAAATGCCTTTGGAAAAAGCTTCTACGGCAAGCCATAAGCTCCCTGCTCCGCTCCATTCCGATGCATCCACTGTCAGACAAATACATGTGTGTCCTTGTTTTCCTTGGCATCTGAAAATGCTAGGTTTGGTTTGTGAGGGGCTGTAAGCTAGTGGGAGAGTGTAAACAGATGGATGATGGGAAAAGGGGTGGGCTTACTTCTCGCCAATGGTCCCGCCCACAACTCAGAGGTGAATTTCTGATGAGCTACTGCTGCTTTGCAGTAACTATGTTCTAACAAATTATACAGGTTTTTTAAAAATTTGGGTAAAAACAGAAAATTCATAATTAACAACACTTTAAATAGATCAAAAGATGATTGGAGTGGGACTTTATGTCACACACACACAAAAAAAAAACTGTTCAGGCCTTTATCTAATATTTTTCTTTACTTTCTTTAAGTTTCCCAATAATAAGTGATGGAAAATTCATCATCTGTTACCTGCTGCCCTTCATCCACCAACATCACTCCCTTGTCCAAGAAGAATTAGTGCACAAATAAAGCATCCAGGATTTTAGTGCAGCAGGAAAACGCTGCAGGATGGGAAACCATCAGAGCTTCACCAAACGGTTGATAAAGTGGGAATCTGCACACGCCGTTAAACTCATGGGTTGTTCAATTTGAACGTCCATCCTGCAAACCTGCAGTAGTGAAAGGTGCATTAATGCAGATAGAACGGCAGGGCCTCTCTGCCAAATGTGCTCTTATATTCTGCTTACCGAGTGAATATACTGACATGCAGTGTGTGGGATTGAAGGTCATGACTCACTCCACATCCCAGGATGACTAAAAAGGGGGGATTCTATTTTTAGTTTGAATCCTATGGAAATCAAACTTTTTTATTTTATTTCTGATTTGATGTGGCATTCATGCTAACAGCCTGCATGCCAGATGGAGGTGATCAGACTCAGTGCTGTGTATGCAAGCTTGAAAATTCCATACAGCGGTAATCCTTTAACATCAGGAACCAGGAAAACATATTTGCAAAGTAGCATCTGCAGCGCAACCTGTATTTACATGACTGCTGCATTTTGCACAAAGGTTAGCAAGATGGACAGAAAATTCTGGGCGTTTCTAGAACCCTTTTTTAGATGTTTTTTTTGGAGTAAATTATATAATGATATATTGCATTGCAAAGATAATTTACTTTATGAATAAAAACAAGTAAAAAATTAGTATTCCACATCTTCAGCACAAATTTTGCCCAGCAGAAATGAATCAAAATGTTTGGTTGTTTTGCTGAACATTTTGATTAAGATACATGTTATAGACATAGATATAGAATATTTTACATCTTAAATCCATATTGGAGCCACACTGCATGTGAACTGCATTATTTCTGTATTTGACTCTGCACAAATTGGCAGAATCCTGCCACTGAATCAGCTCAGGACGTAACAAGGAAAAGAGCAGGAAGCAGCTTTTCAGATAAAATTGCATCACATTTTGCACACTAGTGGTAAAAATAAATGCCAAAGCACTCTTTCTAAGCTGTAGATGTGCCCCACCTACAGTTGGCATGTTACCAGCTTCCTCTTAGCCACAACTTTTGTTTGTCTTTTTGGTTTGCGACCAAAGAAGTGGCTAAAAAATGTTGGCAGTACGAAGATAAAACGATCTTCACTAGCAATCAGAGGAAAACTGTATTCATCTATCACAGTGAAGTTGGACACACTTCAGTCAATTCATTGATTTTTATCTCCTGGCTGTTTTTTTAAAATGGCGCCGGTTCAGCTTCTGTTGTAGATCAGCAGCTTGTTGGTGTGTGTGTAAACACATCTATGAAGGGAAAAAAAACAATGAATAACAATAAATAAAATGTTTAAGATATAGAAAAGTATATTTGCATAATAGTTCAATAAAAAGTAAACCTTATAGAAGAGTTTATGTGATAGTAATGACTTCACTAAGAGGACATTAGGTTCTAACAGCAAACTGTGGGGTGACAGTGGTGTGAATGCTTTTTTTTGTTCCTCTTTTTCTTTGTTTAACAGTTTTTGCCCCTAGTCATGTCCTGACCATGTGATAAGACGAGGAAAAGGTGATCCGTCCCTTTATTGACTCAAAGGAGTAGAGGCGTAAAGCTCTCCTGTTTTAAGGATGGAAACATAAGCTGTGTTTACATGGACAAAAGTAATCGGACAGAATGCCTGATCGGAAGAAAAATGTTTCATGTAAACGGAATAGTCTGCCCCAATCAGACTCGTTCGGATCAAAATTTAAATTCCGACGGAGATAGGTGGGTTATGCCGATTGTTGATCCGATCGTTGTTCATGTAAACAGTTTATTCCGATCGTGTGTCACTACTGCTCTGGTTTAACATCATGCATAGGCGGTGTTTCGCTCCAGAGAAAGTTTTGGAGCTGTTTTATGATATAATTTTTTGCAGGTTCGAGGGAGGTAGGCACTGAGCAGAAACAAATGACTCAAAGACTGCAAGCTAGAATAAAATGTGTCTTTTTATTCCCCGCTTCAAAACAGTCACACAACATAACACAGGAGTTTAAGCCATGCAGTTTCAACAGAAAACATTTCATCTGCCCCTACCGTGACACACGGACTGGAGAGCCAACAGTCCCGATAGAGTGGCTTGAAACAAAACTCCGGCTGGGCGTTCGTACGTAACCCACAGCAGACTCTGAATAAAGTTGGGCTTCCTTATCTTTTATATTCTTTGATGAGCGTGAGGAAAAGGAGGGCCGGTCCCTTCCCGCAGGCTCACCCTTTACGTAGACTCATCCTATACCATCATAAACATGTCAGACTATCTTCTACAGAGCACTCCTTTTACGGGTCAGTAACATAACAGGATAGGATAAAATTCTAAACATTGTCAGGATATGCTCTACAGAGTCCTCCCTTAACAGGATAAAACTTTATATTAAACATTCCTTTTGGGGGTCAGTCATAGAAACATCATAAACATATCAAGACATTCTCCTTTTTTGGTTATTAGCAACATAGAACCTTATATAAGAGTACATAAGAGTTTACATAAGTATTCCTTTTTTGGATGGTCAGCCACAGAACATTATCTTTAATGCAGGGCAGAAGGCTCCCCCCCCCTGCCTACAGTGCATTGTCCATCTCAGGAGCTCAAACAGGACCGACCAGCTTCTCCGCGGACGCCCGGTGCAAAGCACTGACGCTGACTCTGCGCTCCGCCTCGCCCTGCGGGCTCTTTGATCTCCCTTCCTATGTTCTCAGACACCTTCTCCCCCAGACGCGGCTGCCGGTGGACGGAGTGAACCGTGTCTCTGAGCAGAGAAGTCGGACTTAATAAATTTTGTGTTTGAGGGGAGGGGAGGATGCTTTTTTACGTGTGGGAGACTTCGGACTGCCATCTGTCCTGCAGCTCTATGTGAATGAGCAGCCGAATTTAGGAGAACAATGTCTCCCGTCTCCCGGACCGCCAGCTTACTCAGCGGCTTTGGGGTAGTGTGTGAGCTTTTTAAAGCAGAAATGCCGCTCAGTCCTTAGAAACTGTTCAAACAATCACTAGGATTTGTGTCCCGACAAAATAAAGGCTGATGTTATTCCCACATATTTACGTGCAGCCAAGATGCAGATTGCAGCATTTCCCGCATCCATTTATGTTAATCAAAGGCTAAATGTTGTTGTTAGCGCGTGTTAGCCTTCTCCTAACCGTTCTTCCGGCTCCGTTCTTTCACAAAAAATCACTGACCACACAGATTAAAAATAAAATGATGAGCGAACAGGCGCTTCATATTATTCATAATATTAATAAAAGCATGTTTAGAAGATCATCTCATATATTACGGAGCTGCTCAATAGATGTATGTAGCCCCTCGGGTTGTTTACATCGGGACTCATTTCCTCTTTATTTATTCCGACTGAAAGTGAGACCATGTGAACGTTTGTTCTAATCGGAAAAAGTTTTTCTGGGCCCATGTAAACGGTTGAATTCTAATCTGACCATTGATCCGATCAAGTTATTTTGCACATGTAACCGCGGCTATATTCTTCACGCAAAGCAGGAAGGATACTGTTCTTTTATTCGTCTTTTGTGCTTCACTTCAGACACAAATAAAAACCTTCTGAGGGCACTTATCGCATTCATAAAACCCCTAAAGACCCACTCCGTTCAGAAAAACATGTTCTTGGTGGTTTTAACATGTTTTCAAGAGCAGAGGGAAAAAAATGCCACAGGTTCCCTACCCCTTCCCATTCCGATGCTTCCATTTATAGACTAATAGATCCATGTACGTCTTTGCTCCTCTGAGCTGGCATCTGACTCCAAACTGTATTGCTCCAGTGATGGATAGCTCCATCATTGCTCGCCACTTTTGTTGTACTGGTAATGTTAGGTTGGAAGTGTGAGGGGCTGTGAGCTAGTGGGAGACAATGTAAGCAAAGGGATGATGGGAAGTAGGAGCAGGCTTACTCGGCACTGACGGTTTTGCCCACACCTCAGAAGCACAACCAATGAGCTCCAACCGCTCTGCAGAAACTATGTCCTGGAAAACGACACAGGTTTTTAATTTTGGCTAAAAATGTCCTAATCATAATTAAAAGACCACTTTTACAATAGATCAAAAGATGATCGCAAACTAAAAGCGAATCTTCCAACACACTGTATATCAATGAAGGTGGGCTTTTTTTTTTAAAGTCTTTAGCTATAAGGCATTTTTCTTTGCTGATTTACCTTAGGAATTGTTGTTACACCCCCCTTTTCCTTCCCCATTTAGCACCCTACCAGATTTGTTCATTCTCCTTACTTTGCTAACTGCAGTGGGTCATTAAGTGGCCATAGGAAGATGTATGGCTCAGTGCAAATCATTTCATGGTGCGGTGCCCACCGTTCTCAATCACACCGGCGACAGGAAGCAATCTCTTTTCTTTTCGCATTCGTGGTTATTCACTGCAACCTCTGGCGTGGACTGTGTAGAATTTCTTTTTGTGTAATCGTGTCAGGTGTTGTGAATGAGGCTCAGCCACAAATGAGCGTCTCCTTCCCACACACTTGGCAAATTTGAAGGCTCTGGCGTGAGTGGGAGGAGACTCCCTATAGGAGGCCGTGAGGCAACAGACTATTGCTCACTTGTGACAGGATTCATAATGGACTGACCCGCTGAAAGACTGCAGTGAACATAAGAGCTGCTTGTCACCGTGATCATCACTCAAGCAGGAAGCGTTGGTGGGAGACTGCAGTTTGTCCCCGAAACTGTAAAGCCTCCCCCCCTCTGTTCTGTTCCCATCAGCTTGGTATTAATAAGGAATGTTTATCTCACGGGATAATCGCACCATTGCCTCTAGATTTCTGCAGGAAACAACAGCCAAAAGTAATGGTTTAATAATAGGTGGCAGATGTGCAGCATCGATCCCTGCTGCTTCAGGTTTGTGTGTTCGCCTGTTAGTTGTGTGTTTGTCATGTTTGGGCGTGTTCAAACAGAGCGATCTGGTCTGGCGTTACAGTCATGGGTGTGTATGCAAACAAGTCATTCCAGGGAAACTCAAAGTTTAAGGCAACTAAAAGTGCTTCAGTAATTCAGACACAGTTGCCAAACTACCTCTACCTATTATTGAGCTCTTTGCAAACTGAGGAAAAAATGTTCAATATTTTGGCTCTGCTTCTTCAAATACATTTCTATTTGACTCTCAGCCTTGACAAATGTCGGGTAAACAGCTGGTTTTATTCTACCAACAAATGTTTTTGCTAAAAAAAACAACAGCAAAACTTTAATGAACAAACACAAAATCCTATTTTAATTCAGATTGCTTTTCTCAAATGTCCATCAAAAGGCACAACACAAATCAGCAGTGATGGGAATGTTACTTTAAAAAAGTAATTGGTTGTAGTTACTCACACTTGAGCCAAAAAGTATTGAGTAAAGTAACTATTTTTGTGTTAATGTATAAAAACGTAGTTTTACAGGTTTTTGTTGATCAGTCTTTGCCAGTCTAAACATGTATTTGCGTATAACGATTTTGTTCACAACAACGTTTAGATTAAATAAATCAACTTTAAAATCTTAGAAAACTGATCATGTAAACATTTGTCATTTTCTGGATGTTGATCATATCTTTGTACCTGGACATAATATTTACTCTAGAGCATTGACTGTATAAGAGAACTGGACTGAGTGAGCATGACGTCACCCACAGGAAATGTTTTGCTTCTGGTTCCAATGAAATACAGTCAATCTGTCCTTGTGGATCCACATGTTTTTAACAAGAGTTAGCATTTATTAGGCCTGAACAATAAATCCCAAATTGTTGTTATCGCGATATCAAGCTGTGCAATACGTTTATCACAAAAGATGGCGAATGTTGCAATAATTGGTTACCATAAATGTGCCAAACCAGTCTCATGGAAGCTTGAAGTATTTAACAAATCAAATGAATCCCTTTATGAACTTGACCAATCAGAAGGATGCCTTCCTTCACGTTGTTGAATACTTTAAGTTATGTTGATTCTTATTTAAATTAAACTGTTGCAGTGAAAAGGAAATGATGTTTTTGGTTGTTTTTGTTATTTGTTCATGTATTGCAAGTTATATCATCATTGCAATATTGATCACTAATATTATATTAGTTTTGGGATAGGTGCCACGTTCTGGCCATCTGTTTTTCTAATCTGTGCACAGCTTACACTGTGCGGTCTTTGGCTGGTGCTTTACAATTTATGCAAACCAAATTGTCTACATTTTACAGACATTTTCCCTTAAAGAAATGGTCAGAAAATTACATTTAACATACTTAATACCTGAATGCTGCTGGCTAAAAATTCTGCTCAGACGATGCATTTTGAAATGCAGTCTGGGCGTAATTTTCAACAGCTGGCAGGATCTGAAGGACCAAATACTGCAGGCAGAGTTTTGAATCGGGTTAATAATATTAGTTAACATTCGTTTTCTACATTTATAATTTTAATTATATTATAATTTCATATAATTTAATAACTTTTTAAACACTTCTATTCTTTGACCAGTGCAATTAAAACACTATTAAAATCATATCTACTCTGCAGTCTTATGCGCACACGGTGTCCTTGTATCCTGTTAACATTTCTTTTTAATTGTTCATATTGCATCCAAAACAATGATGCTAGATGGAAAGCAATTTCCACATTTAAAACATTTGCTTTGATTCAAGAAAGAAGGACGTTTTTGGATCTTTGTGACTAGATAATAGTATAGTATAGTATATAGTATAGTAATGAAGATATGAAGCCAAATAACAAATCCAGTCTGTTAATCAAAATTCCAAACTGCTTTTTGTATTGTAATAAGAATTTGTGTACTCCTATCGGGCACCTTCCACACACGCGCAAACTGTGTTTCAAGCATATTCCAGTCGTAACTCCTTGAACTGTTATTGCTTGGTGTCAGATCTGCTATTTTCAATTGCACACATAAACCCTCCTTCACCTTATTCTAATGGAAAGCCTTTATCGATGTGAAAAATGCGTTGGAGTGGTTCATCTGTTTCCAAGCCATTGCTGCACAGCATGTGTCTGCAGCCAGTTCAAAATGTAAAAAAAAGAAACACAATGACTGTGGCAGTGTGGATGGAATATAAAGGAGTGTCTCTGCCCGTTTAGCATTCTGTGGTTATCTATGAGTTGTCTCAGAGTTGCACTGTACTGTCAGGTCACGTCATGCGTTGGTGCTGCAGAGGTTTATTGACAGTAACACTTTTTTATTATTATTTTTTTAATATAAATAGCTTTTAAGAAATGTTTGTACTGTTCAGAATGCTTTTAACGCTTTTGAAAATCCACTTTTATTTTTATTCAAAGTTCATTTTTTTGTAATTTTCTTGTCTTCATTATCAGACAAAATTTGTTTTGGGATGAAAATTTGGTAGTTGCATGGGGTGTGTAGTGATCGGCGCTCTTTCCTCACAGCAGAAGGCCCCGGTTCAAATCCCGGCGGGGACCTCTCTGGGTGGAGTTTGGGTGTTCTCCTGGTGCAGGGGTTGGGTTTTTCTCCGGGCTCTCTGGCTTTTCCCCACAGTTCTCATACGTGTCTCACAGATGAATTGGAATCTCTAGGTTGCCCATAGATGTACGTGTGTGACCCTGCGACAGGCCGGCGACCTGTTTAGCGGGTACCCCACCTTCACCGGACAGCCGTGTTGGCTCCAGCAGCCCCGTGACCCCTGAAGGGTCACAGTGGAGTCCTAAGATGGATGGGAATTTGACAAATAAATCCATATACCATCGAACGATGTCGGATTGTAAATCCAATTGATATAAGCTTAAAAAACGAAAGTAAGGGAAAAAAGTAGATCAGTTCAACGATGCTCAGAAAAAAACAAAAATTACAATTTTACATTAGAAAAGGTTTGTGTAAAATCTGAAGCTGAAGTTGGAGGATTTATTCTATTTACTTAGAGATGCATTTCAGGACCTGATGACTTCTGTTTGACGAGTTACCACCGTTGTTTTTTTTTATCACTGAATTATTTCTAACCTATTTATGATTTTTTTGTACTTAGTCTAAGGTTGTATACAACAAAAACTGACTAACAGTCAGATTAAGTACCTAACAATACATTCACATAGCAAAACTCCCAAATTCAGCTTTAATTACAAACTGGATGGGCTCCATCCACTGACACACTGAAGTGGAAAGCCCCCCCCCCCAGCATCTGCAGCCTTTTCCTTATCCGTGTTCTGTGCATCGTCATGAAAACGGGCAACTCTGGAGGTTCTTTTAACTCAGTTAAAAAAAAGAGAAAAGACACTGATGGGATAAAATAAGAAGTGATTGTAATACATGATCAGATAGAAGTCTGAAACCAGGTCTGGCGGTCTGTGAGCGCGGCCATCTTCAGGACGATCTATTCACTCCTAGGTGTCTGCTGACGCTGCAGTTAACTGTGGGAGGGGCCTGTTGGCACAGAGGGTAAGCTGTGTTATCTCTCTTTTCTTCCATTCATTGAGTCTGTATTTCTGTTCAGGTTCATCACAGACATGCTGCCCTTGGAAGTCGCAGAGCTCTTCTCTTCAGCACACTAGCTCCCTCTTGTGGTAAAACTATGTTATTACTGAGAAACTGATATTTAGAAGTAGGCCTTTTAAGGGCTAATGACAAAAAAGACAATTCTGTTTGCTTTTGTTGTAGACTTGTCTTTGGAGTATAAACATGGCCGTCTGGTGCTGGAGGTGCCACTGCCATCCAGACATGAGAAGTGTCTGTTCTTCCTCAGGCCCATGCTGATGAATGTGGGAGATCTGATCACGGATCTGCAGCGGGAGGACTCTGGGCTGACAGCTGCTGTTCTCTCCAAAGGTGTGGCACCAAGAATCCTGCAGTGCAGGCTGGAGGGGATAGCCAAGCCTGGGCTGGTTGGTCCAGTTTGATCAATCTGTGAGAGAAATGCCTCCCTGTTTCTCTCAAGCAAAATATTTTACCCCTCAAAAAGGTTTTAGGAAAATTGTTAAATTGTTTTACTTTCTAAAAATAAAAATGGCAACTTTTTTTATTTCTAAGTAGAGATTTCTGCCTCAAAATAGGATTTATGTCATCTTTTTCTTAGACTAAATGTGCTTCAGGCAGCATTGTATCATGTTGTGTAAAGCTTTTGTTTGCTTAAAAAAAACTGATGCGTTGGATCTTTAGAAAGTGTTTGATCTGGACATCTGAGGAGAAAGTCGACTGGTTTTAGATGAGAAAAAAAAAAGTAAAATGTTTTTGACTTTCAAGCTTTAGTTTGTGTACTGCTGCATTTGAGGAGAGATACTTGAGAAATTAGATCTGGAATTGAAGCTGCAGCACATCTAATGAAAAGACATGAGACGCTCCAAGTCCAAGTGACTAGATTACTTTTTTTTCATGGAACTATTTCAGAAAAAGATGCAAGTTTGGCCTGTTGAGAACCAGTCTTTGAAAGGATTTCTATTTTACGGTAAATCTCTATGAAGTAAATGAATGTTCTATTAACTTCCTCCATCCTCACAGATGGGGAGCGTGTTGCTAACTCCACGCTAATAGAAGCCCTCCTGGGCAAAGACTTCCTCCTCGTCATTAATGATGTTTGCTACAACGTCTGCCCTCCTGAAAAAGGTAAAGCGCACTCCTCTGCCTCCAGATTCAATCGCTCCAGTTAGCTCTTCTTTCTTGATGAGCTAAGCTTTCAGGTGGAATGATCTCATCCCTTTGCTTTCCCTCCTCCTCAGTGTTTGCCACCAGTGAGCATGCCACGGACATAGAGGACATGAAACATGTCGTGCACCTGCTGCACACCGCTCTTCACCTGCCTGAACACCACCTTCTGAGAGAGAGGCAGTTGCTGGAGAAACTGGACAACCTCAAACAGGAGTTAACACCTCTGGAGAAGGTATGAGCATCAAAGTGCAGCTTTTTACATCCACACTCCTCACTTTTCCCTTCTTCTTTTTTTTTTGTTCAGATGAAGGCACAGCTGTCCCAGACAGCTGAGTTCCACAGCTCCAGGGTTCTGTGGACCGGCATGGCGCTGCTGTCTGTTCAGGGCGGGGCCCTGGCTTGGCTCACCTGGTGGGTCTACTCGTGGGACGTCATGGAACCGGTCACTTACTTCATCACGTATGGGACCAGCATCGGAATTTTCGCCTACTATGTTCTGACCAAACAGGCAAGAGCAGATTCTCTTTTTTCCCCCGCGGTTTATAAACGTCTTCATGTAAAGGATGACTTTACATTTTCTCCTGACTCACTCATCAATATTAGATCGGAAATTGTTTCAGATCTGATTCCTGTAAGTTTCACCCGAAACGCAAAATGAACGAACAGTTTACTATTTTTGATTTTTGCTTATATAATTTAGTAACAAAAGGAGCCCCTTTAATCCTAATGCTCTGTAATTATTGATCAGATATAAGGCTGTATTACTCTGGACATTTTTCCTTAGACATGAACTTTCTAACATCCTAACTAAATGAATTCTTTGTCTTTTGGCTGCTCCCTTCATGTGTCGCCACGGCGAATGCTCTGCATCCTCCTCGCTCACAACAACCACCCTCATGTCCTCCTCGACTACATCCCTAAACCTTCTCTTTGCTCTTCCTCTTGGCTTCCTTGTTGGAAGCTCCTATCTCAGGATCTTCTTATCAACATAATCACTGTCCCTCCTCTCAATGAGTCCAAACCATCTCAATCTGCTTCCCTGCATTTATCTCCAAAACATCTGAAGCTACGTTCACACCGGCCTCGGCAACACGCCTTTCAAGCAGCCACTTCCAATATAAAGTCTATGTAAATCTACATAAATGCACGTTTTGGGCTTCCACGTTAAAAAATCTTGTGTTTACACTTGTTGCGTAAGTTTCCAGTTGAGGGCTTTACGTACAAAAGACGCGTCCATTGAATGCTAGTTGAAGGTTGACCAGGTCAGACTTTGACCAATCAGGGCTTTGGATTTGGTAGTGACTTATGGATGGCATCCTTTTACTTCACAGGGGAACCAATTGTTTAAAAATTGATCAAAAAGAGAAATTAATAATTGCGGTTTGTTCCCTGCCGGAATTCTATGACATCAAGTCTTTCATGAATCGGAACAGAGCTGTAAAAGAAAAAGCCTGGAGCAAGATTCCTGAGATTTGCACCGCTTCAACATTTCACACCAAGCCTCCTCCAACTGCGGCATGCTTTAGTAGAGTGTTTTTCAACCGAGATATTGTCAGGTGTGCCGTGGGAAATTACCCATTTAAAAACATTTACCATCGCCAAGATATCAGCTCTTTGTTCATCCAAACAGACCCTGATAAAATACTGAGTAGTTATGAATATAAAAGACCGTACAGTACTTTTTTCTTTCTGTTTATTTGATTCTATTAAAGACATTTTGATAAGAATGACGGTACCGCAATTTAGCCACAGCTCCAGCTCTGTTTTTGGAAAAGTCCCACCCCTTTAACTGTCTCCACCAATCAGTCTTGGAGGCTTAATCACACGTCATCAGTCTGACCAATCAGAAGTGGTTAAAGTCTTCACTTCCTTGTTCAGATTTAGCTCATAAAGTCTCTTTCTAAAGTTCTAACAAAAATACCAGCTAAAGCTCGTCTTTAGCGGTGTAGCTTTCTGCAGGATCTGATATCAGACCGTGGAACAAGTGAACAAATCAATGAAGCACAAAGAAGTGAGTCTGTCTGGCATCTGCGTCGGTTTTGCACTACATCTCCCATGATGCATTGTGTTAAAGTGACAGCATTTCTGCCTTACAATGAGTCTTCCCTTAAACATCTTGAAACCACAACAAACACACATCAAACAGTTTTAAATTTTCTTGATGAAATCAGAGGTCAACAGTTTACTTCTCCTTCAAAGTTTGTGTTTATGACAGCCAAACATCCCAGAGTTTGGTCGAAGTTCTAAATGAAACACTTTTCTAACAACGTCTGGATTATTTTATATGTTAAACTTAAGAAGTAATAACATTTAAGAAACAGGATTTAGGTGAAGTGGCCATCAGAAACACTTTAACTAAATTGAAATAATTTCATCATCTAAAAAGAAATAAAAGTTTTTTGTTAAAGTGTTCAAAGACTTCATTTTTGATTAACATGTTCACTTTTTGTGTCGCTACAGAAAACATAAATATAATGTTGGCTTTTTCGTGTGTAAAATTTCAAACATATTGTGATCATATTGTTCAAAATTTACAGTTGCCTTTTCAACTTTTAAAAAATAAATCACTATTTAGAAAGAATCTATTTGTATTTTGTGAGGTTACATAAAATTGAATGTTAATAAACTGAAGGGGATAAACAGCTACCAGGGTAAAATTTAAAATAATTTAATTGAAAATTAATACTGAATGCTAACTTAACTATTATTACAACTTTTAGAAAAATACAGCTGCAACTTCCAGCTTTTTTCTCCACAGATTGTGGAGGGACTGTACATCAATACAGACCATAGAGTTTCTCCTTTTTTGAATGTTTTTGATGCTGGTGTGCAGCAGGATTTTTGTCAAGGATAAAGTGTGCCCTGGCTCAAAAAAGGTTTGAAAAACAGATCTAGTAAACCGTTCTTAAACACGTGTGACGTGCCCGATGTGACAAGTAACATATCATGAGCTGTTCCTCTGATTCCTGATTCTTTACATCTTTCTCCTCCAAAGAGACCCTCAACGTCTTCAGCTCTGCCTCCTGTCTGTTCCCTACAGCCTAGTCCGAATTCCTTCACTGCTCTCTGCATAGTGAGCACTATATAGTGTGTTCACATTTTGTAGTGCTGTCCAAATCTACAATTCCAAAATCCAGTTCCCTAGAAATTTCCCAGAAGTCTCTGTGAAAAACTAGTGTGCTTTGATGCTCACTAGATTAGAGAATATAGACCAGAATGCATTGTGTTTGAACACATTTTCACTTTTTATAAACCAACCACATTTTCATCATCAGAACACAATGGATTCATAAATAGTCAGGAAACATGACATCGTGTCTGGCACTTAAAAAAAGAAAAAGTAGGGAGCATGGTGTCGGAAATACTGTAAAAATCCAGAGCACTAGATAGTTTTTTAGTTGTTGGGGACAAGGAAGGGAATTCAGACGTAACCAGAGTCTCTAGACCAACAACACGGCTGCTCTCTTCGGTCTTTATTATTTCTGACAATCCTGTCAGACATGACACCTGAAACCTTTCTCCACTGCCTGCAGCATCCTTCCAACAAACATGCATATGTATTCCTGTGTGACTGGTTTGTTGATGTTGTTTTTTGTCAGCTTTGCTAAGGAAAGAACCACAACAAAAAGTCCTTTACTGGTCAAAAAGCTGCGGCTCTGGAAGCTTTTTCTCTGTCTTTTTATAGGACACATGCATTGTGGAATTAGCTTTTACGTTAGATTGAAACAGTTATCATTTAGACACCTAACAAGCTTGGAGGAGTCTGATTGAAAAAGCTTCTGTCATTAAAAGGCTACTGTAAATAAGACATTAGATCAGCTTTGGAGGATAATTGTAGTTTTTTCTTTTAAAGCAATAATGACTGTTTGATTCATTCCCACAGGATTATGTATATCCAGATGCCAAAGACAGACAGTTCCTGCATTACTTTTATAAGGGGGCCAGAAAGAGAAGATTCGACGTGAAAAGATACAATGAACTGAAGGAGGAACTAGCTGAGGTTGGTATGACATTTCTGTTTTTAGAGTGAATCACGACAATTACCAGTTCCTGAGCGAAAACACCTTTTTGTTTCTGGTCTGTCAGGTGGAGGAGGATCTGAGGCGTCTGAGAAATCCAACCCAGCTTCAGCTGCCACTAGAACAGATCCAGCCAAGGCCATAAACCAAACCTGAGATCAATGTCAACACAGTCAAACAGACGCTTCCCTTTTTTCATAATAATCTGGAATTCAGAGGATCATGAGTTGTTTAGTGTTGTGATGCCAACAAATATAATAAAAAGGTGTTTTTTTTCCAACATGTCAGTTTGTTGTTTCACATAGAACTTGAAGGCGAAATGAAAGTTGAAATGCAATCCTTGGCAGTTAAAAAAAACTTGTAATGAAGCCCAATTTCTTTAGCCTCGTCACCTTTCCATAAACATGCGTGCTTGATTTATGACTTTTGGTTTTTATGCTTGGCTCTTAACCGTAACAAAAAATGAGGTGAGACAAAGACAATTTTAGCATGCACAGAGTTTTTAATAAGTTTAATATCCCTTGTTCTATCCTTGGCACTTTAACATTGGGAATTGGGTCATCTAGACCCACTAGACCAGGGGTGTCAAACTCATTTTTACCGAGGGCCAAATCAGCATAGTGGCTGTCTTCAAAGGGCCAGATATAACTTATACATATAGCTAAATGTAATGAAAAGAAAATGTAACTACTCCTTGATGTAAAAAAAAAAAACATTATTTATGTATTATAACTGTTTAAAGTGGCAATTGAAGTTGCACAGAAAACATATGTCTGCTTGTTACTCTACCATAAATCCTTTTAAATTTTGACCGCTTATTAAAACCCACATAACTCCATTAATGAAGGATCAGACTGTCCAAGTGAATAAAGAGAAATAACATAAAACTGAGCTGCAAAGATCATGTATTACATTTACATTTTGTTTTAACATTTTTACAATGTTACAGTTTGTAATATTTTACAAAAAAGGCAGCACACAGCCTCGCATCCAACTGATGGTTTGATGACAACAATTTGTCAGCAAACTCACACAAGACCTGCAAAAACTGAATAATTACAACAGTAGCTACACATAAATAATATGTAATCAACTAAAGAAACATTTTATTTTAAGAAATTAAAAACTCTTATGCTCTCGCGGGCCACATAAAATAACATGGCGGGCCACATTTGGCCCCCGGGCCTTGAGTTTGACACGTGCACTAGACAGTGCTCTGAACCTTTTTTCTTCAACGATTTGTGATCTTCACTGGTGTCCATGGATTACATGAAATCTGTCCACCTTTATCCACCTTTGTCTTGGTAGGGAGAACATATCAATGGTCATCTTGACCCCATAGGATAGCACAAGGGATATAGTAACAAAATAAAGCAAAAAGGTGTGGTGTTGCAGGGGTGTGTGAGTGTAAGCTTGTGGATGGAGTATAAAGCAAACCAAGGGCACCCAACTCCCAAGGTTGCATGATGACCGGAGCAGAGTTGTTGCAAAGACCTGAACCACGGCAGGAGCACAAAGAGGGAGAGACACAGAAGAGCCCTTAGCCCTTGTGCTATCCTATGACCCAACTCTTACATTGATGTGTTCTCCCTACCATGATAAAGGTGGATAAAGGTGGAAAGATTTCATGTAATCCATGGACACCAGTGAAGATCACAAATCATTGAAGAATAAGGGTTCAGAGCACTGTCTAGTGGGTCTAGATGACCCAACTCCCAACGCCTAGGATAGCACAAGGGGTAGGCATTTTTACATTGGGGGTAAGGTCAAGGGTAAATTGCCTAGGATAGCACAAGGGTTTTAATTGCAGTCTTATTTCCCAGCATCTGTGCAGGAGGGAATAAAAAGGGCAGGAACCAAGAACACATCCACATGGCCCTGGGCTGCTAGAGTGTTTGGATGTGTGTTATGCACAAGAGATGCCCAAAGCGCTTTACAGTCAGCAACCTTTCACCAGGAGCAATGTGGGGTGGGTAGGGCCAGAACCAAAACTGCTATATCCCGATCAGGGGACAGCTGTTCTAGTTCTGCACAACCGCCCTGCTTCATGTTTTCCTTATTTCTGTGTAGTTAGAGATTTTTCTTTTTGGTGTGGCTGTGTATGTGCTCAATGTTCTAAAACATTGTTAGGCATCATCGTTTTCTTTTAATTCTATTTTCTATATAGTAGTTCTGTGTTTCCAAGGAAAAACTTGTAAACCATTTCAAAACAAATAAAAGATGCACTCTGTCATTTAAAGAATATTTTTTATTTCTTTCCCAATTAAACACACTGAGAAAAAAAACCAGAGATTAAAACTGTTACAGTTTTACCCAGAAAGTCACAACAGTAGAGCAACAGTTTTCAGCACAAGACAAATGTGCTGGATGTCAGACCCACATCACAACATTGTGGAAAAGGAAAAAGAAAGCAAACACAGTCCTCCCTGAGATTTTTCTACAGTAGTTTGTTTTAACCAACGCGGTGCAAAAATGCATTATTCAAAGTACCATGAACTGCTGCGACAACAGCACAATCATGAATTCCCTTTTAAAGAAGTGGCTTGGAATGGCAGTGGGTGTCTTTCTATGGGTGTGTGGTGCTGTGGTGAAATATTTTTCTCTAATGATTGCTCCTTTTAAAGATCCTTGACAACTAAGCTCACCTAAACATAGCTAAAGATATATATGTCAAAACTACATGCCTGGAGTAAAAACTGAATGCTGCAGAGGTAGAGGAATTTAGCTGAATCATCAGCTACATCTGAGCCCTTTTTGAATCACTGTCAGCAACCAACACCTGAGCATAATAAAGAGGTGGACAGCAATGGTGAGTTTGGTATTAATAAAAAACTTAAATGAAGGTTATTATTGTTTTGATAAACTGACAAACTACATCAGGGATGCATTTGCATGAAAAAGTACAAAACTGTAAAGGAGTTAGAAAAACAGGCATCGTCAGCACCATTAACCCTTGTGCTATCCTAGGCACTTTAACATTGGGAGTTGGGTCATCTAGACCCACTAGACAGTGCACTGAACCTTTTTTCTTCAATGATTTGTGATCTTCACTGGTGTGCATGGATTACATGAAATCTTTCCACCTTTATCCACCTTTATCATGGTAGGAAAACACGTCAAAGTAAGGGTGGGGTCACCTAAGATAGCACAAGGGTTAACCTGAATTCCAGCAGGGTTCATGGTATTGGACTGCATATTCTCCACACTATTGCTTACAAGAGAGTTGTGATCTGAAAAGTCTGTTTGCTGGTCTTCTCCACAGCATCAGGACTGAAAATGGGGCCATTTCTGTAGTGCTCTAGAGCAGTGTTTTTCAACCTTTTTTGAGCCACAGTTCACTTTAACCTTGACAAAAATCCCACAACACACCAGCATCCAAAAATTTAAAAAAAGGAGAAACTCAGTTTGTATTGATCTACAGCCCCTCCACAATCTCACGTGCATTTTTGTGATAATTGTGGCAGAAAAAGCTGGAAGTTGCAGCTGTTGACTGTGACAGAAAATATGATGGGGGAGCCAAAAACTCCCTGCTTCGAGCTCTCAGCTACAGGGGAGGGGAAGGGGGGCGGGGCTGCTATGCACCAACGATCACAACACAGAGACACATTTCTAACTAACTACTGCTGCTCTACAGAAACTATGTCCTGAAAAAGAGGACAAAAGTTTTTGATTTTGACTGAAAACAGCATAATAAAAAATTAAAAGAATTCTCTTGAGTGTTTTCAAATAACTCAAAAGATGATCGGAATGGGTCTTTAAGGATATAGAGTTAAAAAAATGTTTTTTAATCAATTGATTTTCTAACCGTGACCTGACACTGTTACTTTTTCTTGAAGTACAGCTTCTTGGTTAACATGGAAGCAAAACAAGGAACCTGTTTTTTCCCAATAGCATTTGGGTCTCTACTCATCCCCACACTTCTCATCGCCACTTTTCTGTTGACCAGGGTGAGTAACTCTGTGAACTCGAGGGAATCTCCGTACTTTCTGAGGAGCTCGCACAGATCCTGAATGTACCAGGAGCCGTTGATCGTCTCTCGATGGGAATAGAAACCTAAAGAAACAAAACAAGGCCAATAAAAAAAGGCACCGACTGAGTTGTGCAGTGATTTTTCTTTTGATAATCATATGCTTTAGTCATATTCTTTCCTGATCTTATAGAGTTACTTAAAAAAACCTAAATCTCTTAGAATGTTATTGCTCTTTAATGAGACTTAAAAAGTGATTTGGTTCAATAATAAACATTTCAAGTATTTTAAATAATGCTTCTTCTTTTTGGCCAAGGAAACATTGACCAAGCAACGTTTCTCCTATTTATTTTCCTCCATTATTATACAAAACTCAGTTTTTTTATCATTACATGTAAAACTGTAACATGTACAGCAAGTTCCATTAAAGGCTTGGAAATGTGAAAGTGCTACAAATACAACGAGAGAAAAGGTGTTCAAACTATAAATCCATTAAATGTAGAACTTTTAATCTAGGAGACAAAAAGGGGGAAGTTGCAAGTTAAATTATATAAATTACTTCTTCCAAAATGACAAAAACCTGTTTATTTTGCCTGAAATACTGTAATATATTGATCTTCTAAACCCGTTTTGTCCCTTTCAGGGTCACCGGGCTGCCAGAGTGCACACGGCCACTCGTGGCCTCAAATTTATTTGATAAAAGCCGTAGAAAATCTGACAAATAACTCTTGAGTAACTGTCTTAACTCACCTTCAGCTACAGAGTAGCACATGATGAAATCAGCTCCAGCAGGAAGTGTGTTTACTGCACTGGCATCCACCACCACCTCATTAATCACCTGCTTGGCGTCAACAGCATCGGTGATAACCACTGGAGTGTCATGTTTGTCTCCACGACACGCCTGCAGACAAACTTTGAAGTATTAATTTCATATTTTCCCTAAAAATGGGACAGCCAGAAGTTTTTCCAAGGCGGCAGGAGACTGTTGGCTTGATTAAACAAAACAACTAGTAGATTTTTGAGTGCACCCCCTAACAGTTTAGACATCTGTATTGTTTAAATGTACCTGAAAGATGAAGATCTTGGGCTTTCCTACGAGGCTCGGACAGTTGTCTCCTCTGAACGCGGCTGTGATATCCTGGATGTTGATCATGCCGTCGTAGGTGTAAACGCAGTTGTTCTCGCCGTGGCTCAGGAAGACCAGCAGGAAGCAGTCGGCATCAGAGTGATCCTCCTCAGAAGCTAGTGGGAAACGCATTAGTCAAACTTTGCTTAGTTTTACTGTCACATTAGCTCATGCAAGAAAGAGTAGAGGCACATGTCATTATTACCTTCATGGATTCTATCCAGGACATCTGTCTGTTTTGCATCGTCATAACTCCGGACGTCAAAATTTAAATCCAGGAGTCTATATGATAAACAAAAAAATGGGTTCAGGTGGAGCAAAATAGAAGCAAAGAAACCAAAATGTTTTCTGCAAAAAGACAAAACACGTTCAGACATGTTCTTCTAAAAACCACAGCGGTGGAGTGAGAGAGGGATACCGTTTCTCCAAGCTGTGGCGGTCAGCATTTGTTCCACTCCTGCTATTCATCCCCAGACGCCAGTAAAATCGCTCGTGGTTGAAAATGAGGGCCAGGCCTCGACGTTTGTGGGTCATCCTGTACTGCTCATTTGGATTCAAATCTGATGATCTGCCATCAAAAAAGAAAAAATATAATATGAATGAGTGTTTTCCCAAAAAGAAATCCATAAGAAAAAGAAAGAAGTCTTCACCTGTTGAAAGAATCCGTCTCAGTCATCTCAGTCTCTGCAAAAGACAACACAACATTAGATGACGTTCAGGAGACTGCAGGTTTTGCACTTAGATAGATAATTGCAGAGGAACACATTAAAAAAGTCGTCTAGTGGAGCAGTCTATTTTTAGTTCCTTTTATAGAAAATGCATAGACATCATCCTGTAAATTCTGTAATCAGCTGATTGGTGGATGAGTGTGCATCAAGTTAATGTAAAACAGAGGATAGCAATGGAGACTTTATGATGGTGGTTTTCTAGTTTTTCTTTCACAATTGAAGAGATTTATTAATCATAAATTGTGTTGAAAGTTGTTTCCTGTCTTCTAACCCCACTCGTGAATATCAGAGCAGTATTGAGCGAAGCTGCAATAATTAGCAGAGTTATAAAACAACAACGTACTCACCCATCTGCACAGTTTCTGTTTTGCTGTCCTTTTCAACGCTTCCTAGAAAGAAGACAGAAAAAAGAAAGAAGTTCTAACTTTAAAACCGCGTAACAACATTTTACTTGATCGTGTCATTTCAGCTGACTAAATAAAAATAAAACTGTAAAGTTTGGGAGAAAGAAACCCACAGGGATTGTCGTGAACACAACTTTATTGTTCATAAGAACCTAGCCAATTCTCGGAAGTGTAACTTCAAACTTGCTCTTTAGTGCCTCAAACAAAGTCGGAAGTTAAATATATTTCAAATTAATCATGTAAAACGTTACCTCCGTGGGTAGCCATGACAGATATATTCACAGTGCTTCTTTTCTCCCAAGAATCACGCACAAAAGTGGCGTTTACGAGCAAAACCTGCTTAAAAAACAACGAGCCCCACCTCCACGATGACGCTTATTGGCTGATACGCTTGTCTTAAGTCCCTCCTTTTACAGGAAGTGACACCGCAACAGCCAATCAGAGAGGACTTCCATTCCATTATATTACTAGTACATTTTCTTCCAGGATATGAGTCGTGTAAATCAAGCCACGCAGCGTCGTTGTTTTACCACAGACATTTATCAGTTAATTTACCCCAGGGAAAAGAAATATTTTCAGCAGTTGGACTTGCTAAGAATTTAGTGGAGTAAAAAAAAGTTCAGGGTCATATTTGATGTTTATTTTTCTTTACAGTATTTTCTGGAATATTAGTCAAGGTTTTTCAATACTTTTGTCAGGGATACAACTTACACTCAGGAGCGACTTATTTGTGATTTTTTTTTTCATATACTAATTTTTTTTCTCATAAACAACCGGTTGCCATTCAACCACTAACAACCGCTAGAGGGCACCATAGGTGCAGGTATCAGAATTATTGACTACTGAGAGGCAAGGCAGGAGAAAAAGCACCATCCAAAACAAACAGAATCTGACAGTTTTCTTCCAACTTTGTGATATTTTTTCTTATCCACATTGGTAAAATATTGCCTTAAAGATTAAATAAACTTCAAATGTACTACTTTTTGGGATGGTATGATGGAGATGGCAGTCTTTCTGTTTTCTCTAAGCTTTTTCCCAAAAAAAAAAAAATGTACAGGAATTACTCAAATAATGTTAATTCCTGCTCAATTTTCACGCTGCGGTTCCTAAGCAACCCGCCAACTTTGAGCTGACAGTTGTAGGTTTCTCTCCATTTTGATGTCTGATTACAAGTGACACCTTTTTTTTTTTACAAAAGTGAAAGAAAATGTGAGGAAAAGGCAACAGTTAGCATAAGTTCTATTATAATCAGCGAGCAGTGGAACAGGGATTTACTTTTGATCAACTTGTGTACTTGAGAGACACTACTGGACGAGGTCCCAAGTTGATTACTAGGGTGATCACATAACAAACAGGTCCTGAATCCTTTATGTCAGAGAATGTCAGATGGACAGAGATGGAAGAGACTGTGAGATCTGAAGAACAAACAGACAAGGACTCTGACATATTAGCTGTTAGTGTGTTGGGGAACTCCCTCCAAATGTTTCATATTGGGTGGACACAGTTTATCCCATGCCATTTTGAAAGGACCGTTAGACGACCACATCATTACGTTCCATAAGTAATGTGAAATGTGTTCAAGAATTGTTTATGGTTTATAAAAAGTTTGTTAAGAGAAAAGGTGTCTCAACATGTACTGAAGTTCTGAAAATTATGTTTTGTAGAGTAATTTCCTTTGACTGCGAATAGAATTTGATGAGATGCTGGGATTGGTTTATTAGTGGCTATGACTATGTTTAAGATGGGGGTGACTATGTAATGTATGGAATGTGTTGTTCTGGTGACATTTGGAGACTGAAATTGCTAGGCAGCGCACAGACTTTAGGTCAACAGTTGTAAGTTTTTCTCCATTTTACTGTCCTATGAAAAGTGACTCAATTTTTCAGAAAAGTGTCCGGATTATTGGAACATTCCCCTTGCAAGACGTAACACTGCCACACACAGGAGGTCCCCGGGCTATCCAGGAATGGCTTGTATCCCAAGTGCATGATTGCATCAAAAAGGAGCGTTACTGACTACGCACATGCTGTGGAGACAAAAGATGGAATGCAAGTCGTGAGAAAACATGTCCAAGGGAAATTTTTATGTATGCCACAAAGTTACTGCAAGTAAATGATAGGTTAGTCAATTCAAAATTAAAACTGAAAGCAGTTTGTTATTAACGAAATCTGAATCCCATTTCTTTATAAGAAAAAGCAACAGCTAAACTACCAGACACACCTGCATGACAAATCTTCAAATAAAACTTTAAGTGGAACTTAGAACATTAAAAACCTTCAAAACACCTCCTGTAGGGAGTTCTCCCATTGGTGTGGGGATGCATTCCACATTTTTGTTATGGCAATACAGAAGAACACTTTTTCTTTTTAATTGGTCTCTGATATTCCTAGCATTCACAGTTAGAACAGTTTCTAATCTGAGATGCACCACCTGCCAACACCAAGTCAAATTCCTCGTTTTGTAAAGTGCGCTCTACTGAACCTGGCAATAAACCTTTTTCTGATTCTGATGACATGTAATAACTACACTATCAAATCAAAACTTTATTTATAAAGCACTTTTCATATAAAATATAACACAAAGTGCTTACATTAAAACACAACAAAATATAAAAAAAGCATGACGATCAAAATAAACAAGCACAAAAATTAAAAAATAGGGCCCCCCTCCCCGTACCTATCCCCCCACTCCTTTCACACTCCCCACCCCTAACTGATGGGGAAAGAGGATGAGAAATAGGCTGAGCACGAAAACCAGTTGTTGGAAATGCCAATAATTGGAACCTCCCTCTATTTGAATAGCTGCATAGACAGCCAAATGCAGCATCACAGGTGGGGACCGCTCCACCACAGCTAAGCAGTGATGCAGGTCCCCATCCAGAGCCGCAGCGGCTGAACAGCAGCCGACCCAGAGGGAGAGGATCCAACCGAGGAGGCACCGGAAATAAAAATGAGAGTCCATCTGTCCCCTACCCCTTCCCTGGTGGGTGTGCGGGCCCCTTGGCGATGGTGGCCGTGTCCCTTGGGTGCCGGCTCCCTGGGCCCGGCGGTGCTCTCTCTGCACGGTGGGGGGGTTCATATTACACCTGAGCCGGGGGTGTTCGTGTCCCTGGGGGGTGGGTCCTGGACCTTGCCCCTGAGCGCTGGGCCCCGCCAAACTTCCAACATGGCCGAGCCTGGTCGGGCCATATTTATAACACCCCTTGTGGGCCACCCTTTTTTCCCCGGGGTTCCCCCCTCCTGGGCGGGGGCGGCGGGCCCCTGCCTTGCTCCTCCCTGGACCAACCGTGGGCCGGGTGGGTGGCTGCCTGGAGTGCGGAGCGGGTCTCCCTTGGGGGGTCCTGGCTCGTACCTGGGGTTGGGGCGGGGGGATGCACGGAACTCCTGGGTGGTGGTGGGGTGCTCGTCTGGGGCTGTGGGCGTCTTTCTCCGGTGGGGCCCTGCGTTGGGCTCTTCCGGCGCGGCGGGGGGGCTGCTTTCCTGGCTGGGCTGGGGCGGCGCTCTCTTTCCCTCCGCGCCTCCCTGCTCTCTGGCTCTGGGGGCCTCGCGGCGGTCCTGCTGGCCCTGGCCTGGGTAGCGGTCTTGGTCGCCCGGGGGGCGGTTGTTCCCTGCCTGTTCCCGTGTGGTGTTGGGGGAATTCCGGCTGCCGCTGCTGCTGTGGCGGGGGTCTGGGTGTGGGGGTGGCTGGGCGCTCCTCCTCCTTCTTTTCACATTCCACCATCCATTTTAGAAGAACATAAACACTCACCTGAGCACAGGTGTTAGCTCACTTTGCACTTATAGTTTGCATGATTGAATGAATGAAATATTTCACACTAGTTGGTTTAAAGGCATAGGTATGCGTTCGTGAACACTATCTGTTTTGTGTACATGTTGACATGTGAACATTTTTTTGCAGCTAGCAGGTGTGTTGATAATATTTGAGTGTGTGTGAACAGGCCCCGCCCTTTCTGTACTACATTTGAACTGTACCGTAATGATAAACAACCAGTAAACCTGTCTGCTTTATGCTGCTTCATGGTCTTACCCCCCCCCCTCTCACTATCACCACCCCCCCCACCCCCCCTGACACCCCTCCCTCTTCTTCCCTTCTTTCCTTTTCCGTCCGGTCCAACACCAAAGATTTTCAATCATGGTTGAAATGAATAAAAGTTTGGCCTCAATTACAAAAGGGGTTTATTCAGTCATACCTTTGGTTTGTCTGAAGATTAATAAACCCTCTTGTTAAAGTAAAATATGTCCAACACAAGAGGCCCTCAGCTCTCGTCTGTCTGCCCAGCTGTTGGACAGGACAAGTTAAAAAAAAAAAAAAAAAAGGAAATAAAAATGAGAATGAAAATGTAAACATATTGATAAAAACAATAAAACATTGAAATAAGGTAAATTAAAATAACGAGTTAAAAATCTAGTTCAAGTTCATAAAACAAGATTCTTTTTTTTCATTCATTTTCTATTCCGTTCTGTCCCTTTTGGGGTCACGGGGCTGCCGGAGCCTATCCCGGCCACTGGTGGGCGAAGGCAGGGGACACTGTGAGGCAAGAGCGCTAACCACTGCACCACCGTGCAGCCCATAACAAGATAAAATGGATAAATAAATAAATACTTATAAATAAATAACTAAATAAATAAATAAAAGTAATAAAAAATTAGCTAAAAGCCAGGTTAAAAAGGTAGGTCTTGAGCCTATTCTTAAAAGCATTAATGCTCTCTGCGACCCTCAGGTCCTCTGGGTCCTTCGGTTCAAATTGATTGTCTGAAGAAGTTGCTGCAGTTTTGCCATCCAGAAGTAATGGTTTTAAAAAAGTCAAATGAAAACCTGGGAAAGCAATGTAAAGAGATGGAGAAGAAGGTTGAAGAGCTGGAAACTAAACTAAATGATGCAGACAGCTACAGCAGAAGATTAAACCTACGCCCGGAAAAAGTCCCTGAATGAAATTCACAGGATGTCAGATCCAGAATCCAACAAGAAATGTTACCAACGAAGGTCTCTACAGTGGTGATTTCTGCACTTGACAATGCTCACAGAGCTGAAAAACCCCGAGCAGATGGATCTAACCAACCTGCTTGACCCTTAATCATTAGGTTCTTGCCCAGATCAGCCAGAGATCTGCTGTGGAAGGGCTCCAACCTGCTGGATCGTCTTTTCTGTCTACGGGAAGACGTCCCATCTGCCGACAAAGCAGCCCGCAGCCGCCTCGACAGCTTTATGCATCACAGCATACAGACCACCCAAACCAAGCTCTGTTTTTATTGAGGAGTTTTCTGAGTTTTTTAGCATCTGTCCACACTTCCTTTAACATCATTTTAATAACTGGTGATTTTAACCTGCATAGACAGGAAGTCGGACTATGGCACCTCTCAGTTCTTGGACTTGCTCGCTTCTCTTGATTTTAAACAACACGTCATGCAGCCGACTCACAACAGGGGGCACACTCTTGACCTCGTCATCAGTCACGGTTTACCTACCAGTGTGTCCGCTGTTGTGGATCTGGCTGTATCTGACCATTACTGTGTGCTTTTTAACATCACTGGTTTTATAAAGCAGGAGACCTCTGTGAGAACGGTGAAGAAGCGCTACTTGACTCCTGAGGTGGTCGAAAGATTTATTACATCTGTTCGCTCCAACTCTCCACCTGTCTTACCAGCCCCCTGTGATCTACTTGTTGAAATTTTTAACAGTAAATTAAAATCCAGCCTCGACTCAGTTGCTCCTCTAAACTCTAATAAGATAAGAACCAAAGCCACACCCCCTTGGAGAACTGAGGAAATTAAACAATTGAAGAGTCGTTGTAGATCTGCCGAAAGACTTTGGAGAAAATACAAACTTGAAATAAACTATCAATTATACCAAAACCAACTAAAACTATAAAACTATAAAATCAAACAGTAACACAAACCAGAAATTCATATTTTGCGAACATCATCTCTGTAAATAAAAGTAACCCCAGAGTCCTCTTCACCACAATTGATCTTTGAGCAACTCAAATGAAAACAAAAACACAATGCCAGCCTCTGCCTCATTGTGTGAGGACTTTGCTGACCACTACAGGAGCAAGATCCATTCTGTTTGATCGAACATCATAAAAGGACAGAAAAGCCTCTCTATTGGTAATGATGGCTTGATTTTACCTGAGGAAGCACTGGACAGTTTTGACCTGGTTGAAGCTGCAACACTTGGTTGAGTTTTCTCCCAAGTTAATCCAACGACCTGTTTTTTAGATCCCAACCCTACATCACTTTTTAAATCATTTTACTTTTGAGAGTGAGATTTTAAATATCATGAACTCCTCTCTACAGATGGGTATTTTTCCTGCTGCCTTTAAGACTGCAGTGGTGAAACCCTTACTAAAGAAAAACCAATTTAGACCCTTCAGTTTTTAATAATTACAGGCCTGTGTCCAACTTTCCATTTTTAAGCAAAGTTTTAGAAAATCTTGTTTTTATTCAGCTAAATGAGTTTCTCTTACAAAATAATATTTTTGAGATAAACCAGTCTGGCTTTAGAACGAACCACAGTACTGAGACAGCCTTGTTAAAAATCGTTAATGATGTCAGATGTGCCTTGGATTCAGGTCAGATCTTGATTTTGAGATACTTTTAACTGTTTTTAAATATCTTAACGGTCTTGCGCCTTCTTATTTATCAGATTTTTTAGTAAAGTATGAACCCTCGTGGACCCTGAGATCCTCTCGCACTGGTCTTTTAACCATTCCGATTGGAAAAACAAAACCTATGGAGAGGCTGCGTTTTAGCACTATGGCCCCCGTTTATGGAACAGTCTGCAAGAGGACCTGAGAGCTGCAGAGAGCATTAATGCTTTTAAAAAAGGCTCAAGACCTATCTTTTAACCTGGCTTTTAGCTAATTTTTTATTACTTTTATTTATTTTTTTAGTTATTTATTTTTATGTATTTATTTATTTATCCATTTTATATTGTTTTATTAACTTGAACTAGATTTTTAACGCGTTATTTTAATTTACCTTATTTCAATGTTTTATTGTTTTTATCAATATGTTTACTTGTTCATTCTCATTTTTATTTTCATTTTTATTTCCGGTGCTTCCTCAGTTGGATCCTGTCCCTCTGGGTCGGCTGCTGTTCAGCCGCTGCGGCTCTGGATGGGGACCTCTTACCCCAAAGAATGGGTAAGAGAAAAGCGTTGGACTATTCTGAAGTGGCCTTCTATGAGCCCAGATCTGAATCCAATTGAACATTTGTGGAAGGAGCTGAAACATGCCATTTGGAGAAGACACCCGTCAAATCTGAGACAACTGGAGCAGTTTCCTCATGAGGAGTGGGCCAGAATACCTGTGGACAGGTGCAGAAGGCTCATTGTCAAATACAGAAACAGTTTGATTGCAGTGATTGCCTCAAAAGGTTGTGCAACAAAATATTAAGTTATGAGTACCATCATTTTTTTTCAGCCCAATTTCCTTAGTTTTTTTTTAAAACAATTCTGTTAATCAACAACTCAAAAGTAATGGCTGTTTTTGATTATTTAATTTTCAATCAATTTCAAGCCCTGAGCACCAGAGCAATAGAGGCTCAGATTTACTCCACCAGACAAGACCCAATGTGTAGGCTGTACAAAGAGGCGCCTGAAACAATCCAGCACATAACTGCAGGGTGTAAGATGCTGGCAGGGAAAGCATATCCCCTTGCCGTTAGTTCATTGAAATCCATGTGTTGTACCTGTAAAGGGTTTTTATAGTTTAGGGAAAGTCTTTCCTCCTGTCGACACATGGCATTGCCCATGTGTATGAATTGACTCTGCTGTTGTTGTTTTCCGGAGTATAAGTTTATCATGCAGTTTATAAATTTGTTCTTCAGTTATTTCTGCTCCTTTTGATAACCACATTTTCTTTTGTTGCAGTGGAGCTGAGCTTTGCATGTAACACAAGACGCTGATGACGTTGAATGTTTTCTGTTTCTCCCGAGCAGGCTCTTGTGTTGTGTTGCCCTGCAGCTGCTTTGCTTGCAAATTGGGTCTAGATGACCCAACTCCCAATGTTAAGGGTTAAAAGAATCTTAAATTCATTCCTAAAGCTGACAGGGAGCCAGTGCAGAGATTTTTAAGATTGGTTTAATGTGCTCTCTCCCCCTGGTTCTCGTTAAAAGTCATGCAGCCGAGTTCTGGATAGCTGCAAACGATTAAGAGTGGTTTTCTTTACTCCAGAAAGGAAGGCATTACAGTAACGCATTACTGATATGATAAAAGCATGATTTAGGAATTCAGCACTGGTCAAAGCTTAGATCTGCATCTAGAATCACACCAAGGTTCCCTACTTTATCACATGCAGTCATACAGTTGGTTGACAGATAAAATTGGAGGATATCTCAGCTTCAGAACCAATAACCAAGACTTCAGACTTGTCCTGATTGGGCTGCAAAAAGTTCTCTCCCATCCACATTTTAATGTCTGAAATACATTTTAAAAAAGACTGTCCAAGAAAAATAAATAAAGAATTGCACAAAAATCTGTAAAACATTGTTGTTAGCCATTACACATTTTTTATTTCTATTTGCCATTTAGTTGCTCAGCCTTTCCAAGGAGTACTTGCAAACTATTTCAAAACAAATAAAAGATAAACGCACTCTGTCTTATAGAAGAATATTTTTATTTATATTCTCAATTAAACACACTTAGAACAAACCAAGTACAAGTGATACTACAGATGGCTACACCTGAGCAAAAATAGGGGTGGACAGCAATGGTGAGTTTGGTATTAATAAAAAACTTAAATGAAGGTTATTATTGTTTTTGATAAACTGACAAACTACATCAGGGATGCATTTGCATGAAAAAGTAGAAAATGAACAGCCTGTGAAGGAGTTAGAAAACCAGCATCGTCAGCACCTTTAACCTGAATTCCAGCCGGGTCTATTGTATTGGACTGCATATTCTCCACACTATTGCTTACAAGAGAGGTGTGATCTGAAAAGTCGGTTTTCTGTAGTGCTCTAGATAACCTGTGGTGTCTCAAGATTTCACAGACTGATTCAAAGTGTTCACAGTGAATTTAAAGACCCACTCTGATGAAAATCTAATTTTGGGTGTTTTTTTTAATCATGTCATTGAGGCATTTTCCTGATGATAGAACATTAACCCCAAAAATGTATTTCTTTATTCAAATCATCGTGAATCAGGAGCAGACAAAAAAATGCAGTCTGTAAAAGATCGTATTTGTGACAGAAAATTTGATGGGTGAGCCAAAAACTCCCTGCTCCGAGCCCTCATTTCTAATTAACTACTGCCGCTCTGCAGAAACTATGTCCTGAAAGACGACAGAGGTTTTTGATTTTGACTGAAAACAGCATAATAAAAAATTAAAAGAATACTGGGAATGTTTTTAAAATAACTTAAAAGATGATCGGAATGGGTCTTTAAGGATATGGGATGAAAAAACATTTTTTTTTTTTTAAATCGATTGATTTTCTAACTGTGAACTGATACTGTTACTTTTGACGGAAGTACAGCTTCTTGGTTAACATGGAAGCAAAACAAGGAACCTGTTTTTTCTCACTACCATTCGGGTCACTTCTCATCCTCACACTTCTCATTGCCAATTTTCTGTTGACCAGGGTAAGTAACTCTGTGAACTCGAGGCGACTTCCGCACTTTTCAAGGAGCTCGCACAGATCCTGAATGTACCAGGAGCCTTTGATGGGATCTCGGAAGGAATAGAAACCTAAAAAAGGCAAACAAAAAGTGAAAAGGCTGCTGAGTAATCAGGTAATTCTGTGTTTTGCTATTTTTTTTTCCATAATCAAAGAGGTTTATTGTTAGTATTTCCAGGCCTCACTAACACACTTAAAAATCCCTTAATATCTTAAAAAGTAATTACTTGTTTGAAAGACTTAAGTGATTTAATTCTGACTAGGGTTTTAAAAGAAAAAATAAAATTGCATTAATTTTACAACTAAACTATTTAAAGATTAAACAGAGTAACACAGAAATTAAAATAATGTTTAATTTCCCTTGCAGAGGAAACCTTGACCAAGCAACCTTTCCCCTATTTATTTTCCTCCATTATTACACAAAACACATTTTTATCATTACATGTAAAACTGTAACATGTACAGCAAGTTCCATTAAAGGCTTGGAAATGTGAAAGTGCTAAAAATATAACGAGAGAAAAAGTGTTCAAACAATAACTATCAAATGCAGATCTTTTAATCTAGGAGACAAAAAGGGGGAAGTTGAAGTTAAAGTATATTAATTACTTCTTCAAAAATGACATAAACACCTGTTCATTTGGCCTCAAATTTATTTGATAAAAGCCCAAGAAAATCTGACAAATAACTCTTGAGTAACTGTCTTAATTCACCTTCAGCCACAGAATAGCACATGATGAAATCAGCTGCCGCAGGTAGAGTCTTTATTGCGCTGGCATCCACCACCACCTCATTATTCACCTCATCATTCGCAGAAGCCGCAGTGATAACCACTGAAGTATCACATTTATTTCCACGACACGCCTGCAGACACACATTGAAGTATTAATTTCATCTTTTCCCTATATGACACAGCCAGAAGTTTTTCCAAGGCAGCAGGAGACGGTTAGCTTAAAAAATAAAATAAAATAAACAACTAGTAGATTTTTGAGTGCACCCCCTAACAGTTTAGACATCTGTATTGTTTAAATGTACCTGAAAGATGAAGATCTTGGGCTTTCCTACGAGGCTCGGGCAGTTGTCTCCTCTGAACGCGGCTGTGATGTCCTGGATGTTGATCATGCCGTCGTAGGTGTAAACGCAGTTGTTCTCGCCGTGGCTCAGGAAGACCAGCAGAAAGCAGTCGGCATCAGAGTGATCCTCCTCAGCAGCTGGGGGACACACCTATTTGTCAAACTTTGCTGAGTTTTACTGTCACATTAGCTCAAACAGTAGAGGCACATGTCATTACCACCTTCATGGATTCTATCCAGGACTTCTGTCTGTTTTGCATCGTCATAACTCCGGACGTCAAAATTTAAATCCAGGAGTCTATATGATAAACCAGAAATGGGTTCAGGTGGAGCAAAATAGAAGCAAAGAAACCAAAATGTTTTCTGCAAAAAGACAATACACGTTCAGACATGTTTTTCAAGAAACCACAGCGGTGGAGTGGGAGAGGGATACCGTTTCTCCAAGCTGTGGCGGTCAGCATTTGTTCCATGCCTGTCATTCATCTCCAGCCGCCAGTAAAATCGCTCCTGGTTGAAAATGAGGGCCAGGCCTCGACGTTTGTGGGTCATCCTGTACTCCTCATTTGGATTCAAGCCGGCTATACATAATCTGTTATGAATCAAAAAAGAGAGGAAATCAAAAATCAGAAATATTGCAAATGTTCTCCGTTATAGAGTATATAGGAGAATAAAGAAGTCTTTACTCTTTGAAAGAGTCAATCTCCTTCAGGTTCTCTGCAAAAGAAAACAACATTAACATGCAATAAATTATAGGATACTATGCAATTTGGATTAAAATTTTGGAAGAATACACTCCTCTGTTACTTACAGAACCCTGGATATAAATAAATAAATAAATAAATAAATAAATAAATAAATAAATAAATAAATAAATAGTTCACTCAAATCAGCATTTTGTGCGCACAAATTAGTAGTAGGCATTGAAGGAAAAAAGTGGATCACGCTGTTGTCAGAGCTGTAGCCTGAGGGTTCTTTCTCTGGAGTCGTCTTGGACAAGGCTTTGTCACAGTTTGATGACGTTAATACGATACTAATAATAACAATGGATTTGGTTTATTTTGTGCTTTTCTAGGAGCTCAAAGCGCTTAAAAAGTCTCCATTTTCTTATTCATACTTGGTGATGATGAGCTACTTGTAGCCACACCCAGACGGCAGGCAAATGCTGACTTGTGCGCACAGAATGCTAGTTTGAGGAAACAATTGGATTTTTGCTTAAAGTCAGTCCTTTTAGTTCAATTTTTGGAAAATGCATAGACCCTCTTTAATCTGCTCATTGGTGGATGACCAATGTAAAACAGAGGAGAGCAATAGAGGTTTATGGCGGTGTGCTGGGGTTTTTCACATTGAAGAGATCCCCGGTAGATTTACTATTGATAAATTGTGCTGACAGTAGTTTTTGAAAACACCCGGCAATACATGAACAGCGTTAAACATTGTCAAATACTCACCCATCTCTGCAGCTTCTGTTTTGCTGTCCTTTTTAACACTTCCTGAACAGACAAAGAAAGAAGTTCTGACTTAACAGAGCTTAACCACAGTTAACTTGCTCTTGATTCAATGAAGTTCATTGTGTCTATAAATTATACCGAGTACTTAAATTATTTTTATCAGACACTGTTTTTTTTGTGTAAAACGTACCGACATGATGTTGCAGTGGAAATACCTGAAGTATTCCAGCGAAATATGTCGGTACGTTTTACAAAAAACAAACCAGTGTGTCTGATAGAAAATAATTTCAGTACTCAGTATAACTTGCTCTTGTCAATTTAGCTGACTAAAGTAAATGAAAATATTGTGTGAACACAACTTTATTGTTCAAGCCAAAGTCAGTACCTCAAACTTACCTTTCAGTGCCTGAAACAAAGTAAAAAGCTGAATATATTGCAAAGTAATCATGGAAAACGTTACCTCCACAAGTATGTGGTTCACAGCGCTTCTTTTCACCTAAAGAGGGGATTGGGGGTAAACCTTGCTTTTAAAACAACCTGCACCACCTCCATGATGACGCTGATTGGCTGATATGCTTGTTTTAGTACAGGGCAGCCAACTCTCAGAGTGCACACCGGCATGAAACCCGCGCATTTGAATATGTTTGAATACTGACGCCACACCTCGTTATCTCACGCTGAAATGCACAACGTCAAAATTTTCCTAATGTTATTTCTAATGTATATATCTATTGAGGCTGAAGACACACAGTGGGATCCATAACTTAGGTCTGCAGAGAAGATTGTGGTGATCAATCAATTACAATAAATCAGTTTCTCGTGGGGTCAGTGCGCGAGTCCCACGTTCATCATTCTCAAGTTAAACAAAAAGAAGACACAATCTATTTCGATTTCCAGAAATGTATATAGTATTCGTGCCAAAAAGCTCTGCTCACTTTAGTAGCCTACTTTAGAAAAAAGAAGGAAAAGCTAGCAACTTAATTTCATTTTCCTAACTTGTAGAGACGCAAATCCTGTTATTTTTTTTGTATATTTTTTGTATTATTTATTTATTTAGTATTGTAACGGCTCTGGCTACCGGAGCGAGCAGTGCACAAAAACCCACGTTTGAAGCTTTCGTCACGTACGGGTGCTGCGCATTATTGGCACTGGCTCCCAGAACGCGCTCACTGACTACGCGCTAAGGCTTTACGCACGGGGCGTGCACGTGATACATAAATGCCCGTGAGATGCCCTCACAAACCACGCTCTGGTTGTATAATTGTTTCATTTCTAACAGCCAGATTGCGTGCAAACAGCGCGCTCCTGTCCCCTAAACAGCACTTGCAACGCAATGCAGGCTTGGGTGGGGGGTTCTGGTCTGTTCTTTTTGCTATCTTGTCTTTCTTCCAGCCCTTTTGGAAGTATGGCAGCAAAAGTCTTACTTTCTCTTTGTCTACCACTCACTCTTCAAATCATTTACTTTTTAATCTTTAATCATTTAATCTCTGCCAGTGTTGGTTAAATAGTCATGGTTTTCCAGCATGAAAGTCTTCTAAAAACTCCCAGATTCAAAAGAAAAATACATACTGGTAAATACATTTTAAAAACCACCCAAAATATTAATCAGTGATTAATTAGCCATATTTAGAAATCACCCATTATTTATTACTTCCTGGTTTGATTAAAAGTACAACTATGAAACATTTTTAATTATGTTACATCTGTCATTTTTGCAGTCAGTCTGAGTAAAACATGAAAGAATTGACTGCTATTAAACTTTATAAGCAACAACCGAAGTTTTTCTCAAATATTAAGAACAATAAAAAAACATTGAAAAAGTAAAAAGAAGGAAGGGAGAAAAACACGAAAAAGAAAAAACTAAGATTTCTCGTAAAACGAATTAGCCTGTTATTAACAAAAGTGGAAATTATTATTATTATTTTTTTACTTTTCATGAATTTAGATTAGATCAAATGTAAGCAAATAGCTGTTTCTCAGTCATTATGTTTTTCAGAATAACCATTCTTGCTCTGCTACATTTTTTAACATGATCTTGATCATCATAATTTCATATTTCTTCTGTTGTGCAAGTTATTCAAGTCATAAACTGACCCATCAGATGCCTCGATAAAAGTAGGAGGCGATGTACCAGGACTACAACCACATGTTTAAATAGTTCAGCAGACGGCCTGCATCCAGATGGAGTTGGGGGACTGCTGGGGGTGCGAGACAAGCCAGAGGCGACGTCCACGGCCAAGTGTAGGAGCAGGAGCAGAGAGGAGCCAGAGGCTCGTAAGACCGTGACAGCCAATCAGAGAAGACTCCCACTCCCTGTCTTATTACAGGTCTGGTTTCTTCCAGGACAAGAATCTTTTCGTCAAGCCAAGCAGTGTTGGTGTATCACAGACATTGATGACCGGTCGTTAACTGACCCCAGGGTGAATATTTTCAGCAGATGCACATTGTTATACACATTAAGGTTTAAGTTCACTATCTTGTGAACTTAAAATGTTCCAATTTAGTCTTAAGCATTCACTTACTTCCTACATTACACGTCCATGGCCTATAGTAGACTTGCTACATTTATACTCAGGTATACTTAATAAAAACTTCAGTTGTACTATGTTTTGTTAAGGGATGGTAGTTTTTTGTTCTGTTATTTGAAGCTTATACTTCCTTTACAATGACAAACAGAACTTTAATGTTGGTATTTAAAAAGTGTACAAGTATTCTAAAAAAATGTTTTTTAAACAAATGTACATAGTTAGGACACAATTAACATTCCTGCTCAATCTTTAATATGTTTTAATCAAAATGTGCACATTATGAATTAGGCAACTGCCAATTTCTTGGCTATGATTACCTAAATAATATGAATATTCCATATTTTCTGGCAAGAAGGTAATTTTATTGATGCAAAATAGTTGGTAAAAGACCAGGTAAAGACCTGGACACTTTTGTTTTCTTAGTTTAATGTTGTCCTATAATGTCCTATAACAAAAAAAATCAAAATCTTTAGCAAACCACTTCCAAACATTTACATAGACAGGGCATAAACCATCCACAAACTAACGTCATTGTACATCTAGTTTATAAACTTATAACTATTAGAATTTTCTTCTCTATAAAAGAAGGTGAACAACTTAGTATCAGTAGGAGTTGTATCCCTGAGGTAAATCTACATATTTAGATAAAGAGCTTTATTCTTGGTCTTCTTTAATTAGTCTTCCTAGTGTGTCCGTGCCAGTCTCTGTAGTATCAAAGCTCCCGCTTCATCTCATACTGACACACACAAGAGGCCCGCTGGCTGTCCAGGTACGGCTTGCATCCCAAGTGCATGACGGCATCGAAAAGGAGGGTTACTGCAGACTCGCATGCTGTGGAGACAAATATGGAATGCAAGACGTGAGAAAACATGTCAAAGGGAAAATGTATGATCATGCTAGCACGTTACCACAAGAAAATAATAAATGTAATCAACATTTCAACATGGTTCTGTAACTGAAAGCAGTTTGTTATTCATGAAATCTCAATCATATTGCTTTACGGAAAAAAGCAATGTCTAAAACTACCAGACGCAGCCGCATGAAAAATCTTAAAAAAGAAGAAAAGAAAAACAATGTTTGGGTAGAACTTAGAACCCTAATATGTGTTATGTGTACGAGTTAAAATTTTGGTAGTTAATTACAATTACTGGACCATAGAAACCCTTGTTAATTTATTACTTAGGTTTGTAGGCTCTGACATTTTCTCTCAGTTAAATGAAACGAAGCAGAGGTTAATTTAAAAAAAAAAAGGTAGGATCAACTGGGGCATACACGCACGCATGTATGCTCCGGATTGGGATTGGTCAAAGAACAGACATGCCCTCATTGCTGCAGTCACATTGCTTTCCAAACTTGCTCAGAGATGAGACAAAAAGAGATGCTGCAAGGAGTCCTCTCATCCCTGAGGAGCAGTGGGTGAGCAGCAGAACAGAGACCCGCCCTGAATGCTGATGAGTCGGTTGTGAAAGACACAACTCTATAGCTATATCTCTCTAGTGAGAAAACCATGAGCTGACTGCTTCCTGGGAGTAGTTTTTTTTCCTATATTTCATCTATTCTTACTTTATTTTTCGCTCTAAGCTGCATGGGTTAGTGCTCGATGTGCTCCGCAGAGAGAGAGTTGGTGGGGTAGTTTGATAGACCCGCAGCTGTGCAGAACTGTGCACAAAAGGCAGACGTCCAATTCATTCTAATGGAAAACCTAAAGTCAGCAAAAATAAATATGAAGGTAATAAATCATTCATTTTCAAAAGAGTTACTTAATTTCAGATTTGACGAATATAGGCATAACAGTTTATTTCCATATCTCACTTTGATCATTGGCATAGACCACATGTGTTGTAACTTATTTTTGAGTCATTTTTCACACTGTTGTCTGAATTCTAATGTAGCCAGGTTATGTCTTGAACCAGGTTCATACTTTGCACTATTTTTTGCACTATCATTATATTTTTTCTGGTCCATATCTATAAATATGAGTCCAACAATACTGTAGGGCAATATTATGGTTGATAAAGCTGACAAATAAAGTTTGGAAGAAAAAAGTAATCTACCCAACACTGTAATTTATATATATATTGTAGCGACCGACGTTAAGCTGTGCTAATCTGTTCTGTGTTGCTATCCCCAGTTAGCGTTAAATGATTCTGTTGGGGATCTGTTTTTTCATCGCTTTTCTAGTCAGATGGATGACTGTGATTGGAGGAGTGTGGGTGGGGGCGGAGAAGCAAGTGAACATAAGGAAGCGTCATTAGAGCATGAGAGTTTGAAATGAATGAGGAGACAGCGTCAGGGCAAGTTCTCCGTTTGTGCTGTATTTTCCATGTTTGCGGCAGACAGCGACCATTTAAATTACATTAAAGGCTTTGCAATTGGAAACAGCCGTCTCTGACTTCTCATGATGTCCAGCTAGACGTTACAATATTTTTCACTTATCCTTAACTATTTACATTTATGTTTAGCATTTCAATGGGCATGCTTCTGACACACTATTTTGTAATAGTTCTGCAAAGAGTGTATAAAAGAATCCACAAATGTGAGATAGCTGGCAATTCTTATTTTACTTAGCTGAGCCTTTACATTTGGCGCTCCATATAGCTGAAGTAAATGGTGAATGGGTTATACTTATATAGCGCCTTTCTTCTTAAAAGGACAAAGCGGTTTACAGTCACGGGACCATTCACCCAGTCACACACACATTCACACACTGGTGGCAGCTTCGCTGCCAAACACAGGCGCCTGCCTACCACCAGAGGCAAGGTGGGGTTCAGTGTCTTGCCCAAGGACACTTTGACTCATGGGCGCAAGGCAGGAATTGAACCTGCAATCTTACGATCATGGGTCGACCGCCCTACCGCTGCACCGCGGCCGCCCAAGTAGGTAAACCTGTTTAGAGGAACTTTAAAAAAAATAATAAAAAAATGTGAACAGCTGCAGTACAAAGGCTATAACAAATAGCAATTAGTTGTCTTTTTGGAATCTAAT
The DNA here is from genome assembly GCF_053564925.1 of Oryzias latipes. Lineage (NCBI taxonomy): Eukaryota > Metazoa > Chordata > Actinopteri > Beloniformes > Adrianichthyidae > Oryzias > Oryzias latipes. The sequence continues at coordinate 26,962,136 of NC_136237.1, read as the reverse complement.
GTTTTGACTACATTTATGGTGTTTCTATTTCAAAAATGCTAGGAAGAGATATATTTCCGATGAGAGATAGTTGATACGACTGCTCCAATCATTATGGAAAATTATGCATAAGAAATATGCATATGTGCAAAATTTCTTTAAAAAATTAAACTTTATTGTTTGATGACAACCCTAAGCTCTACTAAGAGCTGAGTAATATGGCAGTTGAATTACAGGGCGGTCATGTTGCAGAGGTAGATCGGTCGGCCTCTGATCAGAAGGTCGCAGGTTCAGTGTCCTCCTTGCCTGCCCATGAGTCAAAGTGTAGAGCAAGACACTGACCCCCACATTGCTCCTGTTGGTTCTAGGTGGGCGCCAGTGTTTGGCAGCGGAGCTGCTAGCAGTGTGGAAGTGTGGGTGAATGGGACAGTGACCGTAACACACTTTGAGGCTTCTAAGAAGGTATCAAAGCGCTAAATAAGTATCTGCCATTTACCATTTACATAGATAGAAGATATAATTTAAAAAAAGATAAAAGAAATCTGGCCAAAGGAGACTTTGGATGAATTATAATAAAGTAAAAAGCACAGTCTCATGGCTTAACCCAATACAATTGATAATAAAGCAAAGTACTTTTATTTATAATAATAACCCATAATATAGTTTACTAAACATTTACTATGATACATAGACTTTGAACTAGTTTTTAAAAGTGTTCGCAGTTGTCTTTAAATCATCATCCTGCCGTTTTAGCCAAAAATCATTTTTCTAGGACGTAGCTTCTATTCTGCAGAGAGGCAGGGGTTCGTTTGAAATTTTTCCTCCAAGTTGTGGGCAGGAATATAATTATGTCCCCACGATGCTCTCCCACTTGCTTACAGCACTTTACAACCCCAACCTAATTTTAGCGGTGCAACAAAAAGGGCAAGCAGTTTTGGAGCTGTCTAGCCGAACAGTTTTGAGCCAGATATCAGAACAGACTAGGAAAACAAAGACGTACACGGATCTAGCTGTAAGTGGACGCCTGTGGGTCGCTGATTGTAGCTTCTACATCACAGCTACAAGCTTTCTCCAACAGCATTTTTTCATCTGCTCCCGATTCACAACCTTTTGAATAAAGAAATACTCTGAAATGTAATACAATTTGAAGCTTAATATTTTAAAAATCCCACAAGAACATGTTAAAAAAACATTGTTTTCATTGGAGTGCGTCTTTAAACACTGTCTCAGTCTCTTACCTTGGACAGACTGGGCTAACCCCAGAGTCCTCTGCACATTTCTGCAGATGGTCTCCAGACACTCCTGAAACTGCTCATCACAGTCATGCTTCTCACGACCACAGGTGTCATAGCAGCGATCATGTTGGTTACAACACTTGGTCATGGATGGGATACCTATATCAAACTGGAAATAACAACACCATTACTCCTTTTTTATTCATTTCCTGTTCAAATGCACTATTGTCTTTAGAAACAAAAAATATATTCAAGAAAGTGTGCAGAAGATTATTTAAAACTAAGCCATGCTACCTGAAATCCAAAGAGCGGGGAACCACATCCATTTGGTGGTGAAGGTTTGTACCCAGGACGAGCTATAGGTTTGTAACCTGTAAGAAGGGAGCAAAGGTTTCTTGTTTTTACACAGCTGAGATGATCAAATCAACACAGAAGATTTTGGAGCTTAATGTGTCTCTCAGATCATTCTGTTTGATTCAGCTCAACAACGTTGACAAGTTATAAATAGGTATAAATATGAAGTATTGCATAGCCCTTGTGCTATCCTAGGCACTTTAACATTGGGAGTTGGGTCATCCTAGACCCACTAGACCAGGGTTCACCAACCTTTTTGAGACCGAGGGCTATTTCATGGGCACCAAGTGGTATGAAGGGCGCCACTAAAAACCTCCTAGCCCCCCCCCCCCCCCCCCCCCAAAAAAAAAGAAAAAAAACAACACAATTTGAGGACTTCCTTTTGTGTGCCCTATTTTTATTTGCTCATTTTGCACACAAAAACATGCATGAATTTTCTAGACTCGTATTACAGGGGGGGGTCAAACTCAGTTGCAGCGGGAGCCTAATTTCAAAACAGACTTTAGGTTGCAGCCGAACAAGATAAATATTTATTGAACATACTAAAGCTAAACTTTTAAACCTTTAGAACTTTAACTTAATTTTAACTTTTTAAACATAAATGTAAATAAAAACAGACAGGAATATTAATCCTCACATTAATGGATTACTCAACCACCTCAACCTATTCTCAAAATCTTTACATTACATGAATCATAAGAATGTGTAAAATTGTGTAATTTTTTTGATCTATTTAAACTTTTGTAATAGACCCTTACTTTTAGTGATTATTTTTTAAGTTATATTTGTTTACATATTTGGGTTTTCTTTGTCTACCTTTATCTCAGAATTGATATTGTTGTCATTGACAGACATGCCGTGGTTGTTTGTTGAATATTTGCTTCAATAAAAAAAAAAAAATTTTTTGGGTGCATTCCCTGCGGGCGCCACAAGGGGTGCTCACGGGCGCACTGGCGCCCGCGGGCACAGGGTTGGTGACCCCTGCACTAGACAGTGCGCTAAACCTTTATCTTCAATGATTTGTAATCTTCACTGGTGTCTATGAAATATTTCCACCTTTATCCACCTTTGTCATGGTAGGAATAACACTTCAATGGTCATCTTGACCCCATAGGATAGCACAAGGGGGTAAAAAAGGCAAACATTGTGAAGAAAATCCCACCATCACTGCATTTGTTATGACACAGCCCGTCATCCCCGCCAAACAAGTCAAGAGCTGCGTTCAAGTACGTGTCGATTTTGTGAATTCCGTTACGAATAGTTTTGAGTGTCAATCTCCAGTCTGGGGTCTCGGGCTCCTGTTTGCAGGCTGAAACAAACGCGAAACGTCCACACAACAACAAGCTGAACAGGAGCAGCCAAGCGGGGTTGGGAGACGTCATAGTCCGTGTGCTGCCTCCCACACAGAGCAGCGTTTCCAGACGCATAGTAAGTCTAAGATCTTGATCTTCAGGTCCGGGATCCAGATCAGAACGTCCTCAGAACCGGGATGTCAATTATTCCTCAGTGTGCTGTTTCGGCAACATCTTAAAATTAAGCGGTAGCTGTTTTCATTTTACTTCCAACTCATCTGTCAAACCTATGGTGTCACTTCCGGGTTTGGGCTGTTCACGTGATCACCAATAAACAACGTACGACTTTATTTGCTGTACATAAAAACGTAAATTTAACTACTATAATTTAGCTAAAAAAAATTATTTTAAAGGTTACTGCAGGCAACACTAAATATAAACTTTATGGCTGATTTAAATCCTACCTTTGACATTAAAATTTAAAGGTGTTTAAATGAAATCTGTGGTTGTTTTTTTAAACATATTCTTAGTGCTTTTTTCTTTTGATGAAGGTCATATGTTAATAAACTTAAGATATTTCTTCATTCGAATCTTTCTGAATCAGGGGCAAATGAAAAAAATGCAGTTGGAAAAGCTTATAGCAGTGACGTAGGTGACGTTGACCACAGCTTCCGGATTTGCTCCATTCCGAGGCATCTTTTAACATACCAACTTCTCTCTCCCTTTAAATTTTTGACAATGGCAGATTAATGGAGCAATGAGCTAAAACTTTGTATTTTATAATGAGTGTTCATATCTCTCTCTCTCTCCTATAAACCTGTTTTTGTCCCTTTTGGGGTCACGGGGTTATTGGAGCCTATCCTGTCCACTCGCGGGCCAAGGCAGGGGACAGGTCGCCAGTCTGACACAGTCACATGCACACTTACATCTAGGGACAATGTAGAGTACCCAATTAACCTATGAAGCATGTTTTTGGATGGTGGAAGAAAGCCCAAGCATGCACGGAAAGAGCATGCAAAGTCCAGATAGTAAGGTCCTCCATCGGTGATTCTGATTCAGGTTACATTCAGGTACATTAATAATACCCAGATTAATAAATCTGTTTCAGTTTTAAATTAAAAAAGGTTTTACAACAGCACGACAACTGGGATTGAATGAGCTTCATGATTTGAAGTTTTATAACTTACCTCCTGTTCCCAAATGCACATGTGCATGCATGTGTCCGAATTATCAGTAAAAGTGAAACCATTCCATGATGACTGAAGTCTTCTGGAACGCCTTCCATTAGATGTTTCTCAACCTGTCTTCCCAATCCAAGGCTCAGTATGAGAAAAAAAATCTCTTGGATGGAAAAATGTAACTTTATAAAATGATTGAAAATTTTCAACAACAAAAAAAAAACTCATACCATATACATCTATGTATGGATGGAATTGTATATGAGTAAAATGACAATCTTTTCCAATCTATGGAATCAATTTTATTTCAATATTTAGGCAAGCACTGAAGAAAAAGTTAATTCTTCTATATTTATTTAAATAACATTTTAATTAAACATTCAAAACGAAAATGTACAGCCAGGTAATGATAACAGCTTCAGTGTCTGCTCGTGGTTAGAACAGCTTGCTTTAAAATTTGCAAAACTAAATATGTGGAGAGAATAAAAGTCACAATCAAAGATTCACTTATCTTCAAATACTGAAGTGGAAAAAAAAATAAAACAAACTTTTATTCTTCCTTCTACATACAGGAGGTGGATTTGATAAGCATTCTTTGCAAAAAGCTGTTGCACTTAGTTGTTTTTCTGACAGTATATTGCTTGTACAGAATGCCACTTTAGTGCTTACGACTAAAAACACATGCCTTTACAATCAAGGTTCTCTTCTGCCATGTTCCCAGGAGAAAGACAAAGTAAAAAAAAAAGTATAATAGAAAATAAATCTGGAAGTGTCAACAGTGAGTAGATTAGTTCAAGGTGATGCAATGTCTACAGCCAGGCTGGAGTTAGGAAGAAGTCGGCAAGAGAGGGGCTTTTTCAACTGTGAAGCTGAGTTAATAATTTAAATTTTTGCTCTTCTTTAGAAAAAAAAAAGAAATATAACATCAACATCTAGTCATATACAGCATATATACATATCCCAAAAGTTGTCATCTCATCCACCTCTGAATAGGTTATTTAGTCTGTCCACCTCTTTGCAGTTGTCCATAGACATGAGTTCTGCCTTCTTCCGCATTCGGTCATCCCTGTATACTTTAGCAGCATAAAGCAGTTCGGTTTCTGAAAGTGACGAGAGAAACAAATGTCAGAAAAGTTCAAAAGCAAACCAAAGTAGAATAGTAGACTAGTGGGCTTCAGTTGCTCACTTGTCTGCCTCTCCTTCCAGCAGTTATTTCTAACATTTGTGACATAGTCCTCCTCCACATTTTTCTCAATTTGCTGTAAAGCTGAGCCTTTATACTCGGACTTGAAATCTCTGGTGACGTAGTAGTCGACGCGAAGATTCTCTGTCTGCCTTTTTACAGTTTGCCCTGTAGACCTGGAAAAGAGGGCACAGGGTTACTGGCTTTGAGGAGTTACGTGCAAATAAATAGCAGAAAAATTGCACTAGTCCAGTTTGCACTCAGTGAGGAACAATTTTTTAATCGAAAAACAAAAAACAGTGACAACACATTATTTATTTGCTATTTTTGTTTTAAAAAAACAAACTCCATAACTCTTAACTTTCTATCAAGTAATGTTAAATCAGTCAGATTGTCAACAGAAAAATGATGATAGAAGCTTATATTTCAGAATTACAAAACAAAAGGAGGGATGAGTGCAAAAAATGAAAAGATGTCATTAAAACATAAAGCCTTGATTGAAGAACTGGCGTTGGGTACCTTGCAGTTCACGGTGGACTCTTCTATATTTTTTAGCAAGTGACTGCCTAATCTTTAAGACTAATTTTGAAATATAAAGTGTGACATGATGCAGGCGAATGCTGGGGCCCAGAACGCAACACAAAAGAATTTTACTGCAACAGCTAACCCACAGCTGCATTCTTTAAAAAAAAAAAAAAAATCAAAATGCTGCAAAGTTAAGATTTGAAACTGATAGAAAAACTTAATTGATGGAAAAAAATGAGGGGAATAAATACTGCAAAGACGGCATTCTTACAGTTAGATGTAGAACCTTTTGAATTCATCTGTTTTTGATGATAGATGTTACCTTAGCATTCACCAAGTTTTTGCCAACAGATAAGTTGCGTGCTTCATTAAATGCTAGTGTGCACTTACGTCCTGGAATAGAGACTGTAGGGTGGAGGAGATACCATCATCTGGCTCAGTATTGACACTAAAATGAGGACGACAATGGGCATGAGCTGGATAAACATCGAAAAACCACCCTGCAGACAAACACACAAAAGTGTCAACAGACAAGAAATGGTTACATTCGTTATACTGATGCATGAATCAAATTGTGTATTTTACGTTATATTAATATAGTACTTTTGGGGCAAAACACTGCATCACAAAGTGATTCCAAAGAGCCCATCCAAAAAAAGAAAACAATATTCTCACAGAGGGTCAAAAAAATAAATCAATGTTTATTTACACAATGTGCTTCCAAATATATTATTTGCGAAAAATATGAAAAGATAATTTTAAAAGTGTATTTACTTACGTCTCCTCTTTCCTCGGTTCTTTCTTGGCGGTAATCTGTCTGTTGGCTGTAACTTGTTCTGCCGTTGGTGAACGTTTGTGGACTTGCTGTTGAACACATGAAGCCCAGGTCAGAAACAAACATGGAACACACCGTCCCAAATGAATGAGAACTGCTTCAATTTGAAAACTCCCAGCTGTTCTTAATAAATGTGATGAACCAGGAGTAAATCGTCTTCTTAACCATATTGGGTAAAAGTCAAAGAAATATAATCTGACTGCTCACTTACAGGGTGGAAATCCACCTCCAAAGAACATGTTGAAGAGGTCTTCAGGTGTGATGTCTGCCTCGAAGCCTCTGTGGAAGTCAAAGCCACCTCTGTGCGAGTGGCTCGGGCTGCTCGGCTCCTCCCCTCCCGTCAGGTCATACTGCCGTCTTTTCTCCGGATTGCTAAGAACTGCGTAAGCGTTGCCAATCTCTGGAGAAACAAAAGGAAAAAGGTTGGCAAAAAATGATCTCTTATTGAAATGTAACAACATTGAAACATTCCGTTTGAACATTGTAGTTGGTATTAATGTGTTGAATTGTCCCGACAACAGCTGTAAAACTAAAGCTAAAACTACAGCGTTGCCCAGATGTATTGTTTGTAAGATGAAAAAAAAAAAGAGAGAACCCAAAAACCTAGTTAAAAAATAAAGACATCTTAACTGATGTTTTCTGATAATACCGGAAAACCTACAAGTGATTTTATATAGAAAGGCACGAGTCCAAACTAGCTTAGTTTGTCAACATTTGATCTTAACAGGAAGGTTGGTTGAAGGATCATGGCTGAACCTCGCCACGGTGCAGCACACACGTTTACCACGGATTATAGTTTGTCTGTTTTTAAGTACGTTACATATGTTTCTTAAATATGTTTGGTTTTAGGACTTTTCAAAAAATGAAGTGTGAACTTTTATCTTGTTCTTTCGACCCTTTTTTTGGATCTGATAAATGATCCAAAGCGTGACTCTAAAACCATGACACGATCCAAACTTTGTGAGCCGTTTGGGATCTGCTTCACCCCTAGTGCAGACATTAGAATCATTTTATTGACACGGTCTAATAGTTAAAAAGACAATGGCGGTTTTTTTCATACATGTGTTTTGAATGTGACTGAAGGAGTTACTTTTAAAGGCCTCTGTTGCTCCGGGTGCGTGGTTCTTGTCCGGATGGAACTTCAGCGCCAGTTTCCTGTAAGCTTTCTTAAGATCATCGTCTCCAGCTTCTTTGATAACGCCGAGCACTTCGTAATAGTCCTTGCACCGTTTTATTCTAAATGACAGGAAAAAAAATAACAATCTAGATATGAAATAAACTGCACACTGACATTGGCTAACATTTTTTACTTTGTCGGCTTTTGTAAAGATAATAACGATAATTATTTCTGACCATCAAGGTTTCTCAGAATAAAACTTAGATGCAATACGAGAGTTGGTGTGAGCATCACGACTGTCCTTGTGATTCTGTGATTTCATTTTGGACAATGTAGTTCTCTCCGTTTCTATCCTGCATGGTCTGAATCACAGCATTAGGTGTTTTCCTATTATCTAGCTCACATGGCCAGATGTCTCTCACCGCCTCCTCGTGGGACTCAAAGATGGAGATGTTCCCATAGTAACAGCTGTGTGCACACAACACTACAGAGACTGCGGTGTCCTCTTTTAGTTGCAGACAAAAAAATGTAATCCACTTTAATGAAAACTATTCTCACAAATGACACTTGTGAAAATATAGTGGGACTATAAATTTATGAAAGCTAATCAGAGCAAATCTAAACTCTCACCTTTGTACACCTTCTACTTGGTCTTTCGTGAAACCTTTTGTCGCCTCGGTTCTTTCAGACTCTTGACCCCCTCTCCCTGGCTGGGAAGAGTTTGTTTCCGACTGTTCTGCCGGTTTCCGCCGATACGCACCGTTTCCTGCTGAGCTCCCATTCTTTGTTAATGCTTCCAAAAGAGCTGAGGGGCAGGGAACAAGAAGGGGTCATCTCAGGTCAAATGAGGAGACACACACTGGTTTACCTTTTGTCAGAGAGTCACGTATATAAACAGATCAAACATGAGTACAAATCTGAATAAACATACTAATTCAATAACACTATTTTGAATACAGCAGCATCCACAAATGCAAGTCTTTCAGCACACTTTTCTGTTCTCTTTTAGACGGCTTTCAGCACAAATATTTAGACAGGCAGATATCAAATCCAAATAAATCTATTAGAATAAGCAGTTTAAAAAATCTTTAAGGATTTACCAAAATATTCCAAATACTTAATTACTACAAGAATAAAAGTATTAAATGTAAAAGAATATAAAAAATATCTAAAGTTGTTTGAAGTTCTTTTAAAATCATGCAATCAAATGTTTTGAACAAGTACATTTTAAGCAAACAGTATGACAACAAGTGCTTTTGTTCCCCAAACGTCCTATGTGGCCAAACAAAAGGGCCACATCAGAGCATGGCTTTTCTTGAACTGTACTGTGACATTTGGGTCTCCATCCGTTCTGAAGCACCTGTAAACACATGTGCTGCATTGTGGGGAAAATGATCTGTGACAAAATATTTAAGATGACTGGCTGTGTACTAATTCCCTCCAAGCCAAGTCTCAATTTCAACTTTTTAGCAGTCTGAAAGAAATCAGAGAAACATGGGTGCAACAGTATCAGGATTTTTGACAAACCTATTGAAAATAAACCTAAAAAAGAAATGCCACTAGTTTAGAACAGTAGTTAAAGAGTCTAAATGCTTTTACGTTGAGATAGTTTTCATTTTTTCCTTGGACTATAAAGAGGGCGGGCCTAAATTCAGCCAAGTTCAGAGTGAACACTGCACACCATTCGCCATATCCCTTTAGGGATCGCCACAGCCAATCAGCTTTAACAGATCTGAACATTTGCTTTTGGCAGAGAGTTTTACCCTGGACGGCAACCCTGTATTTTATTTTGTTCAGAGTGAAAACAATTTTTGGAAATATGTTCATCATTAAGCTACCTTTTAACCTCAAATGAAATGCTACATTTTTTTCACGATTATGAGAATATTTCTTCGTATATTGTCTGTTCTGTCCTGATGCAGCCGAACCGGTAAAAAAGTAAAAATAAACGAAAAATACGCAAAAGAGTCTACAAATTTGGGGTAATTGCATTTAAGATTTTACATTTATATCCATTTTAATACCACTGCAACTTAAAATTGAGACCATGGGAATGACCTAAGGGCTTTGTGGTGGCGTAGTGGTTTGCACTCTTGCCTCATACCGAGAAGGCCCTGGTTCAAATCCCGGAGTTTGCATGTTCTCCCTGTGCATCCATGGGTTCTCTCTGGGCATTCTGGTTTCCTCAGACAGACCAAAGGCTTCAGAGTTTAATTAGGGATTCTATATCTTCCCTAAGGAGTGTGTGCTTGTAAGTCTCTCCATGGCTCTGTAATAGACTGGCAAACCATGCAGGGTGTATCCAAGCTTCACCCAACAGTGGCTGGGATAGGCTCCAGCAACCCAGAGAAACCAAAGTGGGTTTGGAGGATGGATGGATGGATGGATGGATGGATGGATGGATGGATTCATTCACTTTTATAGGTAGTGCAAGATGTAAACAAAATAAGAAACTACTAAGTACACCTTCCACATCCATAATGAATAATATTTCAACAATATTTCTGTGCTGAATAATTAGGTGTTAAACATAATCAAATGAACAATAAACAAACGCCAAATTTAAAGCATTTTTTGCACAAAAAAGTTGACAAATGTGTTAACTATCTGGCTTTTACTACAGGTTTTTAAGCATTTCTCATCCCCTTTGAATTTCTCTACTTTCATTAACTTGTGCAGGAAGCTTAAAGTAAAGATAGTATGTTTATCCATTTCTGAATCAGTCTTTCAAGAGTATGTAACTGTATCACAGTGTAATAGAATACATTTAGTGGCAGTATATTGAGCATCTCTTTTTCTGTATTAAGCCCTGAGATCACATCACTCGTGCCCCATTGTGCTACTAGATCCCCCTCAAACTGAATCCATTTTCGCAGTAACGGCAGGTCTGACAGATCGGCCAGTGCTCTGGTCTAGCTTATTCTTCAAGACTCTTACCTGGACAATCGCCTCATTAAAGGATTGAGAGTTGCTTGTATGGCCTGGATAATGTGGCCATATCCCTCTAAATCCTTTCCCTGACCCAAATACCAGCTCAAACCAAAAGTCACTTTCAGTCAAGCACTTCTATACATTTTTGATGGATTTCTCACGATCATCATCATGTTGTGTTCCTTGAAAGCGGAACGACAGTTTCGACACGTAACCAAAAGACCAAGAAACAGACATAAAATGCATTAGCTAAGCGAAGAGAAGCTTCTCGATAAGAATATGCCTTTAATGCGGTGTTTTGGCGATGCTAATGCTAATCAACCTAAAATTTCTTGATACGAAGCAACTGACAGGAGACACTGACTAGCTACATCACAGGCTAGCGACTTCGCTGCCTAGACCGTACGGCTAGCATAAATGGTCAAACTCTAGTTTCTTCTTCCTGATCTAAGTAATAGTGTTAAGTGGGTTATACTCTAACCACAGTGTGAATTGAACGTGCTGATGTGATTGGCATTACTTCAAAGCGGCTACATGAAAACACCTGTCGATTCCAATGCTGGTGATAGCAATATCCGCTCCTATGCTAGCTAAGTCAGATGCTAAACAGGCGGTTCAATCGCAAAAAGGCCTTACCTTTAGCTTTGTCGGTGGGATACAGTTTCTCAGCCTTATAGAGAAACTTCAGCGCTTTCTCTTTGTCCCCACATTCAATCGACCGGATCGCTATATTGATACATTTTTCTGCTTCGTCCCGGTTGCCTTCCATCTTCTTTCCCCCCTTCCTCCCACATCAGTCAGTCAGTCAGCTGAGCATTCTACGCACCACGTGGTCACCCGCGAGGGCAGTGGAAGTGTTCAGTGTTGCCAGATTGGGCGGTTTTCCGCCCAATTGGGCGGTTTTTGTTCTAAATTTGCGGGTAAAAATGGCTTTGGGCGGGTATGCATAATTTGGGCGGTTTTAGGGTCTGTTCGGCGGGTTTTTTCCACTCATGAATACATAATAACGGACTACTTTAAGCTGGGTGGCTGTTGAAGTCTTATGTTCTGAAGCTCAGTGAACGCAGCAGGTAGAGACACTTAATGGGTTCTGTCATCTAACCTGTTGTTGGGGGTTTGCCGCCCCGCCCCTCCTCTTAGAAGTTGCGTTCTTTAAACCTGACACCGCGGTCGCGTGTGGGCGGAGCTACGAGCTAACGTTATGGTCTGATCGCTGCATGTCTGTGTGTATCGATGCATGGTAGACACGGAGAATGTGGAGAGATCAGGTTTAATATTTTGGAGAGTTCTGCTTGGTAATCATGTTTCCATGTTTGAGTTCATGAGATCGTCCCAGATAGTCTCTGCTTCAACTCCTGCAGTGAAAGCTGCGTCTAAATCTGACGCCCGTGTTTCCATCTCTCTGACAGTTTGAAGCCAAAGCCCTTCCCCCGCCCCTCTACCTGCTTTTCCGCTCCACCTGTTCACCTGTTCATATCCTCTGCAGCTCAGAGTTGTTTTCCCCCGCGCTCCTCAGTGTGTCCAACACAGAGAGCGCTAAATACGGTCATCATAGCAGCAGGTTGACACGGTAGTAGTCGGGGCGCTTTGGCGCAAGCGCAGCACAAGGATGGAAGAGGTTATACATTGGTTATAACGGGTTAAGAAAATGAATGGAAGAAGGCTGGTCTGCTGAAGAAATATTCAATGCTGTACTCCTTTTATTAATAGTCTGAACTATCTTTGATTTTGAGAAATGTTTTATTTTGAAAAATCACCGCATCGGGTACTTAATCAGTCCAGTAGGGGAAAAAATCTACAAAAGCTGTATATTGGTCTTATTTTTGACCCCCCCCCCCCCCCCCCCCCCCGGGGGTCTGGCGGTTTTTAGTTGACTTTTGGGCTGGAAAACTGTGACTCTATCTGGCAACACTGGAAGTGTTCCGTAAGGAACTTAATGAACATAGATGCCTGTGTTTGAGAGTATAATACTACTACTACTAATAATAATTAGAATCATCATAATAATTATAAAGTGAAATAAAATAAATATATGATAAAGCACAATATTGTTTTGATAAATAGTAGCAGCTTCAATCATTTTTCAAATGTAAACTTGACGGCACTATATGGGCAGATATGGTGTATTTGCAAAAGTAGCTACTGGTTGGTTGATCTGTACTGTGTAATGCATTGTGGGAAGCCAGATTATTGACTATTACGTTTTATGCACAATTACAAACTGTCATTAACTTTGTTGCAAAGTTTCCCCACAAAAATGTAGCCAGGTTTCTGCTAAAACATAGATTCTCAGTACCATGCCATTTGCAATCTTACTTTTGACACCACTACACTACCAAATCTAATTTTAACTTAAAGCTCTAACATTTTTTCTAAAAGAAGTTCCACGAAACAATATTTTATATACCAAATAAAGACCCACTCCAATAGAAACTATGTTCATGGTGTTTTTAATGTTTTTGTAGCATTTTTAAAATGGAGGACGATATATATATATATATTTTGCATATATATATATATATATATATATATATATATATACGCAAAATTAAGCTCAATCCGCACTATTCTGATGCATCCACTTGTAGACGACTAGATCTATGTACATCTTTGTTTTCTTCATCTGAGCTGGCATCTGGCTCAAAACAGTACAGCTCGATAGCTTCGATATTGCTTGCCATTTTTGTTGTACTGCTAATGTTTTGGTGGAATTGTGAGGGGCCGTAATAGTGGGAGAGTGTGGAAACAGATGTATAATGGGAAATATGTGGAGGCTTACTCCCTGCCAACAGTCCCGCCCACAGCTTAGAGGTGAATTTTTTAATGAACTTCTGCCACTCTGCAGAAAATCAGTTCTAGCAAACGACACGTATTTTGATTTTATCTAAAAACAGTATAATCATACTTAAAAGACCACTTTTACAATAGATCAAAAGATGATAGGAGTGGGACTTTAACAATTCCATATTGTAGCATAATCTTCTTCAAAGTGCTTGGTCTGGATAAAATAACTTTCTTCTTTTTCTGTTTTAATGCTTTTAGCATATCCTTTGGAGAACCTCCTCCTTCTGGTCCACAGTGGATGTTTTTGAAACTATCATGAAGGCAGCTCTGATGGACCAACATTTGTCATTCCTTACCCATCGATATGGTTGTTTTCATGTAAAAAAATGAGTTTGACAATCAGATGATTTGCCCATTCCATTTATTCAAATGCCTTTGCTAAGGCACTTTGTAACAGGACAGGTTTACAAATTCATTTATGTTGTACTAAAATGTTATTTTCAAATTATTGCCATTTAATATATAATGTTTGAGGTGGGTGAATGAATCCCTTGAAGGGAGCAAATGTAAGACAAAATAAAACCAGAAATTCTATGTGTCAAGGTAGAATAACTTTATAAGGGTGAGATCTGAATAAAGTGAGAGTTAATCTAGGGCTTTTAAATTAGTCAGAAAGCCATCAGTGCCTTAAAAACTAAAACTGAAATGCTGCAGATGGATTACACATCAACATATAAGTTACTGGCTTTAAATATAACAGTTACAGTGTACCTATTTATAAGTCACCAACAAAATATAGTATACAACAAGTCTTAATCTTCAAATAGATTTCTTCAGTCTAAAACACAGTATATTGTTATTTAAACTTGACCTTACTATAAATGAAATGAAGGACAGAGGGGTGATAGTATGAGTAATGCTTTGGTTACAGTATAAACTGCACACAGTAAACAGAACAGATCTTCTGTCTCGTTCCGCCCTCATTTGTCATTTTCCGGCCACGACGGCTTAAGCTGGTGTGCGTGAAGGAGGGAGTTTGGCTTCAAATGAGCCCATGGTGTTGAGCGCCGCATGAATGCGGAAGTGTAGCCTCGACTCCATACTGTAGTTTTTGTAGTTCATCCTGCAAATAAGACAGCTTGTTATTTATTTTTGGAAGATGAATTATTAAGGAACCTTATAAAAGTTTTAATGTCATGTGATTTTAGAAAATAAAAAGAGATTATGCTATCTTTGAAAGCTTGTCCACCAATAGCTTTCTCATTGGTCCGCCCTGTGATTATATTCTATAGTGTGCAAATCTAAGAGGCAGTTATTATTTTTTCCCTTTTGAAATTCTCATTATAGACATCATAAAAATCCTGTTTTGGGTGTTTTCAACTTGTTCTTGTGGCATTTTTCTTACGATGGATGATATTAAACTTAAAATTGCATTTATAAGTTTGTCTTTGTTCAGATTGTAGTGAATAAGTAGCAGATGCAATAATGCCGTTGGAAAAAGCTTGAGGCAGTGAAGCTACTATGGTCACAAGGTCCCTGCTCCGCTACATTCTGATGTAGCAACTTGTGGCCGAAGAGACCCATGTCCGTCTTTTGTTCGTCCAAGCTGGTATCTGGTTTAAAGAAAACTGTACAAATGGATATCTCCAACATTGCTTGTCATTTTTGTTGCACTGGTAATGTTAAGTTAGTGGTGTGAGGGGCTGTAAGAGGGGGTGTAAACAGATTAATGCCAGGAAGTAGTGCCAGGCTTACTTGACAACAACTGTCCCACTCACAACTAAGGATTTCTAATGAACTCCTTCGGTTAAGTTCTCCTTTGTCTTCAGAAACTATGACCTGAAAAACACAGTTTTTTAATTTGGGCTAAAACGGCGTAATTAAAATTGAAAAAGACCGCTGGGAAAGCCGTTAGAAGAGATCAAAAGATGATTGGAGTGGGACTTCGGTGTGACGTCTTAAGTCAGACCAGTATAGTTTTTGGGCTGGTCTGAATGAAGACTTTACATGATTTCAATCTTTTTTTTGCATAAAAGCTGCAGATGGAAAAAACCTCCACCCTGGGTGCTGACGCAGTGTTCCATTGCAGATGCTTCATGGTTTTTTACTGATTTAGTTTGGTCAGGAAAATGTCATGCATTTCTTTGAAAATTAAAAGGAGCATATTGGGAAACTGATTTATCTGACCATAATACATTTGTGATGAACAAACCTCACTGTGTGCTGCACAACAGCTGATACACTGAGACAAAGTATTATTCAAGTTCAAATGTCTTCAGAAATGGATTGCAGCACAGAAACACAGCATATGATTTCCTTAGGAAATTAAATTTTGAAAATAAAAAAAAATTAATAAATCTAGATTCAACAGTTTGAAACCAACTGTATAACTCGAGGTCAATTTGACCCAGCCTACAATACCACATTTAAATGAGAATTCTTCCTATCTTTAAAAACACTTACTTCACTCTTTCCATAACTGCGATGGCCTTATTGATGTCTCCTGTCTGCTTATGCAGAAGGCCTAACTCATACATGGTAAAAGGTACCAGGTAGTTGTCATACTTGATATCCTTTTCACTGCAAAAAGGACAATGGGAAAACCACTTTAAAACACATAATTCAGTTAGAATTAATTATGAACAAAATCATTGAAATTGGCCTAACAGTTGACAGTTTATTCCTTCTTTACCTACTGACCATTCTTGCTTGTAGTGACAGATGACCTCACCTGGAAATGACGTGGTTGAAGCAGTCCTCAGCTCGGTCCAAGAAGCCCAGCTCTCTGAGGCACAGACCCTTTAGGAGCTGGATAACACACTGATCATCCAAGTGATATTCAGAGGGAGCTGCAGAGGTAAGATAACTCTCTGTTACATATTTGTATCAGAGAAATATTGTATTTATTTCTTTGAAGTTTTAATATTTTACCCAAATCGGTTTGAAGCTGCTTCTCAGCTTTCTCTAAGGTGCTCAAGATGCTTTCAGTCAAGTCAGGTCTTTTGCCCACTACTGTGAAGCCATTCCATACATACATCATTTCCTGTGTGAGGACATTTTTTTACTAAGACTTTTTTTTTTTAAGTTATGCGGTTAATGAAAGGACAAACTTGTTCCTACCAAAGCTGGAACCACCAGTTTCACAGGGCTGGGGGACGAGTATCTCTCGGCCTTCTTTGCAGCAAACTTCTCAGTTGGAATGGATTTACCAGCAATTCTTAATCGGAGACCCTCCACTTGCCTATATAAATAGAATTCAAGTCATTTTATAATGCATGACTTAAGAAAATTTGTATTCATTGTCAAATAGGTTGCAGACCTGAACAGAGTCACTACATTTTCTCCCAGTTTAGACACTTCTTCCTGAGGGAGCATGCTCAGGATGGCGGCTTTATGGTACACATAAATGGCCTACAAGAAAGAAGCAATTACAAAAGTTTTCCAATTTATGACCAAAATAAACCCACTTGAGACTAAAATGAAGCAAATTACCTGAGACCACTTGTTCTCTTTGGAAAGCAGATTTGCGTATCGATAAGCTTCTTTCCAGTTTTGTTCAAACGAATACGTCCACATCAGCTCCCAGTAGCAAAGATGGTGAATCTGGCGCCACTCTTCCTGTGCTGCGATACAAGCCAGGAACTTCTCTTGAGCCTGCCCGGAAGTCCAAAGTCACTGAATGAGACGCCTTTAATCAAAATATCGTAAGATATTAAATGATAACTTACAAATGTGAAGTTCCCTTTGAGCACAGCGATTCTTGCAGTAAAGAAAAGCATTAGGGCTCCCTTAGGATAAAAAAAAATGAAGTCTTTATTGACTAATAATGATTTAGCAAGGTGAAAATACAATATAATTATTTACAGCACCACTCACATTGGGAAACCTCTCAGCATAAGGTTTTAGCAAAGATTCACACTCTGCAAGGTTTCCATCTCCAGTACCTGAGGAGATGAATTCAGAACAATTCAAAAAAATATGTAAGTAAACAGCTGTAATTGTGTGTTTTTTTTACACAAAATAGAAAGGGGGAATACATATGGACAACAGATTGACTACAGTGAATGAACTGAAGCACTGGCACACCTCATGGGGTTCAATGAAAAAAAAATCTTTGAAGGATAACCAAATGTTAAACAAAAAATGACCAGCCCTGCAGTTAAAGTTCAGCTTTATCTCACATGGCACTGGTGTGTTAAATCCAGTTAAAACAAACTCATGCAAACTCAGACTGGACTGTAGCTTTTTCACTGACGTGGTGGATTTCCCAAACTGTTGCCACCACACTTCAAATTTGGAAAATGTTTCTAGAAAACTGTCAAACCCAGACACATTTTCCTGCTAAACAAAAAAGACAAACAGAGGTAACTACCTGACCACAAAAAAATATTTTTTATGCTCCTGCTTTCCAATTGCTGTGCTTACATGACTGTAAGTTTATGTGTTGTATTCTTTACTCCTTTATTCCATGAAATTTAAAACTTTGTATACTTTTGAAACTCTTTTCCATATTGAAATTGATGCAGTTTGCTCACCAAGAATGACTGTGATGTACAGATGAAACATCAGCATGGTCATGGTGCTGAGGATGGAGCGCAGGTTGTTGCTAGATGCCCCTGCTCTTAATTCTGCCAAACCCAGCTCCTGTAGAATAATCATTAAACATTTTAACTGTAGCAATTTTGTTCAAATATTTCTTCATTCTAATGATACTCATGTACATCACATGTACATTGGTTGACAAAAGCTTTGCCTAAATGAATAAAAAATGAGTCACAGCGCCCACCCTGTTTCCAGAAAAGCCAAGGAACTCCATCAGTCGGAGGACTCTGGCTGGAAAAAGAGATAGCATCTGACAACAAACAGAAAACATTCAGTTTGTTAGAACATAAAAAGAAGAACATATGCACAAAATTCTAAATAGGTAATAAATGAATAAGTTCAGAAAAGTGATTTTGTTTTGAGAAACTCCAAGTAACTCAGGTTTAGTTTCAAAATATTATGGCAGGCCTTCCAAGAAATTAAATATACAACCTTTATAATGAACAGTAAGTGTAGATAACTGTAACTTTAAGGATGTTTTTCAATGATCATTTAACTCCTGCAAAGGTCAGTGTGTCTTATAATTTGGGGCAATGCGGTTAATGTTCTTACAAGATTAAATGATCCAATTCCCATGCTGACGCCACCCCGGAAATGAACATGAGTTCTTTTCTGCTTTTCTTCATCAGTCAGCACATTTTCCATGTCCTGGCAATACCTAATTTTGAAACATAACGTCTTCAGCAATCCCACAAACAATCCACGTCCAAAATTTTTCAATATTTTCTAATGTCATATGGTCTGCAGAGCCACTTACTTGAAAATCTGATAACTGTTTCGCATTCCCATCCCTCCTTTAATGAAGCCGATTATGCTCTCATCCAGAAAAGTAAGTGCTGCTTTTTGCATCAAAACTTCTGCACAGCATATTTCTGCATGCATCTCCTCTGGGGGGAAAAAGGCATGACTTTAACAGCACAGACATAAGACATCTACCTTCTCTGATGCACATAATAAACCAGGCACCAGGACAATAGTCTGTTTTAGTAACTCAAATCTTTTTGAATGGTTCCTTGTTGTGTTCTGATGTGACCACTAGATGTCAATGTGAGACAAATAGCAAGAGGACAAAACGAATCTGCGTTGTCCTCATGTGACTGTTTGCGAAGACTTTAAAATAAAGTGTAAAAATACGCCATCTGATTCTTATAACCTCCCAACATAACATTCCTACATATTTGTTCTAAGGACTATTATTGTCAAACATTAACATGTTTGCTCACCTTCTGTCAAGGTTTCATTTTGCTGTCCATACCAAAAATTGGCTAGGCTCTCCATTAGTCCAGTTTTCTTTCGAAATCTAAAATTAGGAATAAATCCATGATTCATTGGCTCTCAAAATAAACAATACTAAACTTCAACTGAAATTTAATTTAATTTACCTTAAAAACACAACAGTAAACACAACATTAAAGCAAAATTAGCACTTTGTTCTAAGTATCCAGCCTTACCTCTGGCAGACATGCAGGGCATCCTTGAGTGATGTCATAGCAGCATCCATGTCCTTTGGGTCAAAGGTCATGGCTGCCTGCATGAGCAGAATGCTGCTGTAGCCCACTGCATGGTACATACTAGTATTCTTTCTAAAAAACACACAG
The DNA here is from genome assembly GCF_053564925.1 of Oryzias latipes. Lineage (NCBI taxonomy): Eukaryota > Metazoa > Chordata > Actinopteri > Beloniformes > Adrianichthyidae > Oryzias > Oryzias latipes. The sequence continues at coordinate 26,942,523 of NC_136237.1, read as the reverse complement.
CGCAAATTCAGCAGTGAATATAGATTTGTGGACCACACAGTGGAGATACTTTTGAATTTAACACATGTTTTCTGCAAACTGTTATTGCTACAACCAACTTCTCAGAATAGAGAGAATAAAAAAAGACTTATCAGGTAATAGGGCAGCCTAGAGGGGGTGGGGGTGGGGGGTAAAGGAGAACAATTATTTCAAAGTGTGCATTAAGTGTTAGTTGAGGCCACTTTGTTCTACTTTGAATTGAGAATTGGTTTGAAAGAATTGGTTGTTATCTCTTCAAGGCCCTTACTGTGTTATCTTTTCATGTTGCTTCCTGTGCTTCATGTTCTTAGAAGGGTCATCATGGGAGTGACGCAAAATGTGCAATGGGTCAGAGTTGAATAGTTTTTGCTCAGGCAAAGTCAATTTCTATTCGAAATCACTTTTATTTAGGGTAAATGTAGGGTGTGTCCAAAATGCTGTAAAAAAAAAGAAAAAAGCTGCACAAAAACTGAAAAGTGCTAAAGAAAAAAAATAAAGTTAATAAAGTTTTAATCTATCTATTTTCTGTATTTTTCGTGTTAATGCACTTAAAACGGCATCCCCCCACTATATCGAGTATAATCGAGTCTACAAGAAAATAAAGGTGCAAGTTAATTTTTTAGGCCAATGTTAATTATCCAAAGTTTTTGGTTCGTGGCAACTAATAGTTTTTCTTATTTTATAAACCATATCACCTACATAGGTTGATTTTATGTATTGTTATATAAAACCAATAAATGCATTTTGCAAGTAATCTTTTATTGCAGCTTCATTTTGAAAATGAAAAAGCATTTCTGTTAATCCATTTTAATTGTCAAATTAGACATTTCTAAATGAATTTTCCTACATATTTACCAGCTAACTTTTTGAAAATGAAACGTCAAATACCATTTTAATTTTAATTAAGTGACAGAATAAGCTGTGATGAGGAAGAAAATGAAAAAGCATTTTGGTGGATTGCTTTTTCATTTTAATTTTAAGTCAAAAAAATGAAACTTCATTTTGAAAATGAAAAAGGATTTTTGGTTTTGGCTTTTGTCTTTAATTATGCTACACAATCGCTTCCACCAAAGTGGACATGCGCACTGTCACCTCCATCACCTAACAGCTGTTGAACCTGAACTGCAATGACGTTTCTGACCGTGGAAGGCAGATCTTCCTTCGGCGTTCACTTCCCTGTTCAGACCCTCCAGACTCCAATATTTAGGAGGAAACCTTTTTTATTGCTGTTCTCCATGACTGAGCTACACAAACTGAACACATGCTCACACACACACACATACACACACTCTTGCGCTGCACGATCTGCCCCCCCCCCCCCCCCCCCCTTCCTACAGGCGCGTGAGTGCAGACACCAGTGAGAGTCTCGGCTGAATACCGTGAGTAACATGAGTTTCTATGAGGTGCAAAAATACATTTGGGGGAAAATAAAAAAACAAAAAAAAAACAAAAAAACCCCGAAACGGTACAAGAATGAACTGAACCGAAAGTGCCGTACTGAAACGGTTCGGTCCAGCTACGTGTATCGACTGTTACACCCCCTACTAAATAAGTTGTCATTGGGGAAGGCCTGCATGGCTTTGCTTTTCAAATTTACATCTATAACCTTAAAGATAGTTTGGAAAGATATGAGAAATGTCCAGCGCAAATCTAAACTGCACACTTTTTTAGAATGCTCTCTTTTTCACACCGATGTTTCCTTGATAAAACATGAATTACACAATAAACACACAGCAGCTACATCCAAATGTAGTATATGCATTGTAATCAGGACAAAAACAATTAAAACCAGAGGGATTTAAGAGAACCAGAGACTCACCGAGGTTTCAAAGCAGCAAGTGAATCAGCAAACCTGTTGTTCAGAAAGTGATAGAGGGAAACCGTCAGTGACGTGCAGTCAGGAGAGGCAGGTGAGGCACAGCCTCACCTGTCATTATGGGAAGAAAAGAGAAAAAATAAATTCAATTATTATATTTAATCAGTAAGTTGTGCTTTGCGGTCATTTTCCATTTAAATGTACCATTTTTGGGTGTTTTTTCTTTTCAAAATCGCTGAATTCCCGCATTTGCCGTTCAGATACTAAGTGACCTGCGATGAGGCACCAGCCCGCTGAGCCTCACCTTGGATTGCGCAATACCTATGCAGTCAGACGGTACTGCTGTCTCTCTGTATGTCGGTTCAATCACTTGTACTATATGAGCTGAGTTTAAATAATTTAGCAGATGTATATGATGCACAGTGCTTGTTTTTATAAATAACTGTATGTGAGGGACGTGTTTCTTGTGCTGAGCGCTAAACGACGGCGAAAAAGCCGCTGGGTGAGGCCAGACATTCTCGTGCCTCATGTTGCAGTTCTCGTGCCTCATGTTAGGGGGCGCCGGTGAGCCCTGAGATTATGACGCTAAAAATACTAGAAGAAGTGATAGCAAGCGGCAAGTCATTTTCTTCAGAAGGAGCGGCGTATGGACTTTATTTACAACTAAAGGTAAGACGATAATAACGTTTGTGCTTTTTTCTATGCTGCAGTTTGTATATGAAAAAAAACATGTTGAAATTATATTTTAAACAAAACGTTAACTGTTGTCAATCAAATGGTGAATAAGTTACTCAGTTATTTATACTCATGGTTCATATGTTTGTAAATCTGACTGATGACGTCAGTGCCTCACCAGCCATTAACCTCACCGCACGTCACTGGAAACCGTGCACTCCTCCAGTGCAGTTTCCAGGTCAATTTGTGCTGATCTGTGTTAAAAACGAGACAAACTGTTGTTAATCATGAATGACAAAAGCATACTACAGTATACTGTATGGGTATGCATAGTTTTTGAAAAATACAGGTGCTTTCGTATGACACATGCTGAAGATCTTGAAAACAAGGCTTCTTTGAAGCTTTTCTGATGTCCAGTTTTCTGGCTGAATCCATTAGGTTCTCTGTAATTCAGAGTTTGTTGATCACTGCATTAAATTTTACTCACGTTTCATCTTCAAAAACGTCCACCTGAAAAAAATTTCAGAAAATATTAGACAAGCCATGCATCATGTAGCCTATGTGATTGTTGAAGTCTGCCAGAGATGCCACATTAAAAATTAATTTAAAAAAAGACATCACATAATTTTTAATACTTTTTTGCAAAGTATATTTTCTTCTGCAACCAGCCCTGATCTTTTTCTTGGCTGCACGAAGGAAGAGGAAGGGTTAAGGTTAGGATTACGGTTCCAGTTAGGGTTAAACCTCCAAATGGTTCCTGAGCGCGGCTGTTTCTGCAGCTCACCGCTCCACCAGGGGATGGATCAAATGAAGAGAGCACATTTCACACACCTTAGGTGTGTAACAGATAAAGAGGCTTTAATTTTAGTTTTAATTTGAAGCCAACAATGAAATGCAACCTTGAAAGTACTTCAAATCCATGCAGGCAGTGCAGCAATGTGCATCTTCGCTGCACATATTATGTGTGGCCAACATGGATTTCCATCATTTATTCTGTTAGGTTCAGTTTTACTTGATGTAATAGAAAAAATCTCCAGTTTTCGCCAATACTTGTTTTGATATTAAACTTGAAAGAAAAATTTTCTAAATAAGTAGGTCAATAAGTTTAATTTTTGGTCCCTGACACTCAAAAGAAGACATTTTTCAAGCCAAACTTACAACATGCAAATTCAACAGATAATTAAGGAAGCATAAAGCCTTCAATTAAACTAAGAAAGGTTCAAAAATGCTAACAAAAACATGAGATGATGAAAAATACATTTTAAAATATTGCAGACTTTTAGATGGTTTGCAAGCAAGTTTGATCCAAATACTTTTAAAATGAAGCCTCTAAGTGCAGAAAAGAATAATGGAATTATAAAAACAATAAAATAAACAACAGATGATTAATAATTGTTCCCAAGGCAATTAAAAACAAATAACTGAGGAAAAAAAAGCGTTATACTCACTTCTTGAAAGGAATCTTCGTTTTTCTCCATTTATTTAGCCTTGGTGTCTAAACACACTAAGTCCCTCCAAAAAAGTGTACAAAGAGGCTAAACCACTACAAGATCCCTTTAAATAAGCTGTCTAAGTCAAACATTGAAGTAGCAGTAGAAAAATATAAGTTGGGAGTGGCTTATAACTGAAGGAGGTGTCCCCTCTGGGTCATCAAAAACCATCAGCCTGCTTTGTCTTCCTGCTCTATCACTGCTGATTAGCTGGTCTAGACAATGCAGCTTCTGACTGACTGAACACACAATATTCAGCTGGAGCACAAATGGAAATCAAATAGGGAGCTCTAAAAGGCAAGGTGGGACAGTCCTGACGAACAATTCCTTTAACTGTGTGTGAAAGTTTTATAGTACTTTTCCCATACACAATTTTAATTTGAGCAGGACAAACACAAAATTCTAAAAAATCTTAATAAAAAGGCTTTTTTTCTACATAGAACATTGACTTTAGAAGTACTTCTGGCATCTGCAGGTGTATGAGGATAAAGGCAGTGAACCATAAATATTGCTTCCTCAAACAGCATGGGTGTTACGACATTTATGTGCACATGCAGGCATGTGATGTTTCCTCCCAAGCAATTATTTCTGCTGGTTTTACTAGTTATTCTGCCACAGACTCCTTCAATTAAAGTTTTTTTTTTTTATCTTTGTGGCCAAATTTACCATAAGAGCATCTACCCGCATTTGTCCTGACTTGTGTGACGTCTGTGTACGCTTCATTTAGTCTGTCTGTAGGCAGAAACTTTTCATGGAGCACACACCGTAGGTCCCCAGTTTCCACCCTGAAAAAAACAGGTAAACAAATAAATAAGTTTAAATTAGAACCAACTCACACTTTTGCCCTCCCCAGTCCCCTCCATTGACACATACACCCCATGACCCCACACACAGTGAATATTGGCGCGAATAGGTGACTGTAATTCTAAAAGAAACTTATGACAGATGCAAAACAGCTGGACTTTTTTGCCACTTCAGCCACCTTTTTTGTTAGCTCTTAAGAAAGTAAAGTAGAACACCAGCTAGAAGCAGTAAGTATTTGCTGGAAAAAAAGTAGAAAGAATGCGACTGCCAGAGTTAGATATTAATTTTGTTTTAAAACTGAAAAGTGAAGACAGTTCGGAGAAAACAATTCTGTGATTCTTACAGTAATTTCACTGATATTTCATCACACTCAACATGTTTTTTTTTTATTTCAGCTCAACTCAGTCAAGTTTGATTAGGAAAATCTCTTGAATTGAAATTATTTTCCCTTATTTTATTATAAAAACCTTTATTCCCAGAATTTCTACAGTAATCTTTTTGACATAGCAGATTTGTTTTGATCTCATTGGACTTTTATTCGTAGGTGGTGTTTTTGCATCAGGAGGCAATTACGCAGGATAAGTGCGTATATGCCCAAAAGCCAGAGTGAAGCTGACATCAAATCTTAACCACAACTGAAAGCAGCTCTTGGAATCATGAATGTGAGACAGATTTCCACCCACATTCTGTGAAAAAAGGAACATCTCAAAATCCTAACTTTCTTTACTTATTACAGGCTGGTCCAAAAATACGATTGCTTGGATAAGAAGCTGTACCCTATGCTCACACACAAACACAAAGTCCTCACACAGAAGTGTGCTGTCTGCCATCTCTTTATTGCCAGGTTTGGAAAAACCCATCCATGCATCCATCCATCCATCCATCCATGTGCGAGAGGTTGAGAGATACCGTCTAGATATAGTTGGGTTCACTTCCACACATAGTTTGGGCTCTGAAACTCAGTCCTTAGAGAGGTGTTGGACTCTCTACCACTCTGGAGTTGCTCATGGGGAGAGGCGGCGGGCTGGTGTGGACTTACTTGTGATCTCAGCTGCCAAGTGTTGGAATTCATCCCGGTACACGAGAGGGTCATGTCCCTCCGCCTCCGGGTGGGGGACAGGTCTCTGACTGTAAATCCAGCTTACGGGCCAAACAGCAGTTTGGAGTTTGTAAAAATGTTTTGTAAAAACTCACTTATGTTTTTAAACTAAAAACTTACATCCGTTGACTTATCTAGATGGTTCTCCATCAGCTGTTCTCAACAATACTTTCAATTTAAGATATTGAATTAGTATCCTTTTTGTTTCAGTAGTTGTTAAACAGCTGTTAAACAGCAGCAAAACATTCATTCAGGTTATGTTAGATTTAAATTCTGTTAAATTTCCTGTTTTCAAAAACTGCCAACATCTTTGGTTTTCTAATGTATAAATACACTAAAAACTAATGTTCTCTGCAAAACTAAAGTATTAAGAAGAATATAACTGACTTTATTGCAAGACACAAACAAGTCTTAAGTACATCTACGTTTAAAAGAAAACTTGAACATGGTTTAAAAAAAATAGCCTCCACTTTGACTTTGGCAGTTCCACCATTAGTTGTACATCTATCAAAGTGCTCATCCAGCAACCGTTCAGACATTCTCATGAATTCCAGATCATGTGAACTGAAGGCCAGAGCAGATTCAGCAGGAAAAACCATGCATCCAAAACAGGAAGTGCAGGGCTCTAACAGACCAATCAGGTTCCTGATCACAAACATTCTGCACATTCACTCATTTCTGCTGTGGGTTAACTACGTAAGTAGCATAATAAGGTATAAGATAATTTACAGTACAACAAATGTGCATTGGGGGGTTGTTGGTTCATGTAGTGACACCTCAGAGCAGCAACTCTTTATCTCGAACCCAGTTCTAGAAAATGTGGTGTCAGCACAGCAGCCAACCTCTGCAGGTGAGCCAGATGCTCAGGTGGCCTCTAAAGTTCAAAAACCAAAAAGAAAAAGATGCAACTTTTAAGGAACAGAAATCATTGGAAAGTAACATAAGCTTTTATATAACAAGTGTAATTTACTATTTACTTGACAAAAATAAAAGTCTTGGTTCAAATGAGGAAAGCTGAAGTTTTCCATCAAACACCTGTGGTTTTCTGCTGCTGAGGAGTCTTCCAGGAACTTCTCCTGCTCCATCTCTTCCTTCTTTTCTGCAGGACTCATCTCACCGTTGGTCATCTTGTCAGTAGAGTCTGAAACAATCACCACTTCAGTCTAGATGAAATGTCATTTCACAATTCCAACTACCACAGAAAGAAAAGCATGTGATAACACATGCAGCACTCCAGACTTCCATTCAAGTGAATGATTTTACACCAATTAGCTAAGCTTTTAACCCAAAAGCAAAGACCTTTGACTAAACTATGGACCCGTGTTGGAAAAACTGAATTCCAGCAAGGATGTGGCTGGAAATCTTTGAACCGCCTCTGTCTGCAAACCACAGAGACCTTATGATCTCCCCTGGAAGAGGACAGGAAACTGCATGAGGCGCTTTAAGGTTTCTGGTCTTTGGCTGGTTTAGATGTGACTTACTGCTCATTATTGATTTGTCACTAAAGAACATCCTTTTTTCTATAAAAAAAATTTTTATCCAAAGTTTGTTTAGGCACAAATAAACTTCGTAAAATAAAGTTATTTTAATTGATTACATCATCAGACTCAGACCAACGCTACAATAAGAATGTAAAGAAATTTTTTAAAGTTTAAAACTAATGACAAACACTCAGGATCAGGAAATCTTTATTGTCATTTTATCACATGATAAAACGAAATTAGGCTCTCTGGTCCCGGGCCAGCCGTTTACATTCAGACATAAATAAATAATTTAACATCAATGTGATATCAATATGTTACGGTGTTGTTCCTGATGAGTATTGCACAGAAAGTATGCTTCAAATTGCACAGTATATTATATTAAGTATTGCACAGCCCTGTGATACTGCATTTGAGAATTAGCTTGTTGTCCATGGAGAGGGGGGGGGTGCAGTGATCAACCGGAGTTCAGCAGTCTGACTGCTTCAGGGAAGAAACTGTTCCTCAGTCTGGTGGTCCTGCTCTTTATGCTCCTCAGTCTCCTGCCTGAGGGGAGCAGGGAGAACAGAGGGTGTGAGGGGCTAGTGCGGTCATTCAGGATGTGGGAGGCCCGTTTCCGGCATCTGGCCGTATAGATGTCAGTGGTGGACGGCAGGCTGCAGCCCACAGTCCTCTGTGCAGCTTTGGTCACCCGTTGCAGAGCTTTTCTCTCTGCCGCAGAGCAGCTGCCGTGCCACACCGTGATGCAGGAGGCCAGGACCCTCTCCACCACACACCTGTAGAAGGAGGTCAGGACTGAGATCCCCATCCCAGCACGCCTGAGCCTCCTCAGGAAATAGAGGCGCTGGTGTGCCTTTTTGACCAGGCAGGAGGTGTTGGTGCTCCAGGTAAGGTCGCTGGAGATGTGCACAGCCAGATACCTGAAGCTGGAAACCACTTCCACCACGTCCCCTCCGATGTGAATGGGGGGAGGGGGCATCTGTCCTTCCTGAAATCCACGATCATCTCCTTGGTCTTCTTCCCGTTGATGCAGAGGTTGTTGTCTCTGCATCAGCTCTCCAGATGTTCCACCTCCTGCCTGTAGTCGGACTCATCGTTGTTGGAGATGCGTCCAACCACAGCTGTGTCATCCGCAAACTTCACGATCAGACAGCTGGGGTGACTCGCTGTGCAGTCGTGCGTGAGCAGGGTGAACTGGAGGGGGATTAGCACACAGCCCTGGGGCTGTGATCCTATTTAAACACTGTGATACTATTTAATACAAAAATGCTTTCCTTTTTCTTTTGTGATGGCAGCGTACCCTGCCACACCCACAAACAAAATGGCGGTAACCTCACCCAGCATTGCACACTTTCTTTTTAATTTTATTATTTCAGATTCATTATTCATAAATAAATGCACACATTTCTTTGAGTTAAAATATACATTTATTATCTGTTTTCAATAATTTCTAGCACATGTACACTTGTTTAGTTTACTTATTTTGGTCTGTTTAATTAATGTCACCTGTTTTTGAGTTGCCATTGCTGAGGGTGCTACTGGTTGCTACGGGTGTGGCCGGGGTTCTGCTGCTGCAGCTGTGCTGTGAGGACTGGCAAAGGAGAAGGTCAAGTCTTCACAGCCTTTAAATACTCCAGTCAGACAATTAGGATGGCGCCATCTACAGAAGCCTTCAGGGGAGAAACCAATGGACTTATTTAATGTTTATTTGCTTTGCTTCTGTTGGTCATTATTAATTTTGTTCCACTTTTGATTATTTTTCTTTTCCACTAGGAGACCAAGTGTTGTGTTTAGTCTTGTCTTTATAGTCTTTGTTAAATGTCTTTTGTAGTCATGTTAGTTCCCCCATGTTTCTCAAGTGGTCTGATCAGCCACTATATATGTTCCCTGTTGTGTCTTTGGTTAGGTCAGTTTGTTTCTGTTACTTGGTCTGTTCAGTTAGTTAAGTTAAAGTTATTGCCTGAGTTAATTATGTTTCTGTTGACCTCTTTTATGGGCCCAGTTTGTTCATCTTTTTACATTTTTTGAGAAAATTAAAACTTTCATTTTTGATAAACTTCTGTTGTCCTCTCTGGCTGCTCGATCCCTCACATGTGGTGTCAGAAGTGGAATCAGCAATTGAGGACACAGAATTTTTTTTCTCCCCTTTTTGACACCTGCAGTTCATTGTGGAGTGTACCATGAATCGTGGAGGAAGAGTTGTGAGACCTCGCACAGAGAACAAGGACATTAATAGTGGACTTGGAGACCGTGAAGAGGAACAACATGAGGCTGGAGCTACAGGGGTTGCACCAGGTACTGAGGGTGAAGACACGCATGAGCCAACATTGAAAAATCTCACTGATATTCTCCAGGCTTTCATGGGAAAACAGGAAGCCAGAGAGCTGCAACTTCAGGAGAAAGCTAAACAGCAAGAACATCGTCTAAAAGCTCTGCAGCACCAGTTTCATCTTCTTCAGATGGAGGTGCAGGCCCGCACTTCTCCTATCCCAGAACTCACTTCATCAGCACCTGATCCTTCAGATGTGTCAAACTTTGAAAATCAATCTTCACAACCAACATCTGCTCCAGAATGTGAACCATCAGCACCTAGTCGACCTCATTTTTCTAGAGAGCCAAGGTTGGAGAAACTCACAGAAAATGATGATGTTGAACATTTCCTTGTAACATTTGAAAGATTCGCCACAGCTTGCAAGTGGATCAGATCTGACTGGGTTTTCCACCTTATTCCACTGCTCACTGGTAAGGCTAGGAGTGCTAATGTTGGCATGGATTTTGATGACTCACAGGATTATGAAAAAGTGAAAACTGCCATTCTGCACAAATATGACATCAACCCCGAGTCTTACAGGCAACGGTTTCGCTCCTTAGAAGTTGGACCTGAGGAGACTCCCAAAGAGCTGTATGCCAGACTGAAAGAGCTGTATGACAAGTGGATTCAGCCTAAAGGTAAAACAACAAAAGAAATTGCTGAAATAATAATCATGGAACAATATTTAAGAATGGTGTCACCTGAGCTTCAGATTTGGATAAAGGAACATGGTCCTAACTCGGCAGCTGAAGTGGCCTCCCTGGGAGAGGTTTTTGTGGCTGCTCGAAAGAAAAACCTTCCATGGAGCAACATTGCATGGCAGGCCTCCAAAGACTCTCGAAGGTCAGCAAACCATCAATACCATCAGAGGTCTGCCCCAGGTACGAATAGAACTCCTTTGGGGACAGAAAAACCGACAAGACCAGGAAAGCCTTCCAGTAAAACACCGATTTGTGTGGACAGGAAGGCCACATTAAACCATTATGTCCGAAACATCCAGTGAAGCTCACTCAAATGTGCCTTGTTCCATACCAAAGTCTTCCACCAGAAACCCAAGAAGGTGAATCTATGACATTGACCACTGTACGGATTAATGGGAAAAGTCACAAGGCCCTTGTGGACACTGGCAGCACACAGACTCTCGTGCAGAGACAGCATGTACCAGCTAATATTATTTGTACCCGTGAGACCATCTCAATCTGCTGTGTGCATGGGGATAGGAAAATATACCCCACTGCTGAACTTTATGTTGAAGTCCAAGGCCAGACATATTTGTTAAATGTTGGCGTTGTGGATGATCTGCCTTTTCCAGTGGTCCTAGGTCATGACCTTCCTGTTCTTTTTGACTTGTTGGAGACAAAAAGAAATAGCAATGTTGCAGTTACAAGGGCACAGACTCAACTTGAGGAGGCGCATTCCCAACTTCTCAGTGCTTTGCCTTTCTATGATGCTGAGCTAGAGACAAACCTGGGAAAGTCTCGCAAGCCACGTAGTCAACGGAGGCAAGAGAAATTTAAGCACACAGCTGTAAAGCCAACAACTGAAACGGCTCCAGACAGTGCTTTGGGTTTTGAATTGCCCTATGGCATCACTAAAATGCAGCATGATGATCCAACTCTGTCCTTCTGCTTTCTGAAAGCTAAAGAATTGACTGAGTCCAAGAAAAGGAGGGAGTTTTTTCTGCATGATGGTGTTCTATATCATCAGCGTGGTCAAACAAAGCAGCTAGTGGTCCCTCAGAGTGTCCGAGATGTAATACTCAACTTGGGCCACTCTATTCCCTGGGCTGGCCACTTGGGAAAGCACAAGACTACTGCTCGCATTGTTAAAGACTTTTACTGGCCTGGTTTGCATGCAGACATTGACAGATACTGTAAGAGTTGCCCTCAGTGGCAGAAGACATCTATGAAGAGTTCAGTGAAAGCTCCGCTCCAGCCTCTTCCAATTATTGGGACTCCCTTCGAACGTTTGGGCATGGATGTTGTTGGCCCTGTAGAAAGAAGCAGAGCTAGAAATCGTTACATGTTGGTCATTACAGATTATGCTACAAAATACCCAGAAGTCTTTGCTTTGAAGTGTGTTAAGGCAAAAGCTGTTGCATTCTCTCTGGTGCAGTTTTTCTCAAGAGTGGGTTTCCCTAAAGAAATTTTAACAGACCAGGGGACTAACTTTATGTCTACACTGCTTAAACAGGTTTACCAGCTCCTGGGGATAAAGAGTATTCGAACAACCCCCTATCATCCACAGACAGACCGACTGACTGAGCGGTTTAACCAAACACTCAAGCAGATGCTCCGTAAGTTTGTTAATGATACTGGTTCTGACTGGGATCAGTGGCTTTCTTACCTCCTTTTTGCCTACAGGGAGGTTCCTCGGGCCTCAACTGGGTTTTCCCCATTTGAACTTCTAGATGGTTTTGAAGTAAGGGGACCTCTGACCTTGCTGAGGGAGACCTGGGACAAAGATCAGGGGAGGGAGGGGCATGTTAATGCAGTTTCCTATGTCCTACAGATGAGAGAAAAACTGCAGAAGATGAGTGAGCTGGCTCAAGACCACATGGCTGATGCTCAGCAGTACCAGAAGACCTGGTATGACAGGAAAGCGTGACACAGAAGCTTCCTCCCAGGTCAGAAGGTTCTTGTGATGCTCCCAACAAGCGACAGTAAACTGCTGGCCAAATGGCAAGGTCCTTTTGTGGTGCACAAAAAACTTGGAGCCACGACTTACCAGGTGTCTACTCCAGGTCATGCACGTTCCAGCAGAGTGCTTCATGTGAATCTTTTAAAGGAATGGTTCCCTTTCCTGGCTGGGCTGGGGCGGCGCTCTCTTTCCCTCTGCGCCTCCCTGCTCTCTGGCTCTGGGGGCCTCGCGGCGGTCCGGCTGGCCCTGGCCTGGGTGGCGGTCTTGGTCGCCCGGGGGGCGGTTGTTCCCTGCCTGTTCCCGTGTGGCGTTGGGGGAATTCCGGCTGCCGCTGCTGCTGCGGCGGGGGTATGGGTGTGGGGGTGGCTGGGCGCTCCTCCTCCTTCTTTTCACATTCCACCATCCATTTTAGAAGAACATAAACACTCACCTGAGCACAGGTGTTAGCTCACCTTTGCACTAATAGTTTGCATGATTGAATGAATGAAAGATTTCACACTAGTTGGTTTAAAGGCATAGGTATGCGTTCGTGAACACTATCTGTTTTGTGTGCATGTTGACATGTGGACATTTTTGCGGCTAGCAGGTGTGTTGATAATATTTGAGTGTGTGTGAACAGGCCCCGCCCTTTTTGTACTACATTTGAACCGTACCGTAACGATAAACAACCAGTAAACCTGCCTGCTCTATGCTGCTTCATGGTCTTACCCCCCTTCCCCTCCTATTATCACCCTCCTACCCCCCCCTCTCTCTAACGTCCCTCTCTCTTCTTCCCCTCTTTCCTTTTCCGTCCGGTCCAACACCAAAGATTTTCAAACATGATTGAAATTAATAAATTTTGGCCTCAGCTCTCATCTGTTTGCCTAGCTGTTGGACAGGACAAGTTAAAAAAAAAAAAAAAAAAAAAAAAAAAAAAGGAATGGTTCCCAAGAGCTGAGGAGGAGGTCAAGGTGCTGCTCATCCAGAATGTAAAGCAGGAGGAGGTTGAATTTTTGCCAACATCAACTGCCACCACTCCGGATTTAAGTCATCTACCTTGAAACCAGCAATCTCAGGTGAAAGCACTAATAAATCCTGAGGTATTTCAGGAGTGCCCAGGACACACCAGTCTTGTGGAACATGACATTGTGCTGAAGGACCATGCCACTGTAAGGCGGATGAGCTACAGGATTCCAGAGCGTCTCCTAGTTCCATTAAAAAAGGAGGTGGACTTCATGCTGCCTCTTGGGATTATCCAGCCTTCAAAAAGTGAGTGGTGTAATCCGGTGGTTTTGGTTCCAAAGAAAGATGGGTCGATTCGATTTTGCATTGATTTTAGATACCTGAATGCAATGTCAAAATTCGACTCCTATCCGACTCCTCGGATTGACTATCTCATTGAGCGTCTGGGGAAAGCAAAGTACTTAACCACCATTGACCTCTGCAAAGGTTATTGGCAGGTGCCCCTTACTGCTCGGTCACAAGAGTACACAGCTTTCCGGACGCCCTGGGGCCTTTGTGAGTTCACTGTTCTACCGTTTGGATTACATGGTGCCCCAGCAACTTTCCAGAGACTCATGGACCAGGTACTCAGTGGGCTTGATGGGTCTGCATGTGCATATCTGGATGACATTGTTGTTTACAGCACAACGTGGGACGAACATTTAGAACACCTTAAAGTTCTGGAGTGTCTACATTCAGTGGGACTGACAGTTAATCCAGCCAAGTGTGTTTTTGCCGAGACTGAAACAGAGTACCTGGGTTTTACTATTGGAGGTGGACTGAGAAGTGATTAGAAATGTTGTCAGCAAACTGAGTGATTGCTATTTGCTGGCCTAAACATTAAGTTTCTGACATTTTGAGTTTTTATCCAAATGGATAGATAACATTTCATCGGCTATGATGAAGAGTTAAGCGGTGATAGAACAGCCCTGTTTAACTCCTCTGTTAATGGAGAATCTCGGCGAGGTCCCCTATGTGGCAATGAAATGATCTCTATAAAGTGTTTTGGTTAAATTGATAAAGTTGGGTCTGAAACCAATTAAATCTAGAGTTTGAAACATGAATTAATGTTCTAGACTGAGCAAGGCTTTAAAAAAAATCAATAAAACGAAGCCTTCGTCTTCAATCAGATGATTGTAATCTAACAGGTCCAATCTGAGGTAGATGTTATTATGAATGGGTCGGTCTTTCAGAAAGCCAGATTGAGTGTCAGAAATAATCTGGGACATCCCAGTTTTCATTCTGGTGGCAAACATGTGGGTTAAGATTTTATAGTGGTTATTGAGCAGGGTAATTGGTCTCAGATTATCAATCACTCAAGGATCATTGCCACATTTCGGTATGAGAGTTATAATGCCTTGCTTCATAGTTGTTGGTAGAGTGTGCCTGTTACTTATTTCTTTCAGTGTCAGGTAGAGGAGGTCTTTCATATGTTCCCATGGGCCGATATGGGCTGACATGTTCACATGTCTGAACCTGGAGTAAGCACCTTATAGCATCTTCTATTTCTGACATGGTGATCTCTGCCTCACAAAGCTCTCTTCAGCCACCATCTATTTTAGGGACCAAATGTTTGATTTGATTCAAAAAGGCCTCAGCATCATGGAGGGAGTGAGGATGAGTATAGCTCACTGTAGAACTGAAACATTTCTTTTGTAACTGTTGTAGGACCTGTCCTCTCCACATCTTTAATTAACAATATTTTTACACTATTTCACTCTTGCCCTTTTTCCAGTCTACAGAAATATGCTGAATTTTTTTTCACATTTCTCAATTCATCTTGCTCTCGATCTGATATATGCACCTTTGGCCTTATTTGTGTACATTTTATCCAAGGAGGATTGCAAGATGATCATATTTCATTTAAACATTCTTCTTCCTTCAGTTTATATTGCCTACTCATCTGCTTACCTCTAGATATAGAAATTTGTTGTTCTTTAAAATAAAACTCCCATCTATCTCTATAAGATGTGAATTGGGCCTCCCTATTAATTGTATTAATTGTATTAATAATGTTTTGACAGCATGTTTCATCATTAAGAAGATTAGAATTACATTTCCAATAGCTTTTGTTTCTAGATTGAGAATTCTGAGGTTGAATGGAACGACTGACCATACTGTGATCCGTTAACGGAGCAGCTGAAATGTTTACTTTTGGGATGAAACTCTGATCATCGTCTGAGATTAGCCAAAAGTCTAGTCTAGATTTAACTGTACCATCCAGTTTAAACCAGGTAAAGGCTTGAGCATCAGGGTTATCTCTACGCCATACATCTATTAGATGCAGCTCTTTGCAGAAATGAAGGAGTATTGGATTATAACGCTGATTCAGAAATGCAGATGGAGATCTGTGCAGCCAATCATCTTCCACCATGTTAAAATCACCACCATTTAATCGTATTTGAATAGGATACCTCTGTCTAAGGTCTTTAAATGTGTCGATCAGCTGGGAAAACATTAATTTATTTTGGGCATTAGAATTATAGCTGTAAACATTACTTAGGGCCAGAAAACGCAAATAATCCAACAACCCCAAACATCCCTCTTCACTATTAACAATTTCTCTGGAAAGTTATTCAGTAGTATAGCAACACCTGCTGACCTGTTACTGCCATGACAGAGGTAGATTTTATCGCCCCTTAGACCAGAATTTTTCATCCCTTTCACTGGAATGAGTTTCCTGCAAAGAGAAGCATTGAGATCTTTGATTCTTACAAAACAAAAAAAATGATTTTCTTTTAACAGAATTTCTCAAACCCATAGCATTTAGTGTAAAGTAAGTACGTAATTAATGTTACAAAGACATAAAAAACAACAAGAATATGAATAACACAAAGGACAATTAGAGCTAAAGAAGCTGGAACTAGAAGTGTTGGATATGCCCCTAAAACTGTTTAGTTTTTGAAGACTGAGGTTTCAACCCCAAGAGAAATTTTGTCAGAACCATTACAGTAGAAATGAATTATCATTAACTAGCATGAAAAATAGAAATGAAGAAAAACAATTTATTAATGAATTCAACTATTTTGAAAAGGTAATGCTTTCTTTTACAGTACTTACAGTGTACTTAAGTGGCATTTACATGGTACTTATTGTGTAAATACTGGGTCCTAATAGTGTGTTTACATGGTACTTTTTTGTGTCTACTCTGTACTTACTTGGTACCTACTGTGTATTTGTCTTACTATTTGGTTCATACCTATGTGGTACATACTGGGTAATTATAAAACACTTCCTGGGTATTTACATGTTGTGCAAAGGTGTCTTTGTGGTACTTACCACATGTAAGAACAAGCTAAGTACAAACAAAGTACCTTGGATGTCATGATTTGTATGACGTAGCAGACCCAGATACTGGAACCCAGAACTCAAACGAAGAATGAATGGCAAAGTTTTTATTTTTCTGGCTGGAAAAATTAATAGTCTTTGGAGTTTATTTCCTTTCGGCTAATGATCAGTATAGGCAGTGGTCTTGCCGTAGTAGGAGTTCTCTTCGTGGCTGTGGCTAGAGTCGTGGCTGGAGCGGAGCGTGACAGGAGGCGAGGTAAGGCAGCGGCAGATCTTGAAGAGGATTATTCCAGGTGGACACTCGTGGAGAATGACCTGAGAACAAGACAACAAGGCGAGGTAAGTCACGAGAAAACGTAGCAAGCATTGAAAAGACTATGTGACCAGACTAAACACCGTGAAGGCCAATGAACTGCCGATGAATGCTGATCTCCTTAAAAGGCAGTGAGCAGATGAGGTGAGTGTCCACAGCTGGTTCCAATCATCAGAGCAGAAGAGAGGTAAGGGGGGAGGAAATACTGCCAGAGGCACCATGACATTGACCGTCAGGTCTGCACTCGTATGTTTCATGGTATTTACCATGAATTTACCACAGAAACTACCCCTTAAGTACAATGAAACTGGACTGTAAAAGAAAGTCAGCCCTATTTCCACTCAACTACATGGTATTTTCAGTAGTAAATGCTGGATATGTTCACTTGAATATTACTTGGTACATACCTCTTAAGTACAATGAAACTGGACTGTAAAAGAAAGTTAAAAGTGCGCCACGCGCATGCCGTTCAAAATCTACAACTTTTAATTCCAACATTTTTTCCAAAGTAGCTTGCCATTGATGCCAAAAAAGTCCCGAAACGATCGATGAAAATTCCAATGACAAGTTTACTTTTGAATCCGGTGGTAAAGGTGTTCTTTACTGGGCCCTTGGCAACGGTGGCCGCGTCCCCTGGGGGCTGGTTTTCTGGGCCCGGCAGTGCTCTCTCCACGCAGGGAGAGGGATCCCTGAGCTCTCTGGCAAGGCCAAGAGCCGTGGTTTACATCACACCTGAGCCGGGGGTGTCTGTGTCCCTGTGGTGTGGGCTCTGGTCCTTGCCCCTGAGTGCTGGGCCTCACCACATTTCCAATGGTGGCCGAGTCTGGTCGGGCCAACTTTACAACACCCCTTGTTGGCTCCCTTTTCTCCTGGGTGCCCTCCTCCTGGCCGGGGGCGGCTGGCCCCTGCCATACTCCTTCCTGGACCCACCATGGGCTGGGTGGGTGGCTGCCTGGAGCGCAAAGCGGGTCTCCCTTGGAGGGTGCTGGCCCGTACCTTGGGTGGGGCGGGGGGATGCCAAGAACTCCTGGGTGGTGATGAGGTGCTTGTCTGAGGCTGCGGGCACTCTTCTTGGGTGGGGCCCGGCGTGGGACCCTCCCGGCCTGGTGGGGTCTGCTCTCCTGGTTGGGCCGGGGCTGCGCTCTCTGTCCCTCCGTGCCTCTCTGCTCTCTGGCTCTGGGGGCCTCGGGGCGGTCCTGCTGGCCCTGGCCTGGGTGGCGGATGTGATCGCCCGGGGGGCGGTTGTTCTCTGCCTGCTGCCAAGTGGCGTTGGAGGGTTCTGGCTGCCACAGCTGCTGCGGCGGGGGTCTTAGTGTGGGGATGGCTGGGAACTCTCCCTCCTTCTTTTCACGTTCCACCATCCATTTTAGAAGAACATAAACACTCATCTGAGCACAGGTGTTAGCTCACCTTTGCACAAACACTTCGCATGATTGAATGAAATATTTCACACTAGTTGGTTTGAAGGCATAAGTATGTGTGTGTGAACACTATGTGTATTGTGTACATGTTGAGATTTTTGCAGCCAACAGGTGTGTTTACAACATTTGAGCGTGTGTGTACAGGCCCCGCCCCTTCTAGATTTGTATTACATCTGAACCTAACCGCGATGATTAACATCTAGCAACTTGTTGCTTTATGCTGCTTCATGGTCCCCCCTAGGGGTGGGTACCGTGCCCCGGTATTGAACCAGCCCCGGGGCCGCATTCTTCAAGACTGCAGTATCGTTAAGATCTGACCTGAACGGTTCTGCTATCGGTACTGGAGAAGTTACTTTTTCTTTTTTTTTTTTGTGTGTCCCACAAAATATAAGCGTTATCTGCCATATTTGACTCACCAAGTCAGTCAATTTTCCGTTAATTAATGATGATATTAATTTCGGTATTCTCGTTGAAGCGGAGAGCTCTGTCTGTCTATTTGTGTGCACGGGGGGGCGGGGCTGTTGTTCAGAGAGCACGCGCCGCGCGCGCACACACAAGACAAGGCAGCGCACACGCAGTCAGTGGCGATCTTGTAGGGGACACGTGAGCGCCCTAGACTAAGAACTAACGTTTCTGCGTAAAAATTATTAAGTTTGCCGAACATGCTGTCACCTTGCTACTACGATGACCGTATGTTGCGCTGTTTGTGCAGAACAGGCTGGGGCAGCGGGAGGGGGGGTTGGGGGGGCGTTGCACGCGGAGCATACAACAAACAGGTAGAGAGGCGGGGCTTAGACTCACCGCTTATGATTCCAGACCCGCGACAAACTATCAGCTGCTTCCTAATACTTAATAATAATTAATAACTAATGATAGTTGTCATCCGTAAAATTAATATCATTTGTTGGGTTTACTGGATTTAAAGAAAAATAAATGGAGTTGGCAAAATAGAAAGGAGTCTGCATCAAAGTGAATTTGTTTCCATCATTTAACTTAACTTAACTCTGGTGTTTGACAGACAGAAAAGTCTATTCAAGGTTGTGGAAAATGGACAAAAGATCAAAGGAAACATCACACTCATAAATAATAAAAACAATTAGATTAAATAATTAAATAAATATCCTGTCTGGAACATTCTCATGTATAAAGTAAAATGTTTTGTTAAAAAAAACAATGTTGTTGCATAGTGAGGAAATAAAACACTTTATGTTCTTAATTTGTTATTTATTTATTTTTTTTCGTCCTCAAAAAGTATCGATAAGAGTACCGATAAGAGTAGTAGTATCGTTAAAACCTTAACGATACCCATCCCTAGTCCCCCCCCCCCCCCCATGATCACCATTCTACCCCGCCCCCCCCTCTCTAACAACCATCTCTCTTCTTCCCTCCTTTCCTTTTCTGTCTGGTCCAACACAAAAGATTTTCAAATACGATTAAAATAAATACAATTTGGCCTCGATTACAAAAGGGGTTTATTAAGACATACCTCTGGTTTGTCAGAAGATTCAAAACCCCTGTGTAACAGTAAAATATGTCCAACACAAGAGGCCTTCAGCTCTCATCTGCTTGCCAGCTGTTGGACAGGACAAGTAAAAAACAAAACAAACAAAAAAGGTGTTCTTTATAGAAAATTCAAGATAGCAGCCTTTTCACAAAGTCAAAAGTCGACGAAACTCCAGAGGTAATTGAAGACTTATGCTTGGGACATTTGAGTCAAATTTCATGTAAATCGCTCTAAAAAAAAAGAAGTAAAATTTTCCATTTTGTGTAAAAAAACACATAAGCGATTTTTGGCCTTTTTGAGTGTTCGACCCTTGTTGCAGTTACAATATGGTCAGTTACGATCAGTTACAATATGCTGTGGGCCATAAGTGAATTCCCACTTGTGTACCAGAGTCACTTTTACAGGTGGCCAGGAAGGAGTAGTTTGTCACGAGTCCAACAGGCTCCCAAAGGAGGGCCAAAAACCGGTCCCAGCAGCAGCGGGTTCCACCAAAAAACCCAGTGGAGCAAACCAGAAGACGGGCGGCAGGGCATAACATCCGCAACCAGAGGACATGCAGGGTGAAGAGGCACACCTCACACACACACCAATCAGCGCTGATTGCACCTAAAGGGAGGGGCAGGGATCGATGCGCTCCGTTCCACTTTGCCCTTTCCTGTCAGACGCAGATACACTGTGTGACAAGGGACAACGTCAATCACTGCAGTATGATAAAAACAGGACACCAAAAATGCAGCATTAGACAGGAAGAATGTGCACGGAGCAAGCCCCAGCCACAATACCTGCACTGACAGAGGAGCAGGAATGCAGAACAAGAGGCAGTCTCAGCAGGAACTGAGGGAGAGCCAGCTCAGTCCTCTTATAGCTGGCCAGGTGCTCAGCAGCAGCACCAGAATGAGTGACTACACCTGTACCTCAATTAGGTCATCCTGCCACAAATGCATTTTGTAAGTAATTTTTTACTGCCTTTTTTGTACTGAAAAATACAGGAAAATGGATAGATAAAAACTTTATTAATCTCCCAAGGGAGAAATTCAGGTGTCCGACAGCAAAACACACACAATAAATAACAATAAAATTGTTACAGCTGTGGCCATGTATAGTTCGGTTTATTCTGTGTTCTGTATATTTGATTTGAATCAGAGTGGGACTTGTGTTTTTTGTGTATCTTTGTGTGTGTATGTCTATGTGTGATTATTTTCAGGTGTGCTGGAAAGGGTGTGGCCTCCATTTGGACCCAAGCTGATGGAGGCAGCCTTTAATACCTTCATATAAAAGCACCATTTGGACCTCCAGCCTGTGAGAAGGGAGTTTGGCTGCAACTAGTCTCCATTGTAGCTTGGCCCTCTTCTCTATTTTGTTTTGGACTTCACCACCTTTTTTAGTTTGTATTGCACTTTGTTTTTTACTTTGTAGTTCTTCGTAGTTTTGTCCATGCCCACTCTGTTTACTGTTTCCGGTTTGTAGTTATGTTATGTGAAGCTGTAGGGGTTCTTACATTTTCTTTAGTACTTGTTTTCCCCTGGTTTTCTTAAGTCAGGGAGGTTAGTGTTTGTCTTTGTTTTCCCTTTTCTTTTGTACAGTTAAGAAAACAAGATTTCAGGTAAGTGGGGGTTTTTGTTATTTTAGCCTTGGTTCACCCTGAAGCCTTTTTGCTTCGCTTTTAGTTAATGTTGATTATTTATTTGTAAATAAAATTTGTTATATTTTGTATGGAGACATTCGTTTGGTGTTTTTGTTAATTTAAATCTGGTGGCCAAAACAATTTTATGTTACGCCCCCTAGGTACCCCTAGATTAGGGGTACCGAGCCCTACAAAGCAATCGAACCGAATTGAGATTTTAGCTTATCGTTACACCTCTAGAAATCACACAGATCAACCTCCAAGCCAAATCTACTCCTCAACGTCTCTGCCGATGGGTAATAGTT
Organism: Oryzias latipes; assembly: GCF_053564925.1. NCBI lineage: Eukaryota > Metazoa > Chordata > Actinopteri > Beloniformes > Adrianichthyidae > Oryzias > Oryzias latipes. The sequence goes on along the minus strand of NC_136237.1, from coordinate 26,920,753 downwards.
GTTTATAATTTTGAACTGCATTTCTTTAATTTTGGGGACCACTGGCCCTTTTATAAATTTCAATAGATGAGCACCAGATGTGACAGGTGTCTTAGTTATTTTATATTTCACTTTTCTATTAAAGTCATGGTATAATTTACCTTTTAAATTATTTGTTTAGGTATTTATTATCACATTTTTTTCATGAAGTTTAAATTCTCCTACTACTAAATTTGGTAGTTTAATTTGAACATTGGACGACAATATTGTATTTTATTAAATGTATTATAGCAATTGGAACTGCTCTGCAGGTTTTCTGTAATTCCTTGGTTGAACACTCAATATCATATTTGCTTTTGAAGTCTCTAAGCTGAAGAATTTCTCCATTCGGATCAAGGATATCATTTACAAAGATAATCTTGTAATCAAACAAATTCTGATTAAACATCGTCTTCCTGTTTGTGGTAATTAATCTGTTGTTCCACAGGGTGGCGCAGTGAGGGATAAAATTATGACTAAATATCATTTTCCAGTGAAAAAGTTCCCCTCGTAAAATCCTGAAATCTTTATAGGTAGTTTGGAAATTTCAAAATCCCATCTCAGCAAAAAATTGAATCCACCAACTTTTTTGAAAATGTTTTTGGGATTATGAAACCATATTCAGGGTCAGCTATAAAGTCTTTTAACCATTTTATTCTAAAGGTTCCAACCATTGATTCAAAATCAGTCCTCTTTATACCTCCCAAATTATATTCCTTAATTAGTTGAGATTTTCTCATGTAATGGGTCTTATTTCTCCAAATAAATTTATAGTTATTTTTTTTTTACATTCTTTAGGTTAATGTAGAGTGATTGAAACGGATATATTAATTTTGAAATTCCTTCTGATTTGGACAACTATTTTTTTTTTCCAAAAATGGTTAAATCTGATTAACAAATGATTTAATGATTTCTGCATTTGGTTAATTTTTTCCATCATGTTTTTTTCTTCTCTTTCTTTTTCATTTCTAATTAAATTAATTCCTAAACATTTAATTTCATGTTTTTCTGGTGTGAAGGAAAATGTTTTGTTATTATCATTGTTTAAATGTATTTGTTTAAATCTATGTTTAAATGTTAACTCAGATTGACCTTTTTACCTTTTCTGAAAACAGTTGTGTGTTTGTAAATCTGCTTCTCATCCCCATCAAGGAAGAGGGGATTTTACGACACACTGTCCTGAGCTGATAAGGAATACTGTTTGAAGTTAGAATCCACCAAATGGGTCATTATACGACACCCCCTAATGAACTTTTCTCTTTGTCTTAAAATTGTTACCTCCTACTTGAAGTCTTAATAAAAGGAGCACAGGGAGAAGCAGATCCTTTGAGAAGAGAAGTGTGGTGGACCTCTTCTGCCACACTTGCTTCTTCTCCCTCGTGCATGAGAAACTTGATTCTTGTTGTGGTCTGTTGTTTCTACTTGTGTTTTTTCTTTAATGTCTAGATGCAATTATCTGAAAACTGGGATTGAAAGCATTTCTTTTTCCAGACAAGACTACAGTAGGAGTAATTCACATTTTTGTAAGTTTAGTCGAAGGCCAGAAGATTTTGAGAAAATGTCACATTCGTCACATTCGTTCCGATCCCCCCAAAATTGAGGCTGTCTCCAAATGGGAACCCCTTACCAACAGAAAAAAACTGCAATCATTCCTAGGATTTGCGAATTTCTATCGCAGGTTCATCCGCAACAAAGGCCAAATTATTGCCCCATTAACTTAGGTCACCTCACCTGTGAAGACATTCAACTGGACTACCGATGCACAGGACACTTTTGACACACTTAAGAACCTCTTTGTCTCCGCTCCTATCTGATCCAACCTAATCCTTCACGCCAGTTTGTGGTAGAGGTGGATGCCTCTGACTCCGGCGTTGGCGCGGTCCTGTCACAAAGAGAGAACACTTTAGGCAAGCTAAAACCATGTGATTTCTTTTCCAAGAATTTATCCCCAGCAGAACAGAACTATGATATTGGTAACCAGGAGCTGTTGGCCATCAAACTCGCCCTGGAGGAGTGGCGTCACTGGCTGCAGGGGGCAGCGCAACCGTTTATTGTCTGGACCGACCACAAAAACCTAGCCTACCAACGTTCATCTAAAAGACTCAATTCGCGACAAGCCCGCTGGTGTCTTTTCCTCGACTGGTTCAATTTTACCATCACTCACCGACCCGGCAGCCGTAACGTGAAATCCGAGGCACTCTCTGGTCAATTCAACTCCTCCGAAGACAGTTCTGACTCCTCTATTCTTCCATCCACCTGTATTGTGGGCATCCTCATGTGGGAAATCGAATCTAAGGTTCAACAAGCCCAAGGTGAAGAACCGAATCATGCACCATGCCCTAACAGGTACTCTATTCGTGCCTTCTTCACTATGGTCTGATGTCATTACCTGGGGACATACGTCTCGTGTCACCTGTCATGCTGGAATCCACAGGACCTTGGCCCTTATTCTCTGCCATTTTTTGGCCCACCGTGGACAAGGATGTGCGCAAATACATCAGGGCCTGCTTCTCTTGTGCACTGGCCAAGCCATCCAATTCTCAATTACAGCCCCTCACAACCCCAATATAACTTTACCGGTGTAACCAAAATGGAGAGCAATGTCGGAGCTATCCAGCCCTACAGTTTTGAGGCGGATTCCAGCGTGCACGAGGAAAACAAAGACGTGCATGGATCCAGTCATCTACAAGTGGATGCATCAGTATGTAGCCAACGAGGGAGCTTGTGGCCTGACAATTGCATTTTCTATTTAACAAATACGATATTTTCCAAAGGCATTTTCTCATCTCCTCCTGATTCCTAATGATTTGAATAAAGAAATGTTACAAATTGGTAATTTTAACTTATTTTTCCTAATCTGTGTTGTCCATCATCAGGAAAACCATGAAAACATGCTATAAAAACACCTGTTGACAAATTTAGGGCAACCAGGCTTTTTCCATCCATCACAGACGTTTGTATATTTTAGCCTCTTTTATTCCCTCTCCTACAGGTACATGTTCATAGGTGGAATAAAGTTTGGTTATTGGAATGGTGAGTGTGCTGGAACGTAAAAACCGCAAGAGTTTTGAAGTAGCCCCCCGCCACAGGGTCACCGCTATCTCACCTCCAGGTGCTAACTCACCTTACAGCGCACAGCCCACAAGCTATGACTATGACGCCCCGTTGACGGAGGCAGGTGACCTGACCGAAAAATACTTTGCCATCCGAGAGGTCATCAAAATGGTGAGAACAGACAGTCATCTATCAGCATGATTGACTGTATAAGAAAACGGTCTATTTTCAGTTCCAATGAAATTAAGTCAGTTCAGTCGCCACCATGTAGGAACCAAACAGCATTAGTAAGAAGTGATTGGTACGAGTCAGTCTGAGTTTCTATGGCATCCACCCTGGACAATTACTAGTGAGCCTGTTGGAAGTCAACAACCCTTCCACTGAAAGCAGGCTTCACGAAATCTGCCAATCAAACATTTTAAACGTTGAACGTGAGGCCACCTGCTTTGATTGAGGCATCTGATTGGCCAGTTTATACTTTGAAAAACTTGCAATGCAGAAAAAATGTAATGAAAAAATATTAGGATTAGCAAGGACATGTTAAAAACGGTATTGCACAAGAATGTTTATTCTGACAAAAACAATGAGTGAGTAATAGCTGTTCATTTCCTAATCTGTGGGATTTTGGCTTTATGGACCAGAGGGGTACTTCCTGTTTGGAACACGAAAGGGGAGGGGGTCACTCAGTCCAGTTGTCATATACAGTCATTTCTCATCACAGACACACTGTTTCACTAAAAACGTTCTCACTGTAGTATCTGAGAATCCCAGAGGGATCAGTTCCACCGTCAACCCCCAAATACACATAAGGGACCATTACCATGGAGAAGGTTGGATCTCCGTTCTGAAAATTAGTTCATGAACATTTTAACTTCGTATTTCTGTACTTACACTATGATCCTGTGGCTGCAGACAGTAGCGGACGCTCTGGAAATCTTGTCTTTCTCTGGTCCTGTCAAAAGCACGTATCCTCAGACTTTCATAGATTTAAATCCGGCATTCTTAAAAAAGATGTTATTCTTCATCTTTCATAAATAAACTTGGGCTTGTAATGATTTTCTTTCTACCTCTAGGCTTACGGGTATGTTCTTTACAGAACCACATTGCCTGTGACCTGCAGTGAGCCCACCCCCCTTTATCAGGGCGTTTGTTTCTGTAGACAGGGTGAGTCTTGTTCTTCACCATCAGATGTTTACAATGCTTTTCTTAGATGATGTATGACATTAAGGATTTTTAATTGGTATTAAAGTGTATATATAGTATTTTAAAATTTATGAAATTCTGAGGCACTTTCTTTCTTTTAGTATATACTCTAAAGGTGGCTGCAGGAATCCTTGAAAGGAACAAAGTCATAAGCATCAATATTACCGGGAAAGCTGGCAGCTGGACATGCTGGTAGAGAACATGGGTCGGATCAACTACGGGAAAGGCATCAACGTCTTTAAGGTTCATTAAAATGCATTTCCAAGCCTAAAGATCCACTGAATGGCTTTTTATTTCTGTTGAACTGACAAAAAGTGTGTAGATAGTCATTAGAATTTTTCCAACTGCTGTCATCGGATGTCAGGGTTTGGTGTCCAACCTGACCTTGGGCGAGGATACACTCACTGGCTGGACCATGTATGGTCTCAGCATAGATGATGCTGTCAGCCAGGGCCGTCTTGGAGAAACACCTTCTGCATGGGCAAACCCTCCTCAGCCTGCCTCTCTGTCCACACCAGCCTTCTATGGAGGAAGCTTCATAATTCCAGACGGCATCCCAGACCTCCCCCAAGACACCTACATCAAACTGCCCAACTGGAGGAAGGCATGTTCAGTCTAGTCTTTGTATCTAACGTGATTTAGAGGATTTGTTTTCTTTGTTTATTTTAGGTTTTTAGGATACAAAACATGTTAATACTCAAAGGATGAAGCAGCTTTGTCTAAAAGTTCCACTCCGTCCTGGAGCTCGAAGGGGCTTCCTGCAATCCCCAGCCGTGAACTGTGGAGTTCTCTGCCACTCCCATCCTTAACGCCACAGTCCGGTCCGAGTATGAACAGCACAGGAGACACTTTGCAAAACTTATTTGTGCATTTAAAGTTTTTATTCAAAATAAACAGGAATATGTTTTCATGTGTAAAAAGGCTTATAGGTTTGTCTTTTTACAAACGGTGCCATGGTGTTAATGCTCTAAAAGAGTCCTGTATGTGAGTAGAGAAAATAGTCAAATCATTTGTGTTATACTTGATTTGTAACTCATACAGTACATTTTGTGTGTAACTGTGTGTATCTGCAAATGTGCATTCACATGTACGCTCAAATAAGAAATACAATTTATGCACGCAAAACTTGAAATGACTCCTAATTACTCATTCAAAACGGCTCCCATGCCTACAAATCTCGGTACACACAGACAAAACCACACCTATGCACGGATCACAGTTACAAGTGCACGAGGGGTTATGAGACTCTTTTCACTTCAGTTAGTTGGTGTAATTTCAAGTTGTGCATGTGTAAATTGTATTGTAATTTTGTACGGTTTTGATACTTGCATGTAAATACACTGCAATTACACAATTACGGATAAAATGTATAAGTTACAAATCAAATTTTATGCACAGAGAAACCCAAAGCTATACCCAACTAGGTAGACACAAGTTACAAATCAAGTGTTACGCACACACGAATGTTTGAAGTCTATTTTGTCCCCATACCTCTTACACCCCAGTCCCCAGCAGAGGTTCCAATTTGTAGATGGGCTTACCTTTCTTTATATCTGTGTTTAGGACAGAGTTCTGGCCTCTGCTTTCTTTGTACGTCTAGCATCCCTCCGCCTGAAGGGGAGATCTAGACGACTCCTGCTGCTATAGAGGACGCAAAAGACGTGTTATTGGAACTGACTTATTGTGTTACCCAGTCTTCATAGAGCGTTTACCGGCCTGTTTTTCACGGACTTCTGATAGTTTATTAAAAGCTAAAAGATCCTCATCTCTCTCCCTCTCTGCTTTCCTCCACCACTGAGCATTGCCCATAAGGAACCTCAGAGCAAACGTCACTTTACTCCATTCAAAGGGAAGCTCTCTTGGGTTGAAGTCGAAGTGCAGTTGGCAGGAGATAAACAGGGCACAGCAGTCCTCAGCAGACCCATCAAAAGGTGCAGGAGCACCAAGTCTAATCTGCTTGGAAGGACACTAAGTATTCTTCAGGCGAGATGAGTGTCCATGCTCGACATCCAGTTCCTCAGATCCCAGGAAAAACCCATCCTGTGGTAGATCCCCTTAAGTAAACAACAGGATAGCAGAGAAAAATCCAGCTTGTCCTGTTGGGTCCATCATAGTCAGAATGTAATTTCACTGGGAACACCAAAGACCCAAATGCAGGAAGGTCAGCTTCCAAAACACTTACTTTTTTAAGCAAAACATAGGAAACCAAACAAAACTGCACATGCTGTTCTTTGATAAAACTTGATCTTGGTTGATTGATTTCAACTATGTATTCAATAATTTTACTGAAAGCTCAACCCCCAATTTAGAATCTTTGAACTAAAATTGATCCACAAACGTGGAGAGTGGTTTGAACAACAGTGGAAACCTATTTCTTTTTTATTTGTGAAGTTTGGTTTTTTTTAAAGCAATGTTTCCCAACCCTAGTCCTCGGGGGACACTGTTCTGCATTTCTTCAATCCAACCTCAAACACACTTGTCTTTGTTGACTGTCATTGTCAGACTTCTACGTTTTTCCCGGAATCCTTTTTTTTTAGGAGTATTTCCTTAGCGCGAATGGGAGTCTAAGGGCAAGGATGTCCAGTTTAGCTAAGTCAGTTTCTAAGTTCAGTTTAGTTTTTTTCTATTGAATATTTGTATTCATGATCCTTTTGATTTTATGTTTTACTTCTTCAATTACCTATACAAAGCCCATCGTGATGACTGTTGTTGTGAATTTGGGATATACAAATAAAATTGAATTGAATTGAATTCTGCAGGGCTTGATGATGAGCTGAATCATGTGTGCAAAAGCAGGGCAACATGAAAACAAGCAGAATGGTGTGCCTCGAGAAGTCACATTCAGCTGTGTCCATCTTTATGTATGGGGTCTATGGTCACATGTCATCACATGTGACATTGTGATGATGTCACTGTGAAATCGTCACATGTCACACTATAACATCCTCATATTTCACACTGTGACATCAACAAATACAACCCTGTGACATCATGTGACTTTATAATTGCATGTTTTGATGCCGCCACCAACACTACCACAACATACAACACTGTGACATCATGTGACTTCATAATTGCATGTTTTGATGCCGCCACCAGCACTACCACAACATACAAACCTGTGACATCATGTGACATCATAATTGCATGTTTTGATGTCACCACCACCACAACATACAACCCTGTGACTTCATAATTGCTTGTTTTGATGTCCCCAACACTACAACATACAACCCCGTGACATCATTTGATATCATATTTGACTAAATTACATCATTTGCATAGTACTTAGAAATCTGCAAATACATGAAATGTTCTTCTGTAAGTGTGTTTCAAGAACCAAGGTCTCAGGCATAAGGACACAACTGAGATTTTAGACATGGCACAAACGTATTGGGACTTCAAAGGCGAAACCCTCCCTGATCATATCACTCGCCAAACGTCCCTTGTGAAAAGGAGGCAGGCAACACGCTCACCACCGCTCCCGCTGTTGGATCGCCATAACCGTATGGCGAGAAATCGTTTGGCTGGCATAAAGCAAGCTGAAAGGGCCAAACGAGAGAAAGCTCAGGAAATGCACGGTGAACGCCAGTTTCAATTTAATGAATCAAAGCCTCACCCACCTGAGCTTCCAAAAGGGAGACAAATGGAGCTAAGGACAGGTCGGACACTCAAGCTGTCTGAGATCTCTCAAAAAGAAAGAAAAAGTAACAGGATCTTAGACACGGCGCAACACTACTTAGACGTCAAAGGCGAAACCCTCCCTCATCACATCACTCGCCAAACGTCCCTTGTGAAAAGGAGGCAGGCAACACGCTCACCACCGCTCCCGCTGTTGGGTCGCCATAACCGTATGGCGAGAAATCGTTTGGCTGGCATAAAACAAGCTGAAAGGGCCAAACGAGAGAAAGCTCAGGAAATGCACAGTGAAGGCCAGTTTCAATTTAATGAAGCAAAGCCTCACCCACCTGAGCTTCCAAAAGGGAGAAAAATGGAGCTAAGGACAGGTCGGACACTCAAGCTGTCTGAGATCTCTCAAAAAGAAAGAAAAAGTAACAGGATCTTAGACACGGCGCAACACTATTTAGACGTCAAAGGCGAAACCCTCCCTCATCACATCACTCGCCAAACGTCCCTTGTGAAAAGGAGGCAGGCAACACGCTCACCACCGCTTCCGCTGTTGGGTCGCCATAACCGTATGGCGAGAAATCGTTTGGCTGGCATAAAACAAGCTGAAAGGGCCAAACAGGAGAAAGCTCAGGAAATGCACAGTGAAGGCCAGTCTCAATTTAATGAAGCAAAGCCTCACCCACCTGAGCTTCCAAAAGGGAGACAAATGGAGCTAAGGACAGGTCGGACACTCAAGCTGTCTGAGATCTCTCAAAAAGAAAGAAAAAGTAACAGGATCTTAGACACGGCGCAACACTATTTAGACGTCAAAGGCGAAACCCTCCCTCATCACATCACTCGCCAAACGTCCCTTGTGAAAAGGAGGCAGGCAACACGCTCACCACCGCTTCCGCTGTTGGGTCGCCATAACCGTATGGCGAGAAATCGTTTGGCTGGCATAAAACAAGCTGAAAGGGCCAAACGAGAGAAAGCTCAGGAAATGCACAGTGAAGGCCAGTTTCAATTAAAAGAAGCAAAGCCTCACCCACCTGAGCTTCCAAAAGGGAGACAAACTGAGCTAAGGACAGGTCGGACACTCAAGCTGTCTGAGATCTCTCAAAAAGAAACAAAAAGTAATAGGATCTTAGACACGGCGCAACACTATTTAGACTTCAAAGGCGAAACCCTCCCTCATCACATCACTCGCCAAACGTCCCTTGTGAAAAGGAAGCAGGCAACACGCTCACCAACGCTTCCGCTGTTGGGTCGCCATAACCGTATGGCGAGAAATCGTTTGGCTGGCATAAAACAAGCTGAAAAGGCCAAACGAGAGAAAACTGAACAGACTCACAGGAATCTGACAGTTGAACCAAACAAGAGACCTGTAACCTCACAGTATGTGTGGGGAAGGAAAGAGTAACCATGTTTAGCTAATGTGTAGGATTTTTTGTAGGATTTTTAAGAATTAGACAATTAATTAGAATTAAAGAGTGTATTAAATTAGTATATTGGTAGGAACTGTTTGCATTTAAAATGAGCACATTTAAAAAAAAAATTAATAAAAAGAGCACATTTAAAACTTGAAACAGCCTCTTTATGTGTATAGTTAGCATGTTCTTCAGATGCATGTGTGGGATTTTTTCAGGTACTCTGGTTTCTTTGTTTCAATAGTATTTTTTAGAGTTCATTATTGACATTCAATTCAAATTAAAGAGTGTATCAATTAATTATATTGGCAAGAACTGTTTGTGTTTAAAAGGGCACGAACTTGATACATCAACTTGAACCATTAAAAGCATTTGATGTTCAGATCTTAGGACTTGACATGTATCAGAAAGATACTGAGGTGCCAGAGCATTCAAACATTTAAAAACTAGAAGTAAAATCTTAAAAATGATTCTAAAAGTCACAGGCGGCCAGTGAGAGCATAATATTGAAGTTATATGCACCCACCGTTTGGTCCCTGTTTACACGCGAGCAGTTGAATTTTGAACCAGGGGACAGTGGAGCAGAGACTGGCCAATGCAACTATACAAAGAATTACAGTAGTCTAGTCTGGAGAAAATCAAAGCATGGATCATTTGTGAGCATGAGGAGGAAGATATGGCTTAACTTTGCTGATTAGCCTCACGTAATAAAAACTAGACTGGACTACAGCACTGACATGTTAGTCATATTTAAAATGCCTGTCAAGGTTTACCCAAAGATTCCTAATGAAAGAAGCATCTGAAGGGTCCAGGGGGCCAACAGCACTACAGGAACCTGTTAGCAGATCAGTCTTTTCAAAAACAAGCACCTCTGTCTTGATTTCATTCAGACATAGGAAGTTAGGCTCCATCCAAGATTTGATGTCTGCTAAGCCCATGGTATAAAAAAAATTAACTTACAACACGAAACAATAATTCACAATATGAAACAATAACTCAGAACACAGAACAATGACTCACAACACGAAACAATTAACTCACAACACAAAAAAACAATAAATCATAACACAAATCAATCAACTCACAACACAACCAAATCAACTCACACCACAACACTTTGTCTCAAAACGGAAGTATACCTGCAACGGATGCTCTGCTTTTATTCTGAAATTTCCACTGGGCTATCGGTAATCATGTACCATTCAGGGTTTCTTGAGCTCATTCAAAGATTCTCCCAGTAGCGGTAGCTTCTCTCCCGCTCTGTGTGAGAGCTGTCTGTGTGAATCATATTTTACCTTACCGTCACATTTTTTGAAAAAACGTTTTTGTTTTCTCTCTGCCAAGACTGTGTTCCATAAACACACCTGCACAAAAATAAACCAGAGACCAGCCTGCTGCTGACCTCGGTACATCTTATCTGGTACTGCAGGCAGGAAACCAGCATCTTGTCTCCGCTCCTATCTGATCCAACCTAATCCTTCACGCCAGTTTGTGGTAGAGGTGGATGCCTCTGACTCCGGCGTTGGCGCGGTCCTGTCACAAAGAGAGAACACTTTAGGCAAGCTAAAACCATGTGATTTCTTTTCCAAGAATTTATCCCCAGCAGAACAGAACTATGATATTGGTAACCAGGAGCTGTTGGCCATCAAACTCGCCCTGGAGGAGTGGCGTCACTGGCTGCAGGGGGCAGCGCAACCGTTTATTGTCTGGACCGACCACAAAAACCTAGCCTACCAACGTTCATCTAAAAGACTCAATTCGCGACAAGCCCGCTGGTGTCTTTTCCTCGACTGGTTCAATTTTACCATCACTTACCGACCCGGCAGCCGTAACGTGAAATCCGAGGCACTCTCTGGTCAATTCAACTCCTCCGAAGACAGTTCTGACTCCTCTATTCTTCCATCCACCTGTATTGTGGGCATCCTCATGTGGGAAATCGAATCTAAGGTTCAACAAGCCCAAGGTGAAGAACCGAATCATGCACCATGCCCTAACAGGTACTCTATTCGTGCCTTCTTCACTATGGTCTGATGTCATTACCTGGGGACATGCTGGAATCCACAGGACCTTGGCCCTTATTCTCTGCCATTTTTTGGCCCACCGTGGACAAGGATGTGCGCAAATACATCAGGGCCTGCTTCTCTTGTGCACTGGCCAAGCCATCCAATTCTCAATTACAGCCCCTCACAACCCCAATATAACTTTACCGGTGTAACCAAAATGGAGAGCAATGTCGGAGCTATCCAGCCCTACAGTTTTGAGGCGGATTCCAGCGTGCACGAGGAAAACAAAGACGTGCATGGATCCAGTCATCTACAAGTGGATGCATCAGTATGTAGCCAACGAGGGAGCTTGTGGCCTGACAATTGCATTTTCTATTTAACAAATACGATATTTTCCAAAGGCATTTTCTCATCTCCTCCTGATTCCTAATGATTTGAATAAAGAAATGTTACAAATTGGTAATTTTAACTTATTTTTTCTAATCTGTGTTGTCCATCATCAGGAAAACCATGAAAACATGCTATAAAAACACCTGTTGACAAATTTAGGGCAACCAGGCTTTTTCCATCCATCACAGACGTTTGTATATTTTAGCCTCTTTTATTCCCTCTCCTACAGGTACATGTTCATAGGTGGAATAAAGTTTGGTTATTGGAATGGTGAGTGTGCTGGAACGTAAAAACCGCAAGAGTTTTGAAGTAGCCCCCCGCCACAGGGTCACCGCTATCTCACCTCCAGGTGCTAACTCACCTTACAGCGCACAGCCCATAAGCTATGACTATGACGCCCCGTTGACGGAGGCAGGTGACCTGACCGAAAAATACTTTGCCATCCGAGAGGTCATCAAAATGGTGAGAACAGACAGTCATCTATCAGCATGATTGACTGTATAAGAAAACGGTCTATTTTCAGTTCCAATGAAATTAAGTCAGTTCAGTCGCCACCATGTAGGAACCAAACAGCATTAGTAAGAAGTGATTGGTACGAGTCAGTCTGAGTTTCTATGGCATCCACCCTGGACAATTACTAGTGAGCCTGTTGGAAGTCAACAACCCTTCTACTGAAAGCAGGCTTCACGAAATCTGCCAATCAAACATTTTAAACGTTGAACGTGAGGCCACCTGCTTTGATTGAGGCATCTGATTGGCCAGTTTATACTTTGAAAAACTTGCAATGCAGAAAAAATGTAATGAAAAAATATTAGGATTAGCAAGGACATGTTAAAAACGGTATTGCACAAGAATGTTTATTCTGACAAAAACAATGAGTGAGTAATAGCTGTTCATTTCCTAATCTGTGGGATTTTGGCTTTATGGACCAGAGGGGTACTTCCTGTTTGGAACACGAAAGGGGAGGGGGTCACTCAGTCCAGTTGTCATATACAGTCATTTCTCATCACAGACACACTGTTTCACTAAAAACGTTCTCACTGTAGTATCTGAGAATCCCAGAGGGATCAGTTCCACCGTCGACCCCCAAATACACATAAGGGACCATTACCATGGAGAAGGTTGGATCTCCGTTCTGAAAATTAGTTCATGAACATTTTAACTTCGTATTTCTGTACTTACACTATGATCCTGTGGCTGCAGACAGTAGCGGACGCTCTGGAAATCTTGTCTTTCTCTGGCCCTTTCAAAAGCACGTATCCTCAGACTTTCATAGATTTAAATCCGGCATTCTTAAAAAAGATGTTATTCTTCATCTTTCATAAATAAACTTGGGCTTGTAATGATTTTCTTTCTACCTCTAGGCTTACGGGTATGTTCTTTACAGAACCACATTGCCTGTGACCTGCAGTGAGCCCACCCCCCTTTATCAGGGCGTTTGTTTCTGTAGACAGGGTGAGTCTTGTTCTTCACCATCAGATGTTTACAATGCTTTTCTTAGATGATGTATGACATTAAGGGTTTTTAATTGGTATTAAAGTGTATATATAGTATTTTAAAATTTATGAAATTCTGAGGCACTTTCTTTCTTTTAGTATATACTCTAAAGGTGGCTGCAGGAATCCTTGAAAGGAACAAAGTCATAAGCATCAATATTACCGGGAAAGCTGGCAGCTGGACATGCTGGTAGAGAACATGGGTCGGATCAACTACGGGAAAGGCATCAACGACTTTAAGGTTCATTAAAATGCATTTCCAAGCCTAAAGATCCACTGAATGGCTTTTTATTTCTGTTGAACTGACAAAAAGTGTGTAGATAGTCATTAGAATTTTTCCAACTGCTGTCATCGGATGTCAGGGTTTGGTGTCCAACCTGACCTTGGGCGAGGATACACTCACTGGCTGGACCATGTATGGTCTCAGCATAGATGATGCTGTCAGCCAGGGCCGTCTTGGAGAAACACCTTCTGCATGGGCAAACCCTCCTCAGCCTGCCTCTCTGTCCACACCAGCCTTCTATGGAGGAAGCTTCATAATTCCAGATGGCATCCCAGACCTCCCCCAAGACACCTACATCAAACTGCCCAACTGGAGGAAGGCATGTTCAGTCTAGTCTTTGTATCTAACGTGATTTAGAGGATTTGTTTTCTTTGTTTATTTTAGGTTTTTAGGATACAAAACATGTTAATACTCAAAGGATGAAGCAGCTTTGTCTAAAAGTTCCACTCCGTCCTGGAGCTCGAAGGGGCTTCCTGCAATCCCCAGCCGTGAACTGTGGAGTTCTCTGCCACTCCCATCCTTAACGCCACAGTCCGGTCCGAGTATGAACAGCACAGGAGACACTTTGCAAAACTTATTTGTGCATTTAAAGTTTTTTATTCAAAATAAACAGGAATATGTTTTCATGTGTAAAAAGGCTTATAGGTTTGTCTTTTTACAAACGGTGCCATGGTGTTAATGCTCTAAAAGAATCCTGTATGTGAGTAGAGAAAATAGTCAAATCATTTGTGTTATACTTGATTTGTAACTCATACAGTACATTTTGTGTGTAACTGTGTGTATCTGCAAATGTGCATTCACATGTACGCTCAAATAAGAAATACAATTTATGCACGCAAAACTTGAAATGACTCCTAATTACTCATTCAAAACGGCTCCCATGCCTACAAATCTCGGTACACACAGACAAAACCACACCTATGCACGGATCACAGTTACAAGTGCACGAGGGGTTATGAGACTCTTTTCACTTCAGTTAGTTGGTGTAATTTCAAGTTGTGCATGTGTAAATTGTATTGTAATTTTGTACGGTTTTGATACTTGCATGTAAATACACTGCAATTACACAATTACGGATAAAATGTATAAGTTACAAATCAAATTTTATGCACAGAGAAACCCAAAGCTATACCCAACTAGGTAGACACAAGTTACAAATCAAGTGTTACGCACACACGAATGTTTGAAGTCTATTTTGTCCCCATACCTCTTACACCCCAGTCCCCAGCAGAGGTTCCAATTTGTAGATGGGCTTACCTTTCTTTATATCTGTGTTTAGGACAGAGTTCTGGCCTCTGCTTTCTTTGTACGTCTAGCATCCCTCCGCCTGAAGGGGAGATCTAGACGACTCCTGCTGCTATAGAGGACGCAAAAGACGTGTTATTGGAACTGACTTATTGTGTTACCCAGTCTTCATAGAGCGTTTACCGGCCTGTTTTTCACGGACTTCTGATAGTTTATTAAAAGCTAAAAGATCCTCATCTCTCTCCCTCTCTGCTTTCCTCCACCACTGAGCATTGCCCATAAGGAACCTCAGAGCAAACGTCACTTTACTCCATTCAAAGGGAAGCTCTCTTGGGTTGAAGTCGAAGTGCAGTTGGCAGGAGATAAACAGGGCACAGCAGTCCTCAGCAGACCCATCAAAAGGTGCAGGAGCACCAAGTCTAATCTGCTTGGAAGGACACTAAGTATTCTTCAGGCGAGATGAGTGTCCATGCTCGACATCCAGTTCCTCAGATCCCAGGAAAAACCCATCCTGTGGTAGATCCCCTTAAGTAAACAACAGGATAGCAGAGAAAAATCCAGCTTGTCCTGTTGGGTCCATCATAGTCAGAATGTAATTTCACTGGGAACACCAAAGACCCAAATGCAGGAAGGTCAGCTTCCAAAACACTTACTTTTTTAAGCAAAACATAGGAAACCAAACAAAACTGCACATGCTGTTCTTTGATAAAACTTGATCTTGGTTGATTGATTTCAACTATGTATTCAATAATTTTACTGAAAGCTCAACCCCCAATTTAGAATCTTTGAACTAAAATTGATCCACAAACGTGGAGAGTGGTTTGAACAACAGTGGAAACCTATTTCTTTTTTATTTGTGAAGTTTGGTTTTTTTTAAAGCAATGTTTCCCAACCCTAGTCCTCGGGGGACACTGTTCTGCATTTCTTCAATCCAACCTCAAACACACTTGTCTTTGTTGACTGTCATTGTCAGACTTCTACGTTTTTCCCGGAATCCTTTTTTTTTAGGAGTATTTCCTTAGCGCGAATGGGAGTCTAAGGGCAAGGATGTCCAGTTTAGCTAAGTCAGTTTCTAAGTTCAATTTAGTTTTTTTCTATTGAATATTTGTATTCATGATCCTTTTGATTTTATGTTTTACTTCTTCAATTACCTATACAAAGCCCATCGTGATGACTGTTGTTGTGAATTTGGGATATACAAATAAAATAGAATTGAATTGAATTCTGCAGGGCTTGATGATGAGCTGAATCATGTGTGCAAAAGCAGGGCAACATGAAAACAAGCAGAATGGTGTGCCTCGAGAAGTCACATTCAGCTGTGTCCATCTTTATGTATAGGGTCTATGGTCACATGTCATCACATGTGACATTGTGATGATGTCACTGTGAAATCGTCACATGTCACACTATAACATCCTCATATTTCACACTGTGACATCAACAAATACAACCCTGTGACATCATGTGACTTTATAATTGCATGTTTTGATGCCGCCACCAACACTACCACAACATACAACACTGTGACATCATGTGACTTCATAATTGCATGTTTTGATGCCGCCACCAGCACTACCACAACATACAAACCTGTGACATCATGTGACATCATAATTGCATGTTTTGATGTCACCACCACCACAACATACAACCCTGTGACTTCATAATTGCTTGTTTTGATGTCCCCAACACTACAACATACAACCCCGTGACATCATTTGATATCATATTTGACTAAATTACATCATTTGCATAGTACTTAGAAATCTGCAAATACATGAAATGTTCTTCTGTAAGTGTGTTTCAAGAACCAAGATCTCAGGCATAAGGACACAACTGAGATTTTAGACATGGCACAAACGTATTGGGACTTCAAAGGCGAAACCCTCCCTCATCATATCACTCGCCAAACGTCCCTTGTGAAAAGGAGGCAGGCAACACGCTCACCACCGCTCCCGCTGTTGGATCGCCATAACCGTATGGCGAGAAATCGTTTGGCTGGCATAAAGCAAGCTGAAAGGGCCAAACGAGAGAAAGCTCAGGAAATGCACGGTGAACGCCAGTTTCAATTTAATGAATCAAAGCCTCACCCACCTGAGCTTCCAAAAGGGAGACAAATGGAGCTAAGGACAGGTCGGACACTCAAGCTGTCTGAGATCTCTCAAAAAGAAAGAAAAAGTAACAGGATCTTAGACACGGCGCAACACTACTTAGACGTCAAAGGCGAAACCCTCCCTCATCACATCACTCGCCAAACGTCCCTTGTGAAAAGGAGGCAGGCAACACGCTCACCACCACTCCCGCTGTTGGGTCGCCATAACCGTATGGCGAGAAATCGTTTGGCTGGCATAAAACAAGCTGAAAGGGCCAAACGAGAGAAAGCTCAGGAAATGCACAGTGAAGGCCAGTTTCAATTTAATGAAGCAAAGCCTCACCCACCTGAGCTTCCAAAAGGGAGAAAAATGGAGCTAAGGACAGGTCGGACACTCAAGCTGTCTGAGATCTCTCAAAAAGAAAGAAAAAGTAACAGGATCTTAGACACGGCGCAACACTATTTAGACGTCAAAGGCGAAACCCTCCCTCATCACATCACTCGCCAAACGTCCCTTGTGAAAAGGAGGCAGGCAACACGCTCACCACCGCTCCCGCTGTTGGGTCGCCATAACCGTATGGCGAGAAATCGTTTGGCTGGCATAAAACAAGCTGAAAGGGCCAAACAGGAGAAAGCTCAGGAAATGCACAGTGAAGGCCAGTCTCAATTTAATGAAGCAAAGCCTCACCCACCTGAGCTTCCAAAAGGGAGACAAATGGAGCTAAGGACAGGTCGGACACTCAAGCTGTCTGAGATCTCTCAAAAAGAAAGAAAAAGTAACAGGATCTTAGACACGGCGCAACACTATTTAGACGTCAAAGGCGAAACCCTCCCTCATCACATCACTCGCCAAACGTCCCTTGTGAAAAGGAGGCAGGCAACACGCTCACCACCGCTTCCGCTGTTGGGTCGCCATAACCGTATGGCGAGAAATCGTTTGGCTGGCATAAAACAAGCTGAAAGGGCCAAACGAGAGAAAGCTCAGGAAATGCACAGTGAAGGCCAGTTTCAATTAAAAGAAGCAAAGCCTCACCCACCTGAGCTTCCAAAAGGGAGACAAATGGAGCTAAGGACAGGTCGGACACTCAAGCTGTCTGAGATCTCTCAAAAAGAAACAAAAAGTAATAGGATCTTAGACACGGCGCAACACTATTTAGACTTCAAAGGCGAAACCCTCCCTCATCACATCACTCGCCAAACGTCCCTTGTGAAAAGGAAGCAGGCAACACGCTCACCACCGCTTCCGCTGTTGGATCGCCATAACCGTATGGCGAGAAATCGTTTGGCTGGCATAAAACAAGCTGAAAAGGCCAAACGAGAGAAAACTGAACAGACTCACAGGAATCTGACAGTTGAACCAAACAAGAGACCTGTAACCTCACAGTATGTGTGGGGAAGGAAAGAGTAACCATGTTTAGCTAATGTGTAGGATTTTTTGTAGGATTTTTAAGAATTAGACAATTAATTAGAATTAAAGAGTGTATTAAATTAGTATATTGGTAGGAACTGTTTGCATTTAAAATGAGCACATTTAAAAAAAAAATTAATAAAAAGAGCACATTTAAAACTTGAAACAGCCTCTTTATGTGTATAGTTAGCATGTTCTTCAGATGCATGTGTGGGATTTTTTCAGGTACTCTGGTTTCTTTGTTTCAATAGTATTTTTTAGAGTTCATTATTGACATTCAATTCAAATTAAAGAGTGTATCAATTAATTATATTGGCAAGAACTGTTTGTGTTTAAAAGGGCACGAACTTGATACATCAACTTGAACCATTAAAAGCATTTGATGTTCAGATCTTAGGACTTGACATGTATCAGAAAGATACTGAGGTGCCAGAGCATTCAAACATTTAAAAACTAGAAGTAAAATCTTAAAAATGATTCTAAAAGTCACAGGCGGCCAGTGAGAGCATAATATTGAAGTTATATGCACCCACCGTTTGGTCCCTGTTTACACGCGAGCAGTTGAATTTTGAACCAGGGGACAGTGGAGCAGAGACTGGCCAATGCAACTATACAAAGAATTACAGTAGTCTAGTCTGGAGAAAATCAAAGCATGGATCATGTGTGAGCATGAGGAGGAAGATATGGCTTAACTTTGCTGATTAGCCTCACGTAATAAAAACTAGACTGGACTACAGCACTGACATGTTAGTCATATTTAAAATGCCTGTCAAGGTTTACCCAAAGATTCCTAATGAAAGAAGCATCTGAAGGGTCCAGGGGGCCAACAGCACTACAGGAACCTGTTAGCAGATCAGTCTTTTCAAAAACAAGCACCTCTGTCTTGATTTCATTCAGACATAGGAAGTTAGGCTCCATCCAAGATTTGATGTCTGCTAAGCCCATGGTATAAAAAAAATTAACTTACAACACGAAACAATAATTCACAATATGAAACAATAACTCAGAACACAGAACAATGACTCACAACACGAAACAATTAACTCACAACACAAAAAAACAATAAATCATAACACAAATCAATCAACTCACAACACAACCAAATCAACTCACACCACAACACTTTGTCTCAAAACGGAAGTATACCTGCAACGGATGCTCTGCTTTTATTCTGAAATTTCCACTGGGCTATCGGTAATCATGTACCATTCAGGGTTTCTTGAGCTCATTCAAAGATTCTCCCAGTAGCGGTAGCTTCTCTCCCGCTCTGTGTGAGAGCTGTCTGTGTGAATCATATTTTACCTTACCGTCACATTTTTTGAAAAAACGTTTTTGTTTTCTCTCTGCCAAGACTGTGTTCCATAAACACACCTGCACAAAAATAAACCAGAGACCAGCCTGCTGCTGACCTCGGTACATCTTATCTGGTACTGCAGGCAGGAAACCAGCATCTTGTCTCCGCTCCTATCTGATCCAACCTAATCCTTCACGCCAGTTTGTGGTAGAGGTGGATGCCTCTGACTCCGGCGTTGGCGCGGTCCTGTCACAAAGAGAGAACACTTTAGGCAAGCTAAAACCATGTGATTTCTTTTCCAAGAATTTATCCCCAGCAGAACAGAACTATGATATTGGTAACCAGGAGCTGTTGGCCATCAAACTCGCCCTGGAGGAGTGGCGTCACTGGCTGCAGGGGGCAGCGCAACCGTTTATTGTCTGGACCGACCACAAAAACCTAGCCTACCAACGTTCATCTAAAAGACTCAATTCGCGACAAGCCCGCTGGTGTCTTTTCCTCGACTGGTTCAATTTTACCATCACTTACCGACCCGGCAGCCGTAACGTGAAATCCGAGGCACTCTCTGGTCAATTCAACTCCTCCGAAGACAGTTCTGACTCCTCTATTCTTCCATCCACCTGTATTGTGGGCATCCTCATGTGGGAAATCGAATCTAAGGTTCAACAAGCCCAAGGTGAAGAACCGAATCATGCACCATGCCCTAACAGGTACTCTATTCGTGCCTTCTTCACTATGGTCTGATGTCATTACCTGGGGACATGCTGGAATCCACAGGACCTTGGCCCTTATTCTCTGCCATTTTTTGGCCCACCGTGGACAAGGATGTGCGCAAATACATCAGGGCCTGCTTCTCTTGTGCACTGGCCAAGCCATCCAATTCTCAATTACAGCCCCTCACAACCCCAATATAACTTTACCGGTGTAACCAAAATGGAGAGCAATGTCGGAGCTATCCAGCCCTACAGTTTTGAGGCGGATTCCAGCGTGCACGAGGAAAACAAAGACGTGCATGGATCCAGTCATCTACAAGTGGATGCATCAGTATGTAGCCAACGAGGGAGCTTGTGGCCTGACAATTGCATTTTCTATTTAACAAATACGATATTTTCCAAAGGCATTTTCTCATCTCCTCCTGATTCCTAATGATTTGAATAAAGAAATGTTACAAATTGGTAATTTTAACTTATTTTTTCTAATCTGTGTTGTCCATCATCAGGAAAACCATGAAAACATGCTATAAAAACACCTGTTGACAAATTTAGGGCAACCAGGCTTTTTCCATCCATCACAGACGTTTGTATATTTTAGCCTCTTTTATTCCCTCTCCTACAGGTACATGTTCATAGGTGGAATAAAGTTTGGTTATTGGAATGGTGAGTGTGCTGGAACGTAAAAACCGCAAGAGTTTTGAAGTAGCCCCCCGCCACAGGGTCACCGCTATCTCACCTCCAGGTGCTAACTCACCTTACAGCGCACAGCCCACAAGCTATGACTATGACGCCCCGTTGACGGAGGCAGGTGACCTGACCGAAAAATACTTTGCCATCCGAGAGGTCATCAAAATGGTGAGAACAGACAGTCATCTATCAGCATGATTGACTGTATAAGAAAACGGTCTATTTTCAGTTCCAATGAAATTAAGTCAGTTCAGTCGCCACCATGTAGGAACCAAACAGCATTAGTAAGAAGTGATTGGTACGAGTCAGTCTGAGTTTCTATGGCATCCACCCTGGACAATTACTAGTGAGCCTGTTGGAAGTCAACAACCCTTCTACTGAAAGCAGGCTTCACGAAATCTGCCAATCAAACATTTTAAACGTTGAACGTGAGGCCACCTGCTTTGATTGAGGCATCTGATTGGCCAGTTTATACTTTGAAAAACTTGCAATGCAGAAAAAATGTAATGAAAAAATATTAGGATTAGCAAGGACATGTTAAAAACGGTATTGCACAAGAATGTTTATTCTGACAAAAACAATGAGTGAGTAATAGCTGTTCATTTCCTAATCTGTGGGATTTTGGCTTTATGGACCAGAGGGGTACTTCCTGTTTGGAACACGAAAGGGGAGGGGGTCACTCAGTCCAGTTGTCATATACAGTCATTTCTCATCACAGACACACTGTTTCACTAAAAACGTTCTCACTGTAGTATCTGAGAATCCCAGAGGGATCAGTTCCACCGTCGACCCCCAAATACACATAAGGGACCATTACCATGGAGAAGGTTGGATCTCCGTTCTGAAAATTAGTTCATGAACATTTTAACTTCGTATTTCTGTACTTACACTATGATCCTGTGGCTGCAGACAGTAGCGGACGCTCTGGAAATCTTGTCTTTCTCTGGCCCTTTCAAAAGCACGTATCCTCAGACTTTCATAGATTTAAATCCGGCATTCTTAAAAAAGATGTTATTCTTCATCTTTCATAAATAAACTTGGGCTTGTAATGATTTTCTTTCTACCTCTAGGCTTACGGGTATGTTCTTTACAGAACCACATTGCCTGTGACCTGCAGTGAGCCCACCCCCCTTTATCAGGGCGTTTGTTTCTGTAGACAGGGTGAGTCTTGTTCTTCACCATCAGATGTTTACAATGCTTTTCTTAGATGATGTATGACATTAAGGGTTTTTAATTGGTATTAAAGTGTATATATAGTATTTTAAAATTTATGAAATTCTGAGGCACTTTCTTTCTTTTAGTATATACTCTAAAGGTGGCTGCAGGAATCCTTGAAAGGAACAAAGTCATAAGCATCAATATTACCGGGAAAGCTGGCAGCTGGACATGCTGGTAGAGAACATGGGTCGGATCAACTACGGGAAAGGCATCAACGACTTTAAGGTTCATTAAAATGCATTTCCAAGCCTAAAGATCCACTGAATGGCTTTTTATTTCTGTTGAACTGACAAAAAGTGTGTAGATAGTCATTAGAATTTTTCCAACTGCTGTCATCGGATGTCAGGGTTTGGTGTCCAACCTGACCTTGGGCGAGGATACACTCACTGGCTGGACCATGTATGGTCTCAGCATAGATGATGCTGTCAGCCAGGGCCGTCTTGGAGAAACACCTTCTGCATGGGCAAACCCTCCTCAGCCTGCCTCTCTGTCCACACCAGCCTTCTATGGAGGAAGCTTCATAATTCCAGATGGCATCCCAGACCTCCCCCAAGACACCTACATCAAACTGCCCAACTGGAGGAAGGCATGTTCAGTCTAGTCTTTGTATCTAACGTGATTTAGAGGATTTGTTTTCTTTGTTTATTTTAGGTTTTTAGGATACAAAACATGTTAATACTCAAAGGATGAAGCAGCTTTGTCTAAAAGTTCCACTCCGTCCTGGAGCTCGAAGGGGCTTCCTGCAATCCCCAGCCGTGAACTGTGGAGTTCTCTGCCACTCCCATCCTTAACGCCACAGTCCGGTCCGAGTATGAACAGCACAGGAGACACTTTGCAAAACTTATTTGTGCATTTAAAGTTTTTTATTCAAAATAAACAGGAATATGTTTTCATGTGTAAAAAGGCTTATAGGTTTGTCTTTTTACAAACGGTGCCATGGTGTTAATGCTCTAAAAGAATCCTGTATGTGAGTAGAGAAAATAGTCAAATCATTTGTGTTATACTTGATTTGTAACTCATACAGTACATTTTGTGTGTAACTGTGTGTATCTGCAAATGTGCATTCACATGTACGCTCAAATAAGAAATACAATTTATGCACGCAAAACTTGAAATGACTCCTAATTACTCATTCAAAACGGCTCCCATGCCTACAAATCTCGGTACACACAGACAAAACCACACCTATGCACGGATCACAGTTACAAGTGCACGAGGGGTTATGAGACTCTTTTCACTTCAGTTAGTTGGTGTAATTTCAAGTTGTGCATGTGTAAATTGTATTGTAATTTTGTACGGTTTTGATACTTGCATGTAAATACACTGCAATTACACAATTACGGATAAAATGTATAAGTTACAAATCAAATTTTATGCACAGAGAAACCCAAAGCTATACCCAACTAGGTAGACACAAGTTACAAATCAAGTGTTACGCACACACGAATGTTTGAAGTCTATTTTGTCCCCATACCTCTTACACCCCAGTCCCCAGCAGAGGTTCCAATTTGTAGATGGGCTTACCTTTCTTTATATCTGTGTTTAGGACAGAGTTCTGGCCTCTGCTTTCTTTGTACGTCTAGCATCCCTCCGCCTGAAGGGGAGATCTAGACGACTCCTGCTGCTATAGAGGACGCAAAAGACGTGTTATTGGAACTGACTTATTGTGTTACCCAGTCTTCATAGAGCGTTTACCGGCCTGTTTTTCACGGACTTCTGATAGTTTATTAAAAGCTAAAAGATCCTCATCTCTCTCCCTCTCTGCTTTCCTCCACCACTGAGCATTGCCCATAAGGAACCTCAGAGCAAACGTCACTTTACTCCATTCAAAGGGAAGCTCTCTTGGGTTGAAGTCGAAGTGCAGTTGGCAGGAGATAAACAGGGCACAGCAGTCCTCAGCAGACCCATCAAAAGGTGCAGGAGCACCAAGTCTAATCTGCTTGGAAGGACACTAAGTATTCTTCAGGCGAGATGAGTGTCCATGCTCGACATCCAGTTCCTCAGATCCCAGGAAAAACCCATCCTGTGGTAGATCCCCTTAAGTAAACAACAGGATAGCAGAGAAAAATCCAGCTTGTCCTGTTGGGTCCATCATAGTCAGAATGTAATTTCACTGGGAACACCAAAGACCCAAATGCAGGAAGGTCAGCTTCCAAAACACTTACTTTTTTAAGCAAAACATAGGAAACCAAACAAAACTGCACATGCTGTTCTTTGATAAAACTTGATCTTGGTTGATTGATTTCAACTATGTATTCAATAATTTTACTGAAAGCTCAACCCCCAATTTAGAATCTTTGAACTAAAATTGATCCACAAACGTGGAGAGTGGTTTGAACAACAGTGGAAACCTATTTCTTTTTTATTTGTGAAGTTTGGTTTTTTTTAAAGCAATGTTTCCCAACCCTAGTCCTCGGGGGACACTGTTCTGCATTTCTTCAATCCAACCTCAAACACACTTGTCTTTGTTGACTGTCATTGTCAGACTTCTACGTTTTTCCCGGAATCCTTTTTTTTTAGGAGTATTTCCTTAGCGCGAATGGGAGTCTAAGGGCAAGGATGTCCAGTTTAGCTAAGTCAGTTTCTAAGTTCAATTTAGTTTTTTTCTATTGAATATTTGTATTCATGATCCTTTTGATTTTATGTTTTACTTCTTCAATTACCTATACAAAGCCCATCGTGATGACTGTTGTTGTGAATTTGGGATATACAAATAAAATAGAATTGAATTGAATTCTGCAGGGCTTGATGATGAGCTGAATCATGTGTGCAAAAGCAGGGCAACATGAAAACAAGCAGAATGGTGTGCCTCGAGAAGTCACATTCAGCTGTGTCCATCTTTATGTATAGGGTCTATGGTCACATGTCATCACATGTGACATTGTGATGATGTCACTGTGAAATCGTCACATGTCACACTATAACATCCTCATATTTCACACTGTGACATCAACAAATACAACCCTGTGACATCATGTGACTTTATAATTGCATGTTTTGATGCCGCCACCAACACTACCACAACATACAACACTGTGACATCATGTGACTTCATAATTGCATGTTTTGATGCCGCCACCAGCACTACCACAACATACAAACCTGTGACATCATGTGACATCATAATTGCATGTTTTGATGTCACCACCACCACAACATACAACCCTGTGACTTCATAATTGCTTGTTTTGATGTCCCCAACACTACAACATACAACCCCGTGACATCATTTGATATCATATTTGACTAAATTACATCATTTGCATAGTACTTAGAAATCTGCAAATACATGAAATGTTCTTCTGTAAGTGTGTTTCAAGAACCAAGATCTCAGGCATAAGGACACAACTGAGATTTTAGACATGGCACAAACGTATTGGGACTTCAAAGGCGAAACCCTCCCTCATCATATCACTCGCCAAACGTCCCTTGTGAAAAGGAGGCAGGCAACACGCTCACCACCGCTCCCGCTGTTGGATCGCCATAACCGTATGGCGAGAAATCGTTTGGCTGGCATAAAGCAAGCTGAAAGGGCCAAACGAGAGAAAGCTCAGGAAATGCACGGTGAACGCCAGTTTCAATTTAATGAATCAAAGCCTCACCCACCTGAGCTTCCAAAAGGGAGACAAATGGAGCTAAGGACAGGTCGGACACTCAAGCTGTCTGAGATCTCTCAAAAAGAAAGAAAAAGTAACAGGATCTTAGACACGGCGCAACACTACTTAGACGTCAAAGGCGAAACCCTCCCTCATCACATCACTCGCCAAACGTCCCTTGTGAAAAGGAGGCAGGCAACACGCTCACCACCACTCCCGCTGTTGGGTCGCCATAACCGTATGGCGAGAAATCGTTTGGCTGGCATAAAACAAGCTGAAAGGGCCAAACGAGAGAAAGCTCAGGAAATGCACAGTGAAGGCCAGTTTCAATTTAATGAAGCAAAGCCTCACCCACCTGAGCTTCCAAAAGGGAGAAAAATGGAGCTAAGGACAGGTCGGACACTCAAGCTGTCTGAGATCTCTCAAAAAGAAAGAAAAAGTAACAGGATCTTAGACACGGCGCAACACTATTTAGACGTCAAAGGCGAAACCCTCCCTCATCACATCACTCGCCAAACGTCCCTTGTGAAAAGGAGGCAGGCAACACGCTCACCACCGCTCCCGCTGTTGGGTCGCCATAACCGTATGGCGAGAAATCGTTTGGCTGGCATAAAACAAGCTGAAAGGGCCAAACAGGAGAAAGCTCAGGAAATGCACAGTGAAGGCCAGTCTCAATTTAATGAAGCAAAGCCTCACCCACCTGAGCTTCCAAAAGGGAGACAAATGGAGCTAAGGACAGGTCGGACACTCAAGCTGTCTGAGATCTCTCAAAAAGAAAGAAAAAGTAACAGGATCTTAGACACGGCGCAACACTATTTAGACGTCAAAGGCGAAACCCTCCCTCATCACATCACTCGCCAAACGTCCCTTGTGAAAAGGAGGCAGGCAACACGCTCACCACCGCTTCCGCTGATGGGTCGCCATAACCGTATGGCGAGAAATCGTTTGGCTGGCATAAAACAAGCTGAAAGGGCCAAACGAGAGAAAGCTCAGGAAATGCACAGTGAAGGCCAGTTTCAATTAAAAGAAGCAAAGCCTCACCCACCTGAGCTTCCAAAAGGGAGACAAATGGAGCTAAGGACAGGTCGGACACTCAAGCTGTCTGAGATCTCTCAAAAAGAAACAAAAAGTAATAGGATCTTAGACACGGCGCAACACTATTTAGACTTCAAAGGCGAAACCCTCCCTCATCACATCACTCGCCAAACGTCCCTTGTGAAAAGGAAGCAGGCAACACGCTCACCACCGCTTCCGCTGTTGGGTCGCCATAACCGTATGGCGAGAAATCGTTTGGCTGGCATAAAACAAGCTGAAAAGGCCAAACGAGAGAAAACTGAACAGACTCACAGGAATCTGACAGTTGAACCAAACAAGAGACCTGTAACCTCACAGTATGTGTGGGGAAGGAAAGAGTAACCATGTTTAGCTAATGTGTAGGATTTTTTGTAGGATTTTTAAGAATTAGACAATTAATTAGAATTAAAGAGTGTATTAAATTAGTATATTGGTAGGAACTGTTTGCATTTAAAATGAGCACATTTAAAAAAAAAATTAATAAAAAGAGCACATTTAAAACTTGAAACAGCCTCTTTATGTGTATAGTTAGCATGTTCTTCAGATGCATGTGTGGGATTTTTTCAGGTACTCTGGTTTCTTTGTTTCAATAGTATTTTTTAGAGTTCATTATTGACATTCAATTCAAATTAAAGAGTGTATCAATTAATTATATTGGCAAGAACTGTTTGTGTTTAAAAGGGCACGAACTTGATACATCAACTTGAACCATTAAAAGCATTTGATGTTCAGATCTTAGGACTTGACATGTATCAGAAAGATACTGAGGTGCCAGAGCATTCAAACATTTAAAAACTAGAAGTAAAATCTTAAAAATGATTCTAAAAGTCACAGGCGGCCAGTGAGAGCATAATATTGAAGTTATATGCACCCACCGTTTGGTCCCTGTTTACACGCGAGCAGTTGAATTTTGAACCAGGGGACAGTGGAGCAGAGACTGGCCAATGCAACTATACAAAGAATTACAGTAGTCTAGTCTGGAGAAAATCAAAGCATGGATCATTTGTGAGCATGAGGAGGAAGATATGGCTTAACTTTGCTGATTAGCCTCACGTAATAAAAACTAGACTGGACTACAGCACTGACATGTTAGTCATATTTAAAATGCCTGTCAAGGTTTACCCAAAGATTCCTAATGAAAGAAGCATCTGAAGGGTCCAGGGGGCCAACAGCACTACAGGAACCTGTTAGCAGATCAGTCTTTTCAAAAACAAGCACCTCTGTCTTGATTTCATTCAGACATAGGAAGTTAGGCTCCATCCAAGATTTGATGTCTGCTAAGCCCATGGTATAAAAAAAATTAACTTACAACACGAAACAATAATTCACAATATGAAACAATAACTCAGAACACAGAACAATGACTCACAACACGAAACAATTAACTCACAACACAAAAAAACAATAAATCATAACACAAATCAATCAACTCACAACACAACCAAATCAACTCACACCACAACACTTTGTCTCAAAACGGAAGTATACCTGCAACGGATGCTCTGCTTTTATTCTGAAATTTCCACTGGGCTATCGGTAATCATGTACCATTCAGGGTTTCTTGAGCTCATTCAAAGATTCTCCCAGTAGCGGTAGCTTCTCTCCCGCTCTGTGTGAGAGCTGTCTGTGTGAATCATATTTTACCTTACCGTCACATTTTTTGAAAAAACGTTTTTGTTTTCTCTCTGCCAAGACTGTGTTCCATAAACACACCTGCACAAAAATAAACCAGAGACCAGCCTGCTGCTGACCTCGGTACATCTTATCTGGTACTGCAGGCAGGAAACCAGCATCTTGTCTCCGCTCCTATCTGATCCAACCTAATCCTTCACGCCAGTTTGTGGTAGAGGTGGATGCCTCTGACTCCGGCGTTGGCGCGGTCCTGTCACAAAGAGAGAACACTTTAGGCAAGCTAAAACCATGTGATTTCTTTTCCAAGAATTTATCCCCAGCAGAACAGAACTATGATATTGGTAACCAGGAGCTGTTGGCCATCAAACTCGCCCTGGAGGAGTGGCGTCACTGGCTGCAGGGGGCAGCGCAACCGTTTATTGTCTGGACCGACCACAAAAACCTAGCCTACCAACGTTCATCTAAAAGACTCAATTCGCGACAAGCCCGCTGGTGTCTTTTCCTCGACTGGTTCAATTTTACCATCACTTACCGACCCGGCAGCCGTAACGTGAAATCCGAGGCACTCTCTGGTCAATTCAACTCCTCCGAAGACAGTTCTGACTCCTCTATTCTTCCATCCACCTGTATTGTGGGCATCCTCATGTGGGAAATCGAATCTAAGGTTCAACAAGCCCAAGGTGAAGAACCGAATCATGCACCATGCCCTAACAGGTACTCTATTCGTGCCTTCTTCACTATGGTCTGATGTCATTACCTGGGGACATACGTCTCGTGTCACCTGTCATGCTGGAATCCACAGGACCTTGGCCCTTATTCTCTGCCATTTTTTGGCCCACCGTGGACAAGGATGTGCGCAAATACATCAGGGCCTGCTTCTCTTGTGCACTGGCCAAGCCATCCAATTCTCAATTACAGCCCCTCACAACCCCAATATAACTTTACCGGTGTAACCAAAATGGAGAGCAATGTCGGAGCTATCCAGCCCTACAGTTTTGAGGCGGATTCCAGCGTGCACGAGGAAAACAAAGACGTGCATGGATCCAGTCATCTACAAGTGGATGCATCAGTATGTAGCCAACGAGGGAGCTTGTGGCCTGACAATTGCATTTTCTATTTAACAAATACGATATTTTCCAAAGGCATTTTCTCATCTCCTCCTGATTCCTAATGATTTGAATAAAGAAATGTTACAAATTGGTAATTTTAACTTATTTTTTCTAATCTGTGTTGTCCATCATCAGGAAAACCATGAAAACATGCTAAAAAAACACCTGTTGACAAATTTAGGGCAACCAGGCTTTTTCCATCCATCACAGACGTTTGTATATTTTAGCCTCTTTTATTCCCTCTCCTACAGGTACATGTTCATAGGTGGAATAAAGTTTGGTTATTGGAATGGTGAGTGTGCTGGAACGTAAAAACCGCAAGAGTTTTGAAGTAGCCCCCCGCCACAGGGTCACCGCTATCTCACCTCCAGGTGCTAACTCACCTTACAGCGCACAGCCCACAAGCTATGACTATGACGCCCCGTTGACGGAGGCAGGTGACCTGACCGAAAAATACTTTGCCATCCGAGAGGTCATCAAAATGGTGAGAACAGACAGTCATCTATCAGCATGATTGACTGTATAAGAAAACGGTCTATTTTCAGTTCCAATGAAATTAAGTCAGTTCAGTCGCCACCATGTAGGAACCAAACAGCATTAGTAAGAAGTGATTGGTACGAGTCAGTCTGAGTTTCTATGGCATCCACCCTGGACAATTACTAGTGAGCCTGTTGGAAGTCAACAACCCTTCTACTGAAAGCAGGCTTCACGAAATCTGCCAATCAAACATTTTAAACGTTGAACGTGAGGCCACCTGCTTTGATTGAGGCATCTGATTGGCCAGTTTATACTTTGAAAAACTTGCAATGCAGAAAAAATGTAATGAAAAAATATTAGGATTAGCAAGGACATGTTAAAAACGGTATTGCACAAGAATGTTTATTCTGACAAAAACAATGAGTGAGTAATAGCTGTTCATTTCCTAATCTGTGGGATTTTGGCTTTATGGACCAGAGGGGTACTTCCTGTTTGGAACACGAAAGGGGAGGGGGTCACTCAGTCCAGTTGTCATATACAGTCATTTCTCATCACAGACACACTGTTTCACTAAAAACGTTCTCACTGTAGTATCTGAGAATCCCAGAGGGATCAGTTCCACCGTCGACCCCCAAATACACATAAGGGACCATTACCATGGAGAAGGTTGGATCTCCGTTCTGAAAATTAGTTCATGAACATTTTAACTTCGTATTTCTGTACTTACACTATGATCCTGTGGCTGCAGACAGTAGCGGACGCTCTGGAAATCTTGTCTTTCTCTGGCCCTTTCAAAAGCACGTATCCTCAGACTTTCATAGATTTAAATCCGGCATTCTTAAAAAAGATGTTATTCTTCATCTTTCATAAATAAACTTGGGCTTGTAATGATTTTCTTTCTACCTCTAGGCTTACGGGTATGTTCTTTACAGAACCACATTGCCTGTGACCTGCAGTGAGCCCACCCCCCTTTATCAGGGCGTTTGTTTCTGTAGACAGGGTGAGTCTTGTTCTTCACCATCAGATGTTTACAATGCTTTTCTTAGATGATGTATGACATTAAGGGTTTTTAATTGGTATTAAAGTGTATATATAGTATTTTAAAATTTATGAAATTCTGAGGCACTTTCTTTCTTTTAGTATATACTCTAAAGGTGGCTGCAGGAATCCTTGAAAGGAACAAAGTCATAAGCATCAATATTACCGGGAAAGCTGGCAGCTGGACATGCTGGTAGAGAACATGGGTCGGATCAACTACGGGAAAGGCATCAACGACTTTAAGGTTCATTAAAATGCATTTCCAAGCCTAAAGATCCACTGAATGGCTTTTTATTTCTGTTGAACTGACAAAAAGTGTGTAGATAGTCATTAGAATTTTTCCAACTGCTGTCATCGGATGTCAGGGTTTGGTGTCCAACCTGACCTTGGGCGAGGATACACTCACTGGCTGGACCATGTATGGTCTCAGCATAGATGATGCTGTCAGCCAGGGCCGTCTTGGAGAAACACCTTCTGCATGGGCAAACCCTCCTCAGCCTGCCTCTCTGTCCACACCAGCCTTCTATGGAGGAAGCTTCATAATTCCAGATGGCATCCCAGACCTCCCCCAAGACACCTACATCAAACTGCCCAACTGGAGGAAGGCATGTTCAGTCTAGTCTTTGTATCTAACGTGATTTAGAGGATTTGTTTTCTTTGTTTATTTTAGGTTTTTAGGATACAAAACATGTTAATACTCAAAGGATGAAGCAGCTTTGTCTAAAAGTTCCACTCCGTCCTGGAGCTCGAAGGGGCTTCCTGCAATCCCCAGCCGTGAACTGTGGAGTTCTCTGCCACTCCCATCCTTAACGCCACAGTCCGGTCCGAGTATGAACAGCACAGGAGACACTTTGCAAAACTTATTTGTGCATTTAAAGTTTTTTATTCAAAATAAACAGGAATATGTTTTCATGTGTAAAAAGGCTTATAGGTTTGTCTTTTTACAAACGGTGCCATGGTGTTAATGCTCTAAAAGAATCCTGTATGTGAGTAGAGAAAATAGTCAAATCATTTGTGTTATACTTGATTTGTAACTCATACAGTACATTTTGTGTGTAACTGTGTGTATCTGCAAATGTGCATTCACATGTACGCTCAAATAAGAAATACAATTTATGCACGCAAAACTTGAAATGACTCCTAATTACTCATTCAAAACGGCTCCCATGCCTACAAATCTCGGTACACACAGACAAAACCACACCTATGCACGGATCACAGTTACAAGTGCACGAGGGGTTATGAGACTCTTTTCACTTCAGTTAGTTGGTGTAATTTCAAGTTGTGCATGTGTAAATTGTATTGTAATTTTGTACGGTTTTGATACTTGCATGTAAATACACTGCAATTACACAATTACGGATAAAATGTATAAGTTACAAATCAAATTTTATGCACAGAGAAACCCAAAGCTATACCCAACTAGGTAGACACAAGTTACAAATCAAGTGTTACGCACACACGAATGTTTGAAGTCTATTTTGTCCCCATACCTCTTACACCCCAGTCCCCAGCAGAGGTTCCAATTTGTAGATGGGCTTACCTTTCTTTATATCTGTGTTTAGGACAGAGTTCTGGCCTCTGCTTTCTTTGTACGTCTAGCATCCCTCCGCCTGAAGGGGAGATCTAGACGACTCCTGCTGCTATAGAGGACGCAAAAGACGTGTTATTGGAACTGACTTATTGTGTTACCCAGTCTTCATAGAGCGTTTACCGGCCTGTTTTTCACGGACTTCTGATAGTTTATTAAAAGCTAAAAGATCCTCATCTCTCTCCCTCTCTGCTTTCCTCCACCACTGAGCATTGCCCATAAGGAACCTCAGAGCAAACGTCACTTTACTCCATTCAAAGGGAAGCTCTCTTGGGTTGAAGTCGAAGTGCAGTTGGCAGGAGATAAACAGGGCACAGCAGTCCTCAGCAGACCCATCAAAAGGTGCAGGAGCACCAAGTCTAATCTGCTTGGAAGGACACTAAGTATTCTTCAGGCGAGATGAGTGTCCATGCTCGACATCCAGTTCCTCAGATCCCAGGAAAAACCCATCCTGTGGTAGATCCCCTTAAGTAAACAACAGGATAGCAGAGAAAAATCCAGCTTGTCCTGTTGGGTCCATCATAGTCAGAATGTAATTTCACTGGGAACACCAAAGACCCAAATGCAGGAAGGTCAGCTTCCAAAACACTTACTTTTTTAAGCAAAACATAGGAAACCAAACAAAACTGCACATGCTGTTCTTTGATAAAACTTGATCTTGGTTGATTGATTTCAACTATGTATTCAATAATTTTACTGAAAGCTCAACCCCCAATTTAGAATCTTTGAACTAAAATTGATCCACAAACGTGGAGAGTGGTTTGAACAACAGTGGAAACCTATTTCTTTTTTATTTGTGAAGTTTGGTTTTTTTTAAAGCAATGTTTCCCAACCCTAGTCCTCGGGGGACACTGTTCTGCATTTCTTCAATCCAACCTCAAACACACTTGTCTTTGTTGACTGTCATTGTCAGACTTCTACGTTTTTCCCGGAATCCTTTTTTTTTAGGAGTATTTCCTTAGCGCGAATGGGAGTCTAAGGGCAAGGATGTCCAGTTTAGCTAAGTCAGTTTCTAAGTTCAATTTAGTTTTTTTCTATTGAATATTTGTATTCATGATCCTTTTGATTTTATGTTTTACTTCTTCAATTACCTATACAAAGCCCATCGTGATGACTGTTGTTGTGAATTTGGGATATACAAATAAAATAGAATTGAATTGAATTCTGCAGGGCTTGATGATGAGCTGAATCATGTGTGCAAAAGCAGGGCAACATGAAAACAAGCAGAATGGTGTGCCTCGAGAAGTCACATTCAGCTGTGTCCATCTTTATGTATAGGGTCTATGGTCACATGTCATCACATGTGACATTGTGATGATGTCACTGTGAAATCGTCACATGTCACACTATAACATCCTCATATTTCACACTGTGACATCAACAAATACAACCCTGTGACATCATGTGACTTTATAATTGCATGTTTTGATGCCGCCACCAACACTACCACAACATACAACACTGTGACATCATGTGACTTCATAATTGCATGTTTTGATGCCGCCACCAGCACTACCACAACATACAAACCTGTGACATCATGTGACATCATAATTGCATGTTTTGATGTCACCACCACCACAACATACAACCCTGTGACTTCATAATTGCTTGTTTTGATGTCCCCAACACTACAACATACAACCCCGTGACATCATTTGATATCATATTTGACTAAATTACATCATTTGCATAGTACTTAGAAATCTGCAAATACATGAAATGTTCTTCTGTAAGTGTGTTTCAAGAACCAAGGTCTCAGGCATAAGGACACAACTGAGATTTTAGACATGGCACAAACGTATTGGGACTTCAAAGGCGAAACCCTCCCTGATCATATCACTCGCCAAACGTCCCTTGTGAAAAGGAGGCAGGCAACACGCTCACCACCGCTCCCGCTGTTGGATCGCCATAACCGTATGGCGAGAAATCGTTTGGCTGGCATAAAGCAAGCTGAAAGGGCCAAACGAGAGAAAGCTCAGGAAATGCACGGTGAACGCCAGTTTCAATTTAATGAATCAAAGCCTCACCCACCTGAGCTTCCAAAAGGGAGACAAATGGAGCTAAGGACAGGTCGGACACTCAAGCTGTCTGAGATCTCTCAAAAAGAAAGAAAAAGTAACAGGATCTTAGACACGGCGCAACACTATTTAGACGTCAAAGGCGAAACCCTCCCTCATCACATCACTCGCCAAACGTCCCTTGTGAAAAGGAGGCAGGCAACACGCTCACCACCGCTCCCGCTGTTGGGTCGCCATAACCGTATGGCGAGAAATCGTTTGGCTGGCATAAAACAAGCTGAAAGGGCCAAACAGGAGAAAGCTCAGGAAATGCACAGTGAAGGCCAGTCTCAATTTAATGAAGCAAAGCCTCACCCACCTGAGCTTCCAAAAGGGAGAAAAATGGAGCTAAGGACAGGTCGGACACTCAAGCTGTCTGAGATCTCTCAAAAAGAAAGAAAAAGTAACAGGATCTTAGACACGGCGCAACACTATTTAGACGTCAAAGGCGAAACCCTCCCTCATCACATCACTCGCCAAACGTCCCTTGTGAAAAGGAGGCAGGCAACACGCTCACCACCGCTTCCGCTGTTGGGTCGCCATAACCGTATGGCGAGAAATCGTTTGGCTGGCATAAAACAAGCTGAAAGGGCCAAACGAGAGAAAGCTCAGGAAATGCACAGTGAAGGCCAGTTTCAATTAAAAGAAGCAAAGCCTCACCCACCTGAGCTTCCAAAAGGGAGACAAATGGAGCTAAGGACAGGTCGGACACTCAAGCTGTCTGAGATCTCTCAAAAAGAAACAAAAAGTAATAGGATCTTAGACACGGCGCAACACTATTTAGACTTCAAAGGCGAAACCCTCCCTCATCACATCACTCGCCAAACGTCCCTTGTGAAAAGGAAGCAGGCAACACGCTCACCACCGCTTCCGCTGTTGGATCGCCATAACCGTATGGCGAGAAATCGTTTGGCTGGCATAAAACAAGCTGAAAAGGCCAAACGAGAGAAAACTGAACAGACTCACAGGAATCTGACAGTTGAACCAAACAAGAGACCTGTAACCTCACAGTATGTGTGGGGAAGGAAAGAGTAACCATGTTTAGCTAATGTGTAGGATTTTTTGTAGGATTTTTAAGAATTAGACAATTAATTAGAATTAAAGAGTGTATTAAATTAGTATATTGGTAGGAACTGTTTGCATTTAAAATGAGCACATTTAAAAAAAAAATTAATAAAAAGAGCACATTTAAAACTTGAAACAGCCTCTTTATGTGTATAGTTAGCATGTTCTTCAGATGCATGTGTGGGATTTTTTCAGGTACTCTGGTTTCTTTGTTTCAATAGTATTTTTTAGAGTTCATTATTGACATTCAATTCAAATTAAAGAGTGTATCAATTAATTATATTGGCAAGAACTGTTTGTGTTTAAAAGGGCACGAACTTGATACATCAACTTGAACCATTAAAAGCATTTGATGTTCAGATCTTAGGACTTGACATGTATCAGAAAGATACTGAGGTGCCAGAGCATTCAAACATTTAAAAACTAGAAGTAAAATCTTAAAAATGATTCTAAAAGTCACAGGCGGCCAGTGAGAGCATAATATTGAAGTTATATGCACCCACCGTTTGGTCCCTGTTTACACGCGAGCAGTTGAATTTTGAACCAGGGGACAGTGGAGCAGAGACTGGCCAATGCAACTATACAAAGAATTACAGTAGTCTAGTCTGGAGAAAATCAAAGCATGGATCATTTGTGAGCATGAGGAGGAAGATATGGCTTAACTTTGCTGATTAGCCTCACGTAATAAAAACTAGACTGGACTACAGCACTGACATGTTAGTCATATTTAAAATGCCTGTCAAGGTTTACCCAAAGATTCCTAATGAAAGAAGCATCTGAAGGGTCCAGGGGGCCAACAGCACTACAGGAACCTGTTAGCAGATCAGTCTTTTCAAAAACAAGCACCTCTGTCTTGATTTCATTCAGACATAGGAAGTTAGGCTCCATCCAAGATTTGATGTCTGCTAAGCCCATGGTATAAAAAAAATTAACTTACAACACGAAACAATAATTCACAATATGAAACAATAACTCAGAACACAGAACAATGACTCACAACACGAAACAATTAACTCACAACACAAAAAAACAATAAATCATAACACAAATCAATCAACTCACAACACAACCAAATCAACTCACACCACAACACTTTGTCTCAAAACGGAAGTATACCTGCAACGGATGCTCTGCTTTTATTCTGAAATTTCCACTGGGCTATCGGTAATCATGTACCATTCAGGGTTTCTTGAGCTCATTCAAAGATTCTCCCAGTAGCGGTAGCTTCTCTCCCGCTCTGTGTGAGAGCTGTCTGTGTGAATCATATTTTACCTTACCGTCACATTTTTTGAAAAAACGTTTTTGTTTTCTCTCTGCCAAGACTGTGTTCCATAAACACACCTGCACAAAAATAAACCAGAGACCAGCCTGCTGCTGACCTCGGTACATCTTATCTGGTACTGCAGGCAGGAAACCAGCATCTTGTCTCCGCTCCTATCTGATCCAACCTAATCCTTCACGCCAGTTTGTGGTAGAGGTGGATGCCTCTGACTCCGGCGTTGGCGCGGTCCTGTCACAAAGAGAGAACACTTTAGGCAAGCTAAAACCATGTGATTTCTTTTCCAAGAATTTATCCCCAGCAGAACAGAACTATGATATTGGTAACCAGGAGCTGTTGGCCATCAAACTCGCCCTGGAGGAGTGGCGTCACTGGCTGCAGGGGGCAGCGCAACCGTTTATTGTCTGGACCGACCACAAAAACCTAGCCTACCAACGTTCATCTAAAAGACTCAATTCGCGACAAGCCCGCTGGTGTCTTTTCCTCGACTGGTTCAATTTTACCATCACTTACCGACCCGGCAGCCGTAACGTGAAATCCGAGGCACTCTCTGGTCAATTCAACTCCTCCGAAGACAGTTCTGACTCCTCTATTCTTCCATCCACCTGTATTGTGGGCATCCTCATGTGGGAAATCGAATCTAAGGTTCAACAAGCCCAAGGTGAAGAACCGAATCATGCACCATGCCCTAACAGGTACTCTATTCGTGCCTTCTTCACTATGGTCTGATGTCATTACCTGGGGACATACGTCTCGTGTCACCTGTCATGCTGGAATCCACAGGACCTTGGCCCTTATTCTCTGCCATTTTTTGGCCCACCGTGGACAAGGATGTGCGCAAATACATCAGGGCCTGCTTCTCTTGTGCACTGGCCAAGCCATCCAATTCTCAATTACAGCCCCTCACAACCCCAATATAACTTTACCGGTGTAACCAAAATGGAGAGCAATGTCGGAGCTATCCAGCCCTACAGTTTTGAGGCGGATTCCAGCGTGCACGAGGAAAACAAAGACGTGCATGGATCCAGTCATCTACAAGTGGATGCATCAGTATGTAGCCAACGAGGGAGCTTGTGGCCTGACAATTGCATTTTCTATTTAACAAATACGATATTTTCCAAAGGCATTTTCTCATCTCCTCCTGATTCCTAATGATTTGAATAAAGAAATGTTACAAATTGGTAATTTTAACTTATTTTTTCTAATCTGTGTTGTCCATCATCAGGAAAACCATGAAAACATGCTAAAAAAACACCTGTTGACAAATTTAGGGCAACCAGGCTTTTTCCATCCATCACAGACGTTTGTATATTTTAGCCTCTTTTATTCCCTCTCCTACAGGTACATGTTCATAGGTGGAATAAAGTTTGGTTATTGGAATGGTGAGTGTGCTGGAACGTAAAAACCGCAAGAGTTTTGAAGTAGCCCCCCGCCACAGGGTCACCGCTATCTCACCTCCAGGTGCTAACTCACCTTACAGCGCACAGCCCACAAGCTATGACTATGACGCCCCGTTGACGGAGGCAGGTGACCTGACCGAAAAATACTTTGCCATCCGAGAGGTCATCAAAATGGTGAGAACAGACAGTCATCTATCAGCATGATTGACTGTATAAGAAAACGGTCTATTTTCAGTTCCAATGAAATTAAGTCAGTTCAGTCGCCACCATGTAGGAACCAAACAGCATTAGTAAGAAGTGATTGGTACGAGTCAGTCTGAGTTTCTATGGCATCCACCCTGGACAATTACTAGTGAGCCTGTTGGAAGTCAACAACCCTTCTACTGAAAGCAGGCTTCACGAAATCTGCCAATCAAACATTTTAAACGTTGAACGTGAGGCCACCTGCTTTGATTGAGGCATCTGATTGGCCAGTTTATACTTTGAAAAACTTGCAATGCAGAAAAAATGTAATGAAAAAATATTAGGATTAGCAAGGACATGTTAAAAACGGTATTGCACAAGAATGTTTATTCTGACAAAAACAATGAGTGAGTAATAGCTGTTCATTTCCTAATCTGTGGGATTTTGGCTTTATGGACCAGAGGGGTACTTCCTGTTTGGAACACGAAAGGGGAGGGGGTCACTCAGTCCAGTTGTCATATACAGTCATTTCTCATCACAGACACACTGTTTCACTAAAAACGTTCTCACTGTAGTATCTGAGAATCCCAGAGGGATCAGTTCCACCGTCGACCCCCAAATACACATAAGGGACCATTACCATGGAGAAGGTTGGATCTCCGTTCTGAAAATTAGTTCATGAACATTTTAACTTCGTATTTCTGTACTTACACTATGATCCTGTGGCTGCAGACAGTAGCGGACGCTCTGGAAATCTTGTCTTTCTCTGGCCCTTTCAAAAGCACGTATCCTCAGACTTTCATAGATTTAAATCCGGCATTCTTAAAAAAGATGTTATTCTTCATCTTTCATAAATAAACTTGGGCTTGTAATGATTTTCTTTCTACCTCTAGGCTTACGGGTATGTTCTTTACAGAACCACATTGCCTGTGACCTGCAGTGAGCCCACCCCCCTTTATCAGGGCGTTTGTTTCTGTAGACAGGGTGAGTCTTGTTCTTCACCATCAGATGTTTACAATGCTTTTCTTAGATGATGTATGACATTAAGGGTTTTTAATTGGTATTAAAGTGTATATATAGTATTTTAAAATTTATGAAATTCTGAGGCACTTTCTTTCTTTTAGTATATACTCTAAAGGTGGCTGCAGGAATCCTTGAAAGGAACAAAGTCATAAGCATCAATATTACCGGGAAAGCTGGCAGCTGGACATGCTGGTAGAGAACATGGGTCGGATCAACTACGGGAAAGGCATCAACGACTTTAAGGTTCATTAAAATGCATTTCCAAGCCTAAAGATCCACTGAATGGCTTTTTATTTCTGTTGAACTGACAAAAAGTGTGTAGATAGTCATTAGAATTTTTCCAACTGCTGTCATCGGATGTCAGGGTTTGGTGTCCAACCTGACCTTGGGCGAGGATACACTCACTGGCTGGACCATGTATGGTCTCAGCATAGATGATGCTGTCAGCCAGGGCCGTCTTGGAGAAACACCTTCTGCATGGGCAAACCCTCCTCAGCCTGCCTCTCTGTCCACACCAGCCTTCTATGGAGGAAGCT
Organism: Oryzias latipes; assembly: GCF_053564925.1. Taxonomy (NCBI): domain Eukaryota; kingdom Metazoa; phylum Chordata; class Actinopteri; order Beloniformes; family Adrianichthyidae; genus Oryzias; species Oryzias latipes. The sequence continues at coordinate 26,880,550 of NC_136237.1, read as the reverse complement.
TCATAATTCCAGATGGCATCCCAGACCTCCCCCAAGACACCTACATCAAACTGCCCAACTGGAGGAAGGCATGTTCAGTCTAGTCTTTGTATCTAACGTGATTTAGAGGATTTGTTTTCTTTGTTTATTTTAGGTTTTTAGGATACAAAACATGTTAATACTCAAAGGATGAAGCAGCTTTGTCTAAAAGTTCCACTCCGTCCTGGAGCTCGAAGGGGCTTCCTGCAATCCCCAGCCGTGAACTGTGGAGTTCTCTGCCACTCCCATCCTTAACGCCACAGTCCGGTCCGAGTATGAACAGCACAGGAGACACTTTGCAAAACTTATTTGTGCATTTAAAGTTTTTATTCAAAATAAACAGGAATATGTTTTCATGTGTAAAAAGGCTTATAGGTTTGTCTTTTTACAAACGGTGCCATGGTGTTAATGCTCTAAAAGAGTCCTGTATGTGAGTAGAGAAAATAGTCAAATCATTTGTGTTATACTTGATTTGTAACTCATACAGTACATTTTGTGTGTAACTGTGTGTATCTGCAAATGTGCATTCACATGTACGCTCAAATAAGAAATACAATTTATGCACGCAAAACTTGAAATGACTCCTAATTACTCATTCAAAACGGCTCCCATGCCTACAAATCTCGGTACACACAGACAAAACCACACCTATGCACGGATCACAGTTACAAGTGCACGAGGGGTTATGAGACTCTTTTCACTTCAGTTAGTTGGTGTAATTTCAAGTTGTGCATGTGTAAATTGTATTGTAATTTTGTACGGTTTTGATACTTGCATGTAAATACACTGCAATTACACAATTACGGATAAAATGTATAAGTTACAAATCAAATTTTATGCACAGAGAAACCCAAAGCTATACCCAACTAGGTAGACACAAGTTACAAATCAAGTGTTACGCACACACGAATGTTTGAAGTCTATTTTGTCCCCATACCTCTTACACCCCAGTCCCCAGCAGAGGTTCCAATTTGTAGATGGGCTTACCTTTCTTTATATCTGTGTTTAGGACAGAGTTCTGGCCTCTGCTTTCTTTGTACGTCTAGCATCCCTCCGCCTGAAGGGGAGATCTAGACGACTCCTGCTGCTATAGAGGACGCAAAAGACGTGTTATTGGAACTGACTTATTGTGTTACCCAGTCTTCATAGAGCGTTTACCGGCCTGTTTTTCACGGACTTCTGATAGTTTATTAAAAGCTAAAAGATCCTCATCTCTCTCCCTCTCTGCTTTCCTCCACCACTGAGCATTGCCCATAAGGAACCTCAGAGCAAACGTCACTTTACTCCATTCAAAGGGAAGCTCTCTTGGGTTGAAGTCGAAGTGCAGTTGGCAGGAGATAAACAGGGCACAGCAGTCCTCAGCAGACCCATCAAAAGGTGCAGGAGCACCAAGTCTAATCTGCTTGGAAGGACACTAAGTATTCTTCAGGCGAGATGAGTGTCCATGCTCGACATCCAGTTCCTCAGATCCCAGGAAAAACCCATCCTGTGGTAGATCCCCTTAAGTAAACAACAGGATAGCAGAGAAAAATCCAGCTTGTCCTGTTGGGTCCATCATAGTCAGAATGTAATTTCACTGGGAACACCAAAGACCCAAATGCAGGAAGGTCAGCTTCCAAAACACTTACTTTTTTAAGCAAAACATAGGAAACCAAACAAAACTGCACATGCTGTTCTTTGATAAAACTTGATCTTGGTTGATTGATTTCAACTATGTATTCAATAATTTTACTGAAAGCTCAACCCCCAATTTAGAATCTTTGAACTAAAATTGATCCACAAACGTGGAGAGTGGTTTGAACAACAGTGGAAACCTATTTCTTTTTTATTTGTGAAGTTTGTTTTTTTTTAAAGCAATGTTTCCCAACCCTAGTCCTCGGGGGACACTGTTCTGCATTTCTTCAATCCAACCTCAAACACACTTGTCTTTGTTGACTGTCATTGTCAGACTTCTACGTTTTTCCCGGAATCCTTTTTTTTTAGGAGTATTTCCTTAGCGCGAATGGGAGTCTAAGGGCAAGGATGTCCAGTTTAGCTAAGTCAGTTTCTAAGTTCAGTTTAGTTTTTTTCTATTGAATATTTGTATTCATGATCCTTTTGATTTTATGTTTTACTTCTTCAATTACCTATACAAAGCCCATCGTGATGACTGTTGTTGTGAATTTGGGATATACAAATAAAATAGAATTGAATTGAATTCTGCAGGGCTTGATGATGAGCTGAATCATGTGTGCAAAAGCAGGGCAACATGAAAACAAGCAGAATGGTGTGCCTCGAGAAGTCACATTCAGCTGTGTCCATCTTTATGTATGGGGTCTATGGTCACATGTCATTACATGTGACATTGTGATGATGTCACTGTGAAATCGTCACATGTCACACTATAACATCCTCATATTTCACACTGTGACATCAACAAATACAACCCTGTGACATCATGTGACTTTATAATTGCATGTTTTGATGCCGCCACCAACACTACCACAACATACAACACTGTGACATCATGTGACTTCATAATTGCATGTTTTGATGCCGCCACCAGCACTACCACAACATACAAACCTGTGACATCATGTGACATCATAATTGCATGTTTTGATGTCACCACCACCACAACATACAACCCTGTGACTTCATAATTGCTTGTTTTGATGTCCCCAACACTACAACATACAACCCCGTGACATCATTTGATATCATATTTGACTAAATTACATCATTTGCATAGTACTTAGAAATCTGCAAATACATGAAATGTTCTTCTGTAAGTGTGTTTCAAGAACCAAGGTCTCAGGCATAAGGACACAACTGAGATTTTAGACATGGCACAAACGTATTGGGACTTCAAAGGCGAAACCCTCCCTCATCATATCACTCGCCAAACGTCCCTTGTGAAAAGGAGGCAGGCAACACGCTCACCACCGCTCCCGCTGTTGGATCGCCATAACCGTATGGCGAGAAATCGTTTGGCTGGCATAAAGCAAGCTGAAAGGGCCAAACGAGAGAAAGCTCAGGAAATGCACGGTGAACGCCAGTTTCAATTTAATGAATCAAAGCCTCACCCACCTGAGCTTCCAAAAGGGAGACAAATGGAGCTAAGGACAGGTCGGACACTCAAGCTGTCTGAGATCTCTCAAAAAGAAAGAAAAAGTAACAGGATCTTAGACACGGCGCAACACTACTTAGACGTCAAAGGCGAAACCCTCCCTCATCACATCACTCGCCAAACGTCCCTTGTGAAAAGGAGGCAGGCAACACGCTCACCACCGCTCCCGCTGTTGGGTCGCCATAACCGTATGGCGAGAAATCGTTTGGCTGGCATAAAACAAGCTGAAAGGGCCAAACGAGAGAAAGCTCAGGAAATGCACAGTGAAGGCCAGTTTCAATTTAATGAAGCAAAGCCTCACCCACCTGAGCTTCCAAAAGGGAGAAAAATGGAGCTAAGGACAGGTCGGACACTCAAGCTGTCTGAGATCTCTCAAAAAGAAAGAAAAAGTAACAGGATCTTAGACACGGCGCAACACTATTTAGACGTCAAAGGCGAAACCCTCCCTCATCACATCACTCGCCAAACGTCCCTTGTGAAAAGGAGGCAGGCAACACGCTCACCACCGCTCCCGCTGTTGGGTCGCCATAACCGTATGGCGAGAAATCGTTTGGCTGGCATAAAACAAGCTGAAAGGGCCAAACAGGAGAAAGCTCAGGAAATGCACAGTGAAGGCCAGTCTCAATTTAATGAAGCAAAGCCTCACCCACCTGAGCTTCCAAAAGGGAGACAAATGGAGCTAAGGACAGGTCGGACACTCAAGCTGTCTGAGATCTCTCAAAAAGAAAGAAAAAGTAACAGGATCTTAGACACGGCGCAACACTATTTAGACGTCAAAGGCGAAACCCTCCCTCATCACATCACTCGCCAAACGTCCCTTGTGAAAAGGAGGCAGGCAACACGCTCACCACCGCTTCCGCTGTTGGGTCGCCATAACCGTATGGCGAGAAATCGTTTGGCTGGCATAAAACAAGCTGAAAGGGCCAAACGAGAGAAAGCTCAGGAAATGCACAGTGAAGGCCAGTTTCAATTAAAAGAAGCAAAGCCTCACCCACCTGAGCTTCCAAAAGGGAGACAAATGGAGCTAAGGACAGGTCGGACACTCAAGCTGTCTGAGATCTCTCAAAAAGAAACAAAAAGTAATAGGATCTTAGACACGGCGCAACACTATTTAGACTTCAAAGGCGAAACCCTCCCTCATCACATCACTCGCCAAACGTCCCTTGTGAAAAGGAAGCAGGCAACACGCTCACCACCGCTTCCGCTGTTGGATCGCCATAACCGTATGGCGAGAAATCGTTTGGCTGGCATAAAACAAGCTGAAAAGGCCAAACGAGAGAAAACTGAACAGACTCACAGGAATCTGACAGTTGAACCAAACAAGAGACCTGTAACCTCACAGTATGTGTGGGGAAGGAAAGAGTAACCATGTTTAGCTAATGTGTAGGATTTTTTGTAGGATTTTTAAGAATTAGACAATTAATTAGAATTAAAGAGTGTATTAAATTAGTATATTGGTAGGAACTGTTTGCATTTAAAATGAGCACATTTAAAAAAAAAATTAATAAAAAGAGCACATTTAAAACTTGAAACAGCCTCTTTATGTGTATAGTTAGCATGTTCTTCAGATGCATGTGTGGGATTTTTTCAGGTACTCTGGTTTCTTTGTTTCAATAGTATTTTTTAGAGTTCATTATTGACATTCAATTCAAATTAAAGAGTGTATCAATTAATTATATTGGCAAGAACTGTTTGTGTTTAAAAGGGCACGAACTTGATACATCAACTTGAACCATTAAAAGCATTTGATGTTCAGATCTTAGGACTTGACATGTATCAGAAAGATACTGAGGTGCCAGAGCATTCAAACATTTAAAAACTAGAAGTAAAATCTTAAAAATGATTCTAAAAGTCACAGGCGGCCAGTGAGAGCATAATATTGAAGTTATATGCACCCACCGTTTGGTCCCTGTTTACACGCGAGCAGTTGAATTTTGAACCAGGGGACAGTGGAGCAGAGACTGGCCAATGCAACTATACAAAGAATTACAGTAGTCTAGTCTGGAGAAAATCAAAGCATGGATCATTTGTGAGCATGAGGAGGAAGATATGGCTTAACTTTGCTGATTAGCCTCACGTAATAAAAACTAGACTGGACTACAGCACTGACATGTTAGTCATATTTAAAATGCCTGTCAAGGTTTACCCAAAGATTCCTAATGAAAGAAGCATCTGAAGGGTCCAGGGGGCCAACAGCACTACAGGAACCTGTTAGCAGATCAGTCTTTTCAAAAACAAGCACCTCTGTCTTGATTTCATTCAGACATAGGAAGTTAGGCTCCATCCAAGATTTGATGTCTGCTAAGCCCATGGTATAAAAAAAATTAACTTACAACACGAAACAATAATTCACAATATGAAACAATAACTCAGAACACAGAACAATGACTCACAACACGAAACAATTAACTCACAACACAAAAAAACAATAAATCATAACACAAATCAATCAACTCACAACACAACCAAATCAACTCACACCACAACACTTTGTCTCAAAACGGAAGTATACCTGCAACGGATGCTCTGCTTTTATTCTGAAATTTCCACTGGGCTATCGGTAATCATGTACCATTCAGGGTTTCTTGAGCTCATTCAAAGATTCTCCCAGTAGCGGTAGCTTCTCTCCCGCTCTGTGTGAGAGCTGTCTGTGTGAATCATATTTTACCTTACCGTCACATTTTTTGAAAAAACGTTTTTGTTTTCTCTCTGCCAAGACTGTGTTCCATAAACACACCTGCACAAAAATAAACCAGAGACCAGCCTGCTGCTGACCTCGGTACATCTTATCTGGTACTGCAGGCAGGAAACCAGCATCTTGTCTCCGCTCCTATCTGATCCAACCTAATCCTTCACGCCAGTTTGTGGTAGAGGTGGATGCCTCTGACTCCGGCGTTGGCGCGGTCCTGTCACAAAGAGAGAACACTTTAGGCAAGCTAAAACCATGTGATTTCTTTTCCAAGAATTTATCCCCAGCAGAACAGAACTATGATATTGGTAACCAGGAGCTGTTGGCCATCAAACTCGCCCTGGAGGAGTGGCGTCACTGGCTGCAGGGGGCAGCGCAACCGTTTATTGTCTGGACCGACCACAAAAACCTAGCCTACCAACGTTCATCTAAAAGACTCAATTCGCGACAAGCCCGCTGGTGTCTTTTCCTCGACTGGTTCAATTTTACCATCACTTACCGACCCGGCAGCCGTAACGTGAAATCCGAGGCACTCTCTGGTCAATTCAACTCCTCCGAAGACAGTTCTGACTCCTCTATTCTTCCATCCACCTGTATTGTGGGCATCCTCATGTGGGAAATCGAATCTAAGGTTCAACAAGCCCAAGGTGAAGAACCGAATCATGCACCATGCCCTAACAGGTACTCTATTCGTGCCTTCTTCACTATGGTCTGATGTCATTACCTGGGGACATACGTCTCGTGTCACCTGTCATGCTGGAATCCACAGGACCTTGGCCCTTATTCTCTGCCATTTTTTGGCCCACCGTGGACAAGGATGTGCGCAAATACATCAGGGCCTGCTTCTCTTGTGCACTGGCCAAGCCATCCAATTCTCAATTACAGCCCCTCACAACCCCAATATAACTTTACCGGTGTAACCAAAATGGAGAGCAATGTCGGAGCTATCCAGCCCTACAGTTTTGAGGCGGATTCCAGCGTGCACGAGGAAAACAAAGACGTGCATGGATCCAGTCATCTACAAGTGGATGCATCAGTATGTAGCCAACGAGGGAGCTTGTGGCCTGACAATTGCATTTTCTATTTAACAAATACGATATTTTCCAAAGGCATTTTCTCATCTCCTCCTGATTCCTAATGATTTGAATAAAGAAATGTTACAAATTGGTAATTTTAACTTATTTTTTCTAATCTGTGTTGTCCATCATCAGGAAAACCATGAAAACATGCTAAAAAAACACCTGTTGACAAATTTAGGGCAACCAGGCTTTTTCCATCCATCACAGACGTTTGTATATTTTAGCCTCTTTTATTCCCTCTCCTACAGGTACATGTTCATAGGTGGAATAAAGTTTGGTTATTGGAATGGTGAGTGTGCTGGAACGTAAAAACCGCAAGAGTTTTGAAGTAGCCCCCCGCCACAGGGTCACCGCTATCTCACCTCCAGGTGCTAACTCACCTTACAGCGCACAGCCCACAAGCTATGACTATGACGCCCCGTTGACGGAGGCAGGTGACCTGACCGAAAAATACTTTGCCATCCGAGAGGTCATCAAAATGGTGAGAACAGACAGTCATCTATCAGCATGATTGACTGTATAAGAAAACGGTCTATTTTCAGTTCCAATGAAATTAAGTCAGTTCAGTCGCCACCATGTAGGAACCAAACAGCATTAGTAAGAAGTGATTGGTACGAGTCAGTCTGAGTTTCTATGGCATCCACCCTGGACAATTACTAGTGAGCCTGTTGGAAGTCAACAACCCTTCTACTGAAAGCAGGCTTCACGAAATCTGCCAATCAAACATTTTAAACGTTGAACGTGAGGCCACCTGCTTTGATTGAGGCATCTGATTGGCCAGTTTATACTTTGAAAAACTTGCAATGCAGAAAAAATGTAATGAAAAAATATTAGGATTAGCAAGGACATGTTAAAAACGGTATTGCACAAGAATGTTTATTCTGACAAAAACAATGAGTGAGTAATAGCTGTTCATTTCCTAATCTGTGGGATTTTGGCTTTATGGACCAGAGGGGTACTTCCTGTTTGGAACACGAAAGGGGAGGGGGTCACTCAGTCCAGTTGTCATATACAGTCATTTCTCATCACAGACACACTGTTTCACTAAAAACGTTCTCACTGTAGTATCTGAGAATCCCAGAGGGATCAGTTCCACCGTCGACCCCCAAATACACATAAGGGACCATTACCATGGAGAAGGTTGGATCTCCGTTCTGAAAATTAGTTCATGAACATTTTAACTTCGTATTTCTGTACTTACACTATGATCCTGTGGCTGCAGACAGTAGCGGACGCTCTGGAAATCTTGTCTTTCTCTGGCCCTTTCAAAAGCACGTATCCTCAGACTTTCATAGATTTAAATCCGGCATTCTTAAAAAAGATGTTATTCTTCATCTTTCATAAATAAACTTGGGCTTGTAATGATTTTCTTTCTACCTCTAGGCTTACGGGTATGTTCTTTACAGAACCACATTGCCTGTGACCTGCAGTGAGCCCACCCCCCTTTATCAGGGCGTTTGTTTCTGTAGACAGGGTGAGTCTTGTTCTTCACCATCAGATGTTTACAATGCTTTTCTTAGATGATGTATGACATTAAGGGTTTTTAATTGGTATTAAAGTGTATATATAGTATTTTAAAATTTATGAAATTCTGAGGCACTTTCTTTCTTTTAGTATATACTCTAAAGGTGGCTGCAGGAATCCTTGAAAGGAACAAAGTCATAAGCATCAATATTACCGGGAAAGCTGGCAGCTGGACATGCTGGTAGAGAACATGGGTCGGATCAACTACGGGAAAGGCATCAACGACTTTAAGGTTCATTAAAATGCATTTCCAAGCCTAAAGATCCACTGAATGGCTTTTTATTTCTGTTGAACTGACAAAAAGTGTGTAGATAGTCATTAGAATTTTTCCAACTGCTGTCATCGGATGTCAGGGTTTGGTGTCCAACCTGACCTTGGGCGAGGATACACTCACTGGCTGGACCATGTATGGTCTCAGCATAGATGATGCTGTCAGCCAGGGCCGTCTTGGAGAAACACCTTCTGCATGGGCAAACCCTCCTCAGCCTGCCTCTCTGTCCACACCAGCCTTCTATGGAGGAAGCTTCATAATTCCAGATGGCATCCCAGACCTCCCCCAAGACACCTACATCAAACTGCCCAACTGGAGGAAGGCATGTTCAGTCTAGTCTTTGTATCTAACGTGATTTAGAGGATTTGTTTTCTTTGTTTATTTTAGGTTTTTAGGATACAAAACATGTTAATACTCAAAGGATGAAGCAGCTTTGTCTAAAAGTTCCACTCCGTCCTGGAGCTCGAAGGGGCTTCCTGCAATCCCCAGCCGTGAACTGTGGAGTTCTCTGCCACTCCCATCCTTAACGCCACAGTCCGGTCCGAGTATGAACAGCACAGGAGACACTTTGCAAAACTTATTTGTGCATTTAAAGTTTTTATTCAAAATAAACAGGAATATGTTTTCATGTGTAAAAAGGCTTATAGGTTTGTCTTTTTACAAACGGTGCCATGGTGTTAATGCTCTAAAAGAGTCCTGTATGTGAGTAGAGAAAATAGTCAAATCATTTGTGTTATACTTGATTTGTAACTCATACAGTACATTTTGTGTGTAACTGTGTGTATCTGCAAATGTGCATTCACATGTACGCTCAAATAAGAAATACAATTTATGCACGCAAAACTTGAAATGACTCCTAATTACTCATTCAAAACGGCTCCCATGCCTACAAATCTCGGTACACACAGACAAAACCACACCTATGCACGGATCACAGTTACAAGTGCACGAGGGGTTATGAGACTCTTTTCACTTCAGTTAGTTGGTGTAATTTCAAGTTGTGCATGTGTAAATTGTATTGTAATTTTGTACGGTTTTGATACTTGCATGTAAATACACTGCAATTACACAATTACGGATAAAATGTATAAGTTACAAATCAAATTTTATGCACAGAGAAACCCAAAGCTATACCCAACTAGGTAGACACAAGTTACAAATCAAGTGTTACGCACACACGAATGTTTGAAGTCTATTTTGTCCCCATACCTCTTACACCCCAGTCCCCAGCAGAGGTTCCAATTTGTAGATGGGCTTACCTTTCTTTATATCTGTGTTTAGGACAGAGTTCTGGCCTCTGCTTTCTTTGTACGTCTAGCATCCCTCCGCCTGAAGGGGAGATCTAGACGACTCCTGCTGCTATAGAGGACGCAAAAGACGTGTTATTGGAACTGACTTATTGTGTTACCCAGTCTTCATAGAGCGTTTACCGGCCTGTTTTTCACGGACTTCTGATAGTTTATTAAAAGCTAAAAGATCCTCATCTCTCTCCCTCTCTGCTTTCCTCCACCACTGAGCATTGCCCATAAGGAACCTCAGAGCAAACGTCACTTTACTCCATTCAAAGGGAAGCTCTCTTGGGTTGAAGTCGAAGTGCAGTTGGCAGGAGATAAACAGGGCACAGCAGTCCTCAGCAGACCCATCAAAAGGTGCAGGAGCACCAAGTCTAATCTGCTTGGAAGGACACTAAGTATTCTTCAGGCGAGATGAGTGTCCATGCTCGACATCCAGTTCCTCAGATCCCAGGAAAAACCCATCCTGTGGTAGATCCCCTTAAGTAAACAACAGGATAGCAGAGAAAAATCCAGCTTGTCCTGTTGGGTCCATCATAGTCAGAATGTAATTTCACTGGGAACACCAAAGACCCAAATGCAGGAAGGTCAGCTTCCAAAACACTTACTTTTTTAAGCAAAACATAGGAAACCAAACAAAACTGCACATGCTGTTCTTTGATAAAACTTGATCTTGGTTGATTGATTTCAACTATGTATTCAATAATTTTACTGAAAGCTCAACCCCCAATTTAGAATCTTTGAACTAAAATTGATCCACAAACGTGGAGAGTGGTTTGAACAACAGTGGAAACCTATTTCTTTTTTATTTGTGAAGTTTGGTTTTTTTTAAAGCAATGTTTCCCAACCCTAGTCCTCGGGGGACACTGTTCTGCATTTCTTCAATCCAACCTCAAACCCACTTGTCTTTGTTGACTGTCATTGTCAGACTTCTACGTTTTTCCCGGAATCCTTTTTTTTTAGGAGTATTTCCTTAGCGCGAATGGGAGTCTAAGGGCAAGGATGTCCAGTTTAGCTAAGTCAGTTTCTAAGTTCAATTTAGTTTTTTTCTATTGAATATTTGTATTCATGATCCTTTTGATTTTATGTTTTACTTCTTCAATTACCTATACAAAGCCCATCGTGATGACTGTTGTTGTGAATTTGGGATATACAAATAAAATAGAATTGAATTGAATTCTGCAGGGCTTGATGATGAGCTGAATCATGTGTGCAAAAGCAGGGCAACATGAAAACAAGCAGAATGGTGTGCCTCGAGAAGTCACATTCAGCTGTGTCCATCTTTATGTATAGGGTCTATGGTCACATGTCATCACATGTGACATTGTGATGATGTCACTGTGAAATCGTCACATGTCACACTATAACATCCTCATATTTCACACTGTGACATCAACAAATACAACCCTGTGACATCATGTGACTTTATAATTGCATGTTTTGATGCCGCCACCAACACTACCACAACATACAACACTGTGACATCATGTGACTTCATAATTGCATGTTTTGATGCCGCCACCAGCACTACCACAACATACAAACCTGTGACATCATGTGACATCATAATTGCATGTTTTGATGTCACCACCACCACAACATACAACCCTGTGACTTCATAATTGCTTGTTTTGATGTCCCCAACACTACAACATACAACCCCGTGACATCATTTGATATCATATTTGACTAAATTACATCATTTGCATAGTACTTAGAAATCTGCAAATACATGAAATGTTCTTCTGTAAGTGTGTTTCAAGAACCAAGGTCTCAGGCATAAGGACACAACTGAGATTTTAGACATGGCACAAACGTATTGGGACTTCAAAGGCGAAACCCTCCCTCATCAAATCACTCGCCAAACGTCCCTTGTGAAAAGGAGGCAGGCAACACGCTCACCACCGCTCCCGCTGTTGGATCGCCATAACCGTATGGCGAGAAATCGTTTGGCTGGCATAAAGCAAGCTGAAAGGGCCAAACGAGAGAAAGCTCAGGAAATGCACGGTGAACGCCAGTTTCAATTTAATGAATCAAAGCCTCACCCACCTGAGCTTCCAAAAGGGAGACAAATGGAGCTAAGGACAGGTCGGACACTCAAGCTGTCTGAGATCTCTCAAAAAGAAAGAAAAAGTAACAGGATCTTAGACACGGCGCAACACTACTTAGACGTCAAAGGCGAAACCCTCCCTCATCACATCACTCGCCAAACGTCCCTTGTGAAAAGGAGGCAGGCAACACGCTCACCACCGCTCCCGCTGTTGGGTCGCCATAACCGTATGGCGAGAAATCGTTTGGCTGGCATAAAACAAGCTGAAAGGGCCAAACAGGAGAAAGCTCAGGAAATGCACAGTGAAGGCCAGTCTCAATTTAATGAAGCAAAGCCTCACCCACCTGAGCTTCCAAAAGGGAGACAAATGGAGCTAAGGACAGGTCGGACACTCAAGCTGTCTGAGATCTCTCAAAAAGAAAGAAAAAGTAACAGGATCTTAGACACGGCGCAACACTATTTAGACGTCAAAGGCGAAACCCTCCCTCATCACATCACTCGCCAAACGTCCCTTGTGAAAAGGAGGCAGGCAACACGCTCACCACCGCTTCCGCTGTTGGGTCGCCATAACCGTATGGCGAGAAATCGTTTGGCTGGCATAAAACAAGCTGAAAGGGCCAAACGAGAGAAAGCTCAGGAAATGCACAGTGAAGGCCAGTTTCAATTAAAAGAAGCAAAGCCTCACCCACCTGAGCTTCCAAAAGGGAGACAAATGGAGCTAAGGACAGGTCGGACACTCAAGCTGTCTGAGATCTCTCAAAAAGAAACAAAAAGTAATAGGATCTTAGACACGGCGCAACACTATTTAGACTTCAAAGGCGAAACCCTCCCTCATCACATCACTCGCCAAACGTCCCTTGTGAAAAGGAAGCAGGCAACACGCTCACCACCGCTTCCGCTGTTGGATCGCCATAACCGTATGGCGAGAAATCGTTTGGCTGGCATAAAACAAGCTGAAAAGGCCAAACGAGAGAAAACTGAACAGACTCACAGGAATCTGACAGTTGAACCAAACAAGAGACCTGTAACCTCACAGTATGTGTGGGGAAGGAAAGAGTAACCATGTTTAGCTAATGTGTAGGATTTTTTGTAGGATTTTTAAGAATTAGACAATTAATTAGAATTAAAGAGTGTATTAAATTAGTATATTGGTAGGAACTGTTTGCATTTAAAATGAGCACATTTAAAAAAAAAATTAATAAAAAGAGCACATTTAAAACTTGAAACAGCCTCTTTATGTGTATAGTTAGCATGTTCTTCAGATGCATGTGTGGGATTTTTTCAGGTACTCTGGTTTCTTTGTTTCAATAGTATTTTTTAGAGTTCATTATTGACATTCAATTCAAATTAAAGAGTGTATCAATTAATTATATTGGCAAGAACTGTTTGTGTTTAAAAGGGCACGAACTTGATACATCAACTTGAACCATTAAAAGCATTTGATGTTCAGATCTTAGGACTTGACATGTATCAGAAAGATACTGAGGTGCCAGAGCATTCAAACATTTAAAAACTAGAAGTAAAATCTTAAAAATGATTCTAAAAGTCACAGGCGGCCAGTGAGAGCATAATATTGAAGTTATATGCACCCACCGTTTGGTCCCTGTTTACACGCGAGCAGTTGAATTTTGAACCAGGGGACAGTGGAGCAGAGACTGGCCAATGCAACTATACAAAGAATTACAGTAGTCTAGTCTGGAGAAAATCAAAGCATGGATCATTTGTGAGCATGAGGAGGAAGATATGGCTTAACTTTGCTGATTAGCCTCACGTAATAAAAACTAGACTGGACTACAGCACTGACATGTTAGTCATATTTAAAATGCCTGTCAAGGTTTACCCAAAGATTCCTAATGAAAGAAGCATCTGAAGGGTCCAGGGGGCCAACAGCACTACAGGAACCTGTTAGCAGATCAGTCTTTTCAAAAACAAGCACCTCTGTCTTGATTTCATTCAGACATAGGAAGTTAGGCTCCATCCAAGATTTGATGTCTGCTAAGCCCATGGTATAAAAAAAATTAACTTACAACACGAAACAATAATTCACAATATGAAACAATAACTCAGAACACAGAACAATGACTCACAACACGAAACAATTAACTCACAACACAAAAAAACAATAAATCATAACACAAATCAATCAACTCACAACACAACCAAATCAACTCACACCACAACACTTTGTCTCAAAACGGAAGTATACCTGCAACGGATGCTCTGCTTTTATTCTGAAATTTCCACTGGGCTATCGGTAATCATGTACCATTCAGGGTTTCTTGAGCTCATTCAAAGATTCTCCCAGTAGCGGTAGCTTCTCTCCCGCTCTGTGTGAGAGCTGTCTGTGTGAATCATATTTTACCTTACCGTCACATTTTTTGAAAAAACGTTTTTGTTTTCTCTCTGCCAAGACTGTGTTCCATAAACACACCTGCACAAAAATAAACCAGAGACCAGCCTGCTGCTGACCTCGGTACATCTTATCTGGTACTGCAGGCAGGAAACCAGCATCTTGTCTCCGCTCCTATCTGATCCAACCTAATCCTTCACGCCAGTTTGTGGTAGAGGTGGATGCCTCTGACTCCGGCGTTGGCGCGGTCCTGTCACAAAGAGAGAACACTTTAGGCAAGCTAAAACCATGTGATTTCTTTTCCAAGAATTTATCCCCAGCAGAACAGAACTATGATATTGGTAACCAGGAGCTGTTGGCCATCAAACTCGCCCTGGAGGAGTGGCGTCACTGGCTGCAGGGGGCAGCGCAACCGTTTATTGTCTGGACCGACCACAAAAACCTAGCCTACCAACGTTCATCTAAAAGACTCAATTCGCGACAAGCCCGCTGGTGTCTTTTCCTCGACTGGTTCAATTTTACCATCACTTACCGACCCGGCAGCCGTAACGTGAAATCCGAGGCACTCTCTGGTCAATTCAACTCCTCCGAAGACAGTTCTGACTCCTCTATTCTTCCATCCACCTGTATTGTGGGCATCCTCATGTGGGAAATCGAATCTAAGGTTCAACAAGCCCAAGGTGAAGAACCGAATCATGCACCATGCCCTAACAGGTACTCTATTCGTGCCTTCTTCACTATGGTCTGATGTCATTACCTGGGGACATACGTCTCGTGTCACCTGTCATGCTGGAATCCACAGGACCTTGGCCCTTATTCTCTGCCATTTTTTGGCCCACCGTGGACAAGGATGTGCGCAAATACATCAGGGCCTGCTTCTCATGTGCACTGGCCAAGCCATCCAATTCTCAATTACAGCCCCTCACAACCCCAATATAACTTTACCGGTGTAACCAAAATGGAGAGCAATGTCGGAGCTATCCAGCCCTACAGTTTTGAGGCGGATTCCAGCGTGCACGAGGAAAACAAAGACGTGCATGGATCCAGTCATCTACAAGTGGATGCATCAGTATGTAGCCAACGAGGGAGCTTGTGGCCTGACAATTGCATTTTCTATTTAACAAATACGATATTTTCCAAAGGCATTTTCTCATCTCCTCCTGATTCCTAATGATTTGAATAAAGAAATGTTACAAATTGGTAATTTTAACTTATTTTTTCTAATCTGTGTTGTCCATCATCAGGAAAACCATGAAAACATGCTATAAAAACACCTGTTGACAAATTTAGGGCAACCAGGCTTTTTCCATCCATCACAGACGTTTGTATATTTTAGCCTCTTTTATTCCCTCTCCTACAGGTACATGTTCATAGGTGGAATAAAGTTTGGTTATTGGAATGGTGAGTGTGCTGGAACGTAAAAACCGCAAGAGTTTTGAAGTAGCCCCCCGCCACAGGGTCACCGCTATCTCACCTCCAGGTGCTAACTCACCTTACAGCGCACAGCCCACAAGCTATGACTATGACGCCCCGTTGACGGAGGCAGGTGACCTGACCGAAAAATACTTTGCCATCCGAGAGGTCATCAAAATGGTGAGAACAGACAGTCATCTATCAGCATGATTGACTGTATAAGAAAACGGTCTATTTTCAGTTCCAATGAAATTAAGTCAGTTCAGTCGCCACCATGTAGGAACCAAACAGCATTAGTAAGAAGTGATTGGTACGAGTCAGTCTGAGTTTCTATGGCATCCACCCTGGACAATTACTAGTGAGCCTGTTGGAAGTCAACAACCCTTCTACTGAAAGCAGGCTTCACGAAATCTGCCAATCAAACATTTTAAACGTTGAACGTGAGGCCACCTGCTTTGATTGAGGCATCTGATTGGCCAGTTTATACTTTGAAAAACTTGCAATGCAGAAAAAATGTAATGAAAAAATATTAGGATTAGCAAGGACATGTTAAAAACGGTATTGCACAAGAATGTTTATTCTGACAAAAACAATGAGTGAGTAATAGCTGTTCATTTCCTAATCTGTGGGATTTTGGCTTTATGGACCAGAGGGGTACTTCCTGTTTGGAACACGAAAGGGGAGGGGGTCACTCAGTCCAGTTGTCATATACAGTCATTTCTCATCACAGACACACTGTTTCACTAAAAACGTTCTCACTGTAGTATCTGAGAATCCCAGAGGGATCAGTTCCACCGTCGACCCCCAAATACACATAAGGGACCATTACCATGGAGAAGGTTGGATCTCCGTTCTGAAAATTAGTTCATGAACATTTTAACTTCGTATTTCTGTACTTACACTATGATCCTGTGGCTGCAGACAGTAGCGGACGCTCTGGAAATCTTGTCTTTCTCTGGCCCTTTCAAAAGCACGTATCCTCAGACTTTCATAGATTTAAATCCGGCATTCTTAAAAAAGATGTTATTCTTCATCTTTCATAAATAAACTTGGGCTTGTAATGATTTTCTTTCTACCTCTAGGCTTACGGGTATGTTCTTTACAGAACCACATTGCCTGTGACCTGCAGTGAGCCCACCCCCCTTTATCAGGGCGTTTGTTTCTGTAGACAGGGTGAGTCTTGTTCTTCACCATCAGATGTTTACAATGCTTTTCTTAGATGATGTATGACATTAAGGGTTTTTAATTGGTATTAAAGTGTATATATAGTATTTTAAAATTTATGAAATTCTGAGGCACTTTCTTTCTTTTAGTATATACTCTAAAGGTGGCTGCAGGAATCCTTGAAAGGAACAAAGTCATAAGCATCAATATTACCGGGAAAGCTGGCAGCTG
Source organism: Oryzias latipes (assembly GCF_053564925.1). Lineage (NCBI taxonomy): Eukaryota > Metazoa > Chordata > Actinopteri > Beloniformes > Adrianichthyidae > Oryzias > Oryzias latipes. The sequence goes on along the minus strand of NC_136237.1, from coordinate 26,863,360 downwards.
GACATGCTGGTAGAGAACATGGGTCGGATCAACTACGGGAAAGGCATCAACGACTTTAAGGTTCATTAAAATGCATTTCCAAGCCTAAAGATCCACTGAATGGCTTTTTATTTCTGTTGAACTGACAAAAAGTGTGTAGATAGTCATTAGAATTTTTCCAACTGCTGTCATCGGATGTCAGGGTTTGGTGTCCAACCTGACCTTGGGCGAGGATACACTCACTGGCTGGACCATGTATGGTCTCAGCATAGATGATGCTGTCAGCCAGGGCCGTCTTGGAGAAACACCTTCTGCATGGGCAAACCCTCCTCAGCCTGCCTCTCTGTCCACACCAGCCTTCTATGGAGGAAGCTTCATAATTCCAGATGGCATCCCAGACCTCCCCCAAGACACCTACATCAAACTGCCCAACTGGAGGAAGGCATGTTCAGTCTAGTCTTTGTATCTAACGTGATTTAGAGGATTTGTTTTCTTTGTTTATTTTAGGTTTTTAGGATACAAAACATGTTAATACTCAAAGGATGAAGCAGCTTTGTCTAAAAGTTCCACTCCGTCCTGGAGCTCGAAGGGGCTTTCTGCAATCCCCAGCCGTGAACTGTGGAGTTCTCTGCCACTCCCATCCTTAACGCCACAGTCCGGTCCGAGTATGAACAGCACAGGAGACACTTTGCAAAACTTATTTGTGCATTTAAAGTTTTTATTCAAAATAAACAGGAATATGTTTTCATGTGTAAAAAGGCTTATAGGTTTGTCTTTTTACAAACGGTGCCATGGTGTTAATGCTCTAAAAGAGTCCTGTATGTGAGTAGAGAAAATAGTCAAATCATTTGTGTTATACTTGATTTGTAACTCATACAGTACATTTTGTGTGTAACTGTGTGTATCTGCAAATGTGCATTCACATGTACGCTCAAATAAGAAATACAATTTATGCACGCAAAACTTGAAATGACTCCTAATTACTCATTCAAAACGGCTCCCATGCCTACAAATCTCGGTACACACAGACAAAACCACACCTATGCACGGATCACAGTTACAAGTGCACGAGGGGTTATGAGACTCTTTTCACTTCAGTTAGTTGGTGTAATTTCAAGTTGTGCATGTGTAAATTGTATTGTAATTTTGTACGGTTTTGATACTTGCATGTAAATACACTGCAATTACACAATTACGGATAAAATGTATAAGTTACAAATCAAATTTTATGCACAGAGAAACCCAAAGCTATACCCAACTAGGTAGACACAAGTTACAAATCAAGTGTTACGCACACACGAATGTTTGAAGTCTATTTTGTCCCCATACCTCTTACACCCCAGTCCCCAGCAGAGGTTCCAATTTGTAGATGGGCTTACCTTTCTTTATATCTGTGTTTAGGACAGAGTTCTGGCCTCTGCTTTCTTTGTACGTCTAGCATCCCTCCGCCTGAAGGGGAGATCTAGACGACTCCTGCTGCTATAGAGGACGCAAAAGACGTGTTATTGGAACTGACTTATTGTGTTACCCAGTCTTCATAGAGCGTTTACCGGCCTGTTTTTCACGGACTTCTGATAGTTTATTAAAAGCTAAAAGATCCTCATCTCTCTCCCTCTCTGCTTTCCTCCACCACTGAGCATTGCCCATAAGGAACCTCAGAGCAAACGTCACTTTACTCCATTCAAAGGGAAGCTCTCTTGGGTTGAAGTCGAAGTGCAGTTGGCAGGAGATAAACAGGGCACAGCAGTCCTCAGCAGACCCATCAAAAGGTGCAGGAGCACCAAGTCTAATCTGCTTGGAAGGACACTAAGTATTCTTCAGGCGAGATGAGTGTCCATGCTCGACATCCAGTTCCTCAGATCCCAGGAAAAACCCATCCTGTGGTAGATCCCCTTAAGTAAACAACAGGATAGCAGAGAAAAATCCAGCTTGTCCTGTTGGGTCCATCATAGTCAGAATGTAATTTCACTGGGAACACCAAAGACCCAAATGCAGGAAGGTCAGCTTCCAAAACACTTACTTTTTTAAGCAAAACATAGGAAACCAAACAAAACTGCACATGCTGTTCTTTGATAAAACTTGATCTTGGTTGATTGATTTCAACTATGTATTCAATAATTTTACTGAAAGCTCAACCCCCAATTTAGAATCTTTGAACTAAAATTGATCCACAAACGTGGAGAGTGGTTTGAACAACAGTGGAAACCTATTTCTTTTTTATTTGTGAAGTTTGGTTTTTTTTAAAGCAATGTTTCCCAACCCTAGTCCTCGGGGGACACTGTTCTGCATTTCTTCAATCCAACCTCAAACACACTTGTCTTTGTTGACTGTCATTGTCAGACTTCTACGTTTTTCCCGGAATCCTTTTTTTTTAGGAGTATTTCCTTAGCGCGAATGGGAGTCTAAGGGCAAGGATGTCCAGTTTAGCTAAGTCAGTTTCTAAGTTCAATTTAGTTTTTTTCTATTGAATATTTGTATTCATGATCCTTTTGATTTTATGTTTTACTTCTTCAATTACCTATACAAAGCCCATCGTGATGACTGTTGTTGTGAATTTGGGATATACAAATAAAATTGAATTGAATTGAATTCTGCAGGGCTTGATGATGAGCTGAATCATGTGTGCAAAAGCAGGGCAACATGAAAACAAGCAGAATGGTGTGCCTCGAGAAGTCACATTCAGCTGTGTCCATCTTTATGTATAGGGTCTATGGTCACATGTCATCACATGTGACATTGTGATGATGTCACTGTGAAATCGTCACATGTCACACTATAACATCCTCATATTTCACACTGTGACATCAACAAATACAACCCTGTGACATCATGTGACTTTATAATTGCATGTTTTGATGCCGCCACCAACACTACCACAACATACAACACTGTGACATCATGTGACTTCATAATTGCATGTTTTGATGCCGCCACCAGCACTACCACAACATACAAACCTGTGACATCATGTGACATCATAATTGCATGTTTTGATGTCACCACCACCACAACATACAACCCTGTGACTTCATAATTGCTTGTTTTGATGTCCCCAACACTACAACATACAACCCCGTGACATCATTTGATATCATATTTGACTAAATTACATCATTTGCATAGTACTTAGAAATCTGCAAATACATGAAATGTTCTTCTGTAAGTGTGTTTCAAGAACCAAGGTCTCAGGCATAAGGACACAACTGAGATTTTAGACATGGCACAAACGTATTGGGACTTCAAAGGCGAAACCCTCCCTCATCATATCACTCGCCAAACGTCCCTTGTGAAAAGGAGGCAGGCAACACGCTCACCACCGCTCCCGCTGTTGGATCGCCATAACCGTATGGCGAGAAATCGTTTGGCTGGCATAAAGCAAGCTGAAAGGGCCAAACGAGAGAAAGCTCAGGAAATGCACGGTGAACGCCAGTTTCAATTTAATGAATCAAAGCCTCACCCACCTGAGCTTCCAAAAGGGAGACAAATGGAGCTAAGGACAGGTCGGACACTCAAGCTGTCTGAGATCTCTCAAAAAGAAAGAAAAAGTAACAGGATCTTAGACACGGCGCAACACTACTTAGACGTCAAAGGCGAAACCCTCCCTCATCACATCACTCGCCAAACGTCCCTTGTGAAAAGGAGGCAGGCAACACGCTCACCACCGCTCCCGCTGTTGGGTCGCCATAACCGTATGGCGAGAAATCGTTTGGCTGGCATAAAACAAGCTGAAAGGGCCAAACGAGAGAAAGCTCAGGAAATGCACAGTGAAGGCCAGTTTCAATTTAATGAAGCAAAGCCTCACCCACCTGAGCTTCCAAAAGGGAGAAAAATGGAGCTAAGGACAGGTCGGACACTCAAGCTGTCTGAGATCTCTCAAAAAGAAAGAAAAAGTAACAGGATCTTAGACACGGCGCAACACTATTTAGACGTCAAAGGCGAAACCCTCCCTCATCACATCACTCGCCAAACGTCCCTTGTGAAAAGGAGGCAGGCAACACGCTCACCACCGCTCCCGCTGTTGGGTCGCCATAACCGTATGGCGAGAAATCGTTTGGCTGGCATAAAACAAGCTGAAAGGGCCAAACAGGAGAAAGCTCAGGAAATGCACAGTGAAGGCCAGTCTCAATTTAATGAAGCAAAGCCTCACCCACCTGAGCTTCCAAAAGGGAGACAAATGGAGCTAAGGACAGGTCGGACACTCAAGCTGTCTGAGATCTCTCAAAAAGAAAGAAAAAGTAACAGGATCTTAGACACGGCGCAACACTATTTAGACGTCAAAGGCGAAACCCTCCCTCATCACATCACTCGCCAAACGTCCCTTGTGAAAAGGAGGCAGGCAACACGCTCACCACCGCTTCCGCTGTTGGGTCGCCATAACCGTATGGCGAGAAATCGTTTGGCTGGCATAAAACAAGCTGAAAGGGCCAAACGAGAGAAAGCTCAGGAAATGCACAGTGAAGGCCAGTTTCAATTAAAAGAAGCAAAGCCTCACCCACCTGAGCTTCCAAAAGGGAGACAAATGGAGCTAAGGACAGGTCGGACACTCAAGCTGTCTGAGATCTCTCAAAAAGAAACAAAAAGTAATAGGATCTTAGACACGGCGCAACACTATTTAGACTTCAAAGGCGAAACCCTCCCTCATCACATCACTCGCCAAACGTCCCTTGTGAAAAGGAAGCAGGCAACACGCTCACCACCGCTTCCGCTGTTGGATCGCCATAACCGTATGGCGAGAAATCGTTTGGCTGGCATAAAACAAGCTGAAAAGGCCAAACGAGAGAAAACTGAACAGACTCACAGGAATCTGACAGTTGAACCAAACAAGAGACCTGTAACCTCACAGTATGTGTGGGGAAGGAAAGAGTAACCATGTTTAGCTAATGTGTAGGATTTTTTGTAGGATTTTTAAGAATTAGACAATTAATTAGAATTAAAGAGTGTATTAAATTAGTATATTGGTAGGAACTTTTTGCATTTAAAATGAGCACATTTAAAAAAAAAATTAATAAAAAGAGCACATTTAAAACTTGAAACAGCCTCTTTATGTGTATAGTTAGCATGTTCTTCAGATGCATGTGTGGGATTTTTTCAGGTACTCTGGTTTCTTTGTTTCAATAGTATTTTTTAGAGTTCATTATTGACATTCAATTCAAATTAAAGAGTGTATCAATTAATTATATTGGCAAGAACTGTTTGTGTTTAAAAGGGCACGAACTTGATACATCAACTTGAACCATTAAAAGCATTTGATGTTCAGATCTTAGGACTTGACATGTATCAGAAAGATACTGAGGTGCCAGAGCATTCAAACATTTAAAAACTAGAAGTAAAATCTTAAAAATGATTCTAAAAGTCACAGGCGGCCAGTGAGAGCATAATATTGAAGTTATATGCACCCACCGTTTGGTCCCTGTTTACACGCGAGCAGTTGAATTTTGAACCAGGGGACAGTGGAGCAGAGACTGGCCAATGCAACTATACAAAGAATTACAGTAGTCTAGTCTGGAGAAAATCAAAGCATGGATCATTTGTGAGCATGAGGAGGAAGATATGGCTTAACTTTGCTGATTAGCCTCACGTAATAAAAACTAGACTGGACTACAGCACTGACATGTTAGTCATATTTAAAATGCCTGTCAAGGTTTACCCAAAGATTCCTAATGAAAGAAGCATCTGAAGGGTCCAGGGGGCCAACAGCACTACAGGAACCTGTTAGCAGATCAGTCTTTTCAAAAACAAGCACCTCTGTCTTGATTTCATTCAGACATAGGAAGTTAGGCTCCATCCAAGATTTGATGTCTGCTAAGCCCATGGTATAAAAAAAATTAACTTACAACACGAAACAATAATTCACAATATGAAACAATAACTCAGAACACAGAACAATGACTCACAACACGAAACAATTAACTCACAACACAAAAAAACAATAAATCATAACACAAATCAATCAACTCACAACACAACCAAATCAACTCACACCACAACACTTTGTCTCAAAACGGAAGTATACCTGCAACGGATGCTCTGCTTTTATTCTGAAATTTCCACTGGGCTATCGGTAATCATGTACCATTCAGGGTTTCTTGAGCTCATTCAAAGATTCTCCCAGTAGCGGTAGCTTCTCTCCCGCTCTGTGTGAGAGCTGTCTGTGTGAATCATATTTTACCTTACCGTCACATTTTTTGAAAAAACGTTTTTGTTTTCTCTCTGCCAAGACTGTGTTCCATAAACACACCTGCACAAAAATAAACCAGAGACCAGCCTGCTGCTGACCTCGGTACATCTTATCTGGTACTGCAGGCAGGAAACCAGCATCTTGTCTCCGCTCCTATCTGATCCAACCTAATCCTTCACGCCAGTTTGTGGTAGAGGTGGATGCCTCTGACTCCGGCGTTGGCGCGGTCCTGTCACAAAGAGAGAACACTTTAGGCAAGCTAAAACCATGTGATTTCTTTTCCAAGAATTTATCCCCAGCAGAACAGAACTATGATATTGGTAACCAGGAGCTGTTGGCCATCAAACTCGCCCTGGAGGAGTGGCGTCACTGGCTGCAGGGGGCAGCGCAACCGTTTATTGTCTGGACCGACCACAAAAACCTAGCCTACCAACGTTCATCTAAAAGACTCAATTCGCGACAAGCCCGCTGGTGTCTTTTCCTCGACTGGTTCAATTTTACCATCACTTACCGACCCGGCAGCCGTAACGTGAAATCCGAGGCACTCTCTGGTCAATTCAACTCCTCCGAAGACAGTTCTGACTCCTCTATTCTTCCATCCACCTGTATTGTGGGCATCCTCATGTGGGAAATCGAATCTAAGGTTCAACAAGCCCAAGGTGAAGAACCGAATCATGCACCATGCCCTAACAGGTACTCTATTCGTGCCTTCTTCACTATGGTCTGATGTCATTACCTGGGGACATACGTCTCGTGTCACCTGTCATGCTGGAATCCACAGGACCTTGGCCCTTATTCTCTGCCATTTTTTGGCCCACCGTGGACAAGGATGTGCGCAAATACATCAGGGCCTGCTTCTCATGTGCACTGGCCAAGCCATCCAATTCTCAATTACAGCCCCTCACAACCCCAATATAACTTTACCGGTGTAACCAAAATGGAGAGCAATGTCGGAGCTATCCAGCCCTACAGTTTTGAGGCGGATTCCAGCGTGCACGAGGAAAACAAAGACGTGCATGGATCCAGTCATCTACAAGTGGATGCATCAGTATGTAGCCAACGAGGGAGCTTGTGGCCTGACAATTGCATTTTCTATTTAACAAATACGATATTTTCCAAAGGCATTTTCTCATCTCCTCCTGATTCCTAATGATTTGAATAAAGAAATGTTACAAATTGGTAATTTTAACTTATTTTTTCTAATCTGTGTTGTCCATCATCAGGAAAACCATGAAAACATGCTATAAAAACACCTGTTGACAAATTTAGGGCAACCAGGCTTTTTCCATCCATCACAGACGTTTGTATATTTTAGCCTCTTTTATTCCCTCTCCTACAGGTACATGTTCATAGGTGGAATAAAGTTTGGTTATTGGAATGGTGAGTGTGCTGGAACGTAAAAACCGCAAGAGTTTTGAAGTAGCCCCCCGCCACAGGGTCACCGCTATCTCACCTCCAGGTGCTAACTCACCTTACAGCGCACAGCCCACAAGCTATGACTATGACGCCCCGTTGACGGAGGCAGGTGACCTGACCGAAAAATACTTTGCCATCCGAGAGGTCATCAAAATGGTGAGAACAGACAGTCATCTATCAGCATGATTGACTGTATAAGAAAACGGTCTATTTTCAGTTCCAATGAAATTAAGTCAGTTCAGTCGCCACCATGTAGGAACCAAACAGCATTAGTAAGAAGTGATTGGTACGAGTCAGTCTGAGTTTCTATGGCATCCACCCTGGACAATTACTAGTGAGCCTGTTGGAAGTCAACAACCCTTCCACTGAAAGCAGGCTTCACGAAATCTGCCAATCAAACATTTTAAACGTTGAACGTGAGGCCACCTGCTTTGATTGAGGCATCTGATTGGCCAGTTTATACTTTGAAAAACTTGCAATGCAGAAAAAATGTAATGAAAAAATATTAGGATTAGCAAGGACATGTTAAAAACGGTATTGCACAAGAATGTTTATTCTGACAAAAACAATGAGTGAGTAATAGCTGTTCATTTCCTAATCTGTGGGATTTTGGCTTTATGGACCAGAGGGGTACTTCCTGTTTGGAACACGAAAGGGGAGGGGGTCACTCAGTCCAGTTGTCATATACAGTCATTTCTCATCACAGACACACTGTTTCACTAAAAACGTTCTCACTGTAGTATCTGAGAATCCCAGAGGGATCAGTTCCACCGTCAACCCCCAAATACACATAAGGGACCATTACCATGGAGAAGGTTGGATCTCCGTTCTGAAAATTAGTTCATGAACATTTTAACTTCGTATTTCTGTACTTACACTATGATCCTGTGGCTGCAGACAGTAGCGGACGCTCTGGAAATCTTGTCTTTCTCTGGCCCTTTCAAAAGCACGTATCCTCAGACTTTCATAGATTTAAATCCGGCATTCTTAAAAAAGATGTTATTCTTCATCTTTCATAAATAAACTTGGGCTTGTAATGATTTTCTTTCTACCTCTAGGCTTACGGGTATGTTCTTTACAGAACCACATTGCCTGTGACCTGCAGTGAGCCCACCCCCCTTTATCAGGGCGTTTGTTTCTGTAGACAGGGTGAGTCTTGTTCTTCACCATCAGATGTTTACAATGCTTTTCTTAGATGATGTATGACATTAAGGATTTTTAATTGGTATTAAAGTGTATATATAGTATTTTAAAATTTATGAAATTCTGATGCACTTTCTTTCTTTTAGTATATACTCTAAAGGTGGCTGCAGGAATCCTTGAAAGGAACAAAGTCATAAGCATCAATGTTACCGGGAAAGCTGGCAGCTGGACATGCTGGTAGAGAACATGGGTCGGATCAACTACGGGAAAGGCATCAACGACTTTAAGGTTCATTAAAATGCATTTCCAAGCCTAAAGATCCACTGAATGGCTTTTTATTTCTGTTGAACTGACAAAAAGTGTGTAGATAGTCATTAGAATTTTTCCAACTGCTGTCATCGGATGTCAGGGTTTGGTGTCCAACCTGACCTTGGGCGAGGATACACTCACTGGCTGGACCATGTATGGTCTCAGCATAGATGATGCTGTCAGCCAGGGCCGTCTTGGAGAAACACCTTCTGCATGGGCAAACCCTCCTCAGCCTGCCTCTCTGTCCACACCAGCCTTCTATGGAGGAAGCTTCATAATTCCAGATGGCATCCCAGACCTCCCCCAAGACACCTACATCAAACTGCCCAACTGGAGGAAGGCATGTTCAGTCTAGTCTTTGTATCTAACGTGATTTAGAGGATTTGTTTTCTTTGTTTATTTTAGGTTTTTAGGATACAAAACATGTTAATACTCAAAGGATGAAGCAGCTCTGTCTAAAAGTTCCACTCCGTCCTGGAGCTCGAAGGGGCTTCCTGCAATCCCCAGCCGTGAACTGTGGAGTTCTCTGCCACTCCCATCCTTAACGCCACAGTCCGGTCCGAGTATGAACAGCACAGGAGACACTTTGCAAAACTTATTTGTGCATTTAAAGTTTTTATTCAAAATAAACAGGAATATGTTTTCATGTGTAAAAAGGCTTATAGGTTTGTCTTTTTACAAACGGTGCCATGGTGTTAATGCTCTAAAAGAGTCCTGTATGTGAGTAGAGAAAATAGTCAAATCATTTGTATTATACTTGATTTGTAACTCATACAGTACATTTTGTGTGTAACTGTGTGTATCTGCAAATGTGCATTCACATGTACGCTCAAATAAGAAATACAATTTATGCACGCAAAACTTGAAATGACTCCTAATTACTCATTCAAAACGGCTCCTATGCTTACAAATCTCGGTACACACAGACAAAACCACACCTATGCACGGATCACAGTTACAAGTGCACTAGGGGTTATGAGACTCTTTTCACTTCAGTTAGTTGGTGTAATTTCAAGTTGTGCATGTGTAAATTGTATTGTAATTTTGTACGGTTTTGATACTTGCATGTAAATACACTGCAATTACACAATTACGGATAAAATGTATAAGTTACAAATCAAATTTTATGCACAGAGAAACCCAAAGCTATACCCAACTAGGTAGACACAAGTTACAAATCAAGTGTTACGCACACACGAATGTTTGAAGTCTATTTTGTCCCCATACCTCTTACACCCCACACTGTAAAAAAACCCCTGTAGTTTTTACGGTAAAACGCTTGCAGATGTTGTTGCCAGAAAAATACCGTAAAAACTACGGTGAAACATTTTATCATTTTACGGCATGAACGTATTTTTGTTGTAGATTTTACGATAAAAAACTGTCGTACAGTCAATATTTCACTGTGGAAAAAAATGTTTTTACTTGAAGAAAAATCAAAATTTCACTGTAGAAAAAAATGTTTTTACTTGAAGAAAAATCAAAATTTCACTGTAGAAAAAAATGTTTTTACTTGATGAAAAATTTATATTTCACTTTAGAAAAAAATGTTTTTACTTGAAGAAGAATCAATATTTCACTTTAGAAAAAAATGTTTTTACTTGAAGAAAAATAAAAAACTAGATGGAGCTGCATTTCCAGAAGAAAATGCAGGGTTGAATGCTGTACTGCTGAATGAAAGCTAAATTTGCTGAAGAAATGTCTGAACTGTACTGGAAAAACCTTGAAAAGTTAAATGATCAAAAGTCCTAGTAGGAATAAGCTGAAAAAGGTGAACATTGTAATAGTAGAATGTCTAAAATAGGTCAAAATTTGTAGAAGGAGTTAAGCATTAAAGCTGAAATTGTTGATAAAATGGCTGAACTGTTGAAAATTTGAAGATGTTGCTAAAATGGCTAAAAGTGCTAGCATTGGAATCAGCATCATCAACCGACTCAAAAAAAAACACATTGTTTGAGAGTATCATATTGGTAAAAGCTACATGTCTAAGTTGATAGAAAATCCACTTTTTTCAAAATGGCGGCTTTTCTATTAATTCTATCTCCATAGCAACCATTTTATGTTTGGGGCGCCTGGGGATGACGAACCAATCGACGTCAGTTTCAGACAAATCAGAAAAAGTAAACCTTTGGACGTCCATAGCAACGAAGTTTGTTTGCTAACCACGCCCACATTCCTTATATGTCCAGATCCAGTGAATTTCAATATGTTCAGTTCCAGCCATGGATGAAGTTAAATGCAATATTTGCTTCAGATTTGGTCAAAAAATGGCCACCAAACAGTAGGTTGTGTCGACATCCCATAATGATTTCTAAACCTATTTTATAGTCCAAAGCCTTGTGATCAATTTAACGTTTGAACGGTATCTCTAGCTAAAGGCATGTTGAAGTAACAATGGTTGAAAGAACCAAAGGTTTTCAAGGATTCTCAATGTATTTAAATGGAGCGAAAATCTTGGAAAATCCTGGAAAATCTTGAAAAGTTCAAAGATTTGAAGGACCAAAAGTAATAGCTGAAAGGAATAAGCTGAAGGAGTTGAACATTGAAATAGTAGAATGATTGAAATAGGTGAAAGTTTGAAGAAGTTTAAAATTGCCTCACATTTTGGCAAAAAATGGCCGCCAAACTGTAGGTGGTGTTGCCATCCCATAATAATTTTGAGCCTTATATTGAAGTCCAAAACCTTGTGAACATTTCAATGTTTGAACGGTGTCTCTAGCCAAAAGAATGTTAAAGTTACAATTGTTTAAAGAAGCAAAGGTGTGGCCAATGGAGCAAAAATATTGGAAAATCCGGGAATAACCGGGACTATCTGGAAAAGTTCAAGGATTTGAAGGACAAAATGTCATAGCTGGAATAAGATGAAAGAGCTGAACATTTTAATAGTTGAATGGTTAAAATAGGTGAAAAATTGTAGAAGAAGTTTAACTGTGAACTTCTGCACGAAAAATTCTCCATGTATTTCAATGGAGAAAAAATCATGGAAAATCCTGGAATATCTTAAAAAGTTCAAGGATTTGAAAAACCAAAAGTCATAGCAGTAATAAGCTGAAAGAGCTGAACAGTTTAATAGTTGAATGGTTAAAATAGGTTGAAAATTGTAGAAGGAGTTAAGTGCCGAAAAACGGCGGAAGATAGCGTAAGAGGAAAACTAGAAGGAGCTGCATTTCCAGAAGAAAATGCAGGGTTGAATGCTGTACTGCTGAATGAAAGCTGAATTAGCTGAAGAAATGGCTTAACTGTACTGGGAAAACCTTGAAAAGTTAAATGTGCAAAAGTCCTAGCAGGAATAAGATGAAAAAGTTGAACATTGTAATAGTAGAATGGCTGAAATAGGTCAAAGTTTGTAGAAGGAGTTAAGCATTAAAGCTGAAATTGTTGAAAAAATGGATGTACTGTTGAAAATTTGAAGATGATGCTAAAATGGCTAAAAGTGCTAGCATTGGAATCAGCATCATCAACTGACTCAAAAAAAACACATTGTTTGAGAGTATCATATTGGTAAAAGCTACATGTTCTAAGTTGACAGAAAATCCACTTTTTCAAAATGGCGGCTTTTCTATTAATTTTATCTCCATAGCAACCATTTTACGTTTGGGTCGGCATGGGATGACGAACAAATCGACGTCAATTTCAGACAAATCGGAAAAAGTAAACCTTTGGACGTCCTTAGCAACGAAGTTTGTTGGCTAACCACGCCCACATTCCTTATATGTCCAGATCCAGTGAATTTCAATATGTTCAGTTCCAGCCATGGATGAAGTTTATTGAAATATTTGCTTCAGATTTTGTCATAAAAAGGCCACCAACATTAGGTTGTGTTGCCATCCCATAATGATTTCAAAACGTATGTTAAAGTCCAAAGCCTTGTGAGCATTTCAATGTTTGAACGGTGCCTCTAGCTGAAAGCAAATTATAATGCTTGAAAGCAACAAAGGTTTTCAATGATTCTCGATGTATTTAAATGAAGCAAAAATCTTAAAAAATCCTGGAAAATCTTGGAAAATCTTGAAAAGTTCATAGACTTGAAAGATTAAAATTCGTAGCTGAAAGGAATAAGCTGAAAGGGTTGAACATTGTTATAGTAGAATGATTAAAATACGTGAAAGTTTGAAGAAGTTTAAAATTGCCTCACATTTTGGCACAAAATGGCCGCCAAACTGTAGGTGGTGTTGCCATCCCATAATAATTTTGAGCCTTATATTGAAGTCCAAAACCTTGTGAACATTTCAATGTTTGAACGGTGTCTCTAGCCAAAAGAATGTTAAAGTTACAATTGTTTAAAGAAGCAAAGGTGTGGCCAATGGAGCAAAAATATTGGAAAATCCGGGAATAACCGGGACTATCTGGAAAAGTTCAAGGATTTGAAGGACAAAATGTCATAGCTGGAATAAGATGAAAGAGCTGAACATTTTAATAGTTGAATGGTTAAAATAGGTGAAAAATTGTAGAAGAAGTTTAACTGTGAACTTCTGCACGAAAAATTCTCCATGTATTTCAATGGAGAAAAAATCATGGAAAATCCTGGAATATCTTAAAAAGTTCAAGGATTTGAAAAACCAAAAGTCATAGCAGTAATAAGCTGAAAGAGCTGAACAGTTTAATAGTTGAATGGTTAAAATAGGTTGAAAATTGTAGAAGGAGTTAAGTGCCGAAAAACGGCGGAAGATAGCGTAAGAGGAAAACTAGAAGGAGCTGCATTTCCAGAAGAAAATGCAGGGTTGAATGCTGTACTGCTGAATGAAAGCTGAATTAGCTGAAGAAATGGCTTAACTGTACTGGGAAAACCTTGAAAAGTTAAATGTGCAAAAGTCCTAGCAGGAATAAGATGAAAAAGTTGAACATTGTAATAGTAGAATGGCTGAAATAGGTCAAAGTTTGTAGAAGGAGTTAAGCATTAAAGCTGAAATTGTTGAAAAAATGGATGTACTGTTGAAAATTTGAAGATGATGCTAAAATGGCTAAAAGTGCTAGCATTGGAATCAGCATCATCAACTGACTCAAAAAAAACACATTGTTTGAGAGTATCATATTGGTAAAAGCTACATGTTCTAAGTTGACAGAAAATCCACTTTTTTCAAAATGGCGGCTTTTCTATTAATTTTATCTCCATAGCAACCATTTTACGTTTGGGTCGGCATGGGATGACGAACAAATCGACGTCAATTTCAGACAAATCGGAAAAAGTAAACCTTTGGACGTCCTTAGCAACGAAGTTTGTTGGCTAACCACGCCCACATTCCTTATATGTCCAGATCCAGTGAATTTCAATATGTTCAGTTCCAGCCATGGATGAAGTTTATTGAAATATTTGCTTCAGATTTTGTCATAAAAAGGCCACCAACATTAGGTTGTGTTGCCATCCCATAATGATTTCAAAACGTATGTTGAAGTCCAAAGCCTTGTGAGCATTTCAATGTTTGAACGGTGCCTCTAGCTGAAAGCAAATTATAATGCTTGAAAGCAACAAAGGTTTTCAATGATTCTCGATGTATTTAAATGAAGCAAAAATCTTAAAAAATCCTGGAAAATCTTGGAATATCTTGAAAAGTTCATAGACTTGAAAGACTAAAATTCGTAGCTGAAAGGAATAAGCTGAAAGGGTTGAACATTGTTATAGTAGAATGATTAAAATACGTGAAAGTTTGAAGAAGTTTAAAATTGCCTCACATTTTGGCACAAAATGGCCGCCAAACTGTAGGTGGTGTTGCCATCCCATAATAATTTTGAACCTTATGTTGAAGTCCAAAACCTTGTGAACATTTCAATATTTGAACGGTGTCTCTAGCCAAAAGAATGTTAAAGTTACAATTGTTTGAAGAAGCAAAGGTGTGGCCAATGGAGCAAAAACATTGGAAAATCTGGGAATATCCAGGAATATCTGGAAAAGTTCAAGGATTTGAAGGACCAAAAGTCATAGCTGAAAGGAATAAGATGAAAGGGTTGAACATTGTAATAGTAGAATGGTAAAAATAGGTGAAAGTTTGAAGAAGTTTAAAATTGCCTCACATTTTGGCACAAAATGGCCGCCAAACTGTAGGTGGTGTTGCCATCCCATAATAATTTTTAAACCTTATGTTGAAGTCCAAAACCTTGTGAACATTTCAATATTTGAACGGTGTCTCTAGCCAAAAGAATGTTAAAGTTACAATTGTTTAAAGAAGCAAAGGTGTGGCCAATGGAGCAAAAACATTGGAAAATCTGGGAATATCCAGGAACATCTGGAAAAGTTCAAGGATTTGAAGGACCAAAAGTCATAGCTGAAAGGAATAAGATTAAAGGTTTGAACATTGTAATAGTAGAATGGTAAAAATAGGTGAAAGTTTGAAGAAGTTTAAAATTGCCTCAGATTTTGTCATAAAAAGGCCACCAACAGTAGGTGGTGTTGCCATCCCATAATAATTTTGAGCCTTATGTTGAAGTCCAAAACCTTGTGAACATTTCAATATTTGAACGGTGTCTCTAGCCAAAAGAATGTTAAAGTTACAATTGTTTAAAGAAGCAAAGGTGTGGCCAATGGAGCAAAAAGATTGGAAAATCCGGGAATATCCGGGAATGAATGGAAAAGTTCAGGGATTTGAAGGACTAAAATGTCATTGCTAGAATAAGATGAAAGAGCTGAACATTTTCATAGTCGAACGGTTAAAATAGGTGAAAAATTGTAGAAGGAGTTTAACTGTGAACTTCTGAACGAAAAATTCTCCATGTATTTCAATGGAGCAAAAATTCCCGGAAAACCTGGAATATCTTAAAAAGTAAAAGGATTTGAAAAACCAAAAGTCATAGCAGAAATAAGATGAAAGAGATGAACATTTTAAAAGTAGAATGGTTAAAATAGGTTAAAAATTGTAGAAGTAGTTAAACGCCAAAAAACGGCGGAAGATACTATAACTAGAAGGAGCTGCATTTCCAGAAGAAAATGCAGGGTTGAATGCTGTACTGCTGAATGAAAGCTGAATTTGCTGAAGAAATGGCTGAACTTTGCTTGAAAATCTTGAAAAACTAAAGGATCAAAAGTCATAGAAAGAATAAGCTGAAAAAGTTGAACATTGTAATAGTAGAATGGCTAAAATAGGTCAAAAATGTAGAAGGAGTTAAGCATAAAAGCTTAAGTTGATGAAAAAATGGCTGAACTGTTGAAAATTTAAAGATGTTGCTAAAATGGCTAAAAGTGCTAGCATTGGAATCAGCATCATCAACTGACTCAAAAAAACACATTGTTTGAGAGTATCATATTGGTAAAAGCTACATGTTCTAGGATGATAAAAAATCCACTTTTTTTCAAAATGGCGGCTTTTCTATTAATTTTATCTCCATAGCAACCAATTTATTTTTGGGTCACCGGGGGATGACGAACAAATCAACGTCAGTTTCAGACAAATCGGAAAAAGTAAACCTTTGGATGTCCTTAGCAACGAAGTTTGTTTGCTAACCACGCCCACATTCCTTATATGTCCAGATCCAGTGAATTTCAATATGTTCAGTTCCAGCCATGGATTAAGTTTATTGCAATATTTGCTTCAGATTTTGTCATAAAAAGGCCACCAACAATAGGTTGTGTCGACATCCCATAATAATTTCTAAACGTATTTCATAGTCCAAAGCCTTGTGATCATTTTAATGTTTGAACAGTGGCTGTAGCTACAAATATGTTGAAGTTATATTCGTTTAGAGAAACAAAGGCTTCATATTCGAAAAACACAAAATGGCTGCCATACAGTCTCCATCCCATAATGACTTCAAACCTTGATATTGCAATCCAAAGCACTGATCATTTGACAGTAAAACTGTAGTCACCTCCTCCAGCAGGGGGCATCCTGTCAGATGTTGAGCCTCAAGATTAATTCTCTAAACTATGCATGAGCCATCAATGTTACCACACTCATCCATGTATAATGAATGCAATGTATGGATCATCCACTAGCTAGCTGAATGACACAGCATTATTTTGTCATTTAACCACTAACATGTATGGTGTAACAACATGATAGTCACTTCTCATAACAGCCACCTAACTCATGGTGTGGGAATCAACACTTCCCATGAGCCTTAGCGGCCGTTGGCAGGGCTAAGATTTTCAATGTATTTCAATGAAGCAAAAAATCCTGAAATATCCTAAAATATCTTAAAAAGTACAAGGATTTGAAAAGCCAAAAGTCATAGCAGTAATAAGATGAAAGAGCTTAACATTTTAAAAGTTGAACGGTTAAAATAGGTTAAAAATTGTAGAAGGAGTTAAGTGCCGAAAAACGGCGGAAGATAGAATAAGAGGAAAACAAATGTAACACTAGAAGGAGCTGCATTTCCAGAAGAAAATGCAGGGTTGAATGCTGTACTGCTGAATGAAAGCTGAATTAGCTGAAGAAATGGCTTAACTGTACTGGGAAAACCTTGAAAAGTTAAATGTGCAAAAGTCCTAGCAGGAATAAGATGAAAAAGTTGAACATTGTAATAGTAGAATGGCTGAAATAGGTCAAAGTTTGTAGAAGGAGTTAAGCATTAAAGCTGAAATTGTTGAAAAAATGGCTGAAGTGTTGGAAATTTGAAGAAGTTGCTAAAATGGCTAAAAGTGCTAGCATTGGAATCAGCATCATCAACTGAATCCAAAAAACACGTTGTTTGAGAGTATCATATTGGTAAAACCTACATGTTCTAAGTTGATAGAAAATCCATTTTTTTCAAAATGGCGGCTTTCTATTAATTTTATCTCCATAGCAACCATTTCACGTTTGGGTCACCGGGGCATGACGAACAAATCGACGTCAGTTGCAGACAAATCGGAAAAAGTAAACCTTTGGACGTCCTTAGCAACGAAGTTTGTTTGCTAACCACGCCCACATTCCTTATATGTCCAGATCCAGTAAATTTCAATATGTTCAGTTCCAGCCATGGATGAAGTTTATTGCAATATTTGCTTCAGATTTTGTCATAAAATGGCCAACAAAATATATGTTGTGTCGACATCCCATAATGATTTCTAAACTTATTTTATAGTCCAAAGCCTTGTGATCATTTAAATGTTTGAACGGTGTCTCTAGCTACAAGTATGTTGAAGTTATAATGGTTGAAAGAAACAAAAGTTTGCAAGGATTTTTTCAATGTATTTCAATGAAGCAAAAAATCCTGAAATATCCTAAAATATCTTAAAAAGTACAAGGATTTGAAAAACCAAAAGTCATAGCAGTAATAAGATGAAAGAGCTGAACATTTTAAAAGTTAAACGGTTATAATCGGTTAAAAATTGTAGAAGGAGTTAAGTGCCGAAAAACGGCGGAAGATAGCATAAGAGGAAAACAAATGTAACACTAGAAGGAGCTGCATTTCCAGAAGAAAATGCAGGGTTGAATGCTGTACTGCTGAATGAAAGCTGAATTAGCTGAAGAAATGGCTGAACTGTACTGGAAGAACCATGAAAAGTTAAAGGTGCAAAAGTCCTAGCAGGAATAAGCTGAAAAAGTTGAAGATTGTAATAGTAGAATGGCTGAAATAGGTCAAAATTTGTAGGACTTAAGCATGAAAGCTGAAATTGTTGAAAATTTGAAGATGTTGCTAAAATGGCTAAAAGTACTAGCATTGGAATCAGCATCATCAACTGACTCCAAAAAACACGTTGTTTGAGAATATTATATTGGTAAAAGCTACATGTTCTAAGTTGATAGAAAATCCACTCTTTTCAAAATGGCGGCTTTTCTATTTATTTTATCTCCATAGCAACCATTTTATGTTTGGGTCGCCTGGAGATGAGGAACAAATCAACGTCGGTTTCAGATGAATCGGAAAAAGTAAACTTTTGGACGTCCTTAGCAACGAGCTTTGTTTGCTAACCACGCCCACATTCCTTATATGTCCAGATCCAGTGAATTTCAATATGTTCAGTTCCAGCCATGGATGAAGTTTATTGCAACATTTGCTTCAGATTTTGTCAAAAAATGCCCACCAAACAGTAGGTTGTGTTGCCATCCCATAATAATTTCAAAACGTATGTTGAAGTCCAAAGCCTTGTGAGCATTTCAATGTTTGAACGGTGCCTCTAGCTGAAAGCTTGTTAAAGTTATAATGCTTGAAAGCAACAAAGGTTTTCAAGGATTCTCCATGTATTTAAATGAAGCAAAAATCTTGGAAAATCCTGGAAAATCTTGGAATATCTTGAAAAGTTCAAAGATTTGAAAGACTAAAAGTCGTAGCTGAAAGGAATAAGCTGAAAGGGTTGAACATTGTAATAGTAGAAGGATTAAAATACGTGAAAGTTTGAAGAAGTTTAAAACTGCCGCACATTTTGGCACAAAATGGCCGCCAAACTGTAGGTGGTGTTGCCATCCCATAATAATTTTGAACTTTATGTTGAAGTCCAAAACCTTGTGAACATTTCAATATTTGAACGGTGTCTCTAGCCAAAAGAATGTTAAAGTTACAATTGTTTAAAGAAGCAAAGGTGTGGCCAATGGAGCAAAAAGATTGGAAAATCTGGGAATATCCGGGAATATCTGGAAAAGTTCAAGGATTTGAAGGACCAAAAGTCATAGCTGAAAGGAATAAGCTGAAAAGGTTGAACATTGTAATAGTAGAATGGTAAAAATAGGTGAAAGTTTGAAGAAGTTTAAAATTGCCTCACATTTTGGCACAAAATGGCCGCCAAACTGTAGGTGGTGTTGCCATCCCATAATAATTTTGAACCTTATGTTGAAGTCCAAAACCTTGTGAACATTTCAATATTTGAACGGTGTCTCTAGCCAAAAGAATGTTAAAGTTACAATTGTTTAAAGAAGCAAAGGTGTAGCCAATGGAGCAAAAAGATTGGAAAATCTGGGAATATCCGGGAATATCTGGAAAAGTTCAAGGATTTGAAGGACCAAAAGTCATAGCTGAAAGGAATAAGCTGAAAGGGTTGAACATTGTAATAGTAGAATGGTAAAAATAGGTGAAAGTTTGAAGAAGTTTAAAATTGACTCACATTTTGGCACAAAATGGCCGCCAAACTGTAGGTGGTGTTGCCATCCCATAATAATTTTGAACTTTATGTTGAAGTCCAAAACCTTGTGAACATTTCAATATTTGAACGGTGTCTCTAGCCAAAAGAATGTTAAAGTTACAATTGTTTAAAGAAGCAAAGGTGTGGCCAATGGAGCAAAAAGATTGGAAAATCTGGGAATATCCGGGAATATCTGGAAAAGTTCAAGGATTTGAAGGACCAAAAGTCATAGCTGAAAGGAATAAGCTGAAAGGGTTGAACATTGTAATAGTAGAATGGTAAAAATAGGTGAAAGTTTGAAGAAGTTTAAAATTGACTCACATTTTGGCACAAAATGGCCGCCAAACTGTAGGTGGTGTTGCCATCCCATAATAATTTTGAACCTTATGTTGAAGTCCAAAACCTTGTGAACATTTCAATATTTGAACGGTGTCTCTAGCCAAAAGAATGTTAAAGTTACAATTGTTTAAAGAAGCAAAGGTGTGGCCAATGGAGCAAAAAGATTGGAAAATCTGGGAATATCCGGGAATATCTGGAAAAGTTCAAGGATTTGAAGGACCAAAAGTCATAGCTGAAAGGAATAAGCTGAAAGGGTTGAACATTGTAATAGTAGAATGGTAAAAATAGGTGAAAGTTTGAAGAAGTTTAAAATTGCCTCACATTTTGGCACAAAATGGCCGCCAAACTGTAGGTGGTGTTGCCATCCCATAATAATTTTGAGCCTTATGTTGAAGTCCAAAACCTTGTGAACATTTCAATATTTGAACGGTGTCTCTAGCCAAAAGAATGTTAAAGTTACAATTGTTTAAAGAAGCAAAGGTGTGGCTAATGGAACAAAAACATTGGAAAATCTGGGAATATCCGGGAATATCTGGAAAAGTTCAAAGATTTGAAGGACCAAAATGTCATAGCTAGAATAAGATGAAAGAGCTGAACATTTTCATAGTCGAACGGTTAAAATAGGTGAAAAATTGTAGAAGGAGTTTAACTGTGAACTTCTGAACGAAAAATTCTCCATGTATTTCAATGGAGCAAAAATTCCCGGAAAACCTGGAATATCTTAAAAAGTAAAAGGATTTGAAAAACCAAAAGTCATAGCAGAAATAAGATGAAAGAGATGAACATTTTAAAAGTAGAATGGTTAAAATAGGTTAAAAATTGTAGAAGTAGTTAAACGCCAAAAAACGGCGGAAGATACTATAATAATAATAAACTAGAAGGGGCTGCATTTCCAGAAGAAAATGCAGGGTTGAATGCTGTATTGCTGAATGAAAGCTGAATTTGCTAAAGAAATGGCTGAACAGAGCTGGAAGAGCTCAACATTTTAAACGTAGAATGGTCAAAGTGGGTAAAAAACTGTATAAGAAGTTAAGCTATAAGATTTCCCATGTATTTTAATGAAGCAAAAATCCTCGAATATATTTAAAAGTTCAAAGATTTGAGAAAAAAAGTCATAGCAGGAATAAGCTAAAAAAGTTGAACATTGTAATAGTAGAATGGCTAAAATAGGTCAAAGTTTGTAGAAGGAGTTAAGCATGAAAGCTGAAATTGTTGAAAAAATGGCTGAACTTTTGAAAATTTGAAGATGTTGCTAAAATGGCCAAAAGTGCTAGCATTGGAATCAGCATCATCAACTGACTCCAAAAAACACATTGTTTGAGAGTATCATATTGGTCAAAGCTACATGTTCTAAGTTGATAGAAAATCCAGTCTTTTCAAAATGGCAGCTTTTCTATTGATTTTATCTCCATAGCAACCATTTTATGTTTGGGTCGCCTGGAGATGAGGAACAAATCAACGTCGGTTTCAGATGAATCGGAAAAAGTAAACTTTTGGACGTCCTTAGCAACGAACTTTGTTTGCTAACCACGCCCACATTCCTTATATGTCCAGATCCAGTGAATTTCAATATGTTCAGTTCCAGCCATGGATGAAGTTTATTGCAATATTTTCTTCAGATTTTGTCAAAAAATGCCCACCAAACAGTAGGTAGTGTTGCCATCCCATAATAATTTCAAAACGTATGTTGAAGTCCAAAGCCTTGTGAGCATTTCAATGTTTGAACGGTGCCTCTAGCTGAAAGCATGTTAAAGTTATAATGCTTGAAAGCAACAAAGGTTTTCAAGGATTCTCCATGTATTTAAATGAAGCAAAAATCTTGGAAAATCCTGGAAAATCTTGGAATATCTTGAAAAGTTCAAAGATTTGAAAGACTAAAAGTCGTAGCTGAATGGAATAAGCTGAAAGGGTTGAACATTGTAATAGTAGAATGGTAAAAATAGGTGAAAGTTTGAAGAAGTTTAAAATTGCCTCACATTTTGGCACAAAATGGCCGCCAAACTGTAGGTGGTGTTGCCAACCCATAATAATTTTGAGCCTTATGTTGAAGTCCAAAGCCTTGTGAATATTTCAATATTTGAACGGTGTCTCTAGCCAAAATAATGTTAAAGTTACAATTGTTTAAAAAAGCAAAGGTGTGGTCAACGGAGCAAAATAATTGGAAAATCCGGGAATATCCGGGAATATCTGGAAAAGTCCAAGGACTTGAAGAACAAAATGTCATAGCTAGAATAAGATGAAAGAGCTGAACATTTCCATAGTCGAACGGTATAAATAGGTGAAAAATTGTAGAAGGAGTTTAACTGTGAACTTCTGCACGAAAAATTCTCCATGTATTTCAATGGAGCAAAAATTCCCGGAAAACCGGGAATATCTTAAAAAGTAAAAGGATTTGAAAAACCAAAAGTCATAGCACAAATAAGCAGAAAGAGCTGAACATTTTAAAAGTTGAATGGTTACAATCGGTTAAAAATTGTAGAAGGAGTTAAGCGGCGAAAAACGGCGGAAGATAGGCGTAAAGAATAATAAATAAAGAGAAACAGGAAAACAAAGGGTTGAATGCTTTACAGCATTCAACCAACTAGAAGGAGCTGCATTTCCAGAAGAAAATGCAGGGTTGAATGCTGTACTGCTGAATGAAAGCTGAATTAGCTGAAGAAATGGCTTAACTGTACTGGAAAAACCTTTTGAAAGGTTAAAGGTGCAAAAGTCCTAGCAGGAATAAGCTGAAAAAGTTGAACATTGTAATAGTAGAATGGCTAAAATAGGTCAAAGTTTGTAGAAGGAGTAAAGCATTAAAGCTGAAATTGCTGAAAAAATGGCTGAACTGTTGAAAATTTGAAGATGTTGCTAAAATGGCTAAAAGTACTAGCATTGGAATCAGCATCATTAACTGACTCCAAAAAACACGTTGTTTGAGAGTATCATATTGGTAAAAGCTACATGTTCTAAGTTGATAGAAAATCCACTTTTTTCAAAATGGCGGCTTTCTATTAATTTTATCTCCATAGCAACCATTTTACGTTTGGGTCGCCTGGGGATGACGAACAAATCGACGTCAGTTTCAGACAAATCGGAAAAAGTAAACCTTTGGACTTCCTTAGCAACGAAGTTTGTTTGCTAACCACGCCCACATTCCTTATATGTCCAGATCCAGTGAATTTTAATATTTTCTGTTCCAGCCATGGATGAAGTTTATTGCAATATTTGCTTCATATTTTGTCATAAAATGGCCACCAAACAGTAGGTTGTGTCGACATCCCATAATGATTTCTAACCGTAATTTATAGCCCAAAGCTGAAAGAGTTGAACATTGAAATAGTAGAGTGGTTAAAATAGGTGAAAGTTTGAAGGAGTTTAAAATTGCCTCACATTTTGGCACAAAATGGCATTTAAACCGTAAGTAGTGTTGCCATCCCATAATAAGTTCAAAACCAATGCTGAAATCAAAAGCCTTGTGAAAATTTCAATGTTTGAACGGTGTCTCTAGCTGAAAGCATGTTGAAGTTACAATGGTTAAAGTAAACAAAGGTTTTCAAGGATTATGCTTGTATTTAAATGGAGCATAGCTCCTGTAAAATCCTGGAATTTCCTGGAATATCTTGAAAATTTCAAGAATATGAAAGACCAAAATTCATAAATTAAAGGAATAAGCAATAAGAGTTGAACATTTCAATAGTAAAATGGTTAAAAACTGAAGTTTAAAAACGCCTCACGTTTAGGCACAAAATGGCCGCCAAACAGTAGGTTGTGTTGCCATCCCATAATAATTTCAAAACGTATGTTGAAGTCCAAAGCCTTGTGAGCATTTCAATGTTTGAACGGTGCCTCTAGCTTAAAGCATGTTAAAGTTTTAATGCTTGAAAGCAACAAAGGTTTTCAAGGATTCTCCATGTATTTAAATGAAGCAAAAATATTGGAAAATCCTGGAAAATCTTGGAATATCTTGAAAAGTTCAAAGATTTGAAAGACTAAAAGTCGTAGCTGAAAGGAATAAAGTGAAAGGGTTGAACATTGTAATAGTAGAAGGATTAAAATACGTGAAAGTTTGAAGAAGTTTAAAATTGCCTCACATTTTGGCACAAAATGGCCGCCAAACTGTAGGTGGTGTTGCCATCCCATAATAATTTTGAACCTTATGTTGAAGTCCAAAACCTTGTGAACATTTCAATATTTGAACGGTGTCTCTAGCCAAAAGAATGTTAAAGTTACAATTGTTTAAAGAAGCAAAGGTGTGGCCAATGGAGCAAAAAGATTGGAAAATCTGGGAATATCCGGGAATATCTGGAAAAGTTCAAAGATTTGAAGGACCAAAATGTCATAGCTAGAATAAGATGAAAGAGCTGAACATTTTCATAGTCGAACGGTTAAAATAGGTGAAAAATTGTAGAAGGAGTTTAGCTGTGAACTTCTGCACGAAAAATTCTCCATGTATTTCAATGGAGCAAAAATTCCCGGAAAACCTGGAATATCTTAAAAAGTAAAAGGATTTGAAAAACCAAAAGTCATAGCACAAATAAGCAGAAAGAGCTGAACATTTTAAAAGTTGAATGGTTACAATCGGTTAAAAATTGTAGAAGGAGTTAAGCGGCGAAAAACGGCGGAAGATAGGCGTAAAGAATAATAAATAAAGAGAAACAGGAAAACAAAGGGTTGAATGCTTTACAGCATTCAACCAATAAAGAGAAACAGGAAAACAAAGGGTTGAATGCTTTACAGCATTCAACCAACTAGAAGGAGCTGCATTTCCAGAAGAAAATGCAGGGTTGAATGCTGTACTGCTGAATGAAAGCTGAATTAGCTGAAGAAATGGCTTAACTGTACTGGGAAAACCTTGAAAAGTTAAATGTGCAAAAGTCCTAGCAGGAATAAGATGAAAAAGTTGAACATTGTAATAGTAGAATGGCTGAAATAGGTCAAAATTTGTAGGACTTAAGCATTAAAGCTGAAATTGTTGAAAAAATGGCTGAAGTGTTGAAAATTTGAAGAAGTTGCTAAAATGGCTAAAAGTACTAGCATTTTAATCAGCATCATCAACTGAATCCAAAAAACACATTGTTTGAGAGAATCATATTAGTAAAAGCTACATGTTATAAGTTGACAGAAAATCCACTTTTTTCAAAATGGCGGCTTTTCTATTAATTTTATCTCCATAGCAACCATTTTACGTTTGGGGCGGCATGGGATGACGAACAAATCGACGTCAGTTTCAGACAAATCGGAAAAAGTAAACCTTTGGACGTCCTTAGCAACGAAGTTTGTTTGCTAACCACGCCCACATTCCTTATATGTCCAGATCCAGTGAATTTCAATATGTTCAGTTCCAGCCATGGATGAAGTTTATTGCAATATTTGCTTCAGATTTTGTCAAAAAATGGCCACCAAACAGTAGGTTGTGTTGCCATCCCATAATAATTTCAAAACGTATGTTGAAGTCCAAAGCCTTGTGAGCATTTCAATGTTTGAACGGTGCCTCTAGCTGAAAGCTTGTTAAAGTTATAATGCTTGAAAGCAACAAAGGTTTTCAAGGATTCTCCATGTATTTAAATGAAGCAAAAATCTTGGAAAACCCTGGAAAATCTTGGAATATCTTGAAAAGTTCAAAGATTTGAAAGACTAAAAGTCGTAGCTGAAAGGAATAAGCTGAAAGGGTTGAACATTGTAATAGTAGAAGGATTAAAATACGTGAAAGTTTGAAGAAGTTTAAAATTGCCTCACATTTTGGCACAAAATGGCCGCCAAACTGTAGGTGGTGTTGCCATCCCATAATAATTTTGAACCTTATGTTGAAGTCCAAAACCTTGTGAACATTTCAATATTTGAACGGTGTCTCTAGCCAAAAGAATGTTAAAGTTACAATTGTTTAAAGAAGCAAAGGTGTGGCCAATGGAGCAAAAACATTGGAAAATCTGGGAATATCCGGGAATATCTGGAAAAGTTCAAAGATTTGAAGGACCAAAAGTCATAGCTGAAAGGAATAAGATGAAAGGGTTGAACATTGTAATAGTAGAATGGTAAAAATAGGTGAAAGTTTGAAGAAGTTTAAAATTGCCTCACATTTTGGCACAAAATGGCCGCCAAACTGTAGGTGGTGTTGCCATCCCATAATAATTTTTAAACCTTATGTTGAAGTCCAAAACCTTGTGAACATTTCAATATTTGAACGGTGTCTCTAGCCAAAAGAATGTTAAAGTTACAATTGTTTAAAGAAGCAAAGGTGTGGCCAATGGAGCAAAAAGATTGGAAAATCTGGGAATATCCGGGAATATCTGGAAAAGTTCAAGGATTTGAAGGACCAAAAGTCATAGCTGAAAGGAATAAGCTGGAAAGGTTGAACATTGTAATAGTAGAATGGTAAAAATAGGTGAAAGTTTGAAGAAGTTTAAAATTGCCTCACATTTTGGCACAAAATGGCCGCCAAACTGTAGGTGGTGTTGCCATCCCATAATAATTTTTAAACCTTATGTTGAAGTCCAAAACCTTGTGAACATTTCAATATTTGAACGGTGTCTCTAGCCAAAAGAATGTTAAAGTTACAATTGTTTAAAGAAGCAAAGGTGTGGCCAATGGAGCAAAAAGATTGGAAAATCTGGGAATATCCGGGAATATCTGGAAAAGTTCAAGGATTTGAAGGACCAAAAGTCATAGCTGAAAGGAATAAGCTGGAAAGGTTGAACATTGTAATAGTAGAATGGTAAAAATAGGTGAAAGTTTGAAGAAGTTTAAAATTGCCTCACATTTTGGCACAAAATGGCCGCCAAACTGTAGGTGGTGTTGCCATCCCATAATAATTTTGAGCCTTATGTTGAAGTCCAAAACCTTGTGAACATTTCAATATTTGAACGGTGTCTCTAGCCAAAAGAATGTTAAAGTTACAATTGTTTAAAGAAGCAAAGGTGTGGCCAATGGAGCAAAAACATTGGAAAATCTGGGAATATCCGGGAATATCTGGAAAAGTTCAAGGATTTGAAGGACCAAAATGTCATAGCTAGAATAAGATGAAAGAGCTGAACATTTTCATAGTAGAACGGTTAAAATAGGTGAAAAATTGTAGAAGGAGTTTAACTGTGAACTTCTGAACGAAAAATTCTCCATGTATTTCAATGGAGCAAAAATTCCCGGAAAACCTGGAATATCTTAAAAAGTAAAAGGATTTGAAAAACCAAAAGTCATAGCAGAAATAAGATGAAAGAGATGAACATTTTAATAGTAGAATGGTTAAAATAGGTTAAAAATTGTAGAAGTAGTTAAACGCCAAAAAACGGCGGAAGATACTATAAGATACGATAATAATAAATAAAGAGAAACAGGAAAACAAAGGGTTGAATGCTTTACAGCATTCAACCAACTAGAAGGAGCTGCATTTCCAGAAGAAAATGCAGGGTTGAATGCTGTACTGCTGAATGAAAGCTGAATTTGCTGAAGAAATGGCTCAACTTTGATTGAAAATCTTGAAAAACTAAAGGATCAAAAGTCATAGAAAGAATAAGCTGAAAAAGTTAAACATTGTAATAGTAGAATGGCTAAAATAGGTCAAAAATGTAGAAGGAGTTAAGCATGAAAGCTTAAGTTGATGAAAAAATGGCTAAACTTTTGAAAATGTGAAGATGTTGCTAATAAGGCTAAAAGTGCTAGCACTGAAATCAGCATCATCAACTGAATCAAAAAAAAAAACATTTTGTTTGAGAGTATCATATTGGTAAAAGCTACATGTCTAAGTTGACAGAAAATCCACTTTTTTCAAAATGGCGGCTTTTCTATTAATTTTATCTCCATAGCAACCATTTTATGTTTGGGTCGGCATGGGATGACGAACTAAACGACGTCAGTTTCAGACAAATCGGAAAAAGTAAACCTTTGGACGTCCTTAGCAACGAAGTTTGTTTGCTTACCACGCCCATATTCCATATATGTCCAGATCCAGTGAATTTCAATATGTTCAGTTCCAGCCATGGATGAAGTTTATTGCAATATTTGCTTCAGATTTTGTCATAAAATGGCCACCAAACAGTAGTTTGTGTCGACATCCCATAATGATTTCTAAACGTATTTTATAGTCCAAAGCCTTGTGATCATTTTAATGTTTGAACGGTGTCTCTAGCTACAAGTATGTTGAAGTTATAATGGTTGAAAGAAACAAAGGTTTGCAAGGATTTTTTTTCAATGTATTTCAATGAAGCAAAAAATCCTGAAATATCCTAAAATATCTTAAAAAGTACAAGGATTTGAAAAACCAAAAGTCATAGCAGTAATAATATGAAAGAGCTGAACATTTTAAAAGTTGAACGGTTCAAATAGGTTAAAAATTGTAGGAGGAGTTAAGTGCCGAAAAACGGCGGAAGATAGCATAAGAAGAAAACAAATGTAACACTAGAAGGAGCTGCATTTCCAGAAGAAAATGCAGGGTTGAATGCTGTACTGCTGAATGAAAGCTGAATTAGCTGAAGAAATGGCTGAACTGTAATGGGAAAACCTTGAAAAGTTAAATGTGCAAAAGTCTTAGCAGGAATAAGATGAAAAAGTTGAACATTGTAATAGTAGAATGGCTGAAATAGGTCAAAGTTTGTAGAAGGAGTTAAGCATTAAAGCTGAAATTGTTGAAAAAATGGCTGAAGTGTTGAAAATTTGAAGAAGTTGCTAAAATGGCTAAAAGTGCTAGCATTGGAATCAGCATCATCAACTGAATCCAAAAAACACATTGTTTGAGAGTATCATATTGGTAAAACCTACATGTTCTAATTTGATAGAAAATCCATTTTTTTCAAAATGGCGGCTTTCTATTAATTTTATCTCCATAGCAACCATTTTACGTGTGGGTTGCCTGGGCATGACGAACAAATCGACGTCAGTTGCAGACAAATCGGAAAAAGTAAACCTTTGGACGTCCTTAGCAACGAAGTTTGTTTGCTAACCACGCCCACATTCCTTATATGTTCAGTTCCAGCCATGGATGAAGTTTATTGCAATATTTGCTTCAGATTTTGTCATAAAATGGCCACCAAAATATATGTTGTGTCGACATCCCATAATGATTTTTAAACTTATTTTATAGTCCAAAGCCTTGTGATTGTTTTAATGTTTGAACTGTGTCTCTAGCTACAAGTATGTTGAAGTTATAATGGTTGAAAGAAACAAAAGGTTTACAAGGATTTTTTTCAATGTATTTCAATGAAGCAAAAAATCCTGAAATATCCTAAAATATCTTAAAAAGTACAAGGATTTGAAAAACCAAAAGTCATAGCAGTAATAAGATGAAAGAGCTGAACATTTTAAAAGTTAAACGGTTATAATCGGTTAAAAATTGTAGAAGGAGTTAAGTGCCGAAAAACGGCGGAAGATAGCATAAGAGGAAAACAAATGTAACACTAGAAGGGGCTGCATTTCCAGAAGAAAATGCAGGGTTGAATGCTGTATTGCTGAATGAAAGCTGAATTTGCTAAAGAAATGGCTGAACAGAGCTGGAAGAGCTCAACATTTTAAACGTAGAATGGTCAAAGTGGGTAAAAAACTGTATAAGAAGTTAAGCTATAAGATTTCCCATGTATTTTAATGAAGCAAAAATCCTCGAATATATTTAAAAGTTCAAAGATTTGAGAAAAAAAGTCATAGCAGGAATAAGCTAAAAAAGTTGAACATTGTAATAGTAGAATGGCTAAAATAGGTCAAAGTTTGTAGAAGGAGTTAAGCATGAAAGCTGAAATTGTTGAAAAAATGGCTGAACTTTTGAAAATTTGAAGATGTTGCTAAAATGGCCAAAAGTGCTAGCATTGGAATCAGCATCATCAACTGACTCCAAAAAACACATTGTTTGAGAGTATCATATTGGTCAAAGCTACATGTTCTAAGTTGATAGAAAATCCAGTCTTTTCAAAATGGCAGCTTTTCTATTGATTTTATCTCCATAGCAACCATTTTATGTTTGGGTCGCCTGGAGATGAGGAACAAATCAACGTCGGTTTCAGATGAATCGGAAAAAGTAAACTTTTGGACGTCCTTAGCAACGAACTTTGTTTGCTAACCACGCCCACATTCCTTATATGTCCAGATCCAGTGAATTTCAATATGTTCAGTTCCAGCCATGGATGAAGTTTATTGCAATATTTTCTTCAGATTTTGTCAAAAAATGCCCACCAAACAGTAGGTAGTGTTGCCATCCCATAATAATTTCAAAACGTATGTTGAAGTCCAAAGCCTTGTGAGCATTTCAATGTTTGAACGGTGCCTCTAGCTGAAAGCATGTTAAAGTTATAATGCTTGAAAGCAACAAAGGTTTTCAAGGATTCTCCATGTATTTAAATGAAGCAAAAATCTTGGAAAATCCTGGAAAATCTTGGAATATCTTGAAAAGTTCAAAGATTTGAAAGACTAAAAGTCGTAGCTGAATGGAATAAGCTGAAAGGGTTGAACATTGTAATAGTAGAAGGATTAAAATACGTTAAAGTTTGAAGAAGTTTAAAATTGCCTCACATTTTGGCACAAAATGGCCGCCAAACTGTAGGTGGTGTTGCCATCCCATAATAATTTTGAGCCTTATGTTGAAGTCCAAAGCCTTGTGAATATTTCAATATTTGAACGGTGTCTCTAGCCAAAAGAATGTTAAAGTTACAATTGTTTAAAAAAGCAAAGGTGTGGTCAATGGAGCAAAATAATTGGAAAATCCGGGAATATCCGGGAATATCTGGAAAAGTTCACGGATTTGAAGGACAAAATGTCATAGCTAGAATAAGATGAAAGAGCTGAACATTTTCATAGTCAAACGGTTAAAATAGGTGAAAAATTGTAGAAGGAGTTTAGCTGTGAACTTCTGCACAAAAAATTCTCCATGTATTTCAATGGAGCAAAAATTCCCGGAAAACCTGGAATATCTTAAAAGGTAAAAGGATTTGAAAAACCAAAAGTCATAGCACAAATAAGCAGAAAGAGCTGAACATTTTAAAAGTTGAATGGTTACAATCGGTTAAAAATTGTAGAAGGAGTTAAGCGGCGAAAAACGGCGGAAGATAGGCGTAAAGAATAATAAATAAAGAGAAACAGGAAAACAAAGGGTTGAATGCTTTACAGCATTCAACCAAAAAAAACTAGAAGGAGCTGCATTTCCAGAAGAAAATGCAGGGTTGAATGCTGTATTGCTGAATGAAAGCAGAAATATGATGAAAAAGCTGAACATTGTAAAAGTAGAATGTCTAAAATAGGTCAAACATTGTAGAAGGAGTTAAGCATGAAAGCTGTAATTGTTGAAAAAATGGCTGAAATTTCCTGGAATATTTTGAAAAATTAAAGCACCAAAAGTCAAAGGGGAACATTGTAAAAGTAGAATGACCAAAACAGGTCAAAATTTGTAGACGGAGTTAAGCATGAAAGTTGAAATTGTTGAAAAAATGGATGTACGGTTGAAAATTTGAAGATGATGCTAAAATGGCTAAAAGTAGTAGCATCAGCATCATCAACTGACTCAAAAAATCACATTGTTTAAGAGTGTCATGTTGGTAAAAGCTACATGTTCTAAGTTGACAGAAAATCCACTTTTTTCAAAATGGCGGCTTTTCTATTGATTTTATCTCCATAGCAACCATTTTATGTTTGGGTCGCCTGGAGATGAGGAACAAATCAACGTCGGTTTCAGATGAATCGGAAAAAGTAAACTTTTGGACGTCCTTAGCAACGAGCTTTGTTTGCTAACCACGCCCACATTCCTTATATGTCCAGATCCAGTGAATTTCAATATGTTCAGTTCCAGCCATGGATGAAGTTTATTGCAACATTTGCTTCAGATTTTGTCAAAAAATGGCCACCAAACAGTAGGTTGTGTTGCCATCCCATAATAATTTCAAAACGTATGTTGAAGTCCAAAGCCTTGTGAGCATTTCAATGTTTGAACGGTGTCTCTAGCTGAAAGCATGTTAAAGTTATAATGCTTGAAAGCAACAAAGGTTTTCAAGGATTCTCCATGTATTTAAATGAAGCAAAAATCTTGGAAAATCCTGGAAAATCTTGGAATATCTGGAAAAGTTCAAAGATTTGAAAGACTAAAAGTCGTAGCTGAAAGGAATAAGCTGAAAGGGTTGAACATTGTAATAGTAGAAGGATTAAAATACGTGAAAGTTTGAAGAAGTTTAAAATTGCCTCACATTTTGGCACAAAATGGCCGCCAAACTGTAGGTGGTGTTGCCATCCCATAATAATTTTGAGCCTTATGTTGAAGTCCAAATCCTTGTGAACATTTCAATGTTTGAACGGTATCTCTAGCCAAAAGAATGTTAAAGTTACAATTGTTTAAAGAAGCAAAGGTGTGGCCAATGGAGCAAAAACATTGGAAAATCTGGGAATATCCGGGAATATCTGGAAAAGTTCAAAGATTTGAAGGGCCAAAATGTCATAGCTAGAATAAGATGAAAGAGCTGAACATTTTCATAGTCGAACGGTTAAAATAGGTGAAAAATTGTAGAAGGAGTTAAACTGTGAACTTCTGAACGAAAAATTCTCCATGTATTTCAATGGAGCAAAAATTCCCGGAAAACCTGGAATATCTTAAAAAGTAAAAGGATTTGAAAAACCAAAAGTCATAGCAGAAATAAGATGAAAGAGATGAACATTTTAAAAGTAGAATGGTTAAAATAGGTTAAAAATTGTAGAAGTAGTTAAACGCCAAAAAACGGCGGAAGATACTATAATAATAATAACTAGAAGGAGCTGCATTTCCAGAAGAAAATGCAGGGTTGAATGCTGTATTGCTGAAAGAAAGCTTAATGTGTAAAATAAATGGCTGAACTGAGCTGAAAGAGATCAACATTTTAAAAGTAAAATGGTTAAAAAAAGTAAAAACCTGTAAAAGAGGTTAAACACAAGAATTCCTTATGCATTTTAATGGAGCAAAAATCCTGGAAAATCTTGGAATATCTTGAAAAGTTCAAAGATTTGAAAGACTAAAAGTCGTAGCTGAAAGGAATAAGCTGAAAGGGTTGAACATTGTAATAGTAGAAGGATTAAACTACGTGAAAGTTTGAAGAAGTTTAAAATTGCCTCACATTTTGGCACAAAATGGCCGCCAAACTGTAGGTGGTGTTGCCATCCCATAATAATCTTGAACCTTATGTTGAAGTCCAAAACCTTGTGAACATTTCAATATTTGAACGGTGTCTCTAGCCAAAAGAATGTTAAAGTTACAATTGTTTAAAGAAGCAAAGGTGTGGCCAATGGAGCAAAAAGATTGGAAAATCTGGGAATATCCGGGAATATCTGGAAAAGTTCAAGGATTGGAAGGAATAAAAGTCATAACTGAAAGGAATAAGCTGAAAGGGTTGAACATTGTAATAGTAGAATGGTAAAAATAGGTGAAAGTTTGAAGAAGTTTAAAATTGCCTCACATTTTGGCACAAAATGGCCGCCAAACTGTAGGTGGTGTTGCCATCCCATAATAATTTTGAACTTTATGTTGAAGTCCAAAACCTTGTGAACATTTCAATATTTGAACGGTGTCTCTAGCCAAAATAATGTCAAAGTTACAATTGTTTAAAGAAGCAAAGGTGTGGCCAATGGAGCAAAAACATTGGAAAATCTGGGAATATCCGGGAATATCTGGAAAAGTTCAAAGATTTCAAGGACCAAAAGTCATAGCTGAAAGGAATAAGATGAAAGGGTTGAACATTGTAATAGTAGAATGGTAAAAATAGGTGAAAGTTTGAAGAAGTTTAAAATTGCCTCACATTTTGGCACAAAATGGCCGCCAAACTGAAGGTGGTGTTGCCATCCCATAATAATTTTGAACCTTATGTTGAAGTCCAAAACCTTGTGAACATTTCAATATTTGAACGGTGTCTCTAGCCAAAAGAATGTTAAAGTTACAATTGTTTAATGAAGCAAAGGTGTGGCAAATGGAGCAAAATAATTGGAAAATCCGGGAATATCTGGGAATATCTGGAAAAGTTCAAGGATTTGAAGGACAAAATGTCATAGCTAGAATAAGATGAAAGAGCTGAACATTTTCATAGTCAAACGGTTAAAATAGGTGAAAAATTGTAGAAGGAGTTTAGCTGTGAACTTCTGCACGAAAAATTCTCCATGTATTTCAATGGAGCAAAAATTCCCGGAAAACCTGGAATATCTTAAAAAGTAAAAGGATTTGAAAAACCAAAAGTCATAGCACAAATAAGCAGAAAGAGCTGAACATTTTAAAATTTGAATGGTTACAATCGGTCAAAAATTGTAGAACGAGTTAAGCGGCGAAAAACGGCGGAAGATAGGCGTAAAGAATAATAAATAAAGAGAAACAGGAAAACAAAGGGTTGAATGCTTTACAGCATTCAACCAACTAGAAGGAGCTGCATTTCCAGAAGAAAATGCAGGGTTGAATGCTGTACTGCTGAATGAAAGCTGAATTAGCTGAAGAAATGGCTTAACTGTACTGGGAAAACCTTGAAAAGTTAAAGGTGCAAAAGTCCTAGCAGGAATAAGCTGAAAAAGGTGAACATTGTAATAGTAGAATGGCTGATATAGGTCAAAATTTGTAGGACTTAAGCATGAAAGCTGAAATTGTTGAAAAAATGGCTGAATTGTTGAAAATTTGAAGATGTTGCTAAAATGGCTAAAAGTACTAGCATTGTAATCAGCATCATCAACTGACTCCCAAAAACACGTTGTTTGAGAGTATTATATTGGTAAAAGCTACATGTTCTAAGTTGATAGAAAATCCACTCTTTTCAAAATGGCGGCTTTTCTATTGATTTTATCTCCATAGCAACCATTTTATGTTTGGGTCGCCTGGAGATGAGGAACAAATCAACGTTGGTTTCAGATGAATCGGAAAAAGTAAACTTTTGGACGTCCTTAGCAACGAGCTTTTTTTGCTAACCACGCCCACATTCCTTATATGTCCAGATCCAGTGAATTTCAATATGTTCAGGTACAGCCATGGATGAAGTTTATTGCAACATTTGCTTCAGATTTTGTCAAAAAATGCCCACCAAACAGTAGGTTGTGTTGCCATCCCATAATAATTTCAAAACGTATGTTGAAGTCCAAAGCCTTGTGAGCATTTCAATGTTTGAACGGTGCCTCTAGCTGAAAGCTTATTAAAGTTATAATGCTTGAAAGCAACAAAGGTTTTCAAGGATTCTCCATGTATTTAAATGAAGCAAAAATCTTGGAAAATCCTGGAAAATCTTGGAATATCTTGAAAAGTTCAAAGATTATAAAGACTAAAAGTCGTAGCTGAAAGGAATAAGCTGAAAGGGTTGAACATTGTAATAGTAGAATGGTAAAAATAGGTGAAAGTTTGAAGAAGTTTAAAATTGCCTCACATTTTGGCACAAAATGGCCGCCAAACTGTAGGTGGTGTTGCCATCCCATAATAATTTTGAACCTTATGTTGAAGTCCAAAACCTTGTGAACATTTCAATATTTGAACGGTGTCTCTAGCCAAAAGAATGTTAAAGTTACAATTGTTTAAAGAAGCAAAGGTGTGGCCAATGGAGCAAAAAGATTGGAAAATCTGGGAATATCCGGGAATATCTGGAAAAGTTCAAAGATTTCAAGGACCAAAAGTCATAGCTGAAAGGAATAAGATGAAAGGGTTGAACATTGTAATAGTAGAATGGTAAAAATAGGTGAAAGTTTGAAGAAGTTTAAAATTGCCTCACATTTTGGCACAAAATGGCCGCCAAACTGTAGGTGGTGTTGCCATCCCATAATAATTTTGAACCTTATGTTGAAGTCCAAAACCTTGTGAACATTTCAATATTTGAACGGTGTCTCTAGCCAAAAGAATGTTAAAGTTACAATTGTTTAAAGAAGCAAAGGTGTGGCCAATGGAGCAAAAAGATTGGAAAATCTGGGAATATCCGGGAATATCTGGAAAAGTTCAAAGATTTGAAGGACCAAAATGTCATAGCTAGAATAAGATGAAAGAGCTGAACATTTTCATAGTCGAACGGTTAAAATAGGTGAAAAATTGTAGAAGGAGTTTAACTGTGAACTTCTGCACGAAAAATTCTCCATGTATTTCAATGGAGCAAAAATTCCCGGAAAACCTGGAATATCTTAAAAAGTAAAAGGATTTGAAAAACCAAAAGTCATAGCACAAATAAGCAGAAAGAGCTGAACATTTTAAAAGTTGAATGGTTACAATCGGTTAAAAATTGTAGAAGGAGTTAAGCGGCGAAAAACGGCGGAAGATAGGCGTAAAGAATAATAAATAAAGAGAAACAGGAAAACAAAGGGTTGAATGCTTTACAGCATTCAACCAACTAGAAGGGGCTGCATTTCCAGAAGAAAATGCAGGGTTGAATGCTGTATTGCTGAATGAAAGCTGAATTTGCTAAAGAAATGGCTGAACAGAGCTGGAAGAGCTCAACATTTTAAACGTAGAATGGTCAAAGTGGGTAAAAAACTGTATAAGAAGTTAAGCTATAAGATTTCCCATGTATTTTAATGAAGCAAAAATCCTCGAATATATTTAAAAGTTCAAAGATTTGAGAAAAAAAGTCATAGCAGGAATAAGCTAAAAAAGTTGAACATTGTAATAGTAGAATGGCTAAATTAGGTCAAAGTTTGTAGAAGGAGTTAAGCATGAAAGCTGAAATTGTTGAAAAAATGGCTGAACTTTTGAAAATTTGAAGATGTTGCTAAAATGGCCAAAAGTGCTAGCATTGGAATCAGCATCATCAACTGACTCCAAAAAACACATTGTTTGAGAGTATCATATTGGTAAAAGCTACATGTTCTAAGTTGATAGAAAATCCAGTCTTTTCAAAATGGCAGCTTTTCTATTGATTTTATCTCCATAGCAACCATTTTATGTTTGGGTCGCCTGGAGATGAGGAACAAATCAACGTCGGTTTCAGATGAATCGGAAAAAGTAAACTTTTGGACGTCCTTAGCAACGAACTTTGTTTGCTAACCACGCCCACATTCCTTATATGTCCAGATCCAGTGAATTTCAATATGTTCAGTTCCAGCCATGGATGAAGTTTATTGCAATATTTTCTTCAGATTTTGTCAAAAAATGCCCACCAAACAGTAGGTAGTGTTGCCATCCCATAATAATTTCAAAACGTATGTTGAAGTCCAAAGCCTTGTGAGCATTTCAATGTTTGAACGGTGCCTCTAGCTGAAAGCATGTTAAAGTTATAATGCTTGAAAGCAACAAAGGTTTTCAAGGATTCTCCATGTATTTAAATGAAGCAAAAATCTTGGAAAATCCTGGAAAATCTTGGAATATCTTGAAAAGTTCAAAGATTTGAAAGACTAAAAGTCGTAGCTGAATGGAATAAGCTGAAAGGGTTGAACATTGTAATAGTAGAATGGTAAAAATAGGTGAAAGTTTGAAGAAGTTTAAAATTGCCTCACATTTTGGCACAAAATGGCCGCCAAACTGTAGGTGGTGTTGCCATCCCATAATAATTTTGAGCCTTATGTTGAAGTCCAAAGCCTTGTGAATATTTCAATATTTGAACGGTGTCTCTAGCCAAAAGAATGTTAAAGTTACAATTGTTTAAAAAAGCAAAGGTGTGGTCAATGGAGCAAAATAATTGGAAAATCCGGGAATATCCGGGAATATCTGGAAAAGTCCAAGGATTTGAAGAACAAAATGTCATAGCTAGAATAAGATGAAAGAGCTGAACATTTCCATAGTCGAACGGTTAAAATAAGTGAAAAATTGTAGAAGGAGTTTAACTGTGAACTTCTGCACGAAAAATTCTCCATGTATTTCAATGGAGCAAAAATTCCCGGAAAACCGGGAATATCTTAAAAAGTAAAAGGATTTGAAAAACCAAAAGTCATAGCACAAATAAGCAGAAAGAGCTGAACATTTTAAAAGTTAAATGGTTACAATCGGTTAAAAATTGTAGAAGGAGTTAAGCGGCGAAAAACGGCGGAAGATAGGCGTAAAGAATAATAAATAAAGAGAAACAGGAAAACAAAGGGTTGAATGCTTTACAGCATTCAACCAACTAGAAGGAGCTGCATTTCCAGAAGAAAATGCAGGGTTGAATGCTGTATTTCTGAATGAAAGCAGAAATATTATGAAAAAGCTGGACATTGTAAAAGTAGAATGTTTAAAATAGGTCAAACATTATAGAAGGAGTTAAGCATGAAAGCTAAAATTGTTGAAAAAATGGCTGAAATGTCCTAGAAAATCCTGGAATATTTTGAAAACTTAAGGGCCAAAAGTCAAAGGTGAACATTGTAAAAGTAGAATGACCAAAACGTGTCAAAATTTGTAGACGGAGTTAAGCATGAAAGTTGAAATTGTTGAAAAAATGGATGTACTGTTGAAAATTTGAAGATGATGCTAAAATGGCTAAAAGTGCTAGCATCAGCCTCATCAACTGACTCAAAAAATCACATTGTTTAGGAGTATCATGTTGGTAAAATCTATATGTTCTAAGTTGACAGAAAATCCACTTTTTTCAAAATGTCGGCTTTTCTATTGATTTTATCTCCATAGAAACCATTTTATGTTTAGGTCGCCTGGGGATAACAAACAAATTGACGTCAGTTTCAGACAAATCGGAAAAAGTAAACCTTTGGACGTCCTTAGCAACGAAGTTTGTTTGTTAACCACGCCCACATTCCATATATGTCCAGATCCAGTGAATTTAAATATGTTCAGTTCCAGCCATGGATGAAGTTTATTGCAATATTTGCTTCAGATTTTGTCATAAAATGGCCACCAAACAGTAGGTTGTGTCGACATCCCATAATGATTTCTAAACGTATTTTATAGTCCAAAGCCTTGTGATCATTTTAATGTTTGAACGGTGTCTCTAGCTACAAGTATGTGGAAGTTATATTGGTTGAAAGAAACTAAGGTTTCTAATTTGAAAAACACAAAATGGCTGCCAAGCAGTCTCCATCCCCTGATGACTTCACACTTGATATTGTAGTCCAAAGCACTGATCATTTGACAGCAATAGTGCAGTCACCTCCTCCAGTATGGGGCATCCTGTCAAATGCTTAGCTTCAAAATGTATTCTTTCAACTATGCATGCATCAATAATCACAGCACACTCATCCAAGTATAAAGGAGAGCTATGCTGATCATCAGCTAGCTAGCTGGATGACACAGCATTATATTTTCATGTAACCACTAACACATATGGTATAACAACATGAAAGTCACTTCTCGTAACAGCCACCTAACTCATGGTTTGGGAATCAACAGTTTCCCATGAGCCTTAGCGGCCGTGGGCGGGGCTAAGGCCCGGGTCCCAACGCTTGTCCACAAAATGGCTGCGGAGCACATGTTTAAACTGCAGCTTCCAGCTACGATGAGGAAAATAAAAAATACATCCAAACTAACTTAGATTTTGCTCCCACTGTTTTTTCTAACATACATTGAGTGTTTGTGCGTGTGCTTAAGCTGCTCTGATCATTTTAACGTTTGAATGGTGTCTCTAGCTAAAATTGTGTGGAAGCTGTTATGGTTGGAAGTAGCAAAGGTTTTCATGATTGAAAAAAAGCTGAATTTGTGGATGAAATGGCTCAACTGTCCTGGAAAATCCTGGAAAATCCCTAAAAGTTGAAGGATAAAAAGTCAAAACTTATGAGTAACCCCAACTCAAAGAAAATTCTTCCATGTAACCAAATCTAATTGAATTAGTCAAACTGAATTTTATCAAGAAAGGCAAGGTAAAAAACCATGCAGAAAAAGTCTGATACTGGAATCGAACTCAGAACCTCAGTATTATAAACCTGCTTACTTAGCCGCTGAGCTATCACTTCTGTGATGACAAAATGCAGCCGGTATAAATTAATAACGCCCGTATATAACTTCCCAATGCATTTTAATAGGGCAAAAATTCCCGGAAAAACTGGAATATCTTAAAAAGTACAAGGATTTGAAAAACCAAAAGTCATAGCAGTAATAAGCTGAAAGAGCTAAACATTTTAAAAGTTGAACGGTTTTAATAGGTTAGAAATTGTAGAAGGAGTTAAGTGCCGAAAAACGGTGGAAGATAGCATAAGAGGAAAACAAATGTAACACTAGAAGGAGCTGCATTTCCAGAAGAAAATGCAGGGTTGAATGCTGTATTGCTGAAAGAAAGCTTAATTTGTAAAAGAAATGGCTGAACTGAGCTGAAAGAGCTCAACATTTTAAAAGTAAAATGGTTAAAATAGGTGAAAACCTGTAAAAAAGGTTAAGCACAAGTATTCCCTATGTAATTTAATGGAGCATAAATCCTGGAAAATCCTGGAATATCTTAAAAAGTTCAATGATTTGAATGACCAAAAGTAATAACTGTAATAAGTTGAAAGAGTTGAACATTTTAAAAGTAAAATAGTAAAAATTTTTGAAGCGTCCGAACTGGGTGTCGAACCGGGCGCCTCGTGCATCATAACTTCCCAATGCATTTTAATAGGGCAAAAATTCCCGGAAAAACTGGAATATCTTAAAAAGTACAAGGATTAGAAGTACCAGAAGTCATAGCAATAATAAGCTGAAAAAGCTGAACATTTTAAAAGTTGAATGGTAAAAATCGGTTAAAAATTGTAGAAGTAGTTAAGTGTCAAAAAACGGCGGAAGATAGTATAAATAATAATAATAATAATAAATAAAGAGAAACAGGAAAACAAAGGGTTGAATGCTTTATAGCATTCAACCAACTAGAAGGAGCTGCATTTCCAGAAGAAAATGCAGGGTTGAATGCTGTATTGCTGATAGAAAGCTTAATTTGTAAAAGAAATGGCTGAACTGAGCTGAAAGAGCTCAACATTTTAAAAGTAAAATGGTTAAAAAAGGTGAAAACCTGTAAAAAAGGTTAAGCACAAGAATTCCCTATGTATTTTAATGGAGCAAAAATCCTGCAAAATCTCGGAATATCTTAAAAATTTTAATGATTTGAATGACCAAAAGTAATATCTGTAATAAGTTGAAAGAGTTGAACATTTAAAAAGGTGAATGGTAGAAAAATTTCAAGTGTCCGAACCGGGTGTCGATCCGGGAACCTCTTGCACCATAACTTTCCAATGCATTTTAATAGGGCAAAAATTCCCGGAAAAACTGGAATATCTTAAAAAGTACAAGGATTAGAAGTACCAAAAGTCATAGCAATAATAAGCTGAAAGAGCTGAACATTTTAAAAGTTGAATGGTAAAAATAGGTTAAAAATTGTAGAAGTAGTTAAGTGTCAAAAAACGGCGGAAGATAGTATAAATAATAATAACTAGAAGGAGCTGCATTTCCAGAAGAAAATGCAGGGTTGAATGCTGTACTGCTGAATGAAAGCTGAATTAGCTGAAAAAATGGCTGAACTGTACTGGAAGAACCATGAAAAGTTAAAGGTGCAAAAGTCGTAGCGGGAATAAGCTGAAAAAGTTGACCATTGTAATAGTAGAATGGCTGAAATGGGTCAAAATTTGTAGGACTTAAGCATGCAAGCTGAAATTGTTGAAAAAATGGCTGAACTGTTGAAAATTTGAAGATGTTGCTAAAATGGCTAAAAGTACTAGCATTGGAATCAGCATCATCAACTGACTCCAAAAAACACGTTGTTTGAGAGTATTATATTGGTAAAAGCTACATGTTCTAAGTTGATAGAAAATCCACTCTTTTCAAAATGGCGGCTTTTCTATTGATTTTATCTCCATAGCAACCATTTTATGTTTGGGTCGCCTGGAGATGAGGAACAAATCAACGTCGGTTTCAGATGAATCGGAAAAAGTAAACTTTTGGACGTCCTTAGCAACGAGCTTTGTTTGCTAACCACGCCCACATTCCTTATATGTCCAGATCCAGTGAATTTCAATATGTTCAGTTCCAGCCATGGATGAAGTTTATTGCAATATTTGCTTCAGATTTTGTCAAAAAATGCCCAGCAAACAGTAGGTTGTGTCGCCATCCCATAATAATTTCAAAACGTATGTTGAAGTCCAAAGCCTTGTGAGCATTTCAATGTTTGAACGGTGCCTCTAGCTGAAAGCATGTTAAAGTTATAATGCTTGAAAGCAACAAAGGTTTTCAAGGATTCTCCATGTATTTAAATGAAGCAAAAATCTTGGAATATCCTGGAAAATCTTGGAATATCTTGAAAAGTTCAAAGATTTGAAAGACTAAAAGTCGTAGCTGAAAGGAATAAGCTGAAAGGGTTGAACATTGTAATAGTAGAAGGATTAAAATACGTGAAAGTTTGAAGAAGTTTAAAATTGCCTCACATTTTGGCACAAAATGGCCGCCAAACTGTAGGTGGTGTTGCCATCCCATAATAATTTTGAACCTTATGTTGAAGTCCAAAACCTTGTGAACATTTCAATATTTGAACGGTGTCTCTAGCCAAAAGAATGTTAAAGTTACAATTGTTTAAAGAAGCAAAGGTGTGGCCAATGGAGCAAAAACATTGGAAAATCTGGGAATATCCGGGAATATCTGGAAAAGTTCAAGGATTTGAAGGACCAAAAGTCATAGCTGAAAGGAATAAGCTGAAAAGGGTTGAACATTGTAATAGTAGAATGGTAAAAATAGGTGAAAGTTTGAAGAAGTTTAAAATTGCCTCACATTTTGGCACAAAATGGCCGCCAAACTGTAGGTGGTGTTGCCATCCCATAATAATTTTTAAACCTTATGTTGAAGTCCAAAACCTTGTGAACATTTCAATATTTGAACGGTGTCTCTAGCCAAAAGAATGTTAAAGTTACAATTGTTTAAAGAAGCAAAGGTGTGGCCAATGGAGCAAAAAGATTGGAAAATCTGGGAATATCCGGGAATATCTGGAAAAGTTCAAAGATTTGAAGGACCAAAATGTCATAGCTAGAATAAGATGAAAGAGCTGAACATTTTCATAGTCGAACGGTTAAAATAGGTGAAAAATTGTAGAAGGAGTTTAACTGTGAACTTCTGAACGAAAAATTCTCCATGTATTTCAATGGAGCAAAAATTCCCGGAAAACCTGGAATATCTTAAAAAGTAAAAGGATTTGAAAAACCAAAAGTCATAGCAGAAATAACATGAAAGAGATGAACATTTTAAAAGTAGAATGGTTAAAATAGGTTAAAAATTGTAGAAGTAGTTAAACGCCAAAAAACGGCGGAAGATACTATAATAATAATAATAATAATAATAAATAAAGAGAAACAGAAAAACAAAGGGTTGAATGCTTTACAGCATTCAACCAATAAATAAAGAGAAACAGGAAAACAAAGGGTTGAATGCTTTACAGCATTCAACCAACTAGAAGGAGCTGCATTTCCAGAAGAAAATGCAGGGTTGAATGCTGTATTGCTGATAGAAAGCTTAATTTGTAAAAGAAATGGCTGAACTGAGCTGAAAGAGCTCAACATTTTAAAAGTAAAATGGTTAAAAAAGGTGAAAACCTGTAAAAAAGGTTAAGCACAAGAATTCCCTATGTATTTTAATGGAGCAAAAATCCTGCAAAATCTCGGAATATCTTAAAAATTTTAATGATTTGAATGACCAAATGTAATATCTGTAATAAGTTGAAAGAGTTGAACATTTAAAAAGGTGAATGGTAGAAAAATTTCAAGTGTCCGAACCGGGTGTCGATCCGGGAACCTCTTGCACCATAACTTTCCAATGCATTTTAATAGGGCAAAAATTCCCGGAAAAACTGGAATATCTTAAAAAGTACAAGGATTAGAAGTACCAAAAGTCATAGCAATAATAAGCTGAAAGAGCTGAACATTTTAAAAGTTGAATGGTAAAAATAGGTTAAAAATTGTAGAAGTAGTTAAGTGTCAAAAAACGGCGGAAGATAGTATAAATAATAATAATAATAATAAATAAAGAGAAACAGGAAAACAAAGGGTTGAATGCTTTACAGCATTCAACCAACTAGAAAGAGCTGCATTTCCAGAAGAAAATGCAGGGTTGAATGCTATAATGCTGAATGAAAGCTGAATTTGCTGAAGAAATGGCTGAACAGAGCTGAAAGAGCTCAACATTTTAAAAGTAGAATGGTTAAAGTAGGTAAAAACTGTGAAAGAAGTTAAAAAAAAGATTTCCTATGTATTTTAATGAAGCAAAAATCCTGGGAAATCCTGGAATATCTTTAAAAGTTAAAAGATTTGAAAAAAAGTCATAGCAGGAATAAGCTGAAAAAGTTGAACATTGTAATAGTAGAATGGCTATAATAAGTCAAAAAATGTAGAAGGAGTTAAGCATGAAAGCTTAAGTTGATGAAAAAATGGCTGAACTGTTGAAAATTTGAAGATGTTGCTAAAATTGTTAAAAGTGCTAGCATTGGAATCAGCATCATCAACTGACTAAAAAAAACACATTGTTTGAGAGTATCATATTGGTAAAAGCTACATGTTCTAAGTTGACAGAAAATCCACTTTTTCAAAATGGCGGCTTTTCTATTAATTTTATCTCCATAGCGACCATTTTACGTTTGGGTCGGCATGGGATGACGAACAAATCGACGTCAGTTTCAGACAAATCGGAAAAAGTAAACCTTTGGAAGTCCTTAGCAACGAAGTTTGTTTGCTAACCACGCCCACATTCCTTATATGTCCAGATCCAGTGAATTTCAATCTGTTCAGTTCCAGCCATGGATGAAGTTTATTGCAATATTTGCTTCAGATTTTGTCATAAAAAGGCCACCAACATTAGGTTGTGTCGACATCCC
This sequence comes from Oryzias latipes, assembly GCF_053564925.1. Lineage (NCBI taxonomy): Eukaryota > Metazoa > Chordata > Actinopteri > Beloniformes > Adrianichthyidae > Oryzias > Oryzias latipes. The sequence goes on along the minus strand of NC_136237.1, from coordinate 26,818,446 downwards.
ATAATAATTTCAAAACGTATGTTGAAGTCCAAAGCCTTGTGAGCATTTCAATGTTTGAACGGTGCCTCTAGCTGAAAGCTTGTTAAAGTTATAATGCTTGAAAGCAACAAAGGTTTTCAAGGATTCTCCATGTATTTAAATGAAGCAAAAATCTTGGAAAATCCTGGAAAATCTTGGAATATCTTGAAAAGTTCAAAGACTTGAAAGACTAAAAGTCGTAGCTGAAAGAAATAAGCTGAAAGGGTTGAACATTGTAATAGTAGAAGGATTAAAATACGTGAAAGTTTGAAGAAGTTTAAAATTGCCTCACATTTTGGCACAAAATGGCCGCCAAACTGTAGGTGGTGTTGCCATCCCATAATAATTTTGAGCCTTATGTTGAAGTCCAAAACCTTGTGAACATTTCAATATTTGAACGGTGTCTCTAGCCAAAAGAATGTTAAAGTTACAATTGTTTAAAGAAGCAAAGGTGTGGCCAATGGAGCAAAAACATTGGAAAATCTGGGAATATCCGGGAATATCTGGAAAAGTTCAAAGATTTAAAGGACCAAAAGTCATAGCTGAAAGGAATAAGATGAAAGGGTTGAACATTGTAATAGTAGAAGGATTAAAATACGTGAAAGTTTGAAGAAGTTTAAAATTGCCTCACATTTTGGCACAAAATGGCCGCCAAACTGTAGGTGGTGTTGCCATCCCATAATAATTTTGAACCTTATGTTGAAGTCCAAAACCTTGTGAACACTTCAATATTTGAACGGTGTCTCTAGCCAAAAGAATGTTAAAGTTACAATTGTTTAAAGAAGCAAAGGTGTGGCCAATGGAGCAAAAACATTGGAAAATCTGGGAATATCCAGGAATATCTGGAAAAGTTCAAGGATTTGAAGGACCAAAAGTCATAGCTGAAAGGAATAAGATGAAAGGGTTGAACATTGTAATAGTAGAATGGTAAAAATAGGTGAAAGTTTGAAGAAGTTTAAAATTGCCTCACATTTTGGCACAAAATGGCCGCCAAACTGTAGGTGGTGTTGCCATCCCATAATAATTTTTAAACCTTATGTTGAAGTCCAAAACCTTGTGAACACTTCAATATTTGAACGGTGTCTCTAGCCAAAAGAATGTTAAAGTTACAATTGTTTAAAGAAGCAAAGGTGTGGCCAATGGAGCAAAAAGATTGGAAAATCTGGGAATATCCGGGAATATCTGGAAAAGTTCAAGGATTTGAAGGACCAAAAGTCATAGCTGAAAGGAATAAGCTGAAAGGGTTGAACATTGTAATAGTAGAAGGATTAAAATACGTGAAAGTTTGAAGAAGTTTAAAATTGCCTCACATTTTGGCACAAAATGGCCGCCAAACTGTAGGTGGTGTTGCCATCCCATAATAATTTTGAACCTTATGTTGAAGTCCAAAACCTTGTGAACACTTCAATATTTGAACGGTGTCTATAGCCAAAAGAATGTCAAAGTTACAATTGTTTAAAGAAGCAAAGGTGTGGCCAATGGAGCAAAAACATTGGAAAATCTGGGAATATCCAGGAATATCTGGAAAAGTTCAAGGATTTGAAGGACCAAAAGTCATAGCTAAAAGGAATAAGATGAAAGGGTTGAACATTGTAATAGTAGAATGGTAAAAATAGGTGAAAGTTTGAAGAAGTTTAAAATTGCTTCACATTTTGGCACAAAATGGCCGCCAAACTGTAGGTGGTGTTGCCATCCCATAATAATTTTGAGCCTTATGTTGAAGTCCAAATCCTTGTGAACATTTCAAGATTTGAACGGTGTCTCTAGCCAAAAGAATGTTAAAGTTACAATTGTTTAAAGAAGCAAAGGTGTGGCCAATGGAGCAAAAATATTGGAAAATCCGGGAATAACCGGGACTATCTAGAAAAGTTCAAGGATTTGAAGGACAAAATGTCATAGCTGGAATAAGATGAAAGAGCTGAACATTTTAATAGTTGAATGGTTAAAATAGGTGAAAAATTGTAGAAGGAGTTTAGCTGTGAACTTCTGCACGAAAAATTCTCCATGTATTTCAATGGAGAAAAAATCCTGGAAAATCCTGGAATATCTTAAAAAGTTCAAGGATTTGAAAAACCAAAAGTCATAGCAGTAATAAGCTGAAAGAGCTGAACAGTTTAATAGTTGAATGGTTAAAATAGGTTGAAAATTGTAGAAGGAGTTAAGTGCCGAAAAACGGCGGAAGATAGCGTAAGAGGAAAACAAAGGGTTGAATGCTATACAGCATTCAACCAACTAGAAGGAGCTGCATTTCCAGAAGAAAATGCAGGGTTGAATGCTGTACTGCTGAATGAAAGCTGAATTAGCTGAAGAAATGGCTGAACTGTACTGGAAGAACCATGAAAAGTTAAAGGTGCAAAAGTCCTAGCAGGAATAAGCTGAAAAAGGTGAACATTGTAATAGTAGAATGTCTAAAATAGGTCAAAATTTGTAGAAGGAGTTAAGCATGAAAGCTGAAATTGTTGAAAAAATGGCTGAATTGTTGAAAATTTGAAGATGTTGCTAAAATGGCTAAAAGTACTAGCATTGGAATCAGCATCATCAACTGACTCCAAAAAACACGTTGTTTGAGAGTATTATATTGGTAAATGCTACATGTTCTAAGTTGATAGAAAATCCACTCTTTTAAAATGGCGGCTTTTCTATTGATTTTATCTCCATAGCAACCATTTTATGTTTGGGTCGCCTGGAGATGAGGAACAAATCAACGTCGGTTTCAGACAAATCAGAAAAAGTAAACCTTTGGACGTCCATAGCAACGAAGTTTGTTTGCTAACCACGCCCACATTCCTTATATGTCCAGATCCAGTGAATTTCAATATGTTCAGTTCCAGCCATGGATGAAGTTAAATGCAATATTTGCTTCAGATTTGGTCAAAAAATGGCCACCAAAAAGTAGGTTGTGTCGACATCCCATAATGATTTCTAAACCTATTTTATAGTCCAAAGCCTTGTGATCAATTTAACGTTTGAACGGTATCTCTAGCTAAAGGCATGTTGAAGTTACAATGGTTGAAAGAACCAAAGGTTTTCAAGGATTCTCAATGTATTTAAATGGAGCGAAAATCTTGGAAAATCCAGGAATATCTTGAATAGTTCAAAGATTTGAAGGACCAAAAGTCGTAGCTGAAAGGAATAAGCTGAAGGAGTTGAACATTGAAATAGTAGAATGATTGAAATAGGTGAAAGTTTGAAGAAGTTTAAAATTGCCTCACATTTTGGCACAAAATGGCCGCCAAACTGTAGGTGGTGTTGCCATCCCATAATAATTTTGAGCCTTATGTTGAAGTCCAAAACCTTGTGAACATTTCAATATTTGAACGGTGTCTCTAGCCTAAAGAATGTTAAAGTTACAATTGTTTAAAGAAGCAAAGGTGTGGCCAATGGAGCAAAAACATTGGAAAATCTGGGAATATCCGGGAATATCTGGAAAAGTTCAAGGATTTGAAGGACCAAAAGTCATAGCTGAAAGGAATAAGCTGAAAGGGTTGAACATTGTAATAGTAGAATGGTAAAAATAGGTGAAAGTTTGAAGAAGTTTAAAATTGCCTCACATTTTGGCACAAAATGGCCGCCAAACTGTAGGTGGTGTTGCCATCCCATAATAATTTTGAACCTTATGTTGAAGTCCAAAACCTTGTGAACATTTCAATATTCGAACGGTGTCTCTAGCCTAAAGAATGTTAAAGTTACAATTGTTTAAAGAAGCAAAGGTGTGGCCAATGGAGCAAAAAGATTGGAAAATCTGGGAATATCCAGGAATATCTGGAAAAGTTCAAGGATTTGAAGGACCAAAAGTCATAGCTGAAAGGAATAAGATGAAAGGGTTGAACATTGTAATAGTAGAATGGTAAAAATAGGTGAAAGTTTGATGAAGTTTAAAATTGCCTCACATTTTGGCACAAAATGGCCGCCAAACTGTAGGTGGTTTTCCATCCCATAATAATTTTGAACCTTATGTTGAAGTCCAAAACCTTGTGAACTTTTCAATATTTGAACGGTGTCTCTAGCCAAAAGAATGTTAAAGTTACAATTGTTTAAAGAAGCAAAGGTGTGGCCAATGGAGCAAAAACATTGGAAAATCTGGGAATATCCGGGAATATCTGGAAAAGTTCAAAGATTTGAAGGACCAAAATGTCATAGCTAGAATAAGATGAAAGAGCTGAACATTTTCATAGTCGAACGGTTAAAATAGGTGAAAAATTGTAGAAGGAGTTTAACTGTGAACTTCTGAACGAAAAATTCTCCATGTATTTCAATGGAGCAAAAATTCCCGGAAAACCTGGAATATCTTAAAAAGTAAAAGGATTTGAAAAACCAAAAGTCATAGCAGAAATAAGATGAAAGCGATGAACATTTTAATAGTAGAATGGTTAAAATAGGTTAAAAATTGTAGAAGTAGTTAAACGCCAAAAAACGGCGGAAGATACTATAATAACTAGAAGGAGCTGCATTTCCAGAAGAAAATGCAGGGTTGAATGCTGTATTGCTGAATGAAAGCTGAAATATGATGAAAAAGCTGAACATTGTAAAAGTAGAATGTCTAAAATAGGTCAGCATGAAAGCTGAAATTGTTCAAAAAAAATGGCTGAACTGTCCAGCAAAATCCTGAAACATTTTGAAAAGTTAAAGGACCACAAGTCAAAGGTGAACATTGTAAAAGTAGAATGACCAAAACAGGTCAAAATTTGTAGATGGAGCTAAGCATGAAAGCTGGTATTGTTGAAAAAATGGATGTACTGTTGAAAATTTGAACATGATGCTAAAATGGCTAAAAGTGCTAGCATTGGAATCAGCATCATCAACTGACTCAAAATACCACATTGTTTAAGAGTATCATATTGGTAAAAGCTACATGTTCTAAGTTGACAGAAAATCCACTTTTTTCAAAATGGCGGCTTTTCTATTAATTTTATCTCCATAGCAACCATTTTACGTTTGGGTCGGCATGGGATGACGAACAAATCGACGTCAGTTTCAGACAAATCGGAAAAAGTAAACCTTTGGACGTCCTTAGCAACGAAGTTTGTTGGCTAACCACGCCCACATTCCTTATATGTCCAGATCCAGTGAATTTCATAATGTTCAGTTCCAGCCATGGATGAAGTTTATTGCAATATTTGCTTCAGATTTTGTCATAAAAAGGCCACCAACAGTAGGTTGTGTCGACATCCCATAATGATTTCTAAACGTATTTTATAGTCCAAAGCCTTGTGATCATTTTAATGTTTGAACGGTGTCTCTAGCTACAAGTATGTTAAAGTTATATTCTTTTAAAGAAAGAAAAGCTTCAGATTTGACAAACACAATATGGCTACCAGACAGTCTCCATCCAACAATGACTTCAAACCTTGATGTTATAATCCAAAGCACCAATCATTTGATAGTAAAAGTAGAGTCACGTCCTGCAGCAGGAGACATTCTGGCAAATGCTGAGCCTCAAGATCAATTCTCTCAACTATGCATGTGCCATTAGTCTTTGCACACACATCCATGTATAATGGAGAGATATATTGATCATCAGCTAGCTAGCTGAATGATACAGCATTATTTTTTCATTAAACCACTAACTTATGTGGTGCAAAAACATGATAGTCACTTCTCGTAACAGCCACCTAACTCATGGTTTGGGAATCAACACTTTCCCATGAGCCTTCACTTTTGAAAAGTCGCAGGATTTGAAGGACCAAAAGTGGTGGTAAAAAAAAATTTGGAGGTAAAAAAATTGTAAAAGCAGTTAAACAAGGCATGAAATTATTAAAAAAATGGCTAAATTAATGAAAATTTGAAGATTTGAAGGAAAGGAAAGAGCTGAACTGTTTCATACAATGGTTAAAGTAAGTAAAAACCTGTAAAAGAAGTTTAGCACAAGGATTCTCTATGTATTTTAATGGAGCAAAAAATCCTGGAAAATCCTGGAATATCTTAAAAAGTTCAATGATTTGAATGACCAAAAGTAATAACTGTAATAAGTTGAAAGAGTTGAACATTTTAAAAGTAAAATGGTAAAAATTTTTGAAGCGTCCGAACCGGGTGTCGAACCGGGCGCCTCGTGCATCATAACTTCCCAATGCATTTTAATAGGGCAAAAATTCCCGGAAAAACTGGAATATCTTTAAAAGTACAAGGATTAGAAGTACCAAAAGTCATAGCAATAATAAGCTGAAAAAGCTGAACATTTTAAAAGTTGAATGGTAAAAATCGGTTAAAAATTGTAGAAGTAGTTAAGTGTCAAAAAACGGCGGAAGATAGTATAAATAATAATAATAATAACTAGAAGGAGCTGCATTTCCAGAAGAAAATGCAGGGTTGAATGCTGTACTGCTGAATGAAAGCTGAATTAGCTGAAGAAATGGCTTAACTGTACTGGGAAAACCTTGAAAAGTTAAAGGTGCAAAAGTCCTAGCAGGAATAAGCTGAAAAAGGTGAACATTGTAATAGTAGAATGGCTGATATAGGTCAAAATTTGTAGGACTTAAGCATGAAAGCTGAAATTGTTGAAAAAATGGCTGAATTGTTGAAAATTTGAAGATGTTGCTAAAATGGCTAAAAGTACTAGCATTGTAATCAGCATCATCAACTGACTCCCAAAAACACGTTGTTTGAGAGTATTATATTGGTAAAAGCTACATGTTCTAAGTTGATAGAAAATCCACTCTTTTCAAAATGGCGGCTTTTCTATTGATTTTATCTCCATAGCAACCATTTTATGTTTGGGTCGCCTGGAGATGAGGAACAAATCAACGTTGGTTTCAGATGAATCGGAAAAAGTAAACTTTTGGACGTCCTTAGCAACGAGCTTTTTTTGCTAACCACGCCCACATTCCTTATATGTCCAGATCCAGTGAATTTCAATATGTTCAGGTACAGCCATGGATGAAGTTTATTGCAACATTTGCTTCAGATTTTGTCAAAAAATGCCCACCAAACAGTAGGTTGTGTTGCCATCCCATAATAATTTCAAAACGTATGTTGAAGTCCAAAGCCTTGTGAGCATTTCAATGTTTGAACGGTGCCTCTAGCTGAAAGCTTATTAAAGTTATAATGCTTGAAAGCAACAAAGGTTTTCAAGGATTCTCCATGTATTTAAATGAAGCAAAAATCTTGGAAAATCCTGGAAAATCTTGGAATATCTTGAAAAGTTCAAAGATTATAAAGACTAAAAGTCGTAGCTGAAAGGAATAAGCTGAAAGGGTTGAACATTGTAATAGTAGAAGGATTAAAATACGTGAAAGTTTGAAGAAGTTTAAAATTGCCTCACATTTTGGCACAAAATGGCCGCCAAACTGTAGGTGGTGTTGCCATCCCATAATAATTTTGAACCTTATGTTGAAGTCCAAAACCTTGTGAACATTTCAATATTTGAACGGTGTCTCTAGCCAAAAGAATGTTAAAGTTACAATTGTTTAAAGAAGCAAAGGTGTGGCCAATGGAGCAAAAACATTGGAAAATCTGGGAATATCCGGGAATATCTGGAAAAGTTCAAAGATTTCAAGGACCAAAAGTCATAGCTGAAAGGAATAAGATGAAAGGGTTGAACATTGTAATAGTAGAATGGTAAAAATAGGTGAAAGTTTGAAGAAGTTTAAAATTGCCTCACATTTTGGCACAAAATGGCCGCCAAACTGTAGGTGGTGTTGCCATCCCATAATAATTTTGAGCCTTATGTTGAAGTCCAAAACCTTGTGAACATTTCAATATTTGAACGGTGTCTCTAGCCAAAAGAATGTTAAAGTTACAATTGTTTAAAGAAGCAAAGGTGTGGCCAATGGAGCAAAAAGATTGGAAAATCTGGGAATATCCGGGAATATCTGGAAAAGTTCAAAGATTTGAAGGACCAAAATGTCATAGCTAGAATAAGATGAAAGAGCTGAACATTTTCATAGTCGAACGGTTAAAATAGGTGAAAAATTGTAGAAGGAGTTTAACTGTGAACTTCTGCACGAAAAATTCTCCATGTATTTCAATGGAGCAAAAATTCCCGGAAAACCTGGAATATCTTAAAAAGTAAAAGGATTTGAAAAACCAAAAGTCATAGCACAAATAAGCAGAAAGAGCTGAACATTTTAAAAGTTGAATGGTTACAATCGGTTAAAAATTGTAGAAGGAGTTAAGCGGCGAAAAACGGCGGAAGATAGGCGTAAAGAATAATAAATAAAGAGAAACAGGAAAACAAAGGGTTGAATGCTTTACAGCATTCAACCAACTAGAAGGAGCTGCATTTCCAGAAGAAAATGCAGGGTTGAATGCTGTATTGCTGAATGAAAGCAGAAATATGATGAAAAAGCTGAACATTGTAAAAGTAGAATGTCTAAAATAGGTCAAACATTGTAGAAGGAGTTAAGCATGAAAGCTAAAAAATTGTTGAAAAAATGGCTGAAATGTCCTGGAAAATCCTGGAATATTTTGAAAAATTAAAGGACCAAAAGTCAAAGGTGAACATTGTAAAAGTAGAATGACCAAAACAGGTCAAAATTTGTAGACGGAGTTAAGCATGAAAGCTGAAATTGTTGAAAAAATGGATGTACTGTTGAAAATTTGAAGATGATGCTAAAATGGCTAAAAGTGCTAGCATCAGCATCATCAACTGAATCAAAAAACAAATTTGTTTAAGAGTATCATATTGGTAAAAGCTACATGTTCTAAGTTGACAGAAAATCCACTTTTTTCAAAATGGCGGCTTTTCTATTAATTTTATCTCCATAGCAACCATTTTACGTTTGGGTCGGCATGGGATGACGAACAAATCGACGTCAGTTTCAGACAAATCGGAAAAAGTAAACCTTTGGACGTCCTTAGCAACGAAGTTTGTTGGCTAACCACGCCCACATTCCTTATATGTCCAGATCCAGTGAAGTTCAATCTGTTCAGTTCCAGCCATGGATTAAGTTTATTGCAATATTTGCTTCAGATTTTGTCATAAAAAGGCCACCAACATTAGGTTGTGTCGACATCCCATAATGATTTCTAAACGTATTTTATAGTCCAAAGCCTTGTGATCATTTTAATGTTTGAACGGTGACTTTGGCTACAAGTATGTTAAAGTTATATTCTTTTAAAGAAACAAAGGCTTCAGATTTAACAAACACAATATGGCTACCAAACAGTCTCCATCCCACAATGACTTCAAACCTTGATGTTATAATCCAAAGCACCAATCATTTGATAGTAAAAGTAGAGTCACGTCCTGCAGCAGTAGACATTCTGGCAAATGCAGAGCCTCAAGATCAATTCTCTCAAATATACATGTGCCATTAGTCTTTGCACACACATCCATGTATAATGGAGAGATAAATTGATCATCAGCTACCTAGCTGAATGATACAGCATTATATTTTCATTAAACCACTAACTTATGTGGTGCAAAAACATGATAGTGACTTCTCGTAACAGCCACCTAACTCATGGTTTGGGAATCAACACTTTCCCATGAGCCTTCACTTTTGAAAAGTCGCAGGATTTGAAGGACCAAAAGTGGTGGTAAAAAAAATTTTGGAGGTAAAAAACTTGTAAAAGGAGTTAAACAAGGCATGAAATTATTGAAAAAATGGCTGAATTAATGAAAATTTGAAGATTTGAAGGAAAGGAATGAGCTGAACTGTTTCATACAATGGTTAAAGTAAGTAAAAACCTGTAAAAGAAGTTTAGCACAAGGATTCTCTATGTATTTTAATGGAGCAAAAAATCCTGGAAAATCCTGGAATATCTTAAAAAGTTCAATGATTTGAATGACCAAAAGTAATAACTGTAATAAGTTGAAAGAGTTGAACATTTTAAAAGTAAAATGGTAAAAAATTTTGAAGCGTCCGAACCGGGTGTCGAACCGGGCGCCTCGTGCATCATAACTTCCCAATGCATTTTAATAGGGCAAAAATTCCCGGAAAAACTGGAATATCTTAAAAAGTACAAGGATTAGAAGTACCAAAAGTCATAGCAATAATAAGCTGAAAAAGCTGAACATTTTAAAAGTTGAATGGTAAAAATCGGTTAAAAATTGTAGAAGTAGTTAAGTGTCAAAAAACGGCGGAAGATAGTATAAATAATAATAATAATAACTAGAAGAAGCTGCATTTCCAGAAGAAAATGCAGGGTTGAATGCTGTACTGCTGAATGAAAGCTGAATTAGCTGAAGAAATGGCTTAACTGTACTGGAAAAACCTTGATAAGTTAAAGGTGCAAAAGTCCTAGCAGGAATAAGATGAAAAAGTTGAACATTTTAATAGTAGAAGGGTTAAAATAGGTCAAAGTTTGTAGAAGGAGTTAAGCATTAAATCTGAAATTGTTAAAAAATGGCTGAACTGTTGAAAATGTAAAGATGTTGCTAATATGGCTAAAAGTGCTAGCATTGGAATCAGCATTATCAACTGACTCCAAAAAACACATTGTTTAAGAGTATCATATTGGTAAAAGCTACATGTTCTAAGTTGAAAGAAAATCCACTTTTTTCAAAATGGCGGCTTTTCTATTGATTTTATCTCCATGGCAACCATTTTATATTTGGGTCGCCTGGGGATGACGAACAGATTGACGTCAGTTTCAGACAAATCGGAAAAAGTAAACCTTTGGACGTCCTTAGCAACGAAGTTTGTTTGCTAACCACGCCCACATTCCATATATGTCCAGATCCAGTGAATTTCAATATGTTCAGTTCCAGCCATGGATGAAGTTTATTGCAATATTTGCTTCAGATTTTGTCAAAAAATGCCCAGCAAACAGTATGTTGTGTTGCCATCCCATAATAATTTCAAAACGTATGTTGAAGTCCAAAGCCTTGTGAGCATTTCAATGTTTGAATGGTGCCTCTAGCTGAAAGCAAGTTATAATGCTTGAAAGCAACAAAGGTTTTCAAGGATTCTCCATGTATTTAAATAAAGCAAAAATCTTGGAAAATCTTGGAATATCTTGAAAAGTTCAAAGATTTGAAAGACTAAAAGTCGTAGCTGAAAGGAATAAGCTGAAAGAGTTGAACATTGTAATAGTAGAAGGATTAAAATAGGTGAAATTTTGAAGAAGTTTAAAATTGCCTCACATTTTGGCACAAAATGGCCGCCAAACTGTAGGTGGTGTTGCCATCCCATAATAATTTTGAGCCTTATGTTGAAGTCCAAAACCTTGTGAACATTTGCATATTTGAACGGTGTCTCTAGCCAAAAGAATGTTAAAGTTACAATTGTTTAAAGAAGCAAAGGTGTGGCCAATGGAGCAAAAACATTGGAAAATCTGGGAATATCCGGGAATATCTGGAAAAGTTCAAGGATTTGAAGGACCAAAAGTCATAGCTGAAAGGAATAAGCTGAAAGGGTTGAACATTGTAATAGTAGAATGGTAAAAATAGGTGAAAGTTTGAAGAAGTTTAAAATTGCCTCACATTTTGGCACAAAATGGCCGCCAAACTGTAGGTGGTGTTGCCATCCCATAATAATTTTGAGTCTTATGTTGAAGTCCAAAACCTTGTGAACATTTCAATATTTGAACGGTGTCTCTAGCCAAAAGAATGTTAAAGTTACAATTGTTTAAAGAAGCAAAGGTGTGGCCAATGGAGCAAAAAGATTGGAAAATCCGGGAATATCCGGGAATATCTGGAAAAGTTCAAGGATTTGAAGGACAAAATGTCATAGCTAGAATAAGATGAAAGAGCTGAACATTTTCATAGTCAAACGGTTAAAATAAGTGAAAAATTGTAGAAGGAGTTTAGCTGTGAACTTCTGCACGAAAAATTCTCCATGTATTTCAATGGAGCAAAAATTCCCGGAAAACCTGGAATATCTTAAAAAGTAAAAGGATTTGAAAAACCAAAAGTCATAGCACAAATAAGCAGAAAGAGCTGAACATTTTAAAAGTTGAATGGTTAAAATCGGTTAAAAATTGTAGAAGGAGTTAAGCGGCGAAAAACGGCGGAAGATAGGCGTAAAGAATAACTAGAAGGAGCTGCATTTCCAGAAGAAAATGCAGGGTTGAATGCTGTACTGCTGAATGAAAGCTGAATTAGCTGAAGAAATGGCTGAACTGTACTGGAAGAACCATGAAAGGTTAAAGGTGCAAAAGTCCTAGCAGGAATAAGCTGAAAAAGTTGAACATTGTAATAGTAGAATGGCTGAAATAGGTCAAAATTTGTAGGACTTAAGCATGAAAGCTGAAATTGTTGAAAAAATGGCTGAATTGTTGAAAATTTGAAGATTTTGCTAAAATGGCTAAAAGTACTAGCATTGGAATCAGCATCATCAACTGACTCCAAAAAACACGTTGTTTGAGAGTATTATATTGGTAAAAGCTACATGTTCTAAGTTGATAGAAAACCCACTCTTTTCAAAATGGCGGCTTTTCTATTGATTTTATCTCCATAGCAACCATTTTATGTTTGGGTCGCCTGGAGATGAGGAACAAATCAACGTCGGTTTCAGATGAATCGGAAAAAGTAAACTTTTGGACGTCCTTAGCAACGAGCTTTGTTTGCTAACCACGCCCACATTCCTTATATGTCCAGATCCAGTGAATTTCAATATGTTCAGTTCCAGCCATGGATGAAGTTTATTGCAACATTTGCTTCAGATTTTGTCAAAAAATGCCCACCAAACAGTAGGTTGTGTTGCCATCCCATAATAATTTCAAAACGTATGTTCAAGTCCAAAGCCTTGTGAGCATTTCAATGTTTGAACGGTGCCTCTAGCTGAAAGCATGTTAAAGTTATAATGCTTGAAAGCAACAAAGGTTTTCAAGGATTCTCCATGTATTTAAATGAAGCAAAAATCTTGGAAAATCCTGGAAAATCTTGGAATATCTTGAAAAGTTCAAAGATTTGAAAGACTAAAAGTCGTAGCTGAAAGGAATAAGCTGAAAGGGTTGAACATTGTAATAGTAGAAGGATTAAAATACGTGAAAGTTTGAAGAAGTTTAAAATTGCCTCACATTTTGGCACAAAATGGCCGCCAAACTGTAGGTGGTGTTGCCATCCCATAATAATTTTGAACCTTATGTTGAAGTCCAAAACCTTGTGAACATTTCAATATTTGAACGGTGTCTCTAGCCAAAAGAATGTTAAAGTTACAATTGTTTAAAGAAGCAAAGGTGTGGCCAATGGAGCAAAAACATTGGAATATCTGGGAATATCCGGGAATATCTGGAAAAGTTCAAGGATTTGAAGGACCAAAAGTCATAGCTGAAAGGAATAAGCTGAAAAGGTTGAACATTGTAATAGTAGAATGGTAAAAATAGGTCAAAGTTTGAAGAAGTTTAAAATTGCCTCACATTTTGGCACAAAATGGCCGCCAAACTGTAGGTGGTGTTGCCATCCCATAATAATTTTGAACCTTATGTTGAAGTCCAAAACCTTGTGAACATTTCAATATTTGAACGGTGTCTCTAGCCAAAACAATGTTAAAGTTACAATTGTTTAAAGATGCAAAGGTGTGGCCAATGGAGCAAAAAGATTGGAAAATCTGGGAATATCCGGGAATATCTGGAAAAGTTCAAAGATTTGAAGGACCAAAATGTCATAGCTAGAATAAGATGAAAGAGCTGAACATTTTCATAGTCGAACGGTTAAAATAGGTGAAAAATTGTAGAAGGAGTTTAACTGTGAACTTCTGCACGAAAAATTCTCCATGTATTTCAATGGAGCAAAAATTCCCGGAAAACCTGAAATATCTTAAAAAGTAAAAGGATTTGAAAAACCAAAAGTCATAGCACAAATAAGCAGAAAGAGCTGAACATTTTAAAAGTTGAATGGTTACAATCGGTTAAAAATTGTAGAAGGAGTTAAGCGGCGAAAAACGGCGGAAGATAGGCGTAAAGAATAATAAATAAAGAGAAACAGGAAAACAAAGGGTTGAATGCTTTACAGCATTCAACCAATAAATAAAGAGAAACAGGAAAACAAAGGGTTGAATGCTTTACAGCATTCAACCAACTAGAAGGGGCTGCATTTCCAGAAGAAAATGCAGGGTTGAATGCTGTATTGCTGAATGAAAGCTGAATTTGCTAAAGAAATGGCTGAACAGAGCTGGAAGAGCTCAACATTTTAAACGTAGAATGGTCAAAGTGGGTAAAAAACTGTATAAGAAGTTAAGCTATAAGATTTCCCATGTATTTTAATGAAGCAAAAATCCTCGAATATATTTAAAAGTTCAAAGATTTGAGAAAAAAAGTCATAGCAGGAATAAGCTAAAAAAGTTGAACATTGTAATAGAATGGCTAAAATAGGTCAAAGTTTGTAGAAGGAGTTAAGCATGAAAGCTGAAATTGTTGAAAAAATGGCTGAACTTTTGAAAATTTGAAGATGTTGCTAAAATGGCCAAAAGTGCTAGCATTGGAATCAGCATCATCAACTGACTCCAAAAAACACATTGTTTGAGAGTATCATATTGGTCAAAGCTACATGTTCTAAGTTGATAAAAAATCCAGTCTTTTCAAAATGGCAGCTTTTCTATTGATTTTATCTCCATAGCAACCATTTTATGTTTGGGTCGCCTGGAGATGAGGAACAAATCAACGTTGGTTTCAGATGAATCGGAAAAAGTAAACTTTTGGACGTCCTTAGCAACGAACTTTGTTTGCTAACCACGCCCACATTCCTTATATGTCCAGATCCAGTGAATTTCAATATGTTCAGTTCCAGCCATGGATGAAGTTTATTGAAATATTTTCTTCAGATTTTGTCAAAAAATGCCCACCAAACAGTAGGTAGTGTTGCCATCCCATAATAATTTCAAAACGTATGTTGAAGTCCAAAGCCTTGTGAGCATTTCAATGTTTGAACGGTGCCTCTAGCTGAAAGCATGTTAAAGTTATAATGCTTGAAAGCAACAAAGGTTTTCAAGGATTCTCCATGTATTTAAATGAAGCAAAAATCTTGGAAAATCCTGGAAAATCTTGGAATATCTTGAAAAGTTCAAAGATTTGAAAGACTAAAAGTCGTAGCTGAATGGAATAAGCTTAAAGGGTTGAACATTGTAATAGTAGAATGGTAAAAATAGGTGAAAGTTTGAAGAAGTTTAAAATTGCCTCACATTTTGGCACAAAATGGCCGCCAAACTGTAGGTGGTGTTGCCATCCCATAATAATTTTGAGCCTTATGTTGAAGTCCAAAGCCTTGTGAATATTTCAATGTTTGAACGGTGTCTCTAGCCAAAAGAATGTTAAAGTAACAATTGTTTAAAAAAGCAAAGGTGTGGCCAATGGAGCAAAAACATTGGAAAATCTGGGAATATCCGGGAATATCTGGAAAAGTCCAAGGATTTGAAGAACAAAATGTCATAGCTGGAATAAGATGAAAGAGCTGAACATTTCCATAGTCGAACGGTTAAAATAGGTGAAAAATTGTAGAAGGAGTTTAACTGTGAACTTCTGCACGAAAAATTCTCCATGTATTTCAATGGAGCAAAAATTCCCGGAAAACCGGGAATATCTTAAAAAGTAAAAGGATTTGAAAAACCAAAAGTCATAGCACAAATAAGCAGAAAGAGCTGAACATTTTAAAAGTTGAATGGTTACAATCGGTTAAAAATTGTAGAAGGAGTTAAGCGGCGAAAAACGGCGGAAGATAGGCGTAAAGAATAATAAATAAAGAGAAACAGGAAAACAAAGGGTTGAATGCTTTACAGCATTCAACCAATAAATAAAGAGAAACAGGAAAACAAAGGGTTGAATGCTTTACAGCATTCAACCAATAATAAACTAGAAGGAGCTGCATTTCCAGAAGAAAATGCAGGGTTGAATGCTGTACTGCTGAAATAAAGCTTAATTTGTAAAAGAAATGGCTGAACTGAGCTGAAAGAGCTCAACATTTTAAAAGTAAAATGGTTAAAATAGGTGAAAACCTGTAAAATAGGTTAAGCACAAGTATTCCCTATGTAATTTAATGGAGCAAAAATCCTGGAAAATCCTGGAATATCTTAAAAAGTTCAATGATTTGAATGACCAAAAGTAATAAATGTAATAAGTTGAAAGAGTTGAACATTTTAAAAGTAAAATGGTAAAAATTTTTGAAGCGTCCGAACCGGGAGTCGAACTGGGCGCCTCGTGCATCATAACTTCCCAATGCATTTTAATAGGGCAAAAATTCCCAGAAAAACTGGAATATCTTAAAAAGTACAAGGAGTAGAAGTACCAAAAGTCATAGCAATAATAAGCTGAAAAAGCTGAACATTTTAAAAGTTGAATGGTAAAAATCGGTTAAAAATTGTAGAAGTAGTTAAGTGTCAAAAAACGGCGGAAGATAGTATAAATAATAATAATAATAATAAATAAAGAGAAACAGGAAAACAAAGGGTTGAATGCTTTACAGCATTCAACCAATAAATAAAGAGAAACAGGAAAACAAAGGGTTGAATGCTTTACAGCATTCAACCAATAAATAAAGAGAAACAGGAAAACAAAGGGTTGAATGCTTTATAGCATTCAACCAACTAGAAGGAGCTGCATTTCCAGAAGAAAATGCAGGGTTGAATGCTATAATGCTGAATGAAAGCTGAATTTGCTGAAGAAATGGCTGAACAGAGCTGAAAGAGCTCAACATTTTAAAAGTAGAATGGTTAAAGTAGGTAAAAAACTGTTAAAGAAGTTAAAAAAAAGATTTCCTATGTATTTTAATGAAGCAAAAATCCTGGGAAATCCCGGAATATCTTTAAAAGTTAAAAGATTTAAAAAAAAATCATAGCAGGAAAAAGTTGAAAAAGTTGAACATTGTAATAGTAGAATGGCTAAAATAGGTCAAAAAATGTAGAAGGAGTTAAGCATGAAAGCTTAAGTTGATAAAAAAATGACTGGACTGTTGAAAATTTGAAGATGTTGCTAAAATGGTTAAAAGTGCTAGCATTGGAATCAGCATCATCAACTGACTCAAAAAAAACACTTTGTTTGAGAGTATCATATTGTTAAAAGCTACATGTTCTAAGTTGACAGAAAATCCACTTTTTCCAAAATGGCGGCTTTCCTATTGATTTTATCTCCATAGCAACCATTTTATGTTTCGGTCGCCTGGGGATGACGAACAAATCGACGTCAGTTTCAGACAAATCGGAAAAAGTAAACCTTTGGACATCCTTAGCAACGAAATTTGTTTGCTAACCACGCCCACATTCCTTATATGTCCAGATCCAGTGAATTTCAATATGTTCAGTTCCAGCCATGGATGAAGTTTATTGCAACATTTGCTTCAGATTTTGTCAAAAAATGCCAACCAAACAGTAGGTTGTGTTGCCATCCCATAATAATTTCGAAACGTATGTTGAAGTCCAAAGCCTTGTGAGCATTTCAATGTTTGAACGGTGCCTCTAGCTGAAAGCTTTTAAAAGTTATAATGCTTGAAAGCAACAAAGGTTTTCAAGGATTCTCCATGTATTTAAATGAAGCAAAAATCTTGGAAAATCCTGGAAAATCTTGGAATATCTTGAAAAGTTCAAAGATTTGAAAGACTAAAAGTCGTAGCTGAAAGGAATAAGCTGAAAGGGTTGAACATTGTAATAGTAGAAGGATTAAAATACGTGAAAGTTTGAAGAAGTTTAAAATTGCCTCACATTTTGGCACAAAATGGCCGACAAACTGTAGGTGGTGTTGCCATCCCATAATAATTTTTGAACTTTATGTTGAAGTCCAAAACCTTGTGAACATTTCAATATTTGAACGGTGTCTCTAGCCAAAAGAATGTTAAAGTTACAATTGTTTAAAGAAGCAAAGGTGTGGCCAATGGAGCAAAAAGATTGGAAAATCTGGGAATATCCGGGAATATCTGGAAAAGTTCAAGGATTTGAAGGACCAAAAGTCATAGCTGAAAGGAATAAGCTGAAAAGGTTGAACATTGTAATAGTAGAATGGTAAAAATAGGTTAAAAAGTTTGAAGAAGTTTAAAATTGCCTCACATTTTGGCACAAAATGGCCGCCAAACTGTAGGTGGTGTTGCCATCCCATAATAATTTTTAAACCTTATGTTGAAGTCCAAAACCTTGTGAACATTTCAATATTTGAACGGTGTCTCTAGCCAAAAGAATGTTAAAGTTACAATTGTTTAAAGAAGCAAAGGTGTGGCCAATGGAGCAAAAAGATTGGAAAATCTGGGAATATCCGGGAATATCTGGAAAAGTTCAAGGATTTGAAGGACCAAAAGTCATAGCTGAAAGGAATAAGCTGAAAAGGTTGAACATTGTAATAGTAGAATGGTAAAAATAGGTGAAAGTTTGAAGAAGTTTAAAATTGCCTCACATTTTGGCACAAAATGGCCGACAAACTGTAGGTGGTGTTGCCATCCCATAATAATTTTGAACTTTATGTTGAAGTCCAAAACCTTGTGAACATTTCAATATTTGAACGGTGTCTCTAGCCAAAAGAATGTTAAAGTTACAATTGTTTAAAGAAGCAAAGGTGTGGCCAATGGAGCAAAAAGATTGGAAAATCTGGGAATATCCGGGAATATCTGGAAAAGTTCAAGGATTTGAAGGACCAAAAGTCATAGCTGAAAGGAATAAGCTGAAAAGGTTGAACATTGTAATAGTAGAATGGTAAAAATAGGTTAAAAAGTTTGAAGAAGTTTAAAATTGCCTCACATTTTGGCACAAAATGGCCGCCAAACTGTAGGTGGTGTTGCCATCCCATAATAATTTTGAACCTTATGTTGAAGTCCAAAACCTTGTGAACATTTCAATATTTGAACGGTGTCTCTAACCAAAAGAATGTTAAAGTTACAATTGTTTAAAGAAGCAAAGGTGTGGCCAATGGAGCAAAAAGATTGGAAAATCTGGGAATATCCGGGAATATCTGGAAAAGTTCAAGGATTTGAAGGACCAAAAGTCATAGCTGAAAGGAATAAGCTGAAAAGGTTGAACATTGTAATAGAATGGTAAAAATAGGTGAAAGTTTGAAGAAGTTTAAAATTGCCTCACATTTTGGCACAAAATGGCCGCCAAACTGTAGGTGGTGTTGCCATCCCATAATAATTTTGAACCTTATGTTGAAGTCCAAAACCTTGTGAACATTTCAATATTTGAACGGTGTCTCTAGCCAAAAGAATGTTAAAGTTACAATTGTTTAAAGAAGCAAAGGTGTGGCCAATGGAGCAAAAACATTGGAAAATCTGGGAATATCCGGGAATATCTGGAAAAGTTCAAAGATTTGAAGGACCAAAATGTCATAGCTAGAATAAGATGAAAGAGCTGAACATTTTCATAGTCGAACGGTTAAAATAGGTGAAAAATTGTAGAAGGAGTTTAACTGTGAACTTCTGAACGAAAAATTCTCCATGTATTTCAATGGAGCAAAAATTCCCGGAAAACCTGGAATATCTTAAAAAGTAAAAGGATTTGAAAAACCAAAAGTCATAGCAGAAATAAGATGAAAGAGATGAACATTTTAATAGTAGAATGGTTAAAATAGGTTAAAAATTGTAGAAGTAGTTAAACGCCAAAAAACGGCGGAAGATACTATAATAAACTAGAAGGAGCTGCATTTCCAGAAGAAAATGCAGGGTTGAATGCTGTACTGCTGAATGAAAGCTGAATTAGCTGAAGAAATGGCTTAACTGTACTGGGAAAACCTTGAAAAGTTAAATGTGCAAAAGTCCTAGCAGGAATAAGATGAAAAAGTTGAACATTGTAATAGTAGAATGGCTGAAATAGGTCAAAATTTGTAGGACTTAAGCATTAAAGCTGAAATTGTTGAAAAAATGGCTGAAGTGTTGAAAATTTGAAGAAGTTGCTAAAATGGCTAAAAGTACTAGCATTGTAATCAGCATCATCAACTGAATCCAAAAAACACATTGTTTGAGAGAATCATATTAGTAAAAGCTACATGTTATAAGTTGACAGAAAATCCACTTTTTTCAAAATGGCGGCTTTTCTATTAATTTTATCTCCATAGCAACCATTTTACGTTTGGGGCGGCATGGGATGACGAACAAATCGACGTCAGTTTCAGACAAATCGGAAAAAGTAAACCTTTGGATGTCCTTAGCAACGAAGTTTGTTTGCTAACCACGCCCACATTCCTTATATGTCCAGATCCAGTGAATTTCAATATGTTCAGTTCCAGCCATGGATGAAGTTTATTGCAATATTTGCTTCAGATTTTGTCAAAAAATGGCCACCAAACAGTAGGTTGTGTTGCCATCCCATAATAATTTCAAAACGTATGTTGAAGTCCAAAGCCTTGTGAGCATTTCAATGTTTGAACGGTGCCTCTAGCTGAAAGCTTGTTAAAGTTATAATGCTTGAAAGCAACAAAGGTTTTCAAGGATTCTCCATGTATTTAAATGAAGCAAAAATCTTGGAAAACCCTGGAAAATCTTGGAATATCTTGAAAAGTTCAAAGATTTGAAAGACTAAAAGTCGTAGCTGAAAGGAATAAGCTGAAAGGGTTGAACATTGTAATAGTAGAAGGATTAAAATACGTGAAAGTTTGAAGAAGTTTAAAATTGCCTCACATTTTGGCACAAAATGGCCGCCAAACTGTAGGTGGTGTTGCCATCCCATAATAATTTTGAACCTTATGTTGAAGTCCAAAACCTTGTGAACATTTCAATATTTGAACGGTGTCTCTAGCCAAAAGAATGTTAAAGTTACAATTGTTTAAAGAAGCAAAGGTGTGGCCAATGGAGCAAAAACATTGGAAAATCTGGGAATATCCGGGAATATCTGGAAAAGTTCAAAGATTTGAAGGACCAAAAGTCATAGCTGAAAGGAATAAGATGAAAGGGTTGAACATTGTAATAGTAGAATGGTAAAAATAGGTGAAAGTTTGAAGAAGTTTAAAATTGCCTCACATTTTGGCACAAAATGGCCGCCAAACTGTAGGTGGTGTTGCCATCCCATAATAATTTTTAAACCTTATGTTGAAGTCCAAAACCTTGTGAACATTTCAATATTTGAACGGTGTCTCTAGCCAAAAGAATGTTAAAGTTACAATTGTTTAAAGAAGCAAAGGTGTGGCCAATGGAGCAAAAAGATTGGAAAATCTGGGAATATCCGGGAATATCTGGAAAAGTTCAAGGATTTGAAGGACCAAAAGTCATAGCTGAAAGGAATAAGCTGGAAAGGTTGAACATTGTAATAGTAGAATGGTAAAAATAGGTGAAAGTTTGAAGAAGTTTAAAATTGCCTCACATTTTGGCACAAAATGGCCGCCAAACTGTAGGTGGTGTTGCCATCCCATAATAATTTTGAGCCTTATGTTGAAGTCCAAAACCTTGTGAACATTTCAATATTTGAACGGTGTCTCTAGCCAAAAGAATGTTAAAGTTACAATTGTTTAAAGAAGCAAAGGTGTGGCCAATGGAGCAAAAACATTGGAAAATCTGGGAATATCCGGGAATATCTGGAAAAGTTCAAGGATTTGAAGGACCAAAATGTCATAGCTAGAATAAGATGAAAGAGCTGAACATTTTCATAGTAGAATGGTAAAAATAGGTGAAAGTTTGAAGAAGTTTAAAATTGCCTCACATTTTGGCACAAAATGGCCGCCAAACTGTAGGTGGTGTTGCCATCCCATAATAATTTTGAGCCTTGTGTTGAAGTCCAAAACCTTGTGAACATTTCAATATTTGAACGGTGTCTCTAGCCAAAAGAATGTTAAAGTTACAATTGTTTAAAGAAGCAAAGGTGTGGCCAATGGAGCAAAAAGATTGGAAAATCTGGGAATATCCGGGAATATCTGGAAAAGTTCAAAGATTTGAAGGACCAAAAGTCATAGCTGAAAGGAATAAGATGAAAGGGTTGAACATTGTAATAGTAGAATGGTAAAAATAGGTGAAAGTTTGAAGAAGTTTAAAATTGCCTCACATTTTGGCACAAAATGGCCGCCAAACTGTAGGTGGTGTTGCCATCCCATAATAATTTTGAACCTTATGTTGAAGTCCAAAACCTTGTGAACATTTCAATATTTGAACGGTGTCTCTAGCCAAAAGAATGTTAAAGTTACAATTGTTTAAAGAAGCAAAGGTGTGGCCAATGGAGCAAAAACATTGGAAAATCTGGGAATATCCGGGAATATCTGGAAAAGTTCAAGGATTTGAAGGACCAAAAGTCATAGCTGAAAGGAATAAGCTGAAAGGGTTGAACATTGTAATAGTAGAATGGTAAAAATAGGTGAAAGTTTGAAGAAGTTTAAAATTGCCTCACATTTTGGCACAAAATGGCCGCCAAACTGTAGGTGGTGTTGCCATCCCATAATAATTTTGAACCTTATGTTGAAGTCCAAAACCTTGTGAACATTTCAATATTTGAACGGTGTCTCTAGCCAAAAGAATGTTAAAGTTACAATTGTTTAAAGAAGCAAAGGTGTGGCCAATGGAGCAAAAACATTGGAAAATCTGGGAATATCCGGGAATATCTGGAAAAGTTCAAAGATTTGAAGGACCAAAATGTCATAGCTAGAATAAGATGAAAGAGCTGAACATTTTCATAGTCGAACGGTTAAAATAGGTGAAAAATTGTAGAAGGAGTTTAACTGTGAACTTCTGAACGAAAAATTCTCCATGTATTTCAATGGAGCAAAAATTCCCGGAAAACCTGGAATATCTTAAAAAGTAAAAGGATTTGAAAAACCAAAAGTCATAGCAGAAATAAGATGAAAGAGATGAACATTTTAAAAGTAGAATGGTTAAAATAGGTTAAAAATTGTAGAAGTAGTTAAACGCCAAAAAACGGCGGAAGATACTATAATAATAATAATAAATAAAGAGAAACAGGAAAACAAAGGGTTGAATGCTTTACAGCATTCAACCAACTAGAAGGAGCTGCATTTCCAGAAGAAAATGCAGGGTTGAATGCTGTATTGCTGAATGAAAGCTGAATTTCCTAAAGAAATGGCTGAACAGAGCTGAAAGAGCTCAAAATTTTAAAAGTAGAAAGGTCAAAGTGGGCAAAAAACTGTAAAAGAAGTTAAGCGATAGGATGTCCTATGTATTTTAATGAAGCAAAAGTCCTGGAATGTCTTTAAAAGTTCAAAGATTTGGGAAAAAAATAATAGCAGGAATAAGCTGAAAAAGTTGAACATTGTAACAGTAGAATGGCTAAAATAGGTCAAAATTTGTAGAAGGAGTTAAGCATTAAAGCTGAAATTGTTGAAAAAATGGTTGAACTGTTGAAAATTTGAAGATGTTGCTAAAATGGATAAAGTGCTAGCATTGGAATCAGCATCATCAACTGACTCAAAGAAACACATTGTTTGAGAGTATCATATTGGTAAAAGCTACATGTTCTAAGTTGATAGAAAATCCACCTTTTTTCAAAATGGCGGCTTTTCTATTGATTTTATCTCCATAGCAACTATTTTATGTTTGGGTCGCCTGGGGATAACGAACCAATCGACGTCAGTTTCAGACAAATCGTAAAAAGTAAACCTTTGGACGTCCTTAGCAACGAAGTTTGTTGGCTAACCACGCCCACATTCCTTATACGTACAGATCCAGTGAATTTCAATATGTTCAGTTCCAGCCATGGATGAAGTTTAATCAATAAGCAATATTTGCTTCAGATTTGGTCAAAAAATGGCCACCAAACAGTAGGTTGTGTCGACATCCCATAATGATTTCTAAACATATTTCATAGTCCAAAGCCTTGTGATCAATTTAACCTTTGAACGGTGTCTCTAGCTAAAGGCATGTTGAAGTTACAATGGTTGAAAGAACCAAAGGTTTTCAAGGATTCTCAATGTATTTAAATGGAGGGAAAATCTTGGAAAATCCTGGAATATCTTAAAAGGTTCAAGGATTTAAAGGACCAAAAGTAATAGCTGAAAGGAATAAGCTGAAGGAGTTGAACATTGAAATAGTAGAATGGTAAAAATAGGTGAACGTTTGAAGAAGTTTAAAATTGCCTCACATTTTGGCACAAAATGGCCGCCAAACTGTAGGTGGTGTTGCCATCCCATAATAATTTTGAGCCTTATGTTGAAGTCCAAAACCTTGTGAACATTTCAATATTTGAACGGTGTCTCTAGCCAAAAGAATGTTAAAGTTACAATTGTTTAAAGAAGCAAAGGTGTGGCCAATGGAGCAAAAAGATTGGAAAATCTGGGAATATCCGGGAATATCTGGAAAAGTTCAAAGATTTGAAGGACCAAAAGTCATAGCTGAAAGGAATAAGATGAAAGGGTTGAACATTGTAATAGCAGAATGGTAAAAATAGGTGAAAGTTTGAAGAAGTTTAAAATTGCCTCACATTTTGGCACAAAATTGCCGCCAAACTGTAGGTGGTGTTGCCATCCCATAATAATTTTTAAACCTTATGTTGAAGTCCAAAACCTTGTGAACATTTCAATATTTGAACGGTGTCTCTAGCCAAAAGAATGTTAAAGTTACAATTGTTTAAAGAAGCAAAGGTGTGGCCAATGGAGCAAAAACATTGGAAAATCTGGGAATATCCGGGAATATCTGGAAAAGTTCAAGGATTTGAAGGACCAAAAGTCATAGCTGAAAGGAATAAGCTGAAAGGGTTGAACATTGTAATAGTAGAATGGTAAAAATAGGTGAAAGTTTGAAGAAGTTTAAAATTGCCTCACATTTTGGCACAAAATGGCCGCCAAACTGTAGGTGGTGTTGCCATCCCATAATAATTTTTAAACCTTATGTTGAAGTCCAAAACCTTGTGAACATTTCAATATTTGAACGGTGTCTCTAGCCAAAAGAATGTTAAAGTTACAATTGTTTAAAGAAGCAAAGGTGTGGCCAATGGAGCAAAAAGATTGGAAAATTCAGGAATATCCGGGAATAAATGGAAAAGTTCAGGGATTTGAAGGACCAAAATGTCATAGCTTGAATAAGATGAAAGAGCTGAACATTTTCATAGTCGAACGGTTAAAATAGGTGAAAAATTGTAGAAGGAGTTTAACTGTGAACTTCTGAACGAAAAATTCTCCATGTATTTCAATGGAGCAAAAATTCCCGGAAAAACTGGAATATCTTAAAAAGTAAAAGGATTTGAAAAACCAAAAGTCATAGCAGGAATAAGCTGAAAGAGCTGAACATTTTAAAAGTTGAATGGTTAAAATGGGTTAAAAATTGTAGAAGTAGTTAAACGCCAAAAAACGGCGGAAGATACTATAAGATACGATAATAATAAACTAGAAGGGGCTGCATTTCCAGAAGAAAATGCAGGGTTGAATGCTGTATTGCTGAATGAAAGCTGAATTTGCTAAAGAAATGGCTGAACAGAGCTGGAAGAGCTCAACATTTTAAACGTAGAATGGTCAAAGTGGGTAAAAAACTGTATAAGAAGTTAAGCTATGAGATTTCCCATGTATTTTAATGAAGCAAAAATCCTCGAATATATTTAAAAGTTCAAAGATTTGAGAAAAAAAGTCATAGCAGGAATAAGCTAAAAAAGTTGAACATTGTAATAGTAGAATGGCTAAAATAGGTCAAAGTTTGTAGAAGGAGTTAAGCATGAAAGCTGAAATTGTTGAAAAAATGGCTGAACTTTTGAAAATTTGAAGATGTTGCTAAAATGGCTAAAAGTGCTAGCATTGGAATCAGCATCATCAACTGACTCCAAAAAACACATTGTTTGAGAGTATCATATTGGTCAAAGCTACATGTTCTAAGTTGATAGAAAATCCAGTCTTTTCAAAATGGCAGCTTTTCTATTGATTTTATCTCCATAGCAACCATTTTATGTTTGGGTCGCCTGGACATGAGGAACAAATCAACGTCGGTTTCAGATGAATCGGAAAAAGTAAACTTTTGGACGTCCTTAGCAACGAACTTTGTTTGCTAACCACGCCCACATTCCTTATATGTCCAGATCCAGTGAATTTCAATATGTTCAGTTCCAGCCATGGATGAAGTTTATTGCAATATTTTCTTCAGATTTTGTCAAAAAATGCCCACCAAACAGTAGGTAGTGTTGCCATCCCATAATAATTTCAAAACGTATGTTGAAGTCCAAAGCCTTGTGAGCATTTCAATGTTTGAACGGTGCCTCTAGCTGAAAGCATGTTAAAGTTATAATGCTTGAAAGCAACAAAGGTTTTCAAGGATTCTCCATGTATTTAAATGAAGCAAAAATCTTGGAAAATCCTGGAAAATCTTGGAATATCTTGAAAAGTTCAAAGATTTGAAAGACTAAAAGTCGTAGCTGAATGGAATAAGCTGAAAGGGTTGAACATTGTAATAGTAGAATGGTAAAAATAGGTGAAAGTTTGAAGAAGTTTAAAATTGCCTCACATTTTGGCACAAAATGGCCGCCAAACTGTAGGTGGTGTTGCCATCCCATAATAATTTTGAGCCTTATGTTGAAGTCCAAAGCCTTGTGAATATTTCAATATTTGAACGGTGTCTCTAGCCAAAAGAATGTTAAAGTTACAATTGTTTAAAGTAGCAAAGGTGTGGTCAATGGAGCAAAATAATTGGAAAATCCGGGAATATCCGGGAATATCTGGAAAAGTCCAAGGATTTGAAGAACAAAATGTCATAGCTAGAATAAGATGAAAGAGCTGAACATTTCCATAGTCGAACGGTTAAAATAGGTGAAAAATTGTAGAAGGAGTTTAACTGTGAACTTCTGCACGAAAAATTCTCCATGTATTTCAATGGAGCAAAAATTCCCGGAAAACCGGGAATATCTTAAAAAGTAAAAGGATTTGAAAAACCAAAAGTCATAGCACAAATAAGCAGAAAGAGCTGAACATTTTAAAAGTTGAATGGTTACAATCGGTTAAAAATTGTAGAAGGAGTTAAGCGGCGAAAAACGGCGGAAGATAGGCGTAAAGAATAATAAATAAAGAGAAACAGGAAAACAAAGGGTTGAATGCTTTACAGCATTCAACCAATAAAGAGAAACAGGAAAACAAAGGGTTGAATGCTTTACAGCATTCAACCAACTAGAAGGAGCTGCATTTCCAGAAGAAAATGCAGGGTTGAATGCTGTATTGCTGAATGAAAGCAGATATATGAGGAAAAGCTGAACATTGTAATAGTAAAATGTCTAAAATAGGTCAAACATTGTAGGAGTTAAGCATGAGGTAAAAAATTGTTGAAAAAATGGCTGAAATGTCCTGGAAAATCCTGGAATATTTTGAAAAATTAAAGGACCAAAAGTCAAAGGTGAACATTGTAAAAGTAGGATGACCAAAACAGGTAAAAATTTGTAGACGGAGTTAAGCATGAAAGCTGAAATTGTTGAAAAAATGAATGTACTGTTGAAAATTTGAAGATGATGCTAAAATGGCTAAAAGTGCTAGCATCAGCATCATCAACTGACTCAAAAAACCACATTGTTTAAGAGTATAATATTGGTAAAAGCTACATGTTCTAAGTTGACAGAAAATCCACTTTTTTCAAAATGGCGGCTTTTCTATTAATTTTATCTCCATAGCAACCATTTTACGTGTGGGTCGCCTGGGGATGACGAACAAATCGACGTTAGTTTCAGACAAATCGGAAAAAGTAAACCTTTGGACGTCCTTAGCAACGAAGTTTGTTGGCTAACCACGCCCACATTCCTTATATGTCCAGATCCAGTGAATTTCAATATGTTCAGTTCCAGCCATGGATGAAGTTTATTGCAATATTTGCTTCAGATTTTGTCATAAAAAGGCCACCAACAGTAGGTTGTGTCGACATCCCATAATGACGTCAAACCTTGATGTTGTAATCCAAAGCACTAATCATTTGACAGTAAAAGTGTAGCCACGTCCTGCAGCAGGAGACATTCTGGCATATGCAGAGCTTCAAGATCAGTTCTCTCAACTATGCATGTGCCATTAGTTTTTACAAACACATCCATGTATAATGGAGAGATATATTAATCATCAACTAGCTAGCTGAATGATACAGTATTATATTTTCATTAAACCACTAACTTATGTGGTGCAAAAACATGATAGTGACTTCTCGTAACAGCCACCTAACTCATGGTTTGGGAATCAACACTTTCCCATGAGCCTTCACTTTTGAAAAGTCGCAGGATTTGAAGGACCAAAAGTGGTGGTAAAAAAAAATTTTGGAGGTAAAAAAATTGTAAAAGGAGTTAAACAAGGCCTGAAATTATTGAAAAAATGGCTGATATAATGAAAATTTGAAGATTTGAAGGAAAGGAATGAGCTGAACTGTTTCATACAATGGTTAAAGTAAGTAAAAACCTGTAAAAGAAGTTAAGCACAAGGATTCTCTATGTATTTTAATGGGGCCAAAAATCCTGGAAAATCCTGGAATATCTTAAAAAGTTCAATGATTTGAATGACCAAAAGTAATAACTGTAATAAGTTGAAAGAGTTGAACATTTTAAAAGTAAAATGGTAAAAAAATTTGAAGTGTCCGAACCGGGTGTCGAACCGGGCGCCTCGTGCATCATAACTTCCCAATGCATTTTAATAGGGCAAAAATTCCCGGAAAAACTGGAATATCTTAAAAAGTACAAGGATTAGAAGTACCAAAAGTCATAGCAATAATAAGCTGAAAAAGCTGAACATTTTAAAAGTTGAATGGTAAAAATCGGTTAAAAATTGTAGAAGTAGTTAAGTGTCAAAAAACGGCGGAAGATAGTATAAATAATAACTAGAAGGAGCTGCATTTCCAGAAGAAAATGCAGGGTTGAATGCTGTAGTGCTGAATGAAAGCTGAATTAGCTGAAGAAATGTCTGAACTGTACTGGAAAAACCTTGAAAAGGTAAAGGTACAAAAGTCCTAGCAGGAATAAGCTGAAAAAGTTGAACATTGTAATAGTAGAATGGCTAAAATAGGTCAAAGTTTGTAGAAGGAGTTAAGCATTAAAGCTGAAATTGTTGAAAAAATGGCTAAACTTTTGAAAATGTGAAGATGTTGCTAATATGGCTAAAAGTGCTAGCACTGAAATCAGCATCATCAACTGACTCAAAAAAACACATTGTTTAAGAGTATCATATTGGTAAAACTACATGTTCTAAGTTGACAGAAAATCCACTTTTTTCAAAATGGCAGCTTTTCTATTAATTTTATCTCCATAGCAACCATTTTATGTTTGGGTCGCCTGGGGATGACGAACAAATCGACATTAGTTTCAGACAAATTGGAAAAAGTAAACCTTTGGACGTCCTTAGCAACAAAGTTTGTTTGCTAACCACGCCCACATTCCTTATATGTCCAGATCCAGTGAATTTTAATATGTTCAGTTCCAGCCATGGATGAAGTTTATTGCAATATTTGCTTCAGATTTTGTCATAAAAAGGCCACCAACAGTAGGTTGTGTCGACATCCCATAATGACGTCAAAACTTGATGTTGTAATCCAAAGCACTAATCATTTGACAGTAAAAGTGTAGCCACATCCTGCAGCAGGAGATATTCTGGCATATGCAGAGCTTCAAGATCAGTTCTCTGAACTATACATGTGCCATTAGTTTTTACAAACACATCCATGTAAAATGGAGAGATATATTGATCATCAGCTAGCTAGCTGAATAATACAGCATTATATTTTCATTAAACCACTAACTTATGTGGTGCAAAAACATGATAGTGACTTCTCGTAACAACCACCTAACTCATGGTTTGGGAATCAACACTTTCCCATGAGCCTTCACTTTTGAAAAGTCGCAGGATTTGAAGGACCAAAAGTGGTGGTAAAAAAAAATTTTGGAGGTAAAAAAATTGTAAAAGGAGTTAAACAAGGCCTGAAATTATTGAAAAAATGGCTGAATTAATGAAAATTTGAAGATTTGAAGGAAAGGAATGAGCTGAACTGTTTCATACAATGGTTAAAGTAAGTAAAAACCTGTAAAAGAAGTTAAGCACAAGGATTCTCTATGTATTTTAATGGAGCCAAAAATCCTGGAAAATCCTGGAATATCTTAAAAAGTTCAATGATTTGAATGACCAAAAGTAATACCTGTAATAAGTTGAAAGAGTTGAACATTTTAAAAGTAAAATGGTAAAAAATTTTGAAGCGTCCGAACCGGGTGTCGAACCGGGCGCCTCGTGCATCATAACTTCCCAATGCATTTTAATAGGGCAAAAATTCCCGGAAAAACTGGAATATCTTAAAAAGTACAAGGATTAGAAGTACCAAAAGTCATAGCAATAATAAGCTGAAAAAGCTGAACATTTTAAAAGTTGAATGGTAAAAATCGGTTAAAAATTGTAGAAGTAGTTAAGTGTCAAAAAACGGCGGAAGATAGTATAAATAATAATAATAATAATAAATAAAGAGAAACAGGAAAACAAAGGGTTGAATGCTTTACAGCATTCAACCAATAAAGAGAAACAGGAAAACAAAGGGTTGAATGCTTTACAGCATTCAACCAACTAGAAGGAGCTGCATTTCCAGAAGAAAATGCAGGGTTGAATGCTGTATTGCTGATAGAAAGCTTAATTTGTAAAAGAAATGGCTGAACTGAGCTGAAAGAGCTCAACATTTTAAAAGTAAAATGGTTAAAAAAGGTGAAAACCTGTAAAAAAGGTTAAGCACAAGAATTCCCTATGTATTTTAATGGAGCAAAAATCCTGCAAAATCTCGGAATATCTTAAAAATTTTAATGATTTGAATGACCAAAAGTAATATCTGTAATAAGTTGAAAGAGTTGAACATTTAAAAAGGTGAATGGTAGAAAAATTTCAAGTGTCCGAACCGGGTGTCGATCCGGGAACCTCTTGCACCATAACTTTCCAATGCATTTTAATAGGGCAAAAATTCCCGGAAAAACTGGAATATCTTAAAAAGTACAAGGATTAGAAGTACCAAAAGTCATAGCAATAATAAGCTGAAAGAGCTGAACATTTTAAAAGTTGAATGGTAAAAATAGGTTAAAAATTGTAGAAGTAGTTAAGTGTCAAAAAACGGCGGAAGATAGTATAAATAATAATAATAATAACTAGAAGGAGCTGCATTTCCAGAAGAAAATGCAGGGTTGAATGCTGTACTGCTGAATGAAAGCTGAATTAGCTGAAAAAATGGCTGAACTGTACTGGAAGAACCATGAAAAGTTAAAGGTGCAAAAGTCGTAGCGGGAATAAGCTGAAAAAGTTGACCATTGTAATAGTAGAATGGCTGAAATAGGTCAAAATTTGTAGGACTTAAGCATGCAAGCTGAAATTGTTGAAAAAATGGCTGAACTGTTGAAAATTTGAAGATGTTGCTAAAATGGCTAAAAGTACTAGCATTGGAATCAGCATCATCAACTGACTCCAAAAAACACGTTGTTTGAGAGTATTATATTGGTAAAAGCTACATGTTCTAAGTTGATAGAAAATCCACTCTTTTCAAAATGGCGGCTTTTCTATTGATTTTATCTCCATAGCAACCATTTTATGTTTGGGTCGCCTGGAGATGAGGAACAAATCAACGTCGGTTTCAGATGAATCGGAAAAAGTAAACTTTTGGACGTCCTTAGCAACGAGCTTTGTTTGCTAACCACGCCCACATTCCTTATATGTCCAGATCCAGTGAATTTCAATATGTTCAGTTCCAGCCATGGATGAAGTTTATTGCAATATTTGCTTCAGATTTTGTCAAAAAATGCCCAGCAAACAGTAGGTTGTGTCGCCATCCCATAATAATTTCAAAACGTATGTTGAAGTCCAAAGCCTTGTGAGCATTTCAATGTTTGAACGGTGCCTCTAGCTGAAAGCATGTTAAAGTTATAATGCTTGAAAGCAACAAAGGTTTTCAAGGATTCTCCATGTTTTTAAATGAAGCAAAAATCTTGGAATATCCTGGAAAATCTTGGAATATCTTGAAAAGTTCAAAGATTTGAAAGACTAAAAGTCGTAGCTGAAAGGAATAAGCTGAAAGGGTTGAACATTGTAATAGTAGAAGGATTAAAATACGTGAAAGTTTGAAGAAGTTTAAAATTGCCTCACATTTTGGCACAAAATGGCCGCCAAACTGTAGGTGGTGTTGCCATCCCATAATAATTTTGAACCTTATGTTGAAGTCCAAAACCTTGTGAACATTTCAATATTTGAACGGTGTCTCTAGCCAAAAGAATGTTAAAGTTACAATTGTTTAAAGAAGCAAAGGTGTGGCCAATGGAGCAAAAACATTGGAAAATCTGGGAATATCCGGGAATATCTGGAAAAGTTCAAGGATTTGAAGGACCAAAAGTCATAGCTGAAAGGAATAAGCTGAAAAGGGTTGAACATTGTAATAGTAGAATGGTAAAAATAGGTCAAAGTTTGAAGAAGTTTAAAATTGCCTCACATTTTGGCACAAAATGGCCGCCAAACTGTAGGTGGTGTTGCCATCCCATAATAATTTTGAACCTTATGTTGAAGTCCAAAACCTTGTGAACATTTCAATATTTGAACGGTGTCTCTAGCCAAAAGAATGTTAAAGTTACAATTGTTTAAAGATGCAAAGGTGTGGCCAATGGAGCAAAAAGATTGGAAAATCTGGGAATATCCGGGAATATCTGGAAAAGTTCAAAGATTTGAAGGACCAAAATGTCATAGCTAGAATAAGATGAAAGAGCTGAACATTTTCATAGTCGAACGGTTAAAATAGGTGAAAAATTGTAGAAGGAGTTTAACTGTGAACTTCTGCACGAAAAATTCTCCATGTATTTCAATGGAGCAAAAATTCCCGGAAAACCGGGAATATCTTAAAAAGTAAAAGGATTTGAAAAACCAAAAGTCATAGCACAAATAAGCAGAAAGAGCTGAACATTTTAAAAGTTGAATGGTTACAATCGGTTAAAAATTGTAGAAGGAGTTAAGCGGCGAAAAACGGCGGAAGATAGGCGTAAAGAATAACTAGAAGGAGCTGCATTTCCAGAAGAAAATGCAGGGTTGAATGCTGTACTGCTGAATGAAAGCTGAATTAGCTGAAGAAATGGCTTAACTGTACTGGGAAAACCTTGAAAAGTTAAAGGTGCAAAAGTCCTAGCAGGAATAAGCTGAAAAAGGTGAACATTGTAATAGTAGAATGGCTGATATAGGTCAAAATTTGTAGGACTTAAGCATGAAAGCTGAAATTGTTGAAAAAATGGCTGAATTGTTGAAAATTTGAAGATGTTGCTAAAATGGCTAAAAGTACTAGCATTGTAATCAGCATCATCAACTGACTCCCAAAAACACGTTGTTTGAGAGTATTATATTGGTAAAAGCTACATGTTCTAAGTTGATAGAAAATCCACTCTTTTCAAAATGGCGGCTTTTCTATTGATTTTATCTCCATAGCAACCATTTTATGTTTGGGTCGCCTGGAGATGAGGAACAAATCAACGTTGGTTTCAGATGAATCGGAAAAAGTAAACTTTTGGACGTCCTTAGCAACGAGCTTTTTTTGCTAACCACGCCCACATTCCTTATATGTCCAGATCCAGTGAATTTCAATATGTTCAGGTACAGCCATGGATGAAGTTTATTGCAACATTTGCTTCCGATTTTGTCAAAAAATGCCCACCAAACAGTAGGTTGTGTTGCCATCCCATAATAATTTCAAAACGTATGTTGAAGTCCAAAGCCTTGTGAGCATTTCAATGTTTGAACGGTGCCTCTAGCTGAAAGCTTATTAAAGTTATAATGCTTGAAAGCAACAAAGGTTTTCAAGGATTCTCCATGTATTTAAATGAAGCAAAAATCTTGGAAAATCCTGGAAAATCTTGGAATATCTTGAAAAGTTCAAAGATTATAAAGACTAAAAGTCGTAGCTGAAAGGAATAAGCTGAAAGGGTTGAACATTGTAATAGTAGAAGGATTAAAATACGTGAAAGTTTGAAGAAGTTTAAAATTGCCTCACATTTTGGCACAAAATGGCCGCCAAACTGTAGGTGGTGTTGCCATCCCATAATAATTTTGAACCTTATGTTGAAGTCCAAAACCTTGTGAACATTTCAATATTTGAACGGTGTCTCTAGCCAAAAGAATGTTAAAGTTACAATTGTTTAAAGAAGCAAAGGTGTGGCCAATGGAGCAAAAACATTGGAAAATCTGGGAATATCCGGGAATATCTGGAAAAGTTAAAAGATTTCAAGGACCAAAAGTCATAGCTGAAAGGAATAAGATGAAAGGGTTGAACATTGTAATAGTAGAATGGTAAAAATAGGTGAAAGTTTGAAGAAGTTTAAAATTGCCTCACATTTTGGCACAAAATGGCCGCCAAACTGTAGGTGGTGTTGCCATCCCATAATAATTTTGAACCTTATGTTGAAGTCCAAAACCTTGTGAACATTTCAATATTTGAATGGTGTCTCTAGCCAAAAGAATGTTAAAGTTACAATTGTTTAAAGAAGCAAAGGTGTGGCCAATGGAGCAAAAACATTGGAAAATCTGGGAATATCCGGGAATATCTGGAAAAGTTCAAGGATTTGAAGGACCAAAAGTCATAGCTGAAAGGAATAAGCTGAAAGGGTTGAACATTGTAATAGTAGAATGGTAAAAATAGGTGAAAGTTTGAAGAAGTTTAAAATTGCCTCACATTTTGGCACAAAATGGCCGCCAAACTGTAGGTGGTGTTGCCATCCCATAATAATTTTGAGCCTTATGTTGAAGTCCAAAACCTTGTGAACATTTCAATATTTGAACGGTGTCTCTAGCCAAAAGAATGTTAAAGTTACAATTGTTTAAAGAAGCAAAGGTGTGGCCAATGGAGCAAAAAGATTGGAAAATCTGGGAATATCCGGGAATATCTGGAAAAGTTCAAAGATTTGAAGGACCAAAATGTCATAGCTAGAATAAGATGAAAGAGCTGAACATTTTCATAGTCGAACGGTTAAAATAGGTGAAAAATTGTAGAAGGAGTTTAACTGTGAACTTCTGCACGAAAAATTCTCCATGTATTTCAATGGAGCAAAAATTCCCGGAAAACCTGGAATATCTTAAAAAGTAAAAGGATTTGAAAAACCAAAAGTCATAGCACAAATAAGCAGAAAGAGCTGAACATTTTAAAAGTTGAATGGTTACAATCGGTTAAAAATTGTAGAAGGAGTTAAGCGGCGAAAAACGGCGGAAGATAGGCGTAAAGAATAATAAATAAAGAGAAACAGGAAAACAAAGGGTTGAATGCTTTACAGCATTCAACCAACTAGAAGGAGCTGCATTTCCAGAAGAAAATGCAGGGTTGAATGCTGTACTGCTGAATGAAAGCTGAATTAGCTGAAGAAATGGCTTAACTGTACTGGGAAAACCTTGAAAAGTTAAAGGTGCAAAAGTCCTAGCAGGAATAAGCTGAAAAAGGTGAACATTGTAATAGTAGAATGGCTGATATAGGTCAAAATTTGTAGGACTTAAGCATGAAAGCTGAAATTGTTGAAAAAATGGCTGAATTGTTGAAAATTTGAAGATGTTGCTAAAATGGCTAAAAGTACTAGCATTGTAATCAGCATCATCAACTGACTCCCAAAAACACGTTGTTTGAGAGTATTATATTGGTAAAAGCTACATGTTCTAAGTTGATAGAAAATCCACTCTTTTCAAAATGGCGGCTTTTCTATTGATTTTATCTCCATAGCAACCATTTTATGTTTGGGTCGCCTGGAGATGAGGAACAAATCAACGTTGGTTTCAGATGAATCGGAAAAAGTAAACTTTTGGACGTCCTTAGCAACGAGCTTTTTTTGCTAACCACGCCCACATTCCTTATATGTCCAGATCCAGTGAATTTCAATATGTTCAGGTACAGCCATGGATGAAGTTTATTGCAACATTTGCTTCAGATTTTGTCAAAAAATGCCCACCAAACAGTAGGTTGTGTTGCCATCCCATAATAATTTCAAAACGTATGTTGAAGTCCAAAGCCTTGTGAGCATTTCAATGTTTGAACGGTGCCTCTAGCTGAAAGCTTATTAAAGTTATAATGCTTGAAAGCAACAAAGGTTTTCAAGGATTCTCCATGTATTTAAATGAAGCAAAAATCTTGGAAAATCCTGGAAAATCTTGGAATATCTTGAAAAGTTCAAAGATTTGAAAGACTAAAAGTCGTAGCTGAAAGGAATAAGCTGAAAGGGTTGAACATTGTAATAGTAGAAGGATTAAAATACGTGAAAGTTTGAAGAAGTTTAAAATTGCCTCACATTTTGGCACAAAATGGCCGCCAAACTGTAGGTGGTGTTGCCATCCCATAATAATTTTGAACCTTATGTTGAAGTCCAAAACCTTGTGAACATTTCAATATTTGAACGGTGTCTCTAGCCAAAAGAATGTTAAAGTTACAATTGTTTAAAGAAGCAAAGGTGTGGCCAATGGAGCAAAAACATTGGAAAATCTGGGAATATCCGGGAATATCTGGAAAAGTTCAAAGATTTCAAGGACCAAAAGTCATAGCTGAAAGGAATAAGATGAAAGGGTTGAACATTGTAATAGTAGAATGGTAAAAATAGGTGAAAGTTTGAAGAAGTTTAAAATTGCCTCACATTTTGGCACAAAATGGCCGCCAAACTGTAGGTGGTGTTGCCATCCCATAATAATTTTGAGCCTTATGTTGAAGTCCAAAACCTTGTGAACATTTCAATATTTGAACGGTGTCTCTAGCCAAAAGAATGTTAAAGTTACAATTGTTTAAAGAAGCAAAGGTGTGGCCAATGGAGCAAAAAGATTGGAAAATCTGGGAATATCCGGGAATATCTGGAAAAGTTCAAAGATTTGAAGGACCAAAATGTCATAGCTAGAATAAGATGAAAGAGCTGAACATTTTCATAGTCGAACGGTTAAAATAGGTGAAAAATTGTAGAAGGAGTTTAACTGTGAACTTCTGCACGAAAAATTCTCCATGTATTTCAATGGAGCAAAAATTCCCGGAAAACCTGGAATATCTTAAAAAGTAAAAGGATTTGAAAAACCAAAAGTCATAGCACAAATAAGCAGAAAGAGCTGAACATTTTAAAAGTTGAATGGTTACAATCGGTTAAAAATTGTAGAAGGAGTTAAGCGGCGAAAAACGGCGGAAGATAGGCGTAAAGAATAATAAATAAAGAGAAACAGGAAAACAAAGGGTTGAATGCTTTACAGCATTCAACCAATAAATAAAGAGAAACAGGAAAACAAAGGGTTGAATGCTTTACAGCATTCAACCAATAAATAAAGAGAAACAGGAAAACAAAGGGTTGAATGCTTTACAGCATTCAACCAATAATAATAATAATAAATAAAGAGAAACAGGAAAACAAAGGGTTGAATGCTTTACAGCATTCAACCAATAATAACTAGAAGGAGCTGCATTTCCAGAAGAAAATGCAGGGTTGAATGCTGTATTGCTGAATGAAAGCAGAAATATGATGAAAAAGCTGAACATTGTAAAAGTAGAATGTCTAAAATAGGTCAAACATTGTAGAAGGAGTTAAGCATGAAAGCTGAAATTGTTCAAAAAAATGGCTGAATTGTCCTGCAAAATCCTGAAATATTTTGAAAAGTTAAAGGACCACAAGTCAAAGGTGAACATTGTAAAAGTAGAATGACCAAAACAGGTAAAAATTTGTAGACGGAGTTAAGCATGAAAGCTGGAAATGTTGAAAAAATGGATGTTCTGTTGAAAATTTGAAGATGATGCTAAAATGGCTAAAAGTGCTAGCATCAGCATCATCAACTGACTCAAAAAAAACAATTTTTTTTGAGAATATCATATTGGTAAAAGCTACATGTCTAAGTTGACAGAAAATCCACTTTTTTCAAAATGGCGGCTTTTCTACTAATTCTATCTCCATAGCAACCATTTTACGTTTGAGTCGGCATGGGATGACGAACAAATCCACGTCAGTTTCAGACAAATCGGAAAAAGTAAACCTTTGGACGTCCTTAGCAACGAAGTTTGTTGGCTAACCACGCCCACATTCCTTATATGTCCAGATCCAGTGAATTTCAATCTGTTCAGTTCCAGCCATGGATTAAGTTTATTGCAATATTTGCTTCAGATTTTGTCATAAAAAGGCCACCAACATTAGGTTGTGTCGACATCCCATAATGATTTCTAAACGTATTTAATAGTCCATAGCCTTGTGATCATTTTAATGTTTGAACGGTGTCTCTAGCTGCAAGTATTTTGAAGTTATATTCGTTTAAAGAAACAAAGGCTTTCAGATTTGAAAAACACAAAATGGCTGCCAAACAGTCTCCATCCCATAATGCCTTCAAACCTTGATGTTACATTCCAAAGCACTAATCATTTGACAGTAAAGGTGGAGCCACATCATTCAACAGGAGACATTGTGGCAAAAGCAGAACTTCAAGATCAAAGCTCTCAACTATGCATGTGTCATTAGTTTTTGCACACACATCCATTTATAATGGAGAGATATATTGATCATCAGCTAGCTAGCTGAATGATACAGCATTATATTTCATTGAACCACTAACTTATGTGGTGCAAAAACATCATAGTCACTTCTCGTAACAGCCACCTAACTCATGGTTTGGGAATCAACACTTTCCCATGAGCCTTCACTTTTGAAAAGTCACAGGATTTGAAGGTCCAAAAGTGGTGGTAAAAAAAAATTTTGGAGGTAAAAAAATTGTAAAAGGAGTTAAACAAGGCATGAAATTATTAAAAAATGGCTGAATTAATGAAAATTTGAAGATTTGAAGGAAAGGAATGAGCTGAACTGTTTCATACAATGGTTAAAATAAGTAAAAACCTGTAAAAGAAGTTTAGCACAAGGATTCTCTATGTATTTTAATGGAGCAAAAAATCCTGGAAAATCCTGGAATATCTTAAAAAGTTCAATGATTTGAATGACCAAAAGTAATAACTGTAATAAGTTGAAAGAGTTGAACATTTTAAAAGTAAAATGGTAAAAAAATTTGAAGCGTCCGAACCGGGTGTCGAACCGGGCGCCTCGTGCATCATAACTTCCCAATGCATTTTAATAGGGCAAAAATTCCCGGAAAAACTGGAATATCTTAAAAAGTACAAGGATTAGAAGTACCAAAAGTCATAGCAATAATAAGCTGAAAAAGCTGAACATTTTAAAAGTTGAATGGTTACAATCGGTTAAAAATTGTAGAAGTAGTTAAGTGTCAAAAAACGGCGGAAGATAGTATAAATAATAATAACTAGAAAGGAGCTGCATTTCCAGAAGAAAATGCAGGGTTGAATGCTGTATTGCTGAATGAAAGCAGAAATATGATGAAAAAGCTGAACATTGTAAAAGTAGAATGTCTAAAATAGGTCAAACATTGTAGAAAGAGTTAAGCATGAAAACTGAAATTGTTGAAAAAATGGCTGAACTGTCCTGCAAGATCCTGAAATATTTTGAAAAGTTAAAGGACCACAAGTCAAAGGTGAACATTGTAAAAGTAGAATGACCAAAACAGGTCGAAATTTGTAGACGGAGTTAAGCATGAAAGCTGGAATTGTTGAAAAAAATGGATGTACTGTTGAAAATTTGAAGATGATGCTAAAATGGCTAAAAGTGCTAGCATTGGAATCAGCATCATCAACTGACTAAAAAAAACACATTGTTTGAGAGTATCATATTGGTAAAAGCTACATGTCTAAGTTGACAGAAAATCCACTTTTTTCAAAATGGCGGCTTTCTATTAATTTTATCTCCATAGCAACCATTTTATGTTTGGGTCGCCTGGGGATGACGAACAAATCGACGTCAGTTTCAGACAAATTGGAAAAACTAAACCTTTGGACGTCCTTAGCAACGAAGTTTGTTTGCTAACCACACCCACATTCCTTATATGTCCAGATCCAGTGAATTTCATTATGCTCAGTTCCAGCCATGGATGAAGTTTATTGCAATATTTGCTTCAGATTTTGTCATAAAAAGGCCACCAAACAGTAGGTTGTGTCGACATCCCATAATGATTTCTAAACGTATTTTATAGTCCAAAGCCTTGTGATCATTTTAATGTTTGAACGGTGTCTCTAGCTACAAGTATGTGGAAGTTATATTGGTTGAAAGAAACTAAGGTTTCTAATTTGAAAAACACAAAATGGCTGCCAAGCAGTCTCCATCCCCTGATGACTTCACACTTGATATTGTAGTCCAAAGCACTGATCATTTGACAGCAAAAGTGCAGTCACCTCCTCCAGTATGGGGCATCCTGTCAAATGCTTAGCTTCAAAATGTATTCTTTCAACTATGCATGCATCATTAATCTTAGCACACTCATCCAAGTATAAAGGAGAGCTATGCTGATCATCAGCTAGCTAGCTGGATGACACAGCATTATATTTTCATGTAACCACTAACATATATGGTATAACAACATGAAAGTCACTTCTCGTAACAGCCACCTAACTCATGGTTTGGGAATCAACAGTTTCCCATGAGCCTTAGCGGCCGTGGGCGGGGCTAAGGCCCGGGTCCCAACGCTTGTCCACAAAATGGCTGCGGAGCACATGTTTAAACTGCAGCTTCCAGCTACGATGAGGAAAATAAAAAATACATCCAAACTAACTTAGATTTTGCTCCCACTGTTTTTTCTAACATACATTGAGTGTTTGTGCGTGTGCTTAAGCTGCTCTGATCATTTTAACGTTTGAATGGTGTCTCTAGCTAAAATTGTGTGGAAGCTGTTATGGTTGGAAGTAGCAAAGGTTTTCATGATTGAAAAAAAGCTGAATTTGTGGATGAAATGGCTCAACTGTCCTGGAAAATCCTGGAAAATCCCTAAAAGTTGAAGGATAAAAAGTCAAAACTTATGAGTAACCCCAACTCAAAGAAAATTCTTCCATGTAACCAAATCTAATTGAATTAGTCAAACTGAATTTTATCAAGAAAGGCAAGGTAAAAAACCATGCAGAAAAAGTCTGATACTGGAATCGAACTCAGAACCTCAGTATTATAAACCTGCTTACTTAGCCGCTGAGCTATCGCTTTTGTGATGACAAAATGCAGCCGGTATAAATTAATAAGGCCCGTATATAACTTCCCAATGCATTTTAATAGGGCAAAAATTCCCGGAAAAACTGGAATATCTTAAAAAGTACAAGGATTTGAAAAACCAAAAGTCATAGCAGTAATAAGCTGAAAGAGCTAAACATTTTAAAAGTTGAACGGTTTTAATAGGTTAGAAATTGTAGAAGGAGTTTGAACGGTGCCTCTAGCTGAAAGATTGTTAAAGTTATAATGCTTGAAAGCAACAAAGGTTTTCAAGGATTCTCCATGTATTTAAATGAAGCAAAAATCTTGGAAAATCCTGGAAAATCTTGGAATATCTTGAAAAGTTCAAAGATTTGAAAGACTAAAAGTCGTAGCTGAAAGGAATAAGCTGAAAGGGTTGAACATTGTAATAGTAGAAGGATTAAAATAGGTGAAAGTTTGAAGAAGTTTAAAATTGCCTCACATTTTGGCACAAAATGGCCGCCAAACTGTAGGTGGTGTTGCCATCCCATAATAATTTTGAACCTTATGTTGAAGTCCAAAACCTTGTGAACATTTCAATATTTGAACGGTGTCTCTAGCCAAAAGAATGTTAAAGTTACAATTGTTTAAAAAAGCAAAGGTGTGGCCAATGGAGCAAAAACATTGGAAAATCTGGGAATATCCGGGAATATCTGGAAAAGTTCAAAGATTTGAAGGACCAAATGTCATAGCTGAAAGGAATAAGCTGAAAGGGTTGAACATTGTAATAGTAGAATGGTAAAAATAGGTGAAAGTTTGAAGAAGTTTAAAATTGCCTCACATTTTGGCACAAAATGGCCGCCAAACTGTAGGTGGTGTTGCCATCCCATAATAATTTTGAACTTTATGTTGAAGTCCAAAACCTTGTGAACATTTCAATATTTGAACGGTGTCTTTAGCCAAAAGAATGTTAAAGTTACAATTGTTTAAAGAAGCAAAGGTGTAGCCAATGGAGCAAAAAGATTGGAAAATCTGGGAATATCCGGGAATATCTGGAAAAGTTCAAAGATTTGAAGGACCAAAATGTCATAGCTGAAAGGAATAAGATGAAAGGGTTGAACATTGTAATAGTAGAATGGTAAAAATAGGTGAAAGTTTGAAGAAGTTTAAAATTCCCTCACATTTTGGCACAAAATGGCCGCCAAACTGTAGGTGGTGTTGCCATCCCATAATAATTTTTAAACCTTATGTTGAAGTCCAAAACCTTGTGAACATTTCAATATTTGAACGGTGTCTCTAGCCAAAAGAATGTTAAAGTTACAATTGTTTAAAGAAGCAAAGGTGTGGCCAATGGAGCAAAAAGATTGGAAAATCTGGGAATATCCGGGAATATCTGGAAAAGTTCAAGGATTTGAAGGACCAAAAGTCATAGCTGAAAGGAATAAGCTGAAAGGGTTGAACATTGTAATAGTAGAATGGTAAAAATAGGTGAAAGTTTGAAGAAGTTTAAAATTGCCTCACATTTTGGCACAAAATGGCCGCCAAACTGTAGGTGGTGTTGCCATCCCATAATAATTTTGAGCCTTATGTTGAAGTCCAAAACCTTGTGAACATTTCAATATTTGAACGGTGTCTCTAGCCAAAAGAATGTTAAAGTTACAATTGTTTAAAGAAGAAAAGGTGTGGCCAAATGAGCAAAAAGATTGGAAAATCCAGGAATATCCGGGAATAAATGGAAAAGTTCAGGGATTTGAAGGAGCAAAATGTCATAGCTAGAATAAGATGAAAGAGCTGAACATTTTCATAGTCGAACGGTTAAAATAGGTGAAAAATTGTAGAAGGAGTTTAACTGTGAACTTCTGCACGAAAAATTCTCCATGTATTTCAATGGAGCAAAAATTCCCGGAAAACCTGGAATATCTTAAAAAGTAAAAGGATTTGAAAATCCAAAAGTCATAGCAGTAATAAGATGAAAGAGCTGAACATTTTAAAAGTTGAACGGTTAAAATAGGTTAAAAATTGTAGAAGGAGTTAAGTGCCGAAAAACGGCGGAAGATAGCATAAGAGGAAAACAAATGTAACACTAGAAGGAGCTGCATTTCCAGAAGAAAATGCAGGGTTGAATGCTGTACTGCTGAATGAAAGCTGAATTAGCTGAAGAAATGGCTTAACTGTACTGGGAAAACCTTGAAAAGTTAAAGGTGCAAAAGTCCTAGCAGGAATAAGCTGAAAAAGGTGAACATTGTAATAGTAGAATGGCTGATATAGGTCAAAATTTGTAGGACTTAAGCATGAAAGCTGAAATTGTTGAAAAAATGGCTGAATTGTTGAAAATTTGAAGATGTTGCTAAAATGGCTAAAAGTACTAGCATTGTAATCAGCATCATCAACTGACTCCCAAAAACACGTTGTTTGAGAGTATTATATTGGTAAAAGCTACATGTTCTAAGTTGATAGAAAATCCACTCTTTTCAAAATGGCGGCTTTTCTATTGATTTTATCTCCATAGCAACCATTTTATGTTTGGGTCGCCTGGAGATGAGGAACAAATCAACGTTGGTTTCAGATGAATCGGAAAAAGTAAACTTTTGGACGTCCTTAGCAACGAGCTTTTTTTGCTAACCACGCCCACATTCCTTATATGTCCAGATCCAGTGAATTTCAATATGTTCAGGTACAGCCATGGATGAAGTTTATTGCAACATTTGCTTCAGATTTTGTCAAAAAATGCCCACCAAACAGTAGGTTGTGTTGCCATCCCATAATAATTTCAAAACGTATGTTGAAGTCCAAAGCCTTGTGAGCATTTCAATGTTTGAACGGTGCCTCTAGCTGAAAGCTTATTAAAGTTATAATGCTTGAAAGCAACAAAGGTTTTCAAGGATTCTCCATGTATTTAAATGAAGCAAAAATCTTGGAAAATCCTGGAAAATCTTGGAATATCTTGAAAAGTTCAAAGATTATAAAGACTAAAAGTCGTAGCTGAAAGGAATAAGCTGAAAGGGTTGAACATTGTAATAGTAGAAGGATTAAAATACGTGAAAGTTTGAAGAAGTTTAAAATTGCCTCACATTTTGGCACAAAATGGCCGCCAAACTGTAGGTGGTGTTGCCATCCCATAATAATTTTGAACCTTATGTTGAAGTCCAAAACCTTGTGAACATTTCAATATTTGAACGGTGTCTCTAGCCAAAAGAATGTTAAAGTTACAATTGTTTAAAGAAGCAAAGGTGTGGCCAATGGAGCAAAAACATTGGAAAATCTGGGAATATCCGGGAATATCTGGAAAAGTTCAAAGATTTCAAGGACCAAAAGTCATAGCTGAAAGGAATAAGATGAAAGGGTTGAACATTGTAATAGTAGAATGGTAAAAATAGGTGAAAGTTTGAAGAAGTTTAAAATTGCCTCACATTTTGGCACAAAATGGCCGCCAAACTGTAGGTGGTGTTGCCATCCCATAATAATTTTGAGCCTTATGTTGAAGTCCAAAACCTTGTGAACATTTCAATATTTGAACGGTGTCTCTAGCCAAAAGAATGTTAAAGT
The DNA here is from genome assembly GCF_053564925.1 of Oryzias latipes. NCBI lineage: Eukaryota > Metazoa > Chordata > Actinopteri > Beloniformes > Adrianichthyidae > Oryzias > Oryzias latipes. The sequence goes on along the minus strand of NC_136237.1, from coordinate 26,774,263 downwards.
TACAATTGTTTAAAGAAGCAAAGGTGTGGCCAATGGAGCAAAAAGATTGGAAAATCTGGGAATATCCGGGAATATCTGGAAAAGTTCAAAGATTTGAAGGACCAAAATGTCATAGCTAGAATAAGATGAAAGAGCTGAACATTTTCATAGTCGAACGGTTAAAATAGGTGAAAAATTGTAGAAGGAGTTTAACTGTGAACTTCTGCACGAAAAATTCTCCATGTATTTCAATGGAGCAAAAATTCCCGGAAAACCTGGAATATCTTAAAAAGTAAAAGGATTTGAAAAACCAAAAGTCATAGCACAAATAAGCAGAAAGAGCTGAACATTTTAAAAGTTGAATGGTTACAATCGGTTAAAAATTGTAGAAGAAATTAAGCGGCGAAAAACGGCGGAAGATAGGCGTAAAGAATAATAAATAAAGAGAAACAGGAAAACAAAGGGTTGAATGCTTTACAGCATTCAACCAACTAGAAGGAGCTGCATTTCCAGAAGAAAATGCAGGGTTGAATGCTGTACTGCTGAATGAAAGCTGAATTAGCTGAAGAAATGGCTGAACTGTACTGGAAGAACCATGAAAAGTTAAAGGTGCAAAAGTCCTAGCAGGAATAAGCTGAAAAAGTTGAACATTGTAACAGTAGAATGGCTGAAATAGGTCAAAATTTGTAGGACTTAAGCATGAAAGCTGAAATTGTTGAAAAAATGGCTGAATTGTTGAAAATTTGAAGATGTTGCTAAAATGGCTAAAAGTACTAGCATTGGAATCAGCATCATCAACTGACTCCAAAAAACACGTTGTTTGAGAGTATTATATTGGTAAAAGCTACATGTTCTAAGTTGATAGAAAATCCACTCTTTTCAAAATGGCGGCTTTTCTATTGATTTTATCTCCATAGCAACCATTTTATGTTTGGGTCGCCTGGAGATGAGGAACAAATCAACGTCGGTTTCAGATGAATCGGAAAAAGTAAACTTTTGGACGTCCTTAGCAACGAGCTTTGTTTGCTAACAACGCCCACATTCCTTATATGTCCAGATCCAGTGAATTTCAATATGTTCAGTTCCAGCCATGGATGAAGTTTATTGCAACATTTGCTTCAGATTTTGTCAAAAAATGCCCACCAAACAGTAGGTTGTGCTGCCATCCCATAATAATTTCAAAACGTATGTTGAAGTCCAAAGCCTTGTGAGCATTTCAATGTTTGAACGGTGCCTCTAGCTGAAAGCTTGTTAAAGTTATAATGCTTGAAAGCAACAAAGGTTTTCAAGGATTCTCCATGTATTTAAATGAAGCAAAAATCTTGGAAAATCCTGGAAAATCTTGGAATATCTTGAAAAGTTCAAAGATTTGAAAGACTAAAAGTCGTAGCTGAAAGGAATAAGCTGAAAGGGTTGAACATTGTAATAGTAGAAGGATTAAGATACGTGAAAGTTTGAAGAAGTTTAAAATTGCCTCACATTTTGGCACAAAATGGCTGCCAAACTGTAGGTGGTGTTGCCATCCCATAATAATTTTGAACTTTATGTTGAAGTCGAAAACCTTGTGAACATTTCAATATTTGAACGGTGTCTCTAGCCAAAAGAATGTTAAAGTTACAATTGTTTAAAGAAGCAAAGGTGTGGCCAATGGAGCAAAAACATTGGAAAATCTGGGAATATCCGGGAATATCTGGAAAAGTTCAAAGATTTGAAGGACCAAAAGTCATAGCTGAAAGGAATAAGATGAAAGGGTTGAACATTGTAATAGTAGAATGGTAAAAATAGGTGAAAGTTTGAAGAAGTTTAAAATTGCCTCACATTTTGGCACAAAATGGCCGCCAAACTGTAGGTGGTGTTGCCATCCCATAATAATTTTTAAACCTTATGTTGAAGTCCAAAACCTTGTGAACATTTCAATATTTGAACGGTGTCTCTAGCCAAAAGAATGTTAAAGTTACAATTGTTTAAAGAAGCAAAGGTGTGGCCAATGGAGCAAAAACATTGGAAAATCTGGGAATATCCGGGAATATCTGGAAAAGTTCAAAGATTTGAAGGACCAAAATGTCATAGCTAGAATAAGATGAAAGAGCTGAACATTTTCATAGTCGAACGGTTAAAATAGGTGAAAAATTGTAGAAGGAGTTTAACTGTGAACTTCTGAACGAAAAATTCTCCATGTATTTCAATGGAGCAAAAATTCCCGGAAAACCTGGAATATCTTAAAAAGTAAAAGGATTTGAAAAACCAAAAGTCATAGCAGAAATAAGATGAAAGAGATGAACATTTTAAAAGTAGAATGGTTAAAATAGGTTAAAAATTGTAGAAGTAGTTAAACGCCAAAAAACGGCGGAAGATACTATAATAATAATAACTAGAAGGAGCTGCATTTCCAGAAGAAAATGCAGGGTTGAATGCTGTACTGCTGAATGAAAGCTGAATTAGCTGAAGAAATGGCTGAACTGTACTGGAAGAACCATGAAAAGTTAAAGGTGCAAAAGTCCTAGCAGGAATAAGCTGAAAAAGTTGAACATTGTAATAGTAGAATGGCTGAAATAGGTCAAAATTTGTAGGACTTAAGCATGAAAGCTGAAATTGTTGAAAAAATGGTTGAATTGTTGAAAATTTGAAAATGTTGCTAAAATGGCTAAAAGTACTAGCATTGGAATCAGCATCATCAACTGACTCCAAAAAACACGTTGTTTGAGAGTATTATATTGGTAAAAGCTACATGTTCTAAGTTGAGAGAAAATCCACTCTTTCCAAAATGGCGGTTTTTCTATTGATTTTATCTCCATAGCAACCATTTTATGTTTGGGTCGCCTGGAGATGAGGAACAAATCAACGTCGGTTTCAGATGAATCGGAAAAAGTAAACTTTTGGACGTCCTTAGCAACGAGCTTTGTTTGCTAACCACGCCCACATTCCTTATATGTCCAGATCCAGTGAATTTCAATATATTCAGTTCCAGCCATGGATGAAGTTTATTGCAACATTTGCTTCAGATTTTGTCAAAAAATGCCCACCAAACAGTAGGTTGTGTTGCCATCCCATAATAATTTCAAAACGTATGTTGAAGTCCAAAGCCTTGTGAGCATTTCAATGTTTGAACGGTGCCTCTAGCTGAAAGCTTGTTAAAGTTATAATGCTTGAAAGCAACAAAGGTTTTCAAGGATTCTCCATGTATTTAAATGAAGCAAAAATCTTGGAAAATCTTGGAATATCTTGAAAAGTTCAAAGATTTGAAAGACTAAAAGTCGTAGCTGAAAGGAATAAGCTGAAAGGGTTGAACATTGTAATAGTAGAAGGATTAAAATACGTGAAAGTTTGAAGAAGTTTAAAATTGCCTCACATTTTGGCACAAAATGGCCGCCAAACTGTAGGTGGTGTTGCCATCCCATAATAATTTTGAACTTTATGTTGAAGTCCAAAACCTTGTGAACATTTCAATATTTGAACGGTGTCTCTAGCCAAAAGAATGTTAAAGTTACAATTGTTTAAAGAAGCAAAGGTGTGGCCAATGGAGCAAAAAGATTGGAAAATCTGGGAATATCCGGGAATATCTGGAAAAGTTCAAGGATTTGAAGGACCAAAAGTCATAGCTGAAAGGAATAAGCTGAAAGGGTTGAACATTGTAATAGTAGAATGGTAAAAATAGGTGAAAGTTTGAAGAAGTTTAAAATTGCCTCACATTTTGGCACAAAATGGCCGCCAAACTGTAGGTGGTGTTGCCATCCCATAATAATTTTTAAACCTTATGTTGAAGTCCAAAACCTTGTGAACATTTCAATATTTGAACGGTGTCTCTAGCCAAAAGAATGTTAAAGTTACAATTGTTTAAAGAAGCAAAGGTGTGGCCAATGGAGAAAAAAGATTGGAAAATCTGGGAATATCCGGGAATATCTGGAAAAGTTCAAGGATTTGAAGGACCAAAAGTCATAGCTGAAAGGAATAAGCTGAAAAGGTTGAACATTGTAATAGTAGAATGGTAAAAATAGGTGAAAGTTTGAAGAAGTTTAAAATTGCCTCACATTTTGGCACAAAATGGCCGCCAAACTGTAGGTGGTGTTGCCATCCCATAATAATTTTGAACCTTATGTTGAAGTCCAAAACTTTGTGAACATTTCAATATTTGAACTGTGTCTCTAGCCAAAAGAATGTTAAAGTTACAATTGTTTAAAGAAGCAAAGGTGTGGCCAATGGCGCAAAAAGATTGGAAAATCCAGGAATATCCGGGAATATCTGGAAAAGTTCAAAGATTTGAAGGACCAAAATGTCATAGCTAGAATAAGATGAAAGAGCTGAACATTTTCATAGTCGAACGGTTAAAATAGGTGAAAAATTGTAGAAGGAGTTTAACTGTGAACTTCTGAACGAAAAATTCTCCATGTATTTCAATGGAGCAAAAATTCCCGGAAAACCTGGAATATCTTAAAAAGTAAAAGGATTTGAAAAACCAAAAGTCATAGCAGAAATAAGATGAAAGAGATGAACATTTTAATAGTAGAATGGTTAAAATAGGTTAAAAATTGTAGAAGTAGTTAAACGCCAAAAAACGGCGGAAGATACTATAATAACTAGAAGGAGCTGCATTTCCAGAAGAAAATGCAGGGTTGAATGCTGTACTGCTGAATGAAAGCTGAATTAGCTGAAGAAATGACTGAACTGTACTGGAAGAACCATGAAAAGTTAAAGGTGCAAAAGTCCTAGCAGGAATAAGCTGAAAAAGTTGAACATTGTAAAAGTAGAATGGCTGAAATAGGTCAAAATTTGTAGGACTTAAGCATGAAAGCTGAAATTGTTGAAAAAATGGCTGAATTGTTGAAAATTTGAAGATATTGCTAAAATGGCTAAAAGTACTAGCATTGGAATCAGCATCATCAATTGACTCCAAAAAACACGTTGTTTGAGAGTATTATATTGGTAAAAGCTACATGTTCTAAGTTGATAGAAAATCCACTCTTTTCAAAATGGCGGCTTTTCTATTGATTTTATCTCCATAGCAACCATTTTATGTTTCGGTCGCCTGGAGATGAGGAACAAATCAACGTCGGTTTCAGATGAATCAGAAAAAGTAAACTTTTGGACGTCCTTAGCAACGAGCTTTGTTTGCTAACCACGCCCACATTCCTTATATGTCCAGATCCAGTGAATTTCAATATGTTCAGTTCCAGCCATGGATGAAGTTTATTGCAACATTTGCTTCAGATTTTGTCAAAAAATGCCCACCAAACAGTAGGTTGTGTTGCCATCCCATAATAATTTCAAAACGTATGTTGAAGTCCAAAGCCTTGTGAGCATTTCAATGTTTGAACGGTGCCTCTAGCTGAAAGCATTTTAAAGTTATAATGCTTGAAAGCAACAAAGGTTTTCAAGGATTCTCCATGTATTTAAATGAAGCAAAAATCTTGGAAAATCCTGGAAAATCTTGGAATATCTTGAAAAGTTCAAAGATTTGAAAGACTAAAAGTCGTAGCTGAAAGGAATAAGCTGAAAGGGTTGAACATTGTAATAGTAGAAGGATTAAAATACGTGAAAGTTTGAAGAAGTTTAAAATTGCCTCACATTTTGGAGCAAAATGGCCGCCAAACTGTAGGTGGTGTTGCCATCCCATAATAATTTTGAACTTTATGTTGAAGTCCAAAACCTTGTGAACATTTCAATATTTGAACGGTGTCTCTAGCCAAAAGAATGTTAAAGTTACAATTGTTTAAAGAAGCAAAGATGTGGCCAATGGAGCAAAAAGATTGGAAAATCTGGGAATATCCGGGACTATCTGGAAAAGTTCAAAATTTTGAAGGACCAAAAGTCATAGCTGAAAGGAATAAGATGAAAGGGTTGAACATTGTAATAGTAGAATGGTAAAAATAGGTGAAAGTTTGAAGAAGTTTAAAATTGCCTCACATTTTGGCACAAAATGGCCGCCAAACTGTAGGTGGTGTTGCCATCCCATAATAATTTTGAGCCTTATGTTGAAGTCCAAAACCTTGTGAACATTTCAATATTTGAACGGTGTCTCTAGCCAAAAGAATGTTAAAGTTACAATTGTTTAAAGAAGCAAAGGTGTGGCCAATGGAGCAAAAAGATTGGAAAATCTGGGAATATCTGGGAATATCTGGAAAAGTTCAAAGATTTGAAGGACCAAAAGTCATAGCTGAAAGGAATAAGATGAAAGGGTTGAACATTGTAATAGTAGAATGGTAAAAATAGGTGAAAGTTTGAAGAAGTTTAAAATTGCCTCACATTTTGGCACAAAATGGCCGCCAAACTGTAGGTGGTGTTGCCATCCCATAATAATTTTTAAACCTTATGTTGAAGTCCAAAACCTTGTGAACATTTCAATATTTGAACGGTGTCTCTAGCCAAAAGAATGTTAAAGTTACAATTGTTTAAAGAAGCAAAGGTGTGGCCAATGGAGCAAAAAGATTGGAAAATCTGGGAATATCCGGGAATATCTGGAAAAGTTCAAAGATTTGAAGGACCAAAATGTCATAGCTAGAATAAGATGAAAGAGCTGAACATTTTCATAGTCGAACGGTTAAAATAGGTGAAAAATTGTAGAAGGAGTTTAACTGTGAACTTCTGAACGAAAAATTCTCCATGTATTTCAATGGAGCAAAAATTCCCGGAAAACCTGGAATATCTTAAAAAGTAAAAGGATTTGAAAAACCAAAAGTCATAGCAGAAATAACATGAAAGAGATGAACATTTTAAAAGTAGAATGGTTAAAATAGGTTAAAAATTGTAGAAGTAGTTAAACGCCAAAAAACGGCGGAAGATACTATAATAATAATAATAATAATAATAAATAAAGAGAAACAGAAAAACAAAGGGTTGAATGCTTTACAGCATTCAACCAATAATAATAATAAATAAAGAGAAACAGGAAAACAAAGGGTTGAATGCTTTACAGCATTCAACCAACTAGAAGGAGCTGCATTTCCAGAAGAAAATGCAGGGTTGAATGCTGTACTGCTGAATGAAAGCAGAAATATGATGAAAAAGCTGAACACTGTAAAAGTAGAATGTCTAAAATAGGTCAAACATTGTAGAAGGAGTTAAGCATGAAAGCTAAAAAATTGTTGAAAAAAAATGGCTGAAATGTCCTGGAAAATCCTGGAATATTTTGAAAAATTAAAGGACCAAAAGTCAAAGGTGAACATTGTAAAAGTAGAATGACCAAAACAGGTCAAAATTTGTAGACGGAGTTAAGCATGAAAGATGAAATTGTTGAAAAAATGGATGTACTGTTGAAAATTTGAAGATGATGCTAAAATGGCTAAAAGTGCTAGCATCAGCATCATCAACTGACCCAAAAAACCACATTGTTTAAGAGTATCATATTGGTAAAAGCTACATGTTCTAAGTTGACAGAAAATCCACTTTTTTCAAAATGGCGGCTTTTCTATTAATTTTATCTCCATAGCAACCATTTTACGTTTGGGTCGGCATGGGATGACGAAAAAAATCGACGTCAGTTTCAGACAAATCGGAAAAAGTAAACCTTTGGACGTCCATAGCAACGAAATTTGTTGGCTAACCACGCCCACATTCCTTATATGTCCAGATCCAGTGAATTTCAATATGTTCAGTTCCAGCCATGGATGAAGTTTATTGCAATATTTGCTTCAGATTTTGTCATAAAATGGCCACCAAATAGTAGGTTGTGTTGCCATCCCATAATAAGTTCAAAACCTTTGTTGAAGTCCAAAGCCTTGTGAACATTTCAATGTTTGAACGGTGTCTCTAGCTGAAAGCATGTTGAAGTTATAATGGTTAAAAGAAACAAAGGTTTTCAAGGATGCTCCTTGTATTTAAATGGAGCATAAATCCTGGAAAATCCTGCAATACCTTGAAAAGTTCAAGGATATGAAGGACCGAAGGTAATAGCTGAAAGGATTAAGCTGAAAGATCTGAACATTGTAATAGTAAAATGGTTAAAATAGATAAAAACTGAAGTTTAAAATCGCCTCAAATTTAGGCACAAAATGGCCGCCAAATTGTAGGTGGTGTTGCCATCCCATAATAATTTCAAAACCTATGTTGAAGTCCAAAGGCTTGTGCACATTTCAATGTTAGAACGGTGTCTCTAGCTGAAAGCACGTTGAAGTTATAATAATTGAAAGAAACAAAGGTTTTCAAGGATTCTTCATGTATTTAAAAGAAGCAAAAATCTTGTAAAATCCTGGAATATCTTGAAAGGTTCAAAGATTGGAAAGACTAAATGTCATAGCTGAAAGGAATAAGCTGAAAGAGTTGAACGTTGTAATAGTAGAGTGGTTAAAATTGGTAAAACAACCTGAAGTTTAAAAACACCTCACATTTAGGCACAAAATGGCCGCAACTTGTAGGTGGTGTTGCCATCCCATAATAACTTCAAAACCTATGTTGAAGTTCAGAGCCTTGTGAGCATTCCAATGTTTGAACAGTGTCTCTAGCCAAAAGCATGTTGAAGTTATAATGGTTGAAAGAAACAAAGGTTTTCAAGAATTCTCCATGTATTTAAATGAAGCAAAAATCTTGGAAAATCCTAGAATATCTTGGAATATCTTGAAAAGTTCAAAGATTTGAAAGACTAAAAGTCGTAGCTGAAAGGAATAAGCTGAAAGGGTTGAACATTGTAATAGTAGAAGGATTAAGATACGTGAAAGTTTGAAGAAGTTTAAAATTGCCTCACATTTTGGCACAAAATGGCCGCCAAACTGTAGGTGGTGTTGCCATCCCATAATAATTTTGAGCCTTATATTGAAGTCCAAAGCCTTGTGAACATTTCAATGTTTGAACGGTGTCTCTAGCCAAAAGAATGTTAAAGTTACAATTGTTTAAAGAAGCAAAGGTGTGGCCAATGGAGCAAAAACATTGGAAAATCTGGGAATATCCGGGAATATCTGGAAAAGTTCAAAGATTTGTAGTACCAAAAGTCATAGCTGAAAGGAATAAGATGAAAGGGTTGAACATTGTAATAGTAGAATGGTAAAAATAGGTGAAAGTTTGAAGAAGTTTAAAATTGCCTCACATTTTGGCACAAAATGGCCGCCAAACTGTAGGTGGTGTTGCCATCCCATAATAATTTTTAAACCTTATGTTGAAGTCCAAAACCTTGTGAACATTTCAATATTTGAACGGTGTCTCTAGCCAAAAGAATGTTAAAGTTACAATTGTTTAAAGAAGCAAAGGTGTGGCCAATGGAGCAAAAAGATTGGAAAATCTGGGAATATCCGGGAATATCTGGAAAAGTTCAAGGATTTGAAGGACCAAAAGTCATAGCTGAAAGGAATAAGCTGGAAAGGTTGAACATTGTAATAGTAGAATGGTAAAAATAGGTGAAAGTTTGAAGAAGTTTAAAATTGCCTCACATTTTGGCACAATATGGCCGCCAAACTGTAGGTGGTGTTGCCATCCCATAATAATTTTGAGCCTTATGTTGAAGTCCAAAACCTTGTGAACATTTCAATATTTGAACGGTGTCTCTAGCCAAAAGAATGTTAAAGTTACAATTGTTTAAAGAAGCAAAGGTGTGGCCAATGGAGCAAAAAGATTGGAAAATCTGGGAATATCCGGGAATATCTGGAAAAGTTCAAGGATTTGAAGGACCAAAAGTCATAGCTGAAAGGAATAAGCTGGAAAGGTTGAACATTGTAATAGTAGAATGGTAAAAATAGGTGAAAGTTTGAAGAAGTTTAAAATTGCCTCACATTTTGGCACAAAATGGCCGCCGAACTGTAGGTGGTGTTGCCATCCCATAATAATTTTGAGCCTTATGTTGAAGTCCAAAACCTTGTGAACATTTCAATATTTGAACGGTGTCTCTAGCCAAAAGAATGTTAAAGTTACAATTGTTTAAAGAAGCAAAGGTGTGGCCAATGGAGCAAAAACATTGGAAAATCTGGGAATATCCGGGAATATCTGGAAAAGTTCAAGGATTTGAAGGACCAAAATGTCATAGCTAGAATAAGATGAAAGAGCTGAACATTTTCATAGTAGAACGGTTAAAATAGGTGAAAAATTGTAGAAGGAGTTTAACTGTGAACTTCTGAACGAAAAATTCTCCATGTATTTCAATGGAGCAAAAATTCCCGGAAAACCTGGAATATCTTAAAAAGTAAAAGGATTTGAAAAACCAAAAGTCATAGCAGAAATAAGATGAAAGAGATGAACATTTTAATAGTAGAATGGTTAAAATAGGTTAAAAATTGTAGAAGTAGTTAAACGCCAAAAAACGGCGGAAGATACTATAAGATACGATAATAATAAACTAGAAGGAGCTGCATTTCCAGAAGAAAATGCAGGGTTGAATGCTGTACTGCTGAATGAAAGCTAAATTTGCTGAAGAAATGTCTGAACTGTACTGGAAAAACCTTGAAAAGTTAAATGATCAAAAGTCCTAGTAGGAATAAGCTGAAAAAGGTGAACATTGTAATAGTAGAATGTCTAAAATAGGTCAAAATTTGTAGAAGGAGTTAAGCATTAAAGCTGAAATTGTTGAAAAAATGGCTGAACTGTTGAAAATTTGAAGATGTTGCTAAAATGGCTAAAAGTGCTAGCATTGGAATCAGCATCATCAACCGACCCAAAAACCACATTGTTTGAGAGTATCATATTGGTAAAAGCTACATGTCTAAGTTGATAGAAAATCCACTTTTTTCAAAATGGCGGCTTTTCTATTAATTCTATCTCCATAGCAACCATTTTATGTTTGGGTCGCCTGGGGATGACGAACCAATCGACGTCAGTTTCAGACAAATCAGAAAAAGTAAACCTTTGGACGTCCATAGCAACGAAGTTTGTTTGCTAACCACGCCCACATTCCTTATATGTCCAGATCCAGTGAATTTCAATATGTTCAGTTCCAGCCATGGATGAAGTTAAATGCAATATTTGCTTCAGATTTGGTCAAAAAATGGCCACCAAACAGTAGGTTGTGTCGACATCCCATAATGATTTCTAAACCTATTTTATAGTCCAAAGCCTTGTGATCAATTTAACGTTTGAACGGTATCTCTAGCTAAAGGCATGTTGAAGTTACAATGGTTGAAAGAACCAAAGGTTTTCAAGGATTCTCAATGTATTTAAATGGAGCGAAAATCTTGGAAAATCCTGGAATATCTTGAAAAGTTCAAAGATTTGAAGGACCAAAAGTAATAGCTGAAAGGAATAAGCTGAAGGAGTTGAACACTGAAATAGTAGAATGATTGAAATAGGTGAAAGTTTGAAGAAGTTTAAAATTGCCTCACATTTTGGCAAAAAATGGCCGCCAAACTGTAGGTGGTGTTGCCATCCCATAATAATTTTGAGCCTTATATTGAAATCCAAAACCTTGTGAACATTTCCATGTTTGAACGGTGTCTCTAACCAAAAGAATGTTAAAGTTACAATTGTTTAAAGAAGCAAAGGTGTGGCCAATGGAGCAAAAATATTGGAAAATCCGGGAATAACCGGGACTATCTGGAAAAGTTCAAGGATTTGAAGGACAAAATGTCATAGCTGGAATAAGATGAAAGAGCTGAACATTTTAATAGTTGAATGGTTAAAATAGGTGAAAAAGTGTAGAAGAAGTTTAACTGTGAACTTCTGCACGAAAAATTCTCCATGTATTTCAATGGAGAAAAAATCATGGAAAATCCTGGAATATCTTAAAAAGTTCAAGGATTTGAAAAACCAAAAGTCATAGCAGTAATAAGCTGAAAGAGCTGAACAGTTTAATAGTTGAATGGTTAAAATAGGTTGAAAATTGTAGAAGGAGTTAAGTGCCGAAAAACGGCGGAAGATAGCGTAAGAGGAAAACAAAGGGTTGAATGCTATACAGCATTCAACCAACTAGAAGGAGCTGCATTTCCAGAAGAAAATGCAGGGTTGAATGCTGTACTGCTGAATGAAAGCTGAATTAGCTGAAGAAATGGCTTAACTGTACTGGGAAAACCTTGAAAAGTTAAATGTGCAAAAGTCCTAGCAGGAATAAGATGAAAAAGTTGAACATTGTAATAGTAGAATGGCTGAAATAGGTCAAAGTTTGTAGAAGGAGTTAAGCATTAAAGCTGAAATTGTTGAAAAAATGGCTGAAGTGTTGAAAATTTGAAGAAGTTGCTAAAATGGCTAAAAGTACTAGCATTGGAATCAGCATCATCAACTGACTCCAAAAAACACGTTGTTTGAGAGTATTATATTGGTAAAAGCTACATGTTCTAAGTTGATAGAAAATCCACTCTTTTCAAAATGGCGGCTTTTCTATTGATTTTATCTCCATAGCAACCATTTTATGTTTGGGTCGCCTGGAGATGAGGAACAAATCAACGTCGGTTTCAGATGAATCGGAAAAAGTAAATTTTTGGACGTCCTTAGCAACGAGCTTTGTTTGCTAACCACGCCCACATTCCTTATATGTCCAGATCCAGTGAATTTCAATATGTTCAGTTCCAGCCATGGATGAAGTTTATTGCAACATTTGCTTCAGATTTTGTCAAAAAATGCCCACCAAACAGTAGGTTGTGTTGCCATCCCATAATAATTTCAAAACGTATGTTGAAGTCCAAAGCCTTGTGAGCATTTCAATGTTTGAACGGTGCCTCTAGCTGAAAGCATGTTAAAGTTATAATGCTTGAAAGCAACAAAGGTTTTCAAGGATTCTCCATGTATTTAAATGAAGCAAAAATCTTGGAAAATCCTGGAAAATCTTGGAATATCTTGAAAAGTACAAAGATTTCAAAGAATAAAAGTCGTAGCTGAAAGGAATAAGCTGAAAGGGTTGAACATTGTAATAGTAGAAGGATTAAAATACGTGAAAGTTTGAAGAAGTTTATAATTGCCTCACATTTTGGCACAAAATGGCCGCCAAACTGTAGGTGGTGTTGCCATCCCATAATAATTTTGAATTTTATGTTGAAGTCCAAAACCTTGTGAACATTTCAATATTTGAACGGTGTCTCTAGCCAAAAGAATGTTAAAGTTACAATTGTTTAAAAAAGCAAAGGTGTGGCCAATGGAGCAAAAACATTGGAAAATCTGGGAATATCCGGGAATATCTGGAAAAGTTCTAAGATTTGAAGGACCAAAAGTCATAGCTGAAAGGAATAAGATGAAAGGTTTGAACATTGTAATAGTAGAATGGTAAAAATAGGTGAAAGTTTGAAGAAGTTTAAAATTGCCTCACATTTTGGCACAAAATGGCCGCCAAACTGTAGGTGGTGTTGCCATCCCATAATAATTTTTAAACCTTATGTTGAAGTCCAAAACCTTGTGAACATTTCAATATTTGAACGGTGTCTCTAGCCAAAATAATGTTAAAGTTACAATTGTTTAAAGAAGCAAAGGTGTGGCCAATGGAGCAAAAATATTGGAAAATCTGGGAATATCCGGGAATATCTGGAAAAGTTCAAGGATTTGAAGGACCAAAAGTCATAGCTGAAAGGAATAAGCTGAAAGGGTTGAACATTGTAATAGTAGAATGGTAAAAATAGGTGAAAGTTTGAAGAAGTTTAAAATTGCCTCAGATTTTGGCACAAAATGGCCGCCAAACTGTAGGTGGTGTTGCCATCCCATAATAATTTTGAGCCTTATGTTGAAGTCCAAAACCTTGTGAACATTTCAATATTTGAACGGTGTCTCTAGCCAAAAGAATGTTAAAGTGACAATTGTTTAAAGAAGCAAAGGTGTGGCCAATGGAGCAAAAACATTGGAAAATCTGGGAATATCCGGGAATATCTGGAAAAGTTCAAAGATTTGAAAGACTAAAAGTCGTAGCTGAAAGGAATAAGCTGAAAAGGTTGAACATTGTAATAGTAGAAGGATTAAAATACGTGAAAGTTTGAAGAAGTTTAAAATTGCATCACATTTTGGCACAAAATGGCCGCCAAACTGTAGGTGGTGTTGCCATCCCATAATAATTTTGAACCTTATGTTGAAGTCCAAAACCTTGTGAACATTTCAATATTTGAACGGTGTCTCTAGCCAAAAGAATGTTAAAGTTACAATTGTTTAAAGAAGCAAAGGTGTGGCCAATGGAGCAAAAAGATTGGAAAATTCAGGAATATCCGGGAATAAATGGAAACGTTCAGGGATTTGAAGGACCAAAATGTCATAGCTTGAATAAGATGAAAGAGCTGAACATTTTCATAGTCGAACGGTTAAAATAGGTGAAAAATTGTAGAAGGAGTTTAACTGTGAACTTCTGAACGAAAAATTCTCCATGTATTTCAATGGAGCAAAAATTCCCGGAAAACCTGGAATATCTTAAAAAGTAAAAGGATTTGAAAAACCAAAAGTCATAGCAGGAATAAGCTGAAAGAGCTGAACATTTTAAAAGTTGAATGGTTAAAATGGGTTAAAAATTGTAGAAGTAGTTAAACGCCAAAAAACGGCGGAAGATACTATAAGATACGATAATAATAAATAAAGAGAAACAGGAAAACAAAGGGTTGAATGCTTTACAGCATTCAACCAATAAAGAGAAACAGGAAAACAAAGGGTTGAATGCTTTACAGCATTCAACCAACTAGAAGGAGCTGCATTTCCAGAAGAAAATGCAGGGTTGAATGCTGTATTGCTGATAGAAAGCTTATTTTGTAAAAGAAATGGCTGAACTGAGCTGAAAGAGCTCAACATTTTAAAAGTAAAATGGTTAAAAAAGGTGAAAACCTGTAAAAAAGGTTAAGCACAAGAATTCCCTATGTATTTTAATGGAGCAAAAATCCTGCAAAATCTCGGAATATCTTAAAAATTTTAATGATTTGAATGACCAAAAGTAATATCTGTAATAAGTTGAAAGAGTTGAACATTTAAAAAGGTGAATGGTAGAAAAATTTCAAGTGTCCGAACCGGGTGTCGATCCGGGAACCTCTTGCACCATAACTTTCCAATGCATTTTAATAGGGCAAAAATTCCCGGAAAAACTGGAATATCTTAAAAAGTACAAGGATTAGAAGTACCAAAAGTCATAGCAATAATAAGCTGAAAGAGCTGAACATTTTAAAAGTTGAATGGTAAAAATAGGTTAAAAATTGTAGAAGTAGTTAAGTGTCAAAAAACGGCGGAAGAT
Organism: Oryzias latipes; assembly: GCF_053564925.1. Classification (NCBI taxonomy): domain Eukaryota; kingdom Metazoa; phylum Chordata; class Actinopteri; order Beloniformes; family Adrianichthyidae; genus Oryzias; species Oryzias latipes. The sequence goes on along the minus strand of NC_136237.1, from coordinate 26,759,256 downwards.
AGTATAAATAATAATAATAATAATAAATAAAGAGAAACAGGAAAACAAAGGGTTGAATGCTTTACAGCATTCAACCAATAATAAATAAAGAGAAACAGGAAAACAAAGGGTTGAATGCTTGATAGCATTCAACCAATAAATAAAGAGAAACAGGAAAACAAAGGGTTGAATGCTTTATAGCATTCAACCAACTAGAAGGAGCTGCATTTCCAGAAGAAAATGCAGGGTTGAATGCTGTATTGCTGAAAGAAAGGTTAATGTGTAAAATAAATGGCTGAACTGAGCTGAAAGAGATCAACATTTTAAAAGTAAAATGGTTAAAAAAAGTAAAAACCTGTAAAAGAGGTTAAGCACAAGAATTCCCTATGCATTTTAATGGAGCAAAAATCCTGGAAAATCTTGGAATATCTTGAAAAGTTCAAAGATTTGAAAGACTAAAAGTCGTAGCTGAAAGGAATAAGCTGAAAGGGTTGAACATTGTAATAGTAGAAGGATTAAAATACGTGAAAGTTTGAAGAAGTTTAAAATTGCCTCACATTTTGGCACAAAATGGCCGACAAACTGTAGGTGGTGTTGCCATCCCATAATAATTTTTGAACTTTATGTTGAAGTCCAAAACCTTGTGAACATTTCAATATTTGAACGGTGTCTCTAGCCAAAAGAATGTTAAAGTTACAATTGTTTAAAGAAGCAAAGGTGTGGCCAATGGAGCAAAAAGATTGGAAAATCTGGGAATATCCGGGAATATCTGGAAAAGTTCAAGGATTTGAAGGACCAAAAGTCATAGCTGAAAGGAATAAGCTGAAAAGGTTGAACATTGTAATAGTAGAATGGTAAAAATAGGTTAAAAAGTTTGAAGAAGTTTAAAATTGCCTCACATTTTGGCACAAAATGGCCGCCAAACTGTAGGTGGTGTTGCCATCCCATAATAATTTTGAACCTTATGTTGAAGTCCAAAACCTTGTGAACATTTCAATATTTGAACGGTGTCTCTAGCCAAAAGAATGTTAAAGTTACAATTGTTTAAAGAAGCAAAGGTGTGGCCAATGGAGCAAAAAGATTGGAAAATCTGGGAATATCCGGGAATATCTGGAAAAGTTCAAGGATTTGAAGGACCAAAAGTCATAGCTGAAAGGAATAAGCTGAAAAGGTTGAACATTGTAATAGTAGAATGGTAAAAATAGGTTAAAAAGTTTGAAGAAGTTTAAAATTGCCTCACATTTTGGCACAAAATGGCCGCCAAACTGTAGGTGGTGTTGCCATCCCATAATAATTTTGAACCTTATGTTGAAGTCCAAAACCTTGTGAACATTTCAATATTTGAACGGTGTCTCTAGCCAAAAGAATGTTAAAGTTACAATTGTTTAAAGAAGCAAAGGTGTGGCCAATGGAGCAAAAAGATTGGAAAATCTGGGAATATCCGGGAATATCTGGAAAAGTTCAAGGATTTGAAGGACCAAAAGTCATAGCTGAAAGGAATAAGCTGAAAAGGTTGAACATTGTAATAGAATGGTAAAAATAGGTGAAAGTTTGAAGAAGTTTAAAATTGCCTCACATTTTGGCACAAAATGGCCGCCAAACTGTAGGTGGTGTTGCCATCCCATAATAATTTTGAACCTTATGTTGAAGTCCAAAACCTTGTGAACATTTCAATATTTGAACGGTGTCTCTAGCCAAAAGAATGTTAAAGTTACAATTGTTTAAAGAAGCAAAGGTGTGGCCAATGGAGCAAAAACATTGGAAAATCTGGGAATATCCGGGAATATCTGGAAAAGTTCAAGGATTTGAAGGACCAAAATGTCATAGCTAGAATAAGATGAAAGAGCTGAACATTTTCATAGTCGAACGGTTAAAATAGGTGAAAAATTGTAGAAGGAGTTTAACTGTGAACTTCTGAACGAAAAATTCTCCATGTATTTCAATGGAGCAAAAATTCCCGGAAAACCTGGAATATCTTAAAAAGTAAAAGGATTTGAAAAACCAAAAGTCATAGCAGAAATAAGATGAAAGAGATGAACATTTTAATAGTAGAATGGTTAAAATAGGTTAAAAATTGTAGAAGTAGTTAAACGCCAAAAAACGGCGGAAGATACTATAATAAACTAGAAGGAGCTGCATTTCCAGAAGAAAATGCAGGGTTGAATGCTGTATTGCTGAATGAAAGCAGAAATATGATGAAAAAGCTGAACATTGTAAAAGTAGAATGTCTAAAATAGGTCAAACATTGTAGAAGGAGTTAAGCATGAAAGCTGAAATTGTTGAAAAAATGGCTGAAATGTCCTGGGAATCCTGGAATATTTTGGAAAATTAAAGGACCAAAAGTCATAGGTGAACATTGTAAAAGTAGAATGACCAAAACAGGTCAAAATTTGTAGACAAAGTTAAGCATGAAAGCTGAAATTGTTGAAAAAATGGATGTACTGTTGAAAATTTGAAGATGATGCTAAAATGGCTGAAAGTGCTAGCATCAGCATCATCAACTGACTCAAAAAACCACATTGTTTAAGAGTATCATATTGGTAAAAGCTACATGTTCTAAGTTGACAGAAAATCCACTTTTTTTCAAAATGGCGGCTTTTCTATTAATTTTATCTCCATAGCAACCATTTTACGTTTGGGTCGGCATGGGATGACGAACAAATCGACGTCAGTTTCAGACAAATCGGAAAAAGTAAACCTTTGGACGTCCCTAGCAACGAAGTTTGTTGGCTAACCACGCCCACATTCCTTATATGTCCAGATCCAGTGAATTTCAATATGTTCAGTTCCAGCCATGGATGAAGTTTATTGCAATATTTGCTTCAGATTTTGTCATAAAAAGGCCACCAACAGTAGGTTGTGTCGACATCCCATAATGATTTCTAAACATATTTAATAGTCCAAAGCCTTGTGATCATTTTAATGTTTGAACGGTGTCTCTAGCTACAAGTATGTTAAAGTTATATTCTTTTAAAGAAAGAAAAGCTTCAGATTTGACAAACACAATATGGCTACCAGACAGTCTCCATCCAACAATGACTTCAAACCTTGATGTTATAATCCAAAGCACCAATCATTTGATAGTAAAAGTAGAGTCACGTCCTGCAGCAGGAGACATTCTGGCAAATGCTGAGCCTCAAGATCAATTCTCTCAACTATGCATGTGCCATTAGTCTTTGCACACACATCCATGTATAATGGAGAGATATATTGATCATCAGCTAGCTAGCTGAATGATACAGCATTATTTTTTCATTAAACCACTAACTTATGTGGTGCAAAAACACGATAGTCACTTCTCGTAACAGCCACCTAACTCATGGTTTGGGAATCAACACTTTCCCATGAGCCTTCACTTTTGAAAAGTCGCAGGATTTGAAGGACCAAAAGTGGTGGTAAAAAAAAATTTGGAGGTAAAAAAATTGTAAAAGCAGTTAAACAAGGCATGAAATTATTAAAAAAATGGCTAAATTAATGAAAATTTGAAGATTTGAAGGAAAGGAAAGAGCTGAACTGTTTCATACAATGGTTAAAGTAAGTAAAAACCTGTAAAAGAAGTTTAGCACAAGGATTCTCTATGTATTTTAATGGAGCAAAAAATCCTGGAAAATCCTGGAATATCTTAAAAAGTTCAATGATTTGAATGACCAAAAGTAATAACTGTAATAAGTTGAAAGAGTTGAACATTTTAAAAGTAAAATGGTAAAAATTTTTGAAGCGTCCGAACCGGGTGTCGAACCGGGCGCCTCGTGCATCATAACTTCCCAATGCATTTTAATAGGGCAAAAATTCCCGGAAAAACTGGAATATCTTAAAAAGTACAAGGATTAGAAGTACCAAAAGTCATAGCAATAATAAGCTGAAAAAGCTGAACATTTTAAAAGTTGAATGGTAAAAATCGGTTAAAAATTGTAGAAGTAGTTAAGTGTCAAAAAACGGCGGAAGATAGTATAAATAATAATAACTAGAAGGAGCTGCATTTCCAAAAGAAAATGCAGGGTTGAATGCTGTATTGCTGAATGAAAGCAGAAATATGATGAAAAAGCTGAACATTGTAAAAGTAGAATGTCTAAAATAGGTCAAACATTGTAGAAGGAGTTAAGCATGAAAGCTAAAAAATTGTTGAAAAAATGGCTGAAATGTCCTGGAAAATCCTGGAATATTTTGAAAAATTAAAGGACCAAAAGTCAAAGGTGAACATTGTAAAAGTAGATTGACCAAAACAGGTCAAAATTTGTAGATGGAGTTAAGCATGAAAGCTGAAATTGTTGAAAAAATGGATGTACTGTTGAAAATTTGAAGATGATGCTAAAATGGCTAAAAGTGCTAGAATCAGCATCATCAACTGACTCAAAAAACCACATTGTTTAAGAGTATCATATTGGTAAAAGCTACATGTTCTAAATTGACAGAAAATCCACTTTTTTCAAAATGGCGGCTTTCCTATTGATTTTATCTCCATAGCAACCATTTTATGTTTCGGTCGCCTGGGGATGTCAAAAAATGCCCACCAAACAGTAGGTTGTGTTGCCATCCCATAATAATTTCAAAATGTATGTTGAAGTCCAAAGCCTTGTGAGCATTTCAATGTTTGAACGGTGCCTCTAGCTGAAAGCATGTTAAAGTTATAATGCTTGAAAGCAACAAAGGTTTTCAAGGATTCTCCATGTATTTAAATGAAGCAAAAATCTTGGAAAATCCTGGAAAATCTTGGAATATCTTGAAAAGTTCAAAGATTTGAAAGACTAAAAGTCGTAGCTGAAAGGAATAAGCTGAAAGGGTTGAACATTGTAATAGTAGAAGGATTAAAATACGTGAAAGTTTGAAGAAGTTTAAAATTGCTTCACATTTTGGCACAAAATGGCCGCCAAACTGTAGGCGGTGTTGCCATCCCATAATAATTTTGAACCTTATGTTGAAGTCCAAAACCTTGTGAACATTTCAATATTTGAACGGTGTCTCTAGCCAAAAGAATGTTAAAGTTACAATTGTTTAAAGAAGCAAAGGTGTGGCCAATGGAGCAAAAACATTGGAAAATCTGGGAATATCCGGGAATATCTTGAAAAGTTCAAAGATTTGAAGGACCAAAAGTCATAGCTGAAAGGAATAAGATGAAAGGGTTGAACATTGTAATAGTAGAATGGTAAAAATAGGTGAAAGTTTGAAGAAGTTTAAAATTGCCTCACATTTTGGCACAAAATGGCCGCCAAACTGTAGGTGGTGTTGCCATCCCATAATAATTTTGAACCTTATGTTGAAGTTCAAAACCTTGTGAACATTTCAATATTTAAACGGTGTCTCTAGCCAAAAGAATGTTAAAGTTACAATTGTTTAAGGAAGCAAAGGTGTGGCCAATGGAGCAAAAAGATTGGAAAATCTGGGAATATCCGGGAATATCTGGAAAAGTTCAAGGATTTGAAGGACCAAATGTCATAGCTGAAAGGAATAAGCTGAAAGAGTTGAACATTGTAATAGTAGAATGGTAAAAATAGGTGAAAGTTTGAAGAAGTATAAAATTGCCTCACATTTTGGCACAAAATGGCCGCCAAACTGTAGGTGGTGTTGCCATCCCATAATAATTTTGAGCCTTATGTTGAAGTCCAAAGCCTTTTGAACATTTAAATGTTTGAACGGTGTCTCTACCTGAAAGCATGTTGACGTTACAATGGTTTAAAGAAGCAAAGGTGTGGTCAATGGAGCAAAATAATTGGAAAATCCGGGAATATCCGGGAATATCTGGAAAAGTTCAAGGATTTGAAGAACAAAATGCCATAGCTAGAATAAGATGAAAGAGCTGAACATTTTCATAGTCGAACGGTTAAAATAGGTGAAAAATTGTAGAAGGAGTTTAACTGTGAACTTCTGCACGAAAAATTCTCCATGTATTTCAATGGAGCAAAAATTCCCGGAAAACCTGGAATATCTTAAAAAGTAAAAGGATTTGAAAAACCAAAAGTCATAGCACAAATAAGCACAAAGAGCTGAACATTTTAAAAGTTGAATGGTTACAATCGGTTAAAAATTGTAGAACGAGTTAAGCGGCGAAAAACGGCGGAAGATAGGCGTAAAGAATAACTAGAAGGAGCTGCATTTCCAGAAGAAAATGCAGGGTTGAATGCTGTACTGCTGAATGAAAGCTGAATTAGCTGAAGAAATGGCTTAACTGTACTGGGAAAACCTTGAAAAGTTAAAGGTGCAAAAGTCCTAGCAGGAATAAGCTGAAAAAGGTGAACATTGTAATAGTAGAATGGCTGATATAGGTCAAAATTTGTAGGACTTAAGCATGAAAGCTGAAATTGTTGAAAAAATGGCTGAATTGTTGAAAATTTGAAGATGTTGCTAAAATGGCTAAAAGTACTAGCATTGTAATCAGCATCATCAACTGACTCCCAAAAACACGTTGTTTGAGAGTATTATATTGGTAAAAGCTACATGTTCTAAGTTGATAGAAAATCCACTCTTTTCAAAATGGCGGCTTTTCTATTGATTTTATCTCCATAGCAACCATTTTATGTTTGGGTCGCCTGGAGATGAGGAACAAATCAACGTTGGTTTCAGATGAATCGGAAAAAGTAAACTTTTGGACGTCCTTAGCAACGAGCTTTTTTTGCTAACCACGCCCACATTCCTTATATGTCCAGATCCAGTGAATTTCAATATGTTCAGGTACAGCCATGGATGAAGTTTATTGCAACATTTGCTTCAGATTTTGTCAAAAAATGCCCACCAAACAGTAGGTTGTGTTGCCATCCCATAATAATTTCAAAACGTATGTTGAAGTCCAAAGCCTTGTGAGCATTTCAATGTTTGAACGGTGCCTCTAGCTGAAAGCTTATTAAAGTTATAATGCTTGAAAGCAACAAAGGTTTTCAAGGATTCTCCATGTATTTAAATGAAGCAAAAATCTTGGAAAATCCTGGAAAATCTTGGAATATCTTGAAAAGTTCAAAGATTATAAAGACTAAAAGTCGTAGCTGAAAGGAATAAGCTGAAAGGGTTGAACATTGTAATAGTAGAAGGATTAAAATACGTGAAAGTTTGAAGAAGTTTAAAATTGCCTCACATTTTGGCACAAAATGGCCGCCAAACTGTAGGTGGTGTTGCCATCCCATAATAATTTTGAACCTTATGTTGAAGTCCAAAACCTTGTGAACATTTCAATATTTGAACGGTGTCTCTAGCCAAAAGAATGTTAAAGTTACAATTGTTTAAAGAAGCAAAGGTGTGGCCAATGGAGCAAAAACATTGGAAAATCTGGGAATATCCGGGAATATCTGGAAAAGTTCAAAGATTTCAAGGACCAAAAGTCATAGCTGAAAGGAATAAGATGAAAGGGTTGAACATTGTAATAGTAGAATGGTAAAAATAGGTGAAAGTTTGAAGAAGTTTAAAATTGCCTCACATTTTGGCACAAAATGGCCGCCAAACTGTAGGTGGTGTTGCCATCCCATAATAATTTTGAGCCTTATGTTGAAGTCCAAAACCTTGTGAACATTTCAATATTTGAACGGTGTCTCTAGCCAAAAGAATGTTAAAGTTACAATTGTTTAAAGAAGCAAAGGTGTGGCCAATGGAGCAAAAAGATTGGAAAATCTGGGAATATCCGGGAATATCTGGAAAAGTTCAAAGATTTGAAGGACCAAAATGTCATAGCTAGAATAAGATGAAAGAGCTGAACATTTTCATAGTCGAACGGTTAAAATAGGTGAAAAATTGTAGAAGGAGTTTAACTGTGAACTTCTGCACGAAAAATTCTCCATGTATTTCAATGGAGCAAAAATTCCCGGAAAACCTGGAATATCTTAAAAAGTAAAAGGATTTGAAAAACCAAAAGTCATAGCACAAATAAGCAGAAAGAGCTGAACATTTTAAAAGTTGAATGGTTACAATCGGTTAAAAATTGTAGAAGGAGTTAAGCGGCGAAAAACGGCGGAAGATAGGCGTAAAGAATAATAAATAAAGAGAAACAGGAAAACAAAGGGTTGAATGCTTTACAGCATTCAACCAATAAATAAAGAGAAACAGGAAAACAAAGGGTTGAATGCTTTACAGCATTCAACCAATAATAATAAATAAAGAGAAACAGGAAAACAAAGGGTTGAATGCTTTATAGCATTCAACCAACTAGAAGGAGCTGCATTTCCAGAAGAAAATGCAGGGTTGAATGCTGTATTGCTGAATGAAAGCAGATATATGAGGAAAAGCTGAACATTGTAATAGTAAAATGTCTAAAATAGGTCAAACATTGTAGGAGTTAAGCATGAGGTAAAAAATTGTTGAAAAAATGGCTGAAATGTCCTGGAAAATCCTGGAATATTTTGAAAAATTAAAGGACCAAAAGTCAAAGGTGAACATTGTAAAAGTAGGATGACCAAAACAGGTAAAAATTTGTAGACGGAGTTAAGCATGAAAGCTGAAATTGTTGAAAAAATGAATGTACTGTTGAAAATTTGAAGATGATGCTAAAATGGCTAAAAGTGCTAGCATCAGCATCATCAACTGACTCAAAAAACCACATTGTTTAAGAGTATAATATTGGTAAAAGCTACATGTTCTAAGTTGACAGAAAATCCACTTTTTTCAAAATGGCGGCTTTTCTATTAATTTTATCTCCATAGCAACCATTTTACGTGTGGGTCGCCTGGGGATGACGAACAAATCGACGTCAGTTTCAGACAAATCGGAAAAAGTAAACCTTTGGACGTCCTTAGCAACGAAGTTTGTTGGCTAACCACGCCCACATTCCTTATATGTCCAGATCCAGTGAATTTCAATATGTTCAGTTCCAGCCATGGATGAAGTTTATTGCAATATTTGCTTCAGACTTTGTCATAAAAAGGCCACCAACAGTAGGTTGTGTCGACATCCCATAATGACGTCAAACCTTGATGTTGTAATCCAAAGCACTAATCATTTGACAGTAAAAGTGTAGCCACGTCCTGCAGCAGGAGACATTTTGGCATATGCAGAGCTTCAAGATCAGTTCTGTCAACTATGCATGTGCCATTAGTTTTTACAAACACATCCATGTATAATGGAGAGATATATTAATCATCAACTAGCTAGCTGAATGATACAGTATTATATTTTCATTAAACCACTAACTTATGTGGTGCAAAAACATGATAGTGACTTCTCGTAACAGCCACCTAACTCATGGTTTGGGAATCAACACTTTCCCATGAGCCTTCACTTTTGAAAAGTCGCAGGATTTGAAGGACCAAAAGTGGTGGTAAAAAAAAAATTTGGAGGTAAAAAAATTGTAAAAGGAGTTAAACAAGGCCTGAAATTATTGAAAAAATGGCTGATATAATGAAAATTTGAAGATTTGAAGGAAAGGAATGAGCTGAACTGTTTCATACAATGGTTAAAGTAAGTAAAAACCTGTAAAAGAAGTTAAGCACAAGGATTCTCTATGTATTTTAATGGAGCCAAAAATCCTGGAAAATCCTGGAATATCTTAAAAAGTTCAATGATTTGAATGACCAAAAGTAATAACTGTAATAAGTTGAAAGAGTTGAACATTTTAAAAGTAAAATGGTAAAAAAATTTGAAGTGTCCGAACCGGGTGTCGAACCGGGCGCCTTGTGCATCATAACTTCCCAATGCATTTTAATAGGGCAAAAATTCCTGGAAAAACTGGAATATCTTAAAAAGTACAAGGATTAGAAGTACCAAAAGTCATAGCAATAATAAGCTGAAAAAGCTGAACATTTTAAAAGTTGAATGGTAAAAATCGGTTAAAAATTGTAGAAGTAGTTAAGTGTCAAAAAACGGCGGAAGATAGTATAAATAATAATAATAACTAGAAGGAGCTGCATTTCCAGAAGAAAATGCAGGGTTGAATGCTGTATTGCTGAATGAAAGCAGAAATATGATGAAAAAGCTGAACATTGTAAAAGTAGAATGTCTAAAATAGGTCAAACATTGTAGAAGGAGTTAAGCATGAAAGCTGAAATTGTTCAAAAAAATGGCTGAATTGTCCTGCAAAATCCTGAAATATTTTGAAAAGTTAAAGGACCACAAGTCAAAGGTGAACATTGTAAAAGTAGAATGACCAAAACAGGTAAAAATTTGTAGACGGAGTTAAGCATGAAAGCTGGAAATGTTGAAAAAATGGATGTTCTGTTGAAAATTTGAAGATGATGCTAAAATGGCTAAAAGTGCTAGCATCAGCATCATCAACTGACTCAAAAAAAACAATTTTTTTTGAGAATATCATATTGGTAAAAGCTACATGTCTAAGTTGACAGAAAATCCACTTTTTTCAAAATGGCGGCTTTTCTACTAATTCTATCTCCATAGCAACCATTTTACGTTTGAGTCGGCATGGGATGACGAACAAATCGACGTCAGTTTCAGACAAATCGGAAAAAGTAAACCTTTGGACGTCCTTAGCAACGAAGTTTGTTGGCTAACCACGCCCACATTCCTTATATGTCCAGATCCAGTGAATTTCAATCTGTTCAGTTCCAGCCATGGATTAAGTTTATTGCAATATTTGCTTCAGATTTTGTCATAAAAAGGCCACCAACATTAGGTTGTGTCGACATCCCATAATGATTTCTAAACGTATTTAATAGTCCATAGCCTTGTGATCATTTTAATGTTTGAACGGTGTCTCTAGCTGCAAGTATTTTGAAGTTATATTCGTTTAAAGAAACAAAGGCTTTCAGATTTGAAAAACACAAAATGGCTGCCAAACAGTCTCCATCCCATAATGCCTTCAAACCTTGATGTTACAATCCAAAGCACTAATCATTTGACAGTAAAAGTGGAGCCACATCATTCAACAGGAGACATTGTGGCAAAAGCAGAACTTCAAGATCAAATCTCTCAACTATGCATGTGTCATTAGTTTTTGCACACACATCCATTTATAATGGAGAGATATATTGATCATCAGCTAGCTAGCTGAATGATACAGCATTATATTTCATTGAACCACTAACTTATGTGGTGCAAAAACATCATAGTCACTTCTCGTAACAGCCACCTAACTCATGGTTTGGGAATCAACACTTTCCCATGAGCCTTCACTTTTGAAAAGTCACAGGATTTGAAGGTCCAAAAGTGGTGGTAAAAAAAAATTTTGGAGGTAAAAAAATTGTAAAAGGAGTTAAACAAGGCATGAAATTATTAAAAAATGGCTGAATTAATGAAAATTTGAAGATTTGAAGGAAAGGAATGAGCTGAACTGTTTCATACAATGGTTAAAATAAGTAAAAACCTGTAAAAGAAGTTTAGCACAAGGATTCTCTATGTATTTTAATGGAGCAAAAAATCCTGGAAAATCCTGGAATATCTTAAAAAGTTCAATGATTTGAATGACCAAAAGTAATAACTGTAATAAGTTGAAAGAGTTGAACATTTTAAAAGTAAAATGGTAAAAAAATTTGAAGCGTCCGAACCGGGTGTCGAACCGGGCGCCTCGTGCATCATAACTTCCCAATGCATTTTAATAGGGCAAAAATTCCCGGAAAAACTGGAATATCTTAAAAAGTACAAGGATTAGAAAAACCAAAAGTCATAGCAATAATAAGCGGAAAAAGCTGAACATTTTAAAAGTTGAATGGTTACAATCGGTTAAAAATTGTAGAAGTAGTTAAGTGTCAAAAAACGGCGGAAGATAGTATAAATAATAATAACTAGAAGGAGCTGCATTTCCAGAAGAAAATGCAGGGTTGAATGCTGTACTGCTGAATGAAAGCTGAATTAGCTGAAGAAATGGCTTAACTGTACTGGGAAAACCTTGAAAAGTTAAATGTGCAAAAGTCCTAGCAGGAATAAGATGAAAAAGTTGAACATTGTAATAGTAGAATGGCTGAAATAGGTCAAAATTTGTAGGACTTAAGCATTAAAGCTGAAATTGTTGAAAAAATGGCTGAAGTGTTGAAAATTTGAAGAAGTTGCTAAAATGGCTAAAAGTACTAGCATTGTAATCAGCATCATCAACTGAATCCAAAAAACACATTGTTTGAGAGAATCATATTAGTAAAAGCTACATGTTATAAGTTGACAGAAAATCCACTTTTTTCAAAATGGCGGCTTTTCTATTAATTTTATCTCCATAGCAACCATTTTACGTTTGGGGCGGCATGGGATGACGAACAAATCGACGTCAGTTTCAGACAAATCGGAAAAAGTAAACCTTTGGACGTCCTTAGCAACGAAGTTTGTTTGCTAACCACGCCCACATTCCTTATATGTCCAGATCCAGTGAATTTCAATATGTTCAGTTCCAGCCATGGATGAAGTTTATTGCAATATTTGCTTCAGATTTTGTCAAAAAATGGCCACCAAACAGTAGGTTGTGTTGCCATCCCATAATAATTTCAAAACGTATGTTGAAGTCCAAAGCCTTGTGAGCATTTCAATGTTTGAACGGTGCCTCTAGCTGAAAGCTTGTTAAAGTTATAATGCTTGAAAGCAACAAAGGTTTTCAAGGATTCTCCATGTATTTAAATGAAGCAAAAATCTTGGAAAACCCTGGAAAATCTTGGAATATCTTGAAAAGTTCAAAGATTTGAAAGACTAAAAGTCGTAGCTGAAAGGAATAAGCTGAAAGGGTTGAACATTGTAATAGTAGAAGGATTAAAATACGTGAAAGTTTGAAGAAGTTTAAAATTGCCTCACATTTTGGCACAAAATGGCCGCCAAACTGTAGGTGGTGTTGCCATCCCATAATAATTTTGAACCTTATGTTGAAGTCCAAAACCTTGTGAACATTTCAATATTTGAACGGTGTCTCTAGCCAAAAGAATGTTAAAGTTACAATTGTTTAAAGAAGCAAAGGTGTGGCCAATGGAGCAAAAACATTGGAAAATCTGGGAATATCCGGGAATATCTGGAAAAGTTCAAAGATTTGAAGGACCAAAAGTCATAGCTGAAAGGAATAAGATGAAAGGGTTGAACATTGTAATAGTAGAATGGTAAAAATAGGTGAAAGTTTGAAGAAGTTTAAAATTGCCTCACATTTTGGCACAAAATGGCCGCCAAACTGTAGGTGGTGTTGCCATCCCATAATAATTTTTAAACCTTATGTTGAAGTCCAAAACCTTGTGAACATTTCAATATTTGAACGGTGTCTCTAGCCAAAAGAATGTTAAAGTTACAATTGTTTAAAGAAGCAAAGGTGTGGCCAATGGAGCAAAAAGATTGGAAAATCTGGGAATATCCGGGAATATCTGGAAAAGTTCAAGGATTTGAAGGACCAAAAGTCATAGCTGAAAGGAATAAGCTGGAAAGGTTGAACATTGTAATAGTAGAATGGTAAAAATAGGTGAAAGTTTGAAGAAGTTTAAAATTGCCTCACATTTTGGCACAAAATGGCCGCCAAACTGTAGGTGGTGTTGCCATCCCATAATAATTTTTAAACCTTATGTTGAAGTCCAAAACCTTGTGAACATTTCAATATTTGAACGGTGTCTCTAGCCAAAAGAATGTTAAAGTTACAATTGTTTAAAGAAGCAAAGGTGTGGCCAATGGAGCAAAAAGATTGGAAAATCTGGGAATATCCGGGAATATCTGGAAAAGTTCAAGGATTTGAAGGACCAAAAGTCATAGCTGAAAGGAATAAGCTGGAAAGGTTGAACATTGTAATAGTAGAATGGTAAAAATAGGTGAAAGTTTGAAGAAGTTTAAAATTGCCTCACATTTTGGCACAAAATGGCCGCCAAACTGTAGGTGATGTTGCCATCCCATAATAATTTTGAGCCTTATGTTGAAGTCCAAAACCTTGTGAACATTTCAATATTTGAACGGTGTCTCTAGCCAAAAGAATGTTAAAGTTACAATTGTTTAAAGAAGCAAAGGTGTGGCCAATGGAGCAAAAACATTGGAAAATCTGGGAATATCCGGGAATATCTGGAAAAGTTCAAGGATTTGAAGGACCAAAATGTCATAGCTAGAATAAGATGAAAGAGCTGAACATTTTCATAGTAGAACGGTTAAAATAGGTGAAAAATTGTAGAAGGAGTTTAACTGTGAACTTCTGAACGAAAAATTCTCCATGTATTTCAATGGAGCAAAAATTCCCGGAAAACCTGGAATATCTTAAAAAGTAAAAGGATTTGAAAAACCAAAAGTCATAGCAGAAATAAAATGAAAGAGATGAACATTTTAATAGTAGAATGGTTAAAATAGGTTAAAAATTGTAGAAGTAGTTAAACGCCAAAAAACGGCGGAAGATACTATAAGATACGATAATAACTAGAAGGAGCTGCATTTCCAGAAGAAAATGCAGGGTTGAATGCTGTATTGCTGAAAGAAAGCTTAATTTGTAAAAGAAATGGCTGAACTGAGCTGAAAGAGCTTAACATTTTAAAAGTAAAATGGTTAAAATAGGTGAAAACCTGTAAAAGAGGTTAAGCACAGTGATTCCCTATGTATTTTAATGGAGCAAAAAATCCTGGAACATCTTAAAAAGTTCAATGATTTGAATGACCAAAAGTAATAACTGTAATAAGTTGAAAGATTTGAATATTTTCAAAGTTGAAAGGTAGAAAATTTTGAAGCGTCCGAACCGGGTGTCGAACCGCGAACCTCATGTACCATAAGTTCCCAATGCATTTTAATAGGGCAAAAATTCCCGGAAAAACTGGAATATCTTAAAAAGTACAAGGATTTGAAAAACCAAAAGTCATAGCTGGAATAAGCTGAAGGAGCTGAACATTTTAAAAGTTGAATGGTTAAAATAGGTTAAAAATTGTAGAAGTAGTTAAGTGTCAAAAAACGGCGGAAGATAGTGTAAATAATAATAAAGAAATAAAGAGAAACAGGAAAACAAAGGGTTGAATGCTTTACAGCATTCAACCAATAAACTAGAAGGAGCTGCATTTCCAGATGAAAATGCAGGGTTGAATGCTGTATTGCTGAATGAAAGCAGAAATATTATGAAAAAGCTGAACATTGTAAAAGTAGAATGTCTAAAATAGGTCAAACATTGTAGAAGGAGTTAAGCATGAAAGCTGAAATTGTTGAAAAAATGGATGTACTGTTGAAAATTTGAAGATGATGCTAAAATGGCTAAAAGTGCTAGCATCAGCATCATCAACTGACTCAAAAAAACACATTGTTTAAGAGTGTCATGTTGGTAAAAGCTACATGTTCTAAGTTGACAGAAAATCCACTTTTTTCAAAATGGCGGCTTTTCTATTGATTTTATCTCCATGGCAACCATTTTATGTTTGGGTCGCCTGGGGATGACGAACAGATTGACGTCAGTTTCAGACAAATCGGAAAAAGTAAACCTTTGGACGTCCTTAGCAACGAAGTTTGTTTGCTAACCACGCCCACATTCCATATATGTCCAGATCCAGTGAATTTCAATATGTTCAGTACCAGCCATGGATGAAGTTTATTGCAATATTTGCTTCAGATTTTGTCATAAAATGGCCACCAAACAGTAGTTTGTGTTGACATCCCATAATGATTTCTAAACGTATTTTATAGTCCAAAGCCTTGTGATCATTTTAATGTTTGAACGGTGTCTCAAGCTACAAATATGTTGAAGTTATAATGGTTGAAAGAAACAGAGGTTTGCAAGGATTTTTTTTCAATGTATTTCAATGAAGCAAAAAATCCTGAAATATCCTAAAATATCTTAAAAAGTACAAGGATTTGAAAAACCAAAAGTCATAGCAGTAATAAGATGAAAGAGCTGAACATTTTAAAAGTTGAACGGTTCAAATAGGTTAAAAATTGTAGGAGGAGTTAAGTGCCGAAAAACGGCGGAAGATAGCATAAGAAGAAAACAAATGTAACACTAGAAGGAGCTGCATTTCCAAAAGAAAATGCAGGGTTGAATGCTGTACTGCTGAATGAAAGCTGAATTAGCTGAAGAAATGGCTGAACTGTACTGGAAGAACCATGAAAAGTTAAAGGTGCAAAAGTCCTAGCAGGAATAAGCTGAAAAAGTTGAACATTGTAATAGTAGAATGGCTGAAATAGGTCAAAATTTGTAGGACTTAAGCATGAAAGCTGAAATTGTTGAAAAAATGGCTGAATTGTTGAAAATTTGAAGATGTTGCTAAAATGGCTAAAAGTACTAGCATTGGAATCAGCATCATCAACTGACTCCAAAAAACACGTTCTTTGAGAGTATTATATTGGTAAAAGCTACATGTTCTAAGTTGATAGAAAATCCACTCTTTTCAAAATGGCGGCTTTTTTATTGATTTTATCTCCATAGCAACCATTTTATGTTTGGGTCGCCTGGAGATGAGGAACAAATCCACGTCGGTTTCAGATGAATCGGTAAAAGTAAACTTTTGGACGTCCTTAGCAACGAAGTTTGTTTGCTAACCACACCCACATTCCTTATATGTCCAGATCCAGTGAATTTCAATATGTTCAGTTCCAGCCATGGATGAAGTTTATTGCAATATTTGCTTCAGATTTTGTCAGAAAATGCCCACCAAACAGTAGGTTGTGTTGCCATCCCATAATAATTTCAAAACGTATGTTGAAGTCCAAAGCCTTGTGAGCATTTCAATGTTTGAACGGTGCCTCTAGCTGAAAGCATGTTAAAGTTATAATGCTTGAAAGCAACAAAGGTTTTCAAGGATTCTCCATGTATTTAAATGAAGCAAAAATCTTGGAAAATCCTGGAAAATCTTGGAATATCTTGAAAAGTTCAAAGATTTGAAAGACTAAAAGTCGTAGCTGAAGGATTAAAATACGTGAAAGTTTGAAGAAGTTTAAAATTGCCTCACATTTTGGCACAAAATGGCCGCCAAACTGTAGGTGGTGTTGCCATCCCATAATAATTTTGAACCTTATGTTGAAGTCCAAAACCTTGTGAACATTTCAATATTTGAACGGTGTCTCTAGCCAAAAGAATGTTAAAGTTACAATTTTTTAAAGAAGCAAAGGTGTGGCCAATGGAGCAAAAACATTGGAAAATCTGGGAATCTCCGGGAATATCTGGAAAAGTTCAAAGATTTGAAGGACCAAAAGTCATAGCTGAAAAGAATAAGATGAAAGGGTTGAACATTGTAATAGTAGAATGGTTAAAATAGGTGAAAGTTTGAAGAAGTTTAAAATTGCCTCACATTTTGGCACAAAATGGCCGCCAAACTGTAGTCGGTGTTGCCATCCCATAATAATTTTGAGCCTTATGTTGAAGTCCAAAACCTTGTGAACATTTCAATATTTGAACGGTGTCTCTAGCCAAAAGAATGTTAAAGTTACAATTGTTTAAAGAAGCAAAGGTGTGGCCAATGGAGCAAAAAGATTGGAAAATCCAGGAATATCCGGGAATAAATGGAAAAGTTCAGGGATTTGAAGGACCAAAATGTCATAGCTAGAATAAGATGAAAGAGCTGAACATTTTCATAGTCGAACGGTTAAAATAGGTGAAAAATTGTAGAAGGAGTTTAACTGTGAACTTCTGAACGAAAAATTCTCCATGTATTTCAATGGAGCAAAAATTCCCGGAAAACCTGGAATATCTTAAAAAGTAAAAGGATTTGAAAAACCATAAGTCATAGCAGAAATAAGATGAAAGAGATGAACATTTTAAAAGTTGAACGGTAAAAATCGGTTAAAAATTGTAGAAGGAGTTAAGTGCCGAAAAACGGCGGAAGATAGCATAAGAGGAAAACAAATGTAACACTAGAAGGAGCTGCATTTCCAGAAGAAAATGCAGGGTTGAATGCTGTACTGCTGAATGAAAGCTGAATTAGCTGAAGAATAGGCTGAACTGTACTGGAAGAACCATGAAAAGTTAAAGGTGCAAAAGTCCTAGCAGGAATAAGCTGAAAAAGTTGAACATTGTAATAGTAGAATGGCTGAAATAGGTCAAAATTTGTAGGACTTAAGCATGAAAGCTGAAATTGTTGAAAAAATGGCTGAATTGTTGAAAATTTGAAGATGTTGCTAAAATGGCTAAAAGTACTAGCATTGGAATCAGCATCATCAACTGACTCCAAAAAACACGTTGTTTGAGGGTATTAAATTGGTAAAAGCTACATGTTCTAAGTTGATAGAAAATCCACTCTTTTCAAAATGGCGGCTTTTCTATTGATTTTATCTCCATAGCAACCATTTTATGTTTGGGTCGCCTGGAGATGAGGAACAAATCAACGTCGGTTTCAGATGAATCGGAAAAAGTAAATATTTGGACGTCCTTAGCAACGAGCTTTGTTTGCTAACCACGCCCACATTCCTTATATGTCCAGATCCAGTGAATTTCAATATGTTCAGTTCCAGCCATGGATGAAGTTTATTGCAACATTTGCTTCAGATTTTGTCAAAAAATGGCCACCAAACAGTAGGTTGTGTTGCCATCCCATAATAATTTCAAAACGTATGTTGAAGTCCAAAGCCTTGTGAGCATTTCAATGTTTGAACGGTGCCTCTAGCTGAAAGCATGTTAAAGTTATAATGCTTGAAAGCAACAAAGGTTTTCAAGGATTCTCCATGTATTTAAATGAAGCAAAAATCTTGGAAAATCCTGGAAAATCTTGGAATATCTGGAAAAGTTCAAAGATTTGAAAGACTAAAAGTCGTAGCTGAAAGGAATAAGCTGAAAGGGTTGAACATTGTAATAGTAGAAGGATTAAAATACATGAAAGTTTGAAGAAGTTTAAAATTGCCTCACATTTTGGCACAAAATGGCCGCCAAACTGTAGGTGGTGTTGCCATCCCATAATAATTTTGAGCCTTATGTTGAAGTCCAAATCCTTGTGAACATTTCAATGTTTGAACGGTATCTCTAGCCAAAAGAATGTTAAAGTTACAATTGTTTAAAGAAGCAAAGGTGTGGCCAATGGAGCAAAAACATTGGAAAATCTGGGAATATCTGGAAAAGTTCAAAGATTTGAAGGACCAAAATGTCATAGCTAGAATAAGATGAAAGAGCTGAACATTTTCATAGTCGAACGGTTAAAATAGGTGAAAAATTGTAGGAGTTAAACTGTGAACTTCTGAACGAAAAATTCTCCATGTATTTCAATGGAGCAAAAATTCCCGGAAAACCTGGAATATCTTAAAAAGTAAAAGGATTTGAAAAACCAAAAGTCATAGCAGAAATAAGATGAAAGAGATGAACATTTTAATAGTAGAATGGTTAAAATAGGTTAAAAATTGTAGAAGTAGTTAAACGCCAAAAAACGGCGGAAGATACTATAATAATAATAATAAATAAAGAGAAACAGGAAAACAAAGGGTTGAATGCTTTACAGCATTCAACCAACTAGAAGGAGCTGCATTTCCAGAAGAAAATGCAGGGTTGAATGCTGTATTGCTGAATGAAAGCAGAAATATGATGAAAAAGCTGAACATTGTAAAAGTAGAATGTCTAAAATAGGTCAAACATTGTAGAAGGAGTTAAGCATGAAAGCTAAAAAATTGTTGAAAAAATGGCTGAAATGTCCTGGAAAATCCTGGAATATTTTGAAAAATTAAAGGACCAAAAGTCAAAGGTGAACATTGTAAAAGTAGAATGACCAAAACAGGTCAAAATTTGTAGACGGAGTTAAGCATGAAAGCTGAAATTGTTGAAAAAATGGATGTACTGTTGAAAATTTGAAGATGATGCTAAAATGGCTAAAAGTGCTAGCATCAGCATCATCAACTGAATCAAAAAACAAATTTGTTTAAGAGTATCATATTGGTAAAAGCTACATGTTCTAAGTTGACAGAAAATCCACTTTTTTCAAAATGGCGGCTTTTCTATTAATTTTATCTCCATAGCAACCATTTTACGTTTGGGTCGGCATGGGATGACGAACAAATCGACGTCAGTTTCAGACAAATCGGAAAAAGTAAACCTTTGGACGTCCTTAGCAACGAAGTTTGTTGGCTAACCACGCCCACATTCCTTATATGTCCAGATCCAGTGAAGTTCAATCTGTTCAGTTCCAGCCATGGATTAAGTTTATTGCAATATTTGCTTCAGATTTTGTCATAAAAAGGCCACCAACATTAGGTTGTGTCGACATCCCATAATGATTTCTAAACGTATTTTATAGTCCAAAGCCTTGTGATCATTTTAATGTTTGAACGGTGACTTTGGCTACAAGTATGTTAAAGTTATATTCTTTTAAAGAAACAAAGGCTTCAGATTTGACAAACACAATATGGCTACCAAACAGTCTCCATCCCACAATGACTTCAAACCTTGATGTTATAATCCAAAGCACCAATCATTTGATAGTAAAAGTAGAGTCACGTCCTGCAGCAGTAGACATTCTGGCAAATGCAGAGCCTCAAGATCAATTCTCTCAAATATACATGTGCCATTAGTCTTTGCACACACATCCATGTATAATGGAGAGATAAATTGATCATCAGCTACCTAGCTGAATGATACAGCATTATATTTTCATTAAACCACTAACTTATGTGGTGCAAAAACATGATAGTGACTTCTCGTAACAGCCACCTAACTCATGGTTTGGGAATCAACACTTTCCCATGAGCCTTCACTTTTGAAAAGTCGCAGGATTTGAAGGACCAAAAGTGGTGGTAAAAAAAATTTTGGAGGTAAAAAACTTGTAAAAGGAGTTAAACAAGGCATGAAATTATTGAAAAAATGGCTGAATTAATGAAAATTTGAAGATTTGAAGGAAAGGAATGAGCTGAACTGTTTCATACAATGGTTAAAGTAAGTAAAAACCTGTAAAAGAAGTTTAGCACAAGGATTCTCTATGTATTTTAATGGAGCAAAAAATCCTGGAAAATCCTGGAATATCTTAAAAAGTTCAATGATTTGAATGACCAAAAGTAATAACTGTAATAAGTTGAAAGAGTTGAACATTTTAAAAGTAAAATGGTAAAAAATTTTGAAGCGTCCGAACCGGGTGTCGAACCGGGCGCCTCGTGCCTCATAACTTCCCAATGCATTTTAATAGGGCAAAAATTCCCGGAAAAACTGGAATATCTTAAAAAGTACAAGGATTAGAAGTACCAAAAGTCATAGCAATAATAAGCTGAAAAAGCTGAACATTTTAAAAGTTGAATGGTAAAAATCGGTTAAAAATTGTAGAAGTAGTTAAGTGTCAAAAAACGGCGGAAGATAGTATAAATAATAATAATAATAATAAATAAAGAGAAACAGGAAAACAAAGGGTTGAATGCTTTACAGCATTCAACCAACTAGAAGGAGCTGCATTTCCAGAAGAAAATGCAGGGTTGAATGCTGTATTTCTGAATGAAAGTAGAAATATTATGAAAAAGCTGAACATTGTAAAAGTAGAATGTCTAAAATAGGTCAAACATTGTAGAAGGAGTTAAGCATTAAAGCTAAAATTGTTGAAAAAATGCCTGAAATGTCCTGGAAAATCCTGGAATATTTTGAAAACTTAAGGGCCAAAAGTCAAAGGTGAACATTGTAAAAGTAGAATGACCAAAACGGATCAAAATTTGTAGACGGAGTTAAGCATGAAAGTTGAAATTGTTGAAAAAATGGATGTACGGTTGAAAATTTGAAGATGATGCTAAAATGGCTAAAAGTGCTAGCATCAGCATCATCAACTGACTCAAAAAATCACATTGTTTAAGAGTGTCATGTTGGTAAAAGCTACATGTTCTAAGTTGACAGAAAATCCACTTTTTTCAAAATGGCGGCTTTTCTATTGATTTTATCTCCATAGCAACCATTTTATGTTTGGGTCGCCTGGAGATGAGGAACAAATCAACGTCGGTTTCAGATGAATCGGAAAAAGTAAACTTTTGGACGTCCTTAGCAATGAGCTTTGTTTGCTAACCACGCCCACATTCCTTATATGTCCAGATCCAGTGAATTTCAATATGTTCAGTTCCAGCCATGGATGAAGTTTATTGCAACATTTGCTTCAGATTTTGTCAAAAAATGGCCACCAAACAGTAGGTTGTGTTGCCATCCCATAATAATTTCAAAACGTATGTTGAAGTCCAAAGCCTTGTGAGCATTTCAATGTTTGAACGGTGCCTCTAGCTGAAAGCTTGTTAAAGTTATAATGCTTGAAAGCAACAAAGGTTTTCAAGGATTCTCCATGTATTTAAATGAAGCAAAAATCTTGGAAAATCCTGGAAAATCTTGGAATATCTTGAAAAATTCAAAGATTTGAAAGACTAAAAGTCATAGCTGAAAGGAATAAGCTGAAAGGGTTGAACATTGTAATAGTAGAAGGATTAAAATACGTGAAAGTTTGAAGAAGTTTAAAATTGCCTCACATTTTGGCACAAAATGGCCGCCAAACTGTAGGTGGTGTTGCCATCCCATAATAATTTTTAAACCTTATGTTGAAGTCCAAAACCTTGTGAAAATTTCAATATTTGAACGGTGTCTCTAGCCAAAATAATGTTAAAGTTACAATTGTTTAAAGAAGCAAAGGTGTGGCCAATGGAGCAAAAACATTGGAAAATCTGGGAATATCCGGGAATATCTGGAAAAGTTCAAAGATTTGAAGGACAAAAAGTCGTAGCTGAAAGGAATAAGCTGAAAGGGTTGAACATTGTAATAGTAGAATGGTAAAAATAGGTGAAAGTTTGAAGAAGTTTAAAATTGCCTCACATTTTGGCACAAAATGGCCGCCAAACTGTAGGTGGTGTTGCCATCCCATAATAATTTTGAGCCTTATGTTGAAGTCCAAAACCTTGTGAACATTTCAATATTTGAACGGTGTCTCTAGCCAAAAGAATGTTAAAGTTACAATTGTTTAAAGAAGCAAAGGTGTGGCCAATGGAGCAAAAAGATTGGAAAATCCAGGAATATCCGGGAATAAATGGAAAAGTTCAGGGATTTGAAGGACCAAAATGTCATAGCTAGAATAAGATGAAAGAGCTGAACATTTTCATAGTCAAACGGTTAAAATAGGTGAAAAATTGTAGAAGGAGTTTAACTGTGAACTTCTGAACGAAAAATTCTCTATGTATTTCAATGGAGAAAAAAATTCCCGGAAAACATGGAATATCTTAAAAAGTAAAAGGATTTGAAAAACCAAAAGTCATAGCAGGAATGAGCTGAAAGAGCTGAACATTTTAAAAGTTGAATGGTTACAATCGGTTAAAAATTGTAGAAGGAGTTAAGTGCCGAAAAACGGCGGAAGATAGCAGAAGAGGAAAACAAAGGGTTGAATGCTTTACAGCATTCAACCAATAATAAATAAAGAGAAACAGGAAAACAAAGGGTTGAATGCTTGATAGCATTCAACCAATAAATAAAGAGAAACAGGAAAACAAAGGGTTGAATGCTTTATAGCATTCAACCAACTAGAAGGAGCTGCATTTCCAGAAGAAAATGCAGGGTTGAATGCTGTATTGCTGAAAGAAAGCTTAATGTGTAAAATAAATGGCTGAACTGAGCTGAAAGAGATCAACATTTTAAAAGTAAAATGGTTAAAAAAAGTAAAAACCTGTAAAAGAGGTTAAGCACAAGAATTCCCTATGCATTTTAATGGAGCAAAAATCCTGGAAAATCTTGGAATATCTTGAAAAGTTCAAAGATTTGAAAGACTAAAAGTCGTAGCTGAAAGGAATAAGCTGAAAGGGTTGAACATTGTAATAGTAGAAGGATTAAACTACGTGAAAGTTTGAAGAAGTTTAAAATTGCCTCACATTTTGGCACAAAATGGCCGCCAAACTGTAGGTGGTGTTGCCATCCCATAATTATCTTGAACCTTATGTTGAAGTCCAAGACCTTGTGAACATTTCAAAATTTGAACGGTGTCTCTAGCCAAAAGAATGTAAAAGTTACAATTGTTTAAAGAAGCAAAAGTGTGGCCAATGGAGCAAAAAGATTGGAAAATCTGGGAATATCGGGGAATATCTGGAAAAGTTCAAAGATTTGAAGGACCAAAAGTCATAGCTGAAAGGAATAAGCTGAAAAGGTTGAACATTGTAATAGTAGAATGGTAAAAATAGGTGAAAGTTTGAAGAAGTTTAAAATTGCCTCACATTTTGGCACAAAATGGCCGCCAAACTGTAGGTGGTGTTGCCATCCCATAATTATCTTGAACCTTATGTTGAAGTCCAAAACCTTGTGAACATTTCAAAATTTGAACGGTGTCTCTAGCCAAAAGAATGTAAAAGTTACAATTGTTTAAAGAAGCAAAAGTGTGGCCAATGGAGCAAAAAGATTGGAAAATCTGGGAATATCGGGGAATATCTGGAAAAGTTCAAAGATTTGAAGGACCAAAAGTCATAGCTGAAAGGAATAAGCTGAAAAGGTTGAACATTGTAATAGTAGAATGGTAAAAATAGGTGAAAGTTTGAAGAAGTTTAAAATTGCCTCACATTTTGGCACAAAATGGCCGCCAAACTGTAGGTGGTGTTGCCATCCCATAATAATTTTGAACCTTATGTTGAAGTCCAAAACCTTGTGAACATTTCAATATTTGAACGGTGTCTCTAGCCAAAAGAATGTTAAAGTTACAATTGTTTAATGAAGCAAAGGTGTGGCCAATGGAGCAAAATAATTGGAAAATCCGGGAATATCCGGGAATATCTGGAAAAGTTCAAGGATTTGAAGAACAAAATGCCATAGCTAGAATAAGATGAAAGAGCTGAACATTTTCATAGTCAAACGGTTAAAATAGGTGAAAAATTGTAGAAGAAGTTTAGCTGTGAACTTCTGCACGAAAAATTCTCCATGTATTTCAATGGAGCAAAAATTCCCGGAAAACCTGGAATATCTTAAAAAGTAAAAGGATTTGAAAAACCAAAAGTCATAGCACAAATAAGCAGAAAGAGCTGAACATTTTAAAAGTTGAATGGTTAAAATCGGTTAGAAATTGTAGAACGAGTTAAGCGGCGAAAAACGGCGGAAGATAGGCGTAAAGAATAACTAGAAGGAGCTGCATTTCCAGAAGAAAATGCAGGGTTGAATGCTGTACTGCTGAATGAAAGCTGAATTAGCTGAAGAAATGGCTGAACTGTACTGGAAGAACCATGAAAAGTTAAAGGTGCAAAAGTCCTAGCAGGAATAAGCTGAAAAAGTTGAACATTGTAATAGTAGAATGGCTGAAATAGGTCAAAATTTGTAGGACCTAAGCATGCAAGCTGAAATTGTTGAAAAAATGGCTGAATTGTTGAAAATTTGAAGATGTTGCTAAAATGGCTAAAAGTACTAGCATTGGAATCAGCATCATTAACTGACTCCAAAAAACACGTTGTTTGAGAGTATTACATTGGTAAAAGCTACATTTTCTAAGTTGATAGAAAATCCACTCTTTTCAAAATGGCGGCTTTTCTATTGATTTTATCCCCATAGCAACCATTTTATGTTTG
Source organism: Oryzias latipes (assembly GCF_053564925.1). Classification (NCBI taxonomy): domain Eukaryota; kingdom Metazoa; phylum Chordata; class Actinopteri; order Beloniformes; family Adrianichthyidae; genus Oryzias; species Oryzias latipes. The sequence goes on along the minus strand of NC_136237.1, from coordinate 26,734,062 downwards.
GGTCGCCTGGAGATGAGGAACAAATCAACGTCGGTTTCAGATGAATCGGAAAAAGTAAACTTTTGGACGTCCTTAGCAACGAGCTTTGTTTGCTAACCACGCCCACATTCCTTATATGTCCAGATCCAGTGAATTTCAATATGTTCAGTTCCAGCCATGGATGAAGTTTATTGCAACATTTGCTTCAGATTTTGTCAAAAAATGCCCACCAAACAGTAGGTTGTGTTGCCATCCCATAATAATTTCAAAACGTATGTTGAAGTCCAAAGCCTTGTGAGCATTTCAATGTTTGAACGGTGCCTCTAGCTGAAAGCTTGTTAAAGTTATAATGCTTGAAAGCAACAAAGGTTTTCAAGGATTCTCCATGTATTTAAATGAAGCAAAAATCTTGGAAAATCCTGGAAAATCTTGGAATATCTTGAAAAGTTCAAAGATTTGAAAGACTAAAAGTCGTAGCTGAAAGGAATAAGCTGAAAGGGTTGAACATTGTAATAGTAGAAGGATTAAAATACGTGAAAGTTTGAAGAAGTTTAAAATTGCCTCACATTTTGGCACAAAATGGCCGCCAAACTGTAGGTGGTGTTGCCATCCCATAATAATTTTGAACCTTATGTTGAAGTCCAAAACCTTGTGAACATTTCAATATTAGAACGGTGTCTCTAGCCAAAAGAATGTTAAAGTTACAATTGTTTAAAGAAGCAAAGGTGTGGCCAATGGAGCAAAAACATTGGAAAATCTGGGAATATCCGGGAATATCTGGAAAAGTTCAAAGATTTGAAGGACCAAAATGTCATAGCTAGAATAAGATGAAAGAGCTGAACATTTTCATAGTCGAACGGTTAAAATAGGTGAAAAATTGTAGAAGGAGTTTAACTGTGAACTTCTGAACGAAAAATTCTCCATGTATTTCAATGGAGCAAAAATTCCCGGAAAACCGGGAATATCTTAAAAAGTAAAAGGATTTGAAAAACCAAAAGTCATAGCACAAATAAGCAGAAAGAGCTGAACATTTTAAAAGTTGAATGGTTACAATCGGTTAAAAATTGTAGAAGGAGTTAAGCGGCGAAAAACGGCGGAAGATAGGCGTAAAGAATAATAAATAAAGAGAAACAGGAAAACAAAGGGTTGAATGCTTTACAGCATTCAACCAAATAAAGAGAAACAGGAAAACAAAGGGTTGAATGCTTTACAGCATTCAACCAACTAGAAGGAGCTGCATTTCCAGAAGAAAATGCAGGGTTGAATGCTGTACTGCTGAATGAAAGCTGAATTAGCTGAAGAAATGGCTTAACTGTACTGGGAAAACCTTGAAAAGTTAAATGTGCAAAAGTCCTAGCAGGAATAAGATGAAAAAGTTGAACATTGTAATAGTAGAATGGCTGAAATAGGTCAAAATTTGTAGGACTTAAGCATTAAAGCTGAAATTGTTGAAAAAATGGCTGAAGTGTTGAAAATTTGAAGAAGTTGCTAAAATGGCTAAAAGTACTAGCATTGTAATCAGCATCATCAACTGAATCCAAAAAACACATTGTTTGAGAGAATCATATTAGTAAAAGCTACATGTTATAAGTTGACAGAAAATCCACTTTTTTCAAAATGGCGGCTTTTCTATTAATTTTATCTCCATAGCAACCATTTTACGTTTGGGGCGGCATGGGATGACGAACAAATCGACGTCGGTTTCAGACGAATCGGAAAAAGTAAACTTTTGGACGTCCTTAGCAACGAGCTTTGTTTGCTAACCACGCCCACATTCCTTATATGTCCAGATCCAGTGAATTTCAATATGTTCAGTTCCAGCCATGGATGAAGTTTATTGCAACATTTGCTTCAGATTTTGTCAAAAAATGCCCACCAAACAGTAGGTTGTGTTGCCATCCCATAATAATTTCAAAACGTATGTTGAAGTCCAAAGCCTTGTGAGCATTTCAATGTTTGAACGGTGCCTCTAGCTGAAAGCTTGTTAAAGTTATAATGCTTGAAAGCAACAAAGGTTTTCAAGGATTCTCCATGTATTTAAATTAAGCAAAAGTCTTGGAAAATCCTGGAAAATCTTGGAATATCTTGAAAAGTTCAAAGATTTGAAAGACTAAAAGTCGTAGCTGAAAGGAATAAGCTGAAAGGGTTGAACATTGTAATAGTAGAAGGATTAAAATACGTGAAAGTTTGAAGAAGTTTAAAATTGCCTCACATTTTGGCACAAAATGGCCGCCAAACTGTAGGTGGTGTTGCCATCCCATAATAATTTTGAACCTTATGTTGAAGTCCAAAACCTTGTGAACATTTCAATATTTGAACGGTGTCTCTAGCCAAAAGAATGTTAAAGTTACAATTGTTTAAAAAAGCAAAGGTGTGGCCAATGGAGCAAAAACATTGGAAAATCTGGGAATATCCGGGAATATCTGGAAAAGTTCTAAGATTTGAAGGACCAAAAGTCATAGCTGAAAGGAATAAGATGAAAGGGTTGAACATTGTAATAGTAGAATGGTAAAAATAGGTGAAAGTTTGAAGAAGTTTAAAATTGCCTCACATTTTGGCACAAAATGGCCGCCAAACTGTAGGTGGTGTTGCCATCCCATAATAATTTTTAAACCTTATGTTGAAGTCCAAAACCTTGTGAAAATTTCAATATTTGAACGGTGTCTCTAGCCAAAATAATGTTAAAGTTACAATTGTTTAAAGAAGCAAAGGTGTGGCCAATGGAGCAAAAACATTGGAAAATCTGGGAATATCCGGGAATATCTGGAAAAGTTCAAGGATTTGAAGGACCAAAAGTCATAGCTGAAAGGAATAAGCTGAAAAGGTTGAACATTGTAATAGTAGAATGGTAAAAATAGGTGAAAGTTTGAAGAAGTTTAAAATTGCCTCACATTTTGGCACAAAATGGCCGCCAAACTGTAGGTGGTGTTGCCATCCCATAATAATTTTGAACCTTATGTTGAAGTCCAAAACCTTGTGAACATTTCAATATTTGAACGGTGTCTCTAGCCAAAAGAATGTTAAAGTTACAATTGTTTAAAGAAGCAAAGGCGTGGCCAATGGAGCAAAAACATTGGAAAATCTGGGAATATCCGGGAATATCTGGAAAAGTTCAAAGATTTGAAAGACTAAAAGTCGTAGCTGAAAGGAATAAGCTGAAAGGGTTGAACATTGTAATAGTAGAAGGATTAAAATACGTGAAAGTTTGAAGAAGTTTAAAATTGCCTCACATTTTGGCACAAAATGGCCGCCAAACTGTAGGTGGTGTTGCCATCCCATAATAATTTTGAACCTTATGTTGAAGTCCAAAACCTTGTGAACATTTCAATATTTGAACGGTGTCTCTAGCCAAAAGAATGTTAAAGTTACAATTGTTTAAAGAAGCAAAGGTGTGGCCAATGGAGCAAAAACATTGGAAAATCTGGGAATATCCGGGAATATCTGGAAAAGTTCAAAGATTTGAAGGACCAAAGGTCATAGCTGAAAGGAATAAGATGAAAGGGTTGAACATTGTAATAGTAGAATGGTAAAAATAGGTGAAAGTTTGAAGAAGTTTAAAATTGCCTCACATTTTGGCACAAAATGGCCGCCAAACTGTAGGTGGTGTTGCCATCCCATAATAATTTTGAACCTTATGTTGAAGTCCAAAACCTTGTGAACATTTCAATATTTGAACGGTGTCTCTAGCCAAAAGAATGTTAAAGTTACAATTGTTTAAAGAAGCAAAGGTGTGGCCAATGGAGCAAAAACATTGGAAAATTCAGGAATATCCGGGAATAAATGGAAAAGTTCAAAGATTTGAAGGACCAAAATGTCATAGCTAGAATAAGATGAAAGAGCTGAACATTTTCATAGTCGAACGGTTAAAATAGGTGAAAAATTGTAGAAGGAGTTTAACTGTGAACTTCTGAACGAAAAATTCTCCATGTATTTCAATGGAGCAAAAATTCCCGGAAAACCTGGAATATCTTAAAAAGTAAAAGGATTTGAAAAACCAAAAGTCATAGCAGAAATAAGATGAAAGAGATGAACATTTTAATAGTAGAATGGTTAAAATAGGTTAAAAATTGTAGAAGTAGTTAAACGCCAAAAAACGGCGGAAGATACTATAATAATAATAATAAATAAAGAGAAACAGGAAAACAAAGGGTTGAATGCTTTACAGCATTCAACCAATAAATAAAGAGAAACAGGAAAACAAAGGGTTGAATGCTTTACAGCATTCAACCAACTAGAAGGAGCTGCATTTCCAGAAGAAAATGCAGGGTTGAATGCTGTATTGCTGAATGAAAGCAGAAATATGATGAAAAAGCTGAACATTGTAAAAGTACAATGTCTAAAATAGGTCAAACATTGTAGAAGGAGTTAAACATGAAAGCTGTAATTGTTGAAAAAATGGCTGAAATTTCCTGGAATATTTTGATAAATTAAAGCACCAAAAGTCAGAGGTGAACATTGTAATAGTAGAATGACCAAAACGGATCAAAATTTGTAGACGGAGTTAAGCATGAAAGTTGAAATTGTTGAAAAAATGGATGTACGGTTGAAAATTTGAAGATGATGCTAAAATGGCTAAAAGTGCTAGCATCAGCATCATCAACTGACTCAAAAAATCACATTGTTTAAGAGTGTCATGTTGGTAAAAGCTACATGTTCTAAGTTGACAGAAAATCCACTTTTTTCAAAATGGCGGCTTTTCTATTGATTTTATCTCCATAGCAACCATTTTATGTTTGGGTCGCCTGGAGATGAGGAACAAATCAACGTCGGTTTCAGATGAATCGGAAAAAGTAAACTTTTGGACGTCCTTAGCAACGACCTTTGTTTGCTAACCACGCCCACATTCCTTATATGTCCAGATCCAGTGAATTTCAATATGTTCAGTTCCGGCCATGGATGAAGTTTATTGCAACATTTGCTTCAGATTTTGTCAAAAAATGCCCACCAAACAGTAGGTTGTGTTGCCATCCCATAATAATTTCAAAACGTATGTTGAAGTCCAAAGCCTTGTGAGCATTTCAATGTTTGAACGGTGCCTCTAGCTGAAAGCTTGTTAAAGTTATAATGCTTGAAAGCAACAAAGGTTTTCAAGGATTCTCCATGTATTTAAATGAAGCAAAAATCTTGGAAAATCCTGGAAAATCTTGGAATATCTTGAAAAGTTCAAAGACTTGAAAGACTAAAAGTCGTAGCTGAAAGGAATAAGCTGAAAGGGTTGAACATTGTAATAGTAGAAGGATTAAAATACGTGAAAGTTTGAAGAAGTTTAAAATTGCCTCACATTTTGGCACAAAATGGCCGCCAAACTGTAGGTGGTGTTGCCATCCCATAATAATTTTGAACCTTATGTTGAAGTCCAAAACCTTGTGAACATTTCAATATTTGAACGGTGTCTCTAGCCAAAAGAATGTTAAAGTTACAATTGTTTAAAGAAGCAAAGGTGTGGCCAATGGAGCAAAAAGATTGGAAAATCTGGGAATATCCGGGAATATCTGGAAAAGTTCAAGGATTTGAAGGACCAAAAGTCATAGCTGAAAGGAATAAGATGAAAGGGTTGAACATTGTAAAAGTAGAATGGTAAAAATAGGTGAAAGTTTGAAGAAGTTTAAAATTGCCTCACATTTTGGCACAAAATGGCCGCCAAACTGTAGGTGGTGTTGCCATCCCATAATAATTTTGAGCCTTATGTTGAAGTCCAAAACCTTGTGAACATTTCAATATTTGAACGGTGTCTCTAGCCAAAAGAATGTTAAAGTTACAATTGTTTAAAGAAGCAAAGGTGTGGCCAATGGAGCAAAAAGATTGGAAAATCTGGGAATATCCGGGAATATCTGGAAAAGTTCAAAGATTTGAAGGACCAACATGTCATAGCTAGAATAAAATGAAAGAGCTGAACATTTTCATAGTCGAACGGTTAAAATAGGTGAAAAATTGTAGAAGGAGTTTAACTGTGAACTTCTAAACGAAAAATTCTCCATGTATTTCAATGGAGCAAAAATTCCCGGAAAACCTGGAATATCTTAAAAAGTAAAAGGATTTGAAAAACCAAAAGTCATAGCAGAAATAAGATGAAAGAGATGAACATTTTAATAGTAGAATGGTTAAAATAAGTTAAAAATTGTAGAAGTAGTTAAACGCCAAAAAACGGCGGAAGATACTATAATAAACTAGAAGGAGCTGCATTTCCAGAAGAAAATGCAGGGTTGAATGCTGTACTGCTGAATGAAAGCTAAATTAGCTGAAGAAATGGCTGAACTGTACTGGAAGAACCATGAAAAGTTAAAGGTGCAAAAGTCCTAGCAGGAATAAGCTGAAAAAGTTGAACATTGTAACAGTAGAATGGCTGAAATAGGTCAAAATTTGTAGGACTTAAGCATGAAAGCTGAAATTGTTGAAAAAATGGCTGAATTGTTGAAAATTTGAAGATGTTGCTAAAATGGCTAAAAGTACTAGCATTGGAATCAGCATCATCAACTGACTCCAAAAAACACGTTGTTTGAGAGTATTATATTGGTAAAAGCTACATGTTCTAAGTTGATAGAAAATCCACTCTTTTCAAAATGGCGGCTTTTCTATTGATTTTATCTCCATAGCAACCATTTTATGTTTGGGTCGCCTGGAGATGAGGAACAAATCAACGTCGGTTTCAGATGAATCGGAAAAAGTAAACTTTTGGACGTCCTTAGCAACGAGCTTTGTTTGCTAACAACGCCCACATTCCTTATATGTCCAGATCCAGTGAATTTCAATATGTTCAGTTCCAGCCATGGATGAAGTTTATTGCAACATTTGCTTCAGATTTTGTCAAAAAATGCCCACCAAACAGTAGGTTGTGCTGCCATCCCATAATAATTTCAAAACGTATGTTGAAGTCCAAAGCCTTGTGAGCATTTCAATGTTTGAACGGTGCCTCTAGCTGAAAGCTTGTTAAAGTTATAATGCTTGAAAGCAACAAAGGTTTTCAAGGATTCTCCATGTATTTAAATGAAGCAAAAATCTTGGAAAATCCTGGAAAATCTTGGAATATCTTGAAAAGTTCAAAGATTTGAAAGACTAAAAGTCGTAGCTGAAAGGAATAAGCTGAAAGGGTTGAACATTGTAATAGTAGAAGGATTAAGATACGTGAAAGTTTGAAGAAGTTTAAAATTGCCTCACATTTTGGCACAAAATGGCTGCCAAACTGTAGGTGGTGTTGCCATCCCATAATAATTTTGAACTTTATGTTGAAGTCGAAAACCTTGTGAACATTTCAATATTTGAACGGTGTCTCTAGCCAAAAGAATGTTAAAGTTACAATTGTTTAAAGAAGCAAAGGTGTGGCACCGTTTAGAGGCACCGTTCAAACATTGAAAAGTTCAAAGATTTGAAGGACCAAAAGTCATAGCTGAAAGGAATAAGATGAAAGGGTTGAACATTGTAATAGTAGAATGGTAAAAATAGGTGAAAGTTTGAAGAAGTTTAAAATTGCCTCACATTTTGGCACAAAATGGCCGCCAAACTGTAGGTGGTGTTGCCATCCCATAATAATTTTTAAACCTTATGTTGAAGTCCAAAACCTTGTGAACATTTCAATATTTGAACGGTGTCTCTAGCCAAAAGAATGTTAAAGTTACAATTGTTTAAAGAAGCAAAGGTGTGGCCAATGGAGCAAAAAGATTGGAAAATCTGGGAATATCCAGGAATATCTGGAAAAGTTCAAGGATTTGAAGGACCAAAAGTCATAGCTGAAAGGAATAAGCTGAAAGGGTTGAACATTGTAATAGTAGAATGGTAAAAATAGGTGAAAGTTTGAAGAAGTTTAAAATTGCCTCACATTTTGGCACAAAATGGCCGCCAAACTGTAGGTGGTGTTGCCATCCCATAATAATTTTTAAACCTTATGTTGAAGTCCAAAACCTCGTGAACATTTCAATATTTGAACGGTGTCTCTAGCCAAAAGAATGTTAAAGTTACAATTGTTTAAAGAAGCAAAAGTGTGGCCAATGGAGCAAAAACATTGGAAAATCTGGGAATATCCGGGAATATCTGGAAAAGTTCAAGGATTTGAAGGACCAAAAGTCATAGCTGAAAGGAATAAGCTGGAAAGGTTGAACATTGTAATAGTAGAATGGTAAAAATAGGTGAAAGTTTGAAGAAGTTTAAAATTGCCTCACATTTTGGCACAAAATGGCCGCCAAACTGTAGGTGGTGTTGCCATCCCATAATAATTTTGAGCCTTATGTTGAAGTCCAAAACCTTGTGAACATTTCAATATTTGAACGGTGTCTCTAGCCAAAAGAATGTTAAAGTTACAATTGTTTAAAGAAGCAAAGGTGTGGCCAATGGAGCAAAAACATTGGAAAATCTGGGAATATCCGGGAATATCTGGAAAAGTTCAAGGATTTGAAGGACCAAAATGTCATAGCTAGAATAAGATGAAAGAGCTGAACATTTTCATAGTAGAACGGTTAAAATAGGTGAAAAATTGTAGAAGGAGTTTAACTGTGAACTTCTGAACGAAAAATTCTCCATGTATTTCAATGGAGCAAAAATTCCCGGAAAACCTGGAATATCTTAAAAAGTAAAAGGATTTGAAAAACCAAAAGTCATAGCAGAAATAAGATGAAAGAGATGAACATTTTAATAGTAGAATGGTTAAAATGGGTTAAAAATTGTAGAAGTAGTTAAACGCCAAAAAACGGCGGAAGATACTATAAGATACGATAATAATAAATAAAGAGAAACAGGAAAACAAAGGGTTGAATGCTTTACAGCATTCAACCAATAATAAATAAAGAGAAACAGGAAAACAAAGGGTTGAATGCTTTATAGCATTCAAACAACTAGAAGGAGCTGCATTTCCAGAAGAAAATGCAGGGTTGAATGCTGTATTGCTGAATGAAAGCAGAAATATGATGAAAAAGCTGAACATTGTAAAAGTAGAATGTCTAAAATAGGTCAAACATTGTAGAAGGAGTTAAGCATGAAAGCTGTAATTGTTGAAAAAATGGCTGAAATTTCCTGGAATATTTTGAAAAATGAAAGCACCAAAAGTCAAAGGTGAACATTGTAAAAGTAGAATGACCAAAACGGATCAAAATTTGTAGACGGAGTTAAGCATGAAAGTTGAAATTGTTGAAAAAATGGATGTACGGTTGAAAATTTGAAGATGATGCTAAAATGGCTAAAAGTGCTAGCATCAGCATCATCAACTGACTCAAAAAATCACATTGTTTAAGAGTGTCATGTTGGTAAAAGCTTCATGTTCTAAGTTGACAGAAAATCCACTTTTTTCAAAATGGCGGCTTTTCTATTGATTTTATCTCCTTAGCAACCATTTTATGTTTGGGTCGCCTGGAGATGAGGAACAAATCAACGTCGGTTTCAGATGAATCGGAAAAAGTAAACTTTTGGACGTCCTTAGCAACGAGCTTTGTTTGCTAACCACGCCCACATTCCTTATATGTCCAGATCCAGTGAATTTCAATATGTTCAGTTCCAGCCATGGATGAAGTTTATTGCAACATTTGCTTAAGATTTTGTCAAAAAATGCCCACCAAACAGTAGGTTGTGTTGCCATCCCATAATAATTTCAAAACGTATGTTGAAGTCCAAAGCCTTGTGAGCATTTCAATGTTTGAACGGTGCCTCTAGCTGAAAGCATGTTAAAGTTATAATGCTTGAAAGCAACAAAGGTTTTCAAGGATTCTCCATGTATTTAAATGAAGCAAAAATCTTGGAAAATCCTGGAAAATCTTTGAATATCTTGAAAAGTTCAAAGATTTGAAAGACTAAAAGTCGTAGCTGAAAGGAATAAGCTGAAAAGGTTGAACATTGTAATAGTAGAAGGATTAAAATACGTGAAAGTTTGAAGAAGTTTAAAATTGCCTCACATTTTGGCACAAAATGGCCGCCAAACTGTAGGTGGTGTTGCCATCCCATAATAATTTTGAACCTTTTGTTGAAGTCCAAAACCTTGTGAACATTTCAATATTTGAACGGTGTCTCTAGCCAAAAGAATGTTAAAGTTACAATTGTTTAAAGAAGCAAAGGTGTGGCCAATGGAGCAAAAACATTGGAAAATCTGGGAATCTCCGGGAATATCTGGAAAAGTTCAAAGATTTGAAGGACCAAAAGTCATAGCTGAAAGGAATAAGATGAAAGGGTTGAACATTGTAATAGTAGAATGGTTAAAATAGGTGAAAGTTTGAAGAAGTTTAAAATTGCCTCACATTTTGGCACAAAATGGCCGCCAAACTGTAGGTGGTGTTGCCATCCCATAATAATTTTGAGCCTTATGTTGAAGTCCAAAACCTTGTGAACATTTCAATATTTGAACGGTGTCTTTAGCCAAAAGAATGTTAAAGTTACAATTGTTTAAAGAATCAGAGGTGTGGCCAATGGAGCAAAAAGATTGGAAAATCCAGGAATATCCGGGAATAAATGGAAAAGTTCAGGGATTTCAAGGACCAAAATGTCATAGCTAGAATAAGATGAAAGAGCTGAACATTTTCATAGTCGAACGGTTAAAATAGGTGAAAAATTGTAGAAGGAGTTTAACTGTGAACTTCTGAACGAAAAATTCTCCATGTATTTCAATGGAGCAAAAATTCCCGGAAAACCTGGAATATCTTAAAAATTAAAAGGATTTGAAAAACCAAAAATCATAGCAGAAATAAGATGAAAGAGATGAACATTTTAAAAGTTGAACGGTAAAAATCGGTTAAAAATTGTAGAAGGAGTTAAGTGCCGAAAAACGGCGGAAGATAGCATAAGAGGAAAACAAATGTAACACTAGAAGGAGCTGCATTTCCAGAAGAAAATGCAGGGTTGAATGCTGTATTGCTGAAAGAAAGCTTAATTTGTAAAAGAAATGGCTGAACTGAGCTGAAAAAGCTCAACATTTTAAAAGTAAAATGGTTAAAAAAGGTGAAAACCTGTAAAAAAGGTTAAGCACAAGAATTCCCTATGTATTTTAATGGAGCAAAAATCCTGGAAAATCCTGGAATATCTTAAAAAAAATCAATGATTTGAAGGTCCAAAAGTAATAACTGTAATAAGTTGAAAGAGTTAAAAATGTTATTAGTTGAATGGTAAAAAAATTTCAAGCGTCCGAACCGGGTGTCGAACCGGGTACCTCTTGCACCATAACTTTCCAATGTATTTTAATAGGGCAAAAATTCACGGAAAACCTGGAATATCTTAAAAAGTATAAGGACTAGAAAAACCAAAAGTCATAGCAGAAAAAAGGTAAAAGAGCTGAACATTTTAAAAGTTGAATGGTTAAAATAGGTTAAAAATTGTAGAAGTAGTTAAACGCCAAAAAACGGCGGAAGATACTATAATAATAATAATAAATAAAGAGAAACAGGAAAACAAAGGGTTGAATGCTTTACAGCATTCAACCAACTAGAAGGAGCTGCATTTCCAGAAGAAAATGCAGGGTTGAATGCTGTATTGCTGAATGAAAGCAGAAATATGATGAAAAAGCTGAACATTGTAAAAGTAGAATGTCTAAAATAGGTCAAACATTGTAGAAGGAGTTAAGCATGAAAGCTGTAATTGTTGAAAAAATGGCTGAAATTTCCTGGAATATTTTGAAAAATTAAAGCACCAAAATTCAAAGGTCATTGTAAAAGTAGAATGACCAAAACAGGTCAAAATTTGTAGACAGAGTTAAGCATGAAAGTTGAAATTGTTGAAAAAATGGATGTACGGTTGAAAATTTAAAGATGATGCTAAAATGGCTAAAAGTGCTAGCATCAGCATCATCAACTGACTCAAAAAATCACATTGTTTAAGAGTGTCATGTTGGTAAAAGCTACATGTTCTAAGTTGACAGAAAATCCACTTTTTTCAAAATGGCGGCTTTTCTATTGATTTTATCTCCATAGCAACCATTTTATGTTTGGTTCGCCTGGAGATAAGGAACAAATCAACGTCGGTTTCAGATGTATCGGAAAAAGTAAACTTTTGGACGTCCTTAGCAACGAGCTTTGTTTGCTAACCACGCCCACATTCCTTATATGTCCAGATCCAGTGAATTTCAATATGTTCAGTTCCAGCCATGGATGAAGTTTATTGCAACATTTGCTTCAGATTTTGTCAAAAAATGCCCACCAAACAGTAGGTTGTGTTGCCATCCCATAATAATTTCAAAACGTATGTTGAAGTCCAAAGCCTTGTGAGCATTTCAATGTTTGAACGGTGCCTCTAGCTGAAAGCTTGTTAAAGTTATGATGCTTGAAAGCAACAAAAGTTTTCAAGGATTCTCCATGTATTTAAATGAAGCAAAAATCTTGGAAAATCCTGGAAAATCTTGGAATATCTTGAAAAGTTCAAAGATTTGAAAGACTAAAAGTCGTAGCTGAAAGGAATAAGCTGAAAGGGTTGAACATTGTAATAGTAGAATGATTAAAATACGTGAAAGTTTGAAGAATTTTAAAATTGCCTCACATTTTGGCACAAAATGGCCGCCAAACTGTAGGTGGTGTTGCCATCCCATAATAATTTTGAACTTTATGTTGAAGTCCAAAACCTTGTGAACATTTCAATATTTGAACGGTGTCTTTAGCCAAAAGAATGTTAAAGTTACAATTGTTTAAAGAAGCAAAGGTGTAGCCAATGGAGCAAAAAGATTGGAAAATCTGGGAATATCCGGGAATATCTGGAAAAGTTCAAAGATTTGAAGGACCAAAATGTCATAGCTGAAAGGAATAAGATGAAAGGGTTGAACATTGTAATAGTAGAATGGTAAAAATAGGTGAAAGTTTGAAGAAGTTTAAAATTGCCTCACATTTTGGCACAAAATGGCCGCCAAACTGTAGGTGGTGTTGCCATCCCATAATAATTTTTAAACCTTATGTTGAAGTCCAAAACCTTGTGAACATTTCAATATTTGAACGGTGTCTCTAGCCAAAAGAATGTTAAAGTTACAATTGTTTAAAGAAGCAAAGGTGTGGCCAATGGAGCAAAAAGATTGGAAAATCTGGGAATATCCGGGAATATCTGGAAAAGTTCAAAGATTTGAAGGACAAAAAGTCATAGCTGAAAGGAATAAGATGAAAGGGTTGAACATTGTAATAGTAGAATGGTAAAAATAGGTGAAAGTTTGAAGAAGTTTAAAATTGCCTCACGTTTTGGCACAAAATGGCCGCCAAACTGTAGGTGGTGTTGCCATCCCATAATAATTTTGAGCCTTATGTTGAAGTCCAAAACCTTGTGAACATTTCAATATTTGAACGGTGTCTCTAGCCAAAAGAATGTTAAAGTTACAATTGTTTAAAGAAGAAAAGGTGTGGCCAAATGAGCAAAAAGATTGGAAAATCCAGGAATATCCGGGAATAAATGGAAAAGTTCAGGGATTTGAAGGACCAAAATGTCATAGCTAGAATAAGATGAAAGAGCTGAACATTTTCATAGTCGAACGGTTAAAATAGGTGAAAAATTGTAGAAGGAGTTTAACTGTGAACTTCTGCACGAAAAATTCTCCATGTATTTCAATGGAGCAAAAATTCCCGGAAAACCTGGAATATCTTAAAAAGTAAAAGGATTTGAAAATCCAAAAGTCATAGCAGTAATAAGATGAAAGAGCTGAACATTTTAAAAGTTGAACGGTTAAAATAGGTTAAAAATTGTAGAAGGAGTTAAGTGCCGAAAAACGGCGGAAGATAGCATAAGAGGAAAACAAATGTAACACTAGAAGGAGCTGCATTTCCAGAAGAAAATGCAGGGTTGAATGCTGTACTGCTGAATGAAAGCTGAATTAGCTGAAGAAATGTCTGAACTGTACTGGAAGAACCATGAAAAGTTAAAGGCGCAAAAGTCCTAGCAGGAATAAGCTGAAAAAGTTGAACATTGTAATAGTAGAATGGCTGAAATAGGTCAAAATTTGTAGGACTTAAGCATGAAAGCTGAAATTGTTGAAAAAATGGCTGAATTGTTGAAAATTTGAAGATGTTGCTAAAATGGCTAAAAGTACTAGCATTGGAATCAGCATCGTCAACTGACTCCAAAAAACACGTTGTTTCAGAGTATTGTATTGGTAAAAGCTACATGTTCTAAGTTGATAGAAAATCCACTCTTTTCAAAATGGCGGCTTTTCTATTGATTTTTTCTCCAGAGCAACCATTTTATCTTTCGGTCGCCTGGAGATGAGGAACAAATCAACGTCGGTTTCAGATGAATCGGAAAAAGTAAACCTTTGGACGTCCTTAGCAACGAGCTTTGTTTGCTAACCACGCCCACATTCCTTATATGTCCAGATCCAGTGAATGTCAATATGTTCAGTTCCAGCCATGGATGAAGTTTATTGCAACATTTGCTTCAGATTTTGTCAAAAAATGCCCACCAAACAGTAGGTTGTGTTGCCATCCCATAATAATTTCAAAACGTATGTTGAAGTCCAAAGCCTTGTGAGCATTTCAATGTTTGAACGGTGCCTCTAGCTGAAAGCATGTTAAAGTTATAATGCTTGAGAGCAACAAAGGTTTTCAAGGATTCTCCATGTATTTAAATGAAGCAAAAATCTTGGAAAATCCTGGAAAATCTTGGAATATCTTGAAAAGTTCAAAGATTTGAAAGACTAAAAGTCGTAGCTGAAAGGAATAAGCTGAAAGGGTTGAACATTGTAATAGTAGAAGGATTAAAATACGTGAAAGTTTGAAGAAGTTTAACATTGCCTCACATTTTGGCACAAAATGGCCGCCAAACTGTAGGTGGTGTTGCCATCCCATAATAATTTTTAAACCTTATGTTGAAGTCCAAAACCTTGTGAACATTTCGATATTTGAACGGTGTCTCTAGCCAAAAGAATGTTAAAGTTACAATTGTTTAAAGAAGCAAAGGTGTGGCCAATGGAGCAAAAACATTGGAAAATCTGGGAATATCCGGGAATATCTGGAAAAGTTCAAAGATTTGAAGGACCAAAAGTCATATCTGAAAGGAATAAGATGAAAGGGTTGAACATTGTAATAGTAGAATGGTAAAAATAGGTGAAAGTTTGAAGAAGTTTAAAATTGCCTCACATTTTGGCACAAAATGGCCGCCAAACTGTAGGTGGTGTTGCCATCCCATAATAATTTTGAGCCTTATGTTGAAGTCCAAAACCTTGTGAACATTTCAATATTTGAACGGTGTCTCTAGCCAAAAGAATGTTAAAGTTACAATTGTTTAAAGAAGCAGAGGTGTGGCCAATGGAGCAAAAAGATTGGAAAATCCAGGAATATCCGGGAATAAATGGAAAAGTTCAAGGATTTGAAGGACCAAAATGTTATAGCTAGAATAAGATGAAAGAGCTGAACATTTTCATAGTCGAACGGTTAAAATAGGTGAAAAATTGTAGAAGGAGTTTAACTGTGAACTTCTGAACGAAAAATTCTCCATGTATTTCAATGGAGCAAAAATTCCCGGAAAACCTGGAATATCTTAAAAAGTAAAAGGATTTGAAAAACCAAAAGTCATAGCAGAAATAAGATGAAAGAGATGAACATTTTAAAAGTAGAATGGTTAAAATAGGTTAAAAATTGTAGAAGTAGTTAAACGCCAAAAAACGGCGGAAGATACTATAATAACTAGAAGGGGCTGCATTTCCAGAAGAAAATGCAGGGTTGAATGCTGTATTGCTGAATGAAAGCTGAATTTGCTAAAGAAATGGCTGAACAGAGCTGGAAGAGCTCAACATTTTAAACGTAGAATGGTCAAAGTGGGTAAAAAACTGTATAAGAAGTTAAGCTATAAGATTTCCCATGTATTTTAATGAAGCAAAAATCCTCGAATATATTTAAAAGTTCAAAGATTTGAGAAAAAAAGTCATAGCAGGAATAAGCTAAAAAAGTTGAACATTGTAATAGTAGAATGGCTAAAATAGGTCAAAATTTGTAGAAGGAGTTAAGCATGAAAGCTGAAATTGTTGAAAAAATGGCTGAACTGTTGAAAATTTGAAGATGTTGCTAAAATGGCCAAAAGTGCTAGCATTGGAATCAGCATCATCAACTGACTCAAAAAAACACATTGTTTGAGAGTATCATATTGGTAAAAGCTACATGTTCTAAGTTGATAGAAAATCCACTCTTTTCAAAATGGCGGCTTTTCTATTGATTTTATCTCCATAGCAACCATTTTATGTTTGGGTCGCCTGGAGATGAGGAACAAATCGACGTCGGTTTCAGATGAATCGGAAAAAGTAAACTTTTGGACGTCTTTAGCAACGAGCTTTGTTTGCTAACCACGCCCACATTCCTTATATGTCCAGATCCAGTGAATTTCAATATGTTCAGTTCCAGCCATGGATGAAGTTTATTGCAACATTTGCTTCAGATTTTGTCAAAAAATGCCCACCAAACAGTAGGTTGTGTTGCCATCCCATAATAATTTCAAAACGTATGTTGAAGTCCAAAGCCTTGTGAGCATTTCAATGTTTGAACGGTGCCTCTAGCTGAAAGCTTGTTAAAGTTATAATGCTTGAAAGCAACAAAGGTTTTCAAGGATTCTCCATGTATTTAAATGAAGCAAAAATCTTGGAAAATCCTGGAAAATCTTGGAATATCTTGAAAAGTTCAAAGATTTGAAAGACTAAAAGTCGTAGCTGAAAGGAATAAGCTGAAAGGGCTGAACATTGTAATAGTAGAAGGATTAAAATACGTGAAAGTTTGAAGAAGTTTAAAATTGCCTCACATTTTGGCACAAAATGGCCGCCAAACTGTAGGTTTGTGTTGCCATCCCATAATAATTTTGAACTTTATGTTGAAGTCCAAAACCTTGTGAACATTTCAATATTTGAACGGTGTCTCTAGCCAAAAGAATGTTAAAGTTACAATTGTTTAAAGAAGCAAAGGTGTGGCCAATGGAGCAAAAACATTGGAAAATCTGGGAATATCCGGGAATATCTGGAAAAGTTCAAAGATTTGAAGGACCAAAAGTCATAACTGAAAGGAATGAGCTGAAAGGGTTGAACATTGTAATAGTAGAATGGTAAAAATAGGTGAAAGTTTGAAGAAGTTTAAAATTGCCTCACATTTTGGCACAAAATGGCCGCCAAACTGTAGGTGGTGTTGCCATCCCATAATAATTTTGAACCTTATGTTGAAGTCCAAAACCTTGTGAACATTTCAATATTTGAATGGTGTCTCTAGCCAAAAGAATGTTAAAGTTACAATTGTTTAAAGAAGCAAAGGTGTGGCCAATGGAGCAAAAACATTGGAAAATCTGGGAATATCCGGCAATATCTGGAAAAGTTCAAAGATTTGAAGGACCAAAAGTCATAGCTGAAAGGAATAAGATGAAAGGGTTGAACATTGTAATAGTAGAATGGTAAAAATAGGTGAAAGTTTGAAGAAGTTTAAAATTGCCTCACATTTTGGCACAAAATGGCCGCCAAACTGTAGGTGGTGTTGCCATCCCATAATAATTTTGAACCTTATGTTGAAGTCCAAAACCTTGTGAACATTTCAATATTTGAATGGTGTCTCTAGCCAAAAGAATGTTAAAGCTACAATATTTTAAAGAAGCAAAGGTGTGGCCAATGGAGCAAAATAATTGGAAAATCTGGGAATATCCGGGAATATCTGGAAAAGTTCAAAGATTTGAAGGACCAAAAGTCATAGCTGAAAGGAATAAGATGAAAGGGTTGAACATTGTAATAGTAGAATGGTAAAAATAGGTGAAAGTTTGAAGAAGTTTAAAATTGCCTCACATTTTGGCACAAAATGGCCGCCAAACTGTAGGTGGTGTTGCCATCCCATAATAATTTTTAAACCTTGTGTTGAAGTCCAAAACCTTGTGAACATTTCAATATTTGAACGGTGTCTCTAGCCAAAAGAATGTTAAAGTTACAATTGTTTAAAGAAGCAAAGGTGTGGCCAATGGAGCAAAAAGATTGGAAAATCTGGGAATATCCGGGAATATCTGGAAAAGTTCAATGATTTGAAGGACCAAAAGTCATAGCTGAAAGGAATAAGCTGAAAGGGTTGAACATTGTAATAGTAGAAGGATTAAAATACGTGAAAGTTTGAAGAAGTTTAAAATTGCCTCACATTTTGGCACAAAATGGCCGCCAAACTGTAGGTGGTGTTGCCATCCCATAATAATTTTGAACCTTATGTTGAAGTCCAAAACCTTGTGAACATTTCAATATTTGAACGGTGTCTCTAGCCAAAAGAATGTTAAAGTTACAATTGCTTAAAGAAGCAAAGGTGTGGCCAATGGAGCAAAAAGATTGGAAAATCTGGGAATATCCGGGAATATCTGGAAAAGTTCAAAGATTTGAAGGACCAAAATGTCATAGCTAGAATAAGATGAAAGGGTTGAACATTTTCATAGTCGAACGGTTAAAATAGGTGAAAAATTGTAGAAGGAGTTTAACTGTGAACTTCTGAACGAAAAATTCTCCATGTATTTCAATGGAACAAAAATTCCCGGAAAACCTGGAATATCTTAAAAAGTAAAAGGATTTGAAAAACCAAAAGTCATAGCAGAAATAAGATGAAAGAGCTGAACATTTTAAAAGTTGAATGGTTAAAATCGGTTAAAAATTGTAGAAGGAGTTAAACGCCAAAAAACGGCGGAAGATACTATAATAAATAAAGAGAAACAGAAAAACAAAGGGTTGAATGCTTTACAGCATTCAACCAATAATAATAACTAGAAGGAGCTGCATTTCCAGAAGAAAATGCAGGGTTGAATGCTGTATTGCTGAAAGAAAGCAGAAATATGATGAAAAAGCTGAACATTGTAAAAGTAGAATGTCTAAAATAGGTCAAACATTGTAGAAGGAGTTAAGCATGAATGCTGAAAAATGGCTGAAATGTCCTGGAAAATCCTGGAATATTTTGAAAAATGAAAGGACCACAAGTCAAAGGTGAACATTGTAAAAGTAGAATGACCAAAACGGGTCAAAATTTGTAGATGGACTTAAGCATGAAAGCTCAAATTGTTAAAAAATGGATGTACTGTTGAAAATTTGAAGATGATGCTAAAATGGCTAAAAGTGCTAGCATCAGCATCATCAACTGACTCAAAAAACCACATTGTTTAAGATTGTCATGTTGGTAAAAGCTACATGTTCTAAGTTGACAGAAAATCCACTTTTTTCAAAATGGCGGCTTTTCTATTAATTTTATCTCCATAGCAACCATTTTACGTTTGGGGCGGCATGGGATGACGAACAAATCGACGTCAGTTTCAGACAAATCGGAAAAAGTAAACCTTTGGACGTCCTTAGCAACGAAGTTTGTTTGCTAACCACGCCCACATTCCTTATATGTCCAGATCCAGTGAATTTCAATATGTTCAGTTCCAGCCATGGATGAAGTTTATTGCAATATTTGCTTCAGATTTTGTCAAAAAATGGCCACCAAACAGTAGGTTGTGTTGCCATCCCATAATAATTTCGGTTAAAAATTGTAGAAGGAGTTAAGTGCCGAAAAACGGCGGAAGACAGCATAAGAGGAAAACAAATGTAACACTAGAAGGAGCTGCATTTCCAGAAGAAAATGCAGGGTTGAATGCTGTACTGCTGAATGAAAGCTGAATTAGCTGAAGAAATGGCTTAACTGTACTGGGAAAACCTTGAAAAGTTAAATGTGCAAAAGTCCTAGCAGGAATAAGCTGAAAAAGTTGAACATTGTAATAGTAGAATGGCTGAAATAGGTCAAAATTTGAAGGAATTAAGCATTAAAGCTGAAATTGTTGAAAAAATGGCTGAAGTGTTGAAAATTTGAAGAAGTTGCTAAAATGGCTAAAAGTACTAGCATTGTAATCAGCATCATCAACTGAATCCAAAAAACACATTGTTTGAGAGAATCATATTAGTAAAAGCTACATGTTATAAGTTGACAGAAAATCCACTTTTTTCAAAATGGCGGCTTTTCTATTAATTTTATCTCCATAGCAACCATTTTACATTTGGGGCGGCATGGGATGACGAACAAATCGACGTCGGTTTCAGACGAATCGGAAAAAGTAAACTTTTGGACGTCCTTAGCAACGAGCTTTGTTTGCTAACCACGCCCACATTCCTTATATGTCCAGATCCAGTGAATTTCAATATGTTCAGTTCCAGCCATGGATGAAGTTTATTGCAACATTTGCTTCAGATTTTGTCAAAAAATGCCCACCAAACAGTAGGTTGTGTTGCCATCCCATAATAATTTCAAAACGTATGTTGAAGTCCAAAGCCTTGTGAGCATTTCAATGTTTGAACGGTGCCTCTAGCTGAAAGCTTGTTAAAGTTATAATGCTTGAAAGCAACAAAGGTTTTCAAGGATTCTCCATGTATTTAAATTAAGCAAAAGTCTTGGAAAATCCTGGAAAATCTTGGAATATCTTGAAAAGTTCAAAGATTTGAAAGACTAAAAGTCGTAGCTGAAAGGAATAAGCTGAAAGGGTTGAACATTGTAATAGTAGAAGGATTAAAATACGTGAAAGTTTGAAGAAGTTTAAAATTGCCTCACATTTTGGCACAAAATGGCCGCCAAACTGTAGGTGGTGTTGCCATCCCATAATAATTTTGAACCTTATGTTGAAGTCCAAAACCTTGTGAACATTTCAATATTTGAACGGTGTCTCTAGCCAAAAGAATGTTAAAGTTACAATTGTTTAAAAAAGCAAAGGTGTGGCCAATGGAGCAAAAACATTGGAAAATCTGGGAATATCCGGGAATATCTGGAAAAGTTCTAAGATTTGAAGGACCAAAAGTCATAGCTGAAAGGAATAAGATGAAAGGGTTGAACATTGTAATAGTAGAATGGTAAAAATAGGTGAAAGTTTGAAGAAGTTTAAAATTGCCTCACATTTTGGCACAAAATGGCCGCCAAACTGTAGGTGGTGTTGCCATCCCATAATAATTTTTAAACCTTATGTTGAAGTCCAAAACCTTGTGAAAATTTCAATATTTGAACGGTGTCTCTAGCCAAAATAATGTTAAAGTTACAATTGTTTAAAGAAGCAAAGGTGTGGCCAATGGAGCAAAAACATTGGAAAATCTGGGAATATCCGGGAATATCTGGAAAAGTTCAAGGATTTGAAGGACCAAAAGTCATAGCTGAAAGGAATAAGCTGAAAAGGTTGAACATTGTAATAGTAGAATGGTAAAAATAGGTGAAAGTTTGAAGAAGTTTAAAATTGCCTCACATTTTGGCACAAAATGGCCGCCAAACTGTAGGTGGTGTTGCCATCCCATAATAATTTTGAACCTTATGTTGAAGTCCAAAACCTTGTGAACATTTCAATATTTGAACGGTGTCTCTAGCCAAAAGAATGTTAAAGTTACAATTGTTTAAAGAAGCAAAGGCGTGGCCAATGGAGCAAAAACATTGGAAAATCTGGGAATATCCGGGAATATCTGGAAAAGTTCAAAGATTTGAAAGACTAAAAGTCGTAGCTGAAAGGAATAAGCTGAAAGGGTTGAACATTGTAATAGTAGAAGGATTAAAATACGTGAAAGTTTGAAGAAGTTTAAAATTGCCTCACATTTTGGCACAAAATGGCCGCCAAACTGTAGGTGGTGTTGCCATCCCATAATAATTTTGAACCTTATGTTGAAGTCCAAAACCTTGTGAACATTTCAATATTTGAACGGTGTCTCTAGCCAAAAGAATGTTAAAGTTACAATTGTTTAAAGAAGCAAAGGTGTGGCCAATGGAGCAAAAACATTGGAAAATCTGGGAATATCCGGGAATATCTGGAAAAGTTCAAAGATTTGAAGGACCAAAGGTCATAGCTGAAAGGAATAAGATGAAAGGGTTGAACATTGTAATAGTAGAATGGTAAAAATAGGTGAAAGTTTGAAGAAGTTTAAAATTGCCTCACATTTTGGCACAAAATGGCCGCCAAACTGTAGGTGGTGTTGCCATCCCATAATAATTTTGAACCTTATGTTGAAGTCCAAAACCTTGTGAACATTTCAATATTTGAACGGTGTCTCTAGCCAAAAGAATGTTAAAGTTACAATTGTTTAAAGAAGCAAAGGTGTGGCCAATGGAGCAAAAACATTGGAAAATTCAGGAATATCCGGGAATATCTGGAAAAGTTCAAAGATTTGAAGGACCAAAATGTCATAGCTAGAATAAGATGAAAGAGCTGAACATTTTCATAGTCGAACGGTTAAAATAGGTGAAAAATTGTAGAAGGAGTTTAACTGTGAACTTCTGAACGAAAAATTCTCCATGTATTTCAATGGAGCAAAAATTCCCGGAAAACCTGGAATATCTTAAAAAGTAAAAGGATTTGAAAAACCAAAAGTCATAGCAGAAATAAGATGAAAGAGATGAACATTTTAAAAGTAGAATGGTTAAAATAGGTTAAAAATTGTAGAAGTAGTTAAACGCCAAAAAACGGCGGAAGATACTATAATAACTAGAAGGAGCTGCATTTCCAGAAGAAAATGCAGGGTTGAATGCTGTACTGCTGAATGAAAGCTGAATTAGCTGAAGAAATGGCTTAACTGTACTGGAAGAACCATGAAAAGTTAAATGTGCAAAAGTCCTAGCAGGAATAAGATGAAAAAGTTGAACATTGTAATAGTAGAATGGCTGAAATAGGTCAAAGTTTGTAGAAGGAGTTAAGCATTAAAGCTGAAATTGTTGAAAAAATGGCTGAAGTGTTGAAAATTTGAAGAAGTTGCTAAAATGGCAAAAAGTGCTAGCATTGGAATCAGCATCATCAACTGAATCCAAAAAACACATTGTTTGAGAGTATCATATTGGTAAAACCTACATGTTCTAAGTTGATAGAAAATCCATTTTTTTCAAAATGGCGGCTTTCTATTAATTTTATCTCCATAGCAACCATTTTACGTTTGGGTCGCCTGGAGATGAGGAACAAATCAACGTCGGTTTCAGATGAATCGGAAAATGAAACTTTTGGACGTCCTTAGCAACGAGCTTTGTTTGCTAACCACGCCCACATTCCTTATATGTCCAGATCCAGTGAATTTCAATATGTTCAGTTCCAGCCATGGATGAAGTTTATTGCAACATTTGCTTCAGATTTTGTCAAAAAATGCCCACCAAACAGTAGGTTGTGTTGCCATCCCATAATAATTTCAAAACGTATGTTGAAGTCCAAAGCCTTGTGAGCATTTCAATGTTTGAACGGTGCCTCTATCTGAAAGCTTGTTAAAGTTATAATGCTTGAAAGCAACAAAGGTTTTCAAGGATTCTCCATGTATTTAAATGAAGCAAAAATCTTGGAAAATCCTGGAAAATCTTGGAATATCTTGAAAAGTTCAAAGATTTGAAAGACTAAAAGTCGTAGCTGAAAGGAATAAGCTGAAAGGGTTGAACATTGTAATAGTAGAAGGATTAAAATACGTGAAAGTTTGAAGAAGTTTAAAATTGCCTCACATTTTGGCACAAAATGGCCGCCAAACTGTAGGTTTGTGTTGCCATCCCATAATAATTTTGAACTTTATGTTGAAGTCCAAAACCTTGTGAACATTTCAATATTTGAACGGTGTCTCTAGCCAAAAGAATGTTAAAGTTACAATTGTTTAAAGAAGCAAAGGTGTGGCCAATGGAGCAAAAACATTGGAAAATCTGGGAATATCCGGGAATATCTGGAAAAGTTCAAAGATTTGAAGGACCAAAAGTCATAGCTGAAAGGAATAAGATGAAAGGGTTGAACATTGTAATAGTAGAATGGTAAAAATAGGTGAAAGTTTGAAGAAGTTTAAAATTGCCTCACATTTTGGCACAAAATGGCCGCCAAACTGTAGGTGGTGTTGCCATCCCATAATAATTTTGAACCTTATGTTGAAGTCCAAAACCTTGTGAACATTTCAATATTTGAACGGTGTCTCTCGCCAAAAGAATGTTAAAGTTACAATTGTTTAAAGAAGCAAAGGTGTGGCCAATGGAGCAAAAAGATTGGAAAATCTGGGAATATCGGGGAATATCTGGAAAAGTTCTAAGATTTGAAGGACCAAAAGTCATAGCTGAAAGGAATAAGATGAAAGGGTTGAACATTGTAATAGTAGAATGGTAAAAATAGGTGAAAGTTTGAAGAAGGTTAAAATTGCCTCACATTTTGGCACAAAATGGCCGCCAAACTGTAGGTGGTGTTGCCATCCCATAATAATTTTGAGCCTTATGTTGAGGTCCAAAACCTTGTGAACATTTCAATATTTGAACGGTGTCTCTAGCCAAAAGAATGTTAAAGTTACAATTGTTTAAAGACGCAAAGGTGTGGCCAATGGAGCAAAAAGATTGGAAAATCTGGGAATATCCGGGAATATCTGGAAAAGTTCAAAGATTTGAAGGACCAAAATGTCATAGCTAGAATAAGATGAAAGAGCTGAACATTTTCATAGTCGAACGGTTAAAATAGGTGAAAAATTGTAGAAGGAGTTTAACTGTGAACTTCTGAACGAAAAATTCTCCATGTATTTCAATGGAGCAAAAATTCCCGGAAAACCTGGAATATCTTAAAAAGTAAAAGGATTTGAAAAACCAAAAGTCATAGCAGAAATAAGATGAAAGAGATGAACATTTTAAAAGTAGAATGGTTAAAATAGGTTAAAAATTGTAGAAGTAGTTAAACGCCAAAAAACGGCGGAAGATACTATAAAAATAAATAAAGAGAAACAGGAAAACAAAGGGTTGAATGCTTTACAGCATTCAACCAATAACTAGAAGGAGCTGCATTTCCAGAAGAAAATGCAGGGTTGAATGCTGTACTGCTGAATGAAAGCTGAATTAGCTGAAGAAATGGCTGAACTGTACTGGAAGAACCATGAAAAGTTAAAGGTGCAAAAGTCCTAGCAGGAATAAGCTGAAAAAGTTGAACATTGTAACAGTAGAATGGCTGAAATAGGTCAAAATTTGTAGGACTTAAGCATGAAAGCTGAAATTGTTGAAAAAATGGCTGAATTGTTGAAAATTTGAAGATGTTGCTAAAATGGCTAAAAGTACTAGCATTGGAATCAGCATCATCAACTGACTCCAAAAAACACGTTGTTTGAGAGTATTATATTGGTAAAAGCTACATGTTCTAAGTTGATAGAAAATCCACTCTTTTCAAAATGGCGGCTTTTCTATTGATTTTATCTCCATAGCAACCATTTTATGTTTGGGTCGCCTGGAGATGAGGAACAAATCAACGTCGGTTTCAGATGAATCGGAAAAAGTAAACTTTTGGACGTCCTTAGCAACGAGCTTTGTTTGCTAACAACGCCCACATTCCTTATATGTCCAGATCCAGTGAATTTCAATATGTTCAGTTCCAGCCATGGATGAAGTTTATTGCAACATTTGCTTCAGATTTTGTCAAAAAATGCCCACCAAACAGTAGGTTGTGTTGCCATCCCATAATAATTTCAAAACGTATGTTGAAGTCCAAAGCCTTGTGAGCATTTCAATGTTTGAACGGTGCCTCTAGCTGAAAGCTTGTTAAAGTTATAATGCTTGAAAGCAACAAAGGTTTTCAAGGATTCTCCATGTATTTAAATGAAGCAAAAATCTTGGAAAATCCTGGAAAATCTTGGAATATCTTGAAAAGTTCAAAGATTTGAAAGACTAAAAGTCGTAGCTGAAAGGAATAAGCTGAAAGGGTTGAACATTGTAATAGTAGAAGGATTAAGATACGTGAAAGTTTGAAGAAGTTTAAAATTGCCTCACATTTTGGCACAAAATGGCTGCCAAACTGTAGGTGGTGTTGCCATCCCATAATAATTTTGAACTTTATGTTGAAGTCGAAAACCTTGTGAACATTTCAATATTTGAACGGTGTCTCTAGCCAAAAGAATGTTAAAGTTACAATTGTTTAAAGAAGCAAAGGTGTGGCCAATGGAGCAAAAACATTGGAAAATCTGGGAATATCCGGGAATATCTGGAAAAGTTCAAAGATTTGAAGGACCAAAAGTCATAGCTGAAAGGAATAAGATGAAAGGGTTGAACATTGTAATAGTAGAATGGTAAAAATAGGTGAAAGTTTGAAGAAGTTTAAAATTGCCTCACATTTTGGCACAAAATGGCCGCCAAACTGTAGGTGGTGTTGCCATCCCATAATAATTTTTAAACCTTATGTTGAAGTCCAAAACCTTGTGAACATTTCAATATTTGAACGGTGTCTCTAGCCAAAAGAATGTTAAAGTTACAATTGTTTAAAGAAGCAAAGGTGTGGCCAATGGAGCAAAAACATTGGAAAATCTGGGAATATCCGGGAATATCTGGAAAAGTTCAAAGATTTGAAGGACCAAAATGTCATAGCTAGAATAAGATGAAAGAGCTGAACATTTTCATAGTCGAACGGTTAAAATAGGTGAAAAATTGTAGAAGGAGTTTAACTGTGAACTTCTGAACGAAAAATTCTCCATGTATTTCAATGGAGCAAAAATTCCCGGAAAACCTGGAATATCTTAAAAAGTAAAAGGATTTGAAAAACCAAAAGTCATAGCAGAAATAAGATGAAAGAGATGAACATTTTAAAAGTAGAATGGTTAAAATAGGTTAAAAATTGTAGAAGTAGTTAAACGCCAAAAAACGGCGGAAGATACTATAATAATAATAATAATAATAATAAATAAAGAGAAACAGGAAAACAAAGGGTTGAATGCTTTACAGCATTCAACCAATAATAATAATAATAAATAAAGAGAAACAGGAAAACAAAGGGTTGAATGCTTTACAGCATTCAACCAACTAGAAAGAGCTGCATTTCCAGAAGAAAATGCAGGGTTGAATGCTGTATTGCTGAATGAAAGCAGAAATATGATGAAAAAGCTGAACATTGTAAAAGTAGAATATCTAAAATAGGTCAAACATTGTAGAAGGAGTTAAGCATGAAAGCTGAAATTGTTGAAAAAATGGATGTACTGTGTAAAATTTGAAGATGATGCTAAAATGGCTAAAAGTGCTAGCATCAGCATCATCAACTGACTCAAAAAACCACATTGTTTAAGAGTGTCATGTTGGTAAAAGCTACATGTTCTAAGTTGACAGAAAATCCACTTTTTTCAAAATGGCGGCTTTTCTATTGATTTTATCTCCATAGCAACCATTTTATGTTTGGGTCGCCTGGACATGACGAACAGATTGACGTCAGTTTCAGACAAATCGGAAAAAGTAAACCTTTGGATGTCCTTAGCAACAAAGTTTGTTTGCTAACCACGCCCACATTCCATATATGTCCAGATCCAGTGAATTTCAATATGTTCAGTTCCAGCCATGGATGAAGTTTATTGCAATATTTGCTTCAGATTTTGTCATAAAATGGCCACCAAACAGTAGTTTGTGTCGACATCCCATAATGATTTCTAAACGTATTTTATAGTCCAAAGCCTTGTGATCATTTTAATGTTTGAACGGTGTCTCTAGCTACAAGTATGTTGAAGTTATAATGGTTGAAAGAAACAAAGGTTTGCAATGATTTTTTTTCAATGTATTTCAATGAAGCAAAAAATCCTGAAATATCCTAAAATATCTTAAAAAGTACAAGGATTTGAAAAACCAAAAGTCATAGCAGTAATAAGATGAAAGGGCTGAACATTTCAAAATTTGAACGGTTCAAATAGGTTAAAAATTGTAGGAAGAGTTAAGTGCCGAAAAACGGCGGAAGATAGCATAAGAAGAAAACAAATGTAACACTAGAAGGAGCTGCATTTCCAGAAGAAAATGCAGGGTTGAATGCTGTACTGCTGAATGAAAGCTGAATTAGCTGAAGAAATGGCTTAACTGTACTGGGAAAACCTTGAAAAGTTAAAGGTGCAAAAGTCCTAGCAGGAATAAGCTGAAAAAGGTGAACATTGTAATAGTAGAATGGCTGATATAGGTCAAAATTTGTAGGACTTAAGCATGAAAGCTGAAATTGTTGAAAAAATGGCTGAATTGTTGAAAATTTGAAGATGTTGCTAAAATGGCTAAAAGTACTAGCATTGTAATCAGCATCATCAACTGACTCCCAAAAACACGTTGTTTGAGAGTATTATATTGGTAAAAGCTACATGTTCTAAGTTGATAGAAAATCCACTCTTTTCAAAATGGCGGCTTTTCTATTGATTTTATCTCCATAGCAACCATTTTATGTTTGGGTCGCCTGGAGATGAGGAACAAATCAACGTTGGTTTCAGATGAATCGGAAAAAGTAAACTTTTGGACGTCCTTAGCAACGAGCTTTTTTTGCTAACCACGCCCACATTCCTTATATGTCCAGATCCAGTGAATTTCAATATGTTCAGGTACAGCCATGGATGAAGTTTATTGCAACATTTGCTTCAGATTTTGTCAAAAAATGCCCACCAAACAGTAGGTTGTGTTGCCATCCCATAATAATTTCAAAACGTATGTTGAAGTCCAAAGCCTTGTGAGCATTTCAATGTTTGAACGGTGCCTCTAGCTGAAAGCTTATTAAAGTTATAATGCTTGAAAGCAACAAAGGTTTTCAAGGATTCTCCATGTATTTAAATGAAGCAAAAATCTTGGAAAATCCTGGAAAATCTTGGAATATCTTGAAAAGTTCAAAGATTATAAAGACTAAAAGTCGTAGCTGAAAGGAATAAGCTGAAAGGGTTGAACATTGTAATAGTAGAAGGATTAAAATACGTGAAAGTTTGAAGAAGTTTAAAATTGCCTCACATTTTGGCACAAAATGGCCGCCAAACTGTAGGTGGTGTTGCCATCCCATAATAATTTTGAACCTTATGTTGAAGTCCAAAACCTTGTGAACATTTCAATATTTGAACGGTGTCTCTAGCCAAAAGAATGTTAAAGTTACAATTGTTTAAAGAAGCAAAGGTGTGGCCAATGGAGCAAAAACATTGGAAAATCTGGGAATATCCGGGAATATCTGGAAAAGTTCAAAGATTTCAAGGACCAAAAGTCATAGCTGAAAGGAATAAGATGAAAGGGTTGAACATTGTAATAGTAGAATGGTAAAAATAGGTGAAAGTTTGAAGAAGTTTAAAATTGCCTCACATTTTGGCACAAAATGGCCGCCAAACTGTAGGTGGTGTTGCCATCCCATAATAATTTTGAGCCTTATGTTGAAGTCCAAAACCTTGTGAACATTTCAATATTTGAACGGTGTCTCTAGCCAAAAGAATGTTAAAGTTACAATTGTTTAAAGAAGCAAAGGTGTGGCCAATGGAGCAAAAAGATTGGAAAATCTGGGAATATCCGGGAATATCTGGAAAAGTTCAAAGATTTGAAGGACCAAAATGTCATAGCTAGAATAAGATGAAAGAGCTGAACATTTTCATAGTCGAACGGTTAAAATAGGTGAAAAATTGTAGAAGGAGTTTAACTGTGAACTTCTGCACGAAAAATTCTCCATGTATTTCAATGGAGCAAAAATTCCCGGAAAACCTGGAATATCTTAAAAAGTAAAAGGATTTGAAAAACCAAAAGTCATAGCACAAATAAGCAGAAAGAGCTGAACATTTTAAAAGTTGAATGGTTACAATCGGTTAAAAATTGTAGAAGGAGTTAAGCGGCGAAAAACGGCGGAAGATAGGCGTAAAGAATAATAAACTAGAAGGAGCTGCATTTCCAGAAGAAAATGCAGGGTTGAATGCTGTACTGCTGAATGAAAGCTGAATTAGCTGAAGAAATGGCTTAACTGTACTGGGAAAACCTTGAAAAGTTAAATGTGCAAAAGTCCTAGCAGGAATAAGCTGAAAAAGTTGAACATTGTAATAGCAGAATGGCTGAAATAGGTCAAAATTTGTAGGACTTAAGCATGAAAGCTGAAATTGTTGAAAAAATGGCTGAATTGTTGAAAATTTGAAGATGTTGCTAAAATGGCTAAAAGTACTAGCATTGTAATCGGCATCATCAACTGACTCCCAAAAACACGTTGTTTGAGAGTATTATATTGGTAAAAGCTACATGTTCTAAGTTGATAGAAAATCCACTCTTTTCAAAATGGCGGCTTTTCTATTGATTTTATCTCCATAGCAACCATTTTATGTTTGGGTCGCCTGGAGATGAGGAACAAATCAACGTCGGTTTCAGATGAATCGGAAAAAGTAAACTTTTGGACGTCCTTAGCAACGAGCTTTGTTTGCTAACCACGCCCACATTCCTTATATGTCCAGATCCAGTGAATTTCAATATGTTCAGGTACAGCCATGGATGAAGTTTATTGCAACATTTGCTTCAGATTTTGTCAAAAAATGCCCACCAAACAGTAGGTTGTGTTGCCATCCCATAATAATTTCAAAACGTATGTTGAAGTCCAAAGCCTTGTGAGCATTTCAATGTTTGAACGGTGCCTCTAGCTGAAAGCTTATTAAAGTTATAATGCTTGAAAGCAACAAAGGTTTTCAAGGATTCTCCATGTATTTAAATGAAGCAAAAATCTTGGAAAATCCTGGAAAATCTTGGAATATCTTGAAAAGTTCAAAGATTATAAAGACTAAAAGTCGTAGCTGAAAGGAATAAGCTGAAAGGGTTGAACATTGTAATAGTAGAAGGATTAAAATACGTGAAAGTTTGAAGAAGTTTAAAATTGCCTCACATTTTGGCACAAAATGGCCGCCAAACTGTAGGTGGTGTTGCCATCCCATAATAATTTTGAACCTTATGTTGAAGTCCAAAACCTTGTGAACATTTCAATATTTGAACGGTGTCTCTAGCCAAAAGAATGTTAAAGTTACAATTGTTTAAAGAAGCAAAGGTGTGGCCAATGGAGCAAAAACATTGGAAAATCTGGGAATATCCGGGAATATCTGGAAAAGTTCAAAGATTTCAAGGACCAAAAGTCATAGCTGAAAGGAATAAGATGAAAGGGTTGAACATTGTAATAGTAGAATGGTAAAAATAGGTGAAAGTTTGAAGAAGTTTAAAATTGCCTCACATTTTGGCACAAAATGGCCGCCAAACTGTAGGTGGTGTTGCCATCCCATAATAATTTTGAGCCTTATGTTGAAGTCCAAAACCTTGTGAACATTTCAATATTTGAACGGTGTCTCTAGCCAAAAGAATGTTAAAGTTACAATTGTTTAAAGAAGCAAAGGTGTGGCCAATGGAGCAAAAACATTGGAAAATCTGGGAATATCCGGGAATATCTGGAAAAGTTCAAAGATTTGAAGGACCAAAATGTCATAGCTAGAATAAGATGAAAGAGCTGAACATTTTCATAGTCGAACGGTTAAAATAGGTGAAAAATTGTAGAAGGAGTTTAACTGTGAACTTCTGCACGAAAAATTCTCCATGTATTTCAATGGAGCAAAAATTCCCGGAAAACCTGGAATATCTTAAAAAGTAAAAGGATTTGAAAAACCAAAAGTCATAGCACAAATAAGCAGAAAGAGCTGAACATTTTAAAAGTTGAATGGTTACAATCGGTTAAAAATTGTAGAAGGAGTTAAGCGGCGAAAAACGGCGGAAGATAGGCGTAAAGAATAATAAATAAAGAGAAACAGGAAAACAAAGGGTTGAATGCTTTACAGCATTCAACCAATAAAGAGAAACAGGAAAACAAAGGGTTGAATGCTTTACAGCATTCAACCAACTAGAAGGAGCTGCATTTCCAGAAGAAAATGCAGGGTTGAATGCTGTACTGCTGAATGAAAGCTGAATTAGCTGAAGAAATGACTGAACTGTACTGGAAGAACCATGAAAAGTTAAAGGTGCAAAAGTCCTAGCAGGAATAAGCTGAAAAAGTTGAACATTGTAATAGTAGAATGGTAAAAATAGGTGAAAGTTTGAAGAAGTTTAAAATTGCCTCACATTTTGGCACAAAATGGCCGCCAAACTTTAGGTGGTGTTGCCATCCCATAATAATTTTGAACCTTATGTTGAAGTCCAAAACCTTGTGAACATTTCAATATTTGAACGGTGTCTCTAGCCAAAAGAATGTTAAAGTTACAATTGTTTAAAGAAGCAAAGGTGTGGCCAATGGAGCAAAAAGATTGGAAAATCTGGGAATATCCAGGACTATCTGGAAAAGTTCAAGGATTTGAAGGACCAAAAGTCATAGCTGAAAGGAATAAGCTGAAAGGGTTGAACATTGTAATAGTAGAATGGTAAAAATAGGTGAAAGTTTGAAGAAGTTTAAAATTGCCTCACATTTTGGCACAAAATGGCCGCCAAACTGTAGGTAGTGTTGCCATCCCATAATAATTTTGAGCCTTATGTTGAAGTCCAAAACCTTGTGAACATTTCAATATTTGAACGGTGTCTCTAGCCAAAAGAATGTTAAAGTTACAATTGTTTAAAGAAGCAAAGGTGTGGCCAATGGAGCAAAAAGATTGGAAAATCTGGGAATATCCGGGAATATCTGGAAAAGTTCAAAGATTTGAAGGACCAAAATGTCATAGCTAGAATAAGATGAAAGAGCTGAACATTTTCATAGTCGAACGGTTAAAATAGGTGAAAAATTGTAGAAGGAGTTTAACTGTGAACTTCTGAACGAAAAAATCTCCATGTTTTTCAATGGAGCAAAAATTCCCGGAAAACCTGGAATATCTTAAAAAGTAAAAGGATTTGAAAAACCAAAAGTCATAGCAGAAATAAGATGAAAGAGATGAACATTTTAAAAGTAGAATGGTTAAAATAGGTTAAAAATTGTAGAAGTAGTTAAACGCCAAAAAACGGCGGAAGATACTATAATAATAATAATAATAATAATAAATAAAGAGAAACAGGAAAACAAAGGGTTGAATGCTTTACAGCATTCAACCAACTAGAAGGAGCTGCATTTCCAGATGAAAATGCAGGGTTGAATGCTGTATTGCTGAATGAAAGCAGAAATATGATGAAAAAGCTGAACATTGTAAAAGTAGAATGTCTAAAATAGGTCAAACATTGTAGAAGGAGTTAAGCATGAAAGCTGAAATTGTTGAAAAAATGGATGTACTGTTGAAAATTTGAAGATGATGCTAAAATGGCTAAAAGTGCTAGCATCAGCATCATCAACTGACTCAAAAAAACACATTGTTTAAGAGTGTCATGTTGGTAAAAGCTACATGTTCTAAGTTGACAGAAAATCCACTTTTTTCAAAATGGCGGCTTTTCTATTGATTTTATCTCCATGGCAACCATTTTATGTTTGGGTCGCCTGGGGATGACGAACAGATTGACGTCAGTTTCAGACAAATCGGAAAAAGTAAACCTTTGGACGTCCTTAGCAACGAAGTTTGTTTGCTAACCACGCCCACATTCCATATATGTCCAGATCCAGTGAATTTCAATATGTTCAGTACCAGCCATGGATGAAGTTTATTGCAATATTTGCTTCAGATTTTGTCATAAAATGGCCACCAAACAGTAGTTTGTGTTGACATCCCATAATGATTTCTAAACGTATTTTATAGTCCAAAGCCTTGTGATCATTTTAATGTTTGAACGGTGTCTCAAGCTACAAATATGTTGAAGTTATAATGGTTGAAAGAAACAGAGGTTTGCAAGGATTTTTTTTCAATGTATTTCAATGAAGCAAAAAATCCTGAAATATCCTAAAATATCTTAAAAAGTACAAGGATTTGAAAAACCAAAAGTCATAGCAGTAATAAGATGAAAGAGCTGAACATTTTAAAAGTTGAACGGTTCAAATAGGTTAAAAATTGTAGGAGGAGTTAAGTGCCGAAAAACGGCGGAAGATAGCATAAGAAGAAAACAAATGTAACACTAGAAGGAGCTGCATTTCCAGAAGAAAATGCAGGGTTGAATGCTGTACTGCTGAATGAAAGCTGAATTAGCTGAAGAAATGGCTCAACTGTACTGGAAGAACCATGAAAAGTTAAAGGTGCAAAAGTCCTAGCAGGAATAAGCTGAAAAAGTTGAACATTGTAATAGTAGAATGGCTGAAATATGTCAAAATTTGTAGGTCTTAAGCATGAAAGCTGAAATTGTTGAAAAAATGGCTGAATTGTTGAAAATTTGAAGATGTTGCTAAAATGGCTAAAAGTACTAGCATTGGAATCAGCATCATCAACTGACTCCAAAAAACACGTTGTTTGAGAGTATTATATTGGTAAAAGCTACATGTTCTAAGTTGATAGAAAATCCACTCTTTTCAAAATGGCGGCTTTTCTATTGATTTTATCTCCATAGCAACCATTTTATGTTTGGGTCGCCTGGAGATGAGGAACAAATCAACGTCGGTTTCAGATGAATCGGAAAAAGTAAATTTTTGGACGTCCTTAGCAACGAGCTTTGTTTGCTAACCACGCCCACATTCCTTATATGTCCAGATCCAGTGAATTTCAATATGTTCAGTTCCAGCCATGGATGAAGTTTATTGCAACATTTGCTTCAGATTTTGTCAAAAAATGCCCACCAAACAGTAGGTTGTGTTGCCATCCCATAATAATTTCAAAACGTATGTTGAAGTCCAAAGCCTTGTGAGCATTTCAATGTTTGAACGGTGCCTCTAGCTGAAAGCTTGTTAAAGTTATAATGCTTGAAAGCAACAAAGGTTTTCAAGGATTCTCCATGTATTTAAATGAAGCAAAAATCTTGGAAAATCCTGGAAAATCTTGGAATATCTTGAAAAGTTCAAAGATTTGAAAGACTAAAAGTCGTAGCTGAAAGGAATAAGCTGTAAGGGCTGAACATTGTAATAGTAGAAGGATTAAAATACGTGAAAGTTTGAAGAAGTTTAAAATTGCCTCACATTTTGGCACAAAATGGCCGCCAAACTGTAGGTTTGTGTTGCCATCCCATAATAATTTTGAACTTTATGTTGAAGTCCAAAACCTTGTGAACATTTCAATATTTGAACGGTGTCTCTAGCCAAAAGAATGTTAAAGTTACAATTGTTTAAAGAAGCAAAGGTGTGGCCAATGGAGCAAAAACATTGGAAAATCTGGGAATATCCGGGAATATCTGGAAAAGTTCAAAGATTTGAAGGACCAAAAGTCATAACTGAAAGGAATGAGCTGAAAGGGTTGAACATTGTAATAGTAGAATGGTAAAAATAGGTGAAAGTTTGAAGAAGTTTAAAATTGCCTCACATTTTGGCACAAAATGGCCGCCAAACTGTAGGTGGTGTTGCCATCCCATAATAATTTTGAACCTTATGTTGAAGTCCAAAACCTTGTGAACATTTCAATATTTGAATGGTGTCTCTAGCCAAAAGAATGTTAAAGTTACAATTGTTTAAAGAAGCAAAGGTGTGGCCAATGGAGCAAAAACATTGGAAAATCTGGGAATATCCGGCAATATCTGGAAAAGTTCAAAGATTTGAAGGACCAAAAGTCATAGCTGAAAGGAATAAGATGAAAGGGTTGAACATTGTAATAGTAGAATGGTAAAAATAGGTGAAAGTTTGAAGAAGTTTAAAATTGCCTCACATTTTGGCACAAAATGGCCGCCAAACTGTAGGTGGTGTTGCCATCCCATAATAATTTTGAACCTTATGTTGAAGTCCAAAACCTTGTGAACATTTCAATATTTGAATGGTGTCTCTAGCCAAAAGAATGTTAAAGCTACAATATTTTAAAGAAGCAAAGGTGTGGCCAATGGAGCAAAATAATTGGAAAATCTGGGAATATCCGGGAATATCTGGAAAAGTTCAAAGATTTGAAGGACCAAAAGTCATAGCTGAAAGGAATAAGATGAAAGGGTTGAACATTGTAATAGTAGAATGGTAAAAATAGGTGAAAGTTTGAAGAAGTTTAAAATTGCCTCACATTTTGGCACAAAATGGCCGCCAAACTGTAGGTGGTGTTGCCATCCCATAATAATTTTTAAACCTTGTGTTGAAGTCCAAAACCTTGTGAACATTTCAATATTTGAACGGTGTCTCTAGCCAAAAGAATGTTAAAGTTACAATTGTTTAAAGAAGCAAAGGTGTGGCCAATGGAGCAAAAAGATTGGAAAATCTGGGAATATCCGGGAATATCTGGAAAAGTTCAATGATTTGAAGGACCAAAAGTCATAGCTGAAAGGAATAAGCTGAAAGGGTTGAACATTGTAATAGTAGAAGGATTAAAATACGTGAAAGTTTGAAGAAGTTTAAAATTGCCTCACATTTTGGCACAAAATGGCCGCCAAACTGTAGGTGGTGTTGCCATCCCATAATAATTTTGAACCTTATGTTGAAGTCCAAAACCTTGTGAACATTTCAATATTTGAACGGTGTCTCTAGCCAAAAGAATGTTAAAGTTACAATTGCTTAAAGAAGCAAAGGTGTGGCCAATGGAGCAAAAAGATTGGAAAATCTGGGAATATCCGGGAATATCTGGAAAAGTTCAAAGATTTGAAGGACCAAAATGTCATAGCTAGAATAAGATGAAAGGGTTGAACATTTTCATAGTCGAACGGTTAAAATAGGTGAAAAATTGTAGAAGGAGTTTAACTGTGAACTTCTGAACGAAAAATTCTCCATGTATTTCAATGGAACAAAAATTCCCGGAAAACCTGGAATATCTTAAAAAGTAAAAGGATTTGAAAAACCAAAAGTCATAGCAGAAATAAGATGAAAGAGCTGAACATTTTAAAAGTTGAATGGTTAAAATCGGTTAAAAATTGTAGAAGGAGTTAAACGCCAAAAAACGGCGGAAGATACTATAATAAATAAAGAGAAACAGAAAAACAAAGGGTTGAATGCTTTACAGCATTCAACCAATAATAATAACTAGAAGGAGCTGCATTTCCAGAAGAAAATGCAGGGTTGAATGCTGTATTGCTGAAAGAAAGCAGAAATATGATGAAAAAGCTGAACATTGTAAAAGTAGAATGTCTAAAATAGGTCAAACATTGTAGAAGGAGTTAAGCATGAATGCTGAAAAATGGCTGAAATGTCCTGGAAAATCCTGGAATATTTTGAAAAATGAAAGGACCACAAGTCAAAGGTGAACATTGTAAAAGTAGAATGACCAAAACGGGTCAAAATTTGTAGATGGACTTAAGCATGAAAGCTCAAATTGTTAAAAAATGGATGTACTGTTGAAAATTTGAAGATGATGCTAAAATGGCTAAAAGTGCTAGCATCAGCATCATCAACTGACTCAAAAAACCACATTGTTTAAGATTGTCATGTTGGTAAAAGCTACATGTTCTAAGTTGACAGAAAATCCACTTTTTTCAAAATGGCGGCTTTTCTATTAATTTTATCTCCATAGCAACCATTTTACGTTTGGGGCGGCATGGGATGACGAACAAATCGACGTCAGTTTCAGACAAATCGGAAAAAGTAAACCTTTGGACGTCCTTAGCAACGAAGTTTGTTTGCTAACCACGCCCACATTCCTTATATGTCCAGATCCAGTGAATTTCAATATGTTCAGTTCCAGCCATGGATGAAGTTTATTGCAATATTTGCTTCAGATTTTGTCAAAAAATGGCCACCAAACAGTAGGTTGTGTTGCCATCCCATAATAATTTCGGTTAAAAATTGTAGAAGGAGTTAAGTGCCGAAAAACGGCGGAAGACAGCATAAGAGGAAAACAAATGTAACACTAGAAGGAGCTGCATTTCCAGAAGAAAATGCAGGGTTGAATGCTGTACTGCTGAATGAAAGCTGAATTAGCTGAAGAAATGGCTTAACTGTACTGGGAAAACCTTGAAAAGTTAAATGTGCAAAAGTCCTAGCAGGAATAAGATGAAAAAGTTGAACATTGTAATAGTAGAATGGCTGAAATAGGTCAAAGTTTGTAGAAGGAGTTAAGCATTAAAGCTGAAATTGTTGAAAAATGGCTGAAGTGTTGAAAATTTGAAGAAGTTGCTAAAATGGCTAAAAGTACTAGCATTGGAATCAGCATCATCAACTGACTCCAAAAAACACGTTGTTTGAGAGTATTATATTGGTAAAAGCTACATGTTCTAAGTTGATAGAAAATCCACTCTTTTCAAAATGGCGGCTTTTCTATTGATTTTATCTCCATAGCAACCATTTTATGTTTGGGTCGCCTGGAGATGAGGAACAAATCAACGTCTGTTTCAGATGAATCGGAAAAAGTAAACTTTTGGACGTCCTTAGCAACGAGCTTTGTTTGCTAACCACGCCCACATTCCTTATATGTCCAGATCCAGTGAATTTCAATATGTTCAGTTCCAGCCATGGATGAAGTTTATTGCAATATTTGCTTCAGATTTTGTCATAAAAAGGCCACCAACAGTAGGTTGTGTCGACATCCCATAATGATTTCTAAACATATTTAATAGTCCAAAGCCTTGTGATCATTTTAATGTTTGAACGGTGTCTCTAGCTACAAGTATGTTAAAGTTATATTCTTTTAAAGAAAGAAAAGCTTCAGATTTGACAAACACAATATGGCTACCAGACAGTCTCCATCCAACAATGACTTCAAACCTTGATGTTATAATCCAAAGCACCAATCATTTGATAGTAAAAGTAGAGTCACGTCCTGCAGCAGGAGACATTCTGGCAAATGCTGAGCCTCAAGATCAATTCTCTCAACTATGCATGTGCCATTAGTCTTTGCGCACACATCCATGTATAATGGAGAGATATATTGATCATCAGCTAGCTAGCTGAATGATACAGCATTATTTTTTCATTAAACCACTAACTTATGTGGTGCAAAAACATGATAGTCACTTCTCGTAACAGCCACCTAACTCATGGTTTGGGAATCAACACTTTCCCATGAGCCTTCACTTTTGAAAAGTCGCAGGATTTGAAGGACCAAAAGTGGTGGTAAAAAAAAATTTGGAGGTAAAAAAATTGTAAAAGCAGTTAAACAAGGCATGAAATTATTAAAAAAATGGCTAAATTAATGAAAATTTGAAGATTTGAAGGAAAGGAAAGAGCTGAACTGTTTCATACAATGGTTAAAGTAAGTAAAAACCTGTAAAAGAAGTTTAGCACAAGGATTCTCTATGTATTTTAATGGAGCAAAAAATCCTGGAAAATCCTGGAATATCTTAAAAAGTTCAATGATTTGAATGACCAAAAGTAATAACTGTAATAAGTTGAAAGAGTTGAACATTTTAAAAGTAAAATGGTAAAAATTTTTGAAGCGTCCGAACCGGGTGTCGAACCGGGCGCCTCGTGCATCATAACTTCCCAATGCATTTTAATAGGGCAAAAATTCCCGGAAAAACTGGAATATCTTAAAAAGTACAAGGATTAGAAGTACCAAAAGTCATAGCAATAATAAGCTGAAAAAGCTGAACATTTTAAAAGTTGAATGGTAAAAATCGGTTAAAAATTGTAGAAGTAGTTAAGTGTCAAAAAACGGCGGAAGATAGTATAAATAATAATAATAATAACTAGAAGGGGCTGCATTTCCAGAAGAAAATGCAGGGTTGAATGCTGTATTGCTGAATGAAAGCTGAATTTGCTACAGAAATGGCTGAACAGAGCTGGAAGAGCTCAACATTTTAAACGTAGAATGGTCAAAGTGGGTAAAAAACTGTATAAGAAGTTAAGCTATAAGATTTCCCATGTATTTTAATGAAGCAAAAATCCTCGAATATCTTTAAAAGTTCAAAGATTTGGGGGAAAAAAGTCATAGGGGGAATAAGCTGACAAAGTTGAACATTGTAATAGTAGAATGCCTGAAATAGGTCAAAATTTGTAGGACTTAAGCATGAAAGCTGAAATTGTTCAAAAAATAGCTGAACTGTTGAAAATTTGAAGATGTTGCTAAAATGGCTAAAAGTACTAGCATTGGAATCAGCATCATCAACTGACTCCAAAAAACACGTTGTTTGAGAGTATCATATTGGTAAAAGCTACATGTTATAAGTTGATAGAAAATCCACTTTTTTCAAAATGGCAGCTTTTCTATTGATTTTATCTCCATAGCAACCATTTTATGTTTGGGTCGCCTGGACATGAGGAACAAATCAACGTCGGTTTCAGATGAATCGGAAAAAGTAAACTTTTGGACGTCCTTAGCAACGAACTTTGTTTGCTAACCACGCCCACATTCCTTATATGTCCAGATCCAGTGAATTTCAATATGTTCAGTTCCAGCCATGGATGAAGTTTATTGCAATATTTGCTTCAGATTTTGTCAAAAAATGCCCATCAAACAGTAGGTTGTGTTGCCATCCCATAATAATTTCAAAACGTATGTTGAAGTCCAAAGCCTTGTGAGCATTTAAATGTTTGAACGGTGCCTCTAGCTGAAACCAAGTTATAATGCTTGAAAGCAACAAAGGTTTTCAAGGATTCTCCATGTATTTAAATGAAGCAAAAATCTTGGAAAATCCTGGAAAATCTTGGAATATCTTGAAAAGTTCAAAGATTTGAAAGACTAAAAGTCGTAGCTGAAAGGAATAAGCTGAAAGGGTTGAACATTGTAATAGTAGAAGGATAAAAATACGTGAAAGTTTGAAGAAGTTTAAAATTGCCTCACATTTTGGCACAAAATGGCCGCCAAACTGTAGGTGGTGTTGCCATCCCATAATAATTTTGAACCTTATGTTGAAGTCCAAAACCTTGTGAACATTTCAATATTTGAACGGTGTCTCTAGCCAAAAGAATGTTAAAGTTACAATTGTTTAAAGAAGCAAAGGTGTGGCCAATGGAGCAAAAAGATTGGAAAATCTGGGAATATCCGGGAATATCTGGAAAAGTTCAAGGATTTGAAGGACCAAAAGTCATAGCTGAAAGGAATAAGATGAAAGAGTTGAACATTGTAATAGTAGAATGGTAAAAATAGTTGAAAGTTTGAAGAAGTTTAAAATTGCCTCACATTTTGGCACAAAATGGCCACCAAACTGTAGGTGGTGTTGCCATCCCATAATAATTTTGAGCCTTATGTTGAAGTCCAAAACCTTGTGAACATTTAAATGTTTGAACGGTGTCTCTAGCCAAAAGAATGTTAAAGTTACAATTGTTTAAAGAAGCAAAGGTGTGGCCAATGGAGCAAAATAATTGGAAAATCCGGGAATATCCGGGAATATCTGGAGAAGTTCACGGATTTGAAGGACAAAATGTCATAGCTAGAATAAGATGAAAGAGCTGAACATTTTCATAGTCAAACGGTTAAAATAGGTGAAAAATTGTAGAAGGAGTTTAGCTGTGAACTTCTGCACGAAAAATTCTCCATGTATTTCAATGGAGCAAAAATTCCCGGAAAACCTGGAATATCTTAAAAAGTAAAAGGATTTGAAAAACCAAAAGTCATAGCACAAATAAGCAGAAAGAGCTGAACATTTTAAAAGTTGAATGGTTAAAATCGGTTAAAAATTGTAGAAGGAGTTAAGCGGCAAAAAACGGCGGAAGATAGGCGTAAAGAATAAACTAGAAGGAGCTGCATTTCCAGAAGAAAATGCAGGGTTGAATGCTGTACTGCTGAATGAAAGCTGAATTAGCTGAAGAAATGGCTTAACTGTACTGGGAAAACCTTGAAAAGTTAAATGTGCAAAAGTCCTAGCAGGAATAAGCTGAAAAAGTTGAACATTGTAATAGCAGAATGGCTGAAATAGGTCAAAATTTGTAGGACTTAAGCATGAAAGCTGAAATTGTTGAAAAAATGGCTGAATTGTTGAAAATTTGAAGATGTTGCTAAAATGGCTAAAAGTACTAGCATTGTAATCGGCATCATCAACTGACTCCCAAAAACACGTTGTTTGAGAGTATTATATTGGTAAAAGCTACATGTTCTAAGTTGATAGAAAATCCACTCTTTTCAAAATGGCGGCTTTTCTATTGATTTTATCTCCATAGCAACCATTTTATGTTTGGGTCGCCTGGAGATGAGGAACAAATCAACGTTGGTTTCAGATGAATCGGAAAAAGTAAACTTTTGGACGTCCTTAGCAACGAGCTTTGTTTGCTAACCACGCCCACATTCCTTATATGTCCAGATCCAGTGAATTTCAATATGTTCAGGTACAGCCATGGATGAAGTTTATTGCAACATTTGCTTCAGATTTTGTCAAAAAATGCCCACCAAACAGTAGGTTGTGTTGCCATCCCATAATAATTTCAAAACGTATGTTGAAGTCCAAAGCCTTGTGAGCATTTCAATGTTTGAACGGTGCCTCTAGCTGAAAGCTTATTAAAGTTATAATGCTTGAAAGCAACAAAGGTTTTCAAGGATTCTCCATGTATTTAAATGAAGCAAAAATCTTGGAAAATCCTGGAAAATCTTGGAATATCTTGAAAAGTTCAAAGATTATAAAGACTAAAAGTCGTAGCTGAAAGGAATAAGCTGAAAGGGTTGAACATTGTAATAGTAGAAGGATTAAAATACGTGAAAGTTTGAAGAAGTTTAAAATTGCCTCACATTTTGGCACAAAATGGCCGCCAAACTGTAGGTGGTGTTGCCATCCCATAATAATTTTGAACCTTATGTTGAAGTCCAAAACCTTGTGAACATTTCAATATTTGAACGGTGTCTCTAGCCAAAAGAATGTTAAAGTTACAATTGTTTAAAGAAGCAAAGGTGTGGCCAATGGAGCAAAAACATTGGAAAATCTGGGAATATCCGGGAATATCTGGAAAAGTTCAAAGATTTCAAGGACCAAAAGTCATAGCTGAAAGGAATAAGATGAAAGGGTTGAACATTGTAATAGTAGAATGGTAAAAATAGGTGAAAGTTTGAAGAAGTTTAAAATTGCCTCACATTTTGGCACAAAATGGCCGCCAAACTGTAGGTGGTGTTGCCATCCCATAATAATTTTGAGCCTTATGTTGAAGTCCAAAACCTTGTGAACATTTCAATATTTGAACGGTGTCTCTAGCCAAAAGAATGTTAAAGTTACAATTGTTTAAAGAAGCAAAGGTGTGGCCAATGGAGCAAAAACATTGGAAAATCTGGGAATATCCGGGAATATCTGGAAAAGTTCAAAGATTTGAAGGACCAAAATGTCATAGCTAGAATAAGATGAAAGAGCTGAACATTTTCATAGTCGAACGGTTAAAATAGGTGAAAAATTGTAGAAGGAGTTTAACTGTGAACTTCTGCACGAAAAATTCTCCATGTATTTCAATGGAGCAAAAATTCCCGGAAAACCTGGAATATCTTAAAAAGTAAAAGGATTTGAAAAACCAAAAGTCATAGCACAAATAAGCAGAAAGAGCTGAACATTTTAAAAGTTGAATGGTTACAATCGGTTAAAAATTGTAGAAGGAGTTAAGCGGCGAAAAACGGCGGAAGATAGGCGTAAAGAATAATAAATAAAGAGAAACAGGAAAACAAAGGGTTGAATGCTTTACAGCATTCAACCAATAAACTAGAAGGAGCTGCATTTCCAGAAGAAAATGCAGGGTTGAATGCTGTATTGCTGATAGAAAGCTTAATTTGTAAAAGAAATGGCTGAACTGAGCTGAAAGAGCTCAACATTTTAAAAGTAAAATGGTTAAAAAAGGTGAAAACCTGTAAAAAAGGTTAAGCACAAGAATTCCCTATGTATTTTAATGGAGCAAAAATCCTGCAAAATCTCGGAATATCTTAAAAATTTTAATGATTTGAATGACCAAAAGTAATATCTGTAATAAGTTGAAAGAGTTGAACATTTAAAAAGGTGAATGGTAGAAAAATTTCAAGTGTCCGAACCGGGTGTCGATCCGGGAACCTCTTGCACCATAACTTTCCAATGCATTTTAATAGGGCAAAAATTCCCGGAAAAACTGGAATATCTTAAAAAGTACAAGGATTAGAAGTACCAAAAGTCATAGCAACAATAAGCTGAAAGAGCTGAACATTTTAAAAGTTGAATGGTAAAAATAGGTTAAAAATTGTAGAAGTAGTTAAGTGTCAAAAAACGGCGGAAGATAGTATAAATAATAATAATAATAATAAATAAAGAGAAACAGGAAAACAAAGGGTTGAATGCTTTACAGCATTCAACCAATAAAGAGAAACAGGAAAACAAAGGGTTGAATGCTTTATAGCATTCAACCAACTAGAAGGAGCTGCATTTCCAGAAGAAAATGCAGGGTTGAATGCTGTATTGCTGAATGAAAGCAGAAATATGATGAAAAAGCTGAACATTGTAAAAGTAGAATGTCTAAAATAGGTCAAACATTGTAGAAGGAGTTAAGCATGAAATCTGTAATTGTTGAAAAAATGGCTGAAATTTCCTGGAATATTTTGAAAAATTAAAGCACCAAAATTCAAAGGTCATTGTAAAAGTAGAATGACCAA
The DNA here is from genome assembly GCF_053564925.1 of Oryzias latipes. Classification (NCBI taxonomy): domain Eukaryota; kingdom Metazoa; phylum Chordata; class Actinopteri; order Beloniformes; family Adrianichthyidae; genus Oryzias; species Oryzias latipes. The sequence continues at coordinate 26,690,153 of NC_136237.1, read as the reverse complement.
AACAGGTCAAAATTTGTAGACAGAGTTAAGCATGAAAGTTGAAATTGTTGAAAAAATGGATGTACGGTTGAAAATTTAAAGATGATGCTAAAATGGCTAAAAGTGCTAGCATCAGCATCATCAACTGACTCAAAAAATCACATTGTTTAAGAGTGTCATGTTGGTAAAAGCTACATGTTCTAAGATTGACAGAAAATCCACTTTTTTCAAAATGGCGGCTTTTCTATTGATTTTATCTCCATAGCAACCATTTTATGTTTGGTTCGCCTGGAGATAAGGAACAAATCAACGTCGGTTTCAGATGTATCGGAAAAAGTAAACTTTTGGACGTCCTTAGCAACGAGCTTTGTTTGCTAACCACGCCCACATTCCTTATATGTCCAGATCCAGTGAATTTCAATATGTTCAGTTCCAGCCATGGATGAAGTTTATTGCAACATTTGCTTCAGATTTTGTCAAAAAATGCCCACCAAACAGTAGGTTGTGTTGCCATCCCATAATAATTTCAAAACGTATGTTGAAGTCCAAAGCCTTGTGAGCATTTCAATGTTTGAACGGTGCCTCTAGCTGAAAGCTTGTTAAAGTTATGATGCTTGAAAGCAACAAAGGTTTTCAAGGATTCTCCATGTATTTAAATGAAGCAAAAATCTTGGAAAATCCTGGAAAATCTTGGAATATCTTGAAAAGTTCAAAGATTTGAAAGACTAAAAGTCGTAGCTGAAAGGAATAAGCTGAAAGGGTTGAACATTGTAATAGTAGAAGGATTAAAATACGTGAAAGTTTGAAGAAGTTTAAAATTGCCTCACATTTTGGCACAAAACGGCCGCCAAACTGTAGGTGGTGTTGCCATCCCATAATAATTTTGAACTTTATGTTGAAGTCCAAAACCTTGTGAACATTTCAATATTTGAACGGTGTCTTTAGCCAAAAGAATGTTAAAGTTACAATTGTTTAAAGAAGCAAAGGTGTAGCCAATGGAGCAAAAAGATTGGAAAATCTGGGAATATCCGGGAATATCTGGAAAAGTTCAAAGATTTGAAGGACCAAAATGTCATAGCTGAAAGGAATAAGATGAAAGGGTTGAACATTGTAATAGTAGAATGGTAAAAATAGGTGAAAGTTTGAAGAAGTTTAAAATTGCCTCACATTTTGGCACAAAATGGCCGCCAAACTGTAGGTGGTGTTGCCATCCCATAATAATTTTTAAACCTTATGTTGAAGTCCAAAACCTTGTGAACATTTCAATATTTGAACGGTGTCTCTAGCCAAAAGAATGTTAAAGTTACAATTGTTTAAAGAAGCAAAGGTGTGGCCAATGGAGCAAAAAGATTGGAAAATCTGGGAATATCCGGGAATATCTGGAAAAGTTCAAGGATTTGAAGGACCAAAAGTCATAGCTGAAAGGAATAAGCTGAAAGGGTTGAACATTGTAATAGTAGAATGGTAAAAATAGGTGAAAGTTTGAAGAAGTTTAAAATTGCCTCACATTTTGGCACAAAATGGCCGCCAAACTGTAGGTTGTGTTGCCATCCCATAATAATTTTGAGCCTTATGTTGAAGTCCAAAACCTTGTGAACATTTCAATATTTGAACGGTGTCTCTAGCCAAAAGAATGTTAAAGTTACAATTGTTTAAAGAAGAAAAGGTGTGGCCAAATGAGCAAAAAGATTGGAAAATCCAGGAATATCCGGGAATAAATGGAAAAGTTCAGGGATTTGAAGGAGCAAAATGTCATAGCTAGAATAAGATGAAAGAGCTGAACATTTTCATAGTCGAACGGTTAAAATAGGTGAAAAATTGTAGAAGGAGTTTAACTGTGAACTTCTGCACGAAAAATTCTCCATGTATTTCAATGGAGCAAAAATTCCCGGAAAACCTGGAATATCTTAAAAAGTAAAAGGATTTGAAAATCCAAAAGTCATAGCAGTAATAAGATGAAAGAGCTGAACATTTTAAAAGTTGAACGGTTAAAATAGGTTAAAAATTGTAGAAGGAGTTAAGTGCCGAAAAACGGCGGAAGATAGCATAAGAGGAAAACAAATGTAACACTAGAAGGAGCTGCATTTCCAGAAGAAAATGCAGGGTTGAATGCTGTACTGCTGAATGAAAGCTGAATTAGCTGAAGAAATGGCTGAACTGTACTGGAAGAACCATGAAAAGTTAAAGGTGCAAAAGTCCTAGCAGGAATAAGCTGAAAAAATTGAACATTGTAATAGTAGAATGGCTGAAATAGGTCAAAATTTGTAGGACTTAAGCATGAAAGCTGAAATTGTTGAAAAAATGGCTGAATTGTTGAAAATTTGAAGATTTTGCTAAAATGGCTAAAAGTACTAGCATTGGAATCAGCATCATCAACTGACTCCAAAAAAACACGTTGTTTGAGAGTATTATATTGGTAAAAGCTACATGTTCTAAGTTGATAGAAAATCCACTCTTTTCAAAATGGCGGCTTTTCTATTGATTTTATCTCCATAGCAACCATTTTATGTTTGGGTCGCCTGGAGATGAAGAACAAATCAACGTCGGTTTCAGATGAATCGGAAAAAGTAAACTTTTGGACGTCCTTAGCAACGAGCTTTGTTTGCTAACCACGCCCACATTCCTTATATGTCCAGATCCAGTGAATTTCAATATGTTCAGTTCCAGCCATGGATGAAGTTTATTGCAACATTTGCTTCAGATTTTGTCAAAAAATGCCCACAGAACAGTAGATTGTGTTGCCATCCCATAATAATTTCAAAACGTATGTTGAAGTCCAAAGCCTTGTGAGCATTTCAATGTTTGAACGGTGCCTCTAGCTGAAAGCTTGTTAAAGTTATAATGCTTGAAAGCAACAAAGGTTTTCAAGGATTCTCCATGTATTTAAATGAAGCAAAAATCTTGGAAAATCCTGGAAAATCTTGGAATATCTTGAAAAGTTCAAAGATTTGAAAGACTAAAAGTCGTAGCTGAAAGGAATAAGCTGAAAGGGTTGAACATTGTAATAGTAGAAGGATTAAAATACGTGAAAGTTTGAAGAAGTTTAAAATTGCCTCACATTTTGGCACAAAATGGCCGCCAAACTGTAGGTGGTGTTGCCATCCCATAATAATTTTGAACCTTATGTTGAAGTCCAAAACCTTGTGAACATTTCAATATTTGAATGGTGTCTCTAGCCAAAAGAATGTTAAAGTTACAATTGTTTAAAGAAGCAAAGGTGTGGCCAATGGAGCAAAAACATTGGAAAATCTGGGGATATCCGGGAATATCTGGAAAAGTTCAAAGATTTGAAGGACCAAAAGTCATAGCTGAAAGGAATAAGCTGAAAGGGTTGAACATTTTAATAGTAGAATGGTAAAAATAGGTGAAAGTTTGAAGAAGTTTAAAATTGCCTCACATTTTGGCACAAAATGGCCGCCAAACTGTAGGTGGTGTTGCCATCCCATAATAATTTTTAAACCTTATGTTGAAGTCCAAAACCTTGTGAACATTTCAATATTTGAACGGTGTCTCTAGCCAAAAGAATGTTAAAGTTACAATTGTTTAAAGAAGCAAAGCTGTGGCCAATGGAGCAAAAAGATTGGAAAATCTGGGAATATCCGGGAATATCTGGAAAAGTTCAAGGATTTGAAGGACCAAAAGTCATAGCTGAAAGGAATAAGCTGAAAGGGTTGAACATTGTAAAAGTTGAATGGTAAAAATAGGTGAAAGTTTGAAGAAGTTTAAAATTGCCTCACATTTTGGCACAAAATGGCCGCCAAACTGTAGGTGGTGTTGCCATCCCATAATAATTTTGAACTTTATGTTGAAGTCCAAAACCTTGTGAACATTTCAATATTTGAACGGTGTCTCTAGCCAAAAGAATGTTAAAGTTACAATTGTTTAAAGAAGCAAAGGTGTGGCCAATGGAGCAAAAAGATTGGAAAATCCAGGAATATCCGGGAATAAATGGAAAAGTTCAGGGATTTGAAGGACCAAAATGTCATAGCTTGAATAAGATGAAAGAGCTGAACATTTTCATAGTCAAACGGTTAAAATAGGTGAAAAATTGTAGAAGGAGTTTAACTGTGAACTTCTGAACGAAAAATTCTCCATGTATTTCAATGGAGCAAAAATTCCCGGAAAACCTGGAATATCTTAAAAAGTAAAAGGATTTGAAAAACCAAAAGTCATAGCAGGAATGAGCTGAAAGAGCTGAACATTTTAAAAGTTGAATGGTTACAATCGGTTAAAAATTGTAGAAGGAGTTAAGTGCCGAAAAACGGCGGAAGATAGCAGAAGAGGAAAACAAAGGGTTGAATGCTTTACAGCATTCAACCAACTAGAAGGAGCTGCATTTCCAGAAGAAAATGCAGGGTTGAATGCTGTATTGCTGAAAGAAAGCTTAATTTGTAAAAGAAATAAATGGCTGAACAGAGCTGAACATTTTAAAAGTAAAATGGTTAAAATAGGTGAAAACCTGTAAAAGAGGTTAAGCACAAGAATTCCCTATGTAATTTAATGGAGCAAAAATTTGCTTCAGATTTTGTCATAAAAAGGCAACCAACATTAGGTTGTGTCGACATCCCATAATAATTTCTAAACGTATTTAATAGTCCAAAGCCTTGTGATCATTTCAATGTTTGAACGGTGTCTCTAGCTACAAGTATGTTGAAGTTATATTCGTTTAAAGAAACAAAGGCTTCAGATTTGAAAAACATAAAAAGCCTGCCAAACAGTCTCCATCCCATAATGACTTCAAACCTTGATGTTGTAATCCAAAGCACTAATCATTTGACAGTAAAAGTGGAGCCACGTCCTGCAGCAGGAGACATTCTGGCAAATGCAAAGCATCAAGACCAATTCTCTCAGCTATGCATGTGCCATGCGGTTTTGCACACACAGCCATGTATAATGGAGAGATATATTGATCATCAGCTAGCTAGCTGAATGATACAGCATTATATTTTCATTAAACCACTAATTTATGTGGTGCAAAAACATCATAGTCACTTCTCGTAACAGCCACCTAACTCGTGGTTTGGGAATCAACACTTTCCCATGAGCCTTCACTTTTGAAATGTCGAAGGATTTGAAGGACCAAAAGTGGTGGTAAAAAAAATGTTGGAGGTAAAAAAATTGTAAAAGGAGTTAAACAAGGCCTGAAATTATTGAAAAAATGGCTGAATTAATGAAAATTTGAAGATTTGAAGGAAAGGAATGAGCTGAACTGTTTCATACAATGGTTAAAGTAAGTAAAAACCTGTAAAAGAAGTTTAGCACAAGGATTCTCTATGTATTTTAATGGAGCAAAAAATCCTGGAAAATCCTGGAAAATCCTGGAATATCTTAAAAAGTTCAATGATTTGAATGACCAAAAGTAATAACTGTAATAAGTTGAAAGAGTTGAACATTTTAAAAGTTGGTTGGAAGAAAATTTTGAAGCGTCCGAACCGGGTGTCGAACCGGGCGCCTCGGGCACCATAACTTCCCAATGCATTTTAATAGGGCAAAAATTCCCGGAAAAACTGGAATATCTTTAAAAGTAAAAGGATTTGAAAAACCAAAAGTCATACCAATAATGAGCTGAAAGAGCTGAACATTTTAAAAGTTGAATGGTAAAAATCGGTTAAAAACTGTAGAAGTAGTTAAGTGTCAAAAAACGGCGGAAGATAGTATAAATAATAATAATAATAAATAAAGAGAAACAGGAAAACAAAGGGTTGAATGCTTTATAGCATTCAACCAACTAGAAGGAGCTGCATTTCCAGAAGAAAATGCAGGGTTGAATGCTGTATTGCTGAATGAAAGCTTAATTTGTAAAAGAAATGGCTGAACTGAGCTGAAAGAGCTCAACATTTTAAAAGTAAAATGGTTAAAAAAGGTGAAAACCTGTAAAAAAGGTTAAGCACAAGAATTCCCTATGTATTTTAATGGAGCAAAAATCCTGCAAAATCTTGGAATATCTTAAAAATTTTAATGATTTGAATGACCAAAAGTAATATCTGTAATAAGTTGAAAGAGTTGAACATTTAAAAAGGTGAATGGTAGAAAAATTTCAAGTGTCCGAACCGGGTGTCGATCCGGGAACCTCTTGCACCATAACTTTCCAATGCATTTTAATAGGGCAAAAATTCCCGGAAAAACTGGAATATCTTAAAAAGTACAAGGATTAGAAGTACCAAAAGTCATAGCAATAATAAGCTGAAAGAGCTGAACATTTTAAAAGTTGAATGGTAAAAATAGGTTAAAAATTGTAGAAGTAGTTAAGTGTCAAAAAACGGCGGAAGATAGTATAAATAATAATAATAACTAGAAGGAGCTGCATTTCCAGAAGAAAATGCAGGGTTGAATGCTGTATTGCTGAAAGAAAGCTTAATTTGTAAAAGAAATGGCTGAACTGAGCTGAAAGAGCTCAACATTTTAAAAGTAAAATGGTTAAAAAAGGTGAAAACCTGTAAAAAAGGTTAAGCACAAGAATTCCCTATGTATTTAAAGGAGCAAAAATCCTGCAAAATCTTGGAATATCTTAAAATTTTTAATGATTTGAATGACCAAAAGTAATATCTGTAATAAGTTGAAAGAGTTGAACATTTAAAAAGGTGAATGGTAGAAAAATTTCAAGTGTCCGAACCGGGTGTCGATCCGGGAACCTCTTGCACCATAACTTTCCAATGCATTTTAATAGGGCAAAAATTCCCGGAAAAACTGGAATATCTTAAAAAGTACAAGGATTAGAAGTACCAAAAGTCATAGCAATAATAAGCTGAAAGAGCTGAACATTTTAAAAGTTGAATGGTAAAAATAGGTTAAAAATTGTAGAAGTAGTTAAGTGTCAAAAAACGGCGGAAGATAGTATAAATAATAACTAGAAGGAGCTGCATTTCCAGAAGAAAATGCAGGGTTGAATGCTGTATTGCTGAATGAAAGCAGAAATATGATGAAAAAGCTGAACATTGTAAAAGTAGAATGTCTAAAATAGGTCAAACATTGTAGAAGGAGTTAAGCATGAAAGCTAAAAAATTGTTGAAAAAATGGCTGAAATGTCCTGGAAAATCCTGGAATATTTTGAAAAATTAAAGGACCAAAAGTCCAAGGTGAACATTGTAAAAGTAGAATGACCAAAACAGGTCAAAATTTGTAGACGGAGTTAAGCATGAAAGCTGGAATTGTTGAAAAAATGGATGTACTGTTGAAAATTTGAAGATGATGCTAAAATGGCTAAAAGTGCTAGCATCAGCATCAACAACTGACTCAAAAAACCACATTGTTTAAGAGCATCATATTGGTAAAAGCTACATGTTCTAAGTTGACAGAAAATCCACTTTTTTCAAAATGGCGGCTTTTCTATTAAATTTATCTCCATAGCAACCATTTTACGTTTGGGTCGTCATGGGATGACGAACAAATCGACGTCAGTTTCAGACAAATCGGAAAAAGTAAACCTTTGGACGTCCTTAGCAACGAAGTTTGTTTGCTAACCACGCCCACATTCCTTATATGTCCAGATCCAGTGAATTTCAATATGTTCAGTTCCAGCCATGGATGAAGTTTATTGCAATCTTTGCTTCAGATTTTTTCAGAAAAAGGCCACCAACAGTAGGTTGTGTCGACATCCCATAATGATTTATAAACGTATTTTATAGTCCAAAGCCTTGTGATCATTTTAATGTTTGAACGGTGTCTCTAGCTACAAGTATGTTAAAGTTATAATGCTAGAAAGAAACAGAGGTTTTCAAGAATTCTCCATGTATTTAAATGAAGCAAAAATCTTGGAATATCTTGAAAAGTTCAAAGATGTGAAAGACCAAAAGTAGTAGCTGAAAGGAATAAGCTGACAGGGTTGAACATTGTAATAGTAGAATGATTAAAATAGGTGAAAGTTTGAAGAAGTTTAAAATTGCCTCACATTTTGGCACAAAATGGCCACCAAACTGTAGGTGGTGTTGCCATCCCATAATAGTTTTGAGCCTCATATTGAAGTCCAAAGCCTTGTGATCATTTTCATGTTTGAACAGTGTCTGTTGCTACAAGTATGTTGAAGTTATATTCGTTTAAAGAAACAAAGGCTTCATATTTGTAAAACAAAATGGCTGCCAAACAGTCACCAGCCCATAATGACTTCAAACCTTGATGTTGTACTCCAAAGCACTTATCATTTGACAGTTTAAGTGGAGTCACCTCCTCCAGTAGGGCGCATCCTGTCAAATGCTGAGCTTCAAGATTAGTTCTCTCAACTATGCATGTGCCATTGGTCTTGGCACACTCATCCATGTAAAATGAATGAGAAATATGGATCGTCAGCTAGCTAGCTGAATGACACAGCATTAAATTGTCATTTTACCACTAACTTGTATGGTGTAACAACATGATAGTGACTTCTCGTAACAGCCACCTAACTCATGGTGTGGGAATCAACACTACCCATGAGCCTAAGCGGCCGTGGGCGGGGCTAGGATTTTCAATGTATTTCAATGAAGCAAAAAATCCTGAAATATCCTAAAATATCTTAAAAAGTACTAGGATTTGAAAAGCCAAAAGTCATAGCAGTAATAAGATGAAAGAGCTGAACATTTTAAAAGTTGAACGGTTAAAATACGTTAAAAATTGTAGAAGGAGTTAAGTGCCAAAATACGGCCGAAAATAGCATGAGAGGAAAACAAATGTAACACTAGAACGAGCTGCATTTCCAGAAGAAAATGCAGGGTTGAATGCTGTAGTGCTGAATGAAAGCTGAATTAGCTGAAGAAATGGCTGAACTGTGCTGGAAAAACCTTGAAAAGGTAAAGGTACAAAAGTCCTAGCAGGAATAAGCTGAAAAAGTTGAACATTGTAATAGTAGAATGGCTAAAATAGGTCAAAGTTTGTAGAAGGAGTTAAGCATTAAAGCTGAAATTGTTGAAAAAATGGCTAAACTTTTGAAAATGTGAAGATGTTGCTAATATGGCTAAAAGTGCTAGCACTGAAATCAGCATCATCAACTGTCTCAAAAAAACACATTGTTTAAGAGTATCATATTGATAAAACTACATGTTCTACGTTGACAGAAAATCCCCTTTTTTAAAATGGCGGCTTTTCTATTAATTGTATCTCCATAGCAACCATTTTATGTTTGGGTCGCCTGGGGATGACGAACAAATCGACATTTGTTTCAGACAAATTGGAAAAAGTAAACCTTTGGACGTCCTTAGCAACAAAGTTTGTTTGCTAACCACGCCCACATTCCTTATATGTTCAGATCCAGTGAATTTCAATATGTTCAGTTCTAGCCATGGATGAAGTTTATTGCAATATTTGCTTCAGATTTTGTAATAAAATGGCCACCAAACAGTAGGTTGTGTCGACATCCCATAATGATTTATAAACGTATTTTATTGTCCAAAGCCTTGTGATCAATTTAATGTTTGAACAGTGTCTGTAGCTAAAGGCATGTTGAAGTTATGATGGTTGAAAGAACCAAAGGTTTTCAAGGATTCTCAATGTATTTAAATGGAGGAAAAATCTTGGAAAATCCTGGAATATCTTGAAAGGTTCAAGGGTTTGAAAGACCAAAATTAATAGCTGAAAGGATTAGGCTGAAAGATCTTAACATAGCAACAGTAAAATGGTTAAAATAGGTTTAAAAAATCAGTTTAAAATCGCCTCACATTTAGGCACAAAATGGCCGCAAAACCGTAGTTGGTGTTGCCATCCCATAATAATTTCAAAACTTATATTGAAATACAAAGTCTTATGAGCAGTTTAATGTTTGAACGGTGTTTCTAGCTAAAGGCATGTCAAAGGTAGGAGAGTTAAAAGCAACAAAGGTATCAAATTTGAAAACACAAAATGGCTGCCAAACCCTCCCTATCTCTTAATGATTTCAAACCTTGATGGTACAGTCTAATGCATTGATCATTTAAAACTAAAGTAGACATACAGTAATCTCATCCAGTAGGGGGCACCATGTACAATACTGTGTCACATGATTAAATTTCCCAACTGTGCATGTATCATCAATCACAGCATAGTCATCCATGTATAGTGGAAAGATATATTGATCATCAGCTAGCTAGCTGAATGACACAGCATTATATTGCCATTTTACCAGTAACATATGTGGAGTAACAACATGATAGTCACTTCTCGTAACAGCCGCCTAACTCATGGTGTGGGAATTAACACTTCCCATGAGCCTTAGCGGCCGTGGGCGGGGCTAAGGCCAGGGTCCTGACGTTTGTTCACAAGATGGCTGGAGCACATGTTTGAACTGCAGCTTCCAGCTACGAGGAGGAAAATAAAAAATACATCAAAACTAACTTAGATTTGCTCCCACTGTTTTTTCTAACATACATCGAGTGTTTGTGTGTGTGCTTTAAGCTGCTCTGATCATTTTAACGTTTGAATGGTGTCTCTAGCTAAAATTGTGTGGAAGTTGTAAGGGTTGGAAGAATCAAAGGTTGTCAAAGATTGAATGCTGTACTGCTTAATGAAAGCTGAACTTGCTGATGAAATGGCTGAACTGTCCTGGAAAATCCTGGAAAATCCCTAAAAGTTAAAGGATAAAAAGTCAAAACTTATGAGTAACACCACCTGAAAGAAAATTCTTCCATGAAACGAAATATATTTAAGTGAGTGGAACTGAATTTTATCAAGAAAGGCAAGGTAAAAAACCATAAAGAAAAAGTTGAATGCTGGAATTGAACTCAGAACCTCAGTATGATAAACCATCCACCTTAGCCACTGAGCTAACACTTTAGTTACAATACAATGCAGCCGGTATAAATAAATAAGGCTTGTCGTGTACCGGTCTAGTGGGCGAAGCCGAGTTGAAACGATTTCATGCCACAGTTCGTATTTTACGTCGAAAAACGAACGAAAGTTTTCCCTTTTCAAAAGTCGAAGGATTTGAATGACCAAAATTGATGGTAAAAAAATTGTGGAGGTAAAAAAATTGTAGAAGGAGTTAAACAAGGACCGAAATAGTTGAAAAAATGGCTGAATTAATGAAAATTTGAAGATTTGAAGGAAAGGAATGAACTGAACTGTTTCATACAATGGTTAAAGTAAGTAAAAACCTGTAAAAGGGGCTAAGCACAAGGATTCTCTATGTATTTTAATGGAGCATAAAATCCTGGAAAATCCTGGAATATCTTAAAAAGTTCTATGATTTGAATGACCAAAAGTAATAACTGTAATAAGTTGAAAGAGTTGAACATTTTAAAAGTTGGTTAGAAGAAAATTTTAAGGGTCCGAACCGAGTGTCGAACCCGGAACCCCATGTACCATAACTTCCCAATGCATTTTAATAGGGCAAAAATTCCCGGAAAAACTGGAATATCTTAAAAAGTACAACGATTAGAAGTACCAAAAGTCATAGCAATAATGAGCTGAAAGAGCTGAACATTTTAAAAGTTGAATGGTAAAAATCGGTTAAAAACTGTAGAAGGAGTTAAGTGTCAAAAAACGGCGGAAGATAGTATAAATAATAATAAATAAAGAGAAACAGGAAAACAAAGGGTTGAATGCTTTACAGCATTCAACCAACTAGAAGGAGCTGCATTTCCAGAAGAAAATGCAGGGTTGAATGCTGTATTGCTGAATGAAAGCAGAAATATGATGAAAAAGCTGAACATTGTAAAAGTAGAATGTCTAAAATAGGTCAAACATTGTAGAAGGAGTTAAGCATGAAAGCTGTAATTGTTGAAAAAATGGCTGAAATTTCCTGGAATATTTTGAAAAATTAAAGCACCAAAATTCAAAGGTCATTTTAAAAGTAGAATGACCAAAACAGGTCAAAATTTGTAGACAGAGTTAAGCATGAAAGTTGAAATTGTTGAAAAAATGGATGTACGGTTGAAAATTTAAAGATGATGCTAAAATGGCTAAAAGTGCTAGCATCAGCATCATCAACTGACTCAAAAAATCACATTGTTTAAGAGTGTCATGTTGGTAAAAGCTACATGTTCTAAGTTGACAGAAAATCCACTTTTTTCAAAATGGCGGCTTTTCTATTGATTTTATCTCCATAGCAACCATTTTATGTTTGGTTCGCCTGGAGATGAGGAACAAATCAACGTCGGTTTCAGATGTATCGGAAAAAGTAAACTTTTGGACGTCCTTAGCAACGAGCTTTGTTTGCTAACCACGCCCACATTCCTTATATGTCCAGATCCAGTGAATTTCAATATGTTCAGTTCCAGCCATGGATGAAGTTTATTGCAACATTTGCTTCAGATTTTGTCAAAAAATGCCCACCAAACAGTAGGTTGTGTTGCCATCCCATAATAATTTCAAAACGTATGTTGAAGTCCAAAGCCTTGTGAGCATTTCAATGTTTGAACGGTGTCTCTAGCTGAAAGCTTGTCAAAGTTATGATGCTTGAAAGCAACAAAGGTTTTCAAGGATTCTCCATGTATTTAAATGAAGCAAAAATCTTGGAAAATCCTGGAAAATCTTGGAATATCTTGAAAAGTTCAAAGATTTGAAAGACTAAAAGTCGTAGCTGAAAGGAATAAGCTGAAAGGGTTGAACATTGTAATAGTAGAATGATTAAAATACGTGAAAGTTTGAAGAATTTTAAAATTGCCTCACATTTTGGCACAAAATGGCCGCCAAACTGTAGGTGGTGTTGCCATCCCATAATAATTTTGAACTTTATGTTGAAGTCCAAAACCTTGTGAACATTTCAATATTTGAACGGTGTCTTTAGCCAAAAGAATGTTAAAGTTACAATTGTTTAAAGAAGAAAAGGTGTGGCCAAATGAGCAAAAAGATTGGAAAATCCAGGAATATCCGGGAATAAATGGAAAAGTTCAGGGATTTGAAGGAGCAAAATGTCATAGCTAGAATAAGATGAAAGAGCTGAACATTTTCATAGTCGAACGGTTAAAATAGGTGAAAAATTGTAGAAGGAGTTTAACTGTGAACTTCTGCACGAAAAATTCTCCATGTATTTCAATGGAGCAAAAATTCCCGGAAAACCTGGAATATCTTAAAAAGTAAAAGGATTTGAAAATCCAAAAGTCATAGCAGTAATAAGATGAAAGAGCTGAACATTTTAAAAGTTGAACGGTTAAAATAGGTTAAAAATTGTAGAAGGAGTTAAGTGCCGAAAAACGGCGGAAGATAGCATAAGAGGAAAACAAATGTAACACTAGAAGGAGCTGCATTTCCAGAAGAAAATGCAGGGTTGAATGCTGTACTGCTGAATGAAAGCTGAATTAGCTGAAGAAATGGCTGAACTGTACTGGAAGAACCATGAAAAGTTAAAGGTGCAAAAGTCCTAGCAGGAATAAGCTGAAAAAGTTGAACATTGTAACAGTAGAATGGCTGAAATAGGTCAAAATTTGTAGGACTTAAGCATGAAAGCTGAAATTGTTGAAAAAATGGCTGAATTGTTGAAAATTTGAAGATGTTGCTAAAATGGCTAAAAGTACTAGCATTGGAATCAGCATCATCAACTGACTCCAAAAAACACGTTGTTTGAGAGTATTATATTGGTAAAAGCTACATGTTCTAAGTTGATAGAAAATCCACTCTTTTCAAAATGGCGGCTTTTCTATTGATTTTATCTCCATAGCAACCATTTTATGTTTGGGTCGCCTGGAGATGAGGAACAAATCAACGTCGGTTTCAGATGAATCGGAAAAAGTAAACTTTTGGACGTCCTTAGCAACGAGCTTTGTTTGCTAACAACGCCCACATTCCTTATATGTCCAGATCCAGTGAATTTCAATATGTTCAGTTCCAGCCATGGATGAAGTTTATTGCAACATTTGCTTCAGATTTTGTCAAAAAATGCCCACCAAACAGTAGGTTGTGCTGCCATCCCATAATAATTTCAAAACGTATGTTGAAGTCCAAAGCCTTGTGAGCATTTCAATGTTTGAACGGTGCCTCTAGCTGAAAGCTTGTTAAAGTTATAATGCTTGAAAGCAACAAAGGTTTTCAAGGATTCTCCATGTATTTAAATGAAGCAAAAATCTTGGAAAATCCTGGAAAATCTTGGAATATCTTGAAAAGTTCAAAGATTTGAAAGACTAAAAGTCGTAGCTGAAAAGAATAAGCTGAAAGGGTTGAACATTGTAATAGTAGAAGGATTAAGATACGTGAAAGTTTGAAGAAGTTTAAAATTGCCTCACATTTTGGCACAAAATGGCTGCCAAACTGTAGGTGGTGTTGCCATCCCATAATAATTTTGAACTTTATGTTGAAGTCGAAAACCTTGTGAACATTTCAATATTTGAACGGTGTCTCTAGCCAAAAGAATGTTAAAGTTACAATTGTTTAAAGAAGCAAAGGTGTGGCCAATGGAGCAAAAACATTGGAAAATCTGGGAATATCCGGGAATATCTGGAAAAGTTCAAAGATTTGAAGGACCAAAAGTCATAGCTGAAAGGAATAAGATGAAAGGGTTGAACATTGTAATAGTAGAATGGTAAAAATAGGTGAAAGTTTGAAGAAGTTTAAAATTGCCTCACATTTTGGCACAAAATGGCCGCCAAACTGTAGGTGGTGTTGCCATCCCATAATAATTTTTAAACCTTATGTTGAAGTCCAAAACCTTGTGAACATTTCAATATTTGAACGGTGTCTCTAGCCAAAAGAATGTTAAAGTTACAATTGTTTAAAGAAGCAAAGGTGTGGCCAATGGAGCAAAAACATTGGAAAATCTGGGAATATCCGGGAATATCTGGAAAAGTTCAAAGATTTGAAGGACCAAAATGTCATAGCTAGAATAAGATGAAAGAGCTGAACATTTTCATAGTCGAACGGTTAAAATAGGTGAAAAATTGTAGAAGGAGTTTAACTGTGAACTTCTGAACGAAAAATTCTCCATGTATTTCAATGGAGCAAAAATTCCCGGAAAACCTGGAATATCTTAAAAAGTAAAAGGATTTGAAAAACCAAAAGTCATAGCAGAAATAAGATGAAAGAGATGAACATTTTAAAAGTAGAATGGTTAAAATAGGTTAAAAATTGTAGAAGTAGTTAAACGCCAAAAAACGGCGGAAGATACTATAATAATAATAATAATAACTAGAAGGAGCTGCATTTCCAGAAGAAAATGCAGGGTTGAATGCTGTATTGCTGAATGACAGCAGAGTAGAATGTCTAAAATAGGTCAAACATTGTAGAAGGAGTTAAGCATGAAAGCTGAAATTGTTGAAAAAATGGCTGAACTGTCCTGGAAAATCCTGGAATATTTTGAAAAATTAAAGGACCAAAAGTCAAAGGTGAACATTGTAAAAGTAGAATGACCAAAACAGGTCAAAATTTGTAGACGGAGTTAAGCATGAAAGCTGAAATTGTTGAAAAAATGGATGTACTGTTGAAAATTTGAAGATGATGCTAAAATGGCTAAAAGTGCTAGCATCAGCATCATCAACTGACTCAAAAAACCACATTGTTTAAGAGTGTCATGTTGGTAAAAGCTACATGTTCTAAGTTGAAAGAAAATCCACTTTTTTCAAAATGGCGGCTTTTCTATTGATTTTATCTCCATGGCAACCATTTTATATTTGGGTCGCCTGGGGATGACGAACAGATTGACGTCAGTTTCAGACAAATCGGAAAAAGTAAACATTTGGACGTCCTTAGCAACGAAGTTTGTTTGCTAACCACGCCCACATTCCATATATGTCCAGATCCAGTGAATTTCAATATGTTCAGTTCCAGCCATGGATGAAGTTTATTGCAATATTTGCTTCAGATTTTGTCAAAAAATGCCCAGCAAACAGTAGGTTGTGTTGCCATCCCATAATAATTTCAAAACGTATGTTGAAGTCCAAAGCCTTGTGAGCATTTCAATGTTTGAATGGTGCCTCTAGCTGAAAGCAAGTTATAATGCTTGAAAGCAACAAAGGTTTTCAAGGATTCTCCATGTATTTAAATGAAGCAAAAATCTTGGAAAATCTTGGAATATCTTGAAAAGTTCAAAGATTTGAAAGACTAAAAGTCGTAGCTGAAAGGAATAAGCTGAAACGGTTGAACATTGTAATAGTAGAAGGATTAAAATAGGTGAAAGTTTGAAGAAGTTTAAAATTGCCTCACATTTTGGCACAAAATGGCCCCCAAACTGTAGGTGGTGTTGCCATCCCATAATAATTTTGAGCCTTATGTTGAAGTCCAAAACCTTGTGAATATTTCAATATTTGAACGGTGTCTCTAGCCAAAAGAATGTTAAAGTTACAATTGTTTAAAGAAGCAAAGGTGTGGCCAATGAAGCAAAAAGATTGGAAAATCTGGGAATATCCGGGAATATCTGGAAAAGTTCAAAGATTTGAAGGACCAAAAGTCATAGCTGAAAGGAATAAGCTGAAAGGGTTGAACATTGTAATAGTAGAATGGTAAAAATAGGTGAAAGTTTGAAGAAGTTTAAAATTGCCTCACATTTTGGCACAAAATGGCCGCCAAACTGTAGGTGGTGTTGCCATCCCATAATAATTTTGAGTCTTATGTTGAAGTCCAAAACCTTGTGAACATTTCAATATTTGAACGGTGTCTCTAGCCAAAAGAATGTTAAAGTTACAATTGTTTAAAGAAGCAAAGGTGTGGCCAATGGAGCAAAAAGATTGGAAAATCCAGGAATATCCGGGAATATCTGGAAAAGTTCAAGGATTTGAAGGACAAAATGTCATAGCTAGAATAAGATGAAAGAGCTGAACATTTTCATAGTCAAACGGTTAAAATAGGTGAAAAATTGTAGAAGGAGTTTAGCTGTGAACTTCTGCACGAAAATTTCTCCATGTATTTCAATGGAGCAAAAATTCCCGGAAAACCTGGAATATCTTAAAAAGTAAAAGGATTTGAAAAACCAAAAGTCATAGCACAAATAAGCAGAAAGAGCTGAACATTTTAAAAGTTGAATGGTTAAAATCGGTTAAAAATTGTAGAACGAGTTAAGCGGCGAAAAACGGCGGAAGATAGGCGTAAAGAATAAATAAAGAGAAACAGGAAAACAAAGGGTTGAATGCTTTACAGCATTCAACCAATAAAGAGAAACAGGAAAACAAAGGGTTGAATGCTTTACAGCATTCAACCAACTAGAAGGAGCTGCATTTCCAGAAGAAAATGCAGGGTTGAATGCTGTATTGCTGAAAGAAAGCTTAATTTGTAAAAGAAATGGCTGAACTGAGCTGATGGAGCTCAACATTTTACAAGTAAAATGGTTAAAATAGGTTAAATAAGAGTTAAGTATGAAAGCTGAATTAGCTGAAGAAGTGGCTGAACTGTACTGGAAAAAACTTGAAAAGGTAAAGGTGCAAAAGTCCTAGCAGGTATAAGCTCAAAAAGTTGAACATTGTAATAGTAGAATGGCTAAAATAGGTCAAGATTTGTCGAAGGAGTTAAGCATTAAAGCTGATATTGGTGAAAAAATGGCTGACCTGTTGAAAATGTGAAGATGTTGCTAAAATGGCTAAAAGTGCTAGCACTGAAATCAGCATCATCAACTGACTCAAAAAAACACATTGTTTGAGAGTATTATATTGGTAAAAGCTACATGTTCTAAGTTGACAGAAAATCCACTTTTTTCAAAATGGCGGATTTCTATTAATTTTATCTCCATAGCAACCATTTTATGTTTGGGTCGCCTGGGGATGACGAACAAATCGACGTTAGTTTCAGACAAATCGGAAAAAGTAAACCTTTGGACGTCCTTAGCAACGACGTTTGTTGGCTAACCACGCCCACATTCCTTATAATTCCAGATCCAGTGAATTTCAATATGTTCAATTCCAGCCATGGATGAAGTTTATTGCAATATTTGCTTCAGATTTAGTCATAAACTGGCCATCAAACAGTAGGTTGTGTTAACATCCCATAATAATTTCTAAACGTATTTTATAGTCCAAAGCCTTGTGATCGTTTTGATGTTTAAACGGTGTCTCTGGCTACAAGTATGTTGAAGTTATAATGGTTGAAAGAAACAAAGTTTTGCAAGGATTTTCAATGTATTTCAATGAAGCAAAAAATCCTGAAATATCCTAAAATATCTTAAAAAGTACAAGGATTTGAAACACCAAAAGTCATAGCAGTAATAAGATGAAAGAGCTGAACATTTTAAAAGTTGAACGGTTAAAATAGGTTAAAAATTGTAGAAGGAGTTAAGTGCCGAAAAATGGCGGAAGATAGCATAAGAGGAAAACAAATGTAACACTAGAAGGAGCTGCATTTCCAGAAGAAAATGCAGGGTTGAATGCTGTACTGCTGAATGAAAGCTGAATTAGCTGAAGAAATGGCTTAACTGTACTGGGAAAACCTTGAAAAGTTAAATGTGCAAAAGTCCTAGCAGGAATAAGATGAAAAATTTGAACATTGTAATAGTAGAATGGCTGAAATAGGTCAAAATTTGTAGGACTTAAGCATTAAAGCTGAAATTGTTGAAAAAATGGCTGAAGTGTTGAAAATTTGAAGAAGTTGCTAAAATGGCTAAAAGTACTAGCATTGTAATCAGCATCATCAACTGAATCCAAAAAACACATTGTTTGAGAGAATCATATTAGTAAAAGCTACATGTTATAAGTTGACAGAAAATCCACTTTTTTCAAAATGGCGGCTTTTCTATTAATTTTATCTCCATAGCAACCATTTTACGTTTGGGGCGGCATGGGATGACGAACAAATCGACGTGAGTTTCAGACAAATCGGAAAAAGTAAACCTTTGGACGTCCTTAGCAACGAAGTTTGTTTGCTAACCACGCCCACATTCCTTATATGTCCAGATCCAGTGAATTTCAATATGTTCAGTTCCAGCCATGGATGAAGTTTATTGCAATATTTGCTTCAGATTTTGTCAAAAAATGGCCACCAAACAGTAGGTTGTGTTGCCATCCCATAATAATTTCAAAACGTATGTTGAAGTCCAAAGCCTTGTGAGCATTTCAATGTTTGAACGGTGCCTCTAGCTGAAAGCTTGTTAAAGTTATAATGCTTGAAAGCAACAAAGGTTTTCAAGGATTCTCCATGTATTTAAATGAAGCAAAAATCTTGGAAAACCCTGGAAAATCTTGGAATATTTTTGAAAAGTTCAAAGATTTGAAAGACTAAAAGTCGTAGCTGAAAGGAATAAGCTGAAAGGGTTGAACATTGTAATAGTAGAAGGATTAAAATACGTGAAAGTTTGAAGAAGTTTAAAATTGCCTCACATTTTGGCACAAAATGGCCGCCAAACTGTAGGTGGTGTTGCCATCCCATAATAATTTTGAACCTTATGTTGAAGTCCAAAACCTTGTGAACATTTCAATATTTGAACGGTGTCTCTAGCCAAAAGAATGTTAAAGTTACAATTGTTTAAAGAAGCAAAGGTGTGGCCAATGGAGCAAAAACATTGGAAAATCTGGGAATATCCGGGAATATCTGGAAAAGTTCAAAGATTTGAAGGACCAAAAGTCATAGCTGAAAGGAATAAGATGAAAGGGTTGAACATTGTAATAGTAGAATGGTAAAAATAGGTGAAAGTTTGAAGAAGTTTAAAATTGCCTCACATTTTGGCACAAAATGGCCGCCAAACTGTAGGTGGTGTTGCCATCCCATAATAATTTTTAAACCTTATGTTGAAGTCCAAAACCTTGTGAACATTTCAATATTTGAACGGTGTCTCTAGCCAAAAGAATGTTAAAGTTACAATTGTTTAAAGAAGCAAAGGTGTGGCCAATGGAGCAAAAAGATTGGAAAATCTGGGAATATCCGGGAATATCTGGAAAAGTTCAAGGATTTGAAGGACCAAAAGTCATAGCTGAAAGGAATAAGCTGGAAAGGTTGAACATTGTAATAGTAGAATGGTAAAAAAAGGGGGAGGGTTTGAAGAAGTTTAAAATTGCCTCACATTTTGGCACAAAATGGCCGCCAAACTGTAGGTGGTGTTGCCATCCCATAATAATTTTTAAACCTTATGTTGAAGTCCAAAACCTTGTGAACATTTCAATATTTGAACGGTGTCTCTAGCCAAAAGAATGTTAAAGTTACAATTGTTTAAAGAAGCAAAGGTGTGGCCAATGGAGCAAAAAGATTGGAAAATCTGGGAATATCCGGGAATATCTGGAAAAGTTCAAGGATTTGAAGGACCAAAAGTCATAGCTGAAAGGAATAAGCTGGAAAGGTTGAACATTGTAATAGTAGAATGGTAAAAATAGGTGAAAGTTTGAAGAAGTTTAAAATTGCCTCACATTTTGGCACAAAATGGCCGCCAAACTGTAGGTGGTGTTGCCATCCCATAATAATTTTGAGCCTTATGTTGAAGTCCAAAACCTTGTGAACATTTCAATATTTGAACGGTGTCTCTAGCCAAAAGAATGTTAAAGTTACAATTGTTTAAAGAAGCAAAGGTGTGGCCAATGGAGCAAAAACATTGGAAAATCTGGGAATATCCGGGAATATCTGGAAAAGTTCAAGGATTTGAAGGACCAAAATGTCATAGCTAGAATAAGATGAAAGAGCTGAACATTTTCATAGTCGAACGGTTAAAATAGGTGAAAAATTGTAGAAGGAGTTTAACTGTGAACTTCTGAACGAAAAATTCTCCATGTATTTCAATGGAGCAAAAATTCCCGGAAAACCTGGAATATCTTAAAAAGTAAAATGATTTGAAAAACCAAAAGTCATAGCAGAAATAAGATGAAAGAGATGAACATTTTAATAGTAGAATGGTTAAAATAGGTTAAAAATTGTAGAAGTAGTTAAACGCCAAAAAACGGCGGAAGATACTATAAGATACGATAATAATAAATAAAGAGAAACAGGAAAACAAAGGGTTGAATGCTTTACAGCATTCAACCAATAATAAATAAAGAGAAACAGGAAAACAAAGGGTTGAATGCTTTACAGCATTCAACCAACTAGAAGGAGCTGCATTTCCAGAAGAAAATGCAGGGTTGAATGCTGTACTGCTGAATGAAAGCTGAATTAGCTGAAGAAATGGCTTAACTGTACTGGGAAAACCTTGAAAAGTTAAATGTGCAAAAGTCCTAGCAGGAATAAGATGAAAAAGTTGAACATTGTAATAGTAGAATGGCTGAAATAGGTCAAAGTTTGTAGAAGGAGTTAAGCATTAAAGCTGAAATTGTTGAAAAAATGGCTGAAGTGTTGAAAATTTGAAGAAGTTGCTAAAATGGCTAAAAGTACTAGCATTGGAATCAGCATCATCAACTGACTCCAAAAAACACGTTGTTTGAGAGTATTATATTGGTAAAAGCTACATGTTCTAAGTTGATAGAAAATCCACTCTTTTCAAAATGGCGGCTTTTCTATTGATTTTATCTCCATAGCAACCATTTTATGTTTGGGTCGCCTGGAGATGAGGAACAAATCAACGTCTGTTTCAGATGAATCGGAAAAAGTAAACTTTTGGACGTCCTTAGCAACGAGCTTTGTTTGCTAACCACGCCCACATTCCTTATATGTCCAGATCCAGTGAATTTCAATATGTTCAGTTCCAGCCATGGATGAAGTTTATTGCAATATTTGCTTCAGATTTTGTCATAAAAAGGCCACCAACAGTAGGTTGTGTCGACATCCCATAATGATTTCTAAACATATTTAATAGTCCAAAGCCTTGTGATCATTTTAATGTTTGAACGGTGTCTCTAGCTACAAGTATGTTAAAGTTATATTCTTTTAAAGAAAGAAAAGCTTCAGATTTGACAAACACAATATGGCTACCAGACAGTCTCCATCCAACAATGACTTCAAACCTTGATGTTATAATCCAAAGCACCAATCATTTGATAGTAAAAGTAGAGTCACGTCCTGCAGCAGGAGACATTCTGGCAAATGCTGAGCCTCAAGATCAATTCTCTCAACTATGCATGTGCCATTAGTCTTTGCGCACACATCCATGTATAATGGAGAGATATATTGATCATCAGCTAGCTAGCTGAATGATACAGCATTATTTTTTCATTAAACCACTAACTTATGTGGTGCAAAAACATGATAGTCACTTCTCGTAACAGCCACCTAACTCATGGTTTGGGAATCAACACTTTCCCATGAGCCTTCACTTTTGAAAAGTCGCAGGATTTGAAGGACCAAAAGTGGTGGTAAAAAAAAATTTGGAGGTAAAAAAATTGTAAAAGCAGTTAAACAAGGCATGAAATTATTAAAAAAATGGCTAAATTAATGAAAATTTGAAGATTTGAAGGAAAGGAAAGAGCTGAACTGTTTCATACAATGGTTAAAGTAAGTAAAAACCTGTAAAAGAAGTTTAGCACAAGGATTCTCTATGTATTTTAATGGAGCAAAAAATCCTGGAAAATCCTGGAATATCTTAAAAAGTTCAATGATTTGAATGACCAAAAGTAATAACTGTAATAAGTTGAAAGAGTTGAACATTTTAAAAGTAAAATGGTAAAAATTTTTGAAGCGTCCGAACCGGGTGTCGAACCGGGCGCCTCGTGCATCATAACTTCCCAATGCATTTTAATAGGGCAAAAATTCCCGGAAAAACTGGAATATCTTAAAAAGTACAAGGATTAGAAGTACCAAAAGTCATAGCAATAATAAGCTGAAAAAGCTGAACATTTTAAAAGTTGAATGGTAAAAATCGGTTAAAAATTGTAGAAGTAGTTAAGTGTCAAAAAACGGCGGAAGATAGTATAAATAATAATAATAATAATAAATAAAGAGAAACAGGAAAACAAAGGGTTGAATGCTTTATAGCATTCAACCAATAATAATAAATAAAGAGAAACAGGAAAACAAAGGGTTGAATGCTTTACAGCATTCAACCAATAAATAAAGAGAAACAGGAAAACAAAGGGTTGAATGCTTTACAGCATTCAACCAACTAGAAGGAGCTGCATTTCCAGAAGAAAATGCAGGGTTGAATGCTGTATTGCTGAATGAAAGCAGAAATATGATGAAAAAGCTGAACATTGTAAAAGTAGAATGTCTAAAATAGGTCAAACATTGTAGAAGGAGTTAAGCATGAAAGCTGAAATTGTTCAAAAAAAATGGCTGAACTGCCTGCAAAATCCTGAAATATTTTGAAAAGTTAAAGGACCACAAGTCAAAGGTGAACATTGTAAAAGTAGAATGACCAAAACAGGTCAAAATTTGTAGACGGAGTTAAGCATGAAAGCTGAAATTGTTGAAAAAATGGATGTACTGTAAAATTTGAAGATGATGCTAAAATGGCTGAAAGTGCTAGCATCAGCATCATCAACTGACTCAAAAAACCACATTGTTTAAGAGTATCATATTGGTAAAAGCTACATGTTCTCAGTTGACAGAAAATCCACTTTTTTCAAAATGGCGGCTTTTCTATTAATTTTATCTCCATAGCAACCATTTTAGGTTTGGGTCGGCATGGGATGACGAACAAATCGACGTCAGTTTCAGACAAATCGGAAAAAGTAAACCTTTGGACGTCCTTAGCAACGAAGTTTGTTGGCTAACCACGCCCACATTCCTTATATGTCCAGATCCAGTGAATTTCAATATGTTCAGTTCCAGCCATGGATGAAGTTTATTGCAATATTTGCTTCAGATTTTGTCAGAAAAAGGCCACCAACAGTAGGTTGTGTCGACATCCCATAATGATTTCTAAACGTATTTTATAGTCCAAAGCCTTGTGATCATTTTAATGTTTGAACGGTGTCTCTAGCTACAAGTATGTGGAAGTTATATTGGTTGAAAGAAACAGAGGTTTAAAAATTTGAAAAACACAAAATGGCTGCCAAACAGTCTCCATCCCACAATGACGTCAAACCTTGGTGTTGTAATCCAAAGCACCAATCATTTGACAGTAAAAGTGTAGCCACATCCTGCAGCAGGAGACATTCTGGCATATGTAGAGCTTCAAGATCAATTCTCTCAACTACGCATGTGCCATTACTTTTTGCAAACACATCCATGTATATTGGAGAGATATATTGATCAACAGCCAGCTAGCTGAATGATACAGCATTATATTTTCATTAAACCACTAACCTATGTGGTGCAAAAACAGGATAGTCACTTCTCGTAACAGCCACCTAACTCATGGTTTGGGAATCAACACTTTCCCATGAGCCTTCACTTTTGAAAGTCGCAGGATTTGAAGGACCAAAAGTGGTGGTAAAAAAAATTTTGGAGGTAAAAAAATTGTAAAAGCAGTTAAACAAGGCATGAAATTATTAAAAAATGGCTGAATTAATGAAAATTTGAAGATTTGAAGGAAAGGAATGAGCTGAACTGTTTCATACAATGGTTAAAGTAAGTAAAAACCTGTAAAAGAAGTTAAGCACAAGGATTCTCTATGTATTTTAATGGAGCCAAAAATCCTGGAAAATCCTGGAATATTTTAAAAAGTTCAATGATTTGAATGACCAAAAGTAATAACTGTAATAAGTTGAAAGAGTTGAACATTTTAAAAGTAAAATGGTAAAAAATTTTGAAGGGTCCGAACCGGGTGTCGAACCGGGCGCCTCGTGCATCATAACTTCCCAATGCATTTTAATAGGGCAAAAATTCCCGGAAAAACTGGAATATCTTAAAAAGTAGAAGGATTAGAAGTACCAAAAGTCATAGCAATAATAAGCTGAAAAAGCTGAACATTTTAAAAGTTGAATGGTAAAAATCGGTTAAAAATTGTAGAAGTAGTTAAGTGTCAAAAAACGGCGGAAGATAGTATAAATAATAATAATAATAAATAAAGAGAAACAGGAAAACAAAGGGTTGAATGCTTTACAGCATTCAACCAATAATAATAAATAAAGAGAAACAGGAAAACAAAGGGTTGAATGCTTTACAGCATTCAACCAACTAGAAGGAGCTGCATTTCCAGAAGAAAATGCAGGGTTGAATGCTGTACTGCTGAATGAAAGCTGAATAAGCTGAAGAAATGGATGAACTGTACTGGAAGAACCATGAAAAGTTAAAGGTGCAAAAGTCCTAGAAGGAATAAGATGAAAAAGTTGAACATTGTAATAGTAGAATGGCTGAAATAGGTCAAAATTTGTAGGACTTAAGCATGAAAGCTGAAATTGTTGAAAAAATGGCTGAATTGTTGAAAATTTGAAGATGTTGCTAAAATGGCTAAAAGTACTAGCATTGGAATCAGCATCATCAACTGACTCCAAAAAACACGTTGTTTGAGAGTATTATATTGGTAAAAGCTACATGTTCTAAGTTGATAGAAAATCCACTCTTTTCAAAATGGCGGCTTTTCTATTGATTTTATCTCCATAGCAACCATTTTATGTTTGGGTCGCCTGGAGATGAGGAACAAATAAACGTAGGTTTCAGATGAATCGGAAAAAGTAAACTTTTGGACGTCCTTAGCAACGAGCTTTGTTTGCTAACCACGCCCACATTCCTTATATGTCCAGATCCAGTGAATTTCAATATGTTCAGTTCCAGCCATGGATGAAGTTTATTGCAACATTTGCTTCAGATTTTGTCAAAAAATGCCCACCAAACAGTAGGTTGTGTTGCCATCCCATAATAATTTCAAAACGTATGTTGAAGTCCAAAGCCTTGTGAGCATTTCAATGTTTCAACGGTGCCTCTAGCTGAAAGCATGTTAAAGTTATAATGCTTGAAAGCAACAAAGGTTTTCAAGGATTCTCCATGTATTTAAATGAAGCAAAAATCTTGGAAAATCTGGGAATATCCAGGAATATCTGGAAAAGTTCAAGGATTTGAAGGACCAAAAGTCATAGCTGAAAGGAATAAGATGAAAGGGTTGAACATTGTAATAGTAGAATGGTAAAAATAGGTGAAAGTTTGAAGAAGTTTAAAATTGCCTCACATTTTGGCACAAAATGGCCGCCAAACTGTAGGTGGTGTTGCCATCCCATAATAATTTTGAACCTTATGTTAAAGTCCAAAACCTTGTGAACATTTCAATATTTGAACGGTTTCTCTAGCCAAAAAAATGTTTAAGTTACAATTGTTTAAAGAAGCAAAGGTGTGGCCAATGGAGCAAAAACATTGGAAAATCTGGGAATATCCGGGAATATCTGGAAAAGTTCAAAGATTTGAAGGACAAAAAGTCATAGCTGAAAGGAATAAGATAAAAGGGTTGAACATTGTAATAGTAGAATGGTAAAAATAGGTGAAAGTTTGAAGAAGTTTAAAATTGCCTCACATTTTGGCACAAAATGGCCGCCAAACTGTAGGTGGTGTTGCCATCCCATAATAATTTTGAACCTTATGTTAAAGTCCAAAACCTTGTGAACATTTCAATATTTGAACGGTTTCTCTAGCCAAAAGAATGTTAAAGTTACAATTGTTTAAAGAAGCAAAGGTGTGGCCAATGGAGCAAAAACATTGGAAAATCTGGGAATATCCGGGAATATCTGGAAAAGTTCAAAGATTTGAAGGACCAAAATGTCATAGCTAGAATAAGATGAAAGAGCTGAACATTTTCATAGTCGAACGGTTAAAATAGGTGAAAAATTGTAGAAGGAGTTTAACTGTGAACTTCTGAACGAAAAATTCTCCATGTATTTCAATGGAGCAAAAATTCCCGGAAAACCTGGAATATCTTAAAAAGTAAAAGGATTTGAAAAACCAAAAGTCATAGCAGAAATAAGATGAAAGAGATGAACATTTTAATAGTAGAATGGTTAAAATAGGTTAAAAATTGTAGAAGTAGTTAAACGCCAAAAAACGGCGGAAGATAGTATAAATAATAATAATAATAAATAAAGAGAAACAGGAAAACAAAGGGTTGAATGCTTTACAGCATTCAACCAATAAATAAAGAGAAACAGGAAAACAAAGGGTTGAATGCTTTACAGCATTCAACCAACTAGAAGGAGCTGCATTTCCAGAAGAAAATGCAGGGTTGAATGCTGTATTGCTGAATGAAAGCAGAAATATGATGAAAAAGCTGAACATTGTAAAAGTAGAATGTCTAAAATAGGTCAAACATTGTAGAAGGAGTTAAGCATGAAAGCTGAAATTGTTCAAAAAAAATGGCTGAACTGCCTGCAAAATCCTGAAATATTTTGAAAAGTTAAAGGACCACAAGTCAAAGGTGAACATTGTAAAAGTAGAATGACCAAAACAGGTCAAAATTTGTAGACGGAGTTAAGCATGAAAGCTCAAATTGTTGAAAAAATGGATGTACTGTAAAATTTGAAGATGATGCTAAAATGGCTGAAAGTGCTAGCATCAGCATCATCAACTGACTCAAAAAACCACATTGTTTAAGAGTATCATATTGGTAAAAGCTACATGTTCTCAGTTGACAGAAAATCCACTTTTTTCAAAATGGCGGCTTTTCTATTAATTTTATCTCCATAGCAACCATTTTAGGTTTGGGTCGGCATGGGATGACGAACAAATCGACGTCAGTTTCAGACAAATCGGAAAAAGTAAACCTTTGGACGTCCTTAGCAACGAAGTTTGTTGGCTAACCACGCCCACATTCCTTATATGTCCAGATCCAGTGAATTTCAATATGTTCAGTTCCAGTCATGGATGAAGTTTATTGCAATATTTGCTTCAGATTTTGTCAGAAAAAGGCCACCAACAGTAGGTTGTGTCGACATCCCATAATGATTTCTAAACGTATGTTGAAGTCCAAAGCCTTGTGAGCATTTCAATGTTTGAACGGTGCCTCTAGCTGAAAGCATGTTAAAGTTATAATGCTTGAAAGCAACAAAGGTTTTCAAGGATTCTCCATGTATTTAAATGAAGCAAAAATCTTGGAAAATCTGGGAATATCCAGGAATATCTTGAAAAGTTCAAAGATTTGAAAGACTAAAAGTCGTAGCTGAAAGGAATAAGCTGAAAGGGTTGAACATTGTAATAGTAGAAGGATTAAAATAGGTGAAAGTTTGAAGAAGTTTAAAATTGCCTCACATTTTGGCACAAAATGGCCGCCAAACTGTAGGTGGTGTTGCCATCCCATAATAATTTTGAACCTTATGTTGAAGTCCAAAACCTTGTGAACATTTCAATATTTGAACGGTGTCTCTAGCCAAAAGAATGTTAAAGTTACAATTGTTTAAAAAAGCAAAGGTGTGGCCAATGGAGCAAAAACATTGGAAAATCTGGGAATATCCGGGAATATCTGGAAAAGTTCAAAGATTTGAAGGACCAAATGTCATAGCTGAAAGGAATAAGCTGAAAGGGTTGAACATTGTAATAGTAGAATGGTAAAAATAGGTGAAAGTTTGAAGAAGTTTAAAATTGCCTCACATTTTGGCACAAAATGGCCGCCAAACTGTAGGTGGTGTTGCCATCCCATAATAATTTTGAACCTTATGTTGAAGTCCAAAACCTTGTGAACATTTCAATATTAGAACGGTGTCTCTAGCCAAAAGAATGTTAAAGTTACAATTGTTTAAAGAAGCAAAGGTGTGGCCAATGGAGCAAGAAGATTGGAAAATCTGGGAATATCCGGGAATATCTGGAAAAGTTCAAAGATTTGAAGGACCAAAATGTCATAGCTAGAATAAGATGAAAGAGCTGAACATTTTCATAGTCGAACGGTTAAAATAGGTGAAAAATTGTAGAAGGAGTTTAACTGTGAACTTCTGAACGAAAAATTCTCCATGTATTTCAATGGAGCAAAAATTCCCGGAAAACCTGGAATATCTTAAAAAGTAAAAGGATTTGAAAAACCAAAAGTCATAGCAGAAATAAGATGAAAGAGATGAACATTTTAATAGTAGAATGGTTAAAATAGGTTAAAAATTGTAGAAGTAGTTAAACGCCAAAAAACGGCGGAAGATACTATAATAACTAGAAGGAGCTGCATTTCCAGAAGAAAATGCAGGGTTGAATGCTGTACTGCTGAATGAAAGCTGAATTAGCTGAAGAAATGGCTCAACTGTACTGGAAGAACCATGAAAAGTTAAAGGTGCAAAAGTCGTAGCAGGAATAAGCTGAAAAAGTTGAACATTGTAATAGTAGAATGTCTGAAATAGGTCAAAATTTGTAGGACCTAAGCATGCAAGCTGAAATTGTTGAAAAAATGGCTGAATTGTTCAAAATTTGAAGATGTTGCTAAAATGGCTAAAAGTACTAGCATTGGAATCAGCATCATTAACTGACTCCAAAAAACACGTTGTTTGAGAGTATTACATTGGTAAAAGCTACATGTTCTAAGTTGATAGAAAATCCACTCTTTTCAAAATGGCGGCTTTTCTATTGATTTTATCCCCATAGCAACCATTTTATGTTTGGGTCGCCTGGAGATGAGGAACAAATCAACGTCGGTTTCAGATGAATCGGAAAAAGTAAACTTTTGGACGTCCTTAGCAACGAGCTTTGTTTGCTAACCACGCCCACATTCCTTATATGTCCAGATCCAGTGAATTTCAATATGTTCAGTTCCAGCCATGGATGAAGTTTATTGCAACATTTGCTTCAGATTTTGTCAAAAAATGCCCACCAAACAGTAGGTTGTGTTGCCATCCCATAATAATTTCAAAACGTATGTTGAAGTCCAAAGCCTTGTGAGCATTTCAATGTTTGAACGGTGCCTCTAGCTGAAAGCTTGTTAAAGTTATAATGCTTGAAAGCAACAAAGGTTTTCAAGGATTCTCCATGTATTTAAATGAAGCAAAAATCTTGGAAAATCCTGGAAAATCTTGGAATATCTTGAAAAGTTCAAAGATTTGAAAGACTAAAAGTCGTAGCTGAAAGGAATAAGCTGAAAGGGTTGAACATTGTAATAGTAGAAGGATTAAAATACGTGAAAGTTTGAAGAAGTTTAAAATTGCCTCACATTTTGGCACAAAATGGCCGCCAAGCTGTAGGTGGTGTTGCCATCCCATAATAATTTTGAACCTTATGTTGAAGTCCAAAACCTTGTGAACATTTCAATATTTGAACGGTGTCTCTAGCCAAAAGAATGTTAAAGTTACAATTGTTTAAAGAAGCAAAGGTGTGGCCAATGGAGCAAAAACATTGGAAAATCTGGGAATATCCGGGAATATCTGGAAAAGTTCAAAGATTTGAAGGACCAAAAGTCATAGCTGAAAGGAATAAGATGAAAGGGTTGAACATTGTAATAGTAGAATGGTAAAAATAGGTGAAAGTTTGAAGAAGTTTAAAATTGCCTCACATTTTGGCACAAAATGGCCGCCAAACTGTAGGTGGTGTTGCCATCCCATAATAATTTTGAGCCTTATGTTGAAGTCCAAAACCTTGTGAACATTTCAATATTTGAACGGTGTCTCTAGCCAAAAGAATGTTAAAGTGACAATTGTTTAAAGAAGCAAAGGTGTGGCCAATGGAGCAAAAACATTGGAAAATCTGGGAATATCCGGGAATATCTGGAAAAGTTCAAAGATTTGAAGGACCAAAATATCATAGCTAGAATAAGATGAAAGAGCTGAACATTTTCATAGTCGAACGGTTAAAATAGGTGAAAAATTGTAGAAGGAGTTTAACTGTGAACTTTTGAACGAAAAATTCTCCATGTATTTCAATGGAGCAAAAATTCCCGGAAAACCTGGAATATCTTAAAAAGTAAAAGGATTTGAAAAACCAAAAGTCATAGCAGAAATAAGATGAAAGAGATGAACATTTTAAAAGTAGAATGGTTAAAATAGGTTAAAAATTGTAGAAGTAGTTAAACGCCAAAAAACGGCGGAAGATACTATAATAATAACTAGAAAGGAGCTGCATTTCCAGAAGAAAATGCAGGGTTGAATGCTGTATTGCTGAATGAAAGCAGAAATATGATGAAAAAGCTGAACATTGTAAAAGTAGAATGTCTAAAATAGGTCAAACATTGTAGAAAGAGTTAAGCATGAAAACTGAAATTGTTGAAAAAATGGCTGAACTGTCCTGCAAGATCCTGAAATATTTTGAAAAGTTAAAGGACCACAAGTCAAAGGTGAACATTGTAAAAGTAGAATGACCAAAACAGGTCGAAATTTGTAGACGGAGTTAAGCATGAAAGCTGGAATTGTTGAAAAAAATGGATGTACTGTTGAAAATTTGAAGATGATGCTAAAATGGCTAAAAGTGCTAGCATTGGAATCAGCATCATCAACTGACTAAAAAAAACACATTGTTTGAGAGTATCATATTGGTAAAAGCTACATGTCTAAGTTGACAGAAAATCCACTTTTTTCAAAATGGCGGCTTTCTATTAATTTTATCTCCATAGCAACCATTTTATGTTTGGGTCGCCTGGGGATGACGAACAAATCGACGTCAGTTTCAGACAAATTGGAAAAACTAAACCTTTGGACGTCCTTAGCAACGAAGTTTGTTTGCTAACCACACCCACATTCCTTATATGTCCAGATCCAGTGAATTTCATTATGCTCAGTTCCAGCCATGGATGAAGTTTATTGCAATATTTGCTTCAGATTTTGTCATAAAAAGGCCACCAAACAGTAGGTTGTGTCGACATCCCATAATGATTTCTAAACGTATTTTATAGTCCAAAGCCTTGTGATCATTTTAATGTTTGAACGGTGTCTCTAGCTACAAGTATGTGGAAGTTATATTGGTTGAAAGAAACTAAGGTTTCTAATTTGAAAAACACAAAATGGCTGCCAAGCAGTCTCCATCCCCTGATGACTTCACACTTGATATTGTAGTCCAAAGCACTGATCATTTGACAGCAAAAGTGCAGTCACCTCCTCCAGTATGGGGCATCCTGTCAAATGCTTAGCTTCAAAATGTATTCTTTCAACTATGCATGCATCATTAATCTTAGCACACTCATCCAAGTATAAAGGAGAGCTATGCTGATCATCAGCTAGCTAGCTGGATGACACAGCATTATATTTTCATGTAACCACTAACATATATGGTAAAACAACATGAAAGTCACTTCTCGTAACAGCCACCTAACTCATGGTTTGGGAATCAACAGTTTCCCATGAGCCTTAGCGGCCGTGGGCGGGGCTAAGGCCCGGGTCCCAACGCTTGTCCACAAAATGGCTGCGGAGCACATGTTTAAACTGCAGCTTCCAGCTACGATGAGGAAAATAAAAAATACATCCAAACTAACTTAGATTTTGCTCCCACTGTTTTTTCTAACATACATTGAGTGTTTGTGCGTGTGCTTAAGCTGCTCTGATCATTTTAACGTTTGAATGGTGTCTCTAGCTAAAATTGTGTGGAAGCTGTTATGGTTGGAAGTAGCAAAGGTTTTCATGATTGAAAAAAAGCTGAATTTGTGGATGAAATGGCTCAACTGTCCTGGAAAATCCTGGAAAATCCCTAAAAGTTGAAGGATAAAAAGTCAAAACTTATGAGTAACCCCAACTCAAAGAAAATTCTTCCATGTAACCAAATCTAATTGAATTAGTCAAACTGAATTTTATCAAGAAAGGCAAGGTAAAAAACCATGCAGAAAAAGTCTGATACTGGAATCGAACTCAGAACCTCAGTATTATAAACCTGCTTACTTAGCCGCTGAGCTATCGCTTTTGTGATGACAAAATGCAGCCGGTATAAATTAATAAGGCCCGTATATAACTTCCCAATGCATTTTAATAGGGCAAAAATTCCCGGAAAAACTGGAATATCTTAAAAAGTACAAGGATTTGAAAAACCAAAAGTCATAGCAGTAATAAGCTGAAAGAGCTAAACATTTTAAAAGTTGAACGGTTTTAATAGGTTAGAAATTGTAGAAGGAGTTAAGTGCCGAAAAACGGTGGAAGATAGCATAAGAGGAAAACAAATGTAACACTAGAAGGAGCTGCATTTCCAGAAGAAAATGCAGGGTTGAATGCTGTATTGCTGAATGAAAACAGAAATATGATGAAAAAGCTGAACATTGTAAAAGTAGAATGTCTAAAATAGGTCAAACATTGTAGAAGGAGTTAAGCATGAAAGCTGTAATTGTTGAAAAAATGGCTGAAATTTCCTGGAATATTTTGAAAAATGAAAGCACCAAAAGTCAAAGGTGAACATTGTAAAAGTAGAATGACCAAAACGGATCAAAATTTGTAGACGGAGTTAAGCATGAAAGTTGAAATTGTTGAAAAAATGGATGTACGGTTGAAAATTTGAAGATGATGCTAAAATGGCTAAAAGTGCTAGCATCAGCATCATCAACTGACTCAAAAAATCACATTGTTTAAGAGTGTCATGTTGGTAAAAGCTTCATGTTCTAAGTTGACAGAAAATCCACTTTTTTCAAAATGGCGGCTTTTCTATTGATTTTATCTCCATAGCAACCATTTTATGTTTGGGTCGCCTGGGGATGACGAACAAATCGACGTCAGTTTCAGACAAATTGGAAAAAGTAAACCTTTGGACGTCCTTAGCAACGAAGTTTGTTTGCTAACCACGCCCACATTCCTTATATGTCCAGATCCAGTGAATTTCAATATGTTCAGTTCCAGCCATGGATGAAGTTTATTGCAACATTTGCTTCAGATTTTGTCAAAAAATGCCCACCAAACAGTAGGTTGTGTTGCCATCCCATAATAATTTCAAAACGTATGTTGAAGTCCAAAGCCTTGTGAGCATTTCAATGTTTGAACGGTGCCTCTAGCTGAAAGCTTGTTAAAGTTATAATGCTTGAAAGCAACAAAGGTTTTCAAGGATTCTCCATGTATTTAAATGAAGCAAAAATCTTGGAAAATCCTGGAAAATCTTTGAATATCTTGAAAAGTTCAAAGATTTGAAAGACTAAAAGTCGTAGCTGAAAGGAATAAGCTGAAAAGGTTGAACATTGTAATAGTAGAAGGATTAAAATACGTGAAAGTTTGAAGAAGTTTAAAATTGCCTCACATTTTGGCACAAAATGGCCGCCAAACTGTAGGTGGTGTTGCCATCCCATAATAATTTTGAACCTTTTGTTGAAGTCCAAAACCTTGTGAACATTTCAATATTTGAATGGTGTCTCTAGCCAAAAGAATGTTAAAGTTACAATTGTTTAAAGAAGCAAAGGTGTGGCCAATGGAGCAAAAACATTGGAAAATCTGGGAATCTCCGGGAATATCTGGAAAAGTTCAAAGATTTGAAGGACCAACAGTCATAGCTGAAAGGAATAAGATGAAAGGGTTGAACATTGTAATAGTAGAATGGTAAAAATAGGTGAAAGTTTGAAGAAGTTTAAAATTGCCTCACATTTTGGCACAAAATGGCCGCCAAACTGTAGGTGGTGTTGCCATCCCATAATAATTTTGAGCCTTATGTTGAAGTCCAAAACCTTGTGAACATTTCAATATTTGAACGGTGTCTCTAGCCAAAAGAATGTTAAAGTTACAATTGTTTAAAGAAGCAGAGGTGTGGCCAATGGAGCAAAAAGATTGGAAAATCCAGGAATATCCGGGAATAAATGGAAAAGTTCAGGGATTTCAAGGACCAAAATGTCATAGCTAGAATAAGATGAAAGAGCTGAACATTTTCATAGTCGAACGGTTAAAATAGGTGAAAAATTGTAGAAGGAGTTTAACTGTGAACTTCTGAACGAAAAATTCTCCATGTATTTCAATGGAGCAAAAATTCCCGGAAAACCTGGAATATCTTAAAAAGTAAAAGGATTTGAAAAACCAAAAGTCATAGCAGAAATAAGATGAAAGAGATGAACATTTTAAAAGTTGAACGGTAAAAATCGGTTAAAAATTGTAGAAGGAGTTAAGTGCCGAAAAACGGCGGAAGATAGCATAAGAGGAAAACAAATGTAACACTAGAAGGAGCTGCATTTCCAGAAGAAAATGCAGGGTTGAATGCTGTATTGCTGAATGACAGCAGAGTAGAATGTCTAAAATAGGTCAAACATTGTAGAAGGAGTTAAGCATGAAAGCTGAAATTGTTGAAAAAATGGCTGAACTGTCCTGGAAAATCCTGGAATATTTTGAAAAATTAAAGGACCAAAAGTCAAAGGTGAACATTGTAAAAGTAGAATGACCAAAACAGGTCAAAATTTGTAGACGGAGTTAAGCATGAAAGCTGAAATTGTTGAAAAAATGGATGTACTGTTGAAAATTTGAAGATGATGCTAAAATGGCTAAAAGTGCTAGCATCAGCATCATCAACTGACTCAAAAAACCACATTGTTTAAGAGTGTCATGTTGGTAAAAGCTACATGTTCTAAGTTGAAAGAAAATCCACTTTTTTCAAAATGGCGGCTTTTCTATTGATTTTATCTCCATGGCAACCATTTTATATTTGGGTCGCCTGGGGATGACGAACAGATTGACGTCAGTTTCAGACAAATCGGAAAAAGTAAACATTTGGACGTCCTTAGCAACGAAGTTTGTTTGCTAACCACGCCCACATTCCATATATGTCCAGATCCAGTGAATTTCAATATGTTCAGTTCCAGCCATGGATGAAGTTTATTGCAATATTTGCTTCAGATTTTGTCAAAAAATGCCCAGCAAACAGTAGGTTGTGTTGCCATCCCATAATAATTTCAAAACGTATGTTGAAGTCCAAAGCCTTGTGAGCATTTCAATGTTTGAATGGTGCCTCTAGCTGAAAGCAAGTTATAATGCTTGAAAGCAACAAAGGTTTTCAAGGATTCTCCATGTATTTAAATGAAGCAAAAATCTTGGAAAATCTTGGAATATCTTGAAAAGTTCAAAGATTTGAAAGACTAAAAGTCGTAGCTGAAAGGAATAAGCTGAAACGGTTGAACATTGTAATAGTAGAAGGATTAAAATAGGTGAAAGTTTGAAGAAGTTTAAAATTGCCTCACATTTTGGCACAAAATGGCCCCCAAACTGTAGGTGGTGTTGCCATCCCATAATAATTTTGAGCCTTATGTTGAAGTCCAAAACCTTGTGAATATTTCAATATTTGAACGGTGTCTCTAGCCAAAAGAATGTTAAAGTTACAATTGTTTAAAGAAGCAAAGGTGTGGCCAATGAAGCAA
Organism: Oryzias latipes; assembly: GCF_053564925.1. Lineage (NCBI taxonomy): Eukaryota > Metazoa > Chordata > Actinopteri > Beloniformes > Adrianichthyidae > Oryzias > Oryzias latipes. Next base: position 26,654,473 of record NC_136237.1, on the reverse strand, counting down.
AAAGATTGGAAAATCTGGGAATATCCGGGAATATCTGGAAAAGTTCAAAGATTTGAAGGACCAAAAGTCATAGCTGAAAGGAATAAGCTGAAAGGGTTGAACATTGTAATAGTAGAATGGTAAAAATAGGTGAAAGTTTGAAGAAGTTTAAAATTGCCTCACATTTTGGCACAAAATGGCCGCCAAACTGTAGGTGGTGTTGCCATCCCATAATAATTTTGAGTCTTATGTTGAAGTCCAAAACCTTGTGAACATTTCAATATTTGAACGGTGTCTCTAGCCAAAAGAATGTTAAAGTTACAATTGTTTAAAGAAGCAAAGGTGTGGCCAATGGAGCAAAAAGATTGGAAAATCCAGGAATATCCGGGAATATCTGGAAAAGTTCAAGGATTTGAAGGACAAAATGTCATAGCTAGAATAAGATGAAAGAGCTGAACATTTTCATAGTCAAACGGTTAAAATAGGTGAAAAATTGTAGAAGGAGTTTAGCTGTGAACTTCTGCACGAAAATTTCTCCATGTATTTCAATGGAGCAAAAATTCCCGGAAAACCTGGAATATCTTAAAAAGTAAAAGGATTTGAAAAACCAAAAGTCATAGCACAAATAAGCAGAAAGAGCTGAACATTTTAAAAGTTGAATGGTTAAAATCGGTTAAAAATTGTAGAACGAGTTAAGCGGCGAAAAACGGCGGAAGATAGGCGTAAAGAATAAATAAAGAGAAACAGTAAAACAAAGGGTTGAATGCTTTACAGCATTCAACCAACTAGAAGGAGCTGCATTTCCAGAAGAAAATGCAGGGTTGAATGCTGTAGTGCTGAATGAAAGCTGAATTAGCTGAAGAAATGGCTGAACTGTACTGGAAAACCTTGAAAAGGTAAAGGTACAAAACTCCTAGCAGGAATAAGCTGAAAAAGTTGAACATTGTTTTAGTAGAATGGCTAAAATAGGTCAAAGTTTGTAGAAGGAGTTAAGCATTAAACCTGAAATTGTTGAAAAAATGGCTAAACTTTTGAAAATGTGAAGATGTTGCTAATATGGCTAAAAGTGCTAGCACTGAAATCAGCATCATCAACTGACTCAAAAAAACACATTGTTTAAGAGTATCATATTGGTAAAACTACATGTTCTAAGTTGACAGAAAATCCACTTTTTTGAAAATGGCGGCTTTTCTATTAATTTTATCTCCATAGCAACCATTTTATGTTTGGGTCGCCTGGGGATGACGAACAAATCGACATTAGTTTCAGACAAATTGGAAAAAGTAAACCTTTGGACGTCCTTAGCAACAAAGTTTGTTTGCTAACCACGCCCACATTCCTTATATGTCCAGATCCAGTGAATTTCAATATGTTCGGTTCTAGCCATGGATGAAGTTTATTGCAATATTTGCTTCAGATTTTGTAATGAAATTGCCACCAAACAGTAGGTTGTGTCGACATCCCATAATGATTTATAAACGTATTTTATATTCCAAAGCCTTGTGATCAATTTAATGTTTGAACAGTGTCTGTAGCTAAAGGCATGTTGAAGTTATGATGGTTGAAAGAACCAAAGGTTTTCAAGGATTCTCAATGTATTTTAATGGAGGAAAAATCTTGGAAAATCCTGGAAAACCTTGAAAGGTTCAAGGATTTGAAAGACCAAAAGTAATAGCTGAAAGGATTAGGCTGAAAGATCTTAACATAGCAACAGTAAAATGGTTAAAATAGGTTTAAAAAAACAGTTTAAAATCGCCTCACATTTAGGCACAAAATGGCAGCAAAACCGTAGTTGGTGTTGCCATCCCATAATAATTTCAAAACTTATATTGAAATACAAAGTCTTATGAGCAGTTTAATGTTTGAACGGTGTTTCTAGCTAAAGGCATGTCAAAGGTAGGAAAGTTAAAAGCAACAAAGGTATCAAATTTGAAAACACAAAAAGGCTGCCAAACCCTCCCTATCTCTTAATGATTTCAAACCTTGATGGTACAGTCTAATGCATTGATCATTTAAAACTAAAGTAGACATACAGTAATCTCATCCAGTAAGGGGCACCATGTACAATTCTGTGTCACATGATTAAATTTCCCAACTGTGCATGTATCATCAATCATAGCACAGTCATCCATGTATAGTGGAGAGACATATTGATCATCAGCTAGCTAGCTAGCTGAATAACACAGCATTATATTGTCTTTTTACCAGTAACATATGTGGAGTAACAACATGATAGTCACTTCTCGTAACAGCCGCCTAACTCATGGTGTGGGAATCAACACTTCCCATGAGCCTTAGCGGCCGTGGGCGGGGCTAAGGCCAGGGTCCTGACGTTTGTTCACAAGATGGCTGGAGCACATGTTTGAACTGCAGCTTCCAGCTACGAGGAGGAAAATAAAAAATACATCAAAACTAACTTAGATTTGCTCCCACTGTTTTTTCTAACATACATCGAGTGTTTGTGTGTGTGCTTTAAGCTGCTCTGATCATTTTAACGTTTGAATGGTGTCTCTAGCTAAAATTGTGTGGAAGTTGTAAGGGTTGGAAGAATCAAAGGTTGTCAAAGATTGAATGCTGTACTGCTTAATGAAAGCTGAACTTGCTGATGAAATGGCTGAACTGTCCTGGAAAATCCTGGAAAATCCCTAAAAGTTAAAGGATAAAAAGTCAAAACTTATGAGTAATACCACCTGAAAGAAAATTCTTCCATGTAACGAAATATATTTAAGTGAGTGGAACTGAATCTCATCAAGAAAGGCAAAGTAAAAAACCATGCAGAAAAAGTCGAATGCCAGAATCGAACTGAGAACCTCAGTATGATAAACCGTTCACCTTAGCCACTGAGCTAACACTTTAGTTACAATACAATGCAGCCGGTATAAATAAATAAGGCTTGTCGTGTACAGTTCCAGTGGGCGAAGCCGAGTTGAAACGGTTTCATGCCACAGTTCGTATTTTACGTGGAAAAACGAACAAAAGTTTTCCCTTTTGAAAAGTAAAAGGATTTGAATGACCAAAATTGATGGTAAAAAAATTGTGGAGGTAAAAATATTGTAGAAGGAGATGCATTTCCAGAAGAAAATACAGGATTCAATGCTGTATTGCTAGAAGAAAGTTTAATTTGTTAAAGACATGGCTGAACTGAGCTGAAAGAACTCAAAATTTTAAAAGTAAAATGGTTAAAAAGGGTAAAAACCTGTAAAAGAGGTTAAGCACAAGAATTCCCTATGCATTTTAATGGAGCAAAAATCCTGGAATATCTTAAAAAGTTCAATGATTTGAATGACCAAAAGTAATAACTGTAATAAGTTGAAAGAGTTGAACATTTTAAAAGTTGGTTGGAAGAAAATTTTAAGGGTCCAAACCGGGTGTCGAACAGGGCGCCTCGTGCACCATAACTTCCCAATGCATTTTAATAGGGCAAAAATTCCCGGAAAAACTGGAATATCTTAAAAAGTACAAGGAGTAGAAGTACCAAAAGTCATAGCAGTAATGAGCTGAAAGAGCTGAACATTTTAAAAGTTGAATGGTAAAAATCGGTTAAAAATTGTGGAAGGAGTTAAGTGTCAAAAAACGGCGGAAGATAGTATAAATAACTAGAAGGAGCTGCATTTCCAGAAGAAAATGCAGGGTTGAATGCTGTATTGCTGAATGAAAGCTGAATTTGCTAAAGAAATGGCTGAACAAAGTTGGAAGAGCTCAACATTTTAAACGTAGAATGGTCAAAGTGGGTAAAAAAACTGTATAAGAAGTTAAGCTATAAGATTTCCCATGTATTTTAACGAAGCAAAAACCGTCAAATATCCTCAAAAGTTCAAAGATTTGGGAAAAAAGTCATGGCGGAAATAAGCTAAAAAAAGTTGAACATTGTAATAGTAGAATGGCTAAAATAGGTCAAAATTTGTAGAAGGAGTTGAGCATGAAAGCTGAAATTTTTGAAAAAATGGATGTACTGTTGAAAATTTGAAGATGATGCTAAAATGTCAAAAAGTGCTTGCATCAGCATCATCAACTGACTCAAAAAAACAAATTGTTTGAGAGAATCATATTGGTAAAAGCTACATGTTATAAGTTGACAGAAAATCCACTTTTTCAAAATGGCGGCTTTTCTATTAATTTTATCTCCATAGCAACCATTTTACGTTTGGGGCGGCATGGGATGACGAACAAATCGACGTCAGTTTTAGACAAATCGGAAAAAGTAAACCTTTGGACGTCCTTAGCAACGAAGTTTGTTTGCTAACCACGCCCACATTCCTTATATGTCCAGATCCAGTGAATTTCAATATGTTCAGTTCCAGCCATGGATGAAGTTTATTGCAATATTTGCTTCAGATTTTGTCAAAAAATGCCCACCAAACAGTAGGTTGTGTTGCCATCCCATAATAATTTCAAAACGTATGTTGAAGTCCAAAGCCTTGTGAGCATTTCAATGTTTGAACGGTGCCTCTAGCTGAAAGCATGTTAAAGTTATAATGCTTGAAAGCAACAAAGGTTTTCAAGGATTCTCCATGTATTTAAATGAAGCAAAAATCTTGGAAAATCCTGGAAAATCTTGGGATATCTTAAAAAGTTCAAATATTTGAAAGACTAAAAGTCGTAGCTGAAAGGAATAAGCTGAAAGGGTTGAACATTGTAATAGTACAAGGATTAAAATACGTGAAAGTTTGAAGAAGTTTAAAATTGCCTCACATTTTGGCACAAAATGGCCGCCCAACTGTAGGTGGTGTTGCCATCCCATAATAATTTTGAACCTTATGTTAAAGTCCAAAACCTTGTGAACATTTCAATATTTGAACGGTTTCTCTAGCCAAAAGAATGTTAAAGTTACAATTGTTTAAAGACGCAAAGGTGTGGCCAATGGAGCAAAAACATTGGAAAATCTGGGAATATCCAGGAATATCTGGAAAAGTTCAAAGATTTGAAGGACAAAAGTCATAGCTGAAAGGATTAAGCTGAAAGGGTTGAACATTGTAATAGTAGAATGGTAAAAATAGGTGAAAGTTTGAAGAAGTTTAAAATTGCCTCACATTTTGGCACAAAATGGCCGCCAAACTGTAGGTGGTGTTGCCATCCCATAATAATTTTGAGCATTATGTTGAAGTCCAAAACCTTGTGAACATTTCAATATTTGAACGGTGTCTCTAGCCAAAAGAATGTTAAAGTTACAATTGTTTAAAGAAGCAGAGGTGTGGCCAATGGAGCAAAAAGATTGGAAAATTCAGGAATATCCGGGAATATCTGGAAAAGTTCACTGATTTGAAGGACCAAAATGTCATAGCTAGAATAAGATGAAAGAGCTGAACATTTTCATAGTCAAACGGTTAAAATAGGTGAAAAATTGTAGAAGGAGTTTAACTGTGAACTTCTGAACGAAAAATTCTCCATGTATTTCAATGGAGCAAAAATTCTGGGAAAACCTGGAATATCTTAAAAAGTAAAAGGATTTGAAAAACCAAAAGTCATAGCACAAATAAGCAGAAAGAGCTGAACATTTTAAAAGTTGAATGGTTACAATCGGTTAAAAATTGTAGAAGGAGTTAAGCGGCGAAAAACGGCGGAAGATAGGTGTAAAGAATAAAAAAAATAAACTAGAAGGAGCTGCATTTCCAGAAGAAAATGCAGGGTTGAATGCTGTATTGCTGAAAGAAAGCTTAATGTGTAAAATAAATGGCTGAACTGAGCTGAAAGAGATCAACATTTTAAAAGTAAAATGGTTAAAAAAAGTAAAAACCTGTAAAAGAGGTTAAGCACAAGAATTCCCTATGCATTTTAATGGAGCAAAAATCCTGGAAAATCTTGGAATATCTTGAAAAGTTCAAAGATTTGAAAGACTAAAAGTCGTAGCTGAAAGGAATAAGCTGAAAGGGTTGAACATTGTAATAGTAGAAGGATTAAAATACGTGAAAGTTTGAAGAAGTTTAAAATTGCCTCACATTTTGGCACAAAATGGCCGCCAAACTGTAGGTGGTGTTGCCATCCCATAATAATTTTGAGCCTTAAGTTGAAGTCCAAAACCTTGTGAACATTTCAATATTTGAATGGTGTCTCTAGCCAAAAGAATGTTAAAGTTACAATTGTTTAGAGAAGCAAAGGTGTGGCCAATGGAGCAAAAAGATTGGAAAATCTGGGAATATCCGGGAATATCTGGAAAAGTTCAAGGATTTGAAGGACCAAAAGTCATAGCTGAAAGGAATAAGATGAAAGGGTTGAACATTGTAATAGTAGAATGGTAAAAATAGGTGAAAGTTTGAAGAAGTTTAAAATTGCCTCACATTTTGGCACAAAATGGCCGCCAAACTGTAGGTGGTGTTGCCATCCCATAATAATTTTGAGCCTTAAGTTGAACTCCAAAACCTTGTGAACATTTCAATATTTGAATGGTGTCTCTAGCCAAAAGAATGTTAAAGTTACAATTGTTTAGAGAAGCAAAGGTGTGGCCAATGGAGCAAAAAGATTGGAAAATCTGGGAATATCCGGGAATATCTGGAAAAGTTCAAGGATTTGAAGGACCAAAAGTCATAGCTGAAAGGAATAAGATGAAAGGGTTGAACATTGTAATAGTAGAATGGTAAAAATAGGTGAAAGTTTGAAGAAGTTTAAAATTGCCTCACATTTTGTCAAAAAATGCCCACCAAACAGTAGGTTGTGTTGCCATCCCATAATAATTTCAAAACGTATGTTGAAGTCCAAAGCCTTGTGAGCATTTCAATGTTTGAACGGTGCCTCTAGCTGAAAGCATGTTAAAGTTATAATGCTTGAAAGCAACAAAGGTTTTCAAGGATTCTCCATGTATTTAAATGAAGCAAAAATCTTGGAAAATCCTGGAAAATCGTGGAATATCTTGAAAAGTTCAAAGATTTGAAAGACTAAAAGTCGTAGCTGAAAGGAATAAGCTGAAAGGGTTGAACATTGTAATAGTAGAAGGATTAAAATACGTGAAAGTTTGAAGAAGTTTAAAATTGCCTCACATTTTGGCACAAAATGGCCGCCAAACTGTAGATGGTGTTGCCATCCCATAATAATTTTGAACCTTATGTTGAAGTCCAAAACCTTGTGAACATTTCAATATTTGAACGGTGTCTCTAGCCAAAAGAATGTTAAAGTTACAATTGTTTAAAGAAGCAAAGGTGTGGCCAATGGAGCAAAAACATTGGAAAATCTGGGAATATCCGGGAATATCTGGAAAAGTTCAAAGATTTGAAGGACCAAAAGTCATAGCTGAAAGGAATAAGATGAAAGGGTTGAACATTGTAATAGTAGAATGGTAAAAATAGGTGAAAGTTTGAAGAAGTTTAAAATTGCCTCACATTTTGGCACAAAATGGCCACCAAACTGTAGGTGGTGTTGCCATCCCATAATAATTTTGAGTCTTATGTTGAAGTCCAAAACCTTGTGAACATTTCAATATTTGAACGGTGTCTCTAGCCAAAAGAATGTTAAAGTTACAATTGTTTAAAGAAGCAAAGGTGTGGCCAATGGAGCAAAAAGATTGGAAAATCCGGGAATATCCGGGAATATCTGGAAAAGTTCACGGATTTGAAGGACAAAATGTCATAGCTAGAATAAGATGAAAGAGCTGAACATTTTCATAGTCAAACGGTTAAAATAGGTGAAAAATTGTAGAAGGAGTTTAGCTGTGAACTTCTGAACGAAAAATTCTCCATGTATTTCAATGGAGCAAAAATTCCCGGAAAACCTGGAATATCTTAAAAAGTAAAAGGATTTGAAAAACCAAAAGTCATAGCACAAATATGCAGAAAGAGCTGAACATTTTAAAAGTTGAATGGTTACAATCGGTTAAAAATTGTAGAAGGAGTTAAGCGGCGAAAAACGGCGGAAGATAGGTGTAAAGAATAATAAATAAAGAGAAACAGGAAAACAAAGGGTTGAATGCTTTACAGCATTCAACCAACTAGAAGGAGCTGCATTTCCAAAAGAAAATGCAGGGTTGAATGCTGTACTGCTGAATGAAAGCTGAATTAGCTGAAGAAATGGCTGAACTGTAATGGGAAAACCTTGAAAAGTTAAATGTGCAAAAGTCTTAGCAGGAATAATATGAAAAAGTTGAACATTGTAATAGTAGAATGGCTGAAATAGGTCAAAGTTTGTAGAAGGAGTTAAGCATTAAAGCTGAAATTGTTGAAAAAATGGCTGAAGTGTTGAAAATTTGAAGAAGTTGCTAAAATGGCTAAAAGTGCTAGCATTGGAATCAGCATCATCAACTGAATCCAAAAAACACATTGTTTGAGAGTATCATATTGGTAAAACCTACATGTTCTAATTTGATAGAAAATCCATTTTTTTCAAAATGGCGGCTTTCTATTAATTTTATCTCCATAGCAACCATTTTACGTGTGGGTTGCCTGGGCATGACGAACAAATCGACGTCAGTTGCAGACAAATCGGAAAAAGTAAACCTTTGGACGTCCTTAGCAACGAAGTTTGTTTGCTAACCACGCCCACATTCCTTATATGTCCAGATCCAGTAAATTTCAATATGTTCAGTTCCAGCCATGGATGAAGTTTATTGCAATATTTGCTTCAGATTTTGTCATAAAATGGCCACCAAAATATATGTTGTGTCGACATCCCATAATGATTTCTAAACGCATTTTATAGTCCAAAGCCTTGTGATTGTTTTAATGTTTGAACTGTGTCTCTAGCTACAAGTATGTTGAAGTTATAATGGTTGAAAGAAACAAAAGGTTTGCAAGGATTTTTTTCAATGTATTTCAATGAAGCAAAAAATCCTGAAATATCCTAAAATATCTTAAAAAGTACAAGGATTTGAAAAACCAAAAGTCATAGCAGTAATAAGATGAAAGAGCTGAACATTTTAAAAGTTAAACGGTTATAATCGGTTAAAAATTGTAGAAGGAGTTAAGTGCCGAAAAACGGCGGAAGATAGCATAAGAGGAAAACAAATGTAACACTAGAAGGAGCTGCATTTCCAGAAGAAAATGCAGGGTTGAATGCTGTATTGCTGAAAGAAAGCTTAATTTGTAAAAGAAATGGCTGAACTGAGCTGAAAGAGCTCAAAATTTTAAAAGTAAAATGGTTAAAAAAGGTGAAAACCTGTAAAAAAGGTTAAGCACAAGAATTCCCTATGTATTTTAATGGAGCAAAAATCCTGCAAAATCCTGGAATATCTTAAAAATTTTAATGATTTGAATGACCAAAAGTAATATCTGTAATAAGTTGAAAGAGTTGAACATTTAAAAAGGTGAATGGTAGAAAAATTTCAAGTGTCCGAACCGGGTGTCGATCCGGGAACCTCTTGCACCATAACTTTCCAATGCATTTTAATAGGGCAAAAATTCCCGGAAAAACTGGAATATCTTAAAAAGTACAAGGATTAGAAGTACCAAAAGTCATAGCAATAATAAGCTGAAAGAGCTGAACATTTTAAAAGTTGAATGGTAAAAATCGGTTAAAAATTGTAGAAGGAGTTAAGTGTCAAAAAACGGCGGAAGATAGTATAAATAATAATAAATAAAGAGAAACAGGAAAACAAAGGGTTGAATGCTTTACAGCATTCAACCAACTAGAAGGAGCTGCATTTCCAGAAGAAAATGCAGGGTTGAATGCTGTACTGCTGAATGAAAGCTGAATTAGCTGAAGAAATGCCTGAACTGTACTGGAAGAACCATGAAAAGTTAAAGGTGCAAAAGTCCTAGCAGGAATAAGCTGAAAAAGTTGAACATTGTAATAGTAGAATGGCTGAAATAAGTCAAAATTTGTAGGAATTTAGCATGAAAGCTGAAATTGTTGAAAAAATGGCTGAATTGTTGAAAATTTGAAGATGTTGCTAAAATGGCTAAAAGTACTAGCATTGGAATCAGCATCATCAACTGACTCCAAAAAACACGTTGTTTGAGAGTATTATATTGGTAAAAGCTACATGTTCTAAGTTGATAGAAATTCCACTCTTTTCAAAATGGTGGCTTTTCTATTGATTTTATCTCCATAGCAACCATTTTATGTTTGGGTTGCCTGGAGATGAGGAACAAATCAACGTCGGTTTCAGATGAATCGGAAAAAGTAAACTTTTGGACGTCCTTAGCAACGAGCTTTGTTTGCTAACCACGCCCACATTCCTTATATGTCCAGATCCAGTGAATTTCAATATGTTCAGTTCCAGCCATGGATGAAGTTTATTGCAACATTTGCTTCAGATTTTGTCAAAAAATGCCCACCAAACAGTAGGTTGTGTTGCCATCCCATAATAATTTCAAAACGTATGTTGAAGTCCAAAGCCTTGTGAGCATTTCAATGTTTGAACGGTGCCTCTAGCTGAAAGCTTGTTAAAGTTATAATGCTTGAAAGCAACAAAGGTTTTCAAGGATTCTCCATGTATTTAAATGAAGCAAAAATCTTGGAAAATCCTGGAAAATCTTGGAATATCTTGAAAAGTTCAAAGATTTGAAAGACTAAAAGTCGTAGCTGAAAGGAATAAGCTGAAAGGGTTGAACATTGTAATAGTAGAAGGATTAAAATACGTGAAAGTTTAAAGAAGTTTAAAATTGCCTCACATTTTTGCACAAAATGGCCGCCAAACTGTAGGTGGTGTTGCCATCCCATAATAATTTTGAAATTTATGTTGAAGTCCAAAACCTTGTGAACATTTCAATATTTGAACGGTGTCACTAGCCAAAAGAATGTTAAAGTTACAATTGTTTGAAGAAGCAAAGGTGTGGCCAATGGAGCAAAAACATTGGAAAATCTGGGAATATCCGGGAATATCTGGAAAAGTTCAAAGATTTGAAGGACCAAAAGTCATAGCTGAAAGGAATAAGATGAAAGGGTTGAACATTGTAATAGTAGAATGGTAAAAATAGGTGAAAGTTTGAAGAAGTTTAAAATTGCCTCACATTTTGGCACAAAATGGCCGCCAAACTGTAGGTGGTGTTGCCATCCCATAATAATTTTGAACCTTATGTTGAAGTCCAAAACCTTGTGAACATTTCAATATCTGAACGGTGTCTCTAGCCAAAAGAATGTTAAAGTTACAATTGTTTAAAGAAGCAAAGGTGTGGCCAATGGAGCAAAAAGATTGGAAAATCCGGGAATATCCGGGAATAAATGGAAAAGTTCAAGGATTTGAAGGACCAAAAGTCATAGCTTGAATAAGATGAAAAAGCTGAACATTTTCATAGTCGAACGGTTAAAATAGGTGAAAAATTGTAGAAGGAGTTTAACTGTGAACTTCTGAACGAAAAATTCTCCATGTATTTCAATGGAGCAAAAATTCCCGGAAAACCTGGAATATCTTAAAAAGTAAAAGGATTTGAAAAACCAAAAGTCATAGCAGAAATATGTTGAAAGAGATGAACATTTTAATAGTAGAATGGTTAAAATTGGTTAAAAATTGTAGAAGTAGTTAAACGCCAAAAAACGGCGGAAGATACTATAATAATAATAATAAATAAAGAGAAACAGGAAAACAAAGGGTTGAATGCTTTATAGCATTCAACCAACTAGAAGGAGCTGCATTTCCAGAAGAAAATGCAGGGTTGAATGCTGTATTGCTGAATGAAAGCAGAAATATGATGAAAAAGCTGAACATTGTAAAAGTAGAATGTCTAAAATAGGTCAAACATTGTAGAAGGAGTTAAGCATGAAAGCTGTAATTGTTGAAAAAATGGCTGAAATTTCCTGGAATATTTTGAAAAATTAAAGCACCAAAAGTCAAAGGTCATTGTAAAAGTAGAATGACCAAAACAGGTCAAAATTTGTAGACAGAGTTAAGCATGAAAGTTGAAATTGTTGAAAAAATGGATGTACGGTTGAAAATTTAAAGATGATGCTAAAATGGCTAAAAGTGCTAGCATCAGCATCATCAACTGACTCAAAAAATCACATTGTTTAAGAGTGTCATGTTGGTAAAAGCTACATGTTCTAAGTTGACAGAAAATCCACTTTTTTCAAAATGGCGGCTTTTCTATTGATTTTATCTCCATAGCAACCATTTTATGTTTGGTTCGCCTGGAGATGAGGAACAAATCAACGTCGGTTTCAGATGTATCGGAAAAAGTAAACTTTTGGACGTCCTTAGCAACGAGCTTTGTTTGCTAACCACGCCCACATTCCTTATATGTCCAGATCCAGTGAATTTCAATATGTTCAGTTCCAGCCATGGATGAAGTTTATTGCAACATTTGCTTCAGATTTTGTCAAAAAATGCCCACCAAACAGTAGGTTGTGTTGCCATCCCATAATAATTTCAAAACGTATGTTGAAGTCCAAAGCCTTGTGAGCATTTCAATGTTTGAACGGTGCCTCTAGCTGAAAGCTTGTTAAAGTTATAATGCTTGAAAGCAACAAAGGTTTTCAAGGATTCTCCATGTATTTATATGAAGCAAAAATCTTGGAAAATCCTGGAAAATCTTGGAATATCTTGAAAAGTTCAAAGATTTGAAAGACTAAAAGTCGTAGCTGAAAGGAATAAGCTGAAAGGGTTGAACATTGTAATAGTAGAATGATTAAAATACGTGAAAGTTTGAAGAATTTTAAAATTGCCTCACATTTTGGCACAAAATGGCCGCCAAACTGTAGGTGGTGTTGCCATCCCATAATAATTTTGAACTTTATGTTGAAGTCCAAAACCTTGTGAACATTTCAATATTTGAACGGTGTCTTTAGCCAAAAGAATGTTAAAGTTACAATTGTTTAAAGAAGCAAAGGTGTAGCCAATGGAGCAAAAAGATTGGAAAATCTGGGAATATCCGGGAATATCTGGAAAAGTTCAAAGATTTGAAAGACTAAAAGTCGTAGCTGAAAGGAATAAGCTGAAAGGGTTGAACATTGTAATAGTAGAATGATTAAAATACGTGAAAGTTTGAAGAATTTTAAAATTGCCTCACATTTTGGCACAAAATGGCCGCCAAACTGTAGGTGGTGTTGCCATCCCATAATAATTTTGAACTTTATGTTGAAGTCCAAAACCTTGTGAACATTTCAATATTTGAACGGTGTCTTTAGCCAAAAGAATGTTAAAGTTACAATTGTTTAAAGAAGCAAAGGTGTAGCCAATGGAGCAAAAAGATTGGAAAATCTGGGAATATCCGGGAATATCTGGAAAAGTTCAAAGATTTCAAGGACCAAAAGTCATAGCTGAAAGGAATAAGATGAAAGGGTTGAACATTGTAATAGTAGAATGGTAAAAATAGGTGAAAGTTTGAAGAAGTTTAAAATTGCCTCACATTTTGGCACAAAATGGCCGCCAAACTGTAGGTGGTGTTGCCATCCCATAATAATTTTTAAACCTTATGTTGAAGTCCAAAACCTTGTGAACATTTCAATATTTGAACAGTGTCTCTAGCCAAAAGAATGTTAAAGTTACAATTGTTTAAAGAAGCAAAGGTGTGGCCAATGGAGCAAAAAGATTGGAAAATCTGGGAATATCCGGGAATATCTGGAAAAGTTCAAGGATTTGAAGGACCAAAAGTCATAGCTGAAAGGAATAAGCTGAAAGGGTTGAACATTGTAATAGTAGAATGGTAAAAATAGGTGAAAGTTTGAAGAAGTTTAAAATTGCCTCACATTTTGGCACAAAATGGCCGCCAAACTGTAGGTGGTGTTGCCATCCCATAATAATTTTGAACCTTATGTTGAAGTCCAAAACCTTGTGAACATTTCAATATTTGAACGGTGTCTCTAGCCAAAAGAATGTTAAAGTTACAATTGTTTAAAGAAGAAAAGGTGTGGCCAAATGAGCAAAAAGATTGGAAAATCCAGGAATATCCGGGAATAAATGGAAAAGTTCAGGGATTTGAAGGACCAAAATGTCATAGCTAGAATAAGATGAAAGAGCTGAACATTTTCATAGTCGAACGGTTAAAATAGGTGAAAAATTGTAGAAGGAGTTTAACTGTGAACTTCTGCACGAAAAATTCTCCATGTATTTCAATGGAGCAAAAATTCCCGGAAAACCTGGAATATCTTAAAAAGTAAAAGGATTTGAAAATCCAAAAGTCATAGCAGTAATAAGATGAAAGAGCTGAACATTTTAAAAGTTGAACGGTTAAAATAGGTTAAAAATTGTAGAAGGAGTTAAGTGCCGAAAAACGGCGGAAGATAGCATAAGAGGAAAACAAATGTAACACTAGAAGGAGCTGCATTTCCAGAAGAAAATGCAGGGTTGAATGCTGTACTGCTGAATGAAAGCTGAATTAGCTGAAGAAATGGCTGAACTGTACTGGAAGAACCATGAAAAGTTAAAGGTGCAAAAGTCCTAGCAGGAATAAGCTGAAAAAGTTGAACATTGTAATAGTAGAATGGCTGAAATAGGTCAAAATTTGTAGGACTTAAGCATGAAAGCTGAAATTGTTGAAAAAATGGCTGAATTGTTGAAAATTTGAAAATGTTGCTAAAATGGCTAAAAGTACTAGCATTGGAATCAGCATCATCAACTGACTCCAAAAAACACGTTGTTTGAGAGTATTATATTGGTAAAAGCTACATGTTCTAAGTTGAGAGAAAATCCACTCTTTCCAAAATGGCGGTTTTTCTATTGATTTTATCTCCATAGCAACCATTTTATGTTTGGGTCGCCTGGAGATGAGGAACAAATCAACGTCGGTTTCAGATGAATCGGAAAAAGTAAACTTTTGGACGTCCTTAGCAACGAGCTTTGTTTGCTAACCACGCCCACATTCCTTATATGTCCAGATCCAGTGAATTTCAATATGTTCCGTTCCAGCCATGGATGAAGTTTATTGCAACATTTGCTTCAGATTTTGTCAAAAAATGCCCAGCAAACAGTAGGTTGTGTTGCCATCCCATAATAATTTTAAAACGTATGTTGAAGTCCAAAGCCTTGTGAGCATTTCAATGTTTGAACGGTGCCTCTAGTTGAAAGCATTTTAAAGTTATAATGCTTGAAAGCAACAAAGGTTTTCAAGGATTCTCCATGTATTTAAATGAAGCAAAAATCTTGGAAAATCTTGGAATATCTTGAAAAGTTCAAAGATTTGAAAGACTAAAAGTCGTAGCTGAAAGGAATAAGCTGAAAGAGTTGAAGATTGTAATAGTAGAAGGATTAAAATAGGTGAAATTTTGAAGAAGTTTAAAATTGCCTCACATTTTGGCACAAAATGGCCGCCAAACTGTAGGTGGTGTTGCCATCCCATAATAATTTTGAGCCTTATGTTGAAGTCCAAAACCTTGTGAACATTTGCATATTTGAACGGTGTCTCTAGCCAAAAGAATGTTAAAGTTACAATTGTTTAAAGAAGCAAAGGTGTGGCCAATGGAGCAAAAAGATTGGAAAATCTGGGAATATCCGGGAATATCTGGAAAAGTTCAAGGATTTGAAGGACCAAAAGTCATAGCTGAAAGGAATAAGCTGAAAGGGTTGAACATTGTAATAGTAGAATGGTAAAAATAGGTGAAAGTTTGAAGAAGTTTAAAATTGCCTCACATTTTGGCACAAAAAGGCCGCCAAACTGTAGGTGGTGTTGCCATCCCATAATAATTTTGAACCTTATGTTGAAGTCCAAAACCTTGTGAACATTTCAATATTTGAACGGTGTCTCTAGCCAAAAGAATGTTAAAGTTACAATTGTTTAAAGAAGCAAAGGTGTGGCCAATGGAGCAAAAAGATTGGAAAATCTGGGAATATCCGGGAATATCTGGAAAAGTTCAAAGATTTGAAGGACCAAAAGTCATAGCTGAAAGGAATAAGATGAAAGGGTTGAACATTGTAATAGTAGAATGGTAAAAATAGGTGAAAGTTTGAAGAAGTTTAAAATTGCCTCACATTTTGGCACAAAATGGCCGCCAAACTGTAGGTGGTGTTGCCATCCCATAATAATTTTGAACCTTATGTTGAAGTCCAAAACCTTGTGAACATTTCAATATTTGAACGGTGTCTCTAGCCAAAAGAATGTTAAAGTTACAATTGTTTAAAAAAGCAAAGGTGTGGCCAATGGAGCAAAAAGATTGGAAAATCTGGGAATATCCGGGAATATCTGGAAAAGTTCTAAGATTTGAAGGACCAAAAGTCATAGCTGAAAGGAATAAGATGAAAGGGTTGAACATTGTAATAGTAGAATGGTAAAAATAGGTGAAAGTTTGAAGAAGTTTAAAATTGCCTCACATTTTGGCACAAAATGGCCGCCAAACTGTAGGTGGTGTTACCATCCCATAATAATTTTTAAACCTTATGTTGAAGTCCAAAACCTTGTGAAAATTTCAATATTTGAACGGTGTCTCTAGCCAAAAGAATGTTAAAGTTACAATTGTTTAAAGAAGCAAAGGTGTGGCCAATGGAGCAAAAACATTGGAAAATCTGGGAATATCCGGGAATATCTGGAAAAGTTCAAGGATTTGAAGGACCAAAAGTCATAGCTGAAAGGAATAAGCTGAAAGGGTTGAACATTGTAATAGTAGAATGGTAAAAATAGGTGAAAGTTTGAAGAAGTTTAAAATTGCTTAATTTTGGCACAAAATGGCCGCCAAACTGTAGGTGGTGTTGCCATCCCATAATAATTTTGAACCTTATGTTGAAGTCCAAAACCTTGTGAACATTTCAATATTTGAACGGTGTCTCTAGCCAAAAGAATGTTAAAGTTACAATTGTTTAAAGAAGCAAAGGTGTGGCCAATGGAGCAAAAACATTGGAAAATCTGGGAATATCCGGGAATATCTGGAAAAGTTCAAAGATTTGAAGGACCAAAATATCATAGCTAGAATAAGATGAAAGAGCTGAACATTTTCATAGTCGAACGGTTAAAATAGGTGAAAAATTGTAGAAGGAGTTTAACTGTGAACTTCTGAACGAAAAATTCTCCATGTATTTCAATGGAGCAAAAATTCCCGGAAAACCTGGAATATCTTAAAAAGTAAAAGGATTTGAAAAACCAAAAGTCATAGCAGAAATAAGATGAAAGAGATGAACATTTTAAAAGTAGAATGGTTAAAATAGGTTAAAAATTGTAGAAGTAGTTAAACGCCAAAAAACGGCGGAAGATACTATAATAATAATAATAATAATAATAAATAAAGAGAAACAGGAAAACAAAGGGTTGAATGCTTTACAGCATTCAACCAATAATAATAAATAAAGAGAAACAGGAAAACAAAGGGTTGAATGCTTTACAGCATTCAACCAACTAGAAGGAGCTGCATTTCCAGAAGAAAATGCAGGGTTGAATGCTGTATTGCTGAATGAAAGCAGAAATATGATGAAAAAGCTGAACATTGTAAAAGTAGAATGTCTAAAATAGGTCAAACATTGTAGAAGGAGTTAAGCATGAAAGCTGAAATTGTTCAAAAAAAATGGCTGAACTGCCTGCAAAATCCTGAAATATTTTGAAAAGTTAAAGGACCACAAGTCAAAGGTGAACATTGTAAAAGTAGAATGACCAAAACAGGTCAAAATTTGTAGACGGAGTTAAGCATGAAAGCTCAAATTGTTGAAAAAATGGATGTACTGTTGAAAATTTGAAGATGATGCTAAAATGGCTGAAAGTGCTAGCATCAGCATCATCAACTGACTCAAAAAACCACATTGTTTAAGAGTATCATATTGGTAAAAGCTACATGTTCTAAGTTGACAGAAAATCCACTTTTTTCAAAATGGCGGCTTTTCTATTAATTTTATCTCCATAGCAACCATTTTACGTTTGGGTCGGCATGGGATGACGAACAAATCGACGTCAGTTTCAGACAAATCGGAAAAAGTAAACCTTTGGACGTCCTTAGCAACGAAGTTTGTTGGCTAACCACGCCCACATTCCTTATATGTCCAGATCCAGTGAATTTCAATATGTTCAGTTCCAGCCATGGATGAAGTTTATTGCAATATTTGCTTCAGATTTTGTCATAAAAAGGCCACCAACAGTAGGTTGTGTCGACATCCCATAATGATTTCTAAACGTATTTTATAGTCCAAAGCCTTGTGATCATTTTAGTGTTTGAACGGTGTCTCTAGCTACAAATATGTGGAAGTTATATTGGTTGAAAGAAACAGAGGTTTCAAATTTGAAAAACACAAAATGGCTGCCAAACAGTCTCCATCCCACAATGACGTCAAACCTAGATGTTGTACTCCAAAGCACTAATCATTTGACAGTAAGTGTAGCCACATCCTGCAGCAGGAGATATTCTGGCATATGCAGAGCTTCAAGATCAATTCTCTCAACTATGCATTTGCCATAACTTTTTGCAAACACATCCTTGTATAATGGAGAGATATATTGATCATCAGCTAGCTAGCTGAATGATACAGCATTATATTTTCATTAAACCACTAACTTATGTGGTGCAAAAACATCATAGTCACTTCTCGTAACAGCCACCTAACTCATGGTTTGGGAATCAACACTTTCCCATGAGCCTTCACTTTTGAAAAGTCGCAGGATTTGAAGGACCAAAGGTGGTGGTAAAAAAAAATTTTGGAGGTAAAAAAATTGTAAAAGGAGTTAAACAAGGCCTGAAATTATTGAAAAAATGGCTGAATTAATGAAAATTTGAAGATTTGAAGGAAAGGAATGAGCTGAACTGTTTCATACAATGGTTAAAGTAAGTAAAAACCTGTAAAAGAAGTTAAGCACAAGGATTCTCTATGTATTTTAATGGAGCCAAAAATCCTGGAAAATCCTGGAATATCTTAAAAAGTTCAATGATTTGAATGACCAAAAGTAATAACTGTAATAAGTTGAAAGAGTTGAACATTTTAAAAGTAAAATGGTAAAAAATTTTGAAGCGTCCGAACCGGGTGTCGAACCGGGCGCCTCGTGCATCATAACTTCCCAATGCATTTTAATAGGGCAAAAATTCCCGGAAAAACCGGAATATCTTAAAAAGTAAAAGGATTAGAAGTACCAAAAGTCATAGCAATAATAAGCTGAAAAAGCTGAACATTTTAAAAGTTGAATGGTAAAAATCGGTTAAAAATTGTAGAAGTAGTTAAGTGTCAAAAAACGGCGGAAGATAGTATAAATAATAATAATAACTAGAAGGAGCTGCATTTCCAGAAGAAAATGCAGGGTTGAATGCTGTACTGCTGAATGAAAGCTGAATTAGCTGAAGAAATGGCTGAACTGTACTGGAAGAACCATGAAAAGTTAAAGGTGCAAAAGTCCTAGCAGGAATAAGCTGAAAAAGTTGAACATTGTAATAGTAGAATGGCTGAAATAGGTCAAAATTTGTAGGACTTCAGCATGAAAGCTGAAATTGTTGAAGAAATGGCTGAATTGTTGAAAATTTGAAGATGTTGCTAAAATGGCCAAAAGTGCTAGCATTGGAATCAGCATCATCAACTGACTCCAAAAAACACATTGTTTGAGAGTATCATATTGGTCAAAGCTACATGTTCTAAGTTGATAGAAAATCCAGTCTTTTCAAAATGGCAGCTTTTCTATTGATTTTATCTCCATAGCAACCATTTTATGTTTGGGTCGCCTGGAGATGAGGAACAAATCAACGTCGGTTTCAGATGAATCGGAAAAAGTAAACTTTTGGACGTCCTTAGCAACGAACTTTGTTTGCTAACCACGCCCACATTCCTTATATGTCCAGATCCAGTGAATTTCAATATGTTCAGTTCCAGCCATGGATGAAGTTTATTGCAATATTTTCTTCAGATTTTGTCAAAAAATGCCCACCAAACAGTAGGTAGTGTTGCCATCCCATAATAATTTCAAAACGTATGTTGAAGTCCAAAGCCTTGTGAGCATTTCAATGTTTGAACGGTGCCTCTAGCTGAAAGCATGTTAAAGTTATAATGCTTGAAAGCAACAAAGGTTTTCAAGGATTCTCCATGTATTTAAATGAAGCAAAAATCTTGGAAAATCCTGGAAAATCTTGGAATATCTTGAAAAGTTCAAAGATTTGAAAGACTAAAAGTCGTAGCTGAATGGAATAAGCTGAAAGGGTTGAACATTGTAATAGTAGAATGGTAAAAATAGGTGAAAGTTTGAAGAAGTTTAAAATTGCCTCACATTTTGGCACAAAATGGCCGCCAAACTGTAGGTGGTGTTGCCATCCCATAATAATTTTGAGCCTTATGTTGAAGTCCAAAGCCTTGTGAATATTTCAATATTTGAACGGTGTCTCTAGCCAAAAGAATGTTAAAGTTACAATTGTTTAAAAAAGCAAAGGTGTGGTCAATGGAGCAAAATAATTGGAAAATCCGGGAATATCCGGGAATATCTGGAAAAGTCCAAGGATTTGAAGAACAAAATGTCATAGCTAGAATAAGATGAAAGAGCTGAACATTTCCATAGTCGAACGGTTAAAATAGGTGAAAAATTGTAGAAGGAGTTTAACTGTGAACTTCTGCACGAAAAATTCTCCATGTATTTCAATGGAGCAAAAATTCCCGGAAAACCGGGAATATCTTAAAAAGTAAAAGGATTTGAAAAACCAAAAGTCATAGCACAAATAAGCAGAAAGAGCTGAACATTTTAAAAGTTGAATGGTTACAATCGGTTAAAAATTGTAGAAGGAGTTAAGCGGCGAAAAACGGCGGAAGATAGGCGTAAAGAATAATAAATAAAGAGAAACAGGAAAACAAAGGGTTGAATGCTTTACAGCATTCAACCAACTAGAAGGAGCTGCATTTCCAGAAGAAAATGCAGGGTTGAATGCTGTATTGCTGAATGAAAGCAGAAATATGATGAAAAAGCTGAACATTGTAAAAGTAGAATGTCTAAAATAGGTCAAACATTGTAGAAGGAGTTAAGCATGAAAGCTGAAATTGTTCAAAAAAAATGGCTGAACTGCCTGCAAAATCCTGAAATATTTTGAAAAGTTAAAGGACCACAAGTCAAAGGTGAACATTGTAAAAGTAGAATGACCAAAACAGGTCAAAATTTGTAGACGGAGTTAAGCATGAAAGCTCAAATTGTTGAAAAAATGGATGTACTGTTGAAAATTTGAAGATGATGCTAAAATGGCTGAAAGTGCTAGCATCAGCATCATCAACTGACTCAAAAAACCACATTGTTTAAGAGTATCATATTGGTAAAAGCTACATGTTCTAAGTTGACAGAAAATCCACTTTTTTCAAAATGGCGGCTTTTCTATTAATTTTATCTCCATAGCAACCATTTTACGTTTGGGTCGGCATGGGATGACGAACAAATCGACGTCAGTTTCAGACAAATCGGAAAAAGTAAACCTTTGGACGTCCTTAGCAACGAAGTTTGTTGGCTAACCACGCCCACATTCCTTATATGTCCAGATCCAGTGAATTTCAATATGTTCAGTTCCAGCCATGGATGAAGTTTATTGCAATATTTGCTTCAGATTTTGTCATAAAAAGGCCACCAATAGTAGGTTGTGTCGACATCCCATAATGATTTCTAAACGTATTTTATAGTCCAAAGCCTTGTGATCATTTTAGTGTTTGAACGGTGTCTCTAGCTACAAATATGTGGAAGATATATTGGTTGAAAGAAACAGAGGTTTCAAATTTGAAAAACACAAAATGGCTGCCAAACAGTCTCCATCCCACAATGACGTCAAACCTAGATGTTGTACTCCAAAGCACTAATCATTTGACAGTAAGTGTAGCCACATCCTGCAGGAGGAGATATTCTGGCATATGCAGAGCTTCAAGATCAATTCTCTCAACTATGCATTTGCCATAACTTTTTGCAAACACATCCTTGTATAATGGAGAGATATATTGATCATCAGCTAGCTAGCTGAATGATACAGCATTATTTTTTCATTAAACCACTAACTTATGTGGTGCAAAAACATGATAGTCACTTCTCGTAACAGCCACCTAACTCATGGTTTGGGAATCAACACTTTCCCATGAGCCTTCACTTTTGAAAAGTCGCAGGATTTGAAGGACCAAAAGTGGTGGTAAAAAAAAATTTGGAGGTAAAAAAATTGTAAAAGCAGTTAAACAAGGCATGAAATTATTAAAAAAATGGCTAAATTAATGAAAATTTGAAGATTTGAAGGAAAGGAAAGAGCTGAACTGTTTCATACAATGGTTAAAGTAAGTAAAAACCTGTAAAAGAAGTTTAGCACAAGGATTCTCTATGTATTTTAATGGAGCAAAAAATCCTGGAAAATCCTGGAATATCTTAAAAAGTTCAATGATTTGAATGACCAAAAGTAATAACTGTAATAAGTTGAAAGAGTTGAACATTTTAAAAGTAAAATGGTAAAAATTTTTGAAGCGTCCGAACCGGGTGTCGAACCGGGCGCCTCGTGCATCATAACTTCCCAATGCATTTTAATAGGGCAAAAATTCCCGGAAAAACCGGAATATCTTAAAAAGTAAAAGGATTAGAAGTACCAAAAGTCATAGCAATAATAAGCTGAAAAAGCTGAACATTTTAAAAGTTGAATGGTAAAAATCGGTTAAAAATTGTAGAAGTAGTTAAGTGTCAAAAAACGGCGGAAGATAGTATAAATAATAATAATAACTAGAAGGAGCTGCATTTCCAGAAGAAAATGCAGGGTTGAATGCTGTATTGCTGAATGAAAGCAGAAATATGATGAAAAAGCTGAACATTGTAAAAGTAGAATGTCTAAAATAGGTCAAACATTGTAGAAGGAGTTAAGCATGAAAGCTGAAATTGTTCAAAAAAAATGGCTGAACTGCCTGCAAAATCCTGAAATATTTTGAAAAGTTAAAGGACCACAAGTCAAAGGTGAACATTGTAAAAGTAGAATGACCAAAACAGGTCAAAATTTGTAGACGGAGTTAAGCATGAAAGCTCAAATTGTTGAAAAAATGGATGTACTGTTGAAAATTTGAAGATGATGCTAAAATGGCTGAAAGTGCTAGCATCAGCATCATCAACTGACTCAAAAAACCACATTGTTTAAGAGTATCATATTGGTAAAAGCTACATGTTCTAAGTTGACAGAAAATCCACTTTTTTCAAAATGGCGGCTTTTCTATTAATTTTATCTCCATAGCAACCATTTTACGTTTGGGTCGGCATGGGATGACGAACAAATCGACGTCAGTTTCAGACAAATCGGAAAAAGTAAACCTTTGGACGTCCTTAGCAACGAAGTTTGTTGGCTAACCACGCCCACATTCCTTATATGTCCAGATCCAGTGAATTTCAATATGTTCAGTTCCAGCCATGGATGAAGTTTATTGCAATATTTGCTTCAGATTTTGTCATAAAAAGGCCACCAATAGTAGGTTGTGTCGACATCCCATAATGATTTCTAAACGTATTTTATAGTCCAAAGCCTTGTGATCATTTTAGTGTTTGAACGGTGTCTCTAGCTACAAATATGTGGAAGATATATTGGTTGAAAGAAACAGAGGTTTCAAATTTGAAAAACACAAAATGGCTGCCAAACAGTCTTCATCCCACAATGACGTCAAACCTAGATGTTGTACTCCAAAGCTCTAATCATTTGACAGTAAGTGTAGCCACATCCTGCAGGAGGAGATATTCTGGCATATGCAGAGCTTCAAGATCAATTCTCTCAACTATGCATTTGCCATAACTTTTTGCAAACACATCCTTGTATAATGGAGAGATATATTGATCATCAGCTAGCTAGCTGAATGATACAGCATTATTTTTTCATTAAACCACTAACTTATGTGGTGCAAAAACATGATAGTCACTTCTCGTAACAGCCACCTAACTCATGGTTTGGGAATCAACACTTTCCCATGAGCCTTCACTTTTGAAAAGTCGCAGGATTTGAAGGACCAAAAGTGGTGGTAAAAAAAAATTTGGAGGTAAAAAAATTGTAAAAGCAGTTAAACAAGGCATGAAATTATTAAAAAAATGGCTAAATTAATGAAAATTTGAAGATTTGAAGGAAAGGAAAGAGCTGAACTGTTTCATACAATGGTTAAAGTAAGTAAAAACCTGTAAAAGAAGTTTAGCACAAGGATTCTCTATGTATTTTAATGGAGCAAAAAATCCTGGAAAATCCTGGAATATCTTAAAAAGTTCAATGATTTGAATGACCAAAAGTAATAACTGTAATAAGTTGAAAGAGTTGAACATTTTAAAAGTAAAATGGTAAAAATTTTTGAAGCGTCCGAACCGGGTGTCGAACCGGGCGCCTCGTGCATCATAACTTCCCAATGCATTTTAATAGGGCAAAAATTCCCGGAAAAACTGGAATATCTTAAAAAGTACAAGGATTAGAAGTACCAAAAGTCATAGCAATAATAAGCTGAAAAAGCTGAACATTTTAAAAGTTGAATGGTAAAAATCGGTTAAAAATTGTAGAAGTAGTTAAGTGTCAAAAAACGGCGGAAGATAGTATAAATAATAATAATAATAACTAGAAGGAGCTGCATTTCCAGAAGAAAATGCAGGGTTGAATGCTGTACTGCTGAATGAAAGCTGAATTAGCTGAAGAAATGGCTGAACTGTACTGGAAGAACCATGAAAAGTTAAAGGTGCAAAAGTCCTAGCAGGAATAAGCTGAAAAAGTTGAACATTGTAATAGTAGAATGGCTGAAATAGGTCAAAATTTGTAGGACTTAAGCATGAAAGCTGAAATTGTTGAAAAAATGGCTGAATTGTTGAAAATTTGAAGATTTTGCTAAAATGGCTAAAAGTACTAGCATTGGAATCAGCATCATCAACTGACTCCAAAAAACACGTTGTTTGAGAGTATTATATTGGTAAAAGCTACATGTTCTAAGTTGATAGAAAACCCACTCTTTTCAAAATGGCGGCTTTTCTATTGATTTTATCTCCATAGCAACCATTTTATGTTTGGGTCGCCTGGAGATGAGGAACAAATCAACGTCGGTTTCAGATGAATCGGAAAAAGTAAACTTTTGGACGTCCTTAGCAACGAGCTTTGTTTGCTAACCACGCCCACATTCCTTATATGTCCAGATCCAGTGAATTTCAATATGTTCAGTTCCAGCCATGGATGAAGTTTATTGCAACATTTGCTTCAGATTTTGTCAAAAAATGCCCACCAAACAGTAGGTTGTGTTGCCATCCCATAATAATTTCAAAACGTATGTTGAAGTCCAAAGCCTTGCGAGCATTTCAATGTTTGAACGGTGCCTCTAGCTGAAAGCATGTTAAAGTTATAATGCTTGAAAGCAACAAAGGTTTTCAAGGATTCTCCATGTATTTAAATGAAGCAAAAATCTTGGAAAATCCTGGAAAATCTTGGAATATCTTGAAAAGTTCAAAGATTTGAAAGACTAAAAGTCGTAGCTGAAAGGAATAAGCTGAAAGGGTTGAACATTGTAATAGTAGAAGGATTAAAATACGTGAAAGTTTGAAGAAGTTTAAAATTGCCTCACATTTTGGCACAAAATGGCCGCCAAACTGTAGGTGGTGTTGCCATCCCATAATAATTTTGAACCT
The DNA here is from genome assembly GCF_053564925.1 of Oryzias latipes. Lineage (NCBI taxonomy): Eukaryota > Metazoa > Chordata > Actinopteri > Beloniformes > Adrianichthyidae > Oryzias > Oryzias latipes. The sequence continues at coordinate 26,629,199 of NC_136237.1, read as the reverse complement.
TATGTTGAAGTCCAAAACCTTGTGAACATTTCAATATTTGAACGGTGTCTCTAGCCAAAAGAATGTTAAAGTTACAATTGTTTAAAGAAGCAAAGGTGTGGCCAATGGAGCAAAAACATTGGAAAATCTGGGAATATCCGGGAATATCTGGAAAAGTTCAAGGATTTGAAGGACCAAAAGTCATAGCTGAAAGGAATAAGCTGAAAAGGTTGAACATTGTAATAGTAGAATGGTAAAAATAGGTGAAAGTTTGAAGAAGTTTAAAATTGCCTCACATTTTGGCACAAAATGGCCGCCAAACTGTAGGTGGTGTTGCCATCCCATAATAATTTTGAACCTTATGTTGAAGTCCAAAACCTTGTGAACATTTCAATATTTGAACGGTGTCTCTAGCCAAAAGAATGTTAAATTTACAATTGTTTAAAGATGCAAAGGTGTGGCCAATGGAGCAAAAAGATTGGAAAATCTGGGAATATCCGGGAATATCTGGAAAAGTTCAAAGATTTGAAGGACCAAAATGTCATAGCTAGAATAAGATGAAAGAGCTGAACATTTTCATAGTCGAACGGTTAAAATAGGTGAAAAATTGTAGAAGGAGTTTAACTGTGAACTTCTGCACGAAAAATTCTCCATGTATTTCAATGGAGCAAAAATTCCCGGAAAACCTGGAATATCTTAAAAAGTAAAAGGATTTGAAAAACCAAAAGTCATAGCACAAATAAGCAGAAAGAGCTGAACATTTTAAAAGTTGAATGGTTACAATCGGTTAAAAATTGTAGAAGGAGTTAAGCGGCGAAAAACGGCGGAAGATAGGCGTAAAGAATAATAAATAAAGAGAAACAGGAAAACAAAGGGTTGAATGCTTTACAGCATTCAACCAACTAGAAGGAGCTGCATTTCCAGAAGAAAATGCAGGGTTGAATGCTGTACTGCTGAATGAAAGCTGAATTAGCTGAAGAAATGGCTTAACTGTACTGGGAAAACCTTGAAAAGTTAAATGTGCAAAAGTCCTAGCAGGAATAAGATGAAAAAGTTGAACATTGTAATAGTAGAATGGCTGAAATAGGTCAAAATTTGTAGGACTTAAGCATTAAAGCTGAAATTGTTGAAAAAATGGCTGAAGTGTTGAAAATTTGAAGAAGTTGCTAAAATGGCTAAAAGTACTAGCATTGTAATCAGCATCATCAACTGAATCCAAAAAACACATTGTTTGAGAGAATCATATTAGTAAAAGCTACATGTTATAAGTTGACAGAAAATCCACTTTTTTCAAAATGGCGGCTTTTCTATTAATTTTATCTCCATAGCAACCATTTTACGTTTGGGGCGGCATGGGATGACAAACAAATCGACGTCAGTTTCAGACAAATCGGAAAAAGTAAACCTTTGGACGTCCTTAGCAACGAAGTTTGTTTGCTAACCACGCCCACATTCCTTATATGTCCAGATCCAGTGAATTTCAATATGTTCAGTTCCAGCCATGGATGAAGTTTATTGCAATATTTGCTTCAGATTTTGTCAAAAAATGGCCACCAAACAGTAGGTTGTGTTGCCATCCCATAATAATTTCAAAACGTATGTTGAAGTCCAAAGCCTTGTGAGCATTTCAATGTTTGAACGGTGCCTCTAGCTGAAAGCTTGTTAAAGTTATAATGCTTGAAAGCAACAAAGGTTTTCAAGGATTCTCCATGTATTTAAATCAAGCAAAAATCTTGGAAAACCCTGGAAAATCTTGGAATATCTTGAAAAGTTCAAAGATTTGAAAGACTAAAAGTCGTAGCTGAAAGGAATAAGCTGAAAGGGTTGAACATTGTAATAGTAGAAGGATTAAAATACGTGAAAGTTTGAAGAAGTTTAAAATTGCCTCACATTTTGGAAAAAAATGGCCGCCAAACTGTAGGTGGTGTTGCCATCCCATAATAATTTTGAACCTTATGTTGAAGTCCAAAACCTTGTGAACATTTCAATATTTGAACGGTGTCTCTAGCCAAAAGAATGTTAAAGTTACAATTGTTTAAAGAAGCAAAGGTGTGGCCAATGGAGCAAAAAGATTGGAAAATCTGGGAATATCCGGGAATATCTGGAAAAGTTCAAGGATTTGAAGGACCAAAAGTCATAGCTGAAAGGAATAAGCTGGAAAGGTTGAACATTGTAATAGTAGAATGGTAAAAATAGGTGAAAGTTTGAAGAAGTTTAAAATTGCCTCACATTTTGGCACAAAATGGCCGCCAAACTGTAGGTGGTGTTGCCATCCCATAATAATTTTTAAACCTTATGTTGAAGTCCAAAACCTTGTGAACATTTCAATATTTGAACGGTGTCTCTAGCCAAAAGAATGTTAAAGTTACAATTGTTTAAAGAAGCAAAGGTGTGGCCAATGGAGCAAAAAGATTGGAAAATCTGGGAATATCCGGGAATATCTGGAAAAGTTCAAGGATTTGAAGGACCAAAAGTCATAGCTGAAAGGAATAAGCTGGAAAGGTTGAACATTGTAATAGTAGAATGGTAAAAATAGGTGAAAGTTTGAAGAAGTTTAAAATTGCCTCACATTTTGGCACAAAATGGCCGCCAAACTGTAGGTGGTGTTGCCATCCCATAATAATTTTGAGCCTTATGTTGAAGTCCAAAACCTTGTGAACATTTCAATATTTGAACGGTGTCTCTAGCCAAAAGAATGTTAAAGTTACAATTGTTTAAAGAAGCAAAGGTGTGGCCAATGGAGCAAAAAGATTGGAAAATCTGGGAATATCCGGGAATATCTGGAAAAGTTCAAGGATTTGAAGGACCAAAATGTCATAGCTAGAATAAGATGAAAGAGCTGAACATTTTCATAGTAGAATGGTTAAAATAGGTGAAAAATTGTAGAAGGAGTTTAACTGTGAACTTCTGAACGAAAAATTCTCCATGTATTTCAATGGAGCAAAAATTCCCGGAAAACCTGGAATATCTTAAAAAGTAAAAGGATTTGAAAAACCAAAAGTCATAGCAGAAATAAGATGAAAGAGATGAACATTTTAATAGTAGAATGGTTAAAATAGGTTAAAAATTGTAGAAGTAGTTAAACGCCAAAAAACGGCGGAAGATACTATAAGATACGATAATAATAAATAAAGAGAAACAGGAAAACAAAGGGTTGAATGCTTTACAGCATTCAACCAATAACTAAAAGGAGTTGCATTTCCAGAAGAAAATGCAGGGTTGAATGCTGTACTGCTGAATGAAAGCTGAATTAGCTGAAGAAATGGCTGAACTGTACTGGAAGAACCATGAAAAGTTAAAGGTGCAAAAGTCCTAGCAGGAATAAGCTGAAAAAATTGAACATTGTAATAGTAGAATGGCTGAAATAGGTCAAAATTTGTAGGACTTAAGCATGAAAGCTGAAATTGTTGAAAAAATGGCTGAATTGTTGAAAATTTGAAGATGTTGCTAAAATGGCTAAAAGTACTAGCATTGGAATCAGCATCATCAATTGACTCCAAAAAACACGTTGTTTGAGAGTATTATATTGGTAAAAGCTACATGTTCTAAGTTGACAGAAAATCCACTCTTTTCAAAATGGCGGCTTTCTATTAATTTTATCTCCATAGCAACCATTTTATGTTTGGGTCGCCTGGAGATGAGGAACAAATCAACGTCGGTTTCAGATGAATCGGAAAAAGTAAACTTTTGGACGTCCTTAGCAACGAGCTTTGTTTGCTAACCACGCCCACATTCCTTATATGTCCAGATCCAGTGAATTTCAATATGTTCAGTTCCAGCCATGGATGAAGTTTATTGCAACATTTGCTTCAGATTTTGTCAAAAAATGCCCACCAAACAGTAGGTTGTGTTGCCATCCCATAATAATTTCAAAACGTATGTTGAAGTCCAAAGCCTTGTGAGCATTTCAATGTTTGAACGGTGCCTCTAGCTGAAAGCTTGTTAAAGTTATAATGCTTGAAAGCAACAAAGGTTTTCAAGGATTCTCCATGTATTTAAATGAAGCAAAAATCTTGGAAAATCCTGGAAAATCTTGGAATATCTTGAAAAGTTCAAAGATTTGAAGGACCAAAAGTCATAGCTGAAAGGAATAAGCTGAAAAGGTTGAACATTGTAATAGTAGAAGGATTAAAATACGTGAAAGTTTGAAGAAGTTTAAATTTGCCTCACATTTTGGAACAAAATGGCCGCCAAATTGTAGGTGGTGTTGCCATCCCATAATAATTTTGAACTTTATGTTGAAGTCCAAAACCTTGTGAACATTTCAATATTTGAACGGTGTCTCTAGCCAAAAGAATGTTAAAGTTACAATTGTTTAAAGAAGCAAAGGTGTGGCCAATGGAGCAAAAAGATTGGAAAATCTGGGAATATCCGGGAATATCTGGAAAAGTTCAAGGATTTGAAGGACCAAAAGTCATAGCTGAAAGGAATAAGATGAAAGGGTTGAACATTGTAATAGTAGAATGGTAAAAATAGGTGAAAGTTTGAAGAAGTTTAAAATTGCCTCACATTTTGGCACAAATTGGCCGCCAAACTGTAGGTGGGGTTGCCATCCCATAATAATTTTGAGCCTTATGTTGAAGTCCAAAGCCTTGTGAACATTTAAATGTTTGAACGGTGTCTCTAGCCAAAAGAATGTTAAAGTTACAATTGTTTAAAGAAGCAAAGGTGTGGTCAATGGAGCAAAATAATTGGAAAATCCGGAAATATCCGGGAATATCTGGAAAAGTTCACGGATTTGAAGGACCAAAATGTCATAGCTAGAATAAGATGAAAAAGCTGAACGTTTTCATAGTCAAACGGTTAAAATAGGTGAAAAATTGTAGAAGGAGTTTAGCTGTGAACTTCTGCACGAAAAATTCTCCATGTATTTCAATGGAGTAAAAATTCCCGGAAAACCTGGAATATCTTAAAAAGTAAAAGGATTTGAAAAACCAAAAGTCATAGCACAAATAAGCAGAAAGAGCTGAACATTTTAAAAGTTGAATGGTTACAATCGGTTAAAAATTGTAGAAGGAGTTAAGCGGCGAAAAACGGCGGAAGATAGGCGTAAAGAATAATAAATAAAGAGAAACAGGAAAACAAAGGGTTGAATGCTTTACAGCATTCAACCAATAAATAAAGAGAAACAGGAAAACAAAGGGTTGAATGCTTTATAGCATTCAACCAACTAGAAGGAGCTGCATTTCCAGAAGAAAATGCAGGGTTGAATGCTGTATTGCTGAATGAAAGCAGAAATATGATGAAAAAGCTGAACATTGTAAAAGTAGAATGTCTAAAATAGGTCAACCATTGTAGAAGGAGTTAAGCATGAAAGCTAAAAAATTGTTGAAAAAAAGGCTGAAATGTCCTGGAAAACCCTGGAATATTTTGAAAAATTAAAGGAACAAAAGTCAAAGGTAAACATTGTAAAAGTAGAATGACCAAAACAGATCAAAATTTGTAGACGGAGTTAAGCATGAAAGCTGAAATTGTTGAAAAAATGGATGTACTGTTGAAAATTTGAACATGATGCTAAAATGGCTAAAAGTGCTAGCATCAGCATCATCAACTGACTCAAAAAACCACATTGTTTAAGAGTGTCATGTTGGTAAAAGGTACATGTTCTAAGTTGACAGAAAATCCACTTTTTTCAAAATGGCGGCTTTTCTAATGATTTTATCTCCATAGCAACCATTTTATGTTTGGGTCACCTGGGGATGACGAACAGATGGACGTCAGTTTCAGACAAATCGGAAAAAGTAAACCTTTGGACGTCCTTAGCAACGAAGTTTGTTTGCTAACCACGCCCACATTCCATATATGTCCAGATCCAGTGAATTTCAATATGTTCAGTTCCAGCCATGGATGAAGTTTATTGCAATATTTGCTTCAGATATTGTCATAAAATGGCCACCAAACAGTAGTTTGTGTCGACATCCCATAATGATTTCTAAACGTATTTTATAGTCCATAGCCTTGTGATCATTTTAATGTTTGAACGGTGTCTCTAGCTACAAGTATGTTGAAGTTATAATGGTTGAAAGAAACAAAGGTTTGCAAGGATTTTTTTCAATGTATTTCAATGAAGCAAAAAATCCTGAAATATCCTAAAATATCTTCAAAAGTACAAGGATTTGAAAAACCAAAAGTCATAGCAGTAATAAGATGAAAGAGCTGAACATTTTAAAAGTTGAACGGTTCAAATAGGTTAAAAATTGTAGGAGGAGTTAAGTGCCGAAAAACGGCGGAAGATAGCATAAGAAGAAAACAAATGTAACACTAGAAGGAGCTGCATTTCCAGAAGAAAATGCAGGGTTGAATGCTGTACTGCTGAATGAAAGCTGAATTAGCTGAAGAAATGGCTTAACTGTACTGGGAAAACCTTGAAAAGTTAAATGTGCAAAAGTCCTAGCAGGAATAAGATGAAAAAGTTGAACATTGTAATAGTAGAATGGCTGAAATAGGTCAAAATTTGTAGGACTTAAGCATTAAAGCTGAAATTGTTGAAAAAATGGCTGAAGTGTTGAAAATTTGAAGAAGTTGCTAAAATGGCTAAAAGTACTAGCATTGTAATCAGCATCATCAACTGAATCCAAAAAACACATTGTTTGAGAGAATCATATTAGTAAAAGCTACATGTTATAAGTTGACAGAAAATCCACTTTTTTCAAAATGGCGGCTTTTCTATTGATTTTATCTCCATAGCAACCATTTTACGTTTGGGGCGGCATGGGATGACGAACAAATCGACGTCAGTTTCAGACAAATCGGAAAAAGTAAACCTTTGGACGTCCTTAGCAACGAAGTTTGTTTGCTAACCACGCCCACATTCCTTATATGTCCAGATCCAGTGAATTTCAATATGTTCAGTTCCAGCCATGGATGAAGTTTATTGCAATATTTGCTTCAGATTTTGTCAAAAAATGCCCACCAAACAGTAGGTTGTGTTGCCATCCCATAATAATTTCAAAACGTATGTTGAAGTCCAAAGCCTTGTGAGCATTTCAATGTTTGAACGGTGCCTCTAGCTGAAAGCTTGTTAAAGTTATAATGCTTGAAAGCAACAAAGGTTTTCAAGGATTCTCCATGTATTTAAATGAAGCAAAAATCTTGGAAAACCCTGGAAAATCTTGGAATATCTTGAAAAGTTCAAAGATTTGAAAGACTAAAAGTCGTAGCTGAAAGGAATAAGCTGAAAGGGTTGAACATTGTAATAGTAGAAGGATTAAAATACGTGAAAGTTTGAAGAAGTTTAAAATTGCCTCACATTTTGGCACAAAATGGCCGCCAAACTGTAGGTGGTGTTGCCATCCCATAATAATTTTGAACCTTATGTTGAAGTCCAAAACCTTGTGAACATTTCAATATTTGAACGGTGTCTCTAGCCAAAAGAATGTTAAAGTTACAATTGTTTAAAGAAGCAAAGGTGTGGCCAATGGAGCAAAAACATTGGAAAATCTGGGAATATCCGGGAATATCTGGAAAAGTTCAAAGATTTGAAGGACCAAAAGTCATAGCTGAAAGGAATAAGATGAAAGGGTTGAACATTGTAATAGTAGAATGGTAAAAATAGGTGAAAGTTTGAAGAAGTTTAAAATTGCCTCACATTTGGCACAAAATGGCCGCCAAACTGTAGGTGGTGTTGCCATCCCATAATAATTTTTAAACCTTATGTTGAAGTCCAAAACCTTGTGAACATTTCAATATTTGAACGGTGTCTCTAGCCAAAAGAATGTTAAAGTTGCAATTGTTTAAAGAAGCAAAGGTGTGGCCAATGGAGCAAAAAGATTGGAAAATCTGGGAATATCCGGGAATATCTGGAAAAGTTCAAGGATTTGAAGGACCAAAAGTCATAGCTGAAAGGAATAAGCTGGAAAGGTTGAACATTGTAATAGTAGAATGGTAAAAATAGGTGAAAGTTTGAAGAAGTTTAAAATTGCCTCACATTTTGGCACAAAATGGCCGCCAAACTGTAGGTGGTGTTGCCATCCCATAATAATTTTTAAACCTTATGTTGAAGTCCAAAACCTTGTGAACATTTCAATATTTGAACGGTGTCTCTAGCCAAAAGAATGTTAAAGTTACAATTGTTTAAAGAAGCAAAGGTGTGGCCAATGGAGCAAAAAGATTGGAAAATCTGGGAATATCCGGGATAATCTGGAAAAGTTCAAGGATTTGAAGGACCAAAAGTCATAGCTGAAAGGAATAAGCTGGAAAGGTTGAACATTGTAATAGTAGAATGGTAAAAATAGGTGAAAGTTTGAAGAAGTTTAAAATTGCCTCACATTTTGGCACAAAATGGCCGCCAAACTGTAGGTGGTGTTGCCATCCCATAATAATTTTGAGCCTTATGTTGAAGTCCAAAACCTTGTGAACATTTCAATATTTGAACGATGTCTCTAGCCAAAAGAATGTTAAAGTTACAATTGTTTAAAGAAGCAAAGGTGTGGCCAATGGAGCAAAGACATTGGAAAATCTGGGAATATCCGGGAATATCTGGAAAAGTTCAAGGATTTGAAGGACCAAAATGTCATAGCTAGAATAAGATGAAAGAGCTGAACTCTTTCATAGTAGAACGGTTAAAATAGGTGAAAAATTGTAGAAGGAGTTTAACTGTGAACTTCTGAACGAAAAATTCTCCATGTATTTCAATGGAGCAAAAATTCCCGGAAAACCTGGAATATCTTAAAAAGTAAAAGGATTTGAAAAACCAAAAGTCATAGCAGAAATAAGATGAAAGAGATGAACATTTTAATAGTAGAATGGTTAAAATAAGTTAAAAATTGTAGAAGTAGTTAAACGCCAAAAAACGGCGGAAGATACTATAAGATACGATAATAATAAATAAAGAGAAACAGGAAAACAAAGGGTTGAATGCTTTACAGCATTCAACCAATAATAATAAATAAAGAGAAACAGAAAAACAAAGGGTTGAATGCTTTACAGCATTCAACCAATAAATAAAGAGAAACAGGAAAACAAAGGGTTGAATGCTTTACAGCATTCAACCAATAAAGAAAAACAGGAAAACAAAGGGTTGAATGCTTTACAGCATTCAACCAATAATAAACTAGAAGGAGCTGCATTTCCAGAAGAAAATGCAGGGTTGAATGCTGTACTGCTGAATGAAAGCTGAATTAGCTGAAGAAATGGCTGAACTGTACTGGAAGAACCATGAAAAGTTAAAGGTGCAAAAGTCCTAGCAGGAATAAGCTGAAAAAGTTGAACATTGTAATAGTAGAATGGCTGAAATAGGTCAAAATTTGTAGGACTTAAGCATGAAAGCTGAAATTGTTGAAAAAATGGTTGAATTGTTGAAAATTTGAAAATGTTGCTAAAATGGCTAAAAGTACTAGCATTGGAATCAGCATCATCAACTGACTCCAAAAAACACGTTGTTTGAGAGTATTATATTGGTAAAAGCTACATGTTCTAAGTTGAGAGAAAATCCACTCTTTCCAAAATGGCGGTTTTTCTATTGATTTTATCTCCATAGCAACCATTTTATGTTTGGGTCGCCTGGAGATGAGGAACAAATCAACGTCGGTTTCAGATGAATCGGAAAAAGTAAACTTTTGGACGTCCTTAGCAACGAGCTTTGTTTGCTAACCACGCCCACATTCCTTATATGTCCAGATCCAGTGAATTTCAATATATTCAGTTCCAGCCATGGATGAAGTTTATTGCAACATTTGCTTCAGATTTTGTCAAAAAATGCCCACCAAACAGTAGGTTGTGTTGCCATCCCATAATAATTTCAAAACGTATGTTGAAGTCCAAAGCCTTGTGAGCATTTCAATGTTTGAACGGTGCCTCTAGCTGAAAGCTTGTTAAAGTTATAATGCTTGAAAGCAACAAAGGTTTTCAAGGATTCTCCATGTATTTAAATGAAGCAAAAATCTTGGAAAATCTTGGAATATCTTGAAAAGTTCAAAGATTTGAAAGACTAAAAGTCGTAGCTGAAAGGAATAAGCTGAAAGGGTTGAACATTGTAATAGTAGAAGGATTAAAATACGTGAAAGTTTGAAGAAGTTTAAAATTGCCTCACATTTTGGCACAAAATGGCCGCCAAACTGTAGGTGGTGTTGCCATCCCATAATAATTTTGAACTTCATGTTGAAGTCCAAAACCTTGTGAACATTTCAATATTTGAACGGTGTCTCTAGCCAAAAGAATGTTAAAGTTACAATTGTTTAAAGAAGCAAAGGTGTGGCCAATGGAGCAAAAAGATTGGAAAATCTGGGAATATCCGGGAATATCTGGAAAAGTTCAAGGATTTGAAGGACCAAAAGTCATAGCTGAAAGGAATAAGCTGAAAGGGTTGAACATTGTAATAGTAGAATGGTAAAAATAGGTGAAAGTTTGAAGAAGTTTAAAATTGCCTCACATTTTGGCACAAAATGGCCGCCAAACTGTAGGTGGTGTTGCCATCCCATAATAATTTTTAAACCTTATGTTGAAGTCCAAAACCTTGTGAACATTTCAATATTTGAACGGTGTCTCTAGCCAAAAGAATGTTAAAGTTACAATTGTTTAAAGAAGCAAAGGTGTGGCCAATGGAGAAAAAAGATTGGAAAATCTGGGAATATCCGGGAATATCTGGAAAAGTTCAAGGATTTGAAGGACCAAAAGTCATAGCTGAAAGGAATAAGCTGAAAAGGTTGAACATTGTAATAGTAGAATGGTAAAAATAGGTGAAAGTTTGAAGAAGTTTAAAATTGCCTCACATTTTGGCACAAAATGGCCGCCAAACTGTAGGTGGTGTTGCCATCCCATAATAATTTTGAACCTTATGTTGAAGTCCAAAACTTTGTGAACATTTCAATATTTGAACTGTGTCTCTAGCCAAAAGAATGTTAAAGTTACAATTGTTTAAAGAAGCAAAGGTGTGGCCAATGGCGCAAAAAGATTGGAAAATCCAGGAATATCCGGGAATATCTGGAAAAGTTCAAAGATTTGAAGGACCAAAATGTCATAGCTAGAATAAGATGAAAGAGCTGAACATTTTCATAGTCGAACGGTTAAAATAGGTGAAAAATTGTAGAAGGAGTTTAACTGTGAACTTCTGAACGAAAAATTCTCCATGTATTTCAATGGAGCAAAAATTCCCGGAAAACCTGGAATATCTTAAAAAGTAAAAGGATTTGAAAAACCAAAAGTCATAGCAGAAATAAGATGAAAGAGATGAACATTTTAATAGTAGAATGGTTAAAATAGGTTAAAAATTGTAGAAGTAGTTAAACGCCAAAAAACGGCGGAAGATACTATAATAACTAGAAGGAGCTGCATTTCCAGAAGAAAATGCAGGGTTGAATGCTGTACTGCTGAATGAAAGCTGAATTAGCTGAAAAAATGGCTGAACTGTACTGGAAGAACCATGAAAAGTTAAAGGTGCAAAAGTCGTAGCGGGAATAAGCTGAAAAAGTTGACCATTGTAATAGTAGAATGGCTGAAATAGGTCAAAATTTGTAGGACTTAAGCATGCAAGCTGAAATTGTTGAAAAAATGGCTGAACTGTTGAAAATTTGAAGATGTTGCTAAAATGGCTAAAAGTACTAGCATTGGAATCAGCATCATCAACTGACTCCAAAAAACACGTTGTTTGAGAGTATTATATTGGTAAAAGCTACATGTTCTAAGTTGATAGAAAATCCACTCTTTTCAAAATGGCGGCTTTTCTATTGATTTTATCTCCATAGCAACCATTTTATGTTTGGGTCGCCTGGAGATGAGGAACAAATCAACGTCGGTTTCAGATGAATCGGAAAAAGTAAACTTTTGGACGTCCTTAGCAACGAGCTTTGTTTGCTAACCACGCCCACATTCCTTATATGTCCAGATCCAGTGAATTTCAATATGTTCAGTTCCAGCCATGGATGAAGTTTATTGCAATATTTGCTTCAGATTTTGTCAAAAAATGCCCAGCAAACAGTAGGTTGTGTCGCCATCCCATAATAATTTCAAAACGTATGTTGAAGTCCAAAGCCTTGTGAGCATTTCAATGTTTGAACGGTGCCTCTAGCTGAAAGCATGTTAAAGTTATAATGCTTGAAAGCAACAAAGGTTTTCAAGGATTCTCCATGTATTTAAATGAAGCAAAAATCTTGGAATATCCTGGAAAATCTTGGAATATCTTGAAAAGTTCAAAGATTTGAAAGACTAAAAGTCGTAGCTGAAAGGAATAAGCTGAAAGGGTTGAACATTGTAATAGTAGAAGGATTAAAATACGTGAAAGTTTGAAGAAGTTTAAAATTGCCTCACATTTTGGCACAAAATGGCCGCCAAACTGTAGGTGGTGTTGCCATCCCATAATAATTTTGAACCTTATGTTGAAGTCCAAAACCTTGTGAACATTTCAATATTTGAACGGTGTCTCTAGCCAAAAGAATGTTAAAGTTACAATTGTTTAAAGAAGCAAAGGTGTGGCCAATGGAGCAAAAACATTGGAAAATCTGGGAATATCCGGGAATATCTGGAAAAGTTCAAGGATTTGAAGGACCAAAAGTCATAGCTGAAAGGAATAAGCTGAAAAGGGTTGAACATTGTAATAGTAGAATGGTAAAAATAGGTGAAAGTTTGAAGAAGTTTAAAATTGCCTCACATTTTGGCACAAAATGGCCGCCAAACTGTAGGTGGTGTTGCCATCCCATAATAATTTTGAACCTTATGTTGAAGTCCAAATCCTTGTGAACATTTCAATATTTGAACGGTGTCTCTAGCCAAAAGAATGTTAAAGTTACAATTGTTTAAAGATGCAAAGGTGTGGCCAATGGAGCAAAAAGATTGGAAAATCTGGGAATATCCGGGAATATCTGGAAAAGTTCAAAGATTTGAAGGACCAAAATGTCATAGCTAGAATAAGATGAAAGAGCTGAACATTTTCATAGTCGAACGGTTAAAATAGGTGAAAAATTGTAGAAGGAGTTTAACTGTGAACTTCTGCACGAAAAATTCTCCATGTATTTCAATGGAGCAAAAATTCCCGGAAAACCGGGAATATCTTAAAAAGTAAAAGGATTTGAAAAACCAAAAGTCATAGCACAAATAAGCAGAAAGAGCTGAACATTTTAAAAGTTGAATGGTTACAATCGGTTAAAAATTGTAGAAGGAGTTAAGCGGCGAAAAACGGCGGAAGATAGGCGTAAAGAATAATAAATAAAGAGAAACTGGAAAACAAAGGGTTGAATGCTTTACAGCATTCAACCAACTAGAAGGAGCTGCATTTCCAGAAGAAAATGCAGGGTTGAATGCTGTATTTCTGAATGAAAGCAGAAATATTATGAAAAAGCTGGACATTGTAAAAGTAGAATGTTTAAAATAGGTCAAACATTATAGAAGGAGTTAAGCATGAAAGCTAAAATTGTTGAAAAAATGGCTGAAATGTCCTAGAAAATCCTGGAATATTTTGAAAACTTAAGGGCCAAAAGTCAAAGGTGAACATTGTAAAAGTAGAATGACCAAAACGTGTCAAAATTTGTAGACGGAGTTAAGCATGAAAGTTGAAATTGTTGAAAAAATGGATGTACTGTTGAAAATTTGAAGATGATGCTAAAATGGCTAAAAGTGCTAGCATCAGCCTCATCAACTGACTCAAAAAATCACATTGTTTAGGAGTATCATGTTGGTAAAATCTATATGTTCTAAGTTGACAGAAAATCCACTTTTTTCAAAATGTCGGCTTTTCTATTGATTTTATCTCCATAGAAACCATTTTATGTTTAGGTCGCCTGGGGATAACAAACAAATTGACGTCAGTTTCAGACAAATCGGAAAAAGTAAACCTTTGGACGTCCTTAGCAACGAAGTTTGTTTGTTAACCACGCCCACATTCCATATATGTCCAGATCCAGTGAATTTAAATATGTTCAGTTCCAGCCATGGATGAAGTTTATTGCAATATTTGCTTCAGATTTTGTCATAAAATGGCCACCAAACAGTAGGTTGTGTCGACATCCCATAATGATTTCTAAACGTATTTTATAGTCCAAAGCCTTGTGATCATTTTAATGTTTGAACGGTGTCTCTAGCTACAAGTATGTGGAAGTTATATTGGTTGAAAGAAACTAAGGTTTCTAATTTGAAAAACACAAAATGGCTGCCAAGCAGTCTCCATCCCCTGATGACTTCACACTTGATATTGTAGTCCAAAGCACTGATCATTTGACAGCAATAGTGCAGTCACCTCCTCCAGTATGGGGCATCCTGTCAAATGCTTAGCTTCAAAATGTATTCTTTCAACTATGCATGCATCAATAATCACAGCACACTCATCCAAGTATAAAGGAGAGCTATGCTGATCATCAGCTAGCTAGCTGGATGACACAGCATTATATTTTCATGTAACCACTAACACATATGGTATAACAACATGAAAGTCACTTCTCGTAACAGCCACCTAACTCATGGTTTGGGAATCAACAGTTTCCCATGAGCCTTAGCGGCCGTGGGCGGGGCTAAGGCCCGGGTCCCAACGCTTGTCCACAAAATGGCTGCGGAGCACATGTTTAAACTGCAGCTTCCAGCTACGATGAGGAAAATAAAAAATACATCCAAACTAACTTAGATTTTGCTCCCACTGTTTTTTCTAACATACATTGAGTGTTTGTGCGTGTGCTTAAGCTGCTCTGATCATTTTAACGTTTGAATGGTGTCTCTAGCTAAAATTGTGTGGAAGCTGTTATGGTTGGAAGTAGCAAAGGTTTTCATGATTGAAAAAAAGCTGAATTTGTGGATGAAATGGCTCAACTGTCCTGGAAAATCCTGGAAAATCCCTAAAAGTTGAAGGATAAAAAGTCAAAACTTATGAGTAACCCCAACTCAAAGAAAATTCTTCCATGTAACCAAATCTAATTGAATTAGTCAAACTGAATTTTATCAAGAAAGGCAAGGTAAAAAACCATGCAGAAAAAGTCTGATACTGGAATCGAACTCAGAACCTCAGTATTATAAACCTGCTTACTTAGCCGCTGAGCTATCACTTCTGTGATGACAAAATGCAGCCGGTATAAATTAATAACGCCCGTATATAACTTCCCAATGCATTTTAATAGGGCAAAAATTCCCGGAAAAACTGGAATATCTTAAAAAGTACAAGGATTTGAAAAACCAAAAGTCATAGCAGTAATAAGCTGAAAGAGCTAAACATTTTAAAAGTTGAACGGTTTTAATAGGTTAGAAATTGTAGAAGGAGTTAAGTGCCGAAAAACGGTGGAAGATAGCATAAGAGGAAAACAAATGTAACACTAGAAGAGGCTGCATTTCCAGAAGAAAATGCAGGGTTGAATGCTGTATTGCTGAATGAAAGCTGACTTTGCTAAAGAAATGGCTGAACAAAGCTGGAAGAGCTCAACATTTTAAACATAGAATGTTCAAAGTGGGTAAAAAACTGTATAAGAAGTTAAGCTATAAGATTTCCCATGTATTTTATTGAAGCAAAAATCCTCGAATATCTTTAAAAGTTCAAAGATTTGAGAAAAAAAGTCATAGCGGGAATAAGCTAAAAAAGTTGAACATTGTAATAGTAGAATGGCTAAAAAAGGTCAAAATTTGTTGAAGGAGTTAAGCATGAAAGCTGAAATTGTTGAAAAAATGGCTGAACTTTTGAAAATTTGAAGATGTTGCTAAAATGGCTAAATGTGCTAGCATTGGAATCAGCATCATTAACTGACTCCAAAAAACACATTGTTTGAGAGTATCATATTGGTAAAAGCTACATGTTCTAAGTTGATAGAAAATCCAGTCTTTTCAAAATGGCGGCTTTTCTATTGATTTTATCTCCATAGCAACCATTTTATGTTTGGGTCGCCTGGAGATGAGGAAAAAATCAACGTCGGTTTCAGATGAATCGGAAAAAGTAAACTTTTGGAAGTCCTTAGCAACGAACTTTGTTTGCTAACCACGCCCACATTCCTTATATGTCCAGATCCAGTGAATTTCAATATGTTCAGTTCCAGCCATGGATGACGTTTTGTGCAATATTTTCTTCAGATTTTGTAAAAAAATGCCCACCAAACAGTAGGTTGTGTTGCCATCCCATAATAATTTCAAAACGTATGTTGAAGTCCAAAGTCTTGTGAGCATTTCAATGTTTGAACGGTGCCTCTAGCTGAAAGCTTGTTAAAGTTATAATGCTTGAAAGCAACAAAGGTTTTCAAGGATTCTCCATGTATTTAAATGAAGCAAAAATCTTGGAAAATCCTGGAAAATATTGGAATATCTTGAAAAGTTCAAAGATTTGAAAGACTAAAAGTCGTAGCTGAAAGGAATAAGCTGAAAGGGTTGAACATTGTAATAGTAGAATGATTAAAATACGTGAAAGTTTGAAGAAGTTTAAAATTGCCTCACATTTTGGCACAAAATGGCCGCCAAACTGTAGGTGGTGTTGCCATCCCATAATAATTTTGAACTTTATGTTGAAGTCCAAAACCTTGTGAACATTTCAATATTTGAACGGTGTCTCTAGCCAAAAGAATGTGAAAGTTACAATTGTTTAAAGAAGCAAAGGTGTGGCCAATGGAGCAAAAACATTGGAAAATCTGGGAATATCCGGGAATATCTGGAAAAGTTCAAAGATTTGAAGGACCAAAAGTCATAGCTGAAAGGAATAAGATGAAAGGGTTGAACATTGTTATAGTAGAATGGTAAAAATAGGTGAAAGTTTGAAGAAGTTTAAAATTGCCTCACATTTTGGCACAAAATGGCCGCCAAACTGTAGGTGGTGTTGCTATCCCATAATAATTTTTAAACCTTATGTTGAAGTCCAAAACCTTGTGAACATTTCAATATTTGAACGGTGTCTCTAGCCAAAAGAATGTGAAAGTTACAATTGTTTAAAGAAGCAAAGGTGTGGCCAATGGAGCAAAAACATTGGAAAATCTGGGAATATCCGGGAATATCTGGAAAAGTTCAAAGATTTGAAAGACCAAAAGTCATAGCTGAAAGGAATAAGATGAAAGGGTTGAACATTGTAATAGTAGAATGGTAAAAATAGGTGAAAGTTTGAAGAAGTTTAAAATTGCCTCACATTTTGGCACAAAATGGCCGCCAAACTATAGGTGGTGTTGCCATCCCATAATAATTTTTAAACCTTATGTTGAACTCCAAAACCTTGTGAACATTTCAATATTTGAACGGTGTCTCTAGCCAAAAGAATGTCAAAGTTACAATTGTTTAAAGAAGCAAAGGTGTGGCCAATGGAGCAAAAAGATTGGAAAATCTGGGAATATCCGGGAATATCTGGAAAAGTTCAAAGATTTGAAGGACCAAAGGTCATAGCTGAAAGGAATAAGATGAAAGGGTTGAAGATTGTAATAGTAGAATGGTAAAAATAGGTGAAAGTTTGAAGAAGTTTAAAATTGCCTCACATTTTGGCACAAAATGGCCGCCAAACTGTAGGTGGTGTTGCCATCCCATAATAATTTTGAACTTTATGTTGAAGTCCAAAACCTTGTGAACATTTCAATATTTGAACGGTGTCTCTAGCCAAAAGAATGTTAAAGTTACAATTGTTTGAAGAAGCAAAGGTGTGGCCAATGGAGCAAAAAGATTGGAAAATCTGGGAATATCCGGGAATATCTGGAAAAGTTCAAAGATTTGAAGGACCAAAATGTCATAGCTAGAATAAGATGAAAGAGCTGAACATTTTCATAGTCGAACGGTTAAAATAGGTGAAAAATTGTAGAAGGAGTTTAACTGTGAACTTCTGAACGAAAAATTCTCCATGTATTTTTATGGAGCAAAAATTCCTGGAAAACCTGGAATATCTTAAAAAGTAAAAGGATTTGAAAAACCAAAAGTCATAGCAGAAATAAGATGAAAGAGATGAACATTTTAATAGTAGAATGGTTAAAATAGGTTAAAAATTGTAGAAGTAGTTAAACGCCAAAAAACGGCGGAAGATACTATAAGATACGATAATAATAAACTAGAAAGAGCTGCATTTCCAGAAGAAAATGCAGGGTTGAATGCTGTATTTCTGAATGAAAGCAGAAATATTATGAAAAAGCTGAACATTGTAAAAGTAGAATGTTTAAAATAGGTCAAACATTATAGAAGGAGTTAAGCATGAAAGCTAAAATTGTTGAAAAAATGGCTGAAATGTCCTAGAAAATCCTGGAATATTTTGAAAACTTAAGGGCCAAAAGTCAAAGGTGAACATTGTAAAAGTAGAATGACCAAAACGTGTCAAAATTTGTAGACGGAGTTAAGCATGAAAGTTGAAATTGTTGAAAAAATGGATGTACTGTTGAAAATTTGAAGATGATGCTAAAATGGCTAAAAGTGCTAGCATCAGCCTCATCAACTGACTCAAAAAATCACATTGTTTAGGAGTATCATGTTGGTAAAATCTATATGTTCTAAGTTGACAGAAAATCCACTTTTTTCAAAATGTCAGCTTTTCTATTGATTTTATCTCCATAGAAACCATTTTATGTTTAGGTCGCCTGGGGATAACAAACAAATTGACGTCAGTTTCAGACAAATCGGAAAAAGTAAACCTTTGGACGTCCTTAGCAACGAAGTTTGTTTGCTAACCACGCCCACATTCCTTATATGTCCAGATCCAGTGAATTTCAATATGTTCAGTTCCAGCCATGGATGAAGTTTATTGCAATATTTGCTTCAGATTTTGTCATAAAATGGCCACCAAACAGTAGGTTGTGTCGACATCCCATAATGATTTCTAAACGTATTTTATAGTCCAAAGCCTTGTGATCAATTTAATGTTTGAACGGTGTCTCTAGCTACAAGTATGTTGAAGTTATAATGGTTGAAAGAAACAAAGGTTTGCAAGGATTTTTTTCAATGTATTTCAATGAAGCAAAAAATCCTGAAATATCCTAAAATATCTTAAAAAGTAAAAGGATTTGAAAAACCAAAAGTCATAGCAGTAATAAGATGAAAGAGTTGAACATTTTAAAAGTTGAACGGTTAAAATAGGTTAAAAATTGTAGGAGGAGTTAAGTGCCGAAAAACGGCGGAAGATAGCATAAGAAGAAAACAAATGTAACACTAGAAGGAGCTGCATTTCCAGAAGAAAATGCAGGGTTGAATGCTGTATTGCTGAAAGAAAGCTTAATTTGTAAAAGAAATTGCTGAACTGAGCTGAAAAAGCTCAACATTTTAAAAGTAAAATGGTTAAAAAAGGTGAAAACCTGTAAAAAAGGTTAAGCACAAGAATTCCCTATGTATTTTAATGGAGCAAAAATCCTGGAAAATCCTGAAATATCTTAAAAAAATCAATGATTTGAAGGTCCAAAAGTAATAACTGTAATAAGTTCAAAGAGTTAAAAATGTTATTAGTTGAATGGTAAAAAAATTTCAAGCGTCCGAACCGGGTGTCGAACCGGGTACCTCTTGCACCATAACTTTCCAATGTATTTTAATAGGGCAAAAATTCACGGAAAACCTGGAATATCTTAAAAAGTATAAGGACTAGAAAAACCAAAAGTCATAGCAGAAAAAAGGTAAAAGAGCTGAACATTTTAAAAGTTGAATGGTTAAAATAGGTTAAAAATTGTAGAAGTAGTTAAACGCCAAAAAACGGCGGAAGATACTATAATAATAATAATAAATAAAGAGAAACAGGAAAACAAAGGGTTGAATGCTTTACAGCATTCAACCAACTAGAAGTAGCTGCATTTCCAGAAGAAAATGCAGGGTTGAATGCTGTACTGCTGAATGAAAGCTGAATTTGTTGAAGAAATGGCTGAACTTTGCTTGAAAATCTTGAAAAACTAAAGGATCAAAAGTCATAGAAAGAATAAGCTGAAAAAAGTTAAACATTGTAATAGTAGAATGGCTGAAATAGGTCAAAAATGTAGAAGGAGTTAAGCATGAAAGCTAAAGTTAATGAAAAAATGGCTGAACTGTTGAAAATTTAAAGATGTTGCTATAATGGCTAAAAGTGCTAGCATTGGAATCAGCATCATCAACTGACTCAAAAAAACACATTGTTTGAGAGTATCATATTGGTAAAAGCTACATGTTCAAGGTTGATAAAAAATCCACTTTTTTCAAAATGACGGCTTTTCTATTGATTTTATCTCCATAGCAACCATTTTATTTTTGGGTCACCGGGGGATGACGAACCAATCGACGTCAGTTTCAGACAAATCGGAAAAAGTAAACCTTTGGACGTCCTTAGCAACGAAGTTTGTTTGCTAACCACGCCCACATTCCTTATATGTCCAGATCCAGTGAATTTCAATATGTTCAGTTCCAGCCATGGATTAAGTTTATTGCAATATTTGCTTCAGATTTTGTCATAAAAAGGCCACCAACAATAGGTTGTGTCGACATCCCATAATGATTTCTAAACTTATTTTATAGTCCAAAGCCTTGTGATCATTTTAATGTTTGAACGGTGTCTCTAGCTACAAGTATGTTGAAGTTATATTTGTTTAAAGAAACAAAGGCTTCAGATTTGAAAAACACAAAATGGCTGCCAAACAGTCTCCATCCCATAATGCCTTCAAACCTTGATGTTGTATTCCAAAGCACTGATCATTTGACAGTAAAAGTGGAGTCACATCCTGCAGCAAGGGACATTCTGGCAAATGCTGAGCCTCAAGATAAGTTCTCTCAACTATGCATGTGCCATAAAAGTTAGCACACTCATCCACGTATAATGAATGTGATAAATGGATCATCAGCTAGCTAGCTGAATGACACAGCATTATTTTGTCATTTAACCACTAACACGTATGGTGTAACAACATGATAGTCACTTCTCGTAACAGCCACCTAACTCATGGTTTGGGAATCAACACTTCCCGTGAGCCGTAGAGGCCGTGGGCGGGGCTAGGATTTTCAATGTATTTCAATGAAGCAAAAAATCCTGAAATATCCTAAAATATCTTAAAAAGTACAAGGATTTGAAAAGCCAAAAGTCATAGCAGTAATAAGATGAAACAGCTGAACATTTTAAAAGTTGAACGGTTAAAATAAGTTAAAAATTGTAGAAGGAGTTAAGTGCCGAAAAACTGCGGAAGATAGCATAACATGACATAACAAATGTAACACTAGAAGGAGCTGCATTTCCAGAAGAAAATGCAGGGTTGAATGCTGTACTGCTGAATGAAAGCTGAATTAGCTGAAGAAATGGCTGAACTGTACTGGAAGATCCATGAAAAGTTAAAGGTGCAAAAGTCCTAGCAGGAATAAGATGAAAAAGTTGAACATTGTAATAGTAGAATGGCTGAAATAGGTCAAAATTTGTAGGACTTAAGCATGAAAGGTGAAATTGTTGAAAAAATGGCTGAATTGTTGAAAATTTGAAGATGTTGCTAAAATGGCTAAAAGTACTAGCATTGGAATCAGCATCATCAACTGACTCCAAAAAACAAGTTGTTTGAGAGTATTATATTGGTAAAAGCGACATGTTCTAAGTTGATAGAAAATCCACTCTTTTCAAAATGGCGGCTTTTCTATTGATTTTATCTCCATAGCAACCATTTTATGTTTGGGTCACTTGGAGATGAGTAACAAATCAACGTCGGTTTCAGACAAATCGGAAAAAGTAAACCTTTGGACGTCCTTAGCAACGAAGTTTGTTTGCTAACCACGCCCACATTCCTTATATGTCCAGATCCAGTGAATTTCAATATGTTCAGTTCCAGCCATGGATGAAGTTTATTGCAACATTTGCTTCAGATTTTGTCAAAAAATGCCCACCATACAGTAGGTTGTGTTGCCATCCCATAATAATTTCAAAACGTATGTTGAAGTCCAAAGCCTTGTGAGCATTTCAATGTTTGAACGGTGCCTCTAGCTGAAAGCATGTTAAAGTTATAATGCTTGAAAGCAACAAATGTTTTCAAGGATTCTCCATGTATTTAAATGAAGCAAATCTTGGAAATCTTGGAAAATCCTGGAAAATCTTGGAATATCTTGAAAAGTTCAAAGATTTGAAAGACTAAAAGTCATAGCTGAAAGGAATAAGCTGAAAAGGTTGAACATTGTAATAGTAGAAGGATTAAAATACGTGAAAGTTTGAAGAAGTTTAAAATTGCCTCACATTTTGGCACAAAATGGCCGCCAAACTGTAGGTGGTGTTGCCATCCCATAATAATTTTGAGCCTTATGTTGAAGTCCAAAACCTTGTGAACATTTCAATATTTGAACGGTGTCTCTAGCCAAAAGAATGTTAAAGTTACAATTGTTTAAAGAAGCAAAGGTGTGGCCAATGGAGCAAAAAGATTGGAAAATCTGGGAATATCCGGGAATATCTGGAAAAGTTCAAGGATTTGAAGGACCAAAAGTCATAGCTGAAAGAATAAGCTGAAAGGGTTGAACATTGTAATAGTAGAATGGTAAAAATAGGTGAAAGTTTGAAGAAGTTTAAAATTGCCTCACATTTTGGCACAAAATGGCCGCCAAACTGTAGGTGGTGTTGCCATCCCATAATAATTTTGAGCCTTATGTTGAAGTCCAAAACCTTGTGAACATTTCAATATTTGAACGGTGTCTCTAGCCAAAAGAATGTTAAAGTTACAATTGTTTAAAGAAGCAAAGGTGTGGCCAATGGAGCAAAAAGATTGGAAAATCCGGGAATATCCGGGAATAAATGGAAAAGTTCAGGGATTTGAAGGACCAAAATGTCATAGCTAGAATAAGATGAAAGAGCTGAACATTTTCATAGTCGAACGGTTAAAACAGGTGAAAAATTGTAGAAGGAGTTTAACTGTGAACTTCTGAACGAAAAATTCTCCATGTATTTCAATGGAGCAAAAATTCCCGGAAAACCTGGAATATCTTAAAAAGTAAAAGGATTTGAAAAACCAAAAGTCATAGCAGAAATAAGATGAAAGAGATGAACATTTTAATAGTAGAATGGTTAAAATAGGTAAAAAATTGTAGAAGTAGTTAAACGCCAAAAAACGGCGGAAGATACTATAATAATAATAAATAAAGAGAAACAGGAAAACAAAGGGTTGAATGCTTTACAGCATTCAACCAACTAGAAGGAGCTGCATTTCCAGAAGAAAATGCAGGGTTGAATGCTGTATTGCTGAAAGAAAGCTTAATTTGTAAAAGAAATGGCTGAACTGAGCTGAAAGAGCTCAACATTTTAAAAGTAAAATGGTTAAAATAGGTGAAAACCTGTAAAAAAGGTTAAGCACAAGTATTCCCTATGTAATTTAATGGAGCATAAATCCTGGAAAATCCTGGAATATCTTAAAAAGTTCAATGATTTGAATGACCAAAAGTAATAACTGTAATAAGTTGAAAGAGTTGAACATTTTAAAAGTAAAATAGTAAAAATTTTTGAAGCGTCCGAACTGGGTGTCGAACCGGGCGCCTCGTGCATCATAACTTCCCAATGCATTTTAATAGGGCAAAAATTCCCGGAAAAACTGGAATATCTTAAAAAGTACAAGGATTAGAAGTACCAGAAGTCATAGCAATAATAAGCTGAAAAAGCTGAACATTTTAAAAGTTGAATGGTAAAAATCGGTTAAAAATTGTAGAAGTAGTTAAGTGTCAAAAAACGGCGGAAGATAGTATAAATAATAATAATAATAATAAATAAAGAGAAACAGGAAAACAAAGGGTTGAATGCTTTATAGCATTCAACCAATAAAGAGAAACAGGAAAACAAAGGGTTGAATGCTTTATAGCATTCAACCAACTAGAAGGAGCTGCATTTCCAGAAGAAAATGCAGGGTTGAATGCTGTATTGCTGATAGAAAGCTTAATTTGTAAAAGAAATGGCTGAACTGAGCTGAAAGAGCTCAACATTTTAAAAGTAAAATGGTTAAAAAAGGTGAAAACCTGTAAAAAAGGTTAAGCACAAATATTCCCTATGTATTTTAATGGAGCAAAAATCCTGCAAAATCTCGGAATATCTTAAAAATTTTAATGATTTGAATGACCAAAAGTAATAT
Organism: Oryzias latipes; assembly: GCF_053564925.1. NCBI lineage: Eukaryota > Metazoa > Chordata > Actinopteri > Beloniformes > Adrianichthyidae > Oryzias > Oryzias latipes. The sequence continues at coordinate 26,605,350 of NC_136237.1, read as the reverse complement.
CTGTAATAAGTTGAAAGAGTTGAACATTTAAAAAGGTGAATGGTAGAAAAATTTCAAGTGTCCGAACCGGGTGTCGATCCGGGAACCTCTTGCACCATAACTTTCCAATGCATTTTAATAGGGCAAAAATTCCCGGAAAAACTGGAATATCTTAAAAAGTACAAGGATTAGAAGTACCAAAAGTCATAGCAATAATAAGCTGAAAGAGCTGAACATTTTAAAAGTTGAATGGTAAAAATAGGTTAAAAATTGTAGAAGTAGTTAAGTGTCAAAAAACGGCGGAAGATAGTATAAATAATAATAATAATAATAAATAAAGAGAAACAGGAAAACAAAGGGTTGAATGCTTTACAGCATTCAACCAATAAAGAGAAACAGGAAAACAAAGGGTTGAATGCTTTACAGCATTCAACCAATAAAGAGAAACAGGAAAACAAAGGGTTGAATGCTTTACAGCATTCAACCAATAAATAAAGAGAAACAGGAAAACAAAGGGTTGAATGCTTTACAGCATTCAACCAACTAGAAGGAGCTGCATTTCCAGAAGAAAATGCAGGGTTGAATGCTGTATTGCTGAATGAAAGCTGAATTTGCTAAAGAAATGGCTGAACAGAGCTGGAAGAGTTCAACATTTTAAAAGTAGAATGGTAAAAGTGGGTAAAAAACTGTATAAGAAGTTAAGCGATAAGATTTCCCATGTATTTTATTGAAGTAAAAATCCTCGAATATCTTTAAAAGTTCAAAAATTTGGGGAAAAAAAAGTCATAGCGGGAATAAGCTGAAAAAGTTGAACATTGTAATAGTAGAATTGCTAAAATAGGTCATAATTTGTAGAAGGAGTTAAGCATGAAAGCTGAAATTGTTGAAAAAGTGCATGTACTGTTGAAAATTTGAAGATGTTGCTAAAATGGCTAAAAGTGCTAGCATTGGAATCAGCATCATCAACTGACTCGAAAAAAACGTTGTTTGAGAGTATCATATTGGTAAAAGCTACATTTTCTAAGTTGATAGAAAATCCACTCTTTTCAAAATGGCGGCTTTTGTATTGATTTCATCTCTATAGCAACCATTTTATGTTTGGGTCGCCTGGAGATGAGGAACAAATCAACTTCGGTTTTAGATGAATCGGTAAAAGTAAACTTTTGGACGTCCTTAGCAACGAAGTTTGTTGGCTAACCACGCCCACATTCCTTATATGTCCAGATCCAGTGAATTTCAATATGTTCAGTTCCAGCCATGGATGAAGTTTATTGCAATATTTGCTTCAGATTTTGTCAGAAAATGCCCACCAAACAGTAGGTTGTGTTGCCATCCCATAATAATTTCAAAACGTATGTTGAAGTCCAAAGCCTTGTGAGCATTTCAATGTTTGAACGGTGCCTCTAGCTGAAAGCATGTTAAAGTTATAATGCTTGAAAGCAACAAAGGTTTTCAAGGATTCTCCATGTAATTAAATGAAGCAAAAATCTTGGAAAATCCTGGAAAATCTTTGAATATCTTGAAAAGTTCAAAGATTTGAAAGACTAAAAGTCGTAGCTGAAAGGAATAAGCTGAAAAGGTTGAACATTGTAATAGTAGAAGGATTAAAATAGGTGAAAGTTTGAAGAAGTTTAAAATTGCCTCACATTTTGGCACAAAATGGCCGCCAAACTGTAGGTGGTGTTGCCATCCCATAATAATTTTGAACCTTATGTTGAAGTCCAAAACCTTGTGAACATTTCAATATTTGAACGGTGTCTCTAGCCAAAAGAATGTTAAAGTTACAATTGTTTAAAGAAGCAAAGGTGTGGCCAATGGAGCAAAAACATTGGAAAATCCAGGAATATCCGGGAATAAATGGAAAAGTTCAGGGATTTGAAGGACCAAAATGTCATAGCTAGAATAAGATGAAAGAGCTGAACATTTTCATAGTCGAACGGTTAAAATAGGTGAAAAATTGTAGAAGGAGTTTAACTGTGAACTTCTGAACGAAAAATTCTCCATGTATTTCAATGGAGCAAAAATTCCCGGAAAACCTGGAATATCTTAAAAAGTAAAAGGATTTGAAAAACCATAAGTCATAGCAGAAATAAGATGAAAGAGATGAACATTTTAAAAGTTGAACGGTAAAAATCGGTTAAAAATTGTAGAAGGAGTTAAGTGCCGAAAAACGGCGGAAGATAGCATAAGAGGAAAACAAATGTAACACTAGAAGGAGCTGCATTTCCAGAAGAAAATGCAGGGTTGAATGCTGTACTGCTGAATGAAAGCTGAATTAGCTGAAGAAATGGCTCAACTGTACTGGAAGAACCATGAAAAGTTAAAGGTGCAAAAGTCCTAGCAGGAATAAGCTGAAAAAGTTGAACATTGTAATAGTAGAATGGCTGAAATAGGTCAAAATTTGTAGGTCTTAAGCATGAAAGCTGAAATTGTTGAAAAAATGGCTGAATTGTTGAAAATTTGAAGATGTTGCTAAAATGGCTAAAAGTACTAGCATTGGAATCAGCATCATCAACTGACTCCAAAAAACACGTTGTTTGAGAGTATTATATTGGTAAAAGCTACATGTTCTAAGTTGATAGAAAATCCACTCTTTTCAAAATGGCGGCTTTTCTATTGATTTTATCTCCATAGCAACCATTTTATGTTTGGGTCGCCTGGAGATGAGGAACAAATCAACGTCGGTTTCAGATGAATCGGAAAAAGTAAATTTTTGGACGTCCTTAGCAACGAGCTTTGTTTGCTAACCACGCCCACATTCCTTATATGTCCAGATCCAGTGAATTTCAATATGTTCAGTTCCAGCCATGGATGAAGTTTATTGCAACATTTGCTTCAGATTTTGTCAAAAAATGCCCACCAAACAGTAGGTTGTGTTGCCATCCCATAATAATTTCAAAACGTATGTTGAAGTCCAAAGCCTTGTGAGCATTTCAATGTTTGAACGGTGCCTCTAGCTGAAAGCATGTTAAAGTTATAATGCTTGAAAGCAACAAAGGTTTTCAAGGATTCTCCATGTATTTAAATGAAGCAAAAATCTTGGAAAATCCTGTAAAATCTTGGAATATCTTGAAAAGTTCAAAGATTTGAAAGACTAAAAGTTGTAGCTGAAAGGAATAAGCTGAAAGGGTTGAACATTGTAATAGTAGAAGGATTAAAATACGTGAAAGTTTGAAGAAGTTTAAAATTGCCTCACATTTTGGCACAAAATGGCCGCCAAACTGTAGGTGGTGTTGCCATCCCATAATAATTTTGAACCTTATGTTGAAGTCCAAAACCTTGTGAACATTTCAATATTTGAACGGTGTCTGTAGCCAAAAGAATGTTAAAGTTACAATTGTTTAAAGAAGAAAAGGTGTGGCCAATGGAGCAAAAACATTGGAAAATCTGGGAATATCCAGGAATATCTGGAAAAGTTCAAGGATTTGAAGGACCAAAAGTCATAGCTGAAAGGAATAAGATGAAAAGGTTGAACATTGTAATAGTAGAATGGTAAAAATAGGTGAAAGTTTGAAGAAGTTTAAAATTGCCTCACATTTTGGCACAAAATGGCCGCCAAACTGTAGGTGGTGTTGCCATCCCATAATAATTTTGAACCTTATGTAGAAGTCCAAAACCTTGTGAACATTTCAATATTTGAACGGTGTCTCTAGCCAAAAGAATGTTAAAGTTACAATTGTTTAAAGAAGCAAAGGTGTGGCCAATGGAGCAAAAAGATTGGAAAATTCAGGAATATCCGGGAATAAATGGAAAATATTCAGGGATTTGAAGGACCAAAATGTCATAGCTTGAATAAGATGAAAGAACTGAACATTTTCATAGTCGAACGGTTAAAATAGGTGAAAAATTGTAGAAGGAGTTTAACTGTGAACTTCTGAACGAAAAATTCTCCATGTATTTCAATGGAGCAAAAATTCCCGGAAAACCTGGAATATCTTAAAAAGTAAAAGGATTTGAAAAACCAAAAGTCATAGCAGAAATAAGCACAAAGAGATGAACATTTTAAAAGTTGAATGGTTAAAATAGGTTAAAAATTGTAGAAGTAGTTAAGTGCCAAAAAACGGCGGAAGATACTATAAGATGCGATAATAATAACTAGAAGGAGCTGCATTTCCAGAAGAAAATGCAGGGTTGAATGCTGTATTGCTGAATGAAAGCAGAAATATTATGAAAAAGCTGAACATTTTAAAAGTATAATGTCTAAAATAGGTCAAACATTGTAGAAGGAGTTAAGCGTGAAAGCTGAAATTGTTGAAAAAATGGATGTACTGTTGAAAATTTGAAGATGATGCTAAAATGGCTAAAAGTGCTAGCATCAGCATCATCAACTGACTCAAAAAACCACATTGTTTAAGAGTGTCATGTTGGTAAAAGCTACATGTTCTAAGTTGACGGAAAAATCCACTTTTTTCAAAATGGCGGCTTTTCTATTAATTTTATCTCCATAGCAACCATTTTATGTTTGGGTCGCCTGGGGATGACGAACAGATTGACGTCAGTTTCAGACAAATCGGAAAAAGTAAACCTTTGGACGTCCTTAGCAACGAAGTTTGTTTGCTAACCACGCCCAAATTCCATATATGTCCAGATCCAGTGAATTTCAATATGTTCAGTTCCAGCCATGGATGAAGTTTATTGCAATATTTGCTTCAGATTTTGTCATAAAATGGCCACCAAACAGTAGTTTGTGTCGACATCCCATAATGATTTCTAAACGTATTTTATAGTCCAAAGCCTTGTGATCATTTAAATGTTTGAACGGTGTCTCTAGTTACAAGTATGTTGAAGTTATAATGGTTGAAAGAAACAAAGGTTTGCTAGGATTTTTTTTCAATGTATTTCAATGAAGCAAAAAATCCTGAAATATCCTAAAATATCTTAAAAAGTACAAGGATTTGATAAACCAAAAGTCATAGCAGTAATAAGATGAAAGAGCTGAACATTTTAAAAGTTGAACGGTTCAAATAGGTTAAAAATTGTAGGAGGAGTTAAGTGCCGAAAAACGGCGGAAGATAGCATAAGAGGAAAACAAATGTAACACTAGAAGGAGCTGCATTTCCAGAAGAAAATGCAGGGTTGAATGCTGTATTGCTGAATGAAAGCAGAAATATGATGAAAAAGCTGAACATTGTAAAAGTAGAATGTCTAAAATAGGTCAAACATTGTAGAAGGAGTTAAGCATGAAAGCTAAAAAAATGTTGAAAAAATGGCTGAAATGTCCTGGAAAATCCTGGAATATTTTGAAAAATTAAAGGACCAAAAGTCAAAGGTGAACATTGTAAAAGTAGAATGACCAAAACAGGTCAAAATTTGTAGACGGAGTTAAGCATGAAAGCTGAAATTGTTGAAAAAATGGATGTACTGTTGAAAATTTGAAGATGATGCTAAAATGGCTAAAAGTGCTAGCATCAGCATCATCAACTGACTCAAAAAAACACATTGTTTAAGAGTGTCATGTTGGTAAAAGCTACATGTTCTAAGTGGACAGAAAATCCACTTTTTTCAAAATGGCGGCTTTTCTATTGATTTTATCTCCATAGCAACCATTTTATGTTTGGGTCGCCTGGGGATGACGAACAGATTGACGTCAGTTTCAGACAAATCGGTAAAAGTAAACCTTTGGACGTCCTTAGCAACGAAGTTTGTTTGCTTACCACGCCCACATTCCATATATGTCCAGATCCAGTGAATTTCAATATGTTCAGTTCCAGCCATGGATGAAGTTTATTGCAATATTTGCTTCAGATTTTGTCATAAAATGGCCACCAAACAGTAGTTTGTGTCGACATCCCATAATGATTTCTAAGTGTATTTTATAGTCCAAAGCCTTGTGATCATTTTAATGTTTGAACAGTGTCTTTAGCTACAAGTATGTTGAAGTAATAATGGTTGAAAGAAACAAAGGTTTGCAAGGATTTTTTTCAATGTATTTCAATGAAGCAAAAAATCCTGAAATATCCTAAAATATCTTAAAAAGTACAAGGATTTGAAAAACCAAAAGTCATAGCAGTTATAAGATGAAAGAGCTGAACATTTTAAAAGTTGAACGGTTCAAATAGGTTAAAAATTGTAGGAGGAGTTAAGTGCCGAAAAACGGCGGAAGATAGCATAAGAAGAAAACAAATGTAACACTAGAAGGAGCTGCATTTCCAGAAGAAAATGCAGGGTTGAATGCTGTATTGCTGAATGAAAGCAGAAATATGATGAAAAAGCTGAACATTGTAAAAGTAGAATGTCTAAAATAGGTCAAACATTGTAGAAGGAGTTAAGCATGAAAGCTGAAATCGTTCAAAAAAATGGCTGAACTGCCTGCAAAATCCTGAAATATTTTGAAAAGTTAAAGGACCACAAGTCAAAGGTGAACATTGTAAAAGTAGAATGACCAAAACAGGTCAAAATTTGTAGACGGAGTTAAGCATGAAAGCTGAAATTGTTGAAAAAATGGATGTACTGTTGAAAATTTGAAGATGATGCTAAAATGGCTGAAAGTGCTAGCATCAGCATCATCAACTGACTCAAAAAACCACATTGTTTAAGAGTATCATATTGGTAAAAGCTACATGTTTTAAGTTGACAGAAAATCCAATTTTTTCAAAATGGCGGCTTTTCTATTAATTTTATCTCCATAGCAACCATTTTACGTTTGGGTCGGCATGGGATGACGAACAAATCGACGTCAGTTTCAGACAAATCGGAAAAAGTAAACCTTTGGACGTCCTTAGCAACGAAGTTTGTTGGCTAACCACGCCCACATTCCTTATATGTCCAGATCCAGTGAATTTCAATATGTTCAGTTCCAGCCATGGATGAAGTTTATTGCAATATTTGCTTCAGATTTTGTCATAAAAAGGCCACCAACAGTAGGTTGTGTCGACATCCCATAATGATTTCTAAACGTATTTAATAGTCCAAAGCCTTGTGATCATTTTAATGTTTGAACGGTGTCTCTAGCTACAAGTATGTGGAAGTTATATTGGTTGAAAGAAACAGAGGTTTCAAATTTGAAAAACACAAAATGGCTGCCAAACAGTCTCCATCCCACAATGACGTCAAACCTTGATGTTGTAATCCAAAGCACTAATCATTTGACAGTAAAAGTGTAGCCACATCCTGCTGCAGGAGATATTCTGGCATATGCAGAGCTTCAAGATCAATTCTCTCAACTATGCATGTGCCATTACTTTTTGCACACACATCCATGTGATGGAGAGATATATTGATCATCAGCTAGGCAGCTGAATGATACAGCATTATATTTTCATTAAACCACTTACTTATGTGGTGCAAAAACATGATAGTCACTTCTCGTAACAGCCACCTAACTCATGGTTTGGGAATCAACACTTTCCCATGAGCCTTCACTTTTGAAAAGTCGCAGGATTTGAAGGACCAAAAGTGGTGGTAAAAAAAATTTTGGAGGTAAAAAAATTGTAAAATGAGTTAAACAAGGCCTGAAATTATTGAAAAAATGGCTGAATTAATGAAAATTTGAAGATTTGAAGGAAAGGAATGAGCTGAACTGTTTCATACAATGGTTAAAGTAAGTAAAAACCTGTAAAAGAAGTTAAGCACAAGGATTCTCTATGTATTTTAATGGAGCAAAAAATCCTGGAAAATCCTTGAATATCTTAAAAAGTTCAATGATTTGAATGACCAAAAGTAATACCTGTAATAAGTTGAAAGAGTTGAACATTTTAAAAGTAAAATGGTAAAAAATTTTGAAGCGTCCGAACCGGGTGTCGAACCGGGCGCCTCGTGCATCATAACTTCCCAATGCATTTTAATAGGGCAAAAATTCCCGGAAAAACTGGAATATTTTAAAAAGTACAAGGATTAGAAGTACCAAAAGTCATAGCAATAATAAGCTGAAAAAGCTGAACATTTTAAAAGTTGAATGGTAAAAATCGGTTAAAAATTGTAGAAGTAGTTAAGTGTCAAAAAACGGCGGAAGATAGTATAAATAATAATAATAAACTAGAAGGAGCTGCATTTCCAGAAGAAAATGCAGGGTTGAATGCTGTATTGCTGATAGAAAGCTTAATTTGTAAAAGAAATGGCTGAACTGAGCTGAAAGAGCTCAACATTTTAAAAGTAAAATGGTTAAAAAAGGTGAAAACCTGTAAAAAAGGTTAAGCACAAGAATTCCCTATGTATTTTAATGGAGCAAAAATCCTGCAAAATCTCGGAATATCTTAAAAATTTTAATGATTTGAATGACCAAAAGTAATATCTGTAATAAGTTGAAAGAGTTGAACATTTAAAAAGGTGAATGGTAGAAAAATTTCAAGTGTCCGAACCGGGTGTCGATCCGGGAACCTCTTGCACCATAACTTTCCAATGCATTTTAATAGGGCAAAAATTCCCGGAAAAACTGGAATATCTTAAAAAGTACAAGGATTAGAAGTACCAAAAGTCATAGCAATAATAAGCTGAAAGAGCTGAACATTTTAAAAGTTGAATGGTAAAAATAGGTTAAAAATTGTAGAAGTAGTTAAGTGTCAAAAAACGGCGGAAGATAGTATAAATAATAATAACTAGAAGGAGCTGCATTTTCAGAAGAAAATGCAGGGTTGAATGCTGTACTGCTGAATGAAAGCTGAATTAGCTGAAGAAATGGCTGAACTGTACTAGAAGAACAATGAAAAGTTAAAGGTGCAAAAGTCCTAGCAGGAATAAGCTGAAAAATTTGAACATTGTAATAGTAGAATGGCTGAAATAGGTCAAAATTTGTAGGACTAAAGCATGAAAGCTGAAATTGTTGAAAAAATGGCTTAATTGTTAAAAATTTGAAGATGTTGCTAAAATGGCTAAAAGTACTAGCATTGGAATCAGCATCATCAACTGACTCCAAAAAACACGTTGTTTGAGAGTATTATATTGGTAAAAGCTACATGTTCTAAGTTGATAGAAAATCCACTCTTTTCAAAATGGCGGCTTTTCTATTGATTTTATCTCCATAGCAACCATTTTATGTTTGGGTCGCCTGGAGATGAGGAACAAATCAACGTCGGTTTCAGATGAATCGGAAAAAGTAAATTTTTGGACGTCCTTAGCAACGAGCTTTGTTTGCTAACCACGCCCACATTCCTTATATGTCCAGATCCAGTGAATTTCAATATGTTCAGTTCCAGCCATGGATGAAGTTTATTGCAACATTTGCTTCAGATTTTGTCAAAAAATGCCCACCAAACAGTAGGTTGTGTTGCCATCCCATAATAATTTCAAAACGTATGTTGAAGTCCAAAGCCTTGTGAGCATTTCAATGTTTGAACGGTGCCTCTAGCTGAAAGCATGTTAAAGTTATAATGCTTGAAAGCAACAAAGGTTTTCAAGGATTCTCCATGTATTTAAATGAAGCAAAAATCTTGGAAAATCCTGGAAAATCTTGGAATATCTTGAAAAGTTCAAAGATTTGAAAGACTAAAAGTCGTAGCTGAAAGGAATAAGCTGAAAGGGTTGAACATTGTAATAGTAGAAGGATTAAAATACGTGAAAGTTTGAAGAAGTTTAAAATTGCCTCACATTTTGGCACAAAATGGCCGCCAAACTGTAGGTGGTGTTGCCATCCCATAATAATTTTGAACCTTATGTTGAAGTCCAAAACCTTGTGAACATTTCAATATTTGAACGGTGTCTTTAGCCAAAAGAATGTTAAAGTTACAATTGTTTAAAAAAGCAAAGGTGTGGCCAATGGAGCAAAAACATTGGAAAATCTGGGAATATCCGGGAATATCTGGAAAAGTTCTAAGATTTGAAGGACCAAAAGTCATAGCTGAAAGGAATAAGATGAAAGGGTTGAACATTGTAATAGTAGAATGGTAAAAATAGGTGAAAGTTTGAAGAAGTTTAAAATTGCCTCACATTTTGGCACAAAATGGCCGCCAAACTGTAGGTGGTGTTGCCATCCCATAATAATTTTTAAACCTTATGTTGAAGTCCAAAACCTTGTGAAAATTTCAATATTTGAACGGTGTCTCTAGCCAAAAGAATGTTAAAGTTACAATTGTTTAAAGAAGCAAAGGTGTGGCCAATGGAGCAAAAACATTGGAAAACCTGGGAATATCCGGGAATATCTGGAAAAGTTCAAAGATTTGAAGGACCAAAATGTCATAGCTAGAATAAGATGAAAGAGCTGAACATTTTCATAGTCGAACAGTTAAAATAGGTGAAAAATTGTAGAAGGAGTTTAACTGTGAACTTCTGAACGAAAAATTCTCCATGTATTTCAATGGAGCAAAAATTCCCGGAAAACCTGGAATATCTTAAAAAGTAAAAGGATTTGAAAAACCAAAAGTCATAGCACAAGTAAGCAAAAAGAGCTGAACATTTTAAAAGTTGAATGGTTACAATCGGTTAAAAATTGTAGAAGGAGTTAAGCGGCGAAAAACGGCGGAAGATAGGCGTAAAGAATAATAAATAAAGAGAAACAGGAAAACAAAGGGTTGAATGCTTTACAGCATTCAACCAATAATAATAAATAAAGAGAAACAGGAAAACAAAGGGTTGAATGCTTTACAGCATTCAACCAATAAAGAGAAACAGGAAAACAAAGGGTTGAATGCTTTATAGCATTCAACCAACTAGAAGGAGCTGCATTTCCAGAAGAAAATGCAGGGTTGAATGCTGTATTGCTGAATGAAAGCAGAAATATTATGAAAAAGCTGAACATTTTAAAAGTATAATGTCTAAAATAGGTCAAACATTGTAGAAGGAGTTAAGCGTGAAAGCTGAAATTGTTGAAAAAATGGATGTACTGTTGAAAATTTGAAGATGATGCTAAAATGGCTAAAAATGCTAGCATCAGCATCATCAACTGACTCAAAAAACCACATTGTTTAAGAGTGTCATGTTGGTAAAAGCTACATGTTCTAAGTTGACGGAAAAATCCACTTTTTTCAAAATGGCGGCTTTTCTATTAATTTTATCTCCATAGCAACCATTTTATGTTTGGGTCGCCTGGGGATGACGAACAGATTGACGTCAGTTTCAGACAAATCGGAAAAAGTAAACCTTTGGACGTCCTTAGCAACGAAGTTTGTTTGCTAACCACGCCCAAATTCCATATATGTCCAGATCCAGTGAATTTCAATATGTTCAGTTCCAGCCATGGATGAAGTTTATTGCAATATTTGCTTCAGATTTTGTCATAAAATGGCCACCAAACAGTAGTTTGTGTCGACATCCCATAATGATTTCTAAACGTATTTTATAGTCCAAAGCCTTGTGATCATTTAAATGTTTGAACGGTGTCTCTAGCTACAAGTATGTTGAAGTTATAATGGTTGAAAGAAACAAAGGTTTGCTAGGATTTTTTTTCAATGTATTTCAATGAAGCAAAAAATCCTGAAATATCCTAAAATATCTTAAAAAGTACAAGGATTTGAAAAACCAAAAGTCATAGCAGTAATAAGATGAAAGAGCTGAACATTTTAAAAGTTGAACGGTTCAAATAGGTTAAAAATTGTAGGAGGAGTTAAGTGCCGAAAAACGGCGGAAGATAGCATAAGAGGAAAACAAATGTAACACTAGAAGGAGCTGCATTTCCAGAAGAAAATGCAGGGTTGAATGCTGTACTGCTGAATGAAAGCTGAATTTGCTGAAGAAATAGCTGAACTGTACTGGAAGAACCATGAAAAGTTAAAGGTGCAAAAGTCCTAGCAGGAATAAGCTGAAAAAGTTGAACATTGTAATAGTAGAATGGCTGAAATAGGTCAAAATTTGTAGGACTTAAGCATGAAAGCTGAAATTGTTGAAAAAATGGCTGAATTGTTGAAAATTTGAAGATGTTGCTAAAATGGCTAAAAGTATTAGCATTGGAATCAGCATCATCAACTGACTCCAAAAAACACGTTGTTTGAGAGTATTATATTGGTAAAAGCTACATGTTCTAAGTTGAGAGAAAATCCACTCTTTCCAAAATGGCGGTTTTTCTATTGATTTTATCTCCATAGCAACCATTTTATGTTTGGGTCGCCTGGAGATGAGGAACAAATCAACGTCGGTTTCAGATGAATCGGAAAAAGTAAACTTTTGGACGTCCTTAGCAACGAGCTTTGTTTGCTAACCACGCCCACATTCCTTATATGTCCAGATCCAGTGAATTTCAATATGTTCCGTTCCAGCCATGGATGAAGTTTATTGCAACATTTGCTTCAGATTTTGTCAAAAAATGCCCACCAAACAGTAGGTTGTGTTGCCATCCCATAATAATTTCAAAACATATGTTGAAGTCCAAAGCCTTGTGAGCATTTCAATGTTTGAACGGTGCCTCTAGCTGAAAGCTTGTTAAAGTTATAATGCTTGAAAGCAACACAGGTTTTCAAGGATTCTCCATGTATTTAAATGAAGCAAAAATCTTGGAAAATCCTGGAAAATCTTGGAATATCTTGAAAAGTTCAAAGATTTGAAAGACTAAAAGTCGTAGCTGAAAGGAATAAGCTGAAAGGGTTGAACATTGTAATAGTAGAATGGTAAAAATTGGTGAAAGTTTGAAGAAGATTAAAATTGCCTCACATTTTGGCACAAAATGGCTGCCAAACTGTAGGTGGTGTTGCCATCCCATAATAATTTTGAACTTTATGTTGAAGTCCAAAACCTTGTGAACATTTCAATATTTGAACGGTGTCTCTAGCCAAAAGAATGTTAAAGTTACAATTGTTTAAAGAAGCAAAGGTGTGGCCAATGGAGCAAAAAGATTGGAAAATCTGGGAATATCCGGGAATATCTGGAAAAGTTCAAAGATTTGAAGGACCAAAAGTCATAGCTGAAAGGAATAAGATGAAAGGGTTGAACATTGTAATAGTAGAATGGTAAAAATAGGTGAAAGTTTGAAGAAGTTTTAAATTGCCTCACATTTTGGCACAAAATGGCCGCCAAACTGTAGGTGGTGTTGCCATCCCATAATAATTTTGAACCTTATGTTGAAGTCCAAAACCTTGTGAACATTTCAATATTTGAACGGTGTCTCTAGCCAAAAGAATGTTAAAGTTACAATTGTTTAAAGAAGCAAAGGTGTGGCCAATGGAGCAAAAAGATTGGAAAATCTGGGAATATCCGGGAATATCTGGAAAAGTTCAAAGATTTGAAGGACCAAAAGTCATAGCTGAAAGGAATAAGATGAAAGGGTTGAACATTGTAATAGTAGAATGGTAAAAATAGGTGAAAGTTTGAAGAAGTTTAAAATTGCCTCACATTTTGGCACAAAATGGCCGCCAAACTGTAGGTGGTGTTGCCATCCCATAATAATTTTGAACCTTATGTTGAAGTCCAAAACCTTGTGAACATTTCAATATTTGAACGGTGTCTCTAGCCAAAAGAATGTTAAAGTTACAATTGTTTAAAGAAGCAAAGGTGTGGCCAATGGAGCAAAAAGATTGGAAAATCTGGGAATATCCGGGAATATCTGGAAAAGTTCAAAGATTTGAAGGACCAAAATGTCATAGCTAGAATAAGATGAAAGAGCTGAACATTTTCATAGTCGAACGGTTAAAATAGGTGAAAAATTGTAGAAGGAGTTTAACTGTGAACTTCTGAACGAAAAATTCTCCATGTATTTCAATGGAGCAAAAATTCCCGGAAAACCTGGAATATCTTAAAAAGTAAAAGGATTTGAAAAACCAAAAGTCATAGCAGAAATAAGATGAAAGAGATGAACATTTTAAAAGTAGAATGGTTAAAATAGGTTAAAAATTGTAGAAGTAGTTAAACGCCAAAAAACGGCGGAAGATACTATAATAATAATAATAATAATAATAAATAAAGAGAAACAGGAAAACAAAGGGTTGAATGCTTTACAGCATTCAACCAACTAGAAGGAGCTGCATTTCCAGAAGAAAATGCAGGGTTGAATGCTGTACTGCTGAATGAAAGCTGAATTAGCTGAAGAAATGGCTTAACTGTACTGGGAAAACCTTGAAAAGTTAAATGTGCAAAAGTCCTAGCAGGAATAAGATGAAAAAGTTGAACATTGTAATAGTAGAATGGCTGAAATAGGTCAAAGTTTGTAGAAGGAGTTAAGCATTAAAGCTGAAATTGTTGAAAAAATGGCTGAAGTGTTGAAAATTTGAAGAAGTTGCTAAAATGGCTAAAAGTACTAGCATTGGAATCAGCATCATCAACTGACTCCAAAAAACACGTTGTTTAAGAGTATTATATTGGTAAAAGCTACATGTTCTAAGTTGATAGAAAATCCACTCTTTTCAAAATGGCGGCTTTTCTATTGATTTTATCTCCATAGCAACCATTTTATGTTTGGGACGCCTGGAGATGAGGAACAAATCAACGTCGGTTTCAGATGAATCGGAAAAAGTAAATTTTTGGACGTCCTTAGCAACGAGCTTTGTTTGCTAACCACGCCCACATTCCTTATATGTCCAGATCCAGTGAATTTCAATATGTTCAGTTCCAGCCATGGATGAAGTTTATTGCAATATTTGCTTCAGATTTTGTCAAAAAATGCCCACCAAACAGTAGGTTGTGTTGCCATCCCATAATAATTTCAAAACGTATGTTGAAGTCCAAAGCCTTGTGAGCATTTCAATGTTTGAACGGTGCCTCTAGCTGAAAGCATGTTAAAGTTATAATGCTTGAAAGCAACAAAGGTTTTCAAGGATTCTCCATGTATTTAAATGGAGCAAAAATCTTGGAAAATCCTGGAAAATCTTTGAATATCTTGAAAAGTTCAAAGATTTGAAAGACTAAAAGTCGTAGCTGAAAGGAATAAGCTGAAAAGGTTGAACATTGTAATAGTAGAAGGATTAAAATACGTGAAAGTTTGAAGAAGTTTAAAATTGCCTCACATTTTGGCACAAAATGGCCGCCAAACTGTAGGTGGTGTTGCCATCCCATAATAATTTTGAACCTTATGTTGAAGTCCAAAACCTTGTGAACATTTCAATATTTGAACGGTGTCTCTAGCCAAAAGAATGTTAAAGTTACAATTTTTTAAAGAAGCAAAGGTGTGGCCAATGGAGCAAAAACATTGGAAAATCTGGGAATCTCCGGGAATATCTGGAAAAGTTCAAAGATTTGAAGGACCAAAAGTCATAGCTGAAAGGAATAAGATGAAAGGGTTGAACATTGTAATAGTAGAATGGTTAAAATAGGTGAAAGTTTGAAGAAGTTTAAAATTGCCTCACATTTTGGCACAAAATGGCCGCCAAACTGTAGGTGGTGTTGCCATCCCATAATAATTTTGAGCCTTATGTTGAAGTCCAAAACCTTGTGAACATTTCAATATTTGAACGGTGTCTCTAGCCAAAAGAATGTTAAAGTTACAATTGTTTAAAGAAGCAAAGGTGTGGCCAATGGAGCAAAAAGATTGGAAAATCCAGGAATATCCGGGAATAAATGGAAAAGTTCAGGGATTTGAAGGACCAAAATGTCATAGCTAGAATAAGATGAAAGAGCTGAACATTTTCATAGTGGAACGGTTAAAATAGGTGAAAAATTGTAGAAGGACTTTAACTGTGAACTTCTGAACGAAAAATTCTCCATGTATTTCAATGGAGCAAAAATTCCCGGAAAACCTGGAATATCTTAAAAAGTAAAAGGATTTGAAAAACCAAAAGTCATAGCAGAAATAAGATGAAAGAGATGAACATTTTAAAAGTTGAACGGTAAAAATCGGTTAAAAATTGTAGAAGGAGTTAAGTGCCGAAAAACGGCGGAAGACAGCATAAGAGGAAAACAAATGTAACACTAGAAGGAGCTGCATTTCCAGAAGAAAATGCAGGGTTGAATGCTGTACTGCTTAATGAAAGCTGAATTAGCTGAAGAAAAGGCTGAACTGTACTGGAAGAACCATGAAAAGTTAAAGGTGCAAAAGTCCTAGCAGGAATAAGCTGAAAAAGTTGAACATTGTAATAGTAGAATGGCTGAAATAGGTCAAAATTTGTAGGACTTAAGCATGAAAGCTGAAATTGCTGAAAAAATGGCTGAATTGTTGAAAATTTGAAGATGTTGCTAAAATGGCTAAAAGTACTAGCATTGGAATCAGCATCATCAACTGACTCCAAAAAACACGTTGTTTGAGAGTATTATATTGGTAAAAGCTACATGTTATAAGTTGACAGAAAATCCACTTTTTTCAAAATGCCGGCTTTTCTATTAATTTTATCTCCATAGCAACCATTTTACGTTTGGGGCGGCATGGGATGACGAACAAATCGACGTCAGTTTCAGACAAATCGGAAAAAGTAAACCTTTGGACGTCCTTAGCAACGAAGTTTGTTTGCTAACCACGCCCACATTCCTTATATGTCCAGATCCAGTGAATTTCAATATGTTCAGTTCCAGCCATGGATGAAGTTTATTGCAATATTTGCTTCAGATTTTGTCAAAAAATGCCCACCAAACAGTAGGTTGTGTTGCCATCCCATAATAATTTCAAAACGTATGTTGAAGTCCAAAGCCTTGTGAGCATTTCAATGTTTGAACGGTGCCTCTAGCTGAAAGCTTGTTAAAGTTATAATGCTTGAAAGCAACAAAGGTTTTCAAGGATTCTCCATGTATTTAAATGAAGCAAAAATCTTGGAAAACCCTGGAAAATCTTGGAATATCTTGAAAAGTTCAAAGATTTGAAAGACTAAAAGTCGTAGCTGAAAGGAATAAGCTGAAAGGGTTGAACATTGTAATAGTAGAAGGATTAAAATACGTGAAAGTTTGAAGAAGTTTAAAATTGCCTCACATTTTGGCACAAAATGGCCGCCAAACTGTAGGTGGTGTTGCCATCCCATAATAATTTTGAACCTTATGTTGAAGTCCAAAACCTTGTGAACATTTCAATATTTGAACGGTGTCTCTAGCCAAAAGAATGTTAAAGTTACAATTGTTTAAAGAAGCAAAGGTGTGGCCAATGGAGCAAAAACATTGGAAAATCTGGGAATATCCGGGAATATCTGGAAAAGTTCAAAGATTTGAAGGACCAAAAGTCATAGCTGAAAGGAATAAGATGAAAGGGTTGAACATTGTAATAGTAGAATGGTAAAAATAGGTGAAAGTTTGAAGAAGTTTAAAATTGCCTCACATTTTGGCACAAAATGGCCGCCAAACTGTAGGTGGTGTTGCCATCCCATAATAATTTTTAAACCTTATGTTGAAGTCCAAAACCTTGTGAACATTTCAATATTTGAACGGTGTCTCTAGCCAAAAGAATGTTAAAGTTACAATTGTTTAAAGAAGCAAAGGTGTGGCCAATGGAGCAAAAAGATTGGAAAATCTGGGAATATCCGGGAATATCTGGAAAAGTTCAAGGATTTGAAGGACCAAAAGTCATAGCTGAAAGGAATAAGCTGGAAAGGTTGAACATTGTAATAGTAGAATGGTAAAAATAGGTGAAAGTTTGAAGAAGTTTAAAATTGCCTCACATTTTGGCACAAAATGGCCGCCAAACTGTAGGTGGTGTTGCCATCCCATAATAATTTTGAGCCTTATGTTGAAGTCCAAAACCTTGTGAACATTTCAATATTTGAACGGTGTCTCTAGCCAAAAGAATGTTAAAGTTACAATTGTTTAAAGAAGCAAAGGTGTGGCCAATGGAGCAAAAACATTGGAAAATCTGGGAATATCCGGGAATATCTGGAAAAGTTCAAGGATTTGAAGGACCAGAATGTCATAGCTAGAATAAGATGAAAGAGCTGAACATTTTCATAGTAGAACGGTTAAAATAGGTGAAAAATTGTAGAAGGAGTTTAACTGTGAACTTCTGAACGAAAAATTCTCCATGTATTTCAATGGAGCAAAAATTCCCGGAAAACCTGGAATATCTTAAAAAGTAAAAGGATTTGAAAAACCAAAAGTCATAGCAGAAATAAGATGAAAGAGATGAACATTTTAATAGTAGAATGGTTAAAATCGGTTAAAAATTGTAGAAGTAGTTAAACGCCAAAAAACGGCGGAAGATACTATAAGATACGATAATAATAAATAAAGAGAAACAGGAAAACAAAGGGTTGAATGCTTTACAGCATTCAACCAACTAGAAAGGAGCTGCATTTCCAGAAGAAAATGCAGGGTTGAATGCTGTATTGCTGAATGAAAGCAGAAATATGATGAAAAAGCTGAACATTGTAAAAGTAGAATGTCTAAAATAGGTCAAACATTGTAGAAAGAGTTAAGCATGAAAACTGAAATTGTTGAAAAAATGGCTGAACTGTCCTGCAAGATCCTGAAATATTTTGAAAAGTTAAAGGACCACAAGTCAAAGGTGAACATTGTAAAAGTAGAATGACCAAAACAGGTCGAAATTTGTAGACGGAGTTAAGCATGAAAGCTGGAATTGTTGAAAAAAATGGATGTACTGTTGAAAATTTGAAGATGATGCTAAAATGGCTAAAAGTGCTAGCATTGGAATCAGCATCATCAACTGACTCAAAAAAACACATTGTTTGAGAGTATCATATTGGTAAAAGCTACATGTCTAAGTTGACAGAAAATCCACTTTTTTCAAAATGGCGGCTTTCTATTAATTTTATCTCCATAGCAACCATTTTATGTTTGGGTCGCCTGGGGATGACGAACAAATCGACGTCAGTTTCAGACAAATTGGAAAAACTAAACCTTTGGACGTCCTTAGCAACGAAGTTTGTTTGCTAACCACACCCACATTCCTTATATGTCCAGATCCAGTGAATTTCATTATGTTCAGTTCCAGCCATGGATGAAGTTTATTGCAATATTTGCTTCAGATTTTGTCATAAAAAGGCCACCAAACAGTAGGTTGTGTCGACATCCCATAATGATTTCTAAACGTATTTTATAGTCCAAAGCCTTGTGATCATTTTAATGTTTGAACGGTGTCTCTAGCTACAAGTATGTGGAAGTTATATTGGTTGAAAGAAACTAAGGTTTCTAATTTGAAAAACACAAAATGGCTGCCAAGCAGTCTCCATCCCCTGATGACTTCACACTTGATATTGTAGTCCAAAGCACTGATCATTTGACAGCAAAAGTGCAGTAACCTCCTCCAGTATGGGGCATCCTGTCAAATGCTTAGCTTCAAAATGTATTCTTTCAACTATGCATGCATCATTAATCTTAGCACACTCATCCAAGTATAAAGGAGAGCTATGCTGATCATCAGCTAGCTAGCTGGATGACACAGCATTATATTTTCATGTAACCACTAACATATATGGTATAACAACATGAAAGTCACTTCTCGTAACAGCCACCTAACTCATGGTTTGGGAATCAACAGTTTCCCATGAGCCTTAGCGGCCGTGGGCGGGGCTAAGGCCCGGGTCCCAACGCTTGTCCACAAAATGGCTGCGGAGCACATGTTTAAACTGCAGCTTCCAGCTACGATGAGGAAAATAAAAAATACATCCAAACTAACTTAGATTTTGCTCCCACTGTTTTTTCTAACATACATTGAGTGTTTGTGCGTGTGCTTAAGCTGCTCTGATCATTTTAACGTTTGAATGGTGTCTCTAGCTAAAATTGTGTGGAAGCTGTTATGGTTGGAAGTAGCAAAGGTTTTCATGATTGAAAAAAAGCTGAATTTGTGGATGAAATGGCTCAACTGTCCTGGAAAATCCTGGAAAATCCCTAAAAGTTGAAGGATAAAAAGTCAAAACTTATGAGTAACCCCAACTCAAAGAAAATTCTTCCATGTAACCAAATCTAATTGAATTAGTCAAACTGAATTTTATCAAGAAAGGCAAGGTAAAAAACCATGCAGAAAAAGTCTGATACTGGAATCGAACTCAGAACCTCAGTATTATAAACCTGCTTACTTAGCCGCTGAGCTATCGCTTTTGTGATGACAAAATGCAGCCGGTGTAAATTAATAAGGCCCGTATATAACTTCCCAATGCATTTTAATAGGGCAAAAATTCCCGGAAAAACTGGAATATCTTAAAAAGTACAAGGATTTGAAAAACCAAAAGTCATAGCAGTAATAAGCTGAAAGAGCTAAACATTTTAAAAGTTGAACGGTTTTAATAGGTTAGAAATTGTAGAAGGAGTTAAGTGCCGAAAAACGGTGGAAGATAGCATAAGAGGAAAACAAATGTAACACTAGAAGGAGCTGCATTTCCAGAAGAAAATGCAGGGTTGAATGCTGTAGTGCTGAATGAAAGCTGAATTAGCTGAAGAAATGGCTGAACTTTCCTGGAAAAACCTTTTGAAAGGTTAAAGGTGCAAAAGTCCTAGCAGGAATAAGATGAAAAAGTTGAACATTGTAATAGTAGAATGGTAAAAATAGGTGAAAGTTTGAAGAAGTTTAAAATTGCCTCACATTTTGGCACAAAATGGCCGCCAAACTGTAGGTGGTGTTGCCATCCCCTAATAATTTTTAAACCTTATGTTGAAGTCCAAAACCTTGTGAACATTTCAATATTTGAACGGTGTCTCTAGCCAAAAGAATGTTAAAGTTACAATTGTTTAAAGAAGCAAAGGTGTGGCCAATGGAGCAAAAAGATTGGAAAATCTGGGAATATCCGGGAATATCTGGAAAGGTTCAAGGATTTGAAGGACCAAAAGTCATAGCTGAAAGGAATAAGCTGAAAGGGTTGAACATTGTAATAGTAGAATGGTAAAAATAGGTGAAAGTTTGAAGAAGTTTAAAATTGCCTCACATTTTGGTACAAAATGGCCGCCAAACTGTAGGTGGTGTTGCCATCCCATAATAATTTTGAACCTTATGTTGAAGTCCAAACCCTTGTGAACATTTCAATATTTGAACGGTGTCTCTAGCCAAAAGAATGTTAAAGTTACAATTGTTTAAAGAAGCAAAGGTGTGGCCAATGGAGCAAAAAGATTGGAAAATTCAGGAATATCCGGGAATAAATGGAAAAGTTCAGGGATTTGAAGGACCAAAATGTCATAGCTAGAATAAGATGAAAGAGCTGAACATTTTCATAGTCGAACGGTTAAAATAGGTGAAAAATTGTAGAAGGAGTTTAACTGTGAACTTCTGAACGAAAAATTCTCCATGTATTTCAATGGAGCAAAAATTCCCGGAAAACCTGGAATATCTTAAAAAGTAAAAGGATTTGAAAAACCAAAAGTCATAGCAGAAATAAGATGAAAGAGATGAACATTTTAATAGTAGAATGGTTAAAATAGGTTAAAAATTGTAGAAGTAGTTAAACGCCAAAAAACGGCGGAAGATAGTATAAATAATAATAATACTAACTAGAAGGAGCTGCATTTCCAGAAGAAAATGCAGGGTTGAATGCTGTACTGCTTAATGAAAGCTGAATTAGCTGAAGAAAAGGCTGAACTGTACTGGAAGAACCATGAAAAGTTAAAGGTGCAAAAGTCCTAGCAGGAATAAGCTGAAAAAGTTGAACATTGTAATAGTAGAATGGCTGAAATAGGTCAAAATTTGTAGGACTTAAGCATGAAAGCTGATATTGCTGAAAAAATGGCTGAATTGTTGAAAATTTGAAGATGTTGCTAAAATGGCTAAAAGTACTAGCATTGGAATCAGCATCATCAACTGACTCCAAAAAACACGTTGTTTGAGAGTATTATATTGGTAAAAGCTACATGTTCTAAGTTGATAGAAAATCCACTCTTTTCAAAATGGGGGCTTTTCTATTGATTTTATCTCCATAGAAACCATTTTATGTTTGGGTCGCCTGGAGATGAGGAACAAATCAACGTCGGTTTCAGATGAATCGGAAAAAGTAAACTTTTGGACGTCCTTAGCAACGAGCTTTGTTTGCTAACCACGCCCACATTCCTTATATGTCCAGATCCAGTGAATTTCAATATGTTCAGTTCCAGCCATGGATGAAGTTTATTGCAACATTTGCTTCAGATTTTGTCAAAAAATGCCCACCAAACAGTAGGTTGTGTTGCCATCCCATAATAATTTCAAAACGTATGTTGAAGTCCAAAGCCTTGTGAGCATTTCAATGTTTGAACGGTGCCTCTAGCTGAAAGCTTGTTAAAGTTATAATGCTTGAAAGCAACAAAGGTTTTCAAGGATTCTCCATGTATTTAAATGAAGCAAAAATCTTGGAAAATCCTGGAAAATCCTGGAATATCTTGAAAAGTTCAAAGATTTGAAAGACTAAAAGTCGTAGCTGAAAGGAATAAGCTGAAAGGGTTGAACATTGTAATAGTAGAATGGTAAAAATAGGTGAAAGTTTGAAGAAGTTTAAAATTGCCTCACATTTTGGCACAAAATGGCCGCCAAACTGTAGGTGGTGTTGCCATCCCATAATAATTTTTAAACCTTATGTTGAAGTCCAAAACCTTGTTAACATTTCAATATTTGAACGGTGTCTCTAGCCAAAAGAATGTTAAAGTTACAATTGTTTAAAGAAGCAAAGGTGTGGCCAATGGAGCAAAAAGATTGGAAAATCTGGGAATATCCGGGAATATCTGGAAAAGTTCAAAGATTTGAAGGACCAAAATGTCATAGCTAGAATAAGATGAAAGAGCTGAACATTTTCATAGTCGAACGGTTAAAATAGGTGAAAAATTGTAGAAGGAGTTTAACTGTGAACTTCTGAACGAAAAATTCTCCATGTATTTCAATGGAGCAAAAATTCCCGGAAAACCTGGAATATCTTAAAAAGTAAAAGGATTTGAAAAACCAAAAGTCATAGCAGAAATAAGATGAAAGAGATGAACATTTTAATAGTAGAATGGTTAAAATAGGTTAAAAATTGTAGAAGTAGTTAAACGCCAAAAAACGGCGGAAGATACTATAAAAATAAACTAGAAGGAGCTGCATTTCCAGAAGAAAATGCAGGGTTGAATGCTGTACTGCTTAATGAAAGCTGAATTAGCTGAAGAAAAGGCTGAACTGTACTGGAAGAACCATGAAAAGTTAAAGGTGCAAAAGTCCTAGCAGGAATAAGCTGAAAAAGTTGAACATTGTAATAGTAGAATGGCTGAAATAGGTCAAAATTTGTAGGACTTAAGCATGAAAGCTGAAATTGCTGAAAAAATGGCTGAATTGTTGAAAATTTGAAGATGTTGCTAAAATGGCTAAAAGTACTAGCATTGGAATCAGCATCATCAACTGACTCCAAAAAACACGTTGTTTGAGAGTATTATATTGGTAAAAGCTACATGTTCTAAGTTGATAGAAAATCCACTCTTTTCAAAATGGGGGCTTTTCTATTGATTTTATCTCCATAGAAACCATTTTATGTTTGGGTCGCCTGGAGATGAGGAACAAATCAACGTCGGTTTCAGATGAATCGGAAAAAGTAAACTTTTGGACGTCCTTAGCAACGAGCTTTGTTTGCTAACCACGCCCACATTCCTTATATGTCCAGATCCAGTGAATTTCAATATGTTCAGTTCCAGCCATGGATGAAGTTTATTGCAACATTTGCTTCAGATTTTGTCAAAAAATGCCCACCAAACAGTAGGTTGTGTTGCCATCCCATAATAATTTCAAAACGTATGTTGAAGTCCAAAGCCTTGTGAGCATTTCAATGTTTGAACGGTGCCTCTAGCTGAAAGCTTGTTAAAGTTATAATGCTTGAAAGCAACAAAGGTTTTCAAGGATTCTCCATGTATTTAAATGAAGCAAAAATCTTGGAAAATCCTGGAAAATCCTGGAATATCTTGAAAAGTTCAAAGATTTGAAAGACTAAAAGTCGTAGCTGAAAGGAATAAGCTGAAAGGGTTGAACATTGTAATAGTAGAATGGTAAAAATAGGTGAAAGTTTGAAGAAGTTTAAAATTGCCTCACATTTTGGCACAAAATGGCCGCCAAACTGTAGGTGGTGTTGCCATCCCATAATAATTTTTAAACCTTATGTTGAAGTCCAAAACCTTGTTAACATTTCAATATTTGAACGGTGTCTCTAGCCAAAAGAATGTTAAAGTTACAATTGTTTAAAGAAGCAAAGGTGTGGCCAATGGAGCAAAAAGACTGGAAAATCTGGGAATATCCGGGAATATCTGGAAAAGTTCAAAGATTTGAAGGACCAAAATGTCATAGCTAGAATAAGATGAAAGAGCTGAACATTTTCATAGTCGAACGGTTAAAATAGGTGAAAAATTGTAGAAGGAGTTTAACTGTGAACTTCTGAACGAAAAATTCTCCATGTATTTCAATGGAGCAAAAATTCCCGGAAAACCTGGAATATCTTAAAAAGTAAAAGGATTTGAAAAACCAAAAGTCATAGCAGAAATAAGATGAAAGAGATGAACATTTTAATAGTAGAATGGTTAAAATAGGTTCAAAATTGTAGAAGTAGTTAAACGCCAAAAAACGGCGGAAGATACTATAAAAATAAATAAAGAGAAACAGGAAAACAAAGGGTTGAATGCTTTACAGCATTCAACCAATAAATAAAGAGAAACAGGAAAACAAAGGGTTGAATGCTTTACAGCATTCAACCAACTAGAAGGAGCTGCATTTCCAGAAGAAAATGCAGGGTTGAATGCTGTATTGCTGATAGAAAGCTTAATTTGTAAAAGAAATGGCTGAACTGAGCTGAAAGAGCTCAACATTTTAAAAGTAAAATGGTTAAAAAAGGTGAAAACCTGTAAAAAAGGTTAAGCACAAGAATTCCCTATGTATTTTAATGGAGCAAAAATCCTGCAAAATCTCGGAATATCTTAAAAATTTTAATGATTTGAATGACCAAATGTAATATCTGTAATAAGTTGAAAGAGTTGAACATTTAAAAAGGTGAATGGTAGAAAAATTTCAAGTGTCCGAACCGGGTGTCGATCCGGGAACCTCTTGCACCATAACTTTCCAATGCATTTTAATAGGGCAAAAATTCCCGGAAAAACTGGAATATCTTAAAAAGTACAAGGATTAGAAGTACCAAAAGTCATAGCAATAATAAGCTGAAAGAGCTGAACATTTTAAAAGTTGAATGGTAAAAATAGGTTAAAAATTGTAGAAGTAGTTAAGTGTCAAAAAACGGCGGAAGATAGTATAAATAATAATAATACTAATAAATAAAGAGAAACAGGAAAACAAAGGGTTGAATGCTTTACAGCATTCAACCAACTAGAAGGAGCTGCATTTCCAGAAGAAAATGCAGGGTTGAATGCTGTATTGCTGAATGAAAGCAGAAATATGATGAAAAAGCTGAACATTGTAAAAGTAGAATGTCTAAAATAGGTCAAACATTGTAGAAGGAGTTAAGCATGAAAGCTAAAGAATTGTTGAAAAAATGGCTGAAATGTCCTGGAAAATCCTGGAATATTGTGAAAAATTAAAGGACCAAGAGTCAAAGGTGAACATTGTAAAAGTAGAATGACCAAAACAGGTCAAAATTTGTAGACGGAGTTAAGCATGAAAGCTGAAATTGTTGAAAAAATGGATGTACTGTTGAAAAATTTGAAGATGATGCTAAAATGGCCAAAAGTGCTAGCATCAGCATCATCAACTGACTCAAAAAACCAAATTGTTTAAGAGTATCATATTGGTAAAAGCTACATGTTCTAAGTTGACAGAAAATCCACTTTTTTCAAAATGGCGGCTTTTCTATTAATTTTATCTCCATAGCAACCATCTTAGGTTTGGGTCGGCATGGGATGACGAACAAATCGACGTCAGTTTCAGACAAATTGGAAAAAGTAAACCTTTGGACGTCCTTAGCAACGAAGTTTGTTGGCTAACCACGCCCACATTCCTTATATGTCCAGATCCAGTGAATTTCAATCTGTTCAGTTCCAGCCATGGATTAAGTTTATTGCAATATTTGCTTCAGATTTTGTCATAAAAAGGCCACCAACATTAGGTTGTGTCGACATCCCATAATGATTTCTAAACGTATTTTATTGTCCAAAGCCTTGTGATCATTTTAATGTTTGAATGGTGTCTCTAGCTACAAGTATGTTAAAGTTATATTCTTTTAAAGAAAAAAAAGCTTCAGATTTGACAAACACAATATGGCTTCCAAACAGTCTCCATCCCACAATGACTTCAAACCTTGATGTTATAATCCAAAGCACCAATCATCTGATAGTTAAAGTAGAGTCACGTCCTGCAGCAGGAGACATTCTGGCAAATGCTGAGCCTCAAGATCAATTCTCTCAATTATGCATACGCCATTAGTCTTTGCACACACATCCATGTATAATGGAGATATAAATTGATCATCAGCTAGCTAGCTGAATGATACAGCATTATTTTTTAATTAAACCACTAACTTATGTGGTGCAAAAACATGATAGTCACTTCTCGTAACAGCCACCTAACTCATGGTTTGGGAATCAACACTTTCCCATGAGCCTTCACTTTTGAAAAGTCGCAGGATTTGAAGGACCAAAAGTGGTGGTAAAAAAAATTTTGGAGGTAAAAAAATTGTAAAAGCAGTTAAACAAGGCATGAAATTATTAAAAAATGGCTGAATTAATGAAAATTTGAAGATTTGAAGGAAAGGAATGAGCTGAACTGTTTCATACAATGGTTAAAGTAAGTAAAAACCTGTAAAAGAAGTTTAGCACAAGGATTCTCTATGTATTTTAATGGAGCAAAAAATCCTGGAAAATCCTGGAATATCTTAAAAAGTTCAATGATTTGAATGACCAAAAGTAATAACTGTAATAAGTTGAAAGAGTTGAACATTTTAAAAGTTGGTTGGAAGAAAATTTTGAAGCGTCCGAACCGGGTGTCGAACCGGGCGCCTCGGGCACCATAACTTCCCAATGCATTTTAATAGGGCAAAAATTCCCGGAAAAACTGGAATATCTTTAAAAGTAAAAGGATTTGAAAAACCAAAAGTCATACCAATAATAAGCTGAAAGAGCTGAACATTTTAAAAGTTGAATGGTAAGAATTGGTTAAAAATTGTAGAAGTAGTTAAGTGTCAAAAAACGGCGGAAGATAGTATAAATAATAATAATAATAAATAAAGAGAAACAGGAAAACAAAGGGTTGAATGCTTTATAGCATTCAACCAATAAATAAAGAGAAACAGGAAAACAAAGGGTTGAATGCTTTACAGCATTCAACCAACTAGAAGGGGCTGCATTTCCAGAAGAAAATGCAGGGTTGAATGCTGTTTTGCTGAATGAAAGCTGAATATGCTAAAGAAATGGCTGAACAGAGGAAGAGCTCAACATTTTAAACGTAGAATGGTCAAAGTGGGTAAAAAACTGTATAAGAAGTTAAGCTATAAGATTTCCCATGTATTTTAATGAAGCAAAAATCCTCGAATATATTTAAAAGTTCAAAGATTTGAGAAAAAAGTCATAGCAGGAATAAGCTAAAAAAGTTGAACATTGTAATAGTAGAATGGCTAAAATAGGTCAAAAATTGTAGGAGTTAAGCATGAAAGCTGAAATTGTTGAAAAAATGGCTGAACTGTTGAAAATTTGAAGATGTTGCTAAAATGGCCAAAAGTGCTAGCATTGGAATCAGCATCATCAACTGACTCAAAAAAACACATTGTTTGAGAGTATCATATTGGTCAAAGCTACATGTTCTAAGTTGATAAAAATCCAGTCTTTTCAAAATGGCAGCTTTTCTATTGATTTTATCTCCATAGCAACCATTTTATGTTTGGGTCGCCTGGAGATGAGGAACAAATCAACGTCGGTTTCAGATGAATCGGAAAAAGTAAACTTTTGGATGTCCTTAGCAACGAACTTTGTTTGCTAACCACGCCCACATTCCTTATATGTCCAGATCCAGTGAATTTCAATATGTTCAGTTCCAGCCATGGATGACGTTTATTGCAATATTTTCTTCAGATTTTGTCAAAAAATGCCCACCAAACAGTAGGTTGTGTTGCCATCCCATAATAATTTTGAACCTTATGTTGAGGTCCAAAACCTTGTGAACATTTCAATATTTGAACGGTGTCTCTAGCCAAAAGAATGTTAAAGTTACAATTGTTTAAAGAAGCAAAGGTGTGGCCAATGGAGCAAAAAGATTGGAAAATCTGGGAATATCCGGGAATATCTGGAAAAGTTCAAGGATTTGAAGGACCAAATGTCATAGCTGAAAGGAATAAGCTGAAAGGGTTGAACATTGTAATAGTAGAATGGTAAAAATAGGTGAAAGTTTGAAGAAGTTTAAAATTGCCTCACATTTTGGCACAAAATGGCCGCCAAACTGTAGATGGTGTTGCCATCCCATAATAATTTTGAACCTTATGTTGAAGTCCAAAACCTTGTGAACATTTCATTATTTGAACGGTGTCTGTAGCCAAAAGAATGTTAAAGTTACAATTGTTTAAAGAAGCAAAGGTGTGGCCAATGGAGAAAAAAGATTGGAAAATCTGGGAATATCCGGGAATATCTGGAAAAGTTCAAAGATTTGAAGGACCAAAAGTCATAGCTGAAAGGAATAAGATGAAAGGTTTGAACATTGTAATAGTAGAATGGTAAAAATAGGTGAAAGTTTGAAGAAGTGTAAAATTGCCTCACATTTTGGCACAAAATGGCCGCCAAACTGTAGGTGGTGTTGCCATCCCATAATAATTTTGAGCCTTATGTTGAAGTCCTAAGCCTTTTGAACATTTAAATGTTTGTACGGTGTCTCTACCTGAAAGCATGTTGACGTTACAATGGTTTAAAGAAGCAAAGGTTTTGTCAATGGAGCAAAATAATTGGAAAATCCGGGAATATCCGGGAATATCTGGAAAAGTTCAAGGATTTGAAGAACAAAATGCCATAGCTAGAATAAGATGAAAGAGCTGAACATTTTCATAGTCGAACGGTTAAAATAGGTGAAAAATTGTAGAAGGAGTATAACTGTGAACTTCTGCACGAAAAATTCTCCATGTATTTCAATGGAGCAAAAATTCCCGGAAAACCTGGAATATCTTAAAAAGTACAAGGATTAGAAGTACCAAAAGTCATAGCAGTAATTAGCTGAAAGAGCTGAACATTTTAAAAGTTGAATGGTCACAATCGGTTAAAAATTGTAGAAGGAGTTAAGTGCCAAAAAACGGCGGAAGATAGCAGAAGAGGAAAACAAAGGGTTGAATGCTTTACAGCATTCAACCAACTAGAAGGAGCTGCATTTCCAGAAGAAAATGCAGGGTTGAATGCTGTATTGCTGAATGAAAGCTGAATTTCCTAAAGAAATGGCTGAACAGAGCTGAAAGAGCTCAAAATTTTAAAAGTAGAAAGGTCAAAGTGGGCAAAAAACTGTAAAAGAAGTTAAGCGATAGGATGTCCTATGTATTTTAATGAAGCAAAAGTCCTGGAATGTCTTTAAAAGTTCAAAGATTTGGGAAAAAAATAATAGCAGGAATAAGCTGAAAAAGTTGAACATTGTAACAGTAGAATGGCTAAAATAGGTCAAAATTTGTAGAAGGAGTTAAGCATTAAAGCTGAAATTGTTGAAAAAATGGTTGAACTGTTGAAAATTTGAAGATGTTGCTAAAATGGATAAAGCGCTAGCATTAGAATCAGCATCATCAACTGACTCAAAGAAACACATTGTTTGAGAGTATCATATTGGTAAAAGCTACATGTTCTAAGTTGATAGAAAATCCACCTTTTTCAAAATGGCGGCTTTTCTATTGATTTTATCTCCATAGCAACTATTTTATGTTTGGGTCGCCTGGGGATAACGAACCAATCGACGTCAGTTTCAGACAAATCGTAAAAAGTAAACCTTTGGACGTCCTTAGCAACGAAGTTTGTTTGCTAACCACGCCCACATTCCTTATACGTACAGATACAGTGAATTTCAATATGTTCAGTTCCAGCCATGGATGAAGTTTAATCAATAAGCAATATTTTCTTCAGATTTGGTCAAAAAATGGCCACCAAACAGTAGGTTGTGTCGACATCCCATAATGATTTCTAAACCTATTTTATAGTCCAAAGCCTTGTGATCAATTTAACCTTTGAACGGTGTCTCTAGCTAAAGGCATGTTGAAGTTACAATGGTTGAAAGAACCAAAGGTTTTCAAGGATTCTCAATGTATTTAAATGGAGGGAAAATCTTGGAAAATCCTGGAATATCTTAAAAGGTTCAAGGATTTAAAGGACCAAAAGTAATAGCTGAAAGGAATAAGCTGAAGGAGTTGAACATTGAAATAGTAGAATGGTAAAAATAGGTGAAAGTTTGAAGAAGTTTAAAATTGCCTCACATTTTGGCACAAAATGGCCGCCAAACTGTAGGTGGTGTTGCCATCCCATAATAATTTTGAGCCTTATGTTGAAGTCCAAAACCTTGTGAACATTTCAATATTTGAACGGTGTCTCTAGCCAAAAGAATGTTAAAGTTACAATTGTTTAAAGAAGCAAAGGTGTGGCCAATGGAGCAAAAAGATTGGAAAATCTGGGAATATCCGGGAATATCTGGAAAAGTTCAAAGATTTGAAGGACCAAAAGTCATAGCTGAAAGGAATAAGATGAAAGGGTTGAACATTGTAATAGCAGAATGGTAAAAATAGGTGAAAGTTTGAAGAAGTTTAAAATTGCCTCACATTTTGGCACAAAATGGCCGCCAAACTGTAGGTGGTGTTGCCATCCCATAATAATTTTTAAACCTTATGTTGAAGTCCAAAACCTTGTGAACATTTCAATATTTGAACGGTGTCTCTAGCCAAAAGAATGTTAAAGTTACAATTGTTTAAAGAAGCAAAGGTGTGGCCAATGGAGCAAAAAGATTGGAAAATCTGGGAATATCCGGGAATATCTGGAAAAGTTCAAGGATTTGAAGGACCAAAAGTCATAGCTGAAAGGAATAAGATGAAAGGGTTGAACATTGTAATAGTAGAATGGTAAAAATAGGTGAAAGTTTGAAGAAGTTTAAAATTGCCTCACATTTTGGCACAAAATGGCCGCCAAACTGTAGGTGGTGTTGCCATCCCATAATAATTTTGAACTTTATGTTGAAGTCCAAAACCTTGTGAACATTTCAATATTTGAACGGTGTCTCTAGCCAAAAGAATGTTAAAGTTACAATTGTTTAAAGAAGCAAAGGTGTGGCCAATGGAGCAAAAACATTGGAAAATCTGGGAATATCCGGGAATATCTGGAAAAGTTCAAAGATTTGAAGGACCAAAATGTCATAGCTAGAATAAGATGAAAGAGCTGAACATTTTCATAGTCGAACGGTTAAAATAGGTGAAAAATTGTAGAAGGAGTTTAACTGTGAACTTCTGAACGAAAAATTCTCCATGTATTTCAATGGAGCAAAAATTCCCGGAAAACCTGGAATATCTTAAAAAGTAAAAGGATTTGAAAAACCAAAAGTCATAGCAGAAATAAGATGAAAGAGATGAACATTTTAATAGTAGAATGGTTAAAATAGGTTAAAAATTGTAGAAGTAGTTAAACGCCAAAAAACGGCGGAAGATACTATAATAACTAGAAGGAGCTGCATTTCCAGAAGAAAATGCAGGGTTGAATGCTGTACTGCTGAATGAAAGCTAAATTTGCTGAAGAAATGTCTGAACTGTACTGGAAAAACCTTGAAAAGTTAAATGATCAAAAGTCCTAGTAGGAATAAGCTGAAAAAGGTGAACATTGTAATAGTAGAATGTCTAAAATAGGTCAAAATTTGTAGAAGGAGTTAAGCATTAAAGCTGAAATTGTTGAAAAAATGGCTGAACTGTTGAAAATTTGAAGATGTTGCTAAAATGGCTAAAAGTGCTAGCATTGGAATCAGCATCATCAACCGACTCAAAAAAACACATTGTTTGAGAGTATCATATTGGTAAAAGCTACATGTCTAAGTTGATAGAAAATCAATTTTTTCAAAATGGCGGCTTTTCTATTAATTCTATCTCCATAGCAACCATTTTATGTTTAGGTCGCCTGGGGATGACGAACCAATCGACGTCAGTTTCAGACAAATCAGAAAAAGTAAACCTTTGGACGTCCATAGCAACGAAGTTTGTTTGCTAACCACGCCCACATTCCTTATATGTCCAGATCCAGTGAATTTCAATATGTTCAGTTCCAGCCATGGATGAAGTTAAATGCAATATTTGCTTCAGATTTGGTCAAAAAATGGCCACCAAACAGTAGGTTGTGTCGACATCCCATAATGATTTCTAAACCTATTTTATAGTCCAAAGCCTTGTGATCAATTTAACGTTTGAACGGTATCTCTAGCTAAAGGCATGTTGAAGTTACAATGGTTGAAAGAACCAAAGATTTTCAAGGATTCTCAATGTATTTAAATGGAGCGAAAATCTTGGAAAATCCTGTAATATCTTGAAAAGTTCAAAGATTAGAAGGACCAAAAGTAATAGCTGAAAGGAATAAGCTGAAGGAGTTGAACATTGAAATAGTAGAATGATTGAAATAGGTGAAAGTTTGAAGAAGTTTAAAATTGCCTCACATTTTGGCAAAAAATGGCCGCCAAACTGTAGGTGGTGTTGCCATCCCATAATAATTTTGAGCCTTATATTGAAGTCCAAAACCTTGTGAACATTTCAATGTTTGAACGGTGTCTCTAGCCAAAAGAATGTTAAAGTTACAATTGTTTAAAGAAGCAAAGGTGTGGCCAATGGAGCAAAAATATTGGAAAATCCGGGAATAACCGGGACTATCTGGAAAAGTTCAAGGATTTGAAGGACAAAATGTCATAGCTGGAATAAGATGAAAGAGCTGAACATTTTAATAGTTGAATGGTTAAAATAGGTGAAAAATTGTAGAAGAAGTTTAACTGTGAACTTCTGCACGAAAAATTCTTCATGTATTTCAATGGAGAAAAAATCATGGAAAATCCTGGAATATCTTAAAAAGTTCAAGGATTTGAAAAACCAAAAGTCATAGCAGTAATAAGCTGAAAGAGCTGAACAGTTTAATAGTTGAATGGTTAAAATAGGTTGAAAATTGTAGAAGGAGTTAAGTGCCGAAAAACGGCGGAAGATAGCGTAAGAGGAAAACAAAGGGTTGAATGCTATACAGCATTCAACCAACTAGAAGGAGCTGCATTTCCAGAAGAAAATGCAGGGTTGAATGCTGTATTGCTGATAGAAAGCTTAATTTGTAAAAGAAATGGCTGAACTGAGCTGAAAGAGCTCAACATTTTAAAAGTAAAATGGTTAAAAAAGGTGAAAACCTTTAAAAAAGGTTAAGCACAAGAATTCCCTATGTATTTTAATGGAGCAAAAATCCTGCAAAATCCTGGAATATCTTAAAAATTTCAATGATTTGAATGACCAAAAGTAATATCTGTAATAAGTTGAAAGAGTTGAACATTTAAAAAGGTGAATGGTAGAAAGATTTCAAGTGTCCGAACTGGGTGTCGATCCGGGAACCTCTTGCACCATAACTTTCCAATGCATTTTAATAGGGCAAAAATTCCCGGAAAAACTGGAATATCTTAAAAAGTACAAGGATTAGAAGTACCAAGAGTCATAGCAAGAATAAGCTGAAAGAGCTGAACATTTCAAAAGTTGAATGGTAAAAATAGGTTAAAAAATGTAGAAGTAGTTAAGTGTCAAAAAACGGCGGAAGATAGTATAAATAATAATAATAATAATAAATAAAGAGAAACAGGAAAACAAAGGGTTGAATGCTTTATAGCATTCAACCAACTAGAAGGAGCTGCATTTCCAGAAGAAAATGCAGGGTTGAATGCTGTACTGCTGAATGAAAGCTGAATTAGCTGAAGAAATGGCTGAACTGTACTGGAAGAACCATGAAAAGTTAAAGGTGCAAAAGTCCTAGCAGGAATAAGCTGAAAAAGTTGAACATTGTAACAGTAGAATGGCTGAAATAGGTCAAAATTTGTAGGACTTAAGTATGAAAGCTGAAATTGTTGAAAAAATGGCTGAATTGTTGAAAATTTGAAGATGTTGCTAAAATGGCTAAAAGTACTAGCATTGGAATCAGCATCATCAACTGACTCCAAAAAACACGTTGTTTGAGAGTATTATATTGGTAAAAGCTACATGTTCTAAGTTGATAGAAAATCCACTCTTTTCAAAATGGCGGCTTTTCTATTGATTTTATCTCCATAGCAACCATTTTATGTTTGGGTCGCCTGGAGATGAGGAACAAATCAACGTCGGTTTCAGACGAATCGGAAAAAGTAAACTTTTGGACGTCCTTAGCAACGAGCTTTGTTTGCTAACAACGCCCACATTCCTTATATGTCCAGATCCAGTGAATTTCAATATGTTCAGTTCCAGCCATGGATGAAGTTTATTGCAACATTTGCTTCAGATTTTGTCAAAAAATGCCCACCAAACAGTAGGTTGTGTTGCCATCCCATAATAATTTCAAAACGTATGTTGAAGTCCAAAGCCTTGTGAGCATTTCAATGTTTGAACGGTGCCTCTAGCTGAAAGCTTGTTAAAGTTATAATGCTTGAAAGCAACAAAGGTTTTCAAGGATTCTCCATGTATTTAAATGAAGCAAAAATCTTGGAAAACCCTGGAAAATCTTGGAATATCTTGAAAAGTTCAAAGATTTGAAAGACTAAAAGTCGTAGCTGAAAGGAATAAGCTGAAAGGGTTGAACATTGTAATAGTAGAAGGATTAAAATACGTGAAAGTTTGAAGAAGTTTAAAATTGCCTCACATTTTGGCACAAAATGGCCGCCAAACTGTAGGTGGTGTTGCCATCCCATAATAATTTTGAACTTTATGTTGAAGTCCAAAACCTTGTGAACATTTCAATATTTGAACGGTGTCTCTAGCCAAAACAATGTTAAAGTTACAATTGTTTAAAGAAGCAAAGGTGTGGCCAATGGAGCAAAAACATTGGAAAATCTGGGAATATCCGGGAATATCTGGAAAAGTTCAAAGATTTGAAGGACCAAAAGTCATAGCTGAAAGGAATAAGCTGAAAGGGTTGAACATTGTAATAGTAGAAGGATTAAAATACGTGAAAGTTTGAAGAAGTTTAAAATTGCCTCACATTTTGGCACAAAATGGCCGCCAAACTGTAGGTGGTGTTGCCATCCCATAATAATTTTGAACTTTATGTTGAAGTCCAAAACCTTGTGAACATTTCAATATTTGAACGGTGTCTCTAGCCAAAACAATGTTAAAGTTACAATTGTTTAAAGAAGCAAAGGTGTGGCCAATGGAGCAAAAAGATTGGAAAATCTGTGAATATCCGGGAATATCTGGAAAAGTTCAAGGATTTGAAGGACCAAAAGTCATAGCTGAAAGGAATAAGCTGGAAAGGTTGAACATTGTAATAGTAGAATGGTAAAAATAGGTGAAAGTTTGAAGAAGTTTAAAATTGCCTCACATTTTGGCACAAAATGGCCGCCAAACTGTAGGTGGGGTTGCCATCCCATAATAATTTTTAAACCTTATGTTGAAGTCCAAAACCTTGTGAACATTTCATTATTTGAACGGTGTCTCTAGCCAAAAGAATGTTAAAGTTACAATTGTTTAAAGAAGCAAAGGTGTGGCCAATGGAGCAAAAAGATTGGAAAATCTGGGAATATCCGGGAATATCTGGAAAAGTTCAAGGATTTGAAGGACCAAAAGTCATAGCTGAAAGGAATAAGCTGGAAAGGTTGAACATTGTAATAGTAGAATGGTAAAAATAGGTGAAAGTTTGAAGAAGTTTAAAATTGCCTCACATTTTGGCACAAAATGGCCGCCAAACTGTAGGTGGTGTTGCCATCCCATAATAATTTTGAGCCTTATGTTGAAGTCCAAAACCTTGTGAACATTTCAATATTTGAACGGTGTCTCTAGCCAAAAGAATGTTAAAGTTACAATTGTTTAAAGAAGCAAAGGTGTGGCCAATGGAGCAAAAACATTGGAAAATCTGGGAATATCCGGGAATATCTGGAAAAGTTCAAAGATTTGAAGGACCAAAATGTCATAGCTAGAATAAGATGAAAGAGCTGAACATTTTCATAGTAGAACGGTTAAAATAGGTGAAAAATTGTAGAAGGAGTTTAACTGTGAACTTCTGAACGAAAAATTCTCCATGTATTTCAATGGAGCAAAAATTCCCGGAAAACCTGGAATATCTTAAAAAGTAAAAGGATTTGAAAAACCAAAAGTCATAGCAGAAATAAGATGAAAGAGATGAACATTTTAATAGTAGAATGGTTAAAATAGGTTAAAAATTGTAGAAGTAGTTAAACGCCAAAAAACGGCGGAAGATACTATAAGATACGATAATAATAAATAAAGAGAAACAGGAAAACAAAGGGTTGAATGCTTTACAGCATTCAACCAATAATAACTAGAAGGAGCTGCATTTCCAGAAGAAAATGCAGGGTTGAATGCTGTACTGCTGAATGAAAGCTGAATTAGCTGAAGAAATGGCTTAACTGTACTGGGAAAACCTTGAAAAGTTAAATGTGCAAAAGTCCTAGCAGGAATAAGATGAAAAAGTTGAACATTGTAATAGTAGAATGGCTGAAATAGGTCAAAGTTTGTAGAAGGAGTTAAGCATTAAAGCTGAAATTGTTGAAAAAATGGATGTACTGTTGAAAATTTGAAGATGATGCTAAAATGGCTAAAAATGCTAGCATTGGAATCAGCATCATCAACTGACTCAAAAAAAACACATTGTTTGAGAGTATCATATTGGTAAAAGCTACATGTTCTAAGTTGACAGAAAATCCACTTTTTTCAAAATGGCGGCTTTTCTATTAATTTTATCTCCATAGCAACCATTTTACGTTTGGGTCGGCATGGGATGACGAACAAATCGACGTCAATTTCAGACAAATCGGAAAAAGTAAACCTTTGGACGTCCTTAGCAACGAAGTTTGTTGGCTAACCACGCCCACATTCCTTATATGTCCAGATCCAGTGAATTTCAATATGTTCAGTTCCAGCCATGGATGAAGTTTATTGAAATATTTGCTTCAGATTTTGTCATAAAAAGGCCACCAACATTAGGTTGTGTTGCCATCCCATAATGATTTCAAAACGTATGTTGAATTCCAAAGCCTTGTGAGCATTTCAATGTTTGAACGGTGCCTCTAGCTGAAAGCAAATTATAATGCTTGAAAGCAACAAAGGTTTTCAAGGATTCTCCATGTATTTAAATGAAGCAAAAATCTTAAAAAATCCTGGAAAATCTTGGAATATCTTGAAAAGTTCATAGACTTGAAAGACTAAAATTCGTAGCTGAAAGGAATAAGCTGAAAGGGTTGAACATTGTTATAGTAGAATGATTAAAATACGTGAAAGTTTGAAGAAGTTTAAAATTGCCTCACATTTTGGCACAAAATGGCCGCCAAACTGTAGGTGGTGTTGCCATCCCATAATAATTTTGAACCTTATGTTGAAGTCCAAAACCTTGTGAACATTTCAATATTTGAACGGTGTCTCTAGCCAAAAGAATGTTAAAGTTACAATTGTTTGAAGAAGCAAAGGTGTGGCCAATGGAGCAAAAACATTGGAAAATCTGGGAATATCCAGGAATATCTGGAAAAGTTCAAGGATTTGAAGGACCAAAAGTCATAGCTGAAAGGAATAAGATGAAAGGGTTGAACATTGTAATAGTAGAATGGTAAAAATAGGTGAAAGTTTGAAGAAGTTTAAAATTGCCTCACATTTTGGCACAAAATGGCCGCCAAACTGTAGGTGGTGTTGCCATCCCATAATAATTTTTAAACCTTATGTTGAAATCCAAAACCTTGTGAACATTTCAATATTTGAACGGTGTCTCTAGCCAAAAGAATGTTAAAGTTACAATTGTTTAAAGAAGCAAAGGTGTGGCCAATGGAGCAAAAACATTGGAAAATCTGGGAATATCCTGGAATATCTGGAAAAGTTCAAGGATTTGAAGGACCAAAAGTCATAGCTGAAAGGAATAAGATTAAAGGTTTGAACATTGTAATAGTAGAATGGTAAAAATAGGTGAAAGTTTGAAGAAGTTTAAAATTGCCTCAGATTTTGTCATAAAAAGGCCACCAACAGTAGGTTGTGTCGACATCCCATAATAATTTCAAAACGTATTTTATAGTCCAAAGCCTTGTGAGCATTTCAATGTTTGAACGGTGCCTCTAGCTGAAAGCTTGTTAAAGTTATAATGCTTGAAAGCAACAAAGGTTTTCAAGGATTCTCCATGTATTTAAATGAAGCAAAAATCTTGGAAAATCCTGGAAAATCTTGGAATATCTTGAAAAGTTCAAAGATTTGAAAGACTAAAAGTCGTAGCTGAAAGGAATAAGCTGAAAGGGTTGAACATTGTAATAGTAGGATTAAAATACGTGAAAGTTTGAAGAAGTTTAAAATTGCCTCACATTTTGGCATAAAATGGCCGCCAAAATGTAGGTGGTGCTGCCATCCCATAATAATTTTGAGCTTTATGTTGAAGTCCAAAACCTTGTGAACATTTCAATATTTGAACGGTGTCTCTAGCCAAAAGAATGTTAAAGTTACAATTGTTAAAGAAGCAAAGGTGTGGCCAATGGAGCAAAAAGACTGGAAAATCTGGGAATATCCGGGAATATCTGGAAAAGTTCAAGGATTTGAAGGACCAAAAGTCATAGCTGAAAGGAATAAGCTGAAAGGGTTGAACATTTTAATAGTAGAATGGTAAAAATAGGTGAAAGTTTGAAGAAGTTTAAAATTGCCTCACATTTTGGCACAAAATGGCCGCCAAACTGTAGGTGGTGTTGCCATCCCATAATAATTTTTAAACCTTATGTTGAAGTCCAAAACCTTGTGAACATTTCAATATTTGAACGGTGTCTCTAGCCAAAAGAATGTTAAAGTTACAATTGTTTAAAGAAGCAAAGGTGTGGCCAATGGAGCAAAAAGATTGGAAAATCCGGGAATATCCGGGAATGAATGGAAAAGTTCAGGGATTTGAAGGACTAAAATGCCATTGCTAGAATAAGATGAAAGAGCTGAACATTTTCATAGTCGAACGATTAAAATAGGTGAAAAATTGTAGAAGGAGTTTAACTGTGAACTTCTGAACGAAAAATTCTCCATGTATTTCAATGGAGCAAAAATTCCCGGAAAACCTGGAATATCTTAAAAAGTAAAAGGATTTGAAAAACCAAAAGTCATAGCAGAAATAAGATGAAAGAGATGAACATTTTAAAAGTAGAATGGTTAAAATAGGTTAAAAATTGTAGAAGTAGTTAAACGCCAAAAAACGGCGGAAGATACTATAATAATAACTAGAAGGAGCTGCATTTCCAGAAGAAAATGCAGGGTTGAATGCTGTACTGCTGAATGAAAGCTGAATTAGCTGAAGAAATGGCTGAACTGTACTGGAAGAACCATGAAAAGTTAAAGGTGCAAAAGTCCTAGCAGGAATAAGCTGAAAAAGTTGAACATTGTAATAGTAGAATGGCTGAAATAGGTCAAAATTTGTAGGACTTCAGCATGAAAGCTGAAATTGTTGAAGAAATGGCTGAATTGTTGAAAATTTGAAGTTGTTGCTAAAATGGCTAAAAGTACTAGCATTGGAATCAGCATCATCAACTGACTCCAAAAAACACGTTGTTTGAGAGTATTATATTGGTAAAAGCTACATGTTCTAAGTTGATAGAAAATCCACTCTTTTCAAAATGGCGGCTTTTCTATTGATTTTATCTCCATAGCAACCATTTTATGTTTGGGTCGCCTGGAGATGAGGAACAAATCAACGTCGGTTTCAGATGAATCGGAAAAAGTAAATTTTTGGACGTCCTTAGCAACGAGCTTTGTTTGCTAACCACGCCCACATTCCTTATATGTCCAGATCCAGTGAATTTCAATATATTCAGTTCCAGCCATGGATGAAGTTTATTGCAACATTTGCTTCAGATTTTGTCAAAAAATGCCCACCAAACAGTAGGTTGTGTTGCCATCCCATAATAATTTCAAAACGTATGTTGAAGTCCAAAGCCTTGTGAGCATTTCAATGTTTGAACGGTGCCTCTAGCTGAAAGATTGTTAAAGTTATAATGCTTGAAAGCAACAAAGGTTTTCAAGGATTCTCCATGTATTTAAATGAAGCAAAAATCTTGGAAAATCCTGGAAAATCTTGGAATATCTTGAAAAGTTCAAAGATTTGAAAGACTAAAAGTCGTAGCTGAAAGGAATAAGCTGAAAGGGTTGAACATTGTAATAGTAGAAGGATTAAAATAGGTGAAAGTTTGAAGAAGTTTAAAATTGCCTCACATTTTGGCACAAAATGGCCGCCAAACTGTAGGTGGTGTTGCCATCCCATAATAATTTTGAACCTTATGTTGAAGTCCAAAACCTTGTGAACATTTCAATATTTGAACGGTGTCTCTAGCCAAAAGAATGTTAAAGTTACAATTGTTTGAAGAAGCAAAGGTGTGGCCAATTGAGCAAAAAGATTGGAAAATCTGGGAATATCCGGGAATATCTGGAAAAGTTCAAAGATTTGAAGGACCAAAATGTCATAGCTAGAATAAGATGAAAGAGCTGAACATTTTCATAGTCGAACGGTTAAAATAGGTGAAAAATTGTAGAAGGAGTTTAACTGTGAACTTCTGAACGAAAAATTCTCCATGTATTTCAATGGAGCAAAAATTCCTGGAAAACCTGGAATATCTTAAAAAGTAAAAGGATTTGAAAAACCAAAAGTCATAGCAGAAATAAGATGAAAGAGATGAACATTTTAATAGTAGAATGGTTAAAATAGGTTAAAAATTGTAGAAGTAGTTAAACGCCAAAAAACGGCGGAAGATACTATAAGATACGATAATAATAAACTAGAAGGAGCTGCATTTCCAGAAGAAAATGCAGGGTTGAATGCTGTATTGCTGAAAGAAAGCTTAATTTGTAAAAGACATGGCTGAACTGAGCTGAAAGAGCTCAACATTTTAAAAGTAAAATGGTTAAAATAGGTGAAAACCTGTAAAAAAGGTTAAGCACAAGTATTCCTTTTGTAATTTAATGGAGCATAAATCCTGGAAAATCGTGGAATATCTTAAAAAGTTCAATGATTTGAATGACCAAAAGTAATAACTGTAATAAGTTGAAAGAGTTGAACATTTTAAAAGTAAAATAGTAAAAAATTTTGAAGCGTCCGAACTGGGTGTCGAACCGGGCGCCTCGTGCATCATAACTTCCCAATGCATTTTAATAGGGCAAAAATTCCCGGAAAAACTGGAATATCTTAAAAAGTAGAAGGATTAGAAGTACCAAAAGTCATAGCAATAATAAGCTGAAAAAGCTGAACATTTTAAAAGTTGAATGGTAAAAATCGGTTAAAAATTGTAGAAGTAGTTAAGTGTCAAAAAACGGCGGAAGATAGTATAAATAATAATAATAACTAGAAGGAGCTGCATTTCCAGAAGAAAATGCAGGGTTGAATGCTGTATTGCTGATAGAAAGCTTAATTTGTAAAAGAAATGGCTGAACTGAGCTGAAAGAGCTCAACATTTTAAAAGTAAAATGGTTAAAAAAGGTGAAAACCTGTAAAAAAGGTTAAGCACAAATATTCCCTATGTATTTTAATGGAGCAAAAATCCTGCAAAATCTCGGAATATCTTAAAAATTTTAATGATTTGAATGACCAAAAGTAATATCTGTAATAAGTTGAAAGAGTTGAACATTTAAAAAGGTGAATGGTAGAAAAATTTCAAGTGTCCGAACCGGGTGTCGATCCGGGAACCTCTTGCACCATAACTTTCCAATGCATTTTAATAGGGCAAAAATTCCCGGAAAAACTGGAATATCTTAAAAAGTACAAGGATTAGAAGTACCAAAAGTCATAGCAATAATAAGCTGAAAGAGCTGAACATTTTAAAAGTTGAATGGTAAAAATAGGTTAAAAATTGTAGAAGTAGTTAAGTGTCAAAAAACGGCGGAAGATAGTATAAATAATAATAATAATAATAAATAAAGAGAAACAGGAAAACAAAGGGTTGAATGCTTTACAGCATTCAACCAATAAATAAAGAGAAACAGGAAAACAAAGGGTTGAATGCTTTATAGCATTCAACCAATAAAGAGAAACAGGAAAACAAAGGGTTGAATGCTTTACAGCATTCAACCAACTAGAAGGAGCTGCATTTCCAGAAGAAAATGCAGGGTTGAATGCTGTACTGCTGAATGAAAGCTGAATTAGCTGAAGAAATGGCTGAACTGTACTGGAAGAACCATGAAAAGTTAAAGGTGCAAAAGTCCTAGCAGGAATAAGCTGAAAAAGTTGAACATTGTAATAGTAGAATGGCTGAAATAGGTCAAAATTTGTAGGACTTCAGCATGAAAGCTGAAATTGTTGAAGAAATGGCTGAATTGTTGAAAATTTGAAGTTATTGCTAAAATGGCTAAAAGTACTAGCATTGGAATCAGCATCATCAACTGACTCCAAAAAACACATTGTTTGAGAGTATCATATTGGTCAAAGCTACATGTTCTAAGTTGATAGAAAATCCACTCTTTTCAAAATGGCGGCTTTTCTATTGATTTTATCTCCATAGCAACCATTTTATGTTTGGGTCGCCTGGAGATGAGGAACAAATCAATGTCGGTTTCAGATGAATCGGAAAAAGTAAATTTTTGGACGTCCTTAGCAACGAGCTTTGTTTGCTAACCACGCCCACATTCCTTATATGTCCAGTTCCAGTGAATTTCAATATGTTCAGTTCCAGCCATGGATGAAGTTTATTGCAACATTTGCTTCAGATTTTGTCAAAAAATGCCCACCAAACAGTAGGTTGTGTTGCCATCCCATAATAATTTCAAAACGTATGTTGAAGTCCAAAGCCTTGTGAGCATTTCAATGTTTGAACGGTGCCTCTAGCTGAATGCATGTTAAAGTTATAATGCTTGAAAGCAACAAAGGTTTTCAAGGATTCATCATGTATTTAAATGAAGCAAAAATCTTGGAAAATCCTGGAAAATCTTGGAATATCTTGAAAAGTTCAAAGATTTGAAAGACTAAAAGTCGTAGCTGAAAGGAATAAGCTGAAAGGGTTGAACATTGTAATAGTAGAAGGATTAAAATACGTGAAAGTTTGAAGAAGTTTAAAATTGCCTCACATTTTGGCACAAAATGGCCGCCAAACTGTAGGTGGTGTTGCCATCCCATAATAATTTTGAACCTTATGTTGAAGTCCAAAACCTTGTGAACATTTCAATATTTGAACGGTGTCTCTAGCCAAAAGAATGTTAAAGTTACAATTGTTTAAAGAAGCAAAGGTGTGGCCAATGGAGCAAAAACATTGGAAAATCTGGGAATATCCGGGAATATCTGGAAAAGTTCAAAGATTTGAAGGACCAAAAGTCATAGCTGAAAGGAATAAGCTGAAAGGGTTGAACATTGTAATAGTAGAAGGATTAAAATACGTGAAAGTTTGAAGAAGTTTAAAATTGCCTCACATTTTGGCACAAAATGGCCGCCAAACTGTAGGTGGTGTTGCCATCCCATAATAATTTTGAACTTTATGTTGAAGTCCAAAACCTTGTGAACATTTCAATATTTGAACAGTGTCTCTAGCCAAAAGAATGTTAAAGTTACAATTGTTTAAAGAAGCAAAGGTGTGGCCAATGGAGCAAAAACATTGGAAAATCTGGGAATATCCGGGAATATCTGGAAAAGTTCAAAGATTTGAAGGACCAAAAGTCATAGCTGAAAGGAATAAGATGAAAGGGTTGAACATTGTAATAGTAGAATGGTAAAAATAGGTGAAAGTTTGAAGAAGTTTAAAATTGCCTCACATTTTGGCACAAAATGGCCGCCAAACTGTAGGTGGTGTTGCCATCCCATAATAATTTTGAACCTTATGTTGAAGTCCAAAACCTTGTGAACATTTCAATATTTGAACGGTGTCTCTAGCCAAAAGAATGTTAAAGTTACAATTGTTTAAAGAAGCAAAGGTGTGGCCAATGGAGCAAAAACATTGGAAAATCTGGGAATATCCGGGAATATCTGGAAAAGTTCAAAGATTTGAAAGACCAAAATGTCATAGCTGAAAGGAATAAGCTGAAA
The DNA here is from genome assembly GCF_053564925.1 of Oryzias latipes. Classification (NCBI taxonomy): domain Eukaryota; kingdom Metazoa; phylum Chordata; class Actinopteri; order Beloniformes; family Adrianichthyidae; genus Oryzias; species Oryzias latipes. Next base: position 26,561,667 of record NC_136237.1, on the reverse strand, counting down.
AGTTTGAACATTTTAATAGTAGAATGGTAAAAATAGGTGAAAGTTTGAAGAAGTTTAAAATTGCCTCACATTTTGGCACAAAATGGCCGCCAAACTGTAGGGGGTGTTGCCATCCCATAATAATTTTGAACCTTATGTTGAAGTCCAAAACCTTGTGAACATTTCAATATTTGAACGGTGTCTCTAGCCAAAAGAATGTTAAAGTTACAATTGTTTAAAGAAGCAAAGGTGTGGCCAATGGAGCAAAAAGATTGGAAAATCTGGGAATATCCGGGAATATCTGGAAAAGTTCAAGGATTTGAAGGACCAAAAGTCATAGCTGAAAGGAATAAGATGAAAGGGTTGAACATTGTAATAGTAGAATGGTAAAAATAGGTGAAAGTTTGAAGAAGTTTAAAATTGCCTCACATTTTGGCACAAAATGGCCGCCAAACTGTAGGTGGTGTTGCCATCCCATAATAATTTTGAACCTTATGTTGAAGTCCAAAACCTTGTGAACATTTCAATATTTGAACGGTGTCTCTAGCCAAAAGAATGTTAAAGTTACAATTGTTTAAAGAAGCAAAGGTGTGGCCAATGGAGCAAAAACATTGGAAAATCTGGGAATATCCGGGAATATCTGGAAAAGTTCAAAGATTTGAAGGTCTAAAATGTCATAGCTAGAATAAGATGAAAGAGCTGAACATTTTCATAGTCGAACGGTTAAAATAGGTGAAAAATTGTAGAAGGAGTTTAACTGTGAACTTCTGCACGAACAATTCTCCATGTATTTCAATGGAGCAAAAATTCCCGGAAAACCTGGAATATCTTAAAAAGTAAAAGGATTTGAAAAACCAAAAGTCATAGCAGAAATAAGATGAAAGAGATGAACATTTTAAAAGTAGAATGGTTAAAATAGGTTAAAAATTGTAGAAGTAGTTAAACGCCAAAAAACGGCGGAAGATACTATAATAATAATAATAACTAGAAGGAGCTGCATTTCCAGAAGAAAATGCAGGGTTGAATGCTGTACTGCTGAATGAAAGCTGAATTAGCTGAAGAAATGGCTTAACTGTACTGGGAAAACCTTGAAAAGTTAAATGTGCAAAAGTCCTAGCAGGAATAAGATGAAAAAGTTGAACATTGTAATAGTAGAATGGCTGAAATAGGTCAAAGTTTGTAGAAGGAGTTAAGCATTAAAGCTGAAATTGTTGAAAAAATGGATGTACTGTTGAAAATTTGAAGATGATGCTAAAATGGCTAAAAGTGCTAGCATTGGAATCAGCATCATCAACTGACTCCAAAAAACACATTGTTTGAGAGTATCATATTGGTAAAAGCTACATGTTCTAAGTTGACAGAAAATCCACTTTTTTCAAAATGGCGGCTTTTCTATTAATTTTATCTCCATAGCAACCATTTTACGTTTGGGTCGGCATGGGATGACGAACAAATCGACGTCAGTTTCAGACAAATCGGAAAAAGTAAACCTTTGGAAGTCCTTAGCAACGAAGTTTGTTTGCTAACCACGCCCACATTCCTTATATGTCCAGATCCAGTGAATTTCAATCTGTTCAGTTCCAGCCATGGATGAAGTTTATTGCAACATTTGCTTCAGATTTTGTCATAAAAAGGCCACCAACATTAGGTTGTGTCGACATCCCATAATAATTTCAAAACGTATGTTGAAGTCCAAAGCCTTGTGAGCATTTCAATGTTTGAACGGTGCCTCTAGCTGAAAGCTTGTTAAAGTTATAATGCTTGAAAGCAACAAAGGTTTTCAAGGATTCTCCATGTATTTAAATGAAGCAAAAATCTTGGAAAATCCTGGAAAATCTTGGAATATCTTGAAAAGTTCAAAGACTTGAAAGACTAAAAGTCGTAGCTGAAAGGAATAAGATGAAAGGGTTGAACATTGTAATAGTAGAAGGATTAAAATACGTGAAAGTTTAAAGAAGTTTAAAATTGCCTCACATTTTGGCACAAAATGGCCGCCAAACTGTAGGTGGTGTTGCCATCCCATAATAATTTTGAACCTTATGTTGAAGTCCAAAACCTTGTGAACATTTCAATATTTGAACGGTGTCTCTAGCCAAAAGAATGTTAAAGTTACAATTGTTTAAAGAAGCAAAGGTGTGGCCAATGGAGCAAAAACATTGGAAAATCTGGGAATATCCGGGAATATCTGGAAAAGTTCAAAGATTTAAAGGACCAAAAGTCATAGCTGAAAGGAATAAGATGAAAGGGTTGAACATTGTAATAGTAGAATGGTAAAAATACGTGAAAGTTTGAAGAAGTTTAAAATTGCCTCACATTTTGGCACAAAATGGCCGCCAAACTGTAGGTGGTGTTGCCATCCCATAATAATTTTGAACCTTATGTTGAAGTCCAAAACCTTGTGAACATTTCAATATTTGAACAGTGTCTCTAGCCAAAAGAATGTTAAAGTTACAATTGTTTAAAGAAGCAAAGGTGTGGCCAATGGAGCAAAAACATTGGAAAATCTGGGAATATCCAGGAATATCTGGAAAAGTTCAAGGATTTGAAGGACCAAAAGTCATAGCTGAAAGGAATAAGATGAAAGGGTTGAACATTGTAATAGTAGAATAGTAAAAATAGGTGAAAGTTTGAAGAAGTTTAAAATTGCCTCACATTTTGGCACAAAATGGCCGCCAAACTGTAGGTGGTGTTGCCATCCCATAATAATTTTGAGCCTTATGTTGAAGTCCAAAACCTTGTGAACATTTCAATATTTGAACGGTGTCTCTAGCCAAAAGAATGTTAAAGTTACAATTGTTTAAAGAAGCAAAGGTGTGGCCAATGGAGCAAAAACATTGGAAAATCTGGGAATATCCGGGAATATCTGGAAAAGTTCAAGGATTTGAAGAACAAAATGCCATAGCTAGAATAAGATGAAAGAGCTGAACATTTTCATAGTCGAACGGTTAAAATAGGTGAAAAATTGTAGAAGGAGTATAACTGTGAACTTCTGCACGAAAAATTCTCCATGTATTTCAATGGAGCAAAAATTCCCGGAAAACCTGGAATATCTTAAAAAGTACAAGGATTAGAAGTACCAAAAGTCATAGCAGTAATTAGCTGAAAGACCTGAACATTTTAAAAGTTGAATGGTTACAATCGGTTAAAAATTGTAGAAGGAGTTAAGTGCCGAAAAACGGCGGAAGATAGCAGAAGAGGAAAACAAAGGGTTGAATGCTTTACAGCATTCAACCAATAACTAGAAGGAGCTGCATTTCCAGAAGAAAATGCAGGGTTGAATGCTGTACTGCTGAATGAAAGCTGAATTAGCTGAAGAAATGACTGAACTGTACTGGAAGAACCATGAAAGGTTAAAGGTGCAAAAGTCCTAGCAGGAATAAGCTGAAAAAGTTGAACATTGTAATAGTAAAATGGCTGAAATAGGTCAAAATTTGTAGGACTTAAGCATGAAAGCTGAAATTGTTGAAAAAATGGCTGAATTGTTGAAAATTTGAAGATGTTGCTAAAATGGCTAAAAGTACTAGCATTGGAATCAGCATCATCAACTGACTCCAAAAAACACGTTGTTTGAGAGTATTATATTGGTAAAAGCTACATGTTCTAAGTTGATAGAAAATCCACTCTTTTCAAAATGGCGGCTTTTCTATTGATTTTATCTCCATAGCAACCATTTTATGTTTGGGTCGCCTGGAGATGAAGAACAAATCAACGTCGGTTTCAGATGAATCGGAAAAAGTAAACTTTTGGACGTCCTTAGCAACGAGCTTTGTTTGCTAACCACGCCCACATTCCTTATATGTCCAGATCCAGTGAATTTCAATATGTTCAGTTCCAGCCATGGATGAAGTTTATTGCAACATTTGCTTCAGATTTTGTCAAAAAATGCCCACCAAACAGTAGGTTGTGTTGCCATCCCATAATAATTTCAAAACGTATGTTGAAGTCCAAAGCCTTGTGAGCATTTCAATGTTTGAACGGTGCCTCTAGCTGAAAGCTTGTTAAAGTTATAATGCTTGAAAGCAACAAAGGTTTTCAAGGATTCTCCATGTATTTAAATGAAGCAAAAATCTTGGAAAATCCTGGAAAATCTTGGAATATCTTGAAAAGTTCAAAGATTTGAAAGACTAAAAGTCGTAGCTGAAAGGAATAAGCTGAAAGGGCTGAACATTGTAATAGTAGAAGGATTAAAATACGTGAAAGTTTGAAGAGGTTTAAAATTGCCTCACATTTTGGCACAAAATGGCCGCCAAACTGTAGGTTTGTGTTGCCATCCCATAATAATTTTGAACTTTATGTTGAAGTCCAAAACCTTGTGAACATTTCAATATTTGAACAGTGTCTCTAGCCAAAAGAATGTTAAAGTTACAATTGTTTAAAGAAGCAAAGGTGTGGCCAATGGAGCAAAAACATTGGAAAATCTGGGAATATCCGGGAATATCTGGAAAAGTTCAAAGATTTGAAGGACCAAAAGTCATAGCTGAAAGGAATAAGATGAAAGGGTTGAACATTGTAATAGTAGAATGGTAAAAATAGGTGAAAGTTTGAAGAAGTTTAAAATTGCCTCACATTTTGGCACAAAATGGCCGCCAAACTGTAGGTGGTGTTGCCATCCCATAATAATTTTGAACCTTATGTTGAAGTCCAAAACCTTGTGAACATTTCAATATTTGAACGGTGTCTCTAGCCAAAAGAATGTTAAAGTTACAATTGTTTAAAGAAGCAAAGGTGTGGCCAATGGAGCAAAAACATTGGAAAATCTGGGAATATCCGGGAATATCTGGAAAAGTTCAAAGATTTGAAAGACCAAAATGTCATAGCTGAAAGGAATAAGCTGAAAAGTTTGAACATTTTAATAGTAGAATGGTAAAAATAGGTGAAAGTTTGAAGAAGTTTAAAATTGCCTCACATTTTGGCACAAAATGGCCGCCAAACTGTAGGGGGTGTTGCCATCCCATAATAATTTTGAACCTTATGTTGAAGTCCAAAACCTTGTGAACATTTCAATATTTGAACGGTGTCTCTAGCCAAAAGAATGTTAAAGTTACAATTGTTTAAAGAAGCAAAGGTGTGGCCAATGGAGCAAAAAGATTGGAAAATCTGGGAATATCCGGGAATATCTGGAAAAGTTCAAGGATTTGAAGGACCAAAAGTCATAGCTGAAAGGAATAAGATGAAAGGGTTGAACATTGTAATAGTAGAATGGTAAAAATAGGTGAAAGTTTGAAGAAGTTTAAAATTGCCTCACATTTTGGCACAAAATGGCCGCCAAACTGTAGGTGGTGTTGCCATCCCATAATAATTTTGAACCTTATGTTGAAGTCCAAAACCTTGTGAACATTTCAATATTTGAACGGTGTCTCTAGCCAAAAGAATGTTAAAGTTACAATTGTTTAAAGAAGCAAAGGTGTGGCCAATGGAGCAAAAACATTGGAAAATCTGGGAATATCCGGGAATATCTGGAAAAGTTCAAAGATTTGAAGGTCTAAAATGTCATAGCTAGAATAAGATGAAAGAGCTGAACATTTTCATAGTCGAACGGTTAAAATAGGTGAAAAATTGTAGAAGGAGTTTAACTGTGAACTTCTGCACGAACAATTCTCCATGTATTTCAATGGAGCAAAAATTCCCGGAAAACCTGGAATATCTTAAAAAGTAAAAGGATTTGAAAAACCAAAAGTCATAGCAGAAATAAGATGAAAGAGATGAACATTTTAAAAGTAGAATGGTTAAAATAGGTTAAAAATTGTAGAAGTAGTTAAACGCCAAAAAACGGCGGAAGATACTATAATAACTAGAAGGAGCTGCATTTCCAGAAGAAAATGCAGGGTTGAATGCTGTATTGCTGAAAGAAAGCTTAATGTGTAAAATAAATGGCTGAACTGAGCTGAAAGAGATCAACATTTTAAAAGTAAAATGGTTAAAAAAAGTAAAAACCTGTAAAAGAAGTTAAGCACAAGAATTCTCTATGCATTTTAATGGAGCAAAAATCCTGGAAAATCTTGGAATATCTTGAAAAGTTCAAAGATTTGAAAGACTACAAGTCGTAGCTGAAAGGAATAAGCTGAAAGGGTTGAACATTGTAATAGTAGAATGGTAAAAATAGGTGAAAGTTTGAAGAAGTTTAAAATTGCCTCACATTTTGGCACAAAATGGCCGCCAAACTGTAGGTGGTGTTGCCATCCCATAATAATCTTGAACCTTATGTTGAAGTCCAAAACCTTGTGAACATTTCAATATTTGAACGGTGTCTCTAGCCAAAATAATGTTAAAGTTACAATTGTTTAAAGAAGCAAAGGTGTGGCCAATGGAGCAAAAAGATTGGAAAATCTGGGAATATCCGGGAATATCTGGAAAAGTTCAAGGATTTGAAGGACCAAAAGTCATAGCTGAAAGGAATAAGATGAAAGGGTTGAACATTGTAATAGTAGAATGGTAAAAATAGGTGAAAGTTTGAAGAAGTTTAAAATTGCCTCACATTTTGGCACAAAATGGCCGCCAAACTGTAGGTGGTGTTGCCATCCCATAATAATCTTGAACCTTATGTTGAAGTCCAAAACCTTGTGAACATTTCAATATTTGAACGGTGTCTCTAGCCAAAAGAATGTTAAAGTTACAATTGTTTAATGAAGCAAAGGTGTGGCAAATGGAGCAAAATAATTGGAAAATCCGGGAATATCCGGGAATATCTGGAAAAATTCAAGGATTTGAAGGACAAAATGTCATAGCTAGAATAAGATGAAAGAGCTGAACATTGTCATAGTCAAACGGTTAAAATAGGTGAAAAATTGTAGAAGGAGTTTAGCTGTGAACTTCTGCACGAAAAATTCTCCATGTATTTCAATGGAGCAAAAATTCCCGGAAAACCTGGAATATCTTAAAAAGTAAAAGGATTTGAAAAACCAAAAGTCATAGCACAAATAAGCAGAAAGAGCTGAACATTTTAAAAGTTGAATGGCTAAAATCGGTTAAAAATTGTAGAACGAGTTAAGCGGCGAAAAACGGCGGAAGATAGGCGTAAAGAATAACTAGAAGGAGCTGCATTTCCAGAAGAAAATGCAGGGTTGAATGCTGTACTGCTGAATGAAAGCTGAATTAGCTGAACAAATGGATGAACTGTACTGGAAGAACCATGAAAAGTTAAAGGTGCAAAAGTCCTAGCAGGAATAAGATGAAAAAGTTGAACATTGTAATAGTAGAATGGTAAAAATAGGTGAAAGTTTGAAGAAGTTTAAAATTGCCTCACATTTTGGCACAAAATGGCCGCCAAACTGTAGGTGGTGTTGCCATCCCATAATAATTTTGAACCTTATGTTGAAGTCCAAAACCTTGTGAACATTTCAATATTTGAACGGTGTCTCTAGCCAAAAGAATGTTAAAGTTACAATTGTTTAAAGAAGCAAAGGTGTGGCCAATGGAGCAAAAAGATTGGAAAATCTGGGAATATCCGGGAATATCTGGAAAAGTTCAAGGATTTGAAGGACCAAAAGTCATAGCTGAAAGGAATAAGCTGAAAGGGTTGAACATTGTAATAGTAGAATGGTAAAAATAGGTGAAAGTTTGAAGAAGTTTAAAATTGCCTCACATTTTGGCACAAAATGGCCGCCAAACTGTAGGTGGTGTTGCCATCCCATAATAATTTTGAGCCTTATGTTGAAGTCCAAAACCTTGTGAACATTTCAATATTTGAACGGTGTCTCTAGCCAAAAGAATGTTAAAGTTACAATAGTTTAAAGAAGCAAAGGTGTGGCCAATGGAGCAAAAAGATTGGAAAATCTGGGAATATCCGGGAATATCTGGAAAAGTTCAAGGATTTGAAGGACCAAAAGTCATAGCTAGAATAAGATGAAAGAGCTGAACATTTTCATAGTCAAACGGTTAAAATAGGCGAAAAATTGTAGAAGGAGTTTAGCTGTGAACTTCTGCACGAACAATTCTCCATGTATTTCAATGGAGCAAAAATTCCCGGAAAACCTGGAATATCTTAAAAAGTAAAAGGATTTGAAAAACCAAAAGTCATAGCACAAATAAGCAGAAAGAGCTGAACATTTTAAAAGTTGAATGGTTAAAATCGGTTAAAAATTGTAGAAGGAGTTAAGCGGCGAAAAACGGCGGAAGATAGGCGTAAAGAATAAATAAAGAGAAACAGGAAAACAAAGGGTTGAATGCTTTACAGCATTCAACCAACTAGAAGGAGCTGCATTTCCAGAAGAAAATGCAGGGTTGAATGCTGTACTGCTGAATGAAAGCTGAATTAGCTGAAGAAATGGCTTAACTGTACTGGAAAAACCTTGAAAGGTTAAAGTTGCAAAAGTCCTAGCAGGGAGTAGATGAAAAAGTTGAACATTGTAATAGTAGAATGGCTAAAATAGGTCAAAGTTTGTAGAAGGAGTTAAGCATTAAAGCTGAAATTGTTGAAAAAATGGCTGAACTGTTGAAAATGTAAAGATATTGCTAATTTGGCTAAAAGTGCAAGCATTGGAATCAGCATCATCAACTGACTCCAAAAAACACATTGTTTGAGAGTATCATATTGGTAAAAGCTACATGTTCTAAGTTGACAGAAAATCCACTTTTTTCAAAATGGCGGCTTTTCTATTAATTTTATCTCCATAGCAACCATTTTACGTTTGGGTCGGCATGGGATGACGAAGAAATCGACGTCAGTTTCAGACAAATCGGAAAAAGTAAACCTATGGACGTCCTTAGCAACGAAGTTTGTTGGCTAACCACGCCCACATTCCTTATATTTCCAGATTCAGTGAATTTCAATATGTTCAGTTCCAGCCATGGATGAAGTTTATTGCAATATTTGCTTCAGATTTTGTCAAAAAATGGCCACCAAACAGTAGGTTGTGTCGACATCCCATAATAATTTCTAAACGTATTTTCTAGTCCAAAGCCTTGTGATCGTTTTAATGTTTGAACGGTGTCTCTAGCTACAAGTATGTTGAAGTTATAATGGTTGAAATAAATAAAGGTTTGCAAGGATTTTCAATGTATTTCAATGATTTAAAAAATCCTGAAATATCCAAAAATATCTTAAAAAGTACAAGGATTTGAAAAACCAAAAGTCATAGCAGTAATAAGATGAAAGAGCTGAACATTTTAAAAGTTGAATGGTAAAAATCGGTTAAAAATTGTAGAAGGAGTTAAGTGCCGAAAAACGGCGGAAGATAGCATAAGAGGAAAACAAATGTAACACTAGAAGGAGCTGCATTTCCAGAAGAAAATGCAGGGTTGAATGCTGTATTGCTGATAGAAAGCTTAATTTGTAAAAGAAATGGCTGAACTGAGCTGAAAGAGCTCAACATTTTAAAAGTAAAATGGTTAAAAAAGGTGAAAACCTGTAAAAAAGGTTAAGCACAAGAATTCCCTATGTATTTTAATGGAGCAAAAATCCTGCAAAATCTCGGAATATCTTAAAAATTTTAATGATTTGAATGACCAAATGTAATATCTGTAATAAGTTGAAAGAGTTGAACATTTAAAAAGGTGAATGGTAGAAAAATTTCAAGTGTCCGAACCGGGTGTCGATCCGGGAACCTCTTGCACCATAACTTTCCAATGCATTTTAATAGGGCAAAAATTCCCGGAAAAACTGGAATATCTTAAAAAGTACAAGGATTAGAAGTACCAAAAGTCATAGCAATAATAAGCTGAAAGAGCTGAACATTTTAAAAGTTGAATGGTAAAAATAGGTTAAAAATTGTAGAAGTAGTTAAGTGTCAAAAAACGGCGGAAGATAGTATAAATAATAATAATAATAATAAATAAAGAGAAACAGGAAAACAAAGGGTTGAATGCTTTACAGCATTCAACCAATAATAACTAGAAGGAGCTGCATTTCCAGAAGAAAATGCAGGGTTGAATGCTGTACTGCTGAATGAAAGCTGAATTAGCTGAAGAAATGGCTTAACTGTACTGGGAAAACCTTGAAAAGTTAAATGTGCAAAAGTCCTAGCAGGAATAAGATGAAAAAGTTGAACATTGTAATAGTAGAATGGCTGAAATAGGTCAAAGTTTGTAGAAGGAGTTAAGCATTAAAGCTGAAATTGTTGAAAAAATGGCTGAAGTGTTGAAAATTTGAAGAAGTTGCTAAAATGGCTAAAAGTGCTAGCATTGGAATCAGCATCATCAACTGAATCCAAAAAACACGTTGTTTGAGAGTATCATATTGGTAAAACCTACATGTTCTAAGTTGATAGAAAATCCATTTTTTTCAAAATGGCGGCTTTCTATTAATTTTATCTCCATAGCAACCATTTCACGTTTGGGTCACCGGGGCATTACGAACAAATCGACGTCAGTTGCAGACAAATCGGAAAAAGTAAACCTTTGGACGTCCTTAGCAACGAAGTTTGTTTGCTAACCACGCCCACATTCCTTATATGTCCAGATCCAGTAAATTTCAATATGTTCAGTTCCAGCCATGGATGAAGTTTATTGCAATATTTGCTTCAGATTTTGTCATAAAATGGCCAACAAAATATATGTTGTGTCGACATCCCATAATGATTTCTAAACTTATTTTATAGTCCAAAGCCTTGTGATCATTTAAATGTTTGAACGGTGTCTCTAGCTACAAGTATGTTGAAGTTATAATGGTTGAAAGAAACAAAAGTTTGCAAGGATTTTTTCAATGTATTTCAATGAAGCAAAAAATCCTGAAATATCCTAAAATATCTTAAAAAGTACAAGGATTTGAAAAACCAAAAGTCATAGCAGTAATAAGATGAAAGAGCTGAACATTTTAAAAGTTAAATGGTTATAATCGGTTAAAAATTGTAGAAGGAGTTAAGTGCCGAAAAACGGCGGAAGATAGCATAAGAGGAAAACAAATGTAACACTAGAAGGAGCTGCATTTCCAGAAGAAAATGCAGGGTTGAATGCTGTACTGCTGAATGAAAGCTGAATTAGCTGAAGAAATGGCTGAACTGTACTGGAAGAACCATGAAAAGTTAAAGGTGCAAAAGTCCTAGCAGGAATAAGCTGAAAAAGTTGAACATTGTAACAGTAGAATGGCTGAAATAGGTCAAAATTTGTAGGACTTAAGCATGAAAGCTGAAATTGTTGAAAAAATGGCTGAATTGTTGAAAATTTGAAGATGTTGCTAAAATGGCTAAAAGTACTAGCATTGGAATCAGCATCATCAACTGACTCCAAAAAACACGTTGTTTGAGAGTATTATATTGGTAAAAGCTACATGTTCTAAGTTGATAGAAAATCCACTCTTTTCAAAATGGCGGCTTTTCTATTGATTTTATCTCCATAGCAACCATTTTATGTTTGGGTCGCCTGGAGATGAGGAACAAATCAACGTCGGTTTAAGATGAATCGGAAAAAGTAAACTATTGGACGTCCTTAGCAACGAGCTTTGTTTGCTAACAACGCCCACATTCCTTATATGTCCAGATCCAGTGAATTTCAATATGTTCAGTTCCAGCCATGGATGAAGTTTATTGCAACATTTGCTTCAGATTTTGTCAAAAAATGCCCACCAAACAGTAGGTTGTGTTGCCATCCCATAATAATTTCAAAACGTATGTTGAAGTCCAAAGCCTTGTGAGCATTTCAATGTTTGAAGGGTGCCTCTAGCTGAAAGCTTGTTAAAGTTATAATGCTTGAAAGCAACAAAGGTTTTCAAGGATTCTCCATGTATTTAAATGAAGCAAAAATCTTGGAAAATCCTGGAAAATCTTGGAATATCTTGAAAAGTTCAAAGATTTGAAAGACTAAAAGTCGTAGCTGAAAGGAATAAGCTGAAAGGGTTGAACATTGTAATAGTAGAAGGATTAAGATACGTGAAAGTTTGAAGAAGTTTAAAATTGCCTCACATTTTGGCACAAAATGGCTGCCAAACTGTAGGTGGTGTTGCCATCCCATAATAATTTTGAACTTTATGTTGAAGTCCAAAACCTTGTGAACATTTCAATATTTGAACGGTGTCTCTAGCCAAAAGAATGTTAAAGTTACAATTGTTTAAAGAAGCAAAGGTGTGGCCAAAGGAGCAAAAACATTGGAAAATCTGGGAATATCCAGGAATATCTGGAAAAGTTCAAAGATTTGAAGGACCAAAAGTCATAGCTGAAAGGAATAAGATGAAAGGGTTGAACATTGTAATAGTAGAATGGTAAAAATAGGTGAAAGTTTGAAGAAGTTTAAAATTGCCTCACATTTTGGCACAAAATGGCCGCCAAACTGTAGGTGGTGTTGCCATCCCATAATAATTTTGAACCTTATGTTGAAGTCCAAAACCTTGTGAACATTTCAATATTTGAACGGTGTCTCTAGCCAAAAGAATGTTAAAGTTACAATTGTTTAAAGAAGCAAAGGTGTGGCCAATGGAGCAAAAAGATTGGAAAATCTGGGAATATCCGGGAATATCTGGAAAAGTTCAAAGATTTGAAGGACCAAAATGTCATAGCTAGAATAAGATGAAAGAGCTGAACATTTTCATAGTCGAACGGTTAAAATAGGTGAAAAATTGTAGAAGGAGTTTAACTGTGAACTTCTGAACGAAAAATTCTCCATGTATTTCAATGGACCAAAAATTCCCGGAAAACCTGGAATATCTTAAAAAGTAAAAGGATTTGAAAAACCAAAAGTCATAGCAGAAATAAGATGAAATAGATGAACATTTTAAAAGTAGAATGGTTAAAATAGGTTAAAAATTGTAGAAGTAGTTAAACGCCAAAAAACGGCGGAAGATACTATAATAATAATAATAAATAAAGAGAAACAGGAAAACAAAGGGTTGAATGCTTTACAGCATTCAACCAACTAGAAGAGGCTGCATTTCCAGAAGAAAATGCAGGGTTGAATGCTGTATTGCTGAATGAAAGCTGAATTTGCTAAAGAAATGGCTGAACAAAGCTGGAAGAGCTCAACATTTTAAACGTAGAATGGTCAAAGTGGGTAAAAAACTGTATAAGAAGTTAAGCTATAAGATTTCCCATGTATTTTAATGAAGCAAAAATCCTCGAATATCTTTAAAAGTTCAAAGATTTGAGAAAAAAAGTCATAGCGGGAATAAGCTAAAAAAGTTGAACATTGTAATAGTAGAATGGCTAAAATAGGTCAAAATTTGTAGAAGGAGTTAAGCATGAAAGTTGAAATTGTTGAAAAAATAGCTGAACTTTTGAAAATTTGAAGATGTTGCTAAAATGGCTAAAAGTGCTAGCATTGGAATCAGCATCATCAACTGACTCCAAAAAACACATTGTTTGAAAGTATCATATTGGTCAAAGCTACATGTTCTAAGTTGATAGAAAATCCAGTCTTTTCAAAATGGCGGCTTTTCTATTGATTTTATCTCCATAGCAACCATTTTATTTTTGGGTCGCCTGGAGATGAGGAACAAATCAACGTCGGTTTCAGATGAATCGGAAAAAGTAAACTTTTGGACGTCCTTAGCAACGAAGTTTGTTTGCTAACCACGCCCACATTCCTTATATGTCCAGATCCAGTGAATTTCAATATGTTCAGTTCCAGCCATGGATGAAGTTTATTGCAATATTTTCTTCAGATTTTGTCAAAAAATGCCCACCAAACAGTAGGTTGTGTTGCCATCCCATAATAATTTCAAAACGTATGTTGAAGTCCAAAGCCTTGTGAGCATTTCAATGTTTGAACGGTGCCTCTAGCTGAAAGCATGTTAAAGTTATAATGCTTGAAAGCAACAAAGGTTTTCAAGGATTCTCCATGTATTTAAATGAAGCAAAAATCTTGGAAAATCCTGGAAAATCTTGGAATATCTTAAAAAGTTCAAAGATTTGAAAGACTAAAAGTCGTAGCTGAAAGGAATAAGCTGAAAGGGTTGAACATTGTAATAGTAGAAGGATTAAAATACGTGAAAGTTTGAAGAAGTTTAAAATTGCCTCACATTTTGGCACAAAATGGCCGCCAAACTGTAGGTGGTGTTGCCATCCCATAATAATTTTGAACTTTATGTTGAAGTCCAAAACCTTGTGAACATTTCAATATTTGAACGGTGTCTCTATCCAAAAGAATGTTAAAGTTACAATTGTTTAAAGAAGCAAAGGTGTGGCCAATGGAGCAAAAACATTGGAAAATCTGGGAATATCCGGGAATATCTGGAAAAGTTCAAAGATTTGAAGGACCAAAGGTCATAGCTGAAAGGAATAAGATGAAAGGGTTGAACATTGTAATAATAGAATGGTAAAAATAGGTGAAAGTTTGAAGAAGTTTAAAATTGCCTCACATTTTGGCACAAAATGGCCGCCAAACTGTAGGTGGTGTTGCCATCCCATAATAATTTTGAACCTTATGTTGAAGTCCAAAACCTTGTGAACATTTCAATATTTGAACGGTGTCTCTAGCCAAAAGAATGTTAAAGTTACAATTGTTTAAAGAAGCAAAGGTGTGGCCAATGGAGCAAAAAGATTGGAAAATCTGGGAATATCCGGGAATATCTGGAAAAGTTCAAGGATTTGAAGGACCAAAAGTCATAGCTGAAAGGAATAAGCTGAAAAGGTTGAACATTGTAATAGTAGAATGGTAAAAATAGGTGAAAGTTTGAAGAAGTTTAAAATTGCCTCACATTTTGGCACAAAATGGCCGCCAAACTGTAGGTGGTGTTGACATCCCATAATAATTTTGAACCTTATGTTGAAGTCCAAAACCTTGTGAACATTTCAATATTTGAACGGTGTCTCTAGCCAAAAGAATGTTAAAGTTACAATTGTTTAAAGAAGCAAAGGTGTGGCCAATGGAGCAAAAAGATTGGAAAATCTGGGAATATCCAGGAATATCTGGAAAAGTTCAAGGATTTGAAGGACCAAAAGTCATAGCTGAAAGGAATAAGCTGAAAGGGTTGAACATTGTAATAGTAGAATGGTAAAAATAGGTGAAAGTTTGAAGAAGTTTAAAATTGCCTCACATTTTGGCACAAAATGGCCGCCAAACTGTAGGTGGTGTTGCCATCCCATAATAATTTTGAACCTTATGTTGAAGTCCAAAACCTTGTGAACATTTCAATATTTGAACTGTGTCTCTAGCCAAAAGAATGTTAAAGTTACAATTGTTTAAAGAAGCAAAGGTGTGGCCAATGGAGCAAAAAGATTGGAAAATCTGGGAATATCCGGGAATATCTGGAAAAGTTCAAAGATTTGAAGGACCAAAATGTCATAGCTAGAATAATATGAAAGAGCTGAACATTTTCATAGTGGAACGGTTAAAATAGGTGAAAAATTGTAGAAGGAGTTTAACTGTGAACTTCTGAACGAAAAATTCTCCATGTATTTCAATGGAGCAAAAATTCCCGGAAAACCTGGAATATCTTAAAAAGTAAAAGGATTTGAAAAACCAAAAGTCATAGCAGAAATAAGATGAAAGAGATGAACATTTTAATAGTAGAATGGTTAAAATAGGTTAAAAATTGTAGAAGTAGTTAAACGCCAAAAAACGGCGGAAGATACTATAAGAATAAATAAAGAGAAACAGGAAAACAAAGGGTTGAATGCTTTACAGCATTCAACCAACTAGAAGGGGCTGCATTTCCAGAAGAAAATGCAGGGTTGAATGCTGTATTGCTGAATGAAAGCTGAATATGCTAAAGAAATGGCTGAACAGAGCTGGAAGAGCTCAACATTTTAAACGTAGAATGGTCAAAGTGGGTAAAAAACTGTATAAGAAGTTAAGCTATAAGATTTCCCATGTATTTTAATGAAGCAAAAATCCTCGAATATATTTAAAAGTTCAAAGATTTGAGAAAAAAGTCATAGCAGGAATAAGCTAAAAAAGTTGAACATTGTAATAGTAGAATGGCTAAAATAGGTCAAAATTTGTAGGAGTTAAGCATGAAAGCTGAAATTGTTGAAAAAATGGCTGAACTGTTGAAAATTTGAAGATGTTGCTAAAATGGCCAAAAGTGCTGGCATTGGAATCAACATCATCAACTGACTCAAAAAAACACATTGTTTGAGAGTATCATATTGGTCAAAGCTACATGTTCTAAGTTGATAGAAAATCCAGTCTTTTCAAAATGGCAGCTTTTCTATTGATTTTATCTCCATAGCAACCATTTTATGTTTGGGTCGCCTGGAGATGAGGAACAAATCAACGTCGGTTTCAGATGAATCGGAAAAAGTAAACTTTTGGACGTCCTTAGCAACGAACTTTGTTTGCTAACCACGCCCACATTCCTTATATGTCCAGATCCAGTGAATTTCAATATGTTCAGTTCCAGCCATGGATGACGTTTATTGCAATATTTTCTTCAGATTTTGTCAAAAAATGCCCACCAAACAGTAGGTTGTGTTGCCATCCCATAATAATTTTGAACCTTATGTTGAGGTCCAAAACCTTGTGAACATTTCAATATTTGAACGGTGTCTCTAGCCAAAAGAATGTTAAAGTTACAATTGTTTAAAGAAGCAAAGGTGTGGCCAATGGAGCAAAAACATTGGAAAATCTGGGAATATCCGGGAATATCTGGAAAAGTTCAAGGATTTGAAGGACCAAATGTCATAGCTGAAAGGAATAAGCTGAAAGGGTTGAACATTGTAATAGTAGAATGGTAAAAATAGGTGAAAGTTTGAAGAAGTTTAAAATTGCCTCACATTTTGGCACAAAATGGCCGCCAAACTGTAGGTGGTGTTGCCATCCCATAATAATTTTGTGCCTTATGTTGAAGTCCAAAGCCTTTTGAACATTTAAATGTTTGAACGGTGTCTCTACCTGAAAGCATGTTGACGTTACAATGGTTTAAAGAAGCAAAGGTATTGTCAATGGAGCAAAATAATTGGAAAATCCGGGAATATCCGGGAATATCTGGAAAAGTTCAAGGATTTGAAGAACAAAATGCCATAGCTAGAATAAGATGAAAGAGCTGAACATTTTCATAGTCGAACGGTTAAAATAGGTGAAAAATTGTAGAAGGAGTATAACTGTGAACTTCTGCACGAAAAATTCTCCATGTATTTCAATGGAGCAAAAATTCCCGGAAAACCTGGAATATCTTAAAAAGTACAAGGATTAGAAGTACCAAAAGTCATAGCAGTAATTAGCTGAAAGAGCTGAACATTTTAAAAGTTGAATGGTTACAATCGGTTAAAAATTGTAGAAGGAGTTAAGTGCCGAAAAACGGCGGAAGATAGCAGAAGAGGAAAACAAAGGGTTGAATGCTTTACAGCATTCAACCAACTAGAAGGAGCTGCATTTCCAGAAGAAAATGCAGGGTTGAATGCTGTACTGCTGAATGAAAGCTGAATTAGCTGAAGAAATGGCTGAACTGTACTGGAAGAACCATGAAAAGTTAAAGGTGCAAAAGTCCTAGCAGGAATAAGCTGAAAAAGTTGAACATTGTAATAGTAGAATGGCTGAAATAGGTCAAAATTTGTAGGACTTAAGCATGAAAGCTGAAATTGTTGAAAAAATGGCTGAATTGTTGAAAATTTGAAGATGTTGCTAAAATGGCTAAAAGTACTAGCATTGGAATCAGCATCATCAACTGACTCCAAAAAACACGTTGTTTGAGAGTATTATATTGGTAAAAGCTACATGTTCTAAGTTGACAGAAAATCCACTTTTTTCAAAATGGCGGCTTTTCTTTTGATTTTATCTCCATAGCAACCATTTTATGTTTGGGTCGCCTGGAGATGAGGAACAAATCAACGTCGGTTTCAGATGAATCGGAAAAAGTAAACTTTTAGACGTCCTTAGCAACGAGCTTTGTTTGGTAACCACGCCCACATTCCTTATATGTCCAGATCCAGTGAATTTCAATATGTTCAGTTCCAGCCATGGATGAAGTTTATTGCAACAATTGCTTTAGATTTTGTCAAAAAATGCCCACCAAACAGTAGGTTGTGTTGCCATCCCATAATGATTTCAAAACGTATGTTGAAGTCCAAAGCCTTGTGAGCATTTCAATGTTTGAACGGTGCCTCTAGCTGAAAGCATGTTAAAGTTTTAATGCTTGAAAGCAACAAAGGTTTTCAAGGATTCTCCATGTATTTAAATGAAGCAAAAATCTTGAAAAATCCTGGAAAATCTTGGAATACCTTGAAAAGTTCAAAGACTTGAAAGACTAAAAGTCGTAGCTGAAAGGAATACGCTGAAAGGGTTGAACATTGTAATAGTAGAATGATTAAAATACGTAAAAGTTTGAAGAAGTTTAAAATTGCCTCACATTTTGGCACAAAATGGCCGCCAAACTGTAGGTGGTGTTGCCATCCCATAATAATTTTGAACCTTATATTGAAGTCCAAAACCTTGTGAACATTTCAATATTTGAACGGTGTCTCTAGCCAAAAGAATGTTAAAGTTACAATTGTTTGAAGAAGCAAAGGTGTGGCCAATGGAGCAAAAACATTGGAAAATCTGGGAATATCCAGGAATATCTGGAAAAGTTCAAGGATTTGAAGGACCAAAAGTCATAGCTGAAAGGAATAAGATGAAAGGGTTGAACATTGTAATAGTAGAATGGTAAAAATAGGTGAAAGTTTGAAGAAGTTTAAAATTGCCTCACATTTTGGCACAAAATGGCCGCCAAACTGTAGGTGGTGTTGCCATCCCATAATAATTTTGAACTTTATGTTGAAGTCCAAAACCTTGTGAACATTTCAATATTTGAACGGTGTCTCTAGCCAAAAGAATGTTAAAGTTACAATTGTTTAAAGAAGCAAAGGTGTGGCCAATGGAGCAAAAACATTGGAAAATCTGGGAATATCCGGGAATATCTGGAAAAGTTCAAAGATTTGAAGGACCAAAATGTCATAGCTGAAAGGAATAAGCTGAAAAGTTTGAACATTTTAATAGTAGAATGGTAAAAATAGGTGAAAGTTTGAAGAAGTTTAAAATTGCCTCACATTTTGGCACAAAATGGCCGCCAAACTGTAGGGGGTGTTGCCATCCCATAATAATTTTGAACCTTATGTTGAAGTCCAAAACCTTGTGAACATTTCAATATTTGAACGGTGTCTCTAGCCAAAAGAATGTTAAAGTTACAATTGTTTAAAGAAGCAAAGGTGTGGCCAATGGAGCAAAAACATTGGAAAATCTGGGAATATCCGGGAATATCTGGAAAAGTTCAAAGATTTGAAGGTCTAAAATGTCATAGCTAGAATAAGATGAAAGAGCTGAACATTTTCATAGTCGAACGGTTAAAATAGGTGAAAAATTGTAGAAGGAGTTTAACTGTGAACTTCTGCACGAACAATTCTCCATGTATTTCAATGGAGCAAAAATTCCCGGAAAACCTGGAATATCTTAAAAAGTAAAAGGATTTGAAAAACCAAAAGTCATAGCAGAAATAAGATGAAAGAGATGAACATTTTAAAAGTAGAATGGTTAAAATAGGTTAAAAATTGTAGAAGTAGTTAAACGCCAAAAAACGGCGGAAGATACTATAATAATAATAACTAGAAGGAGCTGCATTTCCAGAAGAAAATGCAGGGTTGAATGCTGTATTGCTGATAGAAAGCTTAATTTGTAAAAGAAATGGCTGAACTGAGCTGAAAGAGCTCAACATTTTAAAAGTAAAATGGTTAAAAAAGGTGAAAACCTTTAAAAAAGGTTAAGCACAAGAATTCCCTATGTATTTTAATGGAGCAAAAATCCTGCAAAATCCTGGAATATCTTAAAAATTTCAATGATTTGAATGACCAAAAGTAATATCTGTAATAAGTTGAAAGAGTTGAACATTTAAAAAGGTGAATGGTAGAAAGATTTCAAGTGTCCGAACTGGGTGTCGATCCGGGAACCTCTTGCACCATAACTTTCCAATGCATTTTAATAGGGCAAAAATTCCCGGAAAAACTGGAATATCTTAAAAAGTACAAGGATTAGAAGTACCAAGAGTCATAGCAAGAATAAGCTGAAAGAGCTGAACATTTCAAAAGTTGAATGGTAAAAATAGGTTAAAAAATGTAGAAGTAGTTAAGTGTCAAAAAACGGCGGAAGATAGTATAAATAATAATAATAATAATAAATAAAGAGAAACAGGAAAACAAAGGGTTGAATGCTTTATAGCATTCAACCAACTAGAAGGAGCTGCATTTCCAGAAGAAAATGCAGGGTTGAATGCTGTACTGCTGAATGAAAGCTAAATTAGCTGAAGAAATGGCTGAACTGTACTGGAAGAACCATGAAAAGTTAAAGGTGCAAAAGTCCTAGCAGGAATAAGCTGAAAAAGTTGAACATTGTAACAGTAGAATGGCTGAAATAGGTCAAAATTTGTAGGACTTAAGCATGAAAGCTGAAATTGTTGAAAAAATGGCTGAATTGTTGAAAATTTGAAGATGTTGCTAAAATGGCTAAAAGTACTAGCATTGGAATCAGCATCATCAACTGACTCCAAAAAACACGTTGTTTGAGAGTATTATATTGGTAAAAGCTACATGTTCTAAGTTGATAGAAAATCCACTCTTTTCAAAATGGCGGCTTTTCTATTGATTTTATCTCCATAGCAACCATTTTATGTTTGGGTCGCCTGGAGATGAGGAACAAATCAACGTCGGTTTCAGATGAATCGGAAAAAGTAAACTTTTGGACGTCCTTAGCAACGAGCTTTGTTTGCTAACAACGCCCACATTCCTTATATGTCCAGATCCAGTGAATTTCAATATGTTCAGTTCCAGCCATGGATGAAGTTTATTGCAACATTTGCTTCAGATTTTGTCAAAAAATGCCCACCAAACAGTAGGTTGTGCTGCCATCCCATAATAATTTCAAAACGTATGTTGAAGTCCAAAGCCTTGTGAGCATTTCAATGTTTGAACGGTGCCTCTAGCTGAAAGCTTGTTAAAGTTATAATGCTTGAAAGCAACAAAGGTTTTCAAGGATTCTCCATGTATTTAAATGAAGCAAAAATCTTGGAAAATCCTGGAAAATCTTGGAATATCTTGAAAAGTTCAAAGATTTGAAAGACTAAAAGTCGTAGCTGAAAGGAATAAGCTGAAAGGGTTGAACATTGTAATAGTAGAAGGATTAAGATACGTGAAAGTTTGAAGAAGTTTAAAATTGCCTCACATTTTGGCACAAAATGGCTGCCAAACTGTAGGTGGTGTTGCCATCCCATAATAATTTTGAACTTTATGTTGAAGTCGAAAACCTTGTGAACATTTCAATATTTGAACGGTGTCTCTAGCCAAAAGAATGTTAAAGTTACAATTGTTTAAAGAAGCAAAGGTGTGGCCAATGGAGCAAAAACATTGGAAAATCTGGGAATATCCGGGAATATCTGGAAAAGTTCAAAGATTTGAAGGACCAAAAGTCATAGCTGAAAGGAATAAGATGAAAGGGTTGAACATTGTAATAGTAGAATGGTAAAAATAGGTGAAAGTTTGAAGAAGTTTAAAATTGCCTCACATTTTGGCACAAAATGGCCGCCAAACTGTAGGTGGTGTTGCCATCCCATAATAATTTTTAAACCTTATGTTGAAGTCCAAAACCTTGTGAACATTTCAATATTTGAACGGTGTCTCTAGCCAAAAGAATGTTAAAGTTACAATTGTTTAAAGAAGCAAAGGTGTGGCCAATGGAGCAAAAACATTGGAAAATCTGGGAATATCCGGGAATATCTGGAAAAGTTCAAAGATTTGAAGGACCAAAATGTCATAGCTAGAATAAGATGAAAGAGCTGAACATTTTCATAGTCGAACGGTTAAAATAGGTGAAAAATTGTAGAAGGAGTTTAACTGTGAACTTCTGAACGAAAAATTCTCCATGTATTTCAATGGAGCAAAAATTCCCGGAAAACCTGGAATATCTTAAAAAGTAAAAGGATTTGAAAAACCAAAAGTCATAGCAGAAATAAGATGAAAGAGATGAACATTTTAAAAGTAGAATGGTTAAAATAGGTTAAAAATTGTAGAAGTAGTTAAACGCCAAAAAACGGCGGAAGATACTATAATAATAATAATAATAACTAGAAGGAGCTGCATTTCCAGAAGAAAATGCAGGGTTGAATGCTGTACTGCTGAATGAAAGCTGAATTAGCTGAAGAAATGGCTGAACTGTACTGGAAGAACCATGAAAAGTTAAAGGTGCAAAAGTCCTAGCAGGAATAAGCTGAAAAAGTTGAACATTGTAATAGTAGAATGGCTGAAATAGGTCAAAATTTGTAGGACTTAAGCATGAAAGCTGAAATTGTTGAAAAAATGGCTGAATTGTTGAAAATTTGAAGATGTTGCTAAAATGGCTAAAAGTACTAGCATTGGAATCAGCATCATCAACTGACTCCAAAAAACACGTTGTTTGAGAGTATTATATTGGTAAAAGCTACATGTTCTAAGTTGAAAGAAAATCCACTCTTTCCAAAATGGCGGTTTTTCTATTGATTTTATCTCCATAGCAACCATTTTATGTTTGGGTCGCCTGGAGATGAGGAACAAATCAACGTCGGTTTCAGATGAATCGGAAAAAGTAAACTTTTGGACGTCCTTAGCAACGAGTTTTGTTTGCTAACCACGCCCACATTCCTTATATGTCCAGATCCAGTGAATTTCAATATGTTCCGTTCCAGCCATGGATGAAGTTTATTGCAACATTTGCTTCAGATTTTGTCAAAAAATGCCCAGCAAACAGTAGGTTGTGTTGCCATCCCATAATAATTTCAAAACGTATGTTGAAGTCCAAAGCCTTGTGAGCATTTCAATGTTTGAACGGTGCCTCTAGCTGAAAGCATTTTAAAGTTATAATGCTTGAAAGCAACAAAGGTTTTCAAGGATTCTCCATGTATTTAAATGAAGCAAAAATCTTGGAAAATCCTGGAAAATCTTGGAATATCTTGAAAAGTTCAAAGATTTGAAAGACTAAAAGTCGTAGCTGAAAGGAATAAGCTGAAAGGGTTGAACATTGTAATAGTAGAAGGATTAAAATACGTGAAAGTTTGAAGAAGTTTAAAATTGCCTCACATTTTGGAGCAAAATGGCCGCCAAACTGTAGGTGGTGTTGCCATCCCATAATAATTTTGAACTTTATGTTGAAGTCCAAAACCTTGTGAACATTTCAATATTTGAACGGTGTCTCTAGCCAAAAGAATGTTAAAGTTACAATTGTTTAAAGAAGCAAAGATGTGGCCAATGGAGCAAAAAGATTGGAAAATCTGGGAATATCCGGGACTATCTGGAAAAGTTCAAAATTTTGAAGGACCAAAAGTCATAGCTGAAAGGAATAAGATGAAAGGGTTGAACATTGTAATAGTAGAATGGTAAAAATAGGTGAAAGTTTGAAGAAGTTTAAAATTGCCTCACATTTTGGCACAAAATGGCCGCCAAACTGTAGGTGGTGTTGCCATCCCATAATAATTTTGAGCCTTATGTTGAAGTCCAAAACCTTGTGAACATTTCAATATTTGAACGGTGTCTCTAGCCAAAAGAATGTTAAAGTTACAATTGTTTAAAGAAGCAAAGGTGTGGCCAATGGAGCAAAAAGATTGGAAAATCTGGGAATATCTGGGAATATCTGGAAAAGTTCAAAGATTTGAAGGACCAAAAGTCATAGCTGAAAGGAATAAGATGAAAGGGTTGAACATTGTAATAGTAGAATGGTAAAAATAGGTGAAAGTTTGAAGAAGTTTAAAATTGCCTCACATTTTGGCACAAAATGGCCGCCAAACTGTAGGTGGTGTTGCCATCCCATAATAATTTTTAAACCTTATGTTGAAGTCCAAAACCTTGTGAACATTTCAATATTTGAACGGTGTCTCTAGCCAAAAGAATGTTAAAGTTACAATTGTTTAAAGAAGCAAAGGTGTGGCCAATGGAGCAAAAAGATTGGAAAATCTGGGAATATCCGGGAATATCTGGAAAAGTTCAAAGATTTGAAGGACCAAAATGTCATAGCTAGAATAAGATGAAAGAGCTGAACATTTTCATAGTCGAACGGTTAAAATAGGTGAAAAATTGTAGAAGGAGTTTAACTGTGAACTTCTGAACGAAAAATTCTCCATGTATTTCAATGGAGCAAAAATTCCCGGAAAACCTGGAATATCTTAAAAAGTAAAAGGATTTGAAAAACCAAAAGTCATAGCAGAAATAACATGAAAGAGATGAACATTTTAAAAGTAGAATGGTTAAAATAGGTTAAAAATTGTAGAAGTAGTTAAACGCCAAAAAACGGCGGAAGATACTATAATAATAATAATAATAACTAGAAGGAGCTGCATTTCCAGAAGAAAATGCAGGGTTGAATGCTGTATTGCTGAAAGAAAGCTTAATTTGTAAAAGAAATGGCTGAACAGAGCTGAACATTTTAAAAGTAAAATGGTTAAAATAGGTGAAAACCTGTAAAAGAGGTTAAGCACAAGAATTCCCTATGTAATTTAATGGAGCAAAAATTTGCTTCAGATTTTGTCATAAAAAGGCAACCAACATTAGGTTGTGTCGACATCCCATAATAATTTCTAAACGTATTTAATAGTCCAAAACCTTGTGATCATTTTAATGTTTGAATGGTGTCTCTAGCTACAAGTATGTTGAAGTTATATTTGTTTAAAGAAACAAAGGCTTCAGATTTGAAAAACACAAAATGGCTGCCAAACAGTCTCCATCCCATAATGACTTCAAACCTTGATGTTGTAATCCAAAGCACTAATCATTTGACAGTAAAAGTGGAGTCACGTCCTGCAGCAGGAGACACTACGGCAAATGCTGATCCTCAAGATCAAATCTCTCAACTATGCATGTGCTACTAGTCTTTGCACACACATCCATGTATAAAGGAGAGATGTATTGATCTTCAGCTAGCCAGCTGAATGTTGCAGCATTATATTTTCATTTAACCACTAACTTATGTGGTGCAAAAACATCATAGTCACTTCTCGTAACAGCCACCTAACTCATGGTTTGGGAATCAACACTTTCCCATGAGCATTCACTTTTGAAATGTCGAAGGATTTGAAGGACCAAAAGTGGTGGTGAAAAAAATTTTGGAGGTAAAAAAATTGTAGAAGGAGTTAAACAAGGCCTGAAATTATTGAAAAAATGGCTGAATTAATGAAAATTTGAAGATTTGAAGGAAAGGAATGAGCTGAACTGTTTCATACAATGGTTAAAGTAAGTAAAAACCTGTAAAAGAAGTTTAGCACAAGGATTCTCTATGTATTTTAATGGAGCAAAAAATCCTGGAAAATCCTGGAATATCTTAAAAAGTTCAATGATTTGAATGACCAAAAGTAATAACTGTAATAAGTTGAAAGAGTTGAACATTTTAAAAGTTGGTTGGAAGAAAATTTTGAAGCGTCCGAACCGGGTGTCGAACCGGGCGCCTCGGGCACCATAACTTCCCAATGCATTTTAATAGGGCAAAAATTCCCGGAAAAACTGGAATATCTTTAAAAGTAAAAGGATTTGAAAAACCAAAAGTCATACCAATAATAAGCTGAAAGAGCTGAACATTTTAAAAGTTGAATGGTAAAAATCGGTTAAAAATTGTAGAAGTAGTTAAGTGTCAAAAAACGGCGGAAGATAGTATAAATAATAATAATAATAAATAAAGAGAAACAGGAAAACAAAGGGTTGAATGCTTTATAGCATTCAACCAACTAGAAGGAGCTGCATTTCCAGAAGAAAATGCAGGGTTGAATGCTGTATTGCTGAATGAAAGCTTAATTTGTAAAAGAAATGGCTGAACTGAGCTGAAAGAGCTCAACATTTTAAAAGTAAAATGGTTAAAAAAGGTGAAAACCTGTAAAAAAGGTTAAGCACAAGAATTCCCTATGTATTTTAATGGAGCAAAAATCCTGCAAAATCTTGGAATATCTTAAAAATTTTAATGATTTGAATGACCAAAAGTAATATCTGTAATAAGTTGAAAGAGTTGAACATTTAAAAAGGTGAATGGTAGAAAAATTTCAAGTGTCCGAACCGGGTGTCGATCCGGGAACCTCTTGCACCATAACTTTCCAATGCATTTTAATAGGGCAAAAATTCCCGGAAAAACTGGAATATCTTAAAAAGTACAAGGATTAGAAGTACCAAAAGTCATAGCAATAATAAGCTGAAAGAGCTGAACATTTTAAAAGTTGAATGGTAAAAATAGGTTAAAAATTGTAGAAGTAGTTAAGTGTCAAAAAACGGCGGAAGATAGTATAAATAATAATAATAATAAAACTAGAAGGAGCTGCATTTCCAGAAGAAAATGCAGGGTTGAATGCTGTATTGCTGATAGAAAGCTTAATTTGTAAAAGAAATGGCTGAACTGAGCTGAAAGAGCTCAACATTTTAAAAGTAAAATGGTTAAAAAAGGTGAAAACCTGTAAAAAAGGTTAAGCACAAGAATTCCCTATGTATTTTAATGGAGCAAAAATCATGCAAAATCCTGGAATATCTTAAAAATTTTAATGATTTGAATGACCAAAAGTAATATCTGTAATAAGTTGAAAGAGTTGAACATTTAAAAAGGTGAATGGTAGAAAAATTTCAAGTGTCCGAACTGGGTGTCGATCCGGGAACCTCTTGCACCATAACTTCCCAATGCATTTTAATAGGGCAAAAATTCCCGGAAAAACTGGAATATCTTAAAAAGTACAAGGATTAGAAGTACCAAAAGTCATAGCAATAATAAGCCGAAAAAGCTGAACATTTTAAAAGTTGAATGGTAAAAATCGGTTAAAAATTGTAGAAGTAGTTAAGTGTCAAAAAACGGCGGAAGATAGTATAAATAATAATAATAAACTAGAAGGAGCTGCATTTCCAGAAGAAAATGCAGGGTTGAATGCTGTATTTCTGAATGAAAGTAGAAATATTATGAAAAAGCTGAAAATTGTAAAAGTAGAATGTCTAAAATAGGTCAAACATTGTAGAAGGAGTTAAGCATGAAAGCTAAAATTGTTGAAAAAATGGCTGAAATGTCCTGGAAAATCCTGGAATATTTTGAAAACTTAAGGGCCAAAAGTCAAAGGTGAACATTGTAAAAGTAGAATGACCAAAACGGGTCAAAATTTGTAGACAGAGTTAAGCATGAAAGTTAAAATTGTTGAAAAAATGGATGTACTGTTGAAAATTTGAAGATGATGCTAAAATGGCTAAAAGTGCTAGCATCAGCATCATCAACTGACTCAAAAAATCACATTGTTTAAGAGTATCATGTTGGTAAAAGCTACATGTTCTAAGTTGACAGAAAATCCACTTTTTTCAAAATGGCGGCTTTTCTATTGATTTTATCTCCATAGCAACCATTTTATGTTTGGGTCGCCTGGGGATAACAAACAAATTGACGTCAGTTTCAGACAAATCGGAAAAAGTAAACCTTTGGACGTCCTTAGCAACGAAGTTTGTTTGCTAACCACGCCCACATTCCATATATGTCCAGATCCAGTGAATTTCAATATGTTCAGTTCCAGCCATGGATGAAGTTTATTGCAATATTTGCTTCAGATTTTGTCATGAAATGGCCACCAAACAGTAAGTTGTGTCGACATCCCATAATGATTTCTAAGTGTATTTTATAGTCCAAAACCTTGTGATCATTTTAATGTTTGAACGGTGTCTCTAGCTACAAGTATGTTGAAGTTATAATGGTTGAAAGAAACAAAGGTTTGCAAAGATTTTTTTCAATGTATTTCAATGAAGCAAAAAATCCTGAAATATCCTAAGATATCTTAAAAAGTACAAGGATTTGAAAAACCAAAAGTCATAGCAGTAATAAGATGAAAGAGCTGAACATTTTAAAAGTTGAACGGTTAAAATAGGTTAAAAATTGTAGGAGGAGTTAAGTGCCGAAAAACGGCGGAAGATAGCATAAGAAGAAAACAAATGTAACACTAGAAGGAGCTGCATTTCCAGAAGAAAATCCAGGGTTGAATGCTGTACTGCTGAATGAAAGCTGAATTAGCTGAAGAAATGGCTCAACTGTACTGGAAGAACCATGAAAAGTTAAAGGTGCAAAAGTCCTAGCAGGAATAAGCTGAAAAAGTTGAACATTGTAATAGTAGAATGGCTGAAATAGGTCAAAATTTGTAGGACTTAAGCATGAAAGCTGAAATTGTTGAAAAAATGGCTGAATTGTTGAAAATTTGAAGATGTTGCTAAAATGGCTAAAAGTACTAGCATTGGAATCAGCATCATCAACTGACTCCAAAAAACACATTGTTTGAGAGTATCATATTGGTAAAAGCTACATGTTCTAAGTTGATAGAAAATCCACTCTTTTCAAAATGGCGGCTTTTCTATTGATTTTATCTCCATAGCAACCATTTTATGTTTGGGTCGCCTGGAGATGAGGAACAAATCAATGTCGGTTTCAGATGAATCGGAAAAAGTAAATTTTCGGACGTCCTTAGCAACGAGCTTTGTTTGCTAACCACGCCCACATTCCTTATATGTCCAGATCCAGTGAATTTCAATATGTTCAGTTCCAGCCATGGATGAAGTTTATATCAACATTTGCTTCAGATTTTGTCAAAAAATGCCCACCAAACAGTAGGTTGTGTTGCCATCCCATAATAATTTCAAAACGTATGTTGAAGTCCAAAGCCTTGTGAGCATTTCAATGTTTGAACGGTGCCTCTAGCTGAAAGCTTGTTAAAGTTATAATGCTTGAAAGCAACAAAGGTTTTCAAGGATTCTCCATGTATTTAAATGAAGCAAAAATCTTGGAAAATCCTGGAAAATCTTGGAATATCTTGAAAAGTTCAAAGATTTGAAAGACTAAAAGTCGTAGCTGAAAGGAATAAGCTGAAAGGGTTGAACATTGTAATAGTAGAATGGTAAAAATAGGTGAAAGTTTGAAGAAGTTTAAAATTGCCTCACATTTTGGCACAAAATGGCCGCCAAACTGTAGGTGGTGTTGCCATCCCATAATAATTTTTAAACCTTATGTTGAAGTCCAAAACCTTGTGAACATTTCAATATTTGAACGGTGTCTCTAGCCAAAAGAATGTTAAAGTTACAATTGTTTAAAGAAGCAAAGGTGTGGCCAATGGAGCAAAAAGATTGGAAAATCTGGGAATATCCGGGAATATCTGGAAAAGTTCAAGGATTTGAAGGACCAAAAGTCATAGCTGAAAGGAATAAGCTGAAAAGGTTGAACATTGTAATAGTATAATGGTAAAAATAGGTGAAAGTTTGAAGAAGTTTAAAATTGCCTCACATTTTGGCACAAAATGGCCGCCAAACTGTAGGTGGTGTTGCCATCCCATAATAATTTTGAGCCTTATGTTGAAGTCCAAAACCTTGTGAACATTTCAATATTTGAACGGTGTCTCTAGCCAAAAGAATGTTAAAGTTACAATTGTTTAAAGAAGCAAAGGTGTGGCCAATGGAGCAAAAACATTGGAAAATCTGGGAATATCCGGGAATATCTGGAAAAGTTCAAGGATTTGAAGGACCAAAATGTCATAGCTAGAATAAGATGAAAGAGCTGAACATTTTCATAGTCGAACGGTTAAAATAGGTGAAAAATTGTAGAAGGAGTTTAACTGTGAACTTCTGAACGAAAAATTCTCCATGTATTTCAATGGAGCAAAAATTCCCGGAAAACCTGGAATATCTTAAAAAGTAAAAGGATTTGAAAAACCAAAAGTCATAGCAGAAATAAGCACAAAGAGATGAACATTTTAAAAGTTGAATGGTTAAAATAGGTTAAAAATTGTAGAAGTAGTTAAACGCCAAAAAACGGCGGAAGATACTATAAAAATAAATAAAGAGAAACAGGAAAACAAAGGGTTGAATGCTTTATAGCATTCAACCAATAATAAATAAAGAGAAACAGAAAAACAAAGGGTTGAATGCTTTACAGCATTCAACCAATAATAAATAAAGAGAAACAGGAAAACAAAGGGTTGAATGCTTTACAGCATTCAACCAATAATAAATAAAGAGAAACAGGAAAACAAAGGGTTGAATGCTTTACAGCATTCAACCAATAATAACTAGAAGGAGCTGCATTTCCAGAAGAAAATGCAGGGTTGAATGCTGTACTGCTGAATGAAAGCTGAATTAGCTGAAGAAATGACTGAACTGTACTGGAAGAACCATGAAAGGTTAAAGGTGCAAAAGTCCTAGCAGGAATAAGCTGAAAAAGTTGAACATTGTAATAGTAAAATGGCTGAAATAGGTCAAAATTTGTAGGACTTAAGCATGAAAGCTGAAATTGTTGAAAAAATGGCTGAATTGTTGAAAATTTGAAGATGTTGCTAAAATGGCTAAAAGTACTAGCATTGGAATCAGCATCATCAACTGACTCCAAAAAACACGTTGTTTGAGAGTATTATATTGGTAAAAGCTACATGTTCTAAGTTGATAGAAAATCCACTCTTTTCAAAATGGCGGCTTTTCTATTGATTTTATCTCCATAGCAACCATTTTATGTTTGGGTCGCCTGGAGATGAAGAACAAATCAACGTCGGTTTCAGATGAATCGGAAAAAGTAAACTTTTGGACGTCCTTAGCAACGAGCTTTGTTTGCTATCCACGCCCACATTCCTTATATGTCCAGATCCAGTGAATTTCAATATGTTCAGTTCCAGCCATGGATGAAGTTTATTGCAACATTTGCTTCAGATTTTGTCAAAAAATGCCCACCAAACAGTAGGTTGTGTTGCCATCCCATAATAATTTCAAAACGTATGTTGAAGTCCAAAGCCTTGTGAGCATTTCAATGTTTGAACGGTGCCTCTAGCTGAAAGCTTGTTAAAGTTATAATGCTTGAAAGCAACAAAGGTTTTCAAGGATTCTCCATGTATTTAAATGAAGCAAAAATCTTGGAAAATCCTGGAAAATCTTGGAATATCTTGAAAAGTTCAAAGATTTGAAAGACTAAAAGTCGTAGCTGAAAGGAATAAGCTGAAAGGGCTGAACATTGTAATAGTAGAAGGATTAAAATACGTGAAAGTTTGAAGAGGTTTAAAATTGCCTCACATTTTGGCACAAAATGGCCGCCAAACTGTAGGTTTGTGTTGCCATCCCATAATAATTTTGAACTTTATGTTGAAGTCCAAAACCTTGTGAACATTTCAATATTTGAACGGTGTCTCTAGCCAAAAGAATGTTAAAGTTACAATTGTTTAAAGAAGCAAAGGTGTGGCCAATGGAGCAAAAACATTGGAAAATCTGGGAATATCCGGGAATATCTGGAAAAGTTCAAAGATTTGAAGGACCAAAAGTCATAGCTGAAAGGAATAAGATGAAAGGGTTGAACATTGTAATAGTAGAATGGTAAAAATAGGTGAAAGTTTGAAGAAGTTTAAAATTGCCTCACATTTTGGCACAAAATGGCCGCCAAACTGTAGGTGGTGTTGCCATCCCATAATAATTTTGAACCTTATGTTGAAGTCCAAAACCTTGTGAACATTTCAATATTTGAACGGTGTCTCTAGCCAAAAGAATGTTAAAGTTACAATTGTTTAAAGAAGCAAAGGTGTGGCCAATGGAGCAAAAAGATTGGAAAATCTGGGAATATCCGGGAATATCTGAAAAAGTTCAAAGATTTGAAGGACCAAAATGTCATAGCTAGAATAAGATGAAAGAGCTGAACATTTTCATAGTCGAACGGTTAAAATAGGTGAAAAATTGTAGAAGGAGTTTAACTGTGAACTTCTGAACGAAAAATTCTCCATGTATTTCAATGGAGCAAAAATTCCCGGAAAACCTGGAATATCTTAAAAAGTATAAGGATTTGAAAAACCAAAAGTCATAGCAGAAATAAGATGAAAGAGATGAACATTTTAAAAGTAGAATGGTTAAAATAGGTTAAAAATTGTGATCATTTTAATGTTTGAACGGTGTCTGTAGCTACAAGTATGTTCAAGTTATATTTGTATAAAGAAACAAAGGCTTCAGATTTGAAAAATACAAAATGGCTGCCAAACAGTCTCCATCCCATAATTCCTTCAAACCTTGATGTTTTAATCCAAACACTGATCATTTGACAGTAAAAGTGGAGTCACCTCCTCCAGTAGGGGGCATCCTGTCAAATGCTGAATTTCAATTCTCTCAACTATGCATGTGCCATCAATGTTAGCACACTCATTCATATATATTGAATGAGATATATTGATCATCAGCTAGCTAGCTGAATGACACAGCATTATTTTGTCATTTAACCACTAACATGTATGGTGTAACAACATGACTGTCACTTCTCGTAACAGCCACCTAACTCATGGTGTGGTAATCAACACTTCCCAGGAGCCTTAGCGGCCGTGGGCGGGGCTAAGAAATGGGTCCTGACGTTTGTTCACAAGATGGCTGGAGCACATGTTTGCACATGTTTAAAGGAACAATAAATGAAAGCTGAATTTGCTGATGAAATGGCTGCACTGTCCTGGAAAATCTTAAAAAAGTAAAAGGATAAAAAGTCAAAGCTTATGAGTAACCCCACCTGAAAGAAAATTCTTCCATTTAACGAAATATAATTGAGTTAGTCGAACTGAATTCTATCAAGAAAGGCAAGGTAAAAAACCATGCAGAAAAGGTCAAATGCCAGAATCGAACTCAGAACCTCAGTATTATAAACCCTCTTACTTAGCCGCTGAGCTATCACTTTTGTGATGACAAAATGCAGCCGGTATAAATTAATAAGGCCCGTATATAACTTCCCAATGCATTTTAATAGGGCAAAAATTCCCGGAAAAACTGGAATATCTTAAAAAGTACAAGGATTTGAAAAACCAAAAGTCATAGCAGTAATAAGCTGAAAGAGCTAAACATTTTAAAAGTTGAACGGTTTTAATAGGTTAAAAATTGTAGAAGGAGTTAAGTGCCGAAAAACGGTGGAAGATAGCATAAGAGGAAAACAAATGTAACACTAGAAGGAGCTGCATTTCCAGAAGAAAATGCAGGGTTGAATGCTGTACTGCTGAATGAAAGCTGAATTAGCTGAAGAAATGGCTGAACTGTACTGGAAGAACCATGAAAAGTTAAAGGTGCAAAAGTCCTAGCAGGAATAAGCTGAAAAAGTTGAACATTGTAACAGTAGAATGGCTGAAATAGGTCAAAATTTGTAGGACTTAAGCATGAAAGCTGAAATTGTTGAAAAAATGGCTGAATTGTTGAAAATTTGAAGATGTTGCTAAAATGGCTAAAAGTACTAGCATTGGAATCAGCATCATCAACTGACTCCAAAAAACACGTTGTTTGAGAGTATTATATTGGTAAAAGCTACATGTTCTAAGTTGATAGAAAATCCACTCTTTTCAAAATGGCGGCTTTTCTATTGATTTTATCTCCATAGCAACCATTTTATGTTTGGGTCGCCTGGAGATGAGGAACAAATCAACGTCGGTTTCAGATGAATCGGAAAAAGTAAACTTTTGGACGTCCTTAGCAACGAGCTTTGTTTGCTAACAACGCCCACATTCCTTATATGTCCAGATCCAGTGAATTTCAATATGTTCAGTTCCAGCCATGGATGAAGTTTATTGCAACATTTGCTTCAGATTTTGTCAAAAAATGCCCACCAAACAGTAGGTTGTGCTGCCATCCCATAATAATTTCAAAACGTATGTTGAAGTCCAAAGCCTTGTGAGCATTTCAATGTTTGAACGGTGCCTCTAGCTGAAAGCTTGTTAAAGTTATAATGCTTGAAAGCAACAAAGGTTTTCAAGGATTCTCCATGTATTTAAATGAAGCAAAAATCTTGGAAAATCCTGGAAAATCTTGGAATATCTTGAAAAGTTCAAAGATTTGAAAGACTAAAAGTCGTAGCTGAAAGGAATAAGCTGAAAGGGTTGAACATTGTAATAGTAGAAGGATTAAGATACGTGAAAGTTTGAAGAAGTTTAAAATTGCCTCACATTTTGGCACAAAATGGCTGCCAAACTGTAGGTGGTGTTGCCATCCCATAATAATTTTGAACTTTATGTTGAAGTCGAAAACCTTGTGAACATTTCAATATTTGAACGGTGTCTCTAGCCAAAAGAATGTTAAAGTTACAATTGTTTAAAGAAGCAAAGGTGTGGCCAATGGAGCAAAAACATTGGAAAATCTGGGAATATCCGGGAATATCTGGAAAAGTTCAAAGATTTGAAGGACCAAAAGTCATAGCTGAAAGGAATAAGATGAAAGGGTTGAACATTGTAATAGTAGAATGGTAAAAATAGGTGAAAGTTTGAAGAAGTTTAAAATTGCCTCACATTTTGGCACAAAATGGCCGCCAAACTGTAGGTGGTGTTGCCATCCCATAATAATTTTTAAACCTTATGTTGAAGTCCAAAACCTTGTGAACATTTCAATATTTGAACGGTGTCTCTAGCCAAAAGAATGTTAAAGTTACAATTGTTTAAAGAAGCAAAGGTGTGGCCAATGGAGCAAAAACATTGGAAAATCTGGGAATATCCGGGAATATCTGGAAAAGTTCAAAGATTTGAAGGACCAAAATGTCATAGCTAGAATAAGATGAAAGAGCTGAACATTTTCATAGTCGAACGGTTAAAATAGGTGAAAAATTGTAGAAGGAGTTTAACTGTGAACTTCTGAACGAAAAATTCTCCATGTATTTCAATGGAGCAAAAATTCCCGGAAAACCTGGAATATCTTAAAAAGTAAAAGGATTTGAAAAACCAAAAGTCATAGCAGAAATAAGATGAAAGAGATGAACATTTTAAAAGTAGAATGGTTAAAATAGGTTAAAAATTGTAGAAGTAGTTAAACGCCAAAAAACGGCGGAAGATACTATAATAATAATAATAATAACTAGAAGGAGCTGCATTTCCAGAAGAAAATGCAGGGTTGAATGCTGTACTGCTTAATGAAAGCTGAATTAGCTAAAGAAAAGGCTGAACTGTACTGGAAGAACCATGAAAAGTTAAAGGTGCAAAAGTCCTAGCAGGAATAAGCTGAAAAAGTTGAACATTGTAATAGTAGAATGGCTGAAATAGGTCAAAATTTGTAGGACTTAAGCATGAAAGCTGAAATTGTTGAAAAAATGGCTGAATTGTTGAAAATTTGAAGATGTTGCTAAAATGGCTAAAAGTACTAGCATTGGAATCAGCATCATCAACTGACTCCAAAAAACACGTTGTTTGAGAGTATTATATTGGTAAAAGCTACATGTTCTAAGTTGATAGAAAATCCACTCTTTTCAAAATGGCGGCTTTTCTATTGATTTTATCTCCATAGCAACCATTTTATGTTTGGGTCGCCTGGAGATGAGGAACAAATCAACGTCGGTTTCAGATGAATCGGAAAAAGTAAACTTTTGGACGTCCTTAGCAACGAGCTTTGTTTGCTAACCACGCCCACATTCCTTATATGTCCAGATCCAGTGAATTTCAATATGTTCAGTTCCAGCCATGGATGAAGTTTATTGCAACATTTGCTTCAGATTTTGTCAAAAAATGCCCACCAAACAGTAGGTTGTGTTGCCATCCCATAATAATTTCAAAACGTATGTTGAAGTCCAAAGCCTTGTGAGCATTTCAATGTTTGAACGGTGCCTCTAGCTGAAAGCTTGTTAAAGTTATAATGCTTGAAAGCAACAAAGGTTTTCAAGGATTCTCCATGTATTTAAATGAAGCAAAAATCTTGGAAAATCCTGGAAAATCCTGGAAAATCCTGGAATATCTTGAAAAGTTCAAAGATTTGAAAGACTAAAAGTCGTAGCTGAAAGGAATAAGCTGAAAGGGTTGAACATTGTAATAGTAGAATGGTAAAAATAGGTGAAAGTTTGAAGAAGTTTAAAATTGCCTCACATTTTGGCACAAAATGGCCGCCAAACTGTAGGTGGTGTTGCCATCCCATAATAATTTTTAAACCTTATGTTGAAGTCCAAAACCTTGTGAACATTTCAATATTTGAACGGTGTCTCTAGCCAAAAGAATGTTAAAGTTACAATTGTTTAAAGAAGCAAAGGTGTGGCCAATGGAGCAAAAAGATTGGAAAATCTGGGAATATCCGGGAATATCTGGAAAAGTTCAAAGATTTGAAGGACCAAAATGTCATAACTAGAATAAGATGAAAGAGCTGAACATTTTCATAGTCGAACGGTTAAAATAGGTGAAAAATTGTAGAAGGAGTTTAACTGTGAACTTCTGAACGAAAAATTCTCCATGTATTTCAATGGAGCAAAAATTCCCGGAAAACCTGGAATATCTTAAAAAGTAAAAGGATTTGAAAAACCAAAAGTCATAGCAGAAATAAGATGAAAGAGATGAACATTTTAATAGTAGAATGGTTAAAATAGGTTAAAAATTGTAGAAGTAGTTAAACGCCAAAAAACGGCGGAAGATACTATAAAAATAAATAAAGAGAAACAGGAAAACAAAGGGTTGAATGCTTTACAGCATTCAACCAATAATAAATAAAGAGAAACAGGAAAACAAAGGGTTGAATGCTTTACAGCATTCAACCAACTAGAAGGAGCTGCATTTCCAGAAGAAAATGCAGGGTTGAATGCTGTACTGCTGAATGAAAGCTGAATTAGCTGAAGAAATGGCTTAACTGTACTGGGAAAACCTTGAAAAGTTAAATGTGCAAAAGTCCTAGCAGGAATAAGATGAAAAAGTTGAACATTGTAATAGTAGAATGGCTGAAATAGGTCAAAATTTGTAGGACTTAAGCATTAAAGCTGAAATTGTTGAAAAAATGGCTGAAGTGTTGAAAATTTGAAGAAGTTGCTAAAATGGCTAAAAGTACTAGCATTTTAATCAGCATCATCAACTGAATCCAAAAAACACATTGTTTGAGAGAATCATATTAGTAAAAGCTACATGTTATAAGTTGACAGAAAATCCACTTTTTTCAAAATGGCGGCTTTTCTATTAATTTTATCTCCATAGCAACCATTTTACGTTTGGGGCGGCATGGGATGACGAACAAATCGACGTCAGTTTCAGACAAATCGGAAAAAGTAAACCTTTGGACGTCCTTAGCAACGAAGTTTGTTTGCTAACCACGCCCACATTCCTTATATGTCCAGATCCAGTGAATTTCAATATGTTCAGTTCCAGCCATGGATGAAGTTTATTGCAATATTTGCTTCAGATTTTGTCAAAAAATGGCCACCAAACAGTAGGTTGTGTTGCCATCCCATAATAATTTCAAAACGTATGTTGAAGTCCAAAGCCTTGTGAGCATTTCAATGTTTGAACGGTGCCTCTAGCTGAAAGCTTGTTAAAGTTATAATGCTTGAAAGCAACAAAGGTTTTCAAGGATTCTCCATGTATTTAAATGAAGCAAAAATCTTGGAAAACCCTGGAAAATCTTGGAATATCTTGAAAAGTTCAAAGATTTGAAAGACTAAAAGTCGTAGCTGAAAGGAATAAGCTGAAAGGGTTGAACATTGTAATAGTAGAAGGATTAAAATACGTGAAAGTTTGAAGAAGTTTAAAATTGCCTCACATTTTGGCACAAAATGGCCGCCAAACTGTAGGTGGTGTTGCCATCCCATAATAATTTTGAACCTTATGTTGAAGTCCAAAACCTTGTGAACATTTCAATATTTGAACGGTGTCTCTAGCCAAAAGAATGTTAAAGTTACAATTGTTTAAAGAAGCAAAGGTGTGGCCAATGGAGCAAAAACATTGGAAAATCTGGGAATATCCGGGAATATCTGGAAAAGTTCAAAGATTTGAAGGACCAAAAGTCATAGCTGAAAGGAATAAGATGAAAGGGTTGAACATTGTAATAGTAGAATGGTAAAAATAGGTGAAAGTTTGAAGAAGTTTAAAATTGCCTCACATTTTGGCACAAAATGGCCGCCAAACTGTAGGTGGTGTTGCCATCCCATAATAATTTTTAAACCTTATGTTGAAGTCCAAAACCTTGTGAACATTTCAATATTTGAACGGTGTCTCTAGCCAAAAGAATGTTAAAGTTACAATTGTTTAAAGAAGCAAAGGTGTGGCCAATGGAGCAAAAAGATTGGAAAATCTGGGAATATCCGGGAATATCTGGAAAAGTTCAAGGATTTGAAGGACCAAAAGTCATAGCTGAAAGGAATAAGCTGGAAAGGTTGAACATTGTAATAGTAGAATGGTAAAAATAGGTGAAAGTTTGAAGAAGTTTAAAATTGCCTCACATTTTGGCACAAAATGGCCGCCAAACTGTAGGTGGTGTTGCCATCCCATAATAATTTTTAAACCTTATGTTGAAGTCCAAAACCTTGTGAACATTTCAATATTTGAACGGTGTCTCTAGCCAAAAGAATGTTAAAGTTACAATTGTTTAAAGAAGCAAAGGTGTGGCCAATGGAGCAAAAAGATTGGAAAATCTGGGAATATCCGGGAATATCTGGAAAAGTTCAAGGATTTGAAGGACCAAAAGTCATAGCTGAAAGGAATAAGCTGGAAAGGTTGAACATTGTAATAGTAGAATGGTAAAAATAGGTGAAAGTTTGAAGAAGTTTAAAATTGCCTCACATTTTGGCACAAAATGGCCGCCAAACTGTAGGTGGTGTTGCCATCCCATAATAATTTTGAGCCTTATGTTGAAGTCCAAAACCTTGTGAACATTTCAATATTTGAACGGTGTCTCTAGCCAAAAGAATGTTAAAGTTACAATTGTTTAAAGAAGCAAAGGTGTGGCCAATGGAGCAAAAACATTGG
The DNA here is from genome assembly GCF_053564925.1 of Oryzias latipes. Taxonomy (NCBI): domain Eukaryota; kingdom Metazoa; phylum Chordata; class Actinopteri; order Beloniformes; family Adrianichthyidae; genus Oryzias; species Oryzias latipes. The sequence continues at coordinate 26,523,239 of NC_136237.1, read as the reverse complement.
AAAATCTGGGAATATCCGGGAATATCTGGAAAAGTTCAAGGATTTGAAGGACCAAAATGTCATAGCTAGAATAAGATGAAAGAGCTGAACATTTTCATAGTAGAACGGTTAAAATAGGTGAAAAATTGTAGAAGGAGTTTAACTGTGAACTTCTGAACGAAAAATTCTCCATGTATTTCAATGGAGCAAAAATTCCCGGAAAACCTGGAATATCTTAAAAAGTAAAAGGATTTGAAAAACCAAAAGTCATAGCAGAAATAAGATGAAAGAGATGAACATTTTAATAGTAGAATGGTTAAAATAGGTTAAAAATTGTAGAAGTAGTTAAACGCCAAAAAACGGCGGAAGATACTATAAGATACGATAATAATAAACTAGAAGGAGCTGCATTTCCAAAAGAAAATGCAGGGTTGAATGCTGTACTGCTGAATGAAAGCTGAATTAGCTGAAGAAATGGCTGAACTGTAATGGGAAAACCTTGAAAAGTTAAATGTGCAAAAGTCTTAGCAGGAATAAGATGAAAAAGTTGAACATTGTAATAGTAGAATGGCTGAAATAGGTCAAAGTTTGTAGAAGGAGTTAAGCATTAAAGCTGAAATTGTTGAAAAAATGGCTGAAGTGTTGAAAATTTGAAGAAGTTGCTAAAATGGCTAAAAGTGCTAGCATTGGAATCAGCATCATCAACTGAATCCAAAAAACACATTGTTTGAGAGTATCATATTGGTAAAACCTACATGTTCTAATTTGATAGAAAATCCATTTTTTTCAAAATGGCGGCTTTCTATTAATTTTATCTCCATAGCAACCATTTTACGTGTGGGTTGCCTGGGCATGACGAACAAATCGACGTCAGTTGCAGACAAATCGGAAAAAGTAAACCTTTGGACGTCCTTAGCAACGAAGTTTGTTTGCTAACCACGCCCACATTCCTTATATGTCCAGATCCAGTAAATTTCAATATGTTCAGTTCCAGCCATGGATGAAGTTTATTGCAATATTTGCTTCAGATTTTGTCATAAAATGGCCACCAAAATATATGTTGTGTCGACATCCCATAATGATTTCTAAACGCATTTTATAGTCCAAAGCCTTGTGATTGTTTTAATGTTTGAACTGTGTCTCTAGCTACAAGTATGTTGAAGTTATAATGGTTGAAAGAAACAAAAGGTTTGCAAGGATTTTTTTCAATGTATTTCAATGAAGCAAAAAATCCTGAAATATCCTAAAATATCTTAAAAAGTACAAGGATTTGAAAAACCAAAAGTCATAGCAGTAATAAGATGAAAGAGCTGAACATTTTAAAAGTTAAACGGTTATAATCGGTTAAAAATTGTAGAAGGAGTTAAGTGCCGAAAAACGGCGGAAGATAGCATAAGAGGAAAACAAATGTAACACTAGAAGGAGCTGCATTTCCAGAAGAAAATGCAGGGTTGAATGCTGTATTGCTGAATGAAAGCAGAAATATGATGAAAAAGCTGAACATTGTAAAAGTAGAATGTCTAAAATAGGTTAAACATTGTAGAAGGAGTTAAGCATGAAAGCTAAAAAATTGTTGAAAAAATTGCTGAAATGTCCTGGAAAATCCTGGAATATTTTGAAAAATTAAAGTACCAAAAGTCAAAGGTGAACATTGTAAAAGTAGAATGACCAAAACAGGTCAAAATTTTTAGACGGAGTTAAGCATGAAAGTTGAAATTGTGGAAAAAATGGATGTACTGTTGAAAATTTGAAGATGATGCTAAAATGGCTAAAAGTGCTAGCATCAGCATCATCAACTGACTCAAAAAACCACATTGTTTAAGAGTATCATATTGGTAAAAGCTACATGTTCTTAGTTGACAGAAAATCCACGTTTTTCAAAATGGCGGCTTTTCTATTAATTTTATCTCCATAGCAACCATTTTATGTTTGGGTCGCCTGGGGATGACGAACAAATCGACGTCAGTTTCAGACAAATCAGAAAAAGTAAACCTTTGGACGTCCTTAGCAACGAAGTTTGTTTGCTAACCACGCCCACATTCCTTATATGTCCAGATCCAGTGAATTTCAATATGTTCAGTTCCAGCCATGGATGAAGTTTACTGCAATATTTGCTTCAGATTTTGTCATAACAAGGCCACCAACAATAGGTTGTGTCGACATCCCATAATGATTTCTAAACGTATTTTATAGTCCAAAGCCTTGTGATCATTTTAATGTTTGAACGGTGTCTCTAGCTACAAGTATGTTGAAGTTATATTTGTTTAAAGAAACAAAGGCTTCAGATTTGAAAACACAAAATGGCTGCCAAACAGTCTCCATCCCATAATGACTTCAAACTTGATGTTGTAATCCAAAGCACTGATCATTTGACAGTAAAAGTGGAGTCACATCCTGCAGCAGGGGACATTCTGGCAAATGCTGAGTCTCAACATTAGTTCTCTCAACAATGCACGTGCCATCATTGTTAGCACAGTCATCATGAATGTGATATATGGATCATCAACTAGCTAGATGAATGACACAGCATTATTTTTGTCTTTTAACCACTAACATGTATGGTGTAACAACATGATAGTCACTTCTCGTAACAGCCACCTAACTCATGGTGTGGGAATCAACACTTCCCATGAGCCGTAGAGGCCGTGGGCGGGGCTAGGATTTTCAATGTGTTTCAATGAAGCAAAAAATCCTGAAATATCCTAAAATATCTTAAAAAGTACAAGGATTTGAAAAGCCAAAAGTCATAGCAGTAATAAGATGAAAGAGTTGAACATTTTAAAAGTTAAACGGTTAAAATAAGTTAAAAATTGTAAAAGGAGTTAAGTGCCGAAAAACGGCGGAAGATAGCATAAGAGGAAAACAAATGTAACACTAGAAGGGGCTGCATTTCCAGAAGAAAATGCAGGGTTGAATGCTGTATTGCTAAATGAAAGCTGAATTTGCTACAGAAATGGCTGAACAGAGCTGGAAGAGCTCAACATTTTAAACGTAGAATGGTCAAAGTGGGTAAAAAACTGTATAAGAAGTTAAGCTATAAGATTTCCCATGTATTTTAATGAAGCAAAAATCCTCGAATATCTTTAAAAGTTCAAAGATTTGGGGGAAAAAAGTCATAGGGGGAATAAGCTGACAAAGTTGAACATTGTAATAGTAGAATGCCTGAAATAGGTAAAAATTTGTAGGACTTAAGCATGAAAGCTGAAATTGTTCAAAAAATAGCTGAACCGTTGAAAATTTGAAGATGTTGCTAAAATGCCTAAAAGTACTAGCATTGGAATCAGCATCATTAACTGACTCCAAAAAACACGTTGTTTGAGAGTATCATATTGGTAAAAGCTACATGTTCTAAGTTGATAGAAAATCCACTCTTTTCAAAATGGCGGCTTTTCTATTAATTTTATCTCCAAAGCAACCATTTTACGTTTGGGTCGGCATGGGATGATGAACAAATCGTCGTCAGTTTCAGACAAATCGGAAAAAGTAAACCTTTGGACGTCCTTAGCAACGAAGTTTGTTGGCTAACCACGCCCACATTCCTTATATGTCCAGATCCAGTGAATTTCAATATGTTCAGTTCCAGCCATGGATGAAGTTTATTGCAATATTTGCTTCAGATTTTGTCATAAAAAGGCCACCAACAGTAGGTTGTGTCGACATCCCATAATGATTTCTAAACGTATTTTATAGTCCAAAGACTTGTGATCATTTTAATGTTTGAACGGTGTCTCTAGCTACAAGTATGTGGAAGTTATATTGGTTGAAAGAAACAGAGGTTTCAAATTTGAAAAACACAAAATGGCTGCCAAAGAGTCTCCGTCCCACAATGACATCAAACCTTGATGTTGTAATCCAAAGCACTAATCATTTGATAGTTAAAGTGTAGCCACATCATGCAGCAGGAGATATTCTGGCATATGCAGAGCTTCAAGATCAATTCTCTCAACTATGCATGTGCCATTACTTTTTGCAAACACATACATGTATAATGGAGAGATATATTGATCATCAGCCAGCTAGCTGAATGATACAGCATTATTTTCATTAAACCACTAACTTATGTGGTGCAAAAGTCACTAGTCAGTTCTCGTAACAGCCACCTAACTCATGGTTTGGGAATCAACACTTTCCCATGAGCCTTCACTTTTGAAAAGTCGCAGGATTTGAAGGACCAAAAGTGGTGGTAAAAAAAAATTTTGGAGGTAAAAAAATTGTAAAAGGAGTTAAACAAGGCCTGAAATTATTGAAAAAATGGCTGAATTAATGAAAATTTGAAGATTTGAAGGAAAGGAATGAGCTGAACTGTTTCATACAATGGTCAAAGTAAGTAAAAACCTGTAAAAGAAGTTAAGCACAAGGATTCTCTATGTATTTTAATGGAGCCAAAAATCCTGGAAAATCCTGGAATATCTTAAAAAGTTCAATGATTTGAATGACCAAAAGTAATAACTGTAATAAGTTGAAAGAGTTGAATATTTTAAAAGTAAAATGGTAAAAATTTTTGAAGCGTCCGAACCGGGTGTCGAACCGGGCGCCTCGTGCATCATAACTTCCCAATGCATTTTAATAGGGCAAAAATTCCCGGAAAAACTAGAATATCTTAAAAAGTAGAAGGATTAGAAGTACCAAAAGTCATAGCAATAATAAGCTGAAAAAGCTGAACATTTTAAAAGTTGAATGGTAAAAATCGGTTAAAAATTGTAGAAGTAGTTAAGTGTCAAAAAACGGCGGAAGATAGTATAAATAATAACTAGAAGGAGCTGCATTTCCAGAAGAAAATGCAGGGTTGAATGCTGTATTGCTGAATGAAAGCAGAAATATGATGAAAAAGCTGAACATTGTAAAAGTATAATGTCTAAAATAGGTCAAACATTGTAGAAGGAGTTAAGCGTGAAAGCTGAAATTGTTGAAAAAATGGATGTACTGTTGAAAATTTGAAGATGATGCTGAAATGGCTAAAAGTGCTAGCATCAGCATCATCAACTGACTCAAAAAACCACATTGTTTAAGAGTGTCATGTTGGTAAAAGCTACATGTTCTAATTTAACGGAAAAATCCACTTTTTTCAAAATGGCGGCTTTTCTATTAATTTTATCTCCATAGCAACCATTTTATGTTTGGGTCGCCTGGGGATGACGAACAGATTGACGTCAGTTTCAGACAAATCGGAAAAAGTAAACCTTTGGACGTCCTTAGCAACGAAGTTTGTTTGCTAACCACGCCCACATTCCATATATGTCCAGATCCAGTGAATTTCAATATGTTCAGTTCCAGCCATGGATGAAGTTTATTGCAATATTTGCTTCAGATTTTGTCATAAAATGGCCACCAAACAGTAGTTTGTGTCGACATCCCATAATGATTTCTAAACGTATTTTATAGTCCAAAGCCTTGTGATCATTTTAATGTTTGAACGGTGTCTCTAGCTACAAGTATGTTGAAGTTATAATGGTTGAAAGAAACAAAGGTTTGCAAGGATTTTTTTTCAATGTATTTCAATGAAGCAAAAAATCCTGAAATATCCTAAAATATCTTAAAAAGTACAAGGATTTGAAAAACCAAAAGTCATAGCAGTAATAAGATGAAAGAGCTGAACATTTTAAAAGTTGAACGGTTCAAATAGGTTAAAAATTGTAGGAGGAGTTAAGTGCCGAAAAACGGCGGAAGATAGCATAAGAAGAAAACAAATGTAACACTAGAAGGAGCTGCATTTCCAGAAGAAAATGCAGGGTTGAATGCTGTATTGCTGAAAGAAAGCTTAATGTGTAAAATAAATGGCTGAACTGAGCTGAAAGAGATCAACATTTTAAAAGTAAAATGGTTAAAAAAAGTAAAAACCTGTAAAAGAGGTTAAGCACAAGAATTCCCTATGCATTTTAATGGAGCAAAAATCCTGGAAAATCTTGGAATATCTTGAAAAGTTCAAAGATTTGAAAGATTAAAAGTCGTAGCTGAAAGGAATAAGCTGAAAGGGTTGAACATTGTAATAGTAGAAGTATTAAACTACGTGAAAGTTTGAAGAAGTTTAAAATTGCCTCACATTTTGGCACAAAATGGCCGCCAAACTGTAGGTGGTGTTGCCATCCCATAATTATCTTGAACCTTATGTTGAAGTCCAAAACCTTGTGAACATTTCAAAATTTGAACGGTGTCTCTAGCCAAAAGAATGTAAAAGTTACAATTGTTTAAAGAAGCAAAAGTGTGGCCAATGGAGCAAAAAGATTGGAAAATCTGGGAATATCCGGGAATATCTGGAAAAGTTCAAGGATTTGAAGGACCAAAAGTCATAGCTGAAAGGAATAAGCTGAAAGGGTTGAACATTGTAATAGTAGAATGGTAAAAATAGGTGAAAGTTTGAAGAAGTTTAAAATTGCCTCACATTTTGACACAAAATGGCCGCCAAACTGTAGGTGGTGTTGCCATCCCATAATAATTTTGAACTTTATGTTGAAGTTCAAAACCTTGTGAACATTTCAATATTTGAACGGTGTCTCTAGCCAAAAGAATGTTAAAGTTACAATTGTTTAAAGAAGCAAAGGTGTGGCCAATGGAGCAAAAACATTGGAAAATCTGGGAATATCCGGGAATATCTGGAAAAGTTCAAAGATTTGAAGGACCAAAAGTCATAGCTGAAAGGAATAAGCTGAAAAGGTTGAACATTGTAATAGTAGAATGGTAAAAATAGGTGAAAGTTTGAAGAAGTTTAAAATTGCCTCACATTTTGGCACAAAATGGCCGCCAAACTGTAGGTGGTGTTGCCATCCCATAATAATTTTGAACCTTATGTTGAAGTCCAAAACCTTGTGAACATTTCAATATTTGAACGGTGTCTCTAGCCAAAAGAATGTTAAAGTTACAATTGTTTAATGAAGCAAAGGTGTGGCCAATGGAGCAAAATAATTGGAAAATCCGGGAATATCCGGGAATATCTGGAAAAGTTCAAGGATTTGAAGGACAAAATGTCATAGCTAGAATAAGATGAAAGAGCTGAACATTTTCATAGTCAAACGGTTAAAATAGGTGAAAAATTGTAGAAGGAGTTTAGCTGTGAACTTCTGCACGAAAAATTCTCCATGTATTTCAATGGAGCAAAAATTCCCGGAAAACCTGGAATATCTTAAAAAGTAAAAGGATTTGAAAAACCAAAAGTCATAGCACAAATAAGCAGAAAGAGCTGAACATTTTAAAAGTTGAATGGTTAAAATCGGTTAGAAATTGTAGAACGAGTTAAGCGGCGAAAAACGGCGGAAGATAGGCGTAAAGAATAAATAAAGAGAAACAGGAAAACAAAGGGTTGAATGCTTTACAGCATTCAACCAATAATAATAAATAAAGAGAAACAGGAAAACAAAGGGTTGAATGCTTTACAGCATTCAACCAATAAAGAGAAACAGGAAAACAAAGGGTTGAATGCTTTACAGCATTCAACCAACTAGAAGGAGCTGCATTTCCAGAAGAAAATGCAGGGTTGAATGCTGTGTTGCTGAAAGAAAGCTTAATTTGTAAAAGAAATGGCTGAACTGAGCTGAAAGAGCTCAACATTTTAAAAGTAAAATGGTTAAAAAAGGTGAAAACCTGTAAAAAAGGTTAAGCACAAGAATTCCCTATGTATTTTAATGGAGCAAAAATCCTGCAAAATCTTGGAATATCTTAAAAATTTTAATGATTTGAATGACCAAAAGTAATATCTGTAATAAGTTGAAAGAGTTGAACATTTAAAAAGGTGAATGGTAGAAAAATTTCAAGTGTCCGAACCGGGTGTCGATCCGGGAACCTCTTGCACCATAACTTTCCAATGCATTTTAATAGGGCAAAAATTCCCGGAAAAACTGGAATATCTTAAAAAGTACAAGGATTAGAAGTACCAAAAGTCATAGCAATAATAAGCTGAAAGAGCTGAACATTTTAAAAGTTGAATGGTAAAAATAGGTTAAAAATTGTAGAAGTAGTTAAGTGTCAAAAAACGGCGGAAGATAGTATAAATAATAATAATAATAACTAGAAGGAGCTGCATTTCCAGAAGAAAATGCAGGGTTGAATGCTGTACTGCTGAATGAAAGCTGAATTAGCTGAAGAAATGGCTTAACTGTACTGGGAAAACCTTGAAAAGTTAAATGTGCAAAAGTCCTAGCAGGAATAAGATGAAAAAGTTGAACATTGTAATAGTAGAATGGCTGAAATAGGTCAAAGTTTGTAGAAGGAGTTAAGCATTAAAGCTGAAATTGTTGAAAAAATGGCTGAAGTGTTGAAAATTTGAAGAAGTTGCTAAAATGGCTAAAAGTACTAGCATTGGAATCAGCATCATCAACTGACTCCAAAAAACACGTTGTTTGAGAGTATTATATTGGTAAAAGCTACATGTTCTAAGTTGATAGAAAATCCACTCTTTTCAAAATGGCGGCTTTTCTATTGATTTTATCTCCATAGCAACCATTTTATGTTTGGGTCGCCTGGGGATGACGAACAAATCGACGTCAGTTTCAGACAAATCAGAAAAAGTAAACCTTTGGACGTCCTTAGCAACGAAGTTTGTTTGCTAACCACGCCCACATTCCTTATATGTCCAGATCCAGTGAATTTCAATATGTTCAGTTCCAGCCATGGATGAAGTTTACTGCAATATTTGCTTCAGATTTTGTCATAACAAGGCCACCAACAATAGGTTGTGTCGACATCCCATAAAGATTTCTAAACGTATTTTATAGTCCAAATCCTTGTGATCATTTTAATGTTTGAACGGTGTCTCTAGCTACAAGTATGTTGAAGTTATATTCGTTTAAAGAAACAAATGCTTCTGATTTGAAAAACACAAAATGGCTGCCAAACAGTCTCCATCCCATAATGACTTCAAACTTTGATGTTGTAATCCAAAGCACTGATCATTTGACAGTAAAAGTGTAGTCACATCCAGCAGCAGGGGACATCCTGGCAAATGCTGAGCCTCAACATTAGTTCTCTCAACAATGCATGTGCCATCATTGTAAGCACAGTCATCCACATATAATGAATGTGATATATGGATCATATGCATAGCTAGATGAATGACACAGCATTATTTTTGTCTTATAACCACCAACACGTATGGTGTAACAACATGATAGTCACTTCTCGTAACAGCCACCTAACTCATGGTGTGGGAATCAACACTTCCCATGAGCCGTATAGGCCGTGGGCGGGGCTAGGATTTTCAATGTGTTTCAATGAAGCAAAAAATCCTGAAATATCCTAAAATATCTTAAAAAGTACAAGGATTTGAAAAGCCAAAAGTCATAGCAGTAATAAGATGAAAGAGTTGAACATTTTAAAAGTTGAACGATTAAAATAAGTTAAAAATTGTAGAAGGAGTTAAGTGCCGAAAAACGGCGGAAGATAGCATAAGAGGAAAACAAATGTAACACTAGAAGGAGCTGCATTTCCAGAAGAAAATGCAGGGTTGAATGCTGTATTGCTGAATGAAAGCAGAAATATGATGAAAAAGCTGAACATTGTAAAAGTAGAATGTCTAAAATAGGTCAAACATTGTAGAAGGAGTTAAGCATGAAAGCTGAAATTGTTCAAAAAAATGGTTGAACTGTCCTGCAAAATCCTGAAATATTTTGAAAAGTTAAAGGACCACAAGTCAAAGGTGAACATTGTAAAAGTAGAATGACCAAAACAGGTCAAAATTTGTAGACGGAGTTAAGCATGAAAGCTGGAAATGTTGAAAAAATGGAGGTACTGTTGAAAATTTGAAGATGATGCTAAAATGGCTTAAAGTGCCAGCATTGGAATCAGCATCATCAACTGACTCAAAAAAACAAATTTTTTGAGAATATCATATTGGTAAAAGCTACATGTCTAAGTTGACAGAAAATCCACTTTTTTCAAAATGGCGGCTTTTCTATTAATTTTATCTCCATAGCAACCATTTTATGTTTGGGTCGCCTGGGGATGACGAACAAATCAACGTCAGTTTCAGACAAATTGGAAAAAGTAAACCTTTGGACGTCCTTAGCAACGAAGTTTGTTTGCTAACCACGCCCACATTCCTTATATGTCCAGATCCAGTGATTTTCAATGTGTTCAGTTCCAGCCATGGATGAAGTTTATTGCAATATTTGCTTCAGATTTTGTCATAAAAGTCCACCAACAGTAGGTTGTGTCGACATCCCATAATGATTTCTCAACGTATTTTATCGTCCAAATCCTTGTGATCATTTTAATGTTTGAACGGTGTCTCTAGCTACAAGTATGTTGAAGTTATATTCGTTTAAAGAAACAATGGTTTCAGATTTGAAAAACACAAAATGGCTGCCAAACAGTCTCCATCCCATAATGACATCAAATCTTGATGTTGTAATCCAAAGCACTGATCATTTGACAGTAAAAGTGGAGTCACCTCCTCCAGTAGGGAGCATCCTGTCAAATGCTGAGCCTCATGATTAATTCTCTCAACTATGAATGTGCCGTTAGTCTTAGCACACTCATCCATGAATAATGGAGAGATATATTGATCATCAGCTAGCAAACTGAATGATACAGCATTTTATTGCCATTTAGACACTAACATATCTGGTGTAAAAACATGATAGTCACTTCTCGTAACAGCCACCTAACTCATGGTTTGGGAATCAACACTTTCCCATGAACCTTAGCGGCCGTGGGCGGGGCTAAGGCCCGGGTCCCAACGCTTGTCCACAAGATGGCTGCGGAGCACATGTTTGAACTGCAGCTTCCAGCTACGAGGAGGAAAATAAAAAATACATCCAAACTAACTTAGATTTGCTCCCACTGTTTTTTCTAACATACATTGAGTGTTTGTGCGTGTGCTTAAGCTGCTCTGATCATTTTAACGTTAGAATGGTGTCTCTAGTTAAAATTGTGTGGAAGCTGTTATGGTTGGAAGTAGCAAAGGTTTTCATGATTGAAAAAAAGCTGAATTTGTGGATGAAATGGCTCAACTGTCCTGGGAAATCCTGGAAAATCCCTAAAAGTTGAAGGATAAAAAGTCAAAACTTATGAGTAACCCCAACTCAAAGAAAATTCTTCCATGTAACGAAATCTAATTGAATTAGTCAAACTGAATTTTATCAAGAAAGGCAAGGTAAAAAACCATGCAGAAAAAGTCTGATGCCAGAATCGAACTCAGAACCTCAGTATTATAAACCTGCTTACTTAGCCACTGAGCTATCACTTTTGTGATGATGAAATGCAGCCGGTATAAATTAATAAGGCTCGTATATAACTTCCCAATGCATTTTAATAGGGCAAAAATTCCCGGAAAAACTGGAATATCTTAAAAAGTACAAGGATTTGAAAAACCAAAAGTCATAGCAGTAATAAGCTGAAAGAGCTAAACATTTTAAAAGCTGAACGGTTTTAATAGGTTAAAAATTGTAGAAGGAGTTAAGTGCCGAAAAACGGTGGAAGATAGCATAAGAGGAAAACAAATGTAACACTAGAAGGAGCTGCATTTCCAGAAGAAAATGCAGGGTTGAATGCTGTACTGCTGAATGAAAGCTGAATTAGCTGAAAAAATGGCTGAACTGTACTGGAAGAACCATGAAAAGTTAAAGGTGCAAAAGTCGTAGCGGGAATAAGCTGAAAAAGTTGACCATTGTAATAGTAGAATGGCTGAAATAGGTCAAAATTTGTAGGACTTAAGCATGCAAGCTGAAATTGTTGAAAAAATGGCTGAACTGTTGAAAATTTGAAGATGTTGCTAAAATGGCTAAAAGTACTAGCATTGGAATCAGCATCATCAACTGACTCCAAAAAACACGTTGTTTGAGAGTATTATATTGGTAAAAGCTACATGTTCTAAGTTGATAGAAAATCCACTCTTTTCAAAATGGCGGCTTTTCTATTGATTTTATCTCCATAGCAACCATTTTATGTTTGGGTCGCCTGGAGATGAGGAACAAATCAACGTCGGTTTCAGATGAATCGGAAAAAGTAAACTTTTGGACGTCCTTAGCAACGAGCTTTGTTTGCTAACCACGCCCACATTCCTTATATGTCCAGATCCAGTGAATTTCAATATGTTCAGTTCCAGCCATGGATGAAGTTTATTGCAATATTTGCTTCAGATTTTGTCAAAAAATGCCCAGCAAACAGTAGGTTGTGTCGCCATCCCATAATAATTTCAAAACGTATGTTGAAGTCCAAAGCCTTGTGAGCATTTCAATGTTTGAACGGTGCCTCTAGCTGAAAGCATGTTAAAGTTATAATGCTTGAAAGCAACAAAGGTTTTCAAGGATTCTCCATGTATTTAAATGAAGCAAAAATCTTGGAATATCCTGGAAAATCTTGGAATATCTTGAAAAGTTCAAAGATTTGAAAGACTAAAAGTCGTAGCTGAAAGGAATAAGCTGAAAGGGTTGAACATTGTAATAGTAGAAGGATTAAAATACGTGAAAGTTTGAAGAAGTTTAAAATTGCCTCACATTTTGGCACAAAATGGCCGCCAAACTGTAGGTGGTGTTGCCATCCCATAATAATTTTGAACCTTATGTTGAAGTCCAAAACCTTGTGAACATTTCAATATTTGAACGGTGTCTCTAGCCAAAAGAATGTTAAAGTTACAATTGTTTAAAGAAGCAAAGGTGTGGCCAATGGAGCAAAAACATTGGAAAATCTGGGAATATCCGGGAATATCTGGAAAAGTTCAAGGATTTGAAGGACCAAAAGTCATAGCTGAAAGGAATAAGCTGAAAAGGGTTGAACATTGTAATAGTAGAATGGTAAAAATAGGTCAAAGTTTGAAGAAGTTTAAAATTGCCTCACATTTTGGCACAAAATGGCCGCCAAACTGTAGGTGGTGTTGCCATCCCATAATAATTTTGAACCTTATGTTGAAGTCCAAAACCTTGTGAACATTTCAATATTTGAACGGTGTCTCTAGCCAAAAGAATGTTAAAGTTACAATTGTTTAAAGATGCAAAGGTGTGGCCAATGGAGCAAAAAGATTGGAAAATCTGGGAATATCCGGGAATATCTGGAAAAGTTCAAAGATTTGAAGGACCAAAATGTCATAGCTAGAATAAGATGAAAGAGCTGAACATTTTCATAGTCGAACGGTTAAAATAGGTGAAAAATTGTAGAAGGAGTTTAACTGTGAACTTCTGCACGAAAAATTCTCCATGTATTTCAATGGAGCAAAAATTCCCGGAAAACCGGGAATATCTTAAAAAGTAAAAGGATTTGAAAAACCAAAAGTCATAGCACAAATAAGCAGAAAGAGCTGAACATTTTAAAAGTTGAATGGTTACAATCGGTTAAAAATTGTAGAAGGAGTTAAGCGGCGAAAAACGGCGGAAGATAGGCGTAAAGAATAATAAATAAAGAGAAACAGGAAAACAAAGGGTTGAATGCTTTACAGCATTCAACCAACTAGAAGGAGCTGCATTTCCAGAAGAAAATGCAGGGTTGAATGCTGTATTGCTGAATGAAAGCAGAAATATGATGAAAAAGCTGAACATTGTAAAAGTAGAATGTCTAAAATAGGTCAAACATTGTAGAAGGAGTTAAGCATGAAAGCTGAAATTGTTCAAAAAAATGGCTGAATTGTCCTGCAAAATCCTGAAATATTTTGAAAAGTTAAAGGACCACAAGTCAAAGGTGAACATTGTAAAAGTAGAATGACCAAAACAGGTAAAAATTTGTAGACGGAGTTAAGCATGAAAGCTGGAAATGTTGAAAAAATGGATGTTCTGTTGAAAATTTGAAGATGATGCTAAAATGGCTAAAAGTGCTAGCATCAGCATCATCAACTGACTCAAAAAAAACAATTTTTTTTGAGAATATCATATTGGTAAAAGCTACATGTCTAAGTTGACAGAAAATCCACTTTTTTCAAAATGGCGGCTTTTCTACTAATTCTATCTCCATAGCAACCATTTTACGTTTGAGTCGGCATGGGATGACGAACAAATCCACGTCAGTTTCAGACAAATCGGAAAAAGTAAACCTTTGGACGTCCTTAGCAACGAAGTTTGTTGGCTAACCACGCCCACATTCCTTATATGTCCAGATCCAGTGAATTTCAATCTGTTCAGTTCCAGCCATGGATTAAGTTTATTGCAATATTTGCTTCAGATTTTGTCATAAAAAGGCCACCAACATTAGGTTGTGTCGACATCCCATAATGATTTCTAAACGTATTTAATAGTCCATAGCCTTGTGATCATTTTAATGTTTGAACGGTGTCTCTAGCTGCAAGTATTTTGAAGTTATATTCGTTTAAAGAAACAAAGGCTTTCAGATTTGAAAAACACAAAATGGCTGCCAAACAGTCTCCATCCCATAATGCCTTCAAACCTTGATGTTACAATCCAAAGCACTAATCATTTGACAGTAAAAGTGGAGCCACATCATTCAACAGGAGACATTGTGGCAAAAGCAGAACTTCAAGATCAAAGCTCTCAACTATGCATGTGTCATTAGTTTTTGCACACACATCCATTTATAATGGAGAGATATATTGATCATCAGCTAGCTAGCTGAATGATACAGCATTATATTTCATTGAACCACTAACTTATGTGGTGCAAAAACATCATAGTCACTTCTCGTAACAGCCACCTAACTCATGGTTTGGGAATCAACACTTTCCCATGAGCCTTCACTTTTGAAAAGTCACAGGATTTGAAGGTCCAAAAGTGGTGGTAAAAAAAAATTTTGGAGGTAAAAAAATTGTAAAAGGAGTTAAACAAGGCATGAAATTATTAAAAAATGGCTGAATTAATGAAAATTTGAAGATTTGAAGGAAAGGAATGAGCTGAACTGTTTCATACAATGGTTAAAATAAGTAAAAACCTGTAAAAGAAGTTTAGCACAAGGATTCTCTATGTATTTTAATGGAGCAAAAAATCCTGGAAAATCCTGGAATATCTTAAAAAGTTCAATGATTTGAATGACCAAAAGTAATAACTGTAATAAGTTGAAAGAGTTGAACATTTTAAAAGTAAAATGGTAAAAAAATTTGAAGCGTCCGAACCGGGTGTCGAACCGGGCGCCTCGTGCATCATAACTTCCCAATGCATTTTAATAGGGCAAAAATTCCCGGAAAAACTGGAATATCTTAAAAAGTACAAGGATTAGAAGTACCAAAAGTCATAGCAATAATAAGCTGAAAAAGCTGAACATTTTAAAAGTTGAATGGTTACAATCGGTTAAAAATTGTAGAAGTAGTTAAGTGTCAAAAAACGGCGGAAGATAGTATAAATAATAATAATAATAAATAAAGAGAAACAGGAAAACAAAGGGTTGAATGCTTGATAGCATTCAACCAACTAGAAGGAGCTGCATTTCCAGAAGAAAATGCAGGGTTGAATGCTGTACTGCTGAATGAAAGCTGAATTAGCTGAAGAAATGGCTCAACTGTACTGGAAGAACCATGAAAAGTTAAAGGTGCAAAAGTCCTAGCAGGAATAATCTGAAAAAGTTGAACATTGTAATAGTAGAATGGCTGAAATAGGTCAAAATTTGTAGGACTTCAGCATGAAAGCTGAAATTGTTGAAGAAATGGCTGAATTGTTGAAAATTTGAAGTTGTTGCTAAAATGGCTAAAAATACTAGCATTGGAATCAGCATCATCAACTGACTCCAAAAAACACGTTGTTTGAGAGTATTATATTGGTAAAAGCTACATGTTCTAAGTTGATAGAAAATCCACTCTTTTCAAAATGGCGGCTTTTCTATTGATTTTATCTCCATAGCAACCATTTTATGTTTGGGTCGCCTGGAGATGAGGAACAAATCAACGTCGGTTTCAGATGAATCGGAAAAAGTAAATTTTTGGACGTCCTTAGCAACGAGCTTTGTTTGCTAACCACGCCCACATTCCTTATATGTCCAGATCCAGTGAATTTCAATATATTCAGTTCCAGCCATGGATGAAGTTTATTGCAACATTTGCTTCAGATTTTGTCAAAAAATGCCCACCAAACAGTAGGTTGTGTTGCCATCCTATAATAATTTCAAAACGTATGTTGAAGTCCAAAGCCTTGTGAGCATTTCAATGTTTGAACGGTGCCTCTAGCTGAAAGATTGTTAAAGTTATAATGCTTGAAAGCAACAAAGGTTTTCAAGGATTCTCCATGTATTTAAATGAAGCAAAAATCTTGGAAAATCCTGGAAAATCTTGGAATATCTTGAAAGGTTCAAAGATTTGAAAGACTAAAAGTCGTAGCTGAAAGGAATAAACTGAAAGGGTTGAACATTGTAATAGTAGAAGGATTAAAATAGGTGAAAGTTTGAAGAAGTTTAAAATTGCCTCACATTTTGGCACAAAATGGCCGCCAAACTGTAGGTGGTGTTGCCATCCCATAATAATTTTGAACCTTATGTTGAAGTCCAAAACCTTGTGAACATTTCAATATTTGAACGGTGTCTCTAGCCAAAAGAATGTTAAAGTTACAATTGTTTAAAGAAGCAAAGGTGTGGCCAATGGAGCAAAAAGATTGGAAAATCTTGGAATATCCGGGAATATCTGGAAAAGTTCAAGGATTTGAAGGACCAAAAGTCATAGCTGAAAGGAATAAGCTGAAAGGGTTGAACATTTTAATAGTAGAATGGTAAAAATAGGTGAAAGTTTGAAGAAGTTTAAAATTGCCTCACATTTTGGCACAAAATGGCCGCCAAACTGTAGGTGGTGTTGCCATCCCATAATAATTTTGAGCCTTATGTTGAAGTCCAAAACCTTGTGAACATTTCAATATTTGAACGGTGTCTCTAGCCAAAAGAATGTTAAAGTTACAATTGTTTAAAGAGGCAAAGGTGTGGCCAATGGAGCAAAAACATTGGAAAATCTGGGAATATCCGGGAATATCTGGAAAAGTTCAAAGATTTGAAGGACCAAAAGTCATAGCTGAAAGGAATAGGATTAAAGGGTTGAACATTGTAATAGTAGAATGGTAAAAATAGGTGAAAGTTTGAAGAAGTTTAAAATTGCCTCACATTTTGGCACAAAATGGCCGCCAAACTGTAGGTGGTGTTGCCATCCCATAATAATTTTGAACCTTATGTTGAAGTCCAAAACCTTGTGAACATTTCAATATTTGAACGGTGTCTCTAGCCAAAAGAATGTTAAAGTTACAATTGTTTAAAGAAGCAAAGGTGTGGCCAATGGAGCAAAAACATTGGAAAATCTGGGAATATCCGGGAATATCTGGAAAAGTTCAAAGATTTGAAGGACCAAAATGTCATAGCTAGAATAAGATGAAAGAGCTGAACATTTTCATAGTCGAACGGTTAAAAAAGGTGAAAAATTGTAGAAGGAGTTTAACTGTGAACTTCTGAACGAAAAATTCTCCATGTATTTCAATGGAGCAAAAATTCCCGGAAAACCTGGAATATCTTAAAAAGTAAAAGGATTTGAAAAACCAAAAGTCATAGCAGAAATAAGATGAAAGAGATGAACATTTTAAAAGTAGAATGGTTAAAATAGGTTAAAAATTGTAGAAGTAGTTAAACGCCAAAAAACGGCGGAAGATACTATAATAATAATAACTAGAAGGAGCTGCATTTCCAGAAGAAAATGCAGGGTTGAATGCTGTACTGCTGAATGAAAGCTAAATTAGCTGAAGAAATGGCTGAACTGTACTGGAAGAACCATGAAAAGTTAAAGGTGCAAAAGTCCTAGCAGGAATAAGCTGAAAAAGTTGAACATTGTAACAGTAGAATGGCTGAAATAGGTCAAAATTTGTAGGACTTAAGCATGAAAGCTGAAATTGTTGAAAAAATGGCTGAATTGTTGAAAATTTGAAGATGTTGCTAAAATGGCTAAAAGTACTAGCATTGGAATCAGCATCATCAACTGACTCCAAAAAACACGTTGTTTGAGAGTATTATATTGGTAAAAGCTACATGTTCTAAGTTGATAGAAAATCCACTCTTTTCAAAATGGCGGCTTTTCTATTGATTTTATCTCCATAGCAACCATTTTATGTTTGGGTCGCCTGGAGATGAGGAACAAATCAACGTCGGTTTCAGATGAATCGGAAAAAGTAAACTTTTGGACGTCCTTAGCAACGAGCTTTGTTTGCTAACAACGCCCACATTCCTTATATGTCCAGATCCAGTGAATTTCAATATGTTCAGTTCCAGCCATGGATGAAGTTTATTGCAACATTTGCTTCAGATTTTGTCAAAAAATGCCCACCAAACAGTAGGTTGTGCTGCCATCCCATAATAATTTCAAAACGTATGTTGAAGTCCAAAGCCTTGTGAGCATTTCAATGTTTGAACGGTGCCTCTAGCTGAAAGCTTGTTAAAGTTATAATGCTTGAAAGCAACAAAGGTTTTCAAGGATTCTCCATGTATTTAAATGAAGCAAAAATCTTGGAAAATCCTGGAAAATCTTGGAATATCTTGAAAAGTTCAAAGATTTGAAAGACTAAAAGTCGTAGCTGAAAGGAATAAGCTGAAAGGGTTGAACATTGTAATAGTAGAAGGATTAAGATACGTGAAAGTTTGAAGAAGTTTAAAATTGCCTCACATTTTGGCACAAAATGGCTGCCAAACTGTAGGTGGTGTTGCCATCCCATAATAATTTTGAACTTTATGTTGAAGTCGAAAACCTTGTGAACATTTCAATATTTGAACGGTGTCTCTAGCCAAAAGAATGTTAAAGTTACAATTGTTTAAAGAAGCAAAGGTGTGGCCAATGGAGCAAAAACATTGGAAAATCTGGGAATATCTGGAAAAGTTCAAAGATTTGAAGGACCAAAAGTCATAGCTGAAAGGAATAAGATGAAAGGGTTGAACATTGTAATAGTAGAATGGTAAAAATAGGTGAAAGTTTGAAGAAGTTTAAAATTGCCTCACATTTTGGCACAAAATGGCCGCCAAACTGTAGGTGGTGTTGCCATCCCATAATAATTTTTAAACCTTATGTTGAAGTCCAAAACCTTGTGAACATTTCAATATTTGAACGGTGTCTCTAGCCAAAAGAATGTTAAAGTTACAATTGTTTAAAGAAGCAAAGGTGTGGCCAATGGAGCAAAAACATTGGAAAATCTGGGAATATCCGGGAATATCTGGAAAAGTTCAAAGATTTGAAGGACCAAAATGTCATAGCTAGAATAAGATGAAAGAGCTGAACATTTTCATAGTCGAACGGTTAAAATAGGTGAAAAATTGTAGAAGGAGTTTAACTGTGAACTTCTGAACGAAAAATTCTCCATGTATTTCAATGGAGCAAAAATTCCCGGAAAACCTGGAATATCTTAAAAAGTAAAAGGATTTGAAAAACCAAAAGTCATAGCAGAAATAAGATGAAAGAGATGAACATTTTAAAAGTAGAATGGTTAAAATAGGTTAAAAATTGTAGAAGTAGTTAAACGCCAAAAAACGGCGGAAGATACTATAATAATAATAATAATAATAATAAATAAAGAGAAACAGGAAAACAAAGGGTTGAATGCTTTACAGCATTCAACCAATAATAATAAATAAAGAGAAACAGGAAAACAAAGGGTTGAATGCTTTACAGCATTCAACCAAATAAAGAGAAACAGGAAAACAAAGGGTTGAATGCTTTACAGCATTCAACCAACTAGAAGGAGCTGCATTTCCAGAAGAAAATGCAGGGTTGAATGCTGTATTGCTGAATGAAAGCAGAAATATGATGAAAAAGCTGAACATTGTAAAAGTAGAATGTCTAAAATAGGTCAAACATTGTAGAAGGAGTTAAGCATGAAAGCTGTAATTGTTGAAAAAATGGCTGAAATTTCCTGGAATATTTTGAAAAATTAAAGCACCAAAATTCAAAGGTCATTTTAAAAGTAGAATGACCAAAACAGGTCAAAATTTGTAGACAGAGTTAAGCATGAAAGTTGAAATTGTTGAAAAAATGGATGTACGGTTGAAAATTTAAAGATGATGCTAAAATGGCTAAAAGTGCTAGCATCAGCATCATCAACTGACTCAAAAAATCACATTGTTTAAGAGTGTCATGTTGGTAAAAGCTACATGTTCTAAGTTGACAGAAAATCCACTTTTTTCAAAATGGCGGCTTTTCTATTGATTTTATCTCCATAGCAACCATTTTATGTTTGGTTCGCCTGGAGATGAGGAACAAATCAACGTCGGTTTCAGATGTATCGGAAAAAGTAAACTTTTGGACGTCCTTAGCAACGAGCTTTGTTTGCTAACCACGCCCACATTCCTTATATGTCCAGATCCAGTGAATTTCAATATGTTCAGTTCCAGCCATGGATGAAGTTTATTGCAACATTTGCTTCAGATTTTGTCAAAAAATGCCCACCAAACAGTAGGTTGTGTTGCCATCCCATAATAATTTCAAAACGTATGTTGAAGTCCAAAGCCTTGTGAGCATTTCAATGTTTGAACGGTGTCTCTAGCTGAAAGCTTGTCAAAGTTATGATGCTTGAAAGCAACAAAGGTTTTCAAGGATTCTCCATGTATTTAAATGAAGCAAAAATCTTGGAAAATCCTGGAAAATCTTGGAATATCTTGAAAAGTTCAAAGATTTGAAAGACTAAAAGTCGTAGCTGAAAGGAATAAGCTGAAAGGGTTGAACATTGTAATAGTAGAATGATTAAAATACGTGAAAGTTTGAAGAATTTTAAAATTGCCTCACATTTTGGCACAAAATGGCCGCCAAACTGTAGGTGGTGTTGCCATCCCATAATAATTTTGAACTTTATGTTGAAGTCCAAAACCTTGTGAACATTTCAATATTTGAACGGTGTCTTTAGCCAAAAGAATGTTAAAGTTACAATTGTTTAAAGAAGAAAAGGTGTGGCCAAATGAGCAAAAAGATTGGAAAATCCAGGAATATCCGGGAATAAATGGAAAAGTTCAGGGATTTGAAGGAGCAAAATGTCATAGCTAGAATAAGATGAAAGAGCTGAACATTTTCATAGTCGAACGGTTAAAATAGGTGAAAAATTGTAGAAGGAGTTTAACTGTGAACTTCTGCACGAAAAATTCTCCATGTATTTCAATGGAGCAAAAATTCCCGGAAAACCTGGAATATCTTAAAAAGTAAAAGGATTTGAAAATCCAAAAGTCATAGCAGTAATAAGATGAAAGAGCTGAACATTTTAAAAGTTGAACGGTTAAAATAGGTTAAAAATTGTAGAAGGAGTTAAGTGCCGAAAAACGGCGGAAGATAGCATAAGAGGAAAACAAATGTAACACTAGAAGGAGCTGCATTTCCAGAAGAAAATGCAGGGTTGAATGCTGTATTGCTGAAAGAAAGCTTAATTTGTAAAAGAAATGGCTGAATTGATTTGAAAGAGCTTAACATTTTAAAAGTAAAATGGTTAATATAGGTGAAAACCTGTAAAAGAGGTTAAGCACAAGAATTCCCTATGTAATTTAATGGAGCAAAATTCCTGGTAAATCCTGGAATATCTTAAAAAGTTCAATGATTTGAATGACCAAAAGTAATAACTGTAATAAGTTGAAAGAGTTGAACATTTTAAAAGTTGGTTGGAAGAAAATTTTGAAGCGTCCGAACCGGGTGTCGAACCTGGAACCTCATGCACCGTAACTTCCCAATGTATTTTAATAGGGCAAAAATTCCCGGAAAAACTGGAATATCTTAAAAAGTAAAAGGATTTGAAAAACCAAAAGTCATAGCAGGAATAAGCTGAAAGAGCTGAACATTTTAAAAGTTGAATGGTTAAAATGGGTTAAAAATTGTAGAAGGAGTTAAGCGCCAAAAAACGGCGGAAGATACTATAAGATACGATAATAATAAATAAAGAGAAACAGGAAAACAAAGGGTTGAATGCTTTACAGCATTCAACCAATAAATAAAGAGAAACAGGAAAACAAAGGGTTGAATGCTTTACAGCATTCAACCAATAATAATAATAATAACTAGAAGGAGCTGCATTTCCAAAAGAAAATGCAGGGTTGAATGCTGTATTGCTGAATGAAAGCAGAAATATGATGAAAAAGCTGAACATTGTAAAAGTAGAATGTCTAAAATAGGTCAAACATTGTAGAAGGAGTTAAGCATGAAAGCTGTAATTGTTGAAAAAATGGCTGAAATTTCCTGGAATATTTTGAAAAATTAAAGCACCAAAAGTCAAAGGTAAACATTGTAAAAGTAGAATGACAAAAACAGGTCAAAATTTGTAGACGGAGTTAAGCATGAAAGTTGAAATTGTTGAAAAAATGGATGTACGGTTGAAAATTTAAAGATGATGCTAAAATGGCTAAAAGTGCTAGCATCAGCATCATCAACTGACTCAAAAAATCACATTGTTTAAGAGTGTCATGTTGGTAAAAGCTACATGTTCTAAGTTGACAGAAAATCCACTTTTTTCAAAATGGCGGCTTTTTTATTGATTTTATCTCCATAACAACCATTTTATGTTTGGGTCACCTGGAGATGAGGAACAAATCAACGTCGGTTTCAGATGTATCGGAAAAAGTAAACTTTTGGACGTCCTTAGCAACGAGCTTTGTTGGCTAACCACGCCCACATTCCTTATATGTCCAGATCCAGTGAATTTCAATATGTTCAGTTCCAGCCATGGATGAAGTTTATTGCAACATTTGCTTCAGATTTAATCAAAAAATGCCCACCAAACAGTAGGTTGTGTTGCCATCCCATAATAATTTCAAAACGTATGTTGAAGTCCAAAGCCTTGTGAGCATTTCAATGTTTGAACGGTGCCTCTAGCTGAAAGCATGTTAAAGTTATAATGCTTGAAAGCAACAAAGGCTTTTAAGGATTCTCCATGTATTTAAATGAAGCAAAAATCTTGGAAAATCCTGGAAAATCTTGGAATATCTTGAAAAGTTCAAACATTTGAAAGACTAAAAGTCGTAGCTGAAAGGAATAAGCTGAAAGGGTTGAACATTGTAATAGTAGAAGGATTAAAATACGTGAAAGTTTGAAGAAGTTTAAAATTGCCTCACATTTTGGCACAAAATGGCCGCCAAACTGTAGGTGGTGTTGCCATCCCATAATAATTTTGAACCTTATGTTGAAGTCCAAAACCTTGTGAACATTTCAATATTTGAACGGTGTCTCTAGCCAAAAGAATGTTAAAGTTACAATTGTTTAAAGAAGCAAAGGTGTGGCCAATGGAGCAAAAAGATTGGAAAATCTGGGAATATCCGGGAATATCTGGAAAAGTTCAAAGATTTGAAGGACCAAAATGTCATAGCTAGAATAAGATGAAAGAGCTGAACATTTTCATAGTTAAACGGTTAAAATAGGTGAAAAATTGTAGAAGGAGTTTAACTGTGAACTTCTGAACGAAAAATTCTCCATGTATTTCAATGGAGCAAAAATTCCCGGAAAACCTGGAATATCTTAAAAAGTAAAAGGATTTGAAAAACCAAAAGTCATAGCAGAAATAAGATGAAAGAGATGAACATTTTAAAAGTTGAACGGTTAAAATAGGTTAAAAATTGTAGAAGGAGTTAAGTGTCAAAAAACGGCGGAAGATAGTATAAATAATAATAATAATAACTAGAAGGAGCTGCATTTCCAGAAGAAAATGCAGGGTTGAATGCTGTATTGCTGAAAGAAAGCTTAATGTGTAAAATAAATGGCTGAACTGAGCTGAAAGAGATCAACATTTTAAAAGTAAAATGGTTAAAAAAAGTAAAAACCTGTAAAAGAGGTTAAACACAAGAATTCCTTATGCATTTTAATGGAGCAAAAATCCTGGAAAATCTTGGAATATCTTGAAAAGTTCAAAGATTTGAAAGACTAAAAGTCGTAGCTGAAAGGAATAAGCTGAAAGGGTTGAACATTGTAATAGTAGAAGGATTAAACTACGTGAAAGTTTGAAGAAGTTTAAAATTGCCTCACATTTTGGCACAAAATGGCCGCCAAACTGTAGGTGGTGTTGCCATCCCATAATAATCTTGAACCTTATGTTGAAGTCCAAAACCTTGTGAACATTTCAATATTTGAACGGTGTCTCTAGCCAAAAGAATGTTAAAGTTACAATTGTTTAAAGAAGCAAAGGTGTGGCCAATGGAGCAAAAAGATTGGAAAATCTGGGAATATCCGGGAATATCTGGAAAAGTTCAAGGATTGGAAGGAATAAAAGTCATAACTGAAAGGAATAAGCTGAAAGGGTTGAACATTGTAATAGTAGAATGGTAAAAATAGGTGAAAGTTTGAAGAAGTTTAAAATTGCCTCACATTTTGGCACAAAATGGCCGCCAAACTGTAGGTGGTGTTGCCATCCCATAATAATTTTGAACTTTATGTTGAAGTCCAAAACCTTGTGAACATTTCAATATTTGAACGGTGTCTCTAGCCAAAATAATGTCAAAGTTACAATTGTTTAAAGAAGCAAAGGTGTGGCCAATGGAGCAAAAACATTGGAAAATCTGGGAATATCCGGGAATATCTGGAAAAGTTCAAAGATTTCAAGGACCAAAAGTCATAGCTGAAAGGAATAAGATGAAAGGGTTGAACATTGTAATAGTAGAATGGTAAAAATAGGTGAAAGTTTGAAGAAGTTTAAAATTGCCTCACATTTTGGCACAAAATGGCCGCCAAACTGAAGGTGGTGTTGCCATCCCATAATAATTTTGAACCTTATGTTGAAGTCCAAAACCTTGTGAACATTTCAATATTTGAACGGTGTCTCTAGCCAAAAGAATGTTAAAGTTACAATTGTTTAATGAAGCAAAGGTGTGGCAAATGGAGCAAAATAATTGGAAAATCCGGGAATATCTGGGAATATCTGGAAAAGTTCAAGGATTTGAAGGACAAAATGTCATAGCTAGAATAAGATGAAAGAGCTGAACATTTTCATAGTCAAACGGTTAAAATAGGTGAAAAATTGTAGAAGGAGTTTAGCTGTGAACTTCTGCACGAAAAATTCTCCATGTATTTCAATGGAGCAAAAATTCCCGGAAAACCTGGAATATCTTAAAAAGTAAAAGGATTTGAAAAACCAAAAGTCATAGCACAAATAAGCAGAAAGAGCTGAACATTTTAAAATTTGAATGGTTACAATCGGTCAAAAATTGTAGAACGAGTTAAGCGGCGAAAAACGGCGGAAGATAGGCGTAAAGAATAATAAATAAAGAGAAACAGGAAAACAAAGGGTTGAATGCTTTACAGCATTCAACCAACTAGAAGGGGCTGCATTTCCAGAAGAAAATGCAGGGTTGAATGCTGTATTGCTGAATGAAAGCTGAATTTGCTAAAGAAATGGCTGAACAGAGCTGGAAGAGCTCAACATTTTAAACGTAGAATGGTCAAAGTGGGTAAAAAACTGTATAAGAAGTTAAGCTATAAGATTTCCCATGTATTTTAATGAAGCAAAAATCCTCGAATATATTTAAAAGTTCAAAGATTTGAGAAAAAAAGTCATAGCAGGAATAAGCTAAAAAAGTTGAACATTGTAATAGTAGAATGGCTAAAATAGGTCAAAGTTTGTAGAAGGAGTTAAGCATGAAAGCTGAAATTGTTGAAAAAATGGCTGAACTTTTGAAAATTTGAAGATGTTGCTAAAATGGCCAAAAGTGCTAGCATTGGAATCAGCATCATCAACTGACTCCAAAAAACACATTGTTTGAGAGTATCATATTGGTCAAAGCTACATGTTCTAAGTTGATAGAAAATCCAGTCTTTTCAAAATGGCAGCTTTTCTATTGATTTTATCTCCATAGCAACCATTTTATGTTTGGGTCGCCTGGAGATGAGGAACAAATCAACGTCGGTTTCAGATGAATCGGAAAAAGTAAACTTTTGGACGTCCTTAGCAACGAACTTTGTTTGCTAACCACGCCCACATTCCTTATATGTCCAGATCCAGTGAATTTCAATATGTTCAGTTCCAGCCATGGATGAAGTTTATTGCAATATTTTCTTCAGATTTTGTCAAAAAATGCCCACCAAACAGTAGGTAGTGTTGCCATCCCATAATAATTTCAAAACGTATGTTGAAGTCCAAAGCCTTGTGAGCATTTCAATGTTTGAACGGTGCCTCTAGCTGAAAGCATGTTAAAGTTATAATGCTTGAAAGCAACAAAGGTTTTCAAGGATTCTCCATGTATTTAAATGAAGCAAAAATCTTGGAAAATCCTGGAAAATCTTGGAATATCTTGAAAAGTTCAAAGATTTGAAAGACTAAAAGTCGTAGCTGAATGGAATAAGCTGAAAGGGTTGAACATTGTAATAGTAGAATGGTAAAAATAGGTGAAAGTTTGAAGAAGTTTAAAATTGCCTCACATTTTGGCACAAAATGGCCGCCAAACTGTAGGTGGTGTTGCCAACCCATAATAATTTTGAGCCTTATGTTGAAGTCCAAAGCCTTGTGAATATTTCAATATTTGAACGGTGTCTCTAGCCAAAATAATGTTAAAGTTACAATTGTTTAAAAAAGCAAAGGTGTGGTCAACGGAGCAAAATAATTGGAAAATCCGGGAATATCCGGGAATATCTGGAAAAGTCCAAGGACTTGAAGAACAAAATGTCATAGCTAGAATAAGATGAAAGAGCTGAACATTTCCATAGTCGAACGGTATAAATAGGTGAAAAATTGTAGAAGGAGTTTAACTGTGAACTTCTGCACGAAAAATTCTCCATGTATTTCAATGGAGCAAAAATTCCCGGAAAACCGGGAATATCTTAAAAAGTAAAAGGATTTGAAAAACCAAAAGTCATAGCACAAATAAGCAGAAAGAGCTGAACATTTTAAAAGTTGAATGGTTACAATCGGTTAAAAATTGTAGAAGGAGTTAAGCGGCGAAAAACGGCGGAAGATAGGCGTAAAGAATAACTAGAAGGGGCTGCATTTCCAGAAGAAAATGCAGGGTTGAATGCTGTATTGCTGAATGAAAGCTGAATTTGCTAAAGAAATGGCTGAACAGAGCTGGAAGAGCTCAACATTTTAAACGTAGAATGGTCAAAGTGGGTAAAAAACTGTATAAGAAGTTAAGCTATAAGATTTCCCATGTATTTTAATGAAGCAAAAATCCTCGAATATATTTAAAAGTTCAAAGATTTGAGAAAAAAAGTGATAGCAGGAATAAGCTAAAAAAGTTGAACATTGTAATAGAATGGCTAAAATAGGTCAAAGTTTGTAGAAGGAGTTAAGCATGAAAGCTGAAATTGTTGAAAAAATGGCTGAACTTTTGAAAATTTGAAGATGTTGCTAAAATGGCCAAAAGTGCTAGCATTGGAATCAGCATCATCAACTGACTCCAAAAAACACATTGTTTGAGAGTATCATATTGGTCAAAGCTACATGTTCTAAGTTGATAAAAAATCCAGTCTTTTCAAAATGGCAGCTTTTCTATTGATTTTATCTCCATAGCAACCATTTTATGTTTGGGTCGCCTGGAGATGAGGAACAAATCAACGTCGGTTTCAGATGAATCGGAAAAAGTAAACTTTTGGACGTCCTTAGCAACGAACTTTGTTTGCTAACCACGCCCACATTCCTTATATGTCCAGATCCAGTGAATTTCAATATGTTCAGTTCCAGCCATGGATGAAGTTTATTGAAATATTTTCTTCAGATTTTGTCAAAAAATGCCCACCAAACAGTAGGTAGTGTTGCCATCCCATAATAATTTCAAAACGTATGTTGAAGTCCAAAGCCTTGTGAGCATTTCAATGTTTGAACGGTGCCTCTAGCTGAAAGCATGTTAAAGTTATAATGCTTGAAAGCAACAAAGGTTTTCAAGGATTCTCCATGTATTTAAATGAAGCAAAAATCTTGGAAAATCCTGGAAAATCTTGGAATATCTTGAAAAGTTCAAAGATTTGAAAGACTAAAAGTCGTAGCTGAATGGAATAAGCTTAAAGGGTTGAACATTGTAATAGTAGAATGGTAAAAATAGGTGAAAGTTTGAAGAAGTTTAAAATTGCCTCACATTTTGGCACAAAATGGCCGCCAAACTGTAGGTGGTGTTGCCATCCCATAATAATTTTGAGCCTTATGTTGAAGTCCAAAGCCTTGTGAATATTTCAATATTTGAACGGTGTCTCTAGCCAAAAGAATGTTAAAGTTACAATTGTTTAAAAAAGCAAAGGTGTGGCCAATGGAGCAAAAACATTGGAAAATCTGGGAATATCCGGGAATATCTGGAAAAGTCCAAGGATTTGAAGAACAAAATGTCATAGCTGGAATAAGATGAAAGAGCTGAACATTTCCATAGTCGAACGGTTAAAATAGGTGAAAAATTGTAGAAGGAGTTTAACTGTGAACTTCTGCACGAAAAATTCTCCATGTATTTCAATGGAGCAAAAATTCCCGGAAAACCGGGAATATCTTAAAAAGTAAAAGGATTTGAAAAACCAAAAGTCATAGCACAAATAAGCAGAAAGAGCTGAACATTTTAAAAGTTGAATGGTTACAATCGGTTAAAAATTGTAGAAGGAGTTAAGCGGCGAAAAACGGCGGAAGATAGGCGTAAAGAATAATAAATAAAGAGAAACAGGAAAACAAAGGGTTGAATGCTTTACAGCATTCAACCAATAAATAAAGAGAAACAGGAAAACAAAGGGTTGAATGCTTTACAGCATTCAACCAATAAATAAAGAGAAACAGGAAAACAAAGGGTTGAATGCTTTATAGCATTCAACCAATAACTAGAAGGAGCTGCATTTCCAGAAGAAAATGCAGGGTTGAATGCTGTACCGCTGAATGAAAGCTGAATTAGCTGAAGAAATGGCTGAACTGTACTGGAAGAACCATGAAAAGTTAAAGGTGCAAAAGTCCTAGCAGGAATAAGCTGAAAAATTTAAACATTGTAATAGTAGAATGGCTAAAATAGGTCAAAGTTTGTAGAAGGAGTTAAGCATTAAAGCTGAAATTGTTGAAAAAATGGCTGAATTGTTGAAAATGTGAAGATGTTGCTAATATGGCTAAAAGTGCTTGCACTGAAATCAGCATCATCAACTGACTAAAAAAACACATTGTTTGAGAGTATCAAATTGGTAAAACCTTCATGTTTTAAGTTGATAAAAAAATCCACTTTTTTCAAAATGGCGGCTTTTCTATTAATTTTATCTCCATAGCAACCATTTTATGTTTGGTTCGCCTGGGGATGACGAACAAATCGACGTCAGTTTCAGCCAAATTGGAAAAAATTAACCCTTGGATGTCCTTAGCAACGAAGTTTGTTTGCTAACCACGCCCACATTCCTTATATGTCCAGATCCAGTGAATTTCAATCTGTTCAGTTCCAGCCATGGATTAAGTTTATTGCAATATTTGCTTCAGATTTTGTCATAAAAAGGCCACCAACATTAGGTTGTGTCGACATCCCATAATGATTTCTAAACGTATTTAATAGTCCAAAGCCTTGTGATCATTTTAATGTTTGAACGGTGACTCTAGCTACAAGTATGTGGAAGTTATATTGGTTGAAAGAAACAGAGGTTTCAAATTTGAAAAACACAAAATGGCTGGCAAACAGTCTCCATCCCATAATGCCTTCAAACCTTGAAGTTGTTATCCAAAGCACTAATCATTTGACAGTAAAAGTGGAGCCACATCCTGCAGCAGGAGACATTCAAGCAAATGCAGAGCTTCAAGATAAATTCTCTCAACTATGAACGTGCCATTAGTTTTTGCACACACATCTATGTATAATGGAGAGATATATTGATCATCAGCTAGCCAGCTGAATGATACAGCATTATATTTTCATTAAACCACTAACTTATGTGGTGCAAAAACATGATAGTCACTTCTCGTAACAGCCACCTAACTCATGGTTTGGGAATCAACACTTTCCCATGAGCCTTCACTTTTGAAAAGTCGAGGGAATTGAAAGACCAAAAGTGGTGGTAAAAAAAAATTTGGAGGTAAAAAAATTGTAAAATGAGTTATACAAGGCCTGAAATTATTACAAAAATGGCTGAATTAATGACAATTTGAAGATTTGAAGGAAAGGAATGAGCTGAACTGTTTCATAAAATGGTTAAAGTAAGTAAAAACCTGTAAAAGAAGTTAAGCACAAGGATTCTTTATGTATTTTAATGGAGCAAAAAATCCTGTAAAATCCTGGAATATCTTAAAAAGTT
Source organism: Oryzias latipes (assembly GCF_053564925.1). NCBI lineage: Eukaryota > Metazoa > Chordata > Actinopteri > Beloniformes > Adrianichthyidae > Oryzias > Oryzias latipes. The sequence continues at coordinate 26,493,280 of NC_136237.1, read as the reverse complement.
CAATGATTTGAATGACCAAAAGTAATAACTGTAATAAGTTGAAAGAGCTCAACATTTTAAAAGTGAAATGGTAAAAAACATTTAAGGGTCCGAACCGGGTGTCGAACCCGGAACCTCGTGCACCATAACTTCCCAATGCATTTTAATAGGGCAAAAATTCCCGGAAAAACTGGAATATCTTAAAAAGTAAAAGGATTTGAAGTACCAAAAGTCAAAGCAATAATAAGCTAAAAGAGCTGAACATTTTAAAAGTTGAATGGTAAAAATCGGTAAAAAATTGTAGAAGTAGTTAAGTGTCAAAAAACGGCGGAAGATAGTATAAATAATAACTAGAAGGAGCTGCATTTCCAGAAGAAAATGCAGGGTTGAATGCTGTATTGCTGATAGAAAGCTTAATTTGTAAAAGAAATGGCTGAACTGAGCTGAAAGAGCTCAACATTTTAAAGTAAAATGGTTAAAAAAGGTGAAAACCTGTAAAAAAGGTTAAGCACAAGAATTCCCTATGTATTTTAATGGAGCAAAAATCCTGCAAAATCTCGGAATATCTTAAAAATTTTAATGATTTGAATGACCAAAAGTAATATCTGTAATAAGTTGAAAGAGTTGAACATTTAAAAAGGTGAATGGTAGAAAAATTTCAAGTGTCCGAACCGGGTGTCGATCCGGGAACCTCTTGCACCATAACTTTCCAATGCATTTTAATAGGGCAAAAATTCCCGGAAAAACTGGAATATCTTAAAAAGTACAAGGATTAGAAGTACCAAAAGTCATAGCAATAATAAGCTGAAAGAGCTGAACATTTTAAAAGTTGAATGGTAAAAATAGGTTAAAAATTGTAGAAGTAGTTAAGTGTCAAAAAACGGCGGAAGATAGTATAAATAATAATAATAATAATAAATAAAGAGAAACAGGAAAACAAAGGGTTGAATGCTTTACAGCATTCAACCAATAATAATAAATAAAGAGAAACAGGAAAACAAAGGGTTGAATGCTTTATAGCATTCAACCAACTAGAAGGAGCTGCATTTCCAGAAGAAAATGCAGGGTTGAATGCTGTACTGCTGAATGAAAGCTGAATTAGCTGAAGAAATGGCTTAACTGTACTGGGAAAACCTTGAAAAGTTAAATGTGCAAAAGTCCTAGCAGGAATAAGATGAAAAAGTTGAACATTGTAATAGTAGAATGGCTGAAATAGGTCAAAGTTTGTAGAAGGAGTTAAGCATTAAAGCTGAAATTGTTGAAAAAATGGCTGAAGTGTTGAAAATTTGAAGAAGTTGCTAAAATGGCTAAAAGTACTAGCATTGGAATCAGCATCATCAACTGACTCCAAAAAACACGTTGTTTGAGAGTATTATATTGGTAAAAGCTACATGTTCTAAGTTGATAGAAAATCCACTCTTTTCAAAATGGCGGCTTTTCTATTGATTTTATCTCCATAGCAACCATTTTATGTTTGGGTCGCCTGGAGATGAGGAACAAATCAACGTCTGTTTCAGATGAATCGGAAAAAGTAAACTTTTGGACGTCCTTAGCAACGAGCTTTGTTTGCTAACCACGCCCACATTCCTTATATGTCCAGATCCAGTGAATTTCAATATGTTCAGTTCCAGCCATGGATGAAGTTTATTGCAATATTTGCTTCAGATTTTGTCATAAAAAGGCCACCAACAGTAGGTTGTGTCGACATCCCATAATGATTTCTAAACATATTTAATAGTCCAAAGCCTTGTGATCATTTTAATGTTTGAACGGTGTCTCTAGCTACAAGTATGTTAAAGTTATATTCTTTTAAAGAAAGAAAAGCTTCAGATTTGACAAACACAATATGGCTACCAGACAGTCTCCATCCAACAATGACTTCAAACCTTGATGTTATAATCCAAAGCACCAATCATTTGATAGTAAAAGTAGAGTCACGTCCTGCAGCAGGAGACATTCTGGCAAATGCTGAGCCTCAAGATCAATTCTCTCAACTATGCATGTGCCATTAGTCTTTGCGCACACATCCATGTATAATGGAGAGATATATTGATCATCAGCTAGCTAGCTGAATGATACAGCATTATTTTTTCATTAAACCACTAACTTATGTGGTGCAAAAACATGATAGTCACTTCTCGTAACAGCCACCTAACTCATGGTTTGGGAATCAACACTTTCCCATGAGCCTTCACTTTTGAAAAGTCGCAGGATTTGAAGGACCAAAAGTGGTGGTAAAAAAAAATTTGGAGGTAAAAAAATTGTAAAAGCAGTTAAACAAGGCATGAAATTATTAAAAAAATGGCTAAATTAATGAAAATTTGAAGATTTGAAGGAAAGGAAAGAGCTGAACTGTTTCATACAATGGTTAAAGTAAGTAAAAACCTGTAAAAGAAGTTTAGCACAAGGATTCTCTATGTATTTTAATGGAGCAAAAAATCCTGGAAAATCCTGGAATATCTTAAAAAGTTCAATGATTTGAATGACCAAAAGTAATAACTGTAATAAGTTGAAAGAGTTGAACATTTTAAAAGTAAAATGGTAAAAATTTTTGAAGCGTCCGAACCGGGTGTCGAACCGGGCGCCTCGTGCATCATAACTTCCCAATGCATTTTAATAGGGCAAAAATTCCCGGAAAAACTGGAATATCTTAAAAAGTACAAGGATTAGAAGTACCAAAAGTCATAGCAATAATAAGCTGAAAAAGCTGAACATTTTAAAAGTTGAATGGTAAAAATCGGTTAAAAATTGTAGAAGTAGTTAAGTGTCAAAAAACGGCGGAAGATAGTATAAATAATAATAATAATAATAACTAGAAGGAGCTGCATTTCCAGAAGAAAATGCAGGGTTGAATGCTGTACTGCTGAATGAAAGCTGAATTAGCTGAAGAAATGGCTTAACTGTACTGGGAAAACCATGAAAAGTTAAAGGTGCAAAAGTCCTAGCAGGAATAATCTGAAAAAGTTGAACATTGTAATAGTAGAATGGCTGAAATAGGTCAAAGTTTGTAGAAGGAGTTAAGCATTAAAGCTGAAATTGTTGAAAAAATGGATGTACTGTTGAAAATTTGAAGATGATGCTAAAATGGCTAAAAGTGCTAGCATTGGAATCAGCATCATCAACTGACTCAAAAAAAACACATTGTTTGAGAGTATCATATTGGTAAAAGCTACATGTTCTAAGTTGACAGAAAATCCACTTTTTTCAAAATGGCGGCTTTTCTAATAATTTTATCTCCATAGCAACCATTTTACGTTTGGGTCGGCATGGGATGACGAACAAATCGACGTCAATTTCAGACAAATCGGAAAAAGTAAACCTTTGGACGTCCTTAGCAACGAAGTTTGTTGGCTAACCACGCCCACATTCCTTATATGTCCAGATCCAGTGAATTTCAATATGTTCAGTTCCAGCCATGGATGAAGTTTATTGAAATATTTGCTTCAGATTTTGTCATAAAAAGGCCACCAACATTAGGTTGTGTTGCCATCCCATAATAATTTCAAAACGTATGTTGAAGTCCAAAGCCTTGTGAGCATTTCAATGTTTGAACGGTGCCTCTAGCTGAAAGCAAATTATAATGCTTGAAAGCAACAAAGGTTTTCAATGATTCTCGATGTATTTAAATGAAGCAAAAATCTTAAAAAATCCTGGAAAATCTTGGAATATCTTGAAAAGTTCATAGACTTGAAAGACTAAAAGTCGTAGCTGAAAGGAATAAGCTGAAAGGGTTGAACATTGTTATAGTAGAATGATTAAAATACGTGAAAGTTTGAAGAAGTTTAAAATTGCCTCACATTTTGGCACAAAATGGCCGCCAAACTGTAGGTGGTGTTGCCATCCCATAATAATTTTGAACCTTATGTTGAAGTCCAAAACCTTGTGAACATTTCAATATTTGAACGGTGTCTCTAGCCAAAAGAATGTTAAAGTTACAATTGTTTGAAGAAGCAAAGGTGTGGCCAATGGAGCAAAAACATTGGAAAATCTGGGAATATCCGGGAATATCTGGAAAAGTTCAAAGATTTGAAAGACCAAAATGTCATAGCTGAAAGGAATAAGCTGAAAAGTTTGAACATTTTAATAGTAGAATGGTAAAAATAGGTGAAAGTTTGAAGAAGTTTAAAATTGCCTCACATTTTGGCACAAAATGGCCGCCAAACTGTAGGGGGTGTTGCCATCCCATAATAATTTTGAACCTTATGTTGAAGTCCAAAACCTTGTGAACATTTCAATATTTGAACGGTGTCTCTAGCCAAAAGAATGTTAAAGTTACAATTGTTTAAAGAAGCAAAGGTGTGGCCAATGGAGCAAAAAGATTGGAAAATCTGGGAATATCCGGGAATATCTGGAAAAGTTCAAGGATTTGAAGGACCAAAAGTCATAGCTGAAAGGAATAAGATGAAAGGGTTGAACATTGTAATAGTAGAATGGTAAAAATAGGTGAAAGTTTGAAGAAGTTTAAAATTGCCTCACATTTTGGCACAAAATGGCCGCCAAACTGTAGGTGGTGTTGCCATCCCATAATAATTTTGAACCTTATGTTGAAGTCCAAAACCTTGTGAACATTTCAATATTTGAACGGTGTCTCTAGCCAAAAGAATGTTAAAGTTACAATTGTTTAAAGAAGCAAAGGTGTGGCCAATGGAGCAAAAACATTGGAAAATCTGGGAATATCCGGGAATATCTGGAAAAGTTCAAAGATTTGAAGGTCTAAAATGTCATAGCTAGAATAAGATGAAAGAGCTGAACATTTTCATAGTCGAACGGTTAAAATAGGTGAAAAATTGTAGAAGGAGTTTAACTGTGAACTTCTGCACGAACAATTCTCCATGTATTTCAATGGAGCAAAAATTCCCGGAAAACCTGGAATATCTTAAAAAGTAAAAGGATTTGAAAAACCAAAAGTCATAGCAGAAATAAGATGAAAGAGATGAACATTTTAAAAGTAGAATGGTTAAAATAGGTTAAAAATTGTAGAAGTAGTTAAACGCCAAAAAACGGCGGAAGATACTATAATAATAATAATAATAACTAGAAGGAGCTGCATTTCCAGAAGAAAATGCAGGGTTGAATGCTGTACTGCTGAATGAAAGCTGAATTAGCTGAAGAAATGACTGAACTGTACTGGAAGAACCATGAAAAGTTAAAGGTGCAAAAGTCCTAGCAGGAATAAGCTGAAAAAGTTGAACATTGTAAAAGTAGAATGGCTGAAATAGGTCAAAATTTGTAGGACTTAAGCATGAAAGCTGAAATTGTTGAAAAAATGGCTGAATTGTTGAAAATTTGAAGATATTGCTAAAATGGCTAAAAGTACTAGCATTGGAATCAGCATCATCAATTGACTCCAAAAAACACGTTGTTTGAGAGTATTATATTGGTAAAAGCTACATGTTCTAAGTTGATAGAAAATCCACTCTTTTCAAAATGGCGGCTTTTCTATTGATTTTATCTCCATAGCAACCATTTTATGTTTCGGTCGCCTGGAGATGAGGAACAAATCAACGTCGGTTTCAGATGAATCGGAAAAAGTAAACTTTTGGACGTCCTTAGCAACGAGCTTTGTTTGCTAACCACGCCCACATTCCTTATATGTCCAGATCCAGTGAATTTCAATATGTTCAGTTCCAGCCATGGATGAAGTTTATTGCAACATTTGCTTCAGATTTTGTCAAAAAATGCCCACCAAACAGTAGGTTGTGTTGCCATCCCATAATAATTTCAAAACGTATGTTGAAGTCCAAAGCCTTGTGAGCATTTCAATGTTTGAACGGTGCCTCTAGCTGAAAGCATTTTAAAGTTATAATGCTTGAAAGCAACAAAGGTTTTCAAGGATTCTCCATGTATTTAAATGAAGCAAAAATCTTGGAAAATCCTGGAAAATCTTGGAATATCTTGAAAAGTTCAAAGATTTGAAAGACTAAAAGTCGTAGCTGAAAGGAATAAGCTGAAAGGGTTGAACATTGTAATAGTAGAAGGATTAAAATACGTGAAAGTTTGAAGAAGTTTAAAATTGCCTCACATTTTGGAGCAAAATGGCCGCCAAACTGTAGGTGGTGTTGCCATCCCATAATAATTTTGAACTTTATGTTGAAGTCCAAAACCTTGTGAACATTTCAATATTTGAACGGTGTCTCTAGCCAAAAGAATGTTAAAGTTACAATTGTTTAAAGAAGCAAAGATGTGGCCAATGGAGCAAAAAGATTGGAAAATCTGGGAATATCCGGGACTATCTGGAAAAGTTCAAAATTTTGAAGGACCAAAAGTCATAGCTGAAAGGAATAAGATGAAAGGGTTGAACATTGTAATAGTAGAATGGTAAAAATAGGTGAAAGTTTGAAGAAGTTTAAAATTGCCTCACATTTTGGCACAAAATGGCCGCCAAACTGTAGGTGGTGTTGCCATCCCATAATAATTTTGAGCCTTATGTTGAAGTCCAAAACCTTGTGAACATTTCAATATTTGAACGGTGTCTCTAGCCAAAAGAATGTTAAAGTTACAATTGTTTAAAGAAGCAAAGGTGTGGCCAATGGAGCAAAAAGATTGGAAAATCTGGGAATATCTGGGAATATCTGGAAAAGTTCAAAGATTTGAAGGACCAAAAGTCATAGCTGAAAGGAATAAGATGAAAGGGTTGAACATTGTAATAGTAGAATGGTAAAAATAGGTGAAAGTTTGAAGAAGTTTAAAATTGCCTCACATTTTGGCACAAAATGGCCGCCAAACTGTAGGTGGTGTTGCCATCCCATAATAATTTTTAAACCTTATATTGAAGTCCAAAACCTTGTGAACATTTCAATATTTGAACGGTGTCTCTAGCCAAAAGAATGTTAAAGTTACAATTGTTTAAAGAAGCAAAGGTGTGGCCAATGGAGCAAAAAGATTGGAAAATCTGGGAATATCCGGGAATATCTGGAAAAGTTCAAAGATTTGAAGGACCAAAATGTCATAGCTAGAATAAGATGAAAGAGCTGAACATTTTCATAGTCGAACGGTTAAAATAGGTGAAAAATTGTAGAAGGAGTTTAACTGTGAACTTCTGAACGAAAAATTCTCCATGTATTTCAATGGAGCAAAAATTCCCGGAAAACCTGGAATATCTTAAAAAGTAAAAGGATTTGAAAAACCAAAAGTCATAGCAGAAATAACATGAAAGAGATGAACATTTTAAAAGTAGAATGGTTAAAATAGGTTAAAAATTGTAGAAGTAGTTAAACGCCAAAAAACGGCGGAAGATACTATAATAATAATAATAACTAGAAGAGGCTGCATTTCCAGAAGAAAATGCAGGGTTGAATGCTGTATTGCTGAATGAAAGCTGAATTTGCTAAAGAAATGGCTGAACAAAGCTGGAAGAGCTCAACATTTTAAACGTAGAATGGTCAAAGTGGGTAAAAAACTGTATAAAAAGTGAAGCTAAAAGATTTCCCATGTATTTTAATGAAGCAAAAATCCTCGAATATCTTTAAAAGTTCAAAGATTTGAGAAAAAAAGTCATAGCGGGAATAAGCTAAAAAAGTTGAACATTGTAATAGTAGAATGGCTAAAATAGGTCAAAATCTGTAGAAGGAGTTAAGCATGAAAGCTGAAATTGTTGAAAAAATGGCTGAACTTCTGAAAATTTGAAGATGTTGCTAAAATGGCTAAAAGTGCTAGCATTGGAATCAGCATCATCAACTGACTCCAAAAAACACATTGTTTGAGAGTATCATATTGGTCAAAGCTACATGTTCTAAGTTGATAGAAAATCCACTCTTTTCAAAATGGCGGCTTTTCTATTGATTTTATCTCCATAGCAACCATTTTATGTTTGGGTCGCCTGGAGATGAGGAACAAATCGACGTCAGTTTCAGACAAATCGGAAAAAGTAAACCTTTGGACGTCCTTAGCAACGAAGTTTGTTTGCTAACCACGCCCACATTCCTTATATGTCCAGATCCAGTGAATTTCAATATGTTCAGTTCCAGCCATGGATGAAGTTTATTGCAACATTTGCTTCAGATTTTGTCAAAAAATGCCCACCAAACAGTAGGTTGTGTTGCCATCCCATAATAATTTCAAAACGTATATTGAAGTCCAAAGCCTTGTGAGCATTTCAATGTTTGAACGGTGCCTCTAGCTGAAAGCATGTTAAAGTTATAATGCTTGAAAGCAACAAAGGTTTTCAAGGATTCTCCATGTATTTAAATGAAGCAAAAATCTTGGAAAATCCTGGAAAATCTTGGAATATCTTGAAAAGTTCAAAGATTTGAAAGACTAAAAGTCGTAGCTGAAAGGAATAAGCTGAAAGGGTTGAACATTGTAATAGTAGAATGATTAAAATTCGTGAAAGTTTGAAGAAGTTTAAAATTGCCTCACATTTTGGCACAAAATGGCCGCCAAACTGTAGGTGGTGTTGCCATCCCATAATAATTTTGAACTTTATGTTGAAGTCCAAAACCTTGTGAACATTTCAATATTTGAACGGTGTCTCTAGCCAAAAGAATGTTAAAGTTACAATTGTTTAAAGAAGCAAAGGTGTGGCCAATGGAGCAAAAACATTGGAAAATCTGGGAATATCCGGGAATATCTGGAAAAGTTCAAAGATTTGAAAGACTAAAAGTCATAGCTGAAAGGAATAAGATGAAAGGGTTGAACATTGTAATAGTAGAAGGATTAAAATACGTGAAAGTTTGAAGAAGGTTAAAATTGCCTCACATTTTGGCACAAAATGGCCGCCAAACTGTAGGTGGTGTTGCCATCCCATAATAATTTTGAACCTTATGTTGAAGTCCAAAACCTTGTGAACATTTTAATATTTGAACGGTGTCTCTAGCCAAAAGAATGTTAAAGTTACAATTGTTTAAAAAAGCAAAGGTGTGGCCAATGGAGCAAAAACATTGGAAAATCTGGGAATATCCGGGAATATCTGGAAAAGTTCTAAGATTTGAAGGACCAAAAGTCATAGCTGAAAGGAATAAGATGAAAGGGTTGAACATTGTAATAGTAGAATGGTAAAAATAGGTGAAAGTTTGAAGAAGTTTAAAATTGCCTCACATTTTGGCACAAAATGGCCGCCAAACTGTAGGTGGTGTTGCCATCCCATAATAATTTTTAAACCTTATGTTGAAGTCCAAAACCTTGTGAAAATTTCAATATTTGAACGGTGTCTCTAGCCAAAAGAATGTTAAAGTTACAATTGTTTAAAGAAGCAAAGGTGTGGCCAATGGAGCAAAAACATTGGAAAATCTGGGAATATCCGGGAATATCTGGAAAAGTTCAAGGATTTGAAGGACCAAAAGTCATAGCTGAAAGGAATAAGCTGAAAGGGTTGAACATTGTAATAGTAGAATGGTAAAAATAGGTGAAAGTTTGAAGAAGTTTAAAATTGCCTCACATTTTGGCACAAAATGGCCGCCAAACTGTAGGTGGTGTTGCCATCCCATAATAATTTTGAGCCTTATGTTGAAGTCCAAAACCTTGTGAACATTTCAATATTTGAACGGTGTCTCTAGCCAAAAGAATGTTAAAGTTACAATTGTTTAAAGAAGCAAAGGTGTGGCCAATGGAGCAAAAAGATTGGAAAATCTGGGAATATCCGGGAATATCTGGAAAGGTTCAAAGATTTGAAGGACCAAAAGTCATAGCTAGAATAAGATGAAAGAGCTGAACATTTTCATAGTCGAACGGTTAAAATAGGTGAAAAATTGTAGAAGGAGTTTAACTGTGAACTTCTGAACGAAAAATTCTCCATGTATTTCAATGGAGCAAAAATTCCCGGAAAACCTGGAATATCTTAAAAAGTAAAAGGATTTGAAAAACCAAAAGTCATAGCAGAAATAAGATGAAAGAGATGAACATTTTAATAGTAGAATGGTTAAAATAGGTTAAAAATTGTAGAAGTAGTTAAACGCCAAAAAACGGCGGAAGATACTATAATAATAATAATAATAATAAATAAAGAGAAACAGGAAAACAAAGGGTTGAATGCTTTACAGCATTCAACCAACTAGAAGGAGCTGCATTTCCAGAAGAAAATGCAGGGTTGAATGCTGTACTGCTGAATGAAAGCTGAATTAGCTGAAGAAATGACTGAACTGTACTGGAAGAACCATGAAAGGTTAAAGGTGCAAAAGTCCTAGCAGGAATAAGCTGAAAAAGTTGAACATTGTAATAGTAAAATGGCTGAAATAGGTCAAAATTTGTAGGACTTAAGCATGAAAGCTGAAATTGTTGAAAAAATGGCTGAATTGTTGAAAATTTGAAGATGTTGCTAAAATGGCTAAAAGTACTAGCATTGGAATCAGCATCATCAACTGACTCCAAAAAACACGTTGTTTGAGAGTATTATATTGGTAAAAGCTACATGTTCTAAGTTGATAGAAAATCCACTCTTTTCAAAATGGCGGCTTTTCTATTGATTTTATCTCCATAGCAACCATTTTATGTTTGGGTCGCCTGGAGATGAAGAACAAATCAACGTCGGTTTCAGATGAATCGGAAAAAGTAAACTTTTGGACGTCCTTAGCAACGAGCTTTGTTTGCTAACCACGCCCACATTCCTTATATGTCCAGATCCAGTGAATTTCAATATGTTCAGTTCCAGCCATGGATGAAGTTTATTGCAACATTTGCTTCAGATTTTGTCAAAAAATGCCCACCAAACAGTAGGTTGTGTTGCCATCCCATAATAATTTCAAAACGTATGTTGAAGTCCAAAGCCTTGTGAGCATTTCAATGTTTGAACGGTGCCTCTAGCTGAAAGCTTGTTAAAGTTATAGTGCTTGAAAGCAACAAAGGTTTTCAAGGATTCTCCATGTATTTAAATGAAGCAAAAATCTTGGAAAATCCTGGAAAATCTTGGAATATCTTGAAAAGTTCAAAGATTTGAAAGACTAAAAGTCGTAGCTGAAAGGAATAAGCTGAAAGGGCTGAACATTGTAATAGTAGAAGGATTAAAATACGTGAAAGTTTGAAGAGGTTTAAAATTGCCTCACATTTTGGCACAAAATGGCCGCCAAACTGTAGGTTTGTGTTGCCATCCCATAATAATTTTGAACTTTATGTTGAAGTCCAAAACCTTGTGAACATTTCAATATTTGAACAGTGTCTCTAGCCAAAAGAATGTTAAAGTTACAATTGTTTAAAGAAGCAAAGGTGTGGCCAATGGAGCAAAAACATTGGAAAATCTGGGAATATCCGAGAATATCTGGAAAAGTTCAAAGATTTGAAGGACCAAAAGTCATAGCTGAAAGGAATAAGATGAAAGGGTTGAACATTGTAATAGTAGAATGGTAAAAATAGGTGAAAGTTTGAAGAAGTTTAAAATTGCCTCACATTTTGGCACAAAATGGCCGCCAAACTGTAGGTGGTGTTGCCATCCCATAATAATTTTGAGCCTTATGTTGAAGTCCAAAACCTTGTGAACATTTCAATATTTGAACGGTGTCTCTAGCCAAAAGAATGTTAAAGTTACAATTGTTTAAAGAAGCAAAGGTGTGGCCAATGGAGCAAAAACATTGGAAAATCTGGGAATATCCGGGAATATCTGGAAAAGTTCAAAGATTTGAAGGACCAAAATGTCATAGCTAGAATAAGATGAAAGAGCTGAACATTTTCATAGTCGAACGGTTAAAATAGGTGAAAAATTGTAGAAGGAGTTTAACTGTGAACTTCTGCACGAAAAATTCTCCATGTATTTCAATGGAGCAAAAATTCCCGGAAAACCTGGAATATCTTAAAAAGTAAAAGGATTTGAAAAACCAAAAGTCATAGCACAAATAAGCAGAAAGAGCTGAACATTTTAAAAGTTGAATGGTTACAATCGGTTAAAAATTGTAGAAGGAGTTAAGCGGCGAAAAACGGCGGAAGATAGGCGTAAAGAATAATAAATAAAGAGAAACAGGAAAACAAAGGGTTGAATGCTTTACAGCATTCAACCAATAATAAATAAAGAGAAACAGGAAAACAAAGGGTTGAATGCTTTACAGCATTCAACCAACTAGAAGGAGCTGCATTTCCAGAAGAAAATGCAGGGTTGAATGCTGTACTGCTGAATGAAAGCTGAATTAGCTGAAGAAATGGCTTAACTGTACTGGAAAAACCTTGAAAGGTTAAAGTTGCAAAAGTCCTAGCAGGGAGTAGATGAAAAAGTTGAACATTGTAATAGTAGAATGGCTAAAATAGGTCAAAGTTTGTAGAAGGAGTTAAGCATTAAAGCTGAAATTGTTGAAAAAATGGCTGAACTGTTGAAAATGTAAAGATATTGCTAATTTGGCTAAAAGTGCAAGCATTGGAATCAGCATCATCAACTGACTCCAAAAAACACATTGTTTGAGAGTATCATATTGGTAAAAGCTACATGTTCTAAGTTGACAGAAAATCCACTTTTTTCAAAATGGCGGCTTTTCTATTAATTTTATCTCCATAGCAACCATTTTACGTTTGGGTCGGCATGGGATGACGAAGAAATCGACGTCAGTTTCAGACAAATCGGAAAAAGTAAACCTATGGACGTCCTTAGCAACGAAGTTTGTTGGCTAACCACGCCCACATTCCTTATATTTCCAGATTCAGTGAATTTCAATATGTTCAGTTCCAGCCATGGATGAAGTTTATTGCAATATTTGCTTCAGATTTTGTCAAAAAATGGCCACCAAACAGTAGGTTGTGTCGACATCCCATAATAATTTCTAAACGTATTTTCTAGTCCAAAGCCTTGTGATCGTTTTAATGTTTGAACGGTGTCTCTAGCTACAAGTATGTTGAAGTTATAATGGTTGAAATAAATAAAGGTTTGCAAGGATTTTCAATGTATTTCAATGAATCAAAAAATCCTGAAATATCCAAAAATATCTTAAAAAGTACAAGGATTTGAAAAACCAAAAGTCATAGCAGTAATAAGATGAAAGAGCTGAACATTTTAAAAGTTGAATGGTAAAAATCGGTTAAAAATTGTAGAAGGAGTTAAGTGCCGAAAAACGGCGGAAGATAGCATAAGAGGAAAACAAATGTAACACTAGAAGGAGCTGCATTTCCAGAAGAAAATGCAGGGTTGAATGCTGTACTGCTGAATGAAAGCTGAATTAGCTGAAGAAATGGCTCAACTGTACTGGAAGAACCATGAAAAGTTAAAGGTGCAAAAGTCCTAGCAGGAATAAGCTGAAAAAGTTGAACATTGTAATAGTAGAATGGCTGAAATAGGTCAAAATTTGTAGGACTTAAGCATGAAAGCTGAAATTGTTGAAAAAATGGCTGAATTGTTGAAAATTTGAAGATGTTGCTAAAATGGCTAAAAAAACTAGCATTGGAATCAGCATCATCAACTGACTCCAAAAAACACGTTGTTTGAGAATATTATATTGGTAAAAGCTACATGTTCTAAGTTGATAGAAAATCCACTCTTTTCAAAATGGCGGCTTTTCTATTGATTTTATCTCCATAGCAACCATTTTATGTTTGGGTCGCCTGGAGATGAGGAACAAATCAACGTCGGTTTCAGATGAATCGGAAAAAGTAAACTTTTGGACGTCCTTAGCAATGAGCTTTGTTTGCTAACCACGCCCACATTCCTTATATGTCCAGATCCAGTGAATTTCAATATGTTCAGTTCCAGCCATGGATGAAGTTTATTGCAACATTTGCTTCAGATTTTGTCAAAAAATGCCCACCAAACAGTAGGTTGTGTTGCCATCCCATAATAATTTCAAAACGTATGTTGAAGTCCAAAGCCTTGTGAGCATTTCAATGTTTGAACGGTGCCTCTAGCTGAAAGCTTGTTAAAGTTATAATGCTTGAAAGCAACAAAGGTTTTCAAGGATTCTACATGTATTTAAATGAAGCAAAAATCTTGGAAAATCCTGGAAAATCTTGGAATATCTTGAAAAGTTCAAAGATTTGAAAGACTAAAAGTCGTAGCTGAAAGGAATAAGCTGAAAGGGTTGAACATTGTAATAGTAGAAGGATTAAAATACGTGAAAGTTTGAAGAAGTTTAAAACTGCCTCACATTTTGGCACAAAATGGCCGCCAAACTGTAGGTGGTGTTGCCATCCCATAATAATTTTGAACTTTATGTTGAAGTCCAAAACCTTGTGAACATTTCAATATTTGAACGGTGTCTCTAGCCAAAAGAATGTTAAAGTTACAATTGTTTAAGGAAGCAAAGGTGTGGCCAATGGAGCAAAAAGATTGGAAAATCTGGGAATATCCGGGAATATCTGGAAAAGTTCAAGGATTTGAAGGACCAAAAGTCATAGCTGAAAGGAATAAGCTGAAAAGGTTGAACATTGTAATAGTAGAATGGTAAAAATAGGTGAAAGTTTGAAGAAGTTTAAAATTGCCTCACATTTTGGCACAAAATGGCCGCCAAACTGTAGGTGGTGTTGCCATCCCATAATAATTTTGAACCTTATGTTGAAGTCCAAAACCTTGTGAACATTTCAATATTTGAATGGTGTCTCTAGCCAAAAGAATGTTAAAGTTACAATTGTTTAAAGAAGCAAAGGTGTGGCCAATGGAGCAAAAGATTGGAAAATCTGGGAATATCCGGGAATATCTGGAAAAGTTCAAGGATTTGAAGGACCAAAAGTCATAGCTGAAAGGAATAAGCTGAAAGGGTTGAACATTGTAATAGTAGAATGGTAAAAATAGGTGAAAGTTTGAAGAAGTTTAAAATTGCCTCACATTTTGGCACAAAATGGCCGCCAAACTGTAGGTGGTGTTGCCATCCCATAATAATTTTGAGCCTTATGTTGAAGTCCAAAACCTTGTGAACATTTCAATATTTGAACGGTGTCTCTAGCCAAAAGAATGTTAAAGTTACAATTGTTTAAAGAAGCAAAGGTGTGGCCAATGGAGCAAAAAGATTGGAAAATCTGGGAATATCCGGGAATATCTGGAAAGGTTCAAAGATTTGAAGGACCAAAAGTCATAGCTAGAATAAGATGAAAGAGCTGAACATTTTCATAGTCGAACGGTTAAAATAGGTGAAAAATTGTAGAAGGAGTTTAACTGTGAACTTCTGAACGAAAAATTCTCCATGTATTTCAATGGAGCAAAAATTCCCGGAAAACCTGGAATATCTTAAAAAGTAAAAGGATTTGAAAAACCAAAAGTCATAGCAGAAATAAGATGAAAGAGATGAACATTTTAATAGTAGAATGGTTAAAATAGGTTAAAAATTGTAGAAGTAGTTAAACGCCAAAAAACGGCGGAAGATACTATAATAATAATAAATAAAGAGAAACAGGAAAACAAAGGGTTGAATGCTTTACAGCATTCAACCAACTAGAAGGAGCTGCATTTCCAGAAGAAAATGCAGGGTTGAATGCTGTATTGCTGATAGAAAGCTTAATTTGTAAAAGAAATGGCTGAACTGAGCTGAAAGAGCTCAACATTTTAAAAGTAAAATGGTTAAAAAAGGTGAAAACCTGTAAAAAAGGTTAAGCACAAGAATTCCCTATGTATTTTAATGGAGCAAAAATCCTGCAAAATCTCGGAATATCTTAAAAATTTTAATGATTTGAATGACCAAATGTAATATCTGTAATAAGTTGAAAGAGTTGAACATTTAAAAAGGTGAATGGTAGAAAAATTTCAAGTGTCCGAACCGGGTGTCGATCCGGGAACCTCTTGCACCATAACTTTCCAATGCATTTTAATAGGGCAAAAATTCCCGGAAAAACTGGAATATCTTAAAAAGTACAAGGATTAGAAGTACCAAAAGTCATAGCAATAATAAGCTGAAAGAGCTGAACATTTTAAAAGTTGAATGGTAAAAATAGGTTAAAAATTGTAGAAGTAGTTAAGTGTCAAAAAACGGCGGAAGATAGTATAAATAATAATAATAATAATAAATAAAGAGAAACAGGAAAACAAAGGGTTGAATGCTTTACAGCATTCAACCAATAATAACTAGAAGGAGCTGCATTTCCAGAAGAAAATGCAGGGTTGAATGCTGTACTGCTGAATGAAAGCTGAATTAGCTGAAGAAATGGCTTAACTGTACTGGGAAAACCTTGAAAAGTTAAATGTGCAAAAGTCCTAGCAGGAATAAGATGAAAAAGTTGAACATTGTAATAGTAGAATGGCTGAAATAGGTCAAAGTTTGTAGAAGGAGTTAAGCATTAAAGCTGAAATTGTTGAAAAAATGGCTGAAGTGTTGAAAATTTGAAGAAGTTGCTAAAATGGCTAAAAGTGCTAGCATTGGAATCAGCATCATCAACTGAATCCAAAAAACACGTTGTTTGAGAGTATCATATTGGTAAAACCTACATGTTCTAAGTTGATAGAAAATCCATTTTTTTCAAAATGGCGGCTTTCTATTAATTTTATCTCCATAGCAACCATTTCACGTTTGGGTCACCGGGGCATTACGAACAAATCGACGTCAGTTGCAGACAAATCGGAAAAAGTAAACCTTTGGACGTCCTTAGCAACGAAGTTTGTTTGCTAACCACGCCCACATTCCTTATATGTCCAGATCCAGTAAATTTCAATATGTTCAGTTCCAGCCATGGATGAAGTTTATTGCAATATTTGCTTCAGATTTTGTCATAAAATGGCCAACAAAATATATGTTGTGTCGACATCCCATAATGATTTCTAAACTTATTTTATAGTCCAAAGCCTTGTGATCATTTAAATGTTTGAACGGTGTCTCTAGCTACAAGTATGTTGAAGTTATAATGGTTGAAAGAAACAAAAGTTTGCAAGGATTTTTTCAATGTATTTCAATGAAGCAAAAAATCCTGAAATATCCTAAAATATCTTAAAAAGTACAAGGATTTGAAAAACCAAAAGTCATAGCAGTAATAAGATGAAAGAGCTGAACATTTTAAAAGTTAAATGGTTATAATCGGTTAAAAATTGTAGAAGGAGTTAAGTGCCGAAAAACGGCGGAAGATAGCATAAGAGGAAAACAAATGTAACACTAGAAGGGGCTGCATTTCCAGAAGAAAATGCAGGGTTGAATGCTGTATTGCTGAATGAAAGCTGAATATGCTAAAGAAATGGCTGAACAGAGCTGGAAGAGCTCAACATTTTAAACGTAGAATGGTCAAAGTGGGTAAAAAACTGTATAAGAAGTTAAGCTATAAGATTTCCCATGTATTTTAATGAAGCAAAAATCCTCGAATATATTTAAAAGTTCAAAGATTTGAGAAAAAAGTCATAGCAGGAATAAGCTAAAAAAGTTGAACATTGTAATAGTAGAATGGCTAAAATAGGTCAAAATTTGTAGGAGTTAAGCATGAAAGCTGAAATTGTTGAAAAAATGGCTGAACTGTTGAAAATTTGAAGATGTTGCTAAAATGGCCAAAAGTGCTGGCATTGGAATCAACATCATCAACTGACTCAAAAAAACACATTGTTTGAGAGTATCATATTGGTCAAAGCTACATGTTCTAAGTTGATAGAAAATCCAGTCTTTTCAAAATGGCAGCTTTTCTATTGATTTTATCTCCATAGCAACCATTTTATGTTTGGGTCGCCTGGAGATGAGGAACAAATCAACGTCGGTTTCAGATGAATCGGAAAAAGTAAACTTTTGGACGTCCTTAGCAACGAACTTTGTTTGCTAACCACGCCCACATTCCTTATATGTCCAGATCCAGTGAATTTCAATATGTTCAGTTCCAGCCATGGATGACGTTTATTGCAATATTTTCTTCAGATTTTGTCAAAAAATGCCCACCAAACAGTAGGTTGTGTTGCCATCCCATAATAATTTTGAACCTTATGTTGAGGTCCAAAACCTTGTGAACATTTCAATATTTGAACGGTGTCTCTAGCCAAAAGAATGTTAAAGTTACAATTGTTTAAAGAAGCAAAGGTGTGGCCAATGGAGCAAAAACATTGGAAAATCTGGGAATATCCGGGAATATCTGGAAAAGTTCAAGGATTTGAAGGACCAAATGTCATAGCTGAAAGGAATAAGCTGAAAGGGTTGAACATTGTAATAGTAGAATGGTAAAAATAGGTGAAAGTTTGAAGAAGTTTAAAATTGCCTCACATTTTGGCACAAAATGGCCGCCAAACTGTAGGTGGTGTTGCCATCCCATAATAATTTTGTGCCTTATGTTGAAGTCCAAAGCCTTTTGAACATTTAAATGTTTGAACGGTGTCTCTACCTGAAAGCATGTTGACGTTACAATGGTTTAAAGAAGCAAAGGTATTGTCAATGGAGCAAAATAATTGGAAAATCCGGGAATATCCGGGAATATCTGGAAAAGTTCAAGGATTTGAAGAACAAAATGCCATAGCTAGAATAAGATGAAAGAGCTGAACATTTTCATAGTCGAACGGTTAAAATAGGTGAAAAATTGTAGAAGGAGTATAACTGTGAACTTCTGCACGAAAAATTCTCCATGTATTTCAATGGAGCAAAAATTCCCGGAAAACCTGGAATATCTTAAAAAGTACAAGGATTAGAAGTACCAAAAGTCATAGCAGTAATTAGCTGAAAGAGCTGAACATTTTAAAAGTTGAATGGTTACAATCGGTTAAAAATTGTAGAAGGAGTTAAGTGCCGAAAAACGGCGGAAGATAGCAGAAGAGGAAAACAAAGGGTTGAATGCTTTACAGCATTCAACCAACTAGAAGGAGCTGCATTTCCAGAAGAAAATGCAGGGTTGAATGCTGTACTGCTGAATGAAAGCTGAATTAGCTGAAGAAATGGCTGAACTGTACTGGAAGAACCATGAAAAGTTAAAGGTGCAAAAGTCCTAGCAGGAATAAGCTGAAAAAGTTGAACATTGTAATAGTAGAATGGCTGAAATAGGTCAAAATTTGTAGGACTTAAGCATGAAAGCTGAAATTGTTGAAAAAATGGCTGAATTGTTGAAAATTTGAAGATGTTGCTAAAATGGCTAAAAGTACTAGCATTGGAATCAGCATCATCAACTGACTCCAAAAAACACGTTGTTTGAGAGTATTATATTGGTAAAAGCTACATGTTCTAAGTT
Organism: Oryzias latipes; assembly: GCF_053564925.1. Taxonomy (NCBI): domain Eukaryota; kingdom Metazoa; phylum Chordata; class Actinopteri; order Beloniformes; family Adrianichthyidae; genus Oryzias; species Oryzias latipes. The sequence goes on along the minus strand of NC_136237.1, from coordinate 26,474,359 downwards.
GAAAGAAAATCCACTCTTTCCAAAATGGCGGTTTTTCTATTGATTTTATCTCCATAGCAACCATTTTATGTTTGGGTCGCCTGGAGATGAGGAACAAATCAACGTCGGTTTCAGATGAATCGGAAAAAGTAAACTTTTGGACGTCCTTAGCAACGAGTTTTGTTTGCTAACCACGCCCACATTCCTTATATGTCCAGATCCAGTGAATTTCAATATGTTCCGTTCCAGCCATGGATGAAGTTTATTGCAACATTTGCTTCAGATTTTGTCAAAAAATGCCCAGCAAACAGTAGGTTGTGTTGCCATCCCATAATAATTTCAAAACGTATGTTGAAGTCCAAAGCCTTGTGAGCATTTCAATGTTTGAACGGTGCCTCTAGCTGAAAGCATTTTAAAGTTATAATGCTTGAAAGCAACAAAGGTTTTCAAGGATTCTCCATGTATTTAAATGAAGCAAAAATCTTGGAAAATCCTGGAAAATCTTGGAATATCTTGAAAAGTTCAAAGATTTGAAAGACTAAAAGTCGTAGCTGAAAGGAATAAGCTGAAAGGGTTGAACATTGTAATAGTAGAAGGATTAAAATACGTGAAAGTTTGAAGAAGTTTAAAATTGCCTCACATTTTGGAGCAAAATGGCCGCCAAACTGTAGGTGGTGTTGCCATCCCATAATAATTTTGAACTTTATGTTGAAGTCCAAAACCTTGTGAACATTTCAATATTTGAACGGTGTCTCTAGCCAAAAGAATGTTAAAGTTACAATTGTTTAAAGAAGCAAAGATGTGGCCAATGGAGCAAAAAGATTGGAAAATCTGGGAATATCCGGGACTATCTGGAAAAGTTCAAAATTTTGAAGGACCAAAAGTCATAGCTGAAAGGAATAAGATGAAAGGGTTGAACATTGTAATAGTAGAATGGTAAAAATAGGTGAAAGTTTGAAGAAGTTTAAAATTGCCTCACATTTTGGAGCAAAATGGCCGCCAAACTGTAGGTGGTGTTGCCATCCCATAATAATTTTGAGCCTTATGTTGAAGTCCAAAACCTTGTGAACATTTCAATATTTGAACGGTGTCTCTAGCCAAAAGAATGTTAAAGTTACAATTGTTTAAAGAAGCAAAGGTGTGGCCAATGGAGCAAAAAGATTGGAAAATCTGGGAATATCTGGGAATATCTGGAAAAGTTCAAAGATTTGAAGGACCAAAAGTCATAGCTGAAAGGAATAAGATGAAAGGGTTGAACATTGTAATAGTAGAATGGTAAAAATAGGTGAAAGTTTGAAGAAGTTTAAAATTGCCTCACATTTTGGCACAAAATGGCCGCCAAACTGTAGGTGGTGTTGCCATCCCATAATAATTTTTAAACCTTATGTTGAAGTCCAAAACCTTGTGAACATTTCAATATTTGAACGGTGTCTCTAGCCAAAAGAATGTTAAAGTTACAATTGTTTAAAGAAGCAAAGGTGTGGCCAATGGAGCAAAAAGATTGGAAAATCTGGGAATATCCGGGAATATCTGGAAAAGTTCAAAGATTTGAAGGACCAAAATGTCATAGCTAGAATAAGATGAAAGAGCTGAACATTTTCATAGTCGAACGGTTAAAATAGGTGAAAAATTGTAGAAGGAGTTTAACTGTGAACTTCTGAACGAAAAATTCTCCATGTATTTCAATGGAGCAAAAATTCCCGGAAAACCTGGAATATCTTAAAAAGTAAAAGGATTTGAAAAACCAAAAGTCATAGCAGAAATAACATGAAAGAGATGAACATTTTAAAAGTAGAATGGTTAAAATAGGTTAAAAATTGTAGAAGTAGTTAAACGCCAAAAAACGGCGGAAGATACTATAATAATAATAATAATAATAATAAATAAAGAGAAACAGAAAAACAAAGGGTTGAATGCTTTACAGCATTCAACCAATAATAAATAAAGAGAAACAGGAAAACAAAGGGTTGAATGCTTTACAGCATTCAACCAATAATAAATAAAGAGAAACAGGAAAACAAAGGGTTGAATGCTTTACAGCATTCAACCAATAATAACTAGAAGGAGCTGCATTTCCAGAAGAAAATGCAGGGTTGAATGCTGTACTGCTGAATGAAAGCTGAATTAGCTGAAGAAATGACTGAACTGTACTGGAAGAACCATGAAAGGTTAAAGGTGCAAAAGTCCTAGCAGGAATAAGCTGAAAAAGTTGAACATTGTAATAGTAAAATGGCTGAAATAGGTCAAAATTTGTAGGACTTAAGCATGAAAGCTGAAATTGTTGAAAAAATGGCTGAATTGTTGAAAATTTGAAGATGTTGCTAAAATGGCTAAAAGTACTAGCATTGGAATCAGCATCATCAACTGACTCCAAAAAACACGTTGTTTGAGAGTATTATATTGGTAAAAGCTACATGTTCTAAGTTGATAGAAAATCCACTCTTTTCAAAATGGCGGCTTTTCTATTGATTTTATCTCCATAGCAACCATTTTATGTTTGGGTCGCCTGGAGATGAAGAACAAATCAACGTCGGTTTCAGATGAATCGGAAAAAGTAAACTTTTGGACGTCCTTAGCAACGAGCTTTGTTTGCTAACCACGCCCACATTCCTTATATGTCCAGATCCAGTGAATTTCAATATGTTCAGTTCCAGCCATGGATGAAGTTTATTGCAACATTTGCTTCAGATTTTGTCAAAAAATGCCCACCAAACAGTAGGTTGTGTTGCCATCCCATAATAATTTCAAAACGTATGTTGAAGTCCAAAGCCTTGTGAGCATTTCAATGTTTGAACGGTGCCTCTAGCTGAAAGCTTGTTAAAGTTATAATGCTTGAAAGCAACAAAGGTTTTCAAGGATTCTCCATGTATTTAAATGAAGCAAAAATCTTGGAAAATCCTGGAAAATCTTGGAATATCTTGAAAAGTTCAAAGATTTGAAAGACTAAAAGTCGTAGCTGAAAGGAATAAGCTGAAAGGGCTGAACATTGTAATAGTAGAAGGATTAAAATACGTGAAAGTTTGAAGAGGTTTAAAATTGCCTCACATTTTGGCACAAAATGGCCGCCAAACTGTAGGTTTGTGTTGCCATCCCATAATAATTTTGAACTTTATGTTGAAGTCCAAAACCTTGTGAACATTTCAATATTTGAACGGTGTCTCTAGCCAAAAGAATGTTAAAGTTACAATTGTTTAAAGAAGCAAAGGTGTGGCCAATGGAGCAAAAACATTGGAAAATCTGGGAATATCCGGGAATATCTGGAAAAGTTCAAAGATTTGAAGGACCAAAAGTCATAGCTGAAAGGAATAAGATGAAAGGGTTGAACATTGTAATAGTAGAATGGTAAAAATAGGTGAAAGTTTGAAGAAGTTTAAAATTGCCTCACATTTTGGCACAAAATGGCCGCCAAACTGTAGGTGGTGTTGCCATCCCATAATAATTTTGAACCTTATGTTGAAGTCCAAAACCTTGTGAACATTTCAATATTTGAACGGTGTCTCTAGCCAAAAGAATGTTAAAGTTACAATTGTTTAAAGAAGCAAAGGTGTGGCCAATGGAGCAAAAAGATTGGAAAATCTGGGAATATCCGGGAATATCTGAAAAAGTTCAAAGATTTGAAGGACCAAAATGTCATAGCTAGAATAAGATGAAAGAGCTGAACATTTTCATAGTCGAACGGTTAAAATAGGTGAAAAATTGTAGAAGGAGTTTAACTGTGAACTTCTGAACGAAAAATTCTCCATGTATTTCAATGGAGCAAAAATTCCCGGAAAACCTGGAATATCTTAAAAAGTATAAGGATTTGAAAAACCAAAAGTCATAGCAGAAATAAGATGAAAGAGATGAACATTTTAAAAGTAGAATGGTTAAAATAGGTTAAAAATTGTGATCATTTTAATGTTTGAACGGTGTCTGTAGCTACAAGTATGTTCAAGTTATATTTGTATAAAGAAACAAAGGCTTCAGATTTGAAAAATACAAAATGGCTGCCAAACAGTCTCCATCCCATAATTCCTTCAAACCTTGATGTTTTAATCCAAACACTGATCATTTGACAGTAAAAGTGGAGTCACCTCCTCCAGTAGGGGGCATCCTGTCAAATGCTGAATTTCAATTCTCTCAACTATGCATGTGCCATCAATGTTAGCACACTCATTCATATATATTGAATGAGATATATTGATCATCAGCTAGCTAGCTGAATGACACAGCATTATTTTGTCATTTAACCACTAACATGTATGGTGTAACAACATGACTGTCACTTCTCGTAACAGCCACCTAACTCATGGTGTGGTAATCAACACTTCCCAGGAGCCTTAGCGGCCGTGGGCGGGGCTAAGAAATGGGTCCTGACGTTTGTTCACAAGATGGCTGGAGCACATGTTTGCACATGTTTAAAGGAACAATAAATGAAAGCTGAATTTGCTGATGAAATGGCTGCACTGTCCTGGAAAATCTTAAAAAAGTAAAAGGATAAAAAGTCAAAGCTTATGAGTAACCCCACCTGAAAGAAAATTCTTCCATTTAACGAAATATAATTGAGTTAGTCGAACTGAATTCTATCAAGAAAGGCAAGGTAAAAAACCATGCAGAAAAGGTCAAATGCCAGAATCGAACTCAGAACCTCAGTATTATAAACCCTCTTACTTAGCCGCTGAGCTATCACTTTTGTGATGACAAAATGCAGCCGGTATAAATTAATAAGGCCCGTATATAACTTCCCAATGCATTTTAATAGGGCAAAAATTCCCGGAAAAACTGGAATATCTTAAAAAGTACAAGGATTTGAAAAACCAAAAGTCATAGCAGTAATAAGCTGAAAGAGCTAAACATTTTAAAAGTTGAACGGTTTTAATAGGTTAAAAATTGTAGAAGGAGTTAAGTGCCGAAAAACGGTGGAAGATAGCATAAGAGGAAAACAAATGTAACACTAGAAGGAGCTGCATTTCCAGAAGAAAATGCAGGGTTGAATGCTGTACTGCTGAATGAAAGCTGAATTAGCTGAAGAAATGGCTGAACTGTACTGGAAGAACCATGAAAAGTTAAAGGTGCAAAAGTCCTAGCAGGAATAAGCTGAAAAAGTTGAACATTGTAACAGTAGAATGGCTGAAATAGGTCAAAATTTGTAGGACTTAAGCATGAAAGCTGAAATTGTTGAAAAAATGGCTGAATTGTTGAAAATTTGAAGATGTTGCTAAAATGGCTAAAAGTACTAGCATTGGAATCAGCATCATCAACTGACTCCAAAAAACACGTTGTTTGAGAGTATTATATTGGTAAAAGCTACATGTTCTAAGTTGATAGAAAATCCACTCTTTTCAAAATGGCGGCTTTTCTATTGATTTTATCTCCATAGCAACCATTTTATGTTTGGGTCGCCTGGAGATGAGGAACAAATCAACGTCGGTTTCAGATGAATCGGAAAAAGTAAACTTTTGGACGTCCTTAGCAACGAGCTTTGTTTGCTAACAACGCCCACATTCCTTATATGTCCAGATCCAGTGAATTTCAATATGTTCAGTTCCAGCCATGGATGAAGTTTATTGCAACATTTGCTTCAGATTTTGTCAAAAAATGCCCACCAAACAGTAGGTTGTGCTGCCATCCCATAATAATTTCAAAACGTATGTTGAAGTCCAAAGCCTTGTGAGCATTTCAATGTTTGAACGGTGCCTCTAGCTGAAAGCTTGTTAAAGTTATAATGCTTGAAAGCAACAAAGGTTTTCAAGGATTCTCCATGTATTTAAATGAAGCAAAAATCTTGGAAAATCCTGGAAAATCTTGGAATATCTTGAAAAGTTCAAAGATTTGAAAGACTAAAAGTCGTAGCTGAAAGGAATAAGCTGAAAGGGTTGAACATTGTAATAGTAGAAGGATTAAGATACGTGAAAGTTTGAAGAAGTTTAAAATTGCCTCACATTTTGGCACAAAATGGCTGCCAAACTGTAGGTGGTGTTGCCATCCCATAATAATTTTGAACTTTATGTTGAAGTCGAAAACCTTGTGAACATTTCAATATTTGAACGGTGTCTCTAGCCAAAAGAATGTTAAAGTTACAATTGTTTAAAGAAGCAAAGGTGTGGCCAATGGAGCAAAAACATTGGAAAATCTGGGAATATCCGGGAATATCTGGAAAAGTTCAAAGATTTGAAGGACCAAAAGTCATAGCTGAAAGGAATAAGATGAAAGGGTTGAACATTGTAATAGTAGAATGGTAAAAATAGGTGAAAGTTTGAAGAAGTTTAAAATTGCCTCACATTTTGGCACAAAATGGCCGCCAAACTGTAGGTGGTGTTGCCATCCCATAATAATTTTTAAACCTTATGTTGAAGTCCAAAACCTTGTGAACATTTCAATATTTGAACGGTGTCTCTAGCCAAAAGAATGTTAAAGTTACAATTGTTTAAAGAAGCAAAGGTGTGGCCAATGGAGCAAAAACATTGGAAAATCTGGGAATATCCGGGAATATCTGGAAAAGTTCAAAGATTTGAAGGACCAAAATGTCATAGCTAGAATAAGATGAAAGAGCTGAACATTTTCATAGTCGAACGGTTAAAATAGGTGAAAAATTGTAGAAGGAGTTTAACTGTGAACTTCTGAACGAAAAATTCTCCATGTATTTCAATGGAGCAAAAATTCCCGGAAAACCTGGAATATCTTAAAAAGTAAAAGGATTTGAAAAACCAAAAGTCATAGCAGAAATAAGATGAAAGAGATGAACATTTTAAAAGTAGAATGGTTAAAATAGGTTAAAAATTGTAGAAGTAGTTAAACGCCAAAAAACGGCGGAAGATACTATAATAATAATAATAATAATAATAAATAAAGAGAAACAGGAAAACAAAGGGTTGAATGCTTTACAGCATTCAACCAACTAGAAGGAGCTGCATTTCCAGAAGAAAATGCAGGGTTGAATGCTGTACTGCTGAATGAAAGCTGAATTAGCTGAAGAAATGGCTTAACTGTACTGGGAAAACCTTGAAAAGTTAAATGTGCAAAAGTCCTAGCAGGAATAAGATGAAAAAGTTGAACATTGTAATAGTAGAATGGCTGAAATAGGTCAAAATTTGTAGGACTTAAGCATTAAAGCTGAAATTGTTGAAAAAATGGCTGAAGTGTTGAAAATTTGAAGAAGTTGCTAAAATGGCTAAAAGTACTAGCATTTTAATCAGCATCATCAACTGAATCCAAAAAACACATTGTTTGAGAGAATCATATTAGTAAAAGCTACATGTTATAAGTTGACAGAAAATCCACTTTTTTCAAAATGGCGGCTTTTCTATTAATTTTATCTCCATAGCAACCATTTTACGTTTGGGGCGGCATGGGATGACGAACAAATCGACGTCAGTTTCAGACAAATCGGAAAAAGTAAACCTTTGGACGTCCTTAGCAACGAAGTTTGTTTGCTAACCACGCCCACATTCCTTATATGTCCAGATCCAGTGAATTTCAATATGTTCAGTTCCAGCCATGGATGAAGTTTATTGCAATATTTGCTTCAGATTTTGTCAAAAAATGGCCACCAAACAGTAGGTTGTGTTGCCATCCCATAATAATTTCAAAACGTATGTTGAAGTCCAAAGCCTTGTGAGCATTTCAATGTTTGAACGGTGCCTCTAGCTGAAAGCTTGTTAAAGTTATAATGCTTGAAAGCAACAAAGGTTTTCAAGGATTCTCCATGTATTTAAATGAAGCAAAAATCTTGGAAAACCCTGGAAAATCTTGGAATATCTTGAAAAGTTCAAAGATTTGAAAGACTAAAAGTCGTAGCTGAAAGGAATAAGCTGAAAGGGTTGAACATTGTAATAGTAGAAGGATTAAAATACGTGAAAGTTTGAAGAAGTTTAAAATTGCCTCACATTTTGGCACAAAATGGCCGCCAAACTGTAGGTGGTGTTGCCATCCCATAATAATTTTGAACCTTATGTTGAAGTCCAAAACCTTGTGAACATTTCAATATTTGAACGGTGTCTCTAGCCAAAAGAATGTTAAAGTTACAATTGTTTAAAGAAGCAAAGGTGTGGCCAATGGAGCAAAAACATTGGAAAATCTGGGAATATCCGGGAATATCTGGAAAAGTTCAAAGATTTGAAGGACCAAAAGTCATAGCTGAAAGGAATAAGATGAAAGGGTTGAACATTGTAATAGTAGAATGGTAAAAATAGGTGAAAGTTTGAAGAAGTTTAAAATTGCCTCACATTTTGGCACAAAATGGCCGCCAAACTGTAGGTGGTGTTGCCATCCCATAATAATTTTTAAACCTTATGTTGAAGTCCAAAACCTTGTGAACATTTCAATATTTGAACGGTGTCTCTAGCCAAAAGAATGTTAAAGTTACAATTGTTTAAAGAAGCAAAGGTGTGGCCAATGGAGCAAAAAGATTGGAAAATCTGGGAATATCCGGGAATATCTGGAAAAGTTCAAGGATTTGAAGGACCAAAAGTCATAGCTGAAAGGAATAAGCTGGAAAGGTTGAACATTGTAATAGTAGAATGGTAAAAATAGGTGAAAGTTTGAAGAAGTTTAAAATTGCCTCACATTTTGGCACAAAATGGCCGCCAAACTGTAGGTGGTGTTGCCATCCCATAATAATTTTTAAACCTTATGTTGAAGTCCAAAACCTTGTGAACATTTCAATATTTGAACGGTGTCTCTAGCCAAAAGAATGTTAAAGTTACAATTGTTTAAAGAAGCAAAGGTGTGGCCAATGGAGCAAAAAGATTGGAAAATCTGGGAATATCCGGGAATATCTGGAAAAGTTCAAGGATTTGAAGGACCAAAAGTCATAGCTGAAAGGAATAAGCTGGAAAGGTTGAACATTGTAATAGTAGAATGGTAAAAATAGGTGAAAGTTTGAAGAAGTTTAAAATTGCCTCACATTTTGGCACAAAATGGCCGCCAAACTGTAGGTGGTGTTGCCATCCCATAATAATTTTGAGCCTTATGTTGAAGTCCAAAACCTTGTGAACATTTCAATATTTGAACGGTGTCTCTAGCCAAAAGAATGTTAAAGTTACAATTGTTTAAAGAAGCAAAGGTGTGGCCAATGGAGCAAAAACATTGGAAAATCTGGGAATATCCGGGAATATCTGGAAAAGTTCAAGGATTTGAAGGACCAAAATGTCATAGCTAGAATAAGATGAAAGAGCTGAACATTTTCATAGTAGAACGGTTAAAATAGGTGAAAAATTGTAGAAGGAGTTTAACTGTGAACTTCTGAACGAAAAATTCTCCATGTATTTCAATGGAGCAAAAATTCCCGGAAAACCTGGAATATCTTAAAAAGTAAAAGGATTTGAAAAACCAAAAGTCATAGCAGAAATAAGATGAAAGAGATGAACATTTTAATAGTAGAATGGTTAAAATAGGTTAAAAATTGTAGAAGTAGTTAAACGCCAAAAAACGGCGGAAGATACTATAAGATACGATAATAATAAACTAGAAGGAGCTGCATTTCCAAAAGAAAATGCAGGGTTGAATGCTGTACTGCTGAATGAAAGCTGAATTAGCTGAAGAAATGGCTGAACTGTAATGGGAAAACCTTGAAAAGTTAAATGTGCAAAAGTCTTAGCAGGAATAATATGAAAAAGTTGAACATTGTAATAGTAGAATGGCTGAAATAGGTCAAAGTTTGTAGAAGGAGTTAAGCATTAAAGCTGAAATTGTTGAAAAAATGGCTGAAGTGTTGAAAATTTGAAGAAGTTGCTAAAATGGCTAAAAGTGCTAGCATTGGAATCAGCATCATCAACTGAATCCAAAAAACACATTGTTTGAGAGTATCATATTGGTAAAACCTACATGTTCTAATTTGATAGAAAATCCATTTTTTTCAAAATGGCGGCTTTCTATTAATTTTATCTCCATAGCAACCATTTTACGTGTGGGTTGCCTGGGCATGACGAACAAATCGACGTCAGTTGCAGACAAATCGGAAAAAGTAAACCTTTGGACGTCCTTAGCAACGAAGTTTGTTTGCTAACCACGCCCACATTCCTTATATGTCCAGATCCAGTAAATTTCAATATGTTCAGTTCCAGCCATGGATGAAGTTTATTGCAATATTTGCTTCAGATTTTGTCATAAAATGGCCACCAAAATATATGTTGTGTCGACATCCCATAATGATTTCTAAACGCATTTTATAGTCCAAAGCCTTGTGATTGTTTTAATGTTTGAACTGTGTCTCTAGCTACAAGTATGTTGAAGTTATAATGGTTGAAAGAAACAAAAGGTTTGCAAGGATTTTTTTCAATGTATTTCAATGAAGCAAAAAATCCTGAAATATCCTAAAATATCTTAAAAAGTACAAGGATTTGAAAAACCAAAAGTCATAGCAGTAATAAGATGAAAGAGCTGAACATTTTAAAAGTTAAACGGTTATAATCGGTTAAAAATTGTAGAAGGAGTTAAGTGCCGAAAAACGGCGGAAGATAGCATAAGAGGAAAACAAATGTAACACTAGAAGGAGCTGCATTTCCAGAAGAAAATGCAGGGTTGAATGCTGTACTGCTGAATGAAAGCTGAATTAGCTGAAGAAATGGCTGAACTGTACTGGAAGAACCATGAAAAGTTAAAGGTGCAAAAGTCCTAGCAGGAATAAGCTGAAAAAGTTGAACATTGTAACAGTAGAATGGCTGAAATAGGTCAAAATTTGTAGGACTTAAGCATGAAAGCTGAAATTGTTGAAAAAATGGCTGAATTGTTGAAAATTTGAAGATGTTGCTAAAATGGCTAAAAGTACTAGCATTGGAATCAGCATCATCAACTGACTCCAAAAAACACGTTGTTTGAGAGTATTATATTGGTAAAAGCTACATGTTCTAAGTTGATAGAAAATCCACTCTTTTCAAAATGGCGGCTTTTCTATTGATTTTATCTCCATAGCAACCATTTTATGTTTGGGTCGCCTGGAGATGAGGAACAAATCAACGTCGGTTTCAGATGAATCGGAAAAAGTAAACTTTTGGACGTCCTTAGCAACGAGCTTTGTTTGCTAACAACGCCCACATTCCTTATATGTCCAGATCCAGTGAATTTCAATATGTTCAGTTCCAGCCATGGATGAAGTTTATTGCAACATTTGCTTCAGATTTTGTCAAAAAATGCCCACCAAACAGTAGGTTGTGCTGCCATCCCATAATAATTTCAAAACGTATGTTGAAGTCCAAAGCCTTGTGAGCATTTCAATGTTTGAACGGTGCCTCTAGCTGAAAGCTTGTTAAAGTTATAATGCTTGAAAGCAACAAAGGTTTTCAAGGATTCTCCATGTATTTAAATGAAGCAAAAATCTTGGAAAATCCTGGAAAATCTTGGAATATCTTGAAAAGTTCAAAGATTTGAAAGACTAAAAGTCGTAGCTGAAAGGAATAAGCTGAAAGGGTTGAACATTGTAATAGTAGAAGGATTAAGATACGTGAAAGTTTGAAGAAGTTTAAAATTGCCTCACATTTTGGCACAAAATGGCTGCCAAACTGTAGGTGGTGTTGCCATCCCATAATAATTTTGAACTTTATGTTGAAGTCGAAAACCTTGTGAACATTTCAATATTTGAACGGTGTCTCTAGCCAAAAGAATGTTAAAGTTACAATTGTTTAAAGAAGCAAAGGTGTGGCCAATGGAGCAAAAACATTGGAAAATCTGGGAATATCCGGGAATATCTGGAAAAGTTCAAAGATTTGAAGGACCAAAAGTCATAGCTGAAAGGAATAAGATGAAAGGGTTGAACATTGTAATAGTAGAATGGTAAAAATAGGTGAAAGTTTGAAGAAGTTTAAAATTGCCTCACATTTTGGCACAAAATGGCCGCCAAACTGTAGGTGGTGTTGCCATCCCATAATAATTTTTAAACCTTATGTTGAAGTCCAAAACCTTGTGAACATTTCAATATTTGAACGGTGTCTCTAGCCAAAAGAATGTTAAAGTTACAATTGTTTAAAGAAGCAAAGGTGTGGCCAATGGAGCAAAAACATTGGAAAATCTGGGAATATCCGGGAATATCTGGAAAAGTTCAAAGATTTGAAGGACCAAAATGTCATAGCTAGAATAAGATGAAAGAGCTGAACATTTTCATAGTCGAACGGTTAAAATAGGTGAAAAATTGTAGAAGGAGTTTAACTGTGAACTTCTGAACGAAAAATTCTCCATGTATTTCAATGGAGCAAAAATTCCCGGAAAACCTGGAATATCTTAAAAAGTAAAAGGATTTGAAAAACCAAAAGTCATAGCAGAAATAAGATGAAAGAGATGAACATTTTAAAAGTAGAATGGTTAAAATAGGTTAAAAATTGTAGAAGTAGTTAAACGCCAAAAAACGGCGGAAGATACTATAATAATAATAATAATAATAATAAATAAAGAGAAACAGGAAAACAAAGGGTTGAATGCTTTACAGCATTCAACCAACTAGAAGGAGCTGCATTTCCAGAAGAAAATGCAGGGTTGAATGCTGTATTGCTGAATGAAAGCAGAAATATGATGAAAAAGCTGAACATTGTAAAAGTAGAATGTCTAAAATAGGTTAAACATTGTAGAAGGAGTTAAGCATGAAAGCTAAAAAATTGTTGAAAAAATTGCTGAAATGTCCTGGAAAATCCTGGAATATTTTGAAAAATTAAAGTACCAAAAGTCAAAGGTGAACATTGTAAAAGTAGAATGACCAAAACAGGTCAAAATTTTTAGACGGAGTTAAGCATGAAAGTTGAAATTGTGGAAAAAATGGATGTACTGTTGAAAATTTGAAGATGATGCTAAAATGGCTAAAAGTGCTAGCATCAGCATCATCAACTGACTCAAAAAACCACATTGTTTAAGAGTATCATATTGGTAAAAGCTACATGTTCTTAGTTGACAGAAAATCCACGTTTTTCAAAATGGCGGCTTTTCTATTAATTTTATCTCCATAGCAACCATTTTATGTTTGGGTCGCCTGGGGATGACGAACAAATCGACGTCAGTTTCAGACAAATCAGAAAAAGTAAACCTTTGGACGTCCTTAGCAACGAAGTTTGTTTGCTAACCACGCCCACATTCCTTATATGTCCAGATCCAGTGAATTTCAATATGTTCAGTTCCAGCCATGGATGAAGTTTACTGCAATATTTGCTTCAGATTTTGTCATAACAAGGCCACCAACAATAGGTTGTGTCGACATCCCATAATGATTTCTAAACGTATTTTATAGTCCAAAGCCTTGTGATCATTTTAATGTTTGAACGGTGTCTCTAGCTACAAGTATGTTGAAGTTATATTTGTTTAAAGAAACAAAGGCTTCAGATTTGAAAACACAAAATGGCTGCCAAACAGTCTCCATCCCATAATGACTTCAAACTTGATGTTGTAATCCAAAGCACTGATCATTTGACAGTAAAAGTGGAGTCACATCCTGCAGCAGGGGACATTCTGGCAAATGCTGAGTCTCAACATTAGTTCTCTCAACAATGCACGTGCCATCATTGTTAGCACAGTCATCATGAATGTGATATATGGATCATCAACTAGCTAGATGAATGACACAGCATTATTTTTGTCTTTTAACCACTAACATGTACGGTGTAACAACATGATAGTCACTTCTCGTAACAGCCACCTAACTCATGGTGTGGGAATCAACACTTCCCATGAGCCGTAGAGGCCGTGGGCGGGGCTAGGATTTTCAATGTGTTTCAATGAAGCAAAAAATCCTGAAATATCCTAAAATATCTTAAAAAGTACAAGGATTTGAAAAGCCAAAAGTCATAGCAGTAATAAGATGAAAGAGTTGAACATTTTAAAAGTTAAACGGTTAAAATAAGTTAAAAATTGTAAAAGGAGTTAAGTGCCGAAAAACGGCGGAAGATAGCATAAGAGGAAAACAAATGTAACACTAGAAGGGGCTGCATTTCCAGAAGAAAATGCAGGGTTGAATGCTGTATTGCTAAATGAAAGCTGAATTTGCTACAGAAATGGCTGAACAGAGCTGGAAGAGCTCAACATTTTAAACGTAGAATGGTCAAAGTGGGTAAAAAACTGTATAAGAAGTTAAGCTATAAGATTTCCCATGTATTTTAATGAAGCAAAAATCCTCGAATATCTTTAAAAGTTCAAAGATTTGGGGGAAAAAAGTCATAGGGGGAATAAGCTGACAAAGTTGAACATTGTAATAGTAGAATGCCTGAAATAGGTAAAAATTTGTAGGACTTAAGCATGAAAGCTGAAATTGTTCAAAAAATAGCTGAACCGTTGAAAATTTGAAGATGTTGCTAAAATGCCTAAAAGTACTAGCATTGGAATCAGCATCATTAACTGACTCCAAAAAACACGTTGTTTGAGAGTATCATATTGGTAAAAGCTACATGTTCTAAGTTGATAGAAAATCCACTCTTTTCAAAATGGCGGCTTTTCTATTAATTTTATCTCCAAAGCAACCATTTTACGTTTGGGTCGGCATGGGATGATGAACAAATCGTCGTCAGTTTCAGACAAATCGGAAAAAGTAAACCTTTGGACGTCCTTAGCAACGAAGTTTGTTGGCTAACCACGCCCACATTCCTTATATGTCCAGATCCAGTGAATTTCAATATGTTCAGTTCCAGCCATGGATGAAGTTTATTGCAATATTTGCTTCAGATTTTGTCATAAAAAGGCCACCAACAGTAGGTTGTGTCGACATCCCATAATGATTTCTAAACGTATTTTATAGTCCAAAGACTTGTGATCATTTTAATGTTTGAACGGTGTCTCTAGCTACAAGTATGTGGAAGTTATATTGGTTGAAAGAAACAGAGGTTTCAAATTTGAAAAACACAAAATGGCTGCCAAAGAGTCTCCGTCCCACAATGACATCAAACCTTGATGTTGTAATCCAAAGCACTAATCATTTGATAGTTAAAGTGTAGCCACATCATGCAGCAGGAGATATTCTGGCATATGCAGAGCTTCAAGATCAATTCTCTCAACTATGCATGTGCCATTACTTTTTGCAAACACATACATGTATAATGGAGAGATATATTGATCATCAGCCAGCTAGCTGAATGATACAGCATTATTTTCATTAAACCACTAACTTATGTGGTGCAAAAGTCACTAGTCAGTTCTCGTAACAGCCACCTAACTCATGGTTTGGGAATCAACACTTTCCCATGAGCCTTCACTTTTGAAAAGTCGCAGGATTTGAAGGACCAAAAGTGGTGGTAAAAAAAAATTTTGGAGGTAAAAAAATTGTAAAAGGAGTTAAACAAGGCCTGAAATTATTGAAAAAATGGCTGAATTAATGAAAATTTGAAGATTTGAAGGAAAGGAATGAGCTGAACTGTTTCATACAATGGTAAAAGTAAGTAAAAACCTGTAAAAGAAGTTAAGCACAAGGATTCTCTATGTATTTTAATG
Source organism: Oryzias latipes (assembly GCF_053564925.1). Lineage (NCBI taxonomy): Eukaryota > Metazoa > Chordata > Actinopteri > Beloniformes > Adrianichthyidae > Oryzias > Oryzias latipes. Next base: position 26,459,008 of record NC_136237.1, on the reverse strand, counting down.
GAGCCAAAAATCCTGGAAAATCCTGGAATATCTTAAAAAGTTCAATGATTTGAATGACCAAAAGTAATAACTGTAATAAGTTTGAAGAGTTGAATATTTTAAAAGTAAAATGGTAAAAATTTTTGAAGCGTCCGAACCGGGTGTCGAACCGGGCGCCTCGTGCATCATAACTTCCCAATGCATTTTAATAGGGCAAAAATTCCCGGAAAAACTAGAATATCTTAAAAAGTAGAAGGATTAGAAGTACCAAAAGTCATAGCAATAATAAGCTGAAAAAGCTGAACATTTTAAAAGTTGAATGGTAAAAATCGGTTAAAAATTGTAGAAGTAGTTAAGTGTCAAAAAACGGCGGAAGATAGTATAAATAATAATAATAATAAATAAAGAGAAACAGGAAAACAAAGGGTTGAATGCTTTACAGCATTCAACCAATAAAGAGAAACAGGAAAACAAAGGGTTGAATGCTTTACAGCATTCAACCAACTAGAAGGAGCTGCATTTCCAGAAGAAAATGCAGGGTTGAATGCTGTGTTGCTGAAAGAAAGCTTAATTTGTAAAAGAAATGGCTGAACTGAGCTGAAAGAGCTCAACATTTTAAAAGTAAAATGGTTAAAAAAGGTGAAAACCTGTAAAAAAGGTTAAGCACAAGAATTCCCTATGTATTTTAATGGAGCAAAAATCCTGCAAAATCTTGGAATATCTTAAAAATTTTAATGATTTGAATGACCAAAAGTAATATCTGTAATAAGTTGAAAGAGTTGAACATTTAAAAAGGTGAATGGTAGAAAAATTTCAAGTGTCCGAACCGGGTGTCGATCCGGGAACCTCTTGCACCATAACTTTCCAATGCATTTTAATAGGGCAAAAATTCCCGGAAAAACTGGAATATCTTAAAAAGTACAAGGATTAGAAGTACCAAAAGTCATAGCAATAATAAGCTGAAAGAGCTGAACATTTTAAAAGTTGAATGGTAAAAATAGGTTAAAAATTGTAGAAGTAGTTAAGTGTCAAAAAACGGCGGAAGATAGTATAAATAATAATAATAATAACTAGAAGGAGCTGCATTTCCAGAAGAAAATGCAGGGTTGAATGCTGTACTGCTGAATGAAAGCTGAATTAGCTGAAGAAATGGCTTAACTGTACTGGGAAAACCTTGAAAAGTTAAATGTGCAAAAGTCCTAGCAGGAATAAGATGAAAAAGTTGAACATTGTAATAGTAGAATGGCTGAAATAGGTCAAAGTTTGTAGAAGGAGTTAAGCATTAAAGCTGAAATTGTTGAAAAAATGGCTGAAGTGTTGAAAATTTGAAGAAGTTGCTAAAATGGCTAAAAGTACTAGCATTGGAATCAGCATCATCAACTGACTCCAAAAAACACGTTGTTTGAGAGTATTATATTGGTAAAAGCTACATGTTCTAAGTTGATAGAAAATCCACTCTTTTCAAAATGGCGGCTTTTCTATTGATTTTATCTCCATAGCAACCATTTTATGTTTGGGTCGCCTGGGGATGACGAACAAATCGACGTCAGTTTCAGACAAATCAGAAAAAGTAAACCTTTGGACGTCCTTAGCAACGAAGTTTGTTTGCTAACCACGCCCACATTCCTTATATGTCCAGATCCAGTGAATTTCAATATGTTCAGTTCCAGCCATGGATGAAGTTTACTGCAATATTTGCTTCAGATTTTGTCATAACAAGGCCACCAACAATAGGTTGTGTCGACATCCCATAAAGATTTCTAAACGTATTTTATAGTCCAAATCCTTGTGATCATTTTAATGTTTGAACGGTGTCTCTAGCTACAAGTATGTTGAAGTTATATTCGTTTAAAGAAACAAATGCTTCTGATTTGAAAAACACAAAATGGCTGCCAAACAGTCTCCATCCCATAATGACTTCAAACTTTGATGTTGTAATCCAAAGCACTGATCATTTGACAGTAAAAGTGGAGTCACATCCAGCAGCAGGGGACATCCTGGCAAATGCTGAGCCTCAACATTAGTTCTCTCAACAATGCATGTGCCATCATTGTAAGCACAGTCATCCACATATAATGAATGTGATATATGGATCATATGCATAGCTAGATGAATGACACAGCATTATTTTTGTCTTATAACCACCAACACGTATGGTGTAACAACATGATAGTCACTTCTCGTAACAGCCACCTAACTCATGGTGTGGGAATCAACACTTCCCATGAGCCGTATAGGCCGTGGGCGGGGCTAGGATTTTCAATGTGTTTCAATGAAGCAAAAAATCCTGAAATATCCTAAAATATCTTAAAAAGTACAAGGATTTGAAAAGCCAAAAGTCATAGCAGTAATAAGATGAAAGAGTTGAACATTTTAAAAGTTGAACGATTAAAATAAGTTAAAAATTGTAGAAGGAGTTAAGTGCCGAAAAACGGCGGAAGATAGCATAAGAGGAAAACAAATGTAACACTAGAAGGAGCTGCATTTCCAGAAGAAAATGCAGGGTTGAATGCTGTATTGCTGAATGAAAGCAGAAATATGATGAAAAAGCTGAACATTGTAAAAGTAGAATGTCTAAAATAGGTCAAACATTGTAGAAGGAGTTAAGCATGAAAGCTGAAATTGTTCAAAAAAATGGTTGAACTGTCCTGCAAAATCCTGAAATATTTTGAAAAGTTAAAGGACCACAAGTCAAAGGTGAACATTGTAAAAGTAGAATGACCAAAACAGGTCAAAATTTGTAGACGGAGTTAAGCATGAAAGCTGGAAATGTTGAAAAAATGGAGGTACTGTTGAAAATTTGAAGATGATGCTAAAATGGCTTAAAGTGCCAGCATTGGAATCAGCATCATCAACTGACTCAAAAAAACAAATTTTTTGAGAATATCATATTGGTAAAAGCTACATGTCTAAGTTGACAGAAAATCCACTTTTTTCAAAATGGCGGCTTTTCTATTAATTTTATCTCCATAGCAACCATTTTATGTTTGGGTCGCCTGGGGATGACGAACAAATCAACGTCAGTTTCAGACAAATTGGAAAAAGTAAACCTTTGGACGTCCTTAGCAACGAAGTTTGTTTGCTAACCACGCCCACATTCCTTATATGTCCAGATCCAGTGATTTTCAATGTGTTCAGTTCCAGCCATGGATGAAGTTTATTGCAATATTTGCTTCAGATTTTGTCATAAAAGTCCACCAACAGTAGGTTGTGTCGACATCCCATAATGATTTCTCAACGTATTTTATCGTCCAAATCCTTGTGATCATTTTAATGTTTGAACGGTGTCTCTAGCTACAAGTATGTTGAAGTTATATTCGTTTAAAGAAACAATGGTTTCAGATTTGAAAAACACAAAATGGCTGCCAAACAGTCTCCATCCCATAATGACATCAAATCTTGATGTTGTAATCCAAAGCACTGATCATTTGACAGTAAAAGTGGAGTCACCTCCTCCAGTAGGGAGCATCCTGTCAAATGCTGAGCCTCATGATTAATTCTCTCAACTATGAATGTGCCGTTAGTCTTAGCACACTCATCCATGAATAATGGAGAGATATATTGATCATCAGCTAGCAAACTGAATGATACAGCATTTTATTGCCATTTAGACACTAACATATCTGGTGTAAAAACATGATAGTCACTTCTCGTAACAGCCACCTAACTCATGGTTTGGGAATCAACACTTTCCCATGAACCTTAGCGGCCGTGGGCGGGGCTAAGGCCCGGGTCCCAACGCTTGTCCACAAGATGGCTGCGGAGCACATGTTTGAACTGCAGCTTCCAGCTACGAGGAGGAAAATAAAAAATACATCCAAACTAACTTAGATTTGCTCCCACTGTTTTTTCTAACATACATTGAGTGTTTGTGCGTGTGCTTAAGCTGCTCTGATCATTTTAACGTTAGAATGGTGTCTCTAGTTAAAATTGTGTGGAAGCTGTTATGGTTGGAAGTAGCAAAGGTTTTCATGATTGAAAAAAAGCTGAATTTGTGGATGAAATGGCTCAACTGTCCTGGGAAATCCTGGAAAATCCCTAAAAGTTGAAGGATAAAAAGTCAAAACTTATGAGTAACCCCAACTCAAAGAAAATTCTTCCATGTAACGAAATCTAATTGAATTAGTCAAACTGAATTTTATCAAGAAAGGCAAGGTAAAAAACCATGCAGAAAAAGTCTGATGCCAGAATCGAACTCAGAACCTCAGTATTATAAACCTGCTTACTTAGCCACTGAGCTATCACTTTTGTGATGATGAAATGCAGCCGGTATAAATTAATAAGGCTCGTATATAACTTCCCAATGCATTTTAATAGGGCAAAAATTCCCGGAAAAACTGGAATATCTTAAAAAGTACAAGGATTTGAAAAACCAAAAGTCATAGCAGTAATAAGCTGAAAGAGCTAAACATTTTAAAAGCTGAACGGTTTTAATAGGTTAAAAATTGTAGAAGGAGTTAAGTGCCGAAAAACGGTGGAAGATAGCATAAGAGGAAAACAAATGTAACACTAGAAGGAGCTGCATTTCCAGAAGAAAATGCAGGGTTGAATGCTGTACTGCTGAATGAAAGCTGAATTAGCTGAAAAAATGGCTGAACTGTACTGGAAGAACCATGAAAAGTTAAAGGTGCAAAAGTCGTAGCGGGAATAAGCTGAAAAAGTTGACCATTGTAATAGTAGAATGGCTGAAATAGGTCAAAATTTGTAGGACTTAAGCATGCAAGCTGAAATTGTTGAAAAAATGGCTGAACTGTTGAAAATTTGAAGATGTTGCTAAAATGGCTAAAAGTACTAGCATTGGAATCAGCATCATCAACTGACTCCAAAAAACACGTTGTTTGAGAGTATTATATTGGTAAAAGCTACATGTTCTAAGTTGATAGAAAATCCACTCTTTTCAAAATGGCGGCTTTTCTATTGATTTTATCTCCATAGCAACCATTTTATGTTTGGGTCGCCTGGAGATGAGGAACAAATCAACGTCGGTTTCAGATGAATCGGAAAAAGTAAACTTTTGGACGTCCTTAGCAACGAGCTTTGTTTGCTAACCACGCCCACATTCCTTATATGTCCAGATCCAGTGAATTTCAATATGTTCAGTTCCAGCCATGGATGAAGTTTATTGCAATATTTGCTTCAGATTTTGTCAAAAAATGCCCAGCAAACAGTAGGTTGTGTCGCCATCCCATAATAATTTCAAAACGTATGTTGAAGTCCAAAGCCTTGTGAGCATTTCAATGTTTGAACGGTGCCTCTAGCTGAAAGCATGTTAAAGTTATAATGCTTGAAAGCAACAAAGGTTTTCAAGGATTCTCCATGTATTTAAATGAAGCAAAAATCTTGGAATATCCTGGAAAATCTTGGAATATCTTGAAAAGTTCAAAGATTTGAAAGACTAAAAGTCGTAGCTGAAAGGAATAAGCTGAAAGGGTTGAACATTGTAATAGTAGAAGGATTAAAATACGTGAAAGTTTGAAGAAGTTTAAAATTGCCTCACATTTTGGCACAAAATGGCCGCCAAACTGTAGGTGGTGTTGCCATCCCATAATAATTTTGAACCTTATGTTGAAGTCCAAAACCTTGTGAACATTTCAATATTTGAACGGTGTCTCTAGCCAAAAGAATGTTAAAGTTACAATTGTTTAAAGAAGCAAAGGTGTGGCCAATGGAGCAAAAACATTGGAAAATCTGGGAATATCCGGGAATATCTGGAAAAGTTCAAGGATTTGAAGGACCAAAAGTCATAGCTGAAAGGAATAAGCTGAAAAGGGTTGAACATTGTAATAGTAGAATGGTAAAAATAGGTCAAAGTTTGAAGAAGTTTAAAATTGCCTCACATTTTGGCACAAAATGGCCGCCAAACTGTAGGTGGTGTTGCCATCCCATAATAATTTTGAACCTTATGTTGAAGTCCAAAACCTTGTGAACATTTCAATATTTGAACGGTGTCTCTAGCCAAAAGAATGTTAAAGTTACAATTGTTTAAAGATGCAAAGGTGTGGCCAATGGAGCAAAAAGATTGGAAAATCTGGGAATATCCGGGAATATCTGGAAAAGTTCAAAGATTTGAAGGACCAAAATGTCATAGCTAGAATAAGATGAAAGAGCTGAACATTTTCATAGTCGAACGGTTAAAATAGGTGAAAAATTGTAGAAGGAGTTTAACTGTGAACTTCTGCACGAAAAATTCTCCATGTATTTCAATGGAGCAAAAATTCCCGGAAAACCGGGAATATCTTAAAAAGTAAAAGGATTTGAAAAACCAAAAGTCATAGCACAAATAAGCAGAAAGAGCTGAACATTTTAAAAGTTGAATGGTTACAATCGGTTAAAAATTGTAGAAGGAGTTAAGCGGCGAAAAACGGCGGAAGATAGGCGTAAAGAATAATAAATAAAGAGAAACAGGAAAACAAAGGGTTGAATGCTTTACAGCATTCAACCAACTAGAAGGAGCTGCATTTCCAGAAGAAAATGCAGGGTTGAATGCTGTATTGCTGAATGAAAGCAGAAATATGATGAAAAAGCTGAACATTGTAAAAGTAGAATGTCTAAAATAGGTCAAACATTGTAGAAGGAGTTAAGCATGAAAGCTGAAATTGTTCAAAAAAATGGCTGAATTGTCCTGCAAAATCCTGAAATATTTTGAAAAGTTAAAGGACCACAAGTCAAAGGTGAACATTGTAAAAGTAGAATGACCAAAACAGGTAAAAATTTGTAGACGGAGTTAAGCATGAAAGCTGGAAATGTTGAAAAAATGGATGTTCTGTTGAAAATTTGAAGATGATGCTAAAATGGCTAAAAGTGCTAGCATCAGCATCATCAACTGACTCAAAAAAAACAATTTTTTTTGAGAATATCATATTGGTAAAAGCTACATGTCTAAGTTGACAGAAAATCCACTTTTTTCAAAATGGCGGCTTTTCTACTAATTCTATCTCCATAGCAACCATTTTACGTTTGAGTCGGCATGGGATGACGAACAAATCCACGTCAGTTTCAGACAAATCGGAAAAAGTAAACCTTTGGACGTCCTTAGCAACGAAGTTTGTTGGCTAACCACGCCCACATTCCTTATATGTCCAGATCCAGTGAATTTCAATCTGTTCAGTTCCAGCCATGGATTAAGTTTATTGCAATATTTGCTTCAGATTTTGTCATAAAAAGGCCACCAACATTAGGTTGTGTCGACATCCCATAATGATTTCTAAACGTATTTAATAGTCCATAGCCTTGTGATCATTTTAATGTTTGAACGGTGTCTCTAGCTGCAAGTATTTTGAAGTTATATTCGTTTAAAGAAACAAAGGCTTTCAGATTTGAAAAACACAAAATGGCTGCCAAACAGTCTCCATCCCATAATGCCTTCAAACCTTGATGTTACAATCCAAAGCACTAATCATTTGACAGTAAAAGTGGAGCCACATCATTCAACAGGAGACATTGTGGCAAAAGCAGAACTTCAAGATCAAAGCTCTCAACTATGCATGTGTCATTAGTTTTTGCACACACATCCATTTATAATGGAGAGATATATTGATCATCAGCTAGCTAGCTGAATGATACAGCATTATATTTCATTGAACCACTAACTTATGTGGTGCAAAAACATCATAGTCACTTCTCGTAACAGCCACCTAACTCATGGTTTGGGAATCAACACTTTCCCATGAGCCTTCACTTTTGAAAAGTCACAGGATTTGAAGGTCCAAAAGTGGTGGTAAAAAAAAATTTTGGAGGTAAAAAAATTGTAAAAGGAGTTAAACAAGGCATGAAATTATTAAAAAATGGCTGAATTAATGAAAATTTGAAGATTTGAAGGAAAGGAATGAGCTGAACTGTTTCATACAATGGTTAAAATAAGTAAAAACCTGTAAAAGAAGTTTAGCACAAGGATTCTCTATGTATTTTAATGGAGCAAAAAATCCTGGAAAATCCTGGAATATCTTAAAAAGTTCAATGATTTGAATGACCAAAAGTAATAACTGTAATAAGTTGAAAGAGTTGAACATTTTAAAAGTAAAATGGTAAAAAAATTTGAAGCGTCCGAACCGGGTGTCGAACCGGGCGCCTCGTGCATCATAACTTCCCAATGCATTTTAATAGGGCAAAAATTCCCGGAAAAACTGGAATATCTTAAAAAGTACAAGGATTAGAAGTACCAAAAGTCATAGCAATAATAAGCTGAAAAAGCTGAACATTTTAAAAGTTGAATGGTTACAATCGGTTAAAAATTGTAGAAGTAGTTAAGTGTCAAAAAACGGCGGAAGATAGTATAAATAATAATAATAATAAATAAAGAGAAACAGGAAAACAAAGGGTTGAATGCTTGATAGCATTCAACCAACTAGAAGGAGCTGCATTTCCAGAAGAAAATGCAGGGTTGAATGCTGTACTGCTGAATGAAAGCTGAATTAGCTGAAGAAATGGCTCAACTGTACTGGAAGAACCATGAAAAGTTAAAGGTGCAAAAGTCCTAGCAGGAATAATCTGAAAAAGTTGAACATTGTAATAGTAGAATGGCTGAAATAGGTCAAAATTTGTAGGACTTCAGCATGAAAGCTGAAATTGTTGAAGAAATGGCTGAATTGTTGAAAATTTGAAGTTGTTGCTAAAATGGCTAAAAATACTAGCATTGGAATCAGCATCATCAACTGACTCCAAAAAACACGTTGTTTGAGAGTATTATATTGGTAAAAGCTACATGTTCTAAGTTGATAGAAAATCCACTCTTTTCAAAATGGCGGCTTTTCTATTGATTTTATCTCCATAGCAACCATTTTATGTTTGGGTCGCCTGGAGATGAGGAACAAATCAACGTCGGTTTCAGATGAATCGGAAAAAGTAAATTTTTGGACGTCCTTAGCAACGAGCTTTGTTTGCTAACCACGCCCACATTCCTTATATGTCCAGATCCAGTGAATTTCAATATATTCAGTTCCAGCCATGGATGAAGTTTATTGCAACATTTGCTTCAGATTTTGTCAAAAAATGCCCACCAAACAGTAGGTTGTGTTGCCATCCTATAATAATTTCAAAACGTATGTTGAAGTCCAAAGCCTTGTGAGCATTTCAATGTTTGAACGGTGCCTCTAGCTGAAAGATTGTTAAAGTTATAATGCTTGAAAGCAACAAAGGTTTTCAAGGATTTTCCATGTATTTAAATGAAGCAAAAATCTTGGAAAATCCTGGAAAATCTTGGAATATCTTGAAAGGTTCAAAGATTTGAAAGACTAAAAGTCGTAGCTGAAAGGAATAAACTGAAAGGGTTGAACATTGTAATAGTAGAAGGATTAAAATAGGTGAAAGTTTGAAGAAGTTTAAAATTGCCTCACATTTTGGCACAAAATGGCCGCCAAACTGTAGGTGGTGTTGCCATCCCATAATAATTTTGAACCTTATGTTGAAGTCCAAAACCTTGTGAACATTTCAATATTTGAACGGTGTCTCTAGCCAAAAGAATGTTAAAGTTACAATTGTTTAAAGAAGCAAAGGTGTGGCCAATGGAGCAAAAAGATTGGAAAATCTTGGAATATCCGGGAATATCTGGAAAAGTTCAAGGATTTGAAGGACCAAAAGTCATAGCTGAAAGGAATAAGCTGAAAGGGTTGAACATTTTAATAGTAGAATGGTAAAAATAGGTGAAAGTTTGAAGAAGTTTAAAATTGCCTCACATTTTGGCACAAAATGGCCGCCAAACTGTAGGTGGTGTTGCCATCCCATAATAATTTTGAGCCTTATGTTGAAGTCCAAAACCTTGTGAACATTTCAATATTTGAACGGTGTCTCTAGCCAAAAGAATGTTAAAGTTACAATTGTTTAAAGAGGCAAAGGTGTGGCCAATGGAGCAAAAACATTGGAAAATCTGGGAATATCCGGGAATATCTGGAAAAGTTCAAAGATTTGAAGGACCAAAAGTCATAGCTGAAAGGAATAGGATTAAAGGGTTGAACATTGTAATAGTAGAATGGTAAAAATAGGTGAAAGTTTGAAGAAGTTTAAAATTGCCTCACATTTTGGCACAAAATGGCCGCCAAACTGTAGGTGGTGTTGCCATCCCATAATAATTTTGAACCTTATGTTGAAGTCCAAAACCTTGTGAACATTTCAATATTTGAACGGTGTCTCTAGCCAAAAGAATGTTAAAGTTACAATTGTTTAAAGAAGCAAAGGTGTGGCCAATGGAGCAAAAACATTGGAAAATCTGGGAATATCCGGGAATATCTGGAAAAGTTCAAAGATTTGAAGGACCAAAATGTCATAGCTAGAATAAGATGAAAGAGCTGAACATTTTCATAGTCGAACGGTTAAAAAAGGTGAAAAATTGTAGAAGGAGTTTAACTGTGAACTTCTGAACGAAAAATTCTCCATGTATTTCAATGGAGCAAAAATTCCCGGAAAACCTGGAATATCTTAAAAAGTAAAAGGATTTGAAAAACCAAAAGTCATAGCAGAAATAAGATGAAAGAGATGAACATTTTAAAAGTAGAATGGTTAAAATAGGTTAAAAATTGTAGAAGTAGTTAAACGCCAAAAAACGGCGGAAGATACTATAATAATAATAATAATAATAAATAAAGAGAAACAGGAAAACAAAGGGTTGAATGCTTTACAGCATTCAACCAAATAAAGAGAAACAGGAAAACAAAGGGTTGAATGCTTTACAGCATTCAACCAACTAGAAGGAGCTGCATTTCCAGAAGAAAATGCAGGGTTGAATGCTGTATTGCTGAATGAAAGCAGAAATATGATGAAAAAGCTGAACATTGTAAAAGTAGAATGTCTAAAATAGGTCAAACATTGTAGAAGGAGTTAAGCATGAAAGCTGTAATTGTTGAAAAAATGGCTGAAATTTCCTGGAATATTTTGAAAAATTAAAGCACCAAAATTCAAAGGTCATTTTAAAAGTAGAATGACCAAAACAGGTCAAAATTTGTAGACAGAGTTAAGCATGAAAGTTGAAATTGTTGAAAAAATGGATGTACGGTTGAAAATTTAAAGATGATGCTAAAATGGCTAAAAGTGCTAGCATCAGCATCATCAACTGACTCAAAAAATCACATTGTTTAAGAGTGTCATGTTGGTAAAAGCTACATGTTCTAAGTTGACAGAAAATCCACTTTTTTCAAAATGGCGGCTTTTCTATTGATTTTATCTCCATAGCAACCATTTTATGTTTGGTTCGCCTGGAGATGAGGAACAAATCAACGTCGGTTTCAGATGTATCGGAAAAAGTAAACTTTTGGACGTCCTTAGCAACGAGCTTTGTTTGCTAACCACGCCCACATTCCTTATATGTCCAGATCCAGTGAATTTCAATATGTTCAGTTCCAGCCATGGATGAAGTTTATTGCAACATTTGCTTCAGATTTTGTCAAAAAATGCCCACCAAACAGTAGGTTGTGTTGCCATCCCATAATAATTTCAAAACGTATGTTGAAGTCCAAAGCCTTGTGAGCATTTCAATGTTTGAACGGTGTCTCTAGCTGAAAGCTTGTCAAAGTTATGATGCTTGAAAGCAACAAAGGTTTTCAAGGATTCTCCATGTATTTAAATGAAGCAAAAATCTTGGAAAATCCTGGAAAATCTTGGAATATCTTGAAAAGTTCAAAGATTTGAAAGACTAAAAGTCGTAGCTGAAAGGAATAAGCTGAAAGGGTTGAACATTGTAATAGTAGAATGATTAAAATACGTGAAAGTTTGAAGAATTTTAAAATTGCCTCACATTTTGGCACAAAATGGCCGCCAAACTGTAGGTGGTGTTGCCATCCCATAATAATTTTGAACTTTATGTTGAAGTCCAAAACCTTGTGAACATTTCAATATTTGAACGGTGTCTTTAGCCAAAAGAATGTTAAAGTTACAATTGTTTAAAGAAGAAAAGGTGTGGCCAAATGAGCAAAAAGATTGGAAAATCCAGGAATATCCGGGAATAAATGGAAAAGTTCAGGGATTTGAAGGAGCAAAATGTCATAGCTAGAATAAGATGAAAGAGCTGAACATTTTCATAGTCGAACGGTTAAAATAGGTGAAAAATTGTAGAAGGAGTTTAACTGTGAACTTCTGCACGAAAAATTCTCCATGTATTTCAATGGAGCAAAAATTCCCGGAAAACCTGGAATATCTTAAAAAGTAAAAGGATTTGAAAATCCAAAAGTCATAGCAGTAATAAGATGAAAGAGCTGAACATTTTAAAAGTTGAACGGTTAAAATAGGTTAAAAATTGTAGAAGGAGTTAAGTGCCGAAAAACGGCGGAAGATAGCATAAGAGGAAAACAAATGTAACACTAGAAGGAGCTGCATTTCCAGAAGAAAATGCAGGGTTGAATGCTGTATTGCTGAAAGAAAGCTTAATTTGTAAAAGAAATGGCTGAATTGATTTGAAAGAGCTTAACATTTTAAAAGTAAAATGGTTAATATAGGTGAAAACCTGTAAAAGAGGTTAAGCACAAGAATTCCCTATGTAATTTAATGGAGCAAAATTCCTGGTAAATCCTGGAATATCTTAAAAAGTTCAATGATTTGAATGACCAAAAGTAATAACTGTAATAAGTTGAAAGAGTTGAACATTTTAAAAGTTGGTTGGAAGAAAATTTTGAAGCGTCCGAACCGGGTGTCGAACCTGGAACCTCATGCACCGTAACTTCCCAATGTATTTTAATAGGGCAAAAATTCCCGGAAAAACTGGAATATCTTAAAAAGTAAAAGGATTTGAAAAACCAAAAGTCATAGCAGGAATAAGCTGAAAGAGCTGAACATTTTAAAAGTTGAATGGTTAAAATGGGTTAAAAATTGTAGAAGGAGTTAAGCGCCAAAAAACGGCGGAAGATACTATAAGATACGATAATAATAAATAAAGAGAAACAGGAAAACAAAGGGTTGAATGCTTTACAGCATTCAACCAATAAATAAAGAGAAACAGGAAAACAAAGGGTTGAATGCTTTACAGCATTCAACCAATAATAATAATAATAACTAGAAGGAGCTGCATTTCCAAAAGAAAATGCAGGGTTGAATGCTGTATTGCTGAATGAAAGCAGAAATATGATGAAAAAGCTGAACATTGTAAAAGTAGAATGTCTAAAATAGGTCAAACATTGTAGAAGGAGTTAAGCATGAAAGCTGTAATTGTTGAAAAAATGGCTGAAATTTCCTGGAATATTTTGAAAAATTAAAGCACCAAAAGTCAAAGGTAAACATTGTAAAAGTAGAATGACAAAAATAGGTCAAAATTTGTAGACAGAGTTAAGCATGAAAGTTGAAATTGTTGAAAAAATGGATGTACGGTTGAAAATTTAAAGATGATGCTAAAATGGCTAAAAGTGCTAGCATCAGCATCATCAACTGACTCAAAAAATCACATTGTTTAAGAGTGTCATGTTGGTAAAAGCTACATGTTCTAAGTTGACAGAAAATCCACTTTTTTCAAAATGGCGGCTTTTTTATTGATTTTATCTCCATAACAACCATTTTATGTTTGGGTCACCTGGAGATGAGGAACAAATCAACGTCGGTTTCAGATGTATCGGAAAAAGTAAACTTTTGGACGTCCTTAGCAACGAGCTTTGTTTGCTAACCACGCCCACATTCCTTATATGTCCAGATCCAGTGAATTTCAATATGTTCAGTTCCAGCCATGGATGAAGTTTATTGCAACATTTGCTTCAGATTTAATCAAAAAATGCCCACCAAACAGTAGGTTGTGTTGCCATCCCATAATAATTTCAAAACGTATGTTGAAGTCCAAAGCCTTGTGAGCATTTCAATGTTTGAACGGTGCCTCTAGCTGAAAGCATGTTAAAGTTATAATGCTTGAAAGCAACAAAGGCTTTTAAGGATTCTCCATGTATTTAAATGAAGCAAAAATCTTGGAAAATCCTGGAAAATCTTGGAATATCTTGAAAAGTTCAAACATTTGAAAGACTAAAAGTCGTAGCTGAAAGGAATAAGCTGAAAGGGTTGAACATTGTAATAGTAGAAGGATTAAAATACGTGAAAGTTTGAAGAAGTTTAAAATTGCCTCACATTTTGGCACAAAATGGCCGCCAAACTGTAGGTGGTGTTGCCATCCCATAATAATTTTGAACCTTATGTTGAAGTCCAAAACCTTGTGAACATTTCAATATTTGAACGGTGTCTCTAGCCAAAAGAATGTTAAAGTTACAATTGTTTAAAGAAGCAAAGGTGTGGCCAATGGAGCAAAAAGATTGGAAAATCTGGGAATATCCGGGAATATCTGGAAAAGTTCAAAGATTTGAAGGACCAAAATGTCATAGCTAGAATAAGATGAAAGAGCTGAACATTTTCATAGTTAAACGGTTAAAATAGGTGAAAAATTGTAGAAGGAGTTTAACTGTGAACTTCTGAACGAAAAATTCTCCATGTATTTCAATGGAGCAAAAATTCCCGGAAAACCTGGAATATCTTAAAAAGTAAAAGGATTTGAAAAACCAAAAGTCATAGCAGAAATAAGATGAAAGAGATGAACATTTTAAAAGTTGAACGGTTAAAATAGGTTAAAAATTGTAGAAGGAGTTAAGTGTCAAAAAACGGCGGAAGATAGTATAAATAATAATAACTAGAAGGAGCTGCATTTCCAGAAGAAAATGCAGGGTTGAATGCTGTATTGCTGAAAGAAAGCTTAATGTGTAAAATAAATGGCTGAACTGAGCTGAAAGAGATCAACATTTTAAAAGTAAAATGGTTAAAAAAAGTAAAAACCTGTAAAAGAGGTTAAGCACAAGAATTCCCTATGCATTTTAATGGAGCAAAAATCCTGGAAAATCTTGGAATATCTTGAAAAGTTCAAAGATTTGAAAGACTAAAAGTCGTAGCTGAAAGGAATAAGCTGAAAGGGTTGAACATTGTAATAGTAGAATGGTAAAAATAGGTGAAAGTTTGAAGAAGTTTAAAATTGCCTCACATTTTGGCACAAAATGGCCGCCAAACTGTAGGTGGTGTTGCCATCCCATAATAATTTTGAGCCTTATGTTGAAGTCCAAAACCTTGTGAACATTTCAATATTTGAACGGTGTCTCTAGCCAAAAGAATGTTAAAGTTACAATTGTTTAAAGAAGCAAAGGTGTGGCCAATGGAGCAAAAACATTGGAAAATCTGGGAATATCCGGGAATATCTGGAAAAGTTCAAAGATGTGAAGGACCAAAAGTCATAGCTGAAAGGAATAAGATGAAAGGGTTGAACATTGTAATAGTAGAATGGTAAAAATAGGTGAAAGTTTGAAGAAGTTTAAAATTGCCTCACATTTTGGCACAAAATGGCCGCCAAACTGTAGGTGGTGTTGCCATCCCATAATAATTTTGAACCTTATGTTGAAGTCCAAATCCTTGTGAACATTTCAATATTTGAACGGTGTCTCTAGCCGAAAGAATGTTAAAGTTACAATTGTTTAAAGAAGCAAAGGTGTGGCCAATGGAGCAAAAAGATTGGAAAATCTGGGAATATCTGGGAATATCTGGAAAAGTTCAGGGATTTGAAGGACCAAAAGTCATAGCTGAAAGGAATAAGCTGAAAGGGTTGAACATTGTAATAGTAGAATGGTAAAAATAGGTGAAAGTTTGAAGAAGTTTAAAATTGCCTCACATTTTGGCACAAAATGGCCGCCAAACTGTAGGTGGTGTTGCCATCCCATAATAATTTTGAGCCTTATGTTGAAGTCCAAAGTCTTGTGAACATTTAAATGTTTGAACGGTGTCTCTAGCCAAAAGAATGTTAAAGTTACAATTGTTTAAAGAAGCAAAGGTGTGGTCAATGGAGCAAAATAATTGGAAAATCCGGGAATATCCGGGAATATCTGGAAAAGTTCACGGATTTGAAGGACAAAATGTCATAGCTAGAATAAGATGAAAGAGCTGAACATTTTCATAGTCAAACGGTTAAAATAGGTGAAAAATTGTAGAAGGAGTTTAGCTGTGAACTTCTGCACAAAAAATTCTCCATGTATTTCAATGGAGCAAAAATTCCCGGAAAACCTGGAATATCTTAAAAAGTAAAAGGATTTGAAAAACCAAAAGTCATAGCACAAATATGCAGAAAGAGCTGAACATTTTAAAAGTTGAATGGTTACAATCGGTTAAAAATTGTAGAAGGAGTTAAGCGGCGAAAAACGGCGGAAGATAGGCGTAAAGAATAATAAATAAAGAGAAACAGGAAAACAAAGGGTTGAATGCTTTACAGCATTCAACCAATAACTAGAAGGAGCTGCATTTTCAGAAGAAAATGCAGGGTTGAATGCTGTACTGCTGAATGAAAGCTGAATTAGCTGAAGAAATGGCTGAACTGTACTAGAAGAACAATGAAAAGTTAAAGGTGCAAAAGTCCTAGCAGGAATAAGCTGAAAAATTTGAACATTGTAATAGTAGAATGGCTGAAATAGGTCAAAATTTGTAGGACTAAAGCATGAAAGCTGAAATTGTTGAAAAAATGGCTTAATTGTTAAAAATTTGAAGATGTTGCTAAAATGGCTAAAAGTACTAGCATTGGAATCAGCATCATCAACTGACTCCAAAAAACACGTTGTTTGAGAGTATTATATTGGTAAAAGCTACATGTTCTAAGTTGATAGAAAATCCACTCTTTTCAAAATGGCGGCTTTTCTATTGATTTTATCTCCATAGCAACCATTTTATGTTTGGGTCGCCTGGAGATGAGGAACAAATCAACGTCGGTTTCAGATGAATCGGAAAAAGTAAATTTTTGGACGTCCTTAGCAACGAGCTTTGTTTGCTAACCACGCCCACATTCCTTATATGTCCAGATCCAGTGAATTTCAATATGTTCAGTTCCAGCCATGGATGAAGTTTATTGCAACATTTGCTTCAGATTTTGTCAAAAAATGCCCACCAAACAGTAGGTTGTGTTGCCATCCCATAATAATTTCAAAACGTATGTTGAAGTCCAAAGCCTTGTGAGCATTTCAATGTTTGAACGGTGCCTCTAGCTGAAAGCATGTTAAAGTTATAATGCTTGAAAGCAACAAAGGTTTTCAAGGATTCTCCATGTATTTAAATGAAGCAAAAATCTTGGAAAATCCTGGAAAATCTTGGAATATCTTGAAAAGTTCAAAGATTTGAAAGACTAAAAGTCGTAGCTGAAAGGAATAAGCTGAAAGGGTTGAACATTGTAATAGTAGAAGGATTAAAATACGTGAAAGTTTGAAGAAGTTTAAAATTGCCTCACATTTTGGCACAAAATGGCCGCCAAACTGTAGGTGGTGTTGCCATCCCATAATAATTTTGAACCTTATGTTGAAGTCCAAAACCTTGTGAACATTTCAATATTTGAACGGTGTCTTTAGCCAAAAGAATGTTAAAGTTACAATTGTTTAAAAAAGCAAAGGTGTGGCCAATGGAGCAAAAACATTGGAAAATCTGGGAATATCCGGGAATATCTGGAAAAGTTCTAAGATTTGAAGGACCAAAAGTCATAGCTGAAAGGAATAAGATGAAAGGGTTGAACATTGTAATAGTAGAATGGTAAAAATAGGTGAAAGTTTGAAGAAGTTTAAAATTGCCTCACATTTTGGCACAAAATGGCCGCCAAACTGTAGGTGGTGTTGCCATCCCATAATAATTTTTAAACCTTATGTTGAAGTCCAAAACCTTGTGAAAATTTCAATATTTGAACGGTGTCTCTAGCCAAAAGAATGTTAAAGTTACAATTGTTTAAAGAAGCAAAGGTGTGGCCAATGGAGCAAAAACATTGGAAAACCTGGGAATATCCGGGAATATCTGGAAAAGTTCAAAGATTTGAAGGACCAAAATGTCATAGCTAGAATAAGATGAAAGAGCTGAACATTTTCATAGTCGAACAGTTAAAATAGGTGAAAAATTGTAGAAGGAGTTTAACTGTGAACTTCTGAACGAAAAATTCTCCATGTATTTCAATGGAGCAAAAATTCCCGGAAAACCTGGAATATCTTAAAAAGTAAAAGGATTTGAAAAACCAAAAGTCATAGCACAAGTAAGCAAAAAGAGCTGAACATTTTAAAAGTTGAATGGTTACAATCGGTTAAAAATTGTAGAAGGAGTTAAGCGGCGAAAAACGGCGGAAGATAGGCGTAAAGAATAATAAATAAAGAGAAACAGGAAAACAAAGGGTTGAATGCTTTACAGCATTCAACCAACTAGAAGGGGCTGCATTTCCAGAAGAAAATGCAGGGTTGAATGCTGTATTGCTGAATGAAAGCTGAATTTGCTAAAGAAATGGCTGAACAGAGCTGGAAGAGCTCAACATTTTAAACGTAGAATGGTCAAAGTGGGTAAAAAACTGTATAAGAAGTTAAGCTATAAGATTTCCCATGTATTTTAATGAAGCAAAAATCCTCGAATATATTTAAAAGTTCAAAGATTTGAGAAAAAAAGTCATAGCAGGAATAAGCTAAAAAAGTTGAACATTGTAATAGTAGAATGGCTAAAATAGGTCAAAGTTTGTAGAAGGAGTTAAGCATGAAAGCTGAAATTGTTGAAAAAATGGCTGAACTTTTGAAAATTTGAAGATGTTGCTAAAATGGCCAAAAGTGCTAGCATTGGAATCAGCATCATCAACTGACCCCAAAAAACACATTGTTTGAGAGTATCATATTGGTCAAAGCTACATGTTCTAAGTTGATAGAAAATCCAGTCTTTTCAAAATGGCAGCTTTTCTATTGATTTTATCTCCATAGCAACCATTTTATGTTTGGGTCGCCTGGAGATGAGGAACAAATCAACGTCGGTTTCAGATGAATCGGAAAAAGTAAACTTTTGGACGTCCTTAGCAACGAACTTTGTTTGCTAACCACGTCCACATTCCTTATATGTCCAGATCCAGTGAATTTCAATATGTTCAGTTCCAGCCATGGATGAAGTTTATTGCAATATTTTCTTCAGATTTTGTCAAAAAATGCCCACCAAACAGTAGGTAGTGTTGCCATCCCATAATAATTTCAAAACGTATGTTGAAGTCCAAAGCCTTGTGAGCATTTCAATGTTTGAACGGTGCCTCTAGCTGAAAGCATGTTAAAGTTATAATGCTTGAAAGCAACAAAGGTTTTCAAGGATTCTCCATGTATTTAAATGAAGCAAAAATCTTGGAAAATCCTGGAAAATCTTGGAATATCTTGAAAAGTTCAAAGATTTGAAAGACTAAAAGTCGTAGCTGAATGGAATAAGCTGAAAGGGTTGAACATTGTAATAGTAGAATGGTAAAAATAGGTGAAAGTTTGAAGAAGTTTAAAATTGCCTCACATTTTGGCACAAAATGGCCGCCAAACTGTAGGTGGTGTTGCCATCCCATAATAATTTTGAGCCTTATGTTGAAGTCCAAAGCCTTGTGAATATTTCAATATTTGAACGGTGTCTCTAGCCAAAAGAATGTTAAAGTTACAATTGTTTAAAAAAGCAAAGGTGTGGTCAATGGAGCAAAATAATTGGAAAATCCGGGAATATCCGGGAATATCTGGAAAAGTCCAAGGATTTGAAGAACAAAATGTCATAGCTAGAATAAGATGAAAGAGCTGAACATTTCCATAGTCGAACGGTTAAAATAGGTGAAAAATTGTAGAAGGAGTTTAACTGTGAACTTCTGCACGAAAAATTCTCCATGTATTTCAATGGAGCAAAAATTCCCGGAAAACCGGGAATATCTTAAAAAGTAAAAGGATTTGAAAAACCAAAAGTCATAGCACAAATAAGCAGAAAGAGCTGAACATTTTAAAAGTTGAATGGTTACAATCGGTTAAAAATTGTAGAAGGAGTTAAGCGGCGAAAAACGGCGGAAGATAGGCGTAAAGAATAACTAGAAGGAGCTGCATTTCCAGAAGAAAATGCAGGGTTGAATGCTGTACTGCTGAATGAAAGCTGAATTAGCTGAAGAAATGGCTTAACTGTACTGGGAAAACCTTGAAAAGTTAAAGGTGCAAAAGTCCTAGCAGGAATAAGCTGAAAAAGGTGAACATTGTAATAGTAGAATGGCTGATATAGGTCAAAATTTGTAGGACTTAAGCATGAAAGCTGAAATTGTTGAAAAAATGGCTGAATTGTTGAAAATTTGAAGATGTTGCTAAAATGGCTAAAAGTACTAGCATTGTAATCAGCATCATCAACTGACTCCCAAAAACACGTTGTTTGAGAGTATTATATTGGTAAAAGCTACATGTTCTAAGTTGATAGAAAATCCACTCTTTTCAAAATGGCGGCTTTTCTATTGATTTTATCTCCATAGCAACCATTTTATGTTTGGGTCGCCTGGAGATGAGGAACAAATCAACGTTGGTTTCAGATGAATCGGAAAAAGTAAACTTTTGGACGTCCTTAGCAACGAGCTTTTTTTGCTAACCACGCCCACATTCCTTATATGTCCAGATCCAGTGAATTTCAATATGTTCAGGTACAGCCATGGATGAAGTTTATTGCAACATTTGCTTCAGATTTTGTCAAAAAATGCCCACCAAACAGTAGGTTGTGTTGCCATCCCATAATAATTTCAAAACATATGTTGAAGTCCAAAGCCTTGTGAGCATTTCAATGTTTGAACGGTGCCTCTAGCTGAAAGCTTATTAAAGTTATAATGCTTGAAAGCAACAAAGGTTTTCAAGGATTCTCCATGTATTTAAATGAAGCAAAAATCTTGGAAAATCCTGGAAAATCTTGGAATATCTTGAAAAGTTCAAAGATTATAAAGACTAAAAGTCGTAGCTGAAAGGAATAAGCTGAAAGGGTTGAACATTGTAATAGTAGAATGGTAAAAATAGGTGAAAGTTTGAAGAAGTTTAAAATTGCCTCACATTTTGGCACAAAATGGCCGCCAAACTGTAGGTGGTGTTGCCATCCCATAATAATTTTGAACCTTATGTTGAAGTCCAAAACCTTGTGAACATTTCAATATTTGAACGGTGTCTCTAGCCAAAAGAATGTTAAAGTTACAATTGTTTAAAGAAGCAAAGGTGTGGCCAATGGAGCAAAAAGATTGGAAAATCTGGGAATATCCGGGAATATCTGGAAAAGTTCAAAGATTTCAAGGACCAAAAGTCATAGCTGAAAGGAATAAGATGAAAGGGTTGAACATTGTAATAGTAGAATGGTAAAAATAGGTGAAAGTTTGAAGAAGTTTAAAATTGCCTCACATTTTGGCACAAAATGGCCGCCAAACTGTAGGTGGTGTTGCCATCCCATAATAATTTTGAACCTTATGTTGAAGTCCAAAACCTTGTGAACATTTCAATATTTGAACGGTGTCTCTAGCCAAAAGAATGTTAAAGTTACAATTGTTTAAAGAAGCAAAGGTGTGGCCAATGGAGCAAAAAGATTGGAAAATCTGGGAATATCCGGGAATATCTGGAAAAGTTCAAAGATTTGAAGGACCAAAATGTCATAGCTAGAATAAGATGAAAGAGCTGAACATTTTCATAGTCGAACGGTTAAAATAGGTGAAAAATTGTAGAAGGAGTTTAACTGTGAACTTCTGCACGAAAAATTCTCCATGTATTTCAATGGAGCAAAAATTCCCGGAAAACCTGGAATATCTTAAAAAGTAAAAGGATTTGAAAAACCAAAAGTCATAGCACAAATAAGCAGAAAGAGCTGAACATTTTAAAAGTTGAATGGTTACAATCGGTTAAAAATTGTAGAAGGAGTTAAGCGGCGAAAAACGGCGGAAGATAGGCGTAAAGAATAATAAATAAAGAGAAACAGGAAAACAAAGGGTTGAATGCTTTACAGCATTCAACCAACTAGAAGGAGCTGCATTTCCAGAAGAAAATGCAGGGTTGAATGCTGTATTGCTGAATGAAAGCAGAAATATGATGAAAAAGCTGAACATTGTAAAAGTAGAATGTCTAAAATAGGTCAAACATTGTAGAAGGAGTTAAGCATGAAAGCTGAAATTGTTGAAAAAATGGATGTACTGTTGAAAATTTGAAGATGATGCTAAAATGGCTAAAAGTGCTAGCATCAGCATCATCAACTGACTCAAAAAAACACATTGTTTAAGAGTGTCATGTTGGTAAAAGCTACATGTTCTAAGTTGACAGAAAATCCACTTTTTTCAAAATGGCGGCTTTTCTATTGATTTTATCTCCATGGCAACCATTTTATGTTTGGGTCGCCTGGGGTTGACGAACAGATTGACGTCAGTTACAGACAAATCGGAAAAAGTAAACCTTTGGACGTCCTTAGCAACGAAGTTTGTTTGCTAACCACGCCCACATTCCATATATGTCCAGATCCAGTGAATTTCAATATGTTCAGTACCAGCCATGGATGAAGTTTATTGCAATATTTGCTTCAGATTTTGTCATAAAATGGCCACCAAACAGTAGTTTGTGTTGACATCCCATAATGATTTCTAAACATATTTTATAGTCCAAAGCCTTGTGATCATTTTAATGTTTGAACGGTGTCTCAAGCTACAAATATGTTGAAGTTATAATGGTTGAAAGAAACAGAGGTTTGCAAGGATTTTTTTTCAATGTATTTCAATGAAGCAAAAAATCCTGAAATATCCTAAAATATCTTAAAAAGTACAAGGATTTGAAAAACCAAAAGTCATAGCAGTAATAAAATGAAAGAGCTGAACATTTTAAAAGTTGAAGGGTTCAAATAGGTTAAAAATTGTAGGAGGAGTTAAGTGCCGAAAAACGGCGGAAGATAGCATAAGAAGAAAACAAATGTAACACTAGAAGGGGCTGCATTTCCAGAAGAAAATGCAGGGTTGAATGCTGTATTGCTGAATGAAAGCTGAATTTGCTAAAGAAATGGCTGAACAGAGCTGGAAGAGCTCAACATTTTAAACGTAGAATGGTCAAAGTGGGTAAAAAACTGTATAAGAAGTTAAGCTATAAGATTTCCCATGTATTTTAATGAAGCAAAAATCCTCGAATATATTTAAAAGTTCAAAGATTTGAGAAAAAAAGTCATAGCAGGAATAAGCTAAAAAAGTTGAACATTGTAATAGAATGGCTAAAATAGGTCAAAGTTTGTAGAAGGAGTTAAGCATGAAAGCTGAAATTGTTGAAAAAATGGCTGAACTTTTGAAAATTTGAAGATGTTGCTAAAATGGCCAAAAGTGCTAGCATTGGAATCAGCATCATCAACTGACTCCAAAAAACACATTGTTTGAGAGTATCATATTGGTCAAAGCTACATGTTCTAAGTTGATAAAAAATCCAGTCTTTTCAAAATGGCAGCTTTTCTATTGATTTTATCTCCATAGCAACCATTTTATGTTTGGGTCGCCTGGAGATGAGGAACAAATCAACGTCGGTTTCAGATGAATCGGAAAAAGTAAACTTTTGGACGTCCTTAGCAACGAACTTTGTTTGCTAACCACGCCCACATTCCTTATATGTCCAGATCCAGTGAATTTCAATATGTTCAGTTCCAGCCATGGATGAAGTTTATTGAAATATTTTCTTCAGATTTTGTCAAAAAATGCCCACCAAACAGTAGGTAGTGTTGCCATCCCATAATAATTTCAAAACGTATGTTGAAGTCCAAAGCCTTGTGAGCATTTCAATGTTTGAACGGTGCCTCTAGCTGAAAGCATGTTAAAGTTATAATGCTTGAAAGCAACAAAGGTTTTCAAGGATTCTCCATGTATTTAAATAAAGCAAAAATCTTGGAAAATCCTGGAAAATCTTGGAATATCTTGAAAAGTTCAAAGATTTGAAAGACTAAAAGTCGTAGCTGAATGGAATAAGCTTAAAGGGTTGAACATTGTAATAGTAGAATGGTAAAAATAGGTGAAAGTTTGAAGAAGTTTAAAATTGCCTCACATTTTGGCACAAAATGGCCGCCAAACTGTAGGTGGTGTTGCCATCCCATAATAATTTTGAGCCTTATGTTGAAGTCCAAAGCCTTGTGAATATTTCAATATTTGAACGGTGTCTCTAGCCAAAAGAATGTTAAAGTTACAATTGTTTAAAAAAGCAAAGGTGTGGCCAATGGAGCAAAAACATTGGAAAATCTGGGAATATCCGGGAATATCTGGAAAAGTCCAAGGATTTGAAGAACAAAATGTCATAGCTGGAATAAGATGAAAGAGCTGAACATTTCCATAGTCGAACGGTTAAAATAGGTGAAAAATTGTAGAAGGAGTTTAACTGTGAACTTCTGCACGAAAAATTCTCCATGTATTTCAATGGAGCAAAAATTCCCGGAAAACCGGGAATATCTTAAAAAGTAAAAGGATTTGAAAAACCAAAAGTCATAGCACAAATAAGCAGAAAGAGCTGAACATTTTAAAAGTTGAATGGTTACAATCGGTTAAAAATTGTAGAAGGAGTTAAGCGGCGAAAAACGGCGGAAGATAGGCGTAAAGAATAACTAGAAGGAGCTGCATTTCCAGAAGAAAATGCAGGGTTGAATGCTGTATTGCTGAAAGAAAGCTTAATGTGTAAAATAAATGGCTGAACTGAGCTGAAAGAGATCAACATTTTAAAAGTAAAATGGTTAAAAAAAGTAAAAACCTGTAAAAGAGGTTAAGCACAAGAATTCCCTATGCATTTTAATGGAGCAAAAATCCTGGAAAATCTTGGAATATCTTGAAAAGTTCAAAGATTTGAAAGACTAAAAGTCGTAGCTGAAAGGAATAAGCTGAAAGGGTTGAACATTGTAATAGTAGAAGGATTAAACTACGTGAAAGTTTGAAGAAGTTTAAAATTGCCTCACATTTTGGCACAAAATGGCCGCCAAACTGTAGGTGGTGTTGCCATCCCATAATTATCTTGAACCTTATGTTGAAGTCCAAAACCTTGTGAACATTTCAAAATTTGAACGGTGTCTCTAGCCAAAAGAATGTAAAAGTTACAATTGTTTAAAGAAGCAAAAGTGTGGCCAATGGAGCAAAAAGATTGGAAAATCTGGGAATATCCGGGAATATCTGGAAAAGTTCAAAGATTTGAAGGACCAAAAGTCATAGCTGAAAGGAATAAGCTGAAAGGGTTGAACATTGTAATAGTAGAATGGTAAAAATAGGTGAAAGTTTGAAGAAGTTTAAAATTGCCTCACATTTTGGCACAAAATGGCCGCCAAACTGTAGGTGGTGTTGCCATCCCATAATAATTTTTAAACCTTATGTTGAAGTTCAAAACCTTGTGAACATTTCAATATTTGAACGGTGTCTCTAGCCAAAAGAATGTTAAAGTTACAATTGTTTAAAAAAGCAAAGGTGTGGCCAATGGAGCAAAAACATTGGAAAATCTGGGAATATCCGGGAATATCTGGAAAAGTTCAAAGATTTGAAGGACCAAAAGTCATAGCTGAAAGGAATAAGCTGAAAAGGTTGAACATTGTAATAGTAGAATGGTAAAAATAGGTGAAAGTTTGAAGAAGTTTAAAATTGCCTCACATTTTGGCACAAAATGGCCGCCAAACTGTAGGTGGTGTTGCCATCCCATAATAATTTTGAACCTTATGTTGAAGTCCAAAACCTTGTGAACATTTCAATATTTGAACGGTGTCTCTAGCCAAAAGAATGTTAAAGTTACAATTGTTTAATGAAGCAAAGGTGTGGCCAATGGAGCAAAATAATTGGAAAATCCGGGAATATCCGGGAATATCTGGAAAAGTTCAAGGATTTGAAGGACAAAATGTCATAGCTAGAATAAGATGAAAGAGCTGAACATTTTCATAGTCAAACGGTTAAAATAGGTGAAAAATTGTAGAAGGAGTTTAGCTGTGAACTTCTGCACGAAAAATTCTCCATGTATTTCAATGGAGCAAAAATTCCCGGAAAACCTGGAATATCTTAAAAAGTAAAAGGATTTGAAAAACCAAAAGTCATAGCACAAATAAGCAGAAAGAGCTGAACATTTTAAAAGTTGAATGGTTAAAATCGGTTAGAAATTGTAGAACGAGTTAAGCGGCGAAAAACGGCGGAAGATAGGCGTAAAGAATAAATAAAGAGAAACAGGAAAACAAAGGGTTGAATGCTTTACAGCATTCAACCAACTAGAAGGAGCTGCATTTCCAGAAGAAAATGCAGGGTTGAATGCTGTACTGCTGAATGAAAGCTGAATTAGCTGAAGAAATGGCTTAACTGTACTGGGAAAACCTTGAAAAGTTAAATGTGCAAAAGTCCTAGCAGGAATAAGATGAAAAAGTTGAACATTGTAATAGTAGAATGGCTGAAATAGGTCAAAATTTGTAGGACTTAAGCATTAAAGCTGAAATTGTTGAAAAAATGGCTGAAGTGTTGAAAATTTGAAGAAGTTGCTAAAATGGCTAAAAGTACTAGCATTGTAATCAGCATCATCAACTGAATCCAAAAAACACATTGTTTGAGAGAATCATATTAGTAAAAGCTACATGTTATAAGTTGACAGAAAATCCACTTTTTTCAAAATGGCGGCTTTTCTATTAATTTTATCTCCATAGCAACCATTTTACGTTTGGGGCGGCATGGGATGACGAACAAATCGACGTCAGTTTCAGACAAATCGGAAAAAGTAAACCTTTGGACGTCCTTAGCAACGAAGTTTGTTTGCTAACCACGCCCACATTCCTTATATGTCCAGATCCAGTGAATTTCAATATGTTCAGTTCCAGCCATGGATGAAGTTTATTGCAATATTTGCTTCAGATTTTGTCAAAAAATGGCCACCAAACAGTAGGTTGTGTTGCCATCCCATAATAATTTCAAAACGTATGTTGAAGTCCAAAGCCTTGTGAGCATTTCAATGTTTGAACGGTGCCTCTAGCTGAAAGCATGTTAAAGTTATAATGCTTGAAAGCAACAAAGGTTTTCAAGGATTCTCCATGTATTTAAATGAAGCAAAAATCTTGGAAAATCCTGGAAAATCTTGGAATATCTTGAAAAATTCAAAGATTTGAAAGACTAAAAGTCATAGCTGAAAGGAATAAGCTGAAAGGGTTGAACATTGTAATAGTAGAAGGATTAAAATACGTGAAAGTTTGAAGAAGTTTAAAATTGCCTCACATTTTGGCACAAAATGGCCGCCAAACTGTAGGTGGTGTTGCCATCCCATAATAATTTTGAACCTTATGTTGAAGTCCAAAACCTTGTGAACATTTCAATATTTGAACGGTGTCTCTAGCCAAAAGAATGTTAAAGTTACAATTGTTTAAAGAAGCAAAGGTGTGGCCAATGGAGCAAAAACATTGGAAAATCTGGGAATATCCGGGAATATCTGGAAAAGTTCAAAGATTTGAAGGACCAAAAGTAATAGCTGAAAGGAATAAGATGAAAGGGTTGAACATTGTAATAGTAGAATGGTAAAAATAGGTGAAAGTTTGAAGAAGTTTAAAATTGCCTCACATTTTGGCACAAAATGGCCGCCAAACTGTAGGTGGTGTTGCCATCCCATAATAATTTTTAAACCTTATGTTGAAGTCCAAAACCTTGTGAACATTTCAATATTTGAACGGTGTCTCTAGCCAAAAGAATGTTAAAGTTACAATTGTTTAAAGAAGCAAAGGTGTGGCCAATGGAGCAAAAAGATTGGAAAATCTGGGAATATCCGGGAATATCTGGAAAAGTTCAAGGATTTGAAGGACCAAAAGTCATAGCTGAAAGGAATAAGCTGGAAAGGTTGAACATTGTAATAGTAGAATGGTAAAAATAGGTGAAAGTTTGAAGAAGTTTAAAATTGCCTCACATTTTGGCACAAAATGGCCGCCAAACTGTAGGTGGTGTTGCCATCCCATAATAATTTTTAAACCTTATGTTGAAGTCCAAAACCTTGTGAACATTTCAATATTTGAACGGTGTCTCTAGCCAAAAGAATGTTAAAGTTACAATTGTTTAAAGAAGCAAAGGTGTGGCCAATGGAGCAAAAAGATTGGAAAATCTGGGAATATCCGGGAATATCTGGAAAAGTTCAAGGATTTGAAGGACCAAAAGTCATAGCTGAAAGGAATAAGCTGGAAAGGTTGAACATTGTAATAGTAGAATGGTAAAAATAGGTGAAAGTTTGAAGAAGTTTAAAATTGCCTCACATTTTGGCACAAAATGGCCGCCAAACTGTAGGTGGTGTTGCCATCCCATAATAATTTTGAGCCTTATGTTGAAGTCCAAAACCTTGTGAACATTTCAATATTTGAACGGTGTCTCTAGCCAAAAGAATGTTAAAGTTACAATTGTTTAAAGAAGCAAAGGTGTGGCCAATGGAGCAAAAACATTGGAAAATCTGGGAATATCCGGGAATATCTGGAAAAGTTCAAGGATTTGAAGGACCAAAATGTCATAGCTAGAATAAGATGAAAGAGCTGAACATTTTCATAGTAGAACGGTTAAAATAGGTGAAAAATTGTAGAAGGAGTTTAACTGTGAACTTCTGAACGAAAAATTCTCCATGTATTTCAATGGAGAAAAAAATTCCCGGAAAACCTGGAATATCTTAAAAAGTAAAAGGATTTGAAAAACCAAAAGTCATAGCACAAATAAGCAGAAAGAGCTGAACATTTTAAAAGTTGAATGGTTACAATCGGTTAAAAATTGTAGAAGGAGTTAAGCGGCGAAAAACGGCGGAAGATAGGCGTAAAGAATAACTAGAAGGAGCTGCATTTCCAGAAGAAAATGCAGGGTTGAATGCTGTATTGCTGAAAGAAAGCTTAATGTGTAAAATAAATGGCTGAACTGAGCTGAAAGAGATCAACATTTTAAAAGTAAAATGGTTAAAAAAAGTAAAAACCTGTAAAAGAGGTTAAGCACAAGAATTCCCTATGCATTTTAATGGAGCAAAAATCCTGGAAAATCTTGGAATATCTTGAAAAGTTCAAAGATTTGAAAGACTAAAAGTCGTAGCTGAAAGGAATAAGCTGAAAGGGTTGAACATTGTAATAGTAGAAGGATTAAACTACGTGAAAGTTTGAAGAAGTTTAAAATTGCCTCACATTTTGGCACAAAATGGCCGCCAAACTGTAGGTGGTGTTGCCATCCCATAATAATTTTGAACCTTATGTTGAAGTCCAAAACCTTGTGAACATTTCAATATTTGAACGGTGTCTCTAGCCAAAAGAATGTTAAAGTTACAATTGTTTAAAGAAGCAAAGGTGTGGCCAATGGAGCAAAAAGATTGGAAAATCTGGGAATATCCGGGAATATCTGGAAAAGTTCAAAGATTTGAAGGACCAAAAGTCATAGCTGAAAGGAATAAGATGAAAGGGTTGAACATTGTAATAGTAGAATGGTAAAAATAGGTGAAAGTTTGAAGAAGTTTAAAATTGCCTCACATTTTGGCACAAAATGGCCGCCAAACTGTAGGTGGTGTTGCCATCCCATAATAATTTTGAACCTTATGTTGAAGTCCAAAACCTTGTGAACATTTCAATATTTGAACGGTGTCTCTAGCCAAAAGAATGTTAAAGTTACAATTGTTTAATGAAGCAAAGGTGTGGCCAATGGAGCAAAATAATTGGAAAATCCGGGAATATCCGGGAATATCTGGAAAAGTTCAAGGATTTGAACGACAAAATGTCATAGCTAGAATAAGATGAAAGAGCTGAACATTTTCATAGTCAAACGGTTAAAATAGGTGAAGAATTGTAGAAGGAGTTTAGCTGTGAACTTCTGCACGAAAAATTCTCCATGTATTTCAATGGAGCAAAAATTCCCGGAAAACCTGGAATATCTTAAAAAGTAAAAGGATTTGAAAAACCAAAAGTCATAGCACAAATAAGCAGAAAGAGCTGAACATTTTAAAAGTTGAATGGTTAAAATCGGTTAGAAATTGTAGAACGAGTTAAGCGGCGAAAAACGGCGGAAGATAGGCGTAAAGAATAAATAAAGAGAAACAGGAAAACAAAGGGTTGAATGCTTTACAGCATTCAACCAACTAGAAGGGGCTGCATTTCCAGAAGAAAATGCAGGGTTGAATGCTGTATTGCTGAATGAAAGCTGAATTTGCTAAAGAAATGGCTGAACAGAGCTGGAAGAGCTCAACATTTTAAACGTAGAATGGTCAAAGTGGGTAAAAAACTGTATAAGAAGTTAAGCTATAAGATTTCCCATGTATTTTAATGAAGCAAAAATCCTCGAATATATTTAAAAGTTCAAAGATTTGAGAAAAAAAGTCATAGCAGGAATAAGCTAAAAAAGTTGAACATTGTAATAGAATGGCTAAAATAGGTCAAAGTTTGTAGAAGGAGTTAAGCATGAAAGCTGAAATTGTTGAAAAAATGGCTGAACTTTTGAAAATTTGAAGATGTTGCTAAAATGGCCAAAAGTGCTAGCATTGGAATCAGCATCATCAACTGACTCCAAAAAACACATTGTTTGAGAGTATCATATTGGTCAAAGCTACATGTTCTAAGTTGATAGAAAATCCAGTCTTTTCAAAATGGCAGCTTTTCTATTGATTTTATCTCCATAGCAACCATTTTATGTTTGGGTCGCCTGGAGATGAGGAACAAATCAACGTCGGTTTCAGATGAATCGGAAAAAGTAAACTTTTGGACGTCCTTAGCAACGAACTTTGTTTGCTAACCACGCCCACATTCCTTATATGTCCAGATCCAGTGAATTTCAATATGTTCAGTTCCAGCCATGGATGAAGTTTATTGCAATATTTTCTTCAGATTTTGTCAAAAAATGCCCACCAAACAGTAGGTAGTGTTGCCATCCCATAATAATTTCAAAACGTATGTTGAAGTCCAAAGCCTTGTGAGCATTTCAATGTTTGAACGGTGCCTCTAGCTGAAAGCATGTTAAAGTTATAATGCTTGAAAGCAACAAAGGTTTTCAAGGATTCTCCATGTATTTAAATGAAGCAAAAATCTTGGAAAATCCTGGAAAATCTTGGAATATCTTGAAAAGTTCAAAGATTTGAAAGACTAAAAGTCGTAGCTGAATGGAATAAGCTGAAAGGGTTGAACATTGTAATAGTAGAATGGTAAAAATAGGTGAAAGTTTGAAGAAGTTTAAAATTGCCTCACATTTTGGCACAAAATGGCCGCCAAACTGTAGGTGGTGTTGCCATCCCATAATAATTTTGAGCCTTATGTTGAAGTCCAAAGCCTTGTGAATATTTCAATATTTGAACGGTGTCTCTAGCCAAAAGAATGTTAAAGTTACAATTGTTTAAAAAAGCAAAGGTGTGGTCAATGGAGCAAAATAATTGGAAAATCCGGGAATATCCGGGAATATCTGGAAAAGTCCAAGGATTTGAAGAACAAAATGTCATAGCTAGAATAAGATGAAAGAGCTGAACATTTCCATAGTCGAACGGTTAAAATAGGTGAAAAATTGTAGAAGGAGTTTAACTGTGAACTTCTGCACGAAAAATTCTCCATGTATTTCAATGGAGCAAAAATTCCCGGAAAACCGGGAATATCTTAAAAAGTAAAAGGATTTGAAAAACCAAAAGTCATAGCACAAATAAGCAGAAAGAGCTGAACATTTTAAAAGTTGAATGGTTACAATCGGTTAAAAATTGTAGAAGGAGTTAAGCGGCGAAAAACGGCGGAAGATAGGCGTAAAGAATAATAAATAAAGAGAAACAGGAAAACAAAGGGTTGAATGCTTTACAGCATTCAACCAATAAATAAAGAGAAACAGGAAAACAAAGGGTTGAATGCTTTACAGCATTCAACCAATAACTAGAAGGAGCTGCATTTCCAGAAGAAAATGCAGGGTTGAATGCTGTATTGCTGAAAGAAAGCTTAATGTGTAAAATAAATGGCTGAACTGAGCTGAAAGAGATCAACATTTTAAAAGTAAAATGGTTAAAAAAAGTAAAAACCTGTAAAAGAGGTTAAACACAAGAATTCCTTATGCATTTTAATGGAGCAAAAATCCTGGAAAATCTTGGAATATCTTGAAAAGTTCAAAGATTTGAAAGACTAAAAGTCGTAGCTGAAAGGAATAAGCTGAAAGGGTTGAACATTGTAATAGTAGAAGGATTAAACTACGTGAAAGTTTGAAGAAGTTTAAAATTGCCTCACATTTTGGCACAAAATGGCCGCCAAACTGTAGGTGGTGTTGCCATCCCATAATAATCTTGAACCTTATGTTGAAGTCCAAAACCTTGTGAACATTTCAATATTTGAACGGTGTCTCTAGCCAAAAGAATGTTAAAGTTACAATTGTTTAAAGAAGCAAAGGTGTGGCCAATGGAGCAAAAAGATTGGAAAATCTGGGAATATCCGGGAATATCTGGAAAAGTTCAAGGATTGGAAGGAATAAAAGTCATAACTGAAAGGAATAAGCTGAAAGGGTTGAACATTGTAATAGTAGAATGGTAAAAATAGGTGAAAGTTTGAAGAAGTTTAAAATTGCCTCACATTTTGGCACAAAATGGCCGCCAAACTGTAGGTGGTGTTGCCATCCCATAATAATTTTGAACTTTATGTTGAAGTCCAAAACCTTGTGAACATTTCAATATTTGAACGGTGTCTCTAGCCAAAATAATGTCAAAGTTACAATTGTTTAAAGAAGCAAAGGTGTGGCCAATGGAGCAAAAACATTGGAAAATCTGGGAATATCCGGGAATATCTGGAAAAGTTCAAAGATTTCAAGGACCAAAAGTCATAGCTGAAAGGAATAAGATGAAAGGGTTGAACATTGTAATAGTAGAATGGTAAAAATAGGTGAAAGTTTGAAGAAGTTTAAAATTGCCTCACATTTTGGCACAAAATGGCCGCCAAACTGAAGGTGGTGTTGCCATCCCATAATAATTTTGAACCTTATGTTGAAGTCCAAAACCTTGTGAACATTTCAATATTTGAACGGTGTCTCTAGCCAAAAGAATGTTAAAGTTACAATTGTTTAATGAAGCAAAGGTGTGGCAAATGGAGCAAAATAATTGGAAAATCCGGGAATATCTGGGAATATCTGGAAAAGTTCAAGGATTTGAAGGACAAAATGTCATAGCTAGAATAAGATGAAAGAGCTGAACATTTTCATAGTCAAACGGTTAAAATAGGTGAAAAATTGTAGAAGGAGTTTAGCTGTGAACTTCTGCACGAAAAATTCTCCATGTATTTCAATGGAGCAAAAATTCCCGGAAAACCTGGAATATCTTAAAAAGTAAAAGGATTTGAAAAACCAAAAGTCATAGCACAAATAAGCAGAAAGAGCTGAACATTTTAA
Source organism: Oryzias latipes (assembly GCF_053564925.1). Taxonomy (NCBI): domain Eukaryota; kingdom Metazoa; phylum Chordata; class Actinopteri; order Beloniformes; family Adrianichthyidae; genus Oryzias; species Oryzias latipes. Next base: position 26,425,986 of record NC_136237.1, on the reverse strand, counting down.
AATTTGAATGGTTACAATCGGTCAAAAATTGTAGAACGAGTTAAGCGGCGAAAAACGGCGGAAGATAGGCGTAAAGAATAATAAATAAAGAGAAACAGGAAAACAAAGGGTTGAATGCTTTACAGCATTCAACCAACTAGAAGGGGCTGCATTTCCAGAAGAAAATGCAGGGTTGAATGCTGTATTGCTGAATGAAAGCTGAATTTGCTAAAGAAATGGCTGAACAGAGCTGGAAGAGCTCAACATTTTAAACGTAGAATGGTCAAAGTGGGTAAAAAACTGTATAAGAAGTTAAGCTATAAGATTTCCCATGTATTTTAATGAAGCAAAAATCCTCGAATATATTTAAAAGTTCAAAGATTTGAGAAAAAAAGTCATAGCAGGAATAAGCTAAAAAAGTTGAACATTGTAATAGTAGAATGGCTAAAATAGGTCAAAGTTTGTAGAAGGAGTTAAGCATGAAAGCTGAAATTGTTGAAAAAATGGCTGAACTTTTGAAAATTTGAAGATGTTGCTAAAATGGCCAAAAGTGCTAGCATTGGAATCAGCATCATCAACTGACTCCAAAAAACACATTGTTTGAGAGTATCATATTGGTCAAAGCTACATGTTCTAAGTTGATAGAAAATCCAGTCTTTTCAAAATGGCAGCTTTTCTATTGATTTTATCTCCATAGCAACCATTTTATGTTTGGGTCGCCTGGAGATGAGGAACAAATCAACGTCGGTTTCAGATGAATCGGAAAAAGTAAACTTTTGGACGTCCTTAGCAACGAACTTTGTTTGCTAACCACGCCCACATTCCTTATATGTCCAGATCCAGTGAATTTCAATATGTTCAGTTCCAGCCATGGATGAAGTTTATTGCAATATTTTCTTCAGATTTTGTCAAAAAATGCCCACCAAACAGTAGGTAGTGTTGCCATCCCATAATAATTTCAAAACGTATGTTGAAGTCCAAAGCCTTGTGAGCATTTCAATGTTTGAACGGTGCCTCTAGCTGAAAGCATGTTAAAGTTATAATGCTTGAAAGCAACAAAGGTTTTCAAGGATTCTCCATGTATTTAAATGAAGCAAAAATCTTGGAAAATCCTGGAAAATCTTGGAATATCTTGAAAAGTTCAAAGATTTGAAAGACTAAAAGTCGTAGCTGAATGGAATAAGCTGAAAGGGTTGAACATTGTAATAGTAGAATGGTAAAAATAGGTGAAAGTTTGAAGAAGTTTAAAATTGCCTCACATTTTGGCACAAAATGGCCGCCAAACTGTAGGTGGTGTTGCCAACCCATAATAATTTTGAGCCTTATGTTGAAGTCCAAAGCCTTGTGAATATTTCAATATTTGAACGGTGTCTCTAGCCAAAATAATGTTAAAGTTACAATTGTTTAAAAAAGCAAAGGTGTGGTCAACGGAGCAAAATAATTGGAAAATCCGGGAATATCCGGGAATATCTGGAAAAGTCCAAGGACTTGAAGAACAAAATGTCATAGCTAGAATAAGATGAAAGAGCTGAACATTTCCATAGTCGAACGGTATAAATAGGTGAAAAATTGTAGAAGGAGTTTAACTGTGAACTTCTGCACGAAAAATTCTCCATGTATTTCAATGGAGCAAAAATTCCCGGAAAACCGGGAATATCTTAAAAAGTAAAAGGATTTGAAAAACCAAAAGTCATAGCACAAATAAGCAGAAAGAGCTGAACATTTTAAAAGTTGAATGGTTACAATCGGTTAAAAATTGTAGAAGGAGTTAAGCGGCGAAAAACGGCGGAAGATAGGCGTAAAGAATAATAAATAAAGAGAAACAGGAAAACAAAGGGTTGAATGCTTTACAGCATTCAACCAATAAATAAAGAGAAACAGGAAAACAAAGGGTTGAATGCTTTATAGCATTCAACCAATAACTAGAAGGAGCTGCATTTCCAGAAGAAAATGCAGGGTTGAATGCTGTACCGCTGAATGAAAGCTGAATTAGCTGAAGAAATGGCTGAACTGTACTGGAAGAACCATGAAAAGTTAAAGGTGCAAAAGTCCTAGCAGGAATAAGCTGAAAAATTTAAACATTGTAATAGTAGAATGGCTAAAATAGGTCAAAGTTTGTAGAAGGAGTTAAGCATTAAAGCTGAAATTGTTGAAAAAATGGCTGAATTGTTGAAAATGTGAAGATGTTGCTAATATGGCTAAAAGTGCTTGCACTGAAATCAGCATCATCAACTGACTAAAAAAACACATTGTTTGAGAGTATCAAATTGGTAAAACCTTCATGTTTTAAGTTGATAAAAAAATCCACTTTTTTCAAAATGGCGGCTTTTCTATTAATTTTATCTCCATAGCAACCATTTTATGTTTGGTTCGCCTGGGGATGACGAACAAATCGACGTCAGTTTCAGCCAAATTGGAAAAAATTAACCCTTGGATGTCCTTAGCAACGAAGTTTGTTTGCTAACCACGCCCACATTCCTTATATGTCCAGATCCAGTGAATTTCAATCTGTTCAGTTCCAGCCATGGATTAAGTTTATTGCAATATTTGCTTCAGATTTTGTCATAAAAAGGCCACCAACATTAGGTTGTGTCGACATCCCATAATGATTTCTAAACGTATTTAATAGTCCAAAGCCTTGTGATCATTTTAATGTTTGAACGGTGACTCTAGCTACAAGTATGTGGAAGTTATATTGGTTGAAAGAAACAGAGGTTTCAAATTTGAAAAACACAAAATGGCTGGCAAACAGTCTCCATCCCATAATGCCTTCAAACCTTGAAGTTGTTATCCAAAGCACTAATCATTTGACAGTAAAAGTGGAGCCACATCCTGCAGCAGGAGACATTCAAGCAAATGCAGAGCTTCAAGATAAATTCTCTCAACTATGAACGTGCCATTAGTTTTTGCACACACATCTATGTATAATGGAGAGATATATTGATCATCAGCTAGCCAGCTGAATGATACAGCATTATATTTTCATTAAACCACTAACTTATGTGGTGCAAAAACATGATAGTCACTTCTCGTAACAGCCACCTAACTCATGGTTTGGGAATCAACACTTTCCCATGAGCCTTCACTTTTGAAAAGTCGAGGGAATTGAAAGACCAAAAGTGGTGGTAAAAAAAAATTTGGAGGTAAAAAAATTGTAAAATGAGTTATACAAGGCCTGGAATTATTACAAAAATGGCTGAATTAATGACAATTTGAAGATTTGAAGGAAAGGAATGAGCTGAACTGTTTCATAAAATGGTTAAAGTAAGTAAAAACCTGTAAAAGAAGTTAAGCACAAGGATTCTTTATGTATTTTAATGGAGCAAAAAATCCTGTAAAATCCTGGAATATCTTAAAAAGTTCAATGATTTGAATGACCAAAAGTAATAACTGTAATAAGTTGAAAGAGCTCAACATTTTAAAAGTGAAATGGTAAAAAACATTTAAGGGTCCGAACCGGGTGTCGAACCCGGAACCTCGTGCACCATAACTTCCCAATGCATTTTAATAGGGCAAAAATTCCCGGAAAAACTGGAATATCTTAAAAAGTAAAAGGATTTGAAGTACCAAAAGTCAAAGCAATAATAAGCTAAAAGAGCTGAACATTTTAAAAGTTGAATGGTAAAAATCGGTAAAAAATTGTAGAAGTAGTTAAGTGTCAAAAAACGGCGGAAGATAGTATAAATAATAACTAGAAGGAGCTGCATTTCCAGAAGAAAATGCAGGGTTGAATGCTGTATTGCTGATAGAAAGCTTAATTTGTAAAAGAAATGGCTGAACTGAGCTGAAAGAGCTCAACATTTTAAAGTAAAATGGTTAAAAAAGGTGAAAACCTGTAAAAAAGGTTAAGCACAAGAATTCCCTATGTATTTTAATGGAGCAAAAATCCTGCAAAATCTCGGAATATCTTAAAAATTTTAATGATTTGAATGACCAAAAGTAATATCTGTAATAAGTTGAAAGAGTTGAACATTTAAAAAGGTGAATGGTAGAAAAATTTCAAGTGTCCGAACCGGGTGTCGATCCGGGAACCTCTTGCACCATAACTTTCCAATGCATTTTAATAGGGCAAAAATTCCCGGAAAAACTGGAATATCTTAAAAAGTACAAGGATTAGAAGTACCAAAAGTCATAGCAATAATAAGCTGAAAGAGCTGAACATTTTAAAAGTTGAATGGTAAAAATAGGTTAAAAATTGTAGAAGTAGTTAAGTGTCAAAAAACGGCGGAAGATAGTATAAATAATAATAATAATAATAAATAAAGAGAAACAGGAAAACAAAGGGTTGAATGCTTTACAGCATTCAACCAATAATAATAAATAAAGAGAAACAGGAAAACAAAGGGTTGAATGCTTTATAGCATTCAACCAACTAGAAGGAGCTGCATTTCCAGAAGAAAATGCAGGGTTGAATGCTGTACTGCTGAATGAAAGCTGAATTAGCTGAAGAAATGGCTTAACTGTACTGGGAAAACCTTGAAAAGTTAAATGTGCAAAAGTCCTAGCAGGAATAAGATGAAAAAGTTGAACATTGTAATAGTAGAATGGCTGAAATAGGTCAAAGTTTGTAGAAGGAGTTAAGCATTAAAGCTGAAATTGTTGAAAAAATGGCTGAAGTGTTGAAAATTTGAAGAAGTTGCTAAAATGGCTAAAAGTACTAGCATTGGAATCAGCATCATCAACTGACTCCAAAAAACACGTTGTTTGAGAGTATTATATTGGTAAAAGCTACATGTTCTAAGTTGATAGAAAATCCACTCTTTTCAAAATGGCGGCTTTTCTATTGATTTTATCTCCATAGCAACCATTTTATGTTTGGGTCGCCTGGAGATGAGGAACAAATCAACGTCTGTTTCAGATGAATCGGAAAAAGTAAACTTTTGGACGTCCTTAGCAACGAGCTTTGTTTGCTAACCACGCCCACATTCCTTATATGTCCAGATCCAGTGAATTTCAATATGTTCAGTTCCAGCCATGGATGAAGTTTATTGCAATATTTGCTTCAGATTTTGTCATAAAAAGGCCACCAACAGTAGGTTGTGTCGACATCCCATAATGATTTCTAAACATATTTAATAGTCCAAAGCCTTGTGATCATTTTAATGTTTGAACGGTGTCTCTAGCTACAAGTATGTTAAAGTTATATTCTTTTAAAGAAAGAAAAGCTTCAGATTTGACAAACACAATATGGCTACCAGACAGTCTCCATCCAACAATGACTTCAAACCTTGATGTTATAATCCAAAGCACCAATCATTTGATAGTAAAAGTAGAGTCACGTCCTGCAGCAGGAGACATTCTGGCAAATGCTGAGCCTCAAGATCAATTCTCTCAACTATGCATGTGCCATTAGTCTTTGCGCACACATCCATGTATAATGGAGAGATATATTGATCATCAGCTAGCTAGCTGAATGATACAGCATTATTTTTTCATTAAACCACTAACTTATGTGGTGCAAAAACATGATAGTCACTTCTCGTAACAGCCACCTAACTCATGGTTTGGGAATCAACACTTTCCCATGAGCCTTCACTTTTGAAAAGTCGCAGGATTTGAAGGACCAAAAGTGGTGGTAAAAAAAAATTTGGAGGTAAAAAAATTGTAAAAGCAGTTAAACAAGGCATGAAATTATTAAAAAAATGGCTAAATTAATGAAAATTTGAAGATTTGAAGGAAAGGAAAGAGCTGAACTGTTTCATACAATGGTTAAAGTAAGTAAAAACCTGTAAAAGAAGTTTAGCACAAGGATTCTCTATGTATTTTAATGGAGCAAAAAATCCTGGAAAATCCTGGAATATCTTAAAAAGTTCAATGATTTGAATGACCAAAAGTAATAACTGTAATAAGTTGAAAGAGTTGAACATTTTAAAAGTAAAATGGTAAAAATTTTTGAAGCGTCCGAACCGGGTGTCGAACCGGGCGCCTCGTGCATCATAACTTCCCAATGCATTTTAATAGGGCAAAAATTCCCGGAAAAACTGGAATATCTTAAAAAGTACAAGGATTAGAAGTACCAAAAGTCATAGCAATAATAAGCTGAAAAAGCTGAACATTTTAAAAGTTGAATGGTAAAAATCGGTTAAAAATTGTAGAAGTAGTTAAGTGTCAAAAAACGGCGGAAGATAGTATAAATAATAATAATAATAATAACTAGAAGGAGCTGCATTTCCAGAAGAAAATGCAGGGTTGAATGCTGTACTGCTGAATGAAAGCTGAATTAGCTGAAGAAATGGCTTAACTGTACTGGGAAAACCTTGAAAAGTTAAATGTGCAAAAGTCCTAGCAGGAATAAGATGAAAAAGTTGAACATTGTAATAGTAGAATGGCTGAAATAGGTCAAAGTTTGTAGAAGGAGTTAAGCATTAAAGCTGAAATTGTTGAAAAAATGGATGTACTGTTGAAAATTTGAAGATGATGCTAAAATGGCTAAAAGTGCTAGCATTGGAATCAGCATCATCAACTGACTCAAAAAAAACACATTGTTTGAGAGTATCATATTGGTAAAAGCTACATGTTCTAAGTTGACAGAAAATCCACTTTTTTCAAAATGGCGGCTTTTCTATTAATTTTATCTCCATAGCAACCATTTTACGTTTGGGTCGGCATGGGATGACGAACAAATCGACGTCAATTTCAGACAAATCGGAAAAAGTAAACCTTTGGACGTCCTTAGCAACGAAGTTTGTTGGCTAACCACGCCCACATTCCTTATATGTCCAGATCCAGTGAATTTCAATATGTTCAGTTCCAGCCATGGATGAAGTTTATTGAAATATTTGCTTCAGATTTTGTCATAAAAAGGCCACCAACATTAGGTTGTGTTGCCATCCCATAATGATTTCAAAACGTATGTTGAAGTCCAAAGCCTTGTGAGCATTTCAATGTTTGAACGGTGCCTCTAGCTGAAAGCAAATTATAATGCTTGAAAGCAACAAAGGTTTTCAATGATTCTCGATGTATTTAAATGAAGCAAAAATCTTAAAAAATCCTGGAAAATCTTGGAATATCTTGAAAAGTTCATAGACTTGAAAGACTAAAATTCGTAGCTGAAAGGAATAAGCTGAAAGGGTTGAACATTGTTATAGTAGAATGATTAAAATACGTGAAAGTTTGAAGAAGTTTAAAATTGCCTCACATTTTGGCACAAAATGGCCGCCAAACTGTAGGTGGTGTTGCCATCCCATAATAATTTTGAACCTTATGTTGAAGTCCAAAACCTTGTGAACATTTCAATATTTGAACGGTGTCTCTAGCCAAAAGAATGTTAAAGTTACAATTGTTTGAAGAAGCAAAGGTGTGGCCAATGGAGCAAAAACATTGGAAAATCTGGGAATATCCAGGAATATCTGGAAAAGTTCAAGGATTTGAAGGACCAAAAGTCATAGCTGAAAGGAATAAGATGAAAGGGTTGAACATTGTAATAGTAGAATGGTAAAAATAGGTGAAAGTTTGAAGAAGTTTAAAATTGCCTCACATTTTGGCACAAAATGGCCGCCAAACTGTAGGTGGTGTTGCCATCCCATAATAATTTTTAAACCTTATGTTGAAGTCCAAAACCTTGTGAACATTTCAATATTTGAACGGTGTCTCTAGCCAAAAGAATGTTAAAGTTACAATTGTTTAAAGAAGCAAAGGTGTGGCCAATGGAGCAAAAACATTGGAAAATCTGGGAATATCCAGGAACATCTGGAAAAGTTCAAGGATTTGAAGGACCAAAAGTCATAGCTGAAAGGAATAAGATTAAAGGTTTGAACATTGTAATAGTAGAATGGTAAAAATAGGTGAAAGTTTGAAGAAGTTTAAAATTGCCTCAGATTTTGTCATAAAAAGGCCACCAACAGTAGGTGGTGTTGCCATCCCATAATAATTTTGAGCCTTATGTTGAAGTCCAAAACCTTGTGAACATTTCAATATTTGAACGGTGTCTCTAGCCAAAAGAATGTTAAAGTTACAATTGTTTAAAGAAGCAAAGGTGTGGCCAATGGAGCAAAAAGATTGGAAAATCCGGGAATATCCGGGAATGAATGGAAAAGTTCAGGGATTTGAAGGACTAAAATGTCATTGCTAGAATAAGATGAAAGAGCTGAACATTTTCATAGTCGAACGGTTAAAATAGGTGAAAAATTGTAGAAGGAGTTTAACTGTGAACTTCTGAACGAAAAATTCTCCATGTATTTCAATGGAGCAAAAATTCCCGGAAAACCTGGAATATCTTAAAAAGTAAAAGGATTTGAAAAACCAAAAGTCATAGCAGAAATAAGATGAAAGAGATGAACATTTTAAAAGTAGAATGGTTAAAATAGGTTAAAAATTGTAGAAGTAGTTAAACGCCAAAAAACGGCGGAAGATACTATAACTAGAAGGAGCTGCATTTCCAGAAGAAAATGCAGGGTTGAATGCTGTACTGCTGAATGAAAGCTGAATTTGCTGAAGAAATGGCTGAACTTTGCTTGAAAATCTTGAAAAACTAAAGGATCAAAAGTCATAGAAAGAATAAGCTGAAAAAGTTGAACATTGTAATAGTAGAATGGCTAAAATAGGTCAAAAATGTAGAAGGAGTTAAGCATAAAAGCTTAAGTTGATGAAAAAATGGCTGAACTGTTGAAAATTTAAAGATGTTGCTAAAATGGCTAAAAGTGCTAGCATTGGAATCAGCATCATCAACTGACTCAAAAAAACACATTGTTTGAGAGTATCATATTGGTAAAAGCTACATGTTCTAGGATGATAAAAAATCCACTTTTTTTCAAAATGGCGGCTTTTCTATTAATTTTATCTCCATAGCAACCAATTTATTTTTGGGTCACCGGGGGATGACGAACAAATCAACGTCAGTTTCAGACAAATCGGAAAAAGTAAACCTTTGGATGTCCTTAGCAACGAAGTTTGTTTGCTAACCACGCCCACATTCCTTATATGTCCAGATCCAGTGAATTTCAATATGTTCAGTTCCAGCCATGGATTAAGTTTATTGCAATATTTGCTTCAGATTTTGTCATAAAAAGGCCACCAACAATAGGTTGTGTCGACATCCCATAATAATTTCTAAACGTATTTCATAGTCCAAAGCCTTGTGATCATTTTAATGTTTGAACAGTGGCTGTAGCTACAAATATGTTGAAGTTATATTCGTTTAGAGAAACAAAGGCTTCATATTCGAAAAACACAAAATGGCTGCCATACAGTCTCCATCCCATAATGACTTCAAACCTTGATATTGCAATCCAAAGCACTGATCATTTGACAGTAAAAGTGTAGTCACCTCCTCCAGCAGGGGGCATCCTGTCAGATGTTGAGCCTCAAGATTAATTCTCTAAACTATGCATGAGCCATCAATGTTACCACACTCATCCATGTATAATGAATGCAATGTATGGATCATCCACTAGCTAGCTGAATGACACAGCATTATTTTGTCATTTAACCACTAACATGTATGGTGTAACAACATGATAGTCACTTCTCATAACAGCCACCTAACTCATGGTGTGGGAATCAACACTTCCCATGAGCCTTAGCGGCCGTTGGCAGGGCTAAGATTTTCAATGTATTTCAATGAAGCAAAAAATCCTGAAATATCCTAAAATATCTTAAAAAGTACAAGGATTTGAAAAGCCAAAAGTCATAGCAGTAATAAGATGAAAGAGCTTAACATTTTAAAAGTTGAACGGTTAAAATAGGTTAAAAATTGTAGAAGGAGTTAAGTGCCGAAAAACGGCGGAAGATAGAATAAGAGGAAAACAAATGTAACACTAGAAGGAGCTGCATTTCCAGAAGAAAATGCAGGGTTGAATGCTGTACTGCTGAATGAAAGCTGAATTAGCTGAAGAAATGGCTTAACTGTACTGGGAAAACCTTGAAAAGTTAAATGTGCAAAAGTCCTAGCAGGAATAAGATGAAAAAGTTGAACATTGTAATAGTAGAATGGCTGAAATAGGTCAAAATTTGTAGGACTTAAGCATTAAAGCTGAAATTGTTGAAAAAATGGCTGAAGTGTTGAAAATTTGAAGAAGTTGCTAAAATGGCTAAAAGTACTAGCATTTTAATCAGCATCATCAACTGAATCCAAAAAACACATTGTTTGAGAGAATCATATTAGTAAAAGCTACATGTTATAAGTTGACAGAAAATCCACTTTTTTCAAAATGGCGGCTTTTCTATTAATTTTATCTCCATAGCAACCATTTTACGTTTGGGGCGGCATGGGATGACGAACAAATCGACGTCAGTTTCAGACAAATCGGAAAAAGTAAACCTTTGGACGTCCTTAGCAACGAAGTTTGTTTGCTAACCACGCCCACATTCCTTATATGTCCAGATCCAGTGAATTTCAATATGTTCAGTTCCAGCCATGGATGAAGTTTATTGCAATATTTGCTTCAGATTTTGTCAAAAAATGGCCACCAAACAGTAGGTTGTGTTGCCATCCCATAATAATTTCAAAACGTATGTTGAAGTCCAAAGCCTTGTGAGCATTTCAATGTTTGAACGGTGCCTCTAGCTGAAAGCTTGTTAAAGTTATAATGCTTGAAAGCAACAAAGGTTTTCAAGGATTCTCCATGTATTTAAATGAAGCAAAAATCTTGGAAAACCCTGGAAAATCTTGGAATATCTTGAAAAGTTCAAAGATTTGAAAGACTAAAAGTCGTAGCTGAAAGGAATAAGCTGAAAGGGTTGAACATTGTAATAGTAGAAGGATTAAAATACGTGAAAGTTTGAAGAAGTTTAAAATTGCCTCACATTTTGGCACAAAATGGCCGCCAAACTGTAGGTGGTGTTGCCATCCCATAATAATTTTGAACCTTATGTTGAAGTCCAAAACCTTGTGAACATTTCAATATTTGAACGGTGTCTCTAGCCAAAAGAATGTTAAAGTTACAATTGTTTAAAGAAGCAAAGGTGTGGCCAATGGAGCAAAAACATTGGAAAATCTGGGAATATCCGGGAATATCTGGAAAAGTTCAAAGATTTGAAGGACCAAAAGTCATAGCTGAAAGGAATAAGATGAAAGGGTTGAACATTGTAATAGTAGAATGGTAAAAATAGGTGAAAGTTTGAAGAAGTTTAAAATTGCCTCACATTTTGGCACAAAATGGCCGCCAAACTGTAGGTGGTGTTGCCATCCCATAATAATTTTTAAACCTTATGTTGAAGTCCAAAACCTTGTGAACATTTCAATATTTGAACGGTGTCTCTAGCCAAAAGAATGTTAAAGTTACAATTGTTTAAAGAAGCAAAGGTGTGGCCAATGGAGCAAAAAGATTGGAAAATCTGGGAATATCCGGGAATATCTGGAAAAGTTCAAGGATTTGAAGGACCAAAAGTCATAGCTGAAAGGAATAAGCTGGAAAGGTTGAACATTGTAATAGTAGAATGGTAAAAATAGGTGAAAGTTTGAAGAAGTTTAAAATTGCCTCACATTTTGGCACAAAATGGCCGCCAAACTGTAGGTGGTGTTGCCATCCCATAATAATTTTTAAACCTTATGTTGAAGTCCAAAACCTTGTGAACATTTCAATATTTGAACGGTGTCTCTAGCCAAAAGAATGTTAAAGTTACAATTGTTTAAAGAAGCAAAGGTGTGGCCAATGGAGCAAAAAGATTGGAAAATCTGGGAATATCCGGGAATATCTGGAAAAGTTCAAGGATTTGAAGGACCAAAAGTCATAGCTGAAAGGAATAAGCTGGAAAGGTTGAACATTGTAATAGTAGAATGGTAAAAATAGGTGAAAGTTTGAAGAAGTTTAAAATTGCCTCACATTTTGGCACAAAATGGCCGCCAAACTGTAGGTGGTGTTGCCATCCCATAATAATTTTGAGCCTTATGTTGAAGTCCAAAACCTTGTGAACATTTCAATATTTGAACGGTGTCTCTAGCCAAAAGAATGTTAAAGTTACAATTGTTTAAAGAAGCAAAGGTGTGGCCAATGGAGCAAAAACATTGGAAAATCTGGGAATATCCGGGAATATCTGGAAAAGTTCAAGGATTTGAAGGACCAAAATGTCATAGCTAGAATAAGATGAAAGAGCTGAACATTTTCATAGTAGAACGGTTAAAATAGGTGAAAAATTGTAGAAGGAGTTTAACTGTGAACTTCTGAACGAAAAATTCTCCATGTATTTCAATGGAGCAAAAATTCCCGGAAAACCTGGAATATCTTAAAAAGTAAAAGGATTTGAAAAACCAAAAGTCATAGCAGAAATAAGATGAAAGAGATGAACATTTTAATAGTAGAATGGTTAAAATAGGTTAAAAATTGTAGAAGTAGTTAAACGCCAAAAAACGGCGGAAGATACTATAAGATACGATAATAATAAATAAAGAGAAACAGGAAAACAAAGGGTTGAATGCTTTACAGCATTCAACCAACTAGAAGGAGCTGCATTTCCAGAAGAAAATGCAGGGTTGAATGCTGTACTGCTGAATGAAAGCTGAATTTGCTGAAGAAATGGCTCAACTTTGATTGAAAATCTTGAAAAACTAAAGGATCAAAAGTCATAGAAAGAATAAGCTGAAAAAGTTAAACATTGTAATAGTAGAATGGCTAAAATAGGTCAAAAATGTAGAAGGAGTTAAGCATGAAAGCTTAAGTTGATGAAAAAATGGCTAAACTTTTGAAAATGTGAAGATGTTGCTAATAAGGCTAAAAGTGCTAGCACTGAAATCAGCATCATCAACTGAATCAAAAAAAAAAACATTTTGTTTGAGAGTATCATATTGGTAAAAGCTACATGTCTAAGTTGACAGAAAATCCACTTTTTTCAAAATGGCGGCTTTTCTATTAATTTTATCTCCATAGCAACCATTTTATGTTTGGGTCGGCATGGGATGACGAACTAAACGACGTCAGTTTCAGACAAATCGGAAAAAGTAAACCTTTGGACGTCCTTAGCAACGAAGTTTGTTTGCTTACCACGCCCATATTCCATATATGTCCAGATCCAGTGAATTTCAATATGTTCAGTTCCAGCCATGGATGAAGTTTATTGCAATATTTGCTTCAGATTTTGTCATAAAATGGCCACCAAACAGTAGTTTGTGTCGACATCCCATAATGATTTCTAAACGTATTTTATAGTCCAAAGCCTTGTGATCATTTTAATGTTTGAACGGTGTCTCTAGCTACAAGTATGTTGAAGTTATAATGGTTGAAAGAAACAAAGGTTTGCAAGGATTTTTTTTCAATGTATTTCAATGAAGCAAAAAATCCTGAAATATCCTAAAATATCTTAAAAAGTACAAGGATTTGAAAAACCAAAAGTCATAGCAGTAATAATATGAAAGAGCTGAACATTTTAAAAGTTGAACGGTTCAAATAGGTTAAAAATTGTAGGAGGAGTTAAGTGCCGAAAAACGGCGGAAGATAGCATAAGAAGAAAACAAATGTAACACTAGAAGGAGCTGCATTTCCAGAAGAAAATGCAGGGTTGAATGCTGTATTGCTGAAAGAAAGCTTAATGTGTAAAATAAATGGCTGAACTGAGCTGAAAGAGCTCAACATTTTAAAAGTAAAATGGTTAAAAAAAGTAAAAACCTGTAAAAGAGGTTAAGCACAAGAATTCCCTATGCATTTTAATGGGGCAAAAATCCTGGAAAATCTTGGAATATCTTGAAAAGTTCAAAGATTTGAAAGACTAAAAGTCGTAGCTGAAAGGAATAAGATGAAAGGGTTGAACATTGTAATAGTAGAAGGATTAAAATACGTGAAAGTTTGAAGAAGTTTAAAATTGCCTCACATTTTGGCACAAAATGGCCGCCAAACTGTAGGTGGTGTTGCCATCCCATAATAATTTTGAACCTTATGTTGAATTCCAAAACCTTGTGAACATTTCAATATTTGAACGGTGTCTCTAGCCAAAAGAATGTTAAAGTTACAGTTGTTTAATGAAGCAAAGGTGTGGCCAATGGAGCAAAATAATTGGAAAATCCGGGAATATCCGGGAATATCTGGAAAAGTTCAAGGATTTGAAGGACAAAATGTCATAGCTAGAATAAGATGAAAGAGCTCAACATTTTCATAGTCAAACGGTTAAAATAGGTGAAAAATTGTAGAAGGAGTTTAGCTGTGAACTTCTGCACGAAAAATTCTCCATGTATTTCAATGGAGCAAAAATTCCCGGAAAACCTGGAATATCTTAAAAAGTAAAAGGATTTGAAAAACCAAAAGTCATAGCACAAATAAGCAGAAAGAGCTGAACATTTTAAAAGTTGAATGGTTACAATCGGTTAAAAATTGTAGAAGGAGTTAAGCGGCGAAAAACGGCGGAAGATAGGCGTAAAGAATAATAAATAAAGAGAAACAGGAAAACAAAGGGTTGAATGCTTTACAGCATTCAACCAACTAGAAGGAGCTGCATTTCCAGAAGAAAATGCAGGGTTGAATGCTGTATTTCTGAATGAAAGCAGAAATATTATGAAAAAGCTGGACATTGTAAAAGTAGAATGTTTAAAATAGGTCAAACATTATAGAAGGAGTTAAGCATGAAAGCTAAAATTGTTGAAAAAATGGCTGAAATGTCCTAGAAAATCCTGGAATATTTTGAAAACTTAAGGGCCAAAAGTCAAAGGTGAACATTGTAAAAGTAGAATGACCAAAACGTGTCAAAATTTGTAGACGGAGTTAAGCATGAAAGTTGAAATTGTTGAAAAAATGGATGTACTGTTGAAAATTTGAAGATGATGCTAAAATGGCTAAAAGTGCTAGCATCAGCCTCATCAACTGACTCAAAAAATCACATTGTTTAGGAGTATCATGTTGGTAAAATCTATATGTTCTAAGTTGACAGAAAATCCACTTTTTTCAAAATGTCGGCTTTTCTATTGATTTTATCTCCATAGAAACCATTTTATGTTTAGGTCGCCTGGGGATAACAAACAAATTGACGTCAGTTTCAGACAAATCGGAAAAAGTAAACCTTTGGACGTCCTTAGCAACGAAGTTTGTTTGTTAACCACGCCCACATTCCATATATGTCCAGATCCAGTGAATTTAAATATGTTCAGTTCCAGCCATGGATGAAGTTTATTGCAATATTTGCTTCAGATTTTGTCATAAAATGGCCACCAAACAGTAGGTTGTGTCGACATCCCATAATGATTTCTAAACGTATTTTATAGTCCAAAGCCTTGTGATCATTTTAATGTTTGAACGGTGTCTCTAGCTACAAGTATGTGGAAGTT
Organism: Oryzias latipes; assembly: GCF_053564925.1. Classification (NCBI taxonomy): domain Eukaryota; kingdom Metazoa; phylum Chordata; class Actinopteri; order Beloniformes; family Adrianichthyidae; genus Oryzias; species Oryzias latipes. The sequence continues at coordinate 26,410,823 of NC_136237.1, read as the reverse complement.
ATATTGGTTGAAAGAAACTAAGGTTTCTAATTTGAAAAACACAAAATGGCTGCCAAGCAGTCTCCATCCCCTGATGACTTCACACTTGATATTGTAGTCCAAAGCACTGATCATTTGACAGCAATAGTGCAGTCACCTCCTCCAGTATGGGGCATCCTGTCAAATGCTTAGCTTCAAAATGTATTCTTTCAACTATGCATGCATCAATAATCACAGCACACTCATCCAAGTATAAAGGAGAGCTATGCTGATCATCAGCTAGCTAGCTGGATGACACAGCATTATATTTTCATGTAACCACTAACACATATGGTATAACAACATGAAAGTCACTTCTCGTAACAGCCACCTAACTCATGGTTTGGGAATCAACAGTTTCCCATGAGCCTTAGCGGCCGTGGGCGGGGCTAAGGCCCGGGTCCCAACGCTTGTCCACAAAATGGCTGCGGAGCACATGTTTAAACTGCAGCTTCCAGCTACGATGAGGAAAATAAAAAATACATCCAAACTAACTTAGATTTTGCTCCCACTGTTTTTTCTAACATACATTGAGTGTTTGTGCGTGTGCTTAAGCTGCTCTGATCATTTTAACGTTTGAATGGTGTCTCTAGCTAAAATTGTGTGGAAGCTGTTATGGTTGGAAGTAGCAAAGGTTTTCATGATTGAAAAAAAGCTGAATTTGTGGATGAAATGGCTCAACTGTCCTGGAAAATCCTGGAAAATCCCTAAAAGTTGAAGGATAAAAAGTCAAAACTTATGAGTAACCCCAACTCAAAGAAAATTCTTCCATGTAACCAAATCTAATTGAATTAGTCAAACTGAATTTTATCAAGAAAGGCAAGGTAAAAAACCATGCAGAAAAAGTCTGATACTGGAATCGAACTCAGAACCTCAGTATTATAAACCTGCTTACTTAGCCGCTGAGCTATCACTTCTGTGATGACAAAATGCAGCCGGTATAAATTAATAACGCCCGTATATAACTTCCCAATGCATTTTAATAGGGCAAAAATTCCCGGAAAAACTGGAATATCTTAAAAAGTACAAGGATTTGAAAAACCAAAAGTCATAGCAGTAATAAGCTGAAAGAGCTAAACATTTTAAAAGTTGAACGGTTTTAATAGGTTAGAAATTGTAGAAGGAGTTAAGTGCCGAAAAACGGTGGAAGATAGCATAAGAGGAAAACAAATGTAACACTAGAAGGAGCTGCATTTCCAGAAGAAAATGCAGGGTTGAATGCTGTATTGCTGAATGAAAGCAGAAATATGATGAAAAAGCTGAACATTGTAAAAGTAGAATGTCTAAAATAGGTCAAACATTGTAGAAGGAGTTAAGCATGAAATCTGTAATTGTTGAAAAAATGGCTGAAATTTCCTGGAATATTTTGAAAAATTAAAGCACCAAAATTCAAAGGTCATTGTAAAAGTAGAATGACCAAAACAGGTCAAAATTTGTAGACAGAGTTAAGCATGAAAGTTGAAATTGTTGAAAAAATGGATGTACGGTTGAAAATTTAAAGATGATGCTAAAATGGCTAAAAGTGCTAGCATCAGCATCATCAACTGACTCAAAAAATCACATTGTTTAAGAGTGTCATGTTGGTAAAAGCTACATGTTCTAAGATTGACAGAAAATCCACTTTTTTCAAAATGGCGGCTTTTCTATTGATTTTATCTCCATAGCAACCATTTTATGTTTGGTTCGCCTGGAGATAAGGAACAAATCAACGTCGGTTTCAGATGTATCGGAAAAAGTAAACTTTTGGACGTCCTTAGCAACGAGCTTTGTTTGCTAACCACGCCCACATTCCTTATATGTCCAGATCCAGTGAATTTCAATATGTTCAGTTCCAGCCATGGATGAAGTTTATTGCAACATTTGCTTCAGATTTTGTCAAAAAATGCCCACCAAACAGTAGGTTGTGTTGCCATCCCATAATAATTTCAAAACGTATGTTGAAGTCCAAAGCCTTGTGAGCATTTCAATGTTTGAACGGTGCCTCTAGCTGAAAGCTTGTTAAAGTTATGATGCTTGAAAGCAACAAAGGTTTTCAAGGATTCTCCATGTATTTAAATGAAGCAAAAATCTTGGAAAATCCTGGAAAATCTTGGAATATCTTGAAAAGTTCAAAGATTTGAAAGACTAAAAGTCGTAGCTGAAAGGAATAAGCTGAAAGGGTTGAACATTGTAATAGTAGAAGGATTAAAATACGTGAAAGTTTGAAGAAGTTTAAAATTGCCTCACATTTTGGCACAAAACGGCCGCCAAACTGTAGGTGGTGTTGCCATCCCATAATAATTTTGAACTTTATGTTGAAGTCCAAAACCTTGTGAACATTTCAATATTTGAACGGTGTCTTTAGCCAAAAGAATGTTAAAGTTACAATTGTTTAAAGAAGCAAAGGTGTAGCCAATGGAGCAAAAAGATTGGAAAATCTGGGAATATCCGGGAATATCTGGAAAAGTTCAAAGATTTGAAGGACCAAAATGTCATAGCTGAAAGGAATAAGATGAAAGGGTTGAACATTGTAATAGTAGAATGGTAAAAATAGGTGAAAGTTTGAAGAAGTTTAAAATTGCCTCACATTTTGGCACAAAATGGCCGCCAAACTGTAGGTGGTGTTGCCATCCCATAATAATTTTTAAACCTTATGTTGAAGTCCAAAACCTTGTGAACATTTCAATATTTGAACGGTGTCTCTAGCCAAAAGAATGTTAAAGTTACAATTGTTTAAAGAAGCAAAGGTGTGGCCAATGGAGCAAAAAGATTGGAAAATCTGGGAATATCCGGGAATATCTGGAAAAGTTCAAGGATTTGAAGGACCAAAAGTCATAGCTGAAAGGAATAAGCTGAAAGGGTTGAACATTGTAATAGTAGAATGGTAAAAATAGGTGAAAGTTTGAAGAAGTTTAAAATTGCCTCACATTTTGGCACAAAATGGCCGCCAAACTGTAGGTTGTGTTGCCATCCCATAATAATTTTGAGCCTTATGTTGAAGTCCAAAACCTTGTGAACATTTCAATATTTGAACGGTGTCTCTAGCCAAAAGAATGTTAAAGTTACAATTGTTTAAAGAAGAAAAGGTGTGGCCAAATGAGCAAAAAGATTGGAAAATCCAGGAATATCCGGGAATAAATGGAAAAGTTCAGGGATTTGAAGGAGCAAAATGTCATAGCTAGAATAAGATGAAAGAGCTGAACATTTTCATAGTCGAACGGTTAAAATAGGTGAAAAATTGTAGAAGGAGTTTAACTGTGAACTTCTGCACGAAAAATTCTCCATGTATTTCAATGGAGCAAAAATTCCCGGAAAACCTGGAATATCTTAAAAAGTAAAAGGATTTGAAAATCCAAAAGTCATAGCAGTAATAAGATGAAAGAGCTGAACATTTTAAAAGTTGAACGGTTAAAATAGGTTAAAAATTGTAGAAGGAGTTAAGTGCCGAAAAACGGCGGAAGATAGCATAAGAGGAAAACAAATGTAACACTAGAAGGAGCTGCATTTCCAGAAGAAAATGCAGGGTTGAATGCTGTACTGCTGAATGAAAGCTGAATTAGCTGAAGAAATGGCTGAACTGTACTGGAAGAACCATGAAAAGTTAAAGGTGCAAAAGTCCTAGCAGGAATAAGCTGAAAAAATTGAACATTGTAATAGTAGAATGGCTGAAATAGGTCAAAATTTGTAGGACTTAAGCATGAAAGCTGAAATTGTTGAAAAAATGGCTGAATTGTTGAAAATTTGAAGATTTTGCTAAAATGGCTAAAAGTACTAGCATTGGAATCAGCATCATCAACTGACTCCAAAAAAACACGTTGTTTGAGAGTATTATATTGGTAAAAGCTACATGTTCTAAGTTGATAGAAAATCCACTCTTTTCAAAATGGCGGCTTTTCTATTGATTTTATCTCCATAGCAACCATTTTATGTTTGGGTCGCCTGGAGATGAAGAACAAATCAACGTCGGTTTCAGATGAATCGGAAAAAGTAAACTTTTGGACGTCCTTAGCAACGAGCTTTGTTTGCTAACCACGCCCACATTCCTTATATGTCCAGATCCAGTGAATTTCAATATGTTCAGTTCCAGCCATGGATGAAGTTTATTGCAACATTTGCTTCAGATTTTGTCAAAAAATGCCCACAGAACAGTAGATTGTGTTGCCATCCCATAATAATTTCAAAACGTATGTTGAAGTCCAAAGCCTTGTGAGCATTTCAATGTTTGAACGGTGCCTCTAGCTGAAAGCTTGTTAAAGTTATAATGCTTGAAAGCAACAAAGGTTTTCAAGGATTCTCCATGTATTTAAATGAAGCAAAAATCTTGGAAAATCCTGGAAAATCTTGGAATATCTTGAAAAGTTCAAAGATTTGAAAGACTAAAAGTCGTAGCTGAAAGGAATAAGCTGAAAGGGTTGAACATTGTAATAGTAGAAGGATTAAAATACGTGAAAGTTTGAAGAAGTTTAAAATTGCCTCACATTTTGGCACAAAATGGCCGCCAAACTGTAGGTGGTGTTGCCATCCCATAATAATTTTGAACCTTATGTTGAAGTCCAAAACCTTGTGAACATTTCAATATTTGAATGGTGTCTCTAGCCAAAAGAATGTTAAAGTTACAATTGTTTAAAGAAGCAAAGGTGTGGCCAATGGAGCAAAAACATTGGAAAATCTGGGGATATCCGGGAATATCTGGAAAAGTTCAAAGATTTGAAGGACCAAAAGTCATAGCTGAAAGGAATAAGCTGAAAGGGTTGAACATTTTAATAGTAGAATGGTAAAAATAGGTGAAAGTTTGAAGAAGTTTAAAATTGCCTCACATTTTGGCACAAAATGGCCGCCAAACTGTAGGTGGTGTTGCCATCCCATAATAATTTTTAAACCTTATGTTGAAGTCCAAAACCTTGTGAACATTTCAATATTTGAACGGTGTCTCTAGCCAAAAGAATGTTAAAGTTACAATTGTTTAAAGAAGCAAAGCTGTGGCCAATGGAGCAAAAAGATTGGAAAATCTGGGAATATCCGGGAATATCTGGAAAAGTTCAAGGATTTGAAGGACCAAAAGTCATAGCTGAAAGGAATAAGCTGAAAGGGTTGAACATTGTAAAAGTTGAATGGTAAAAATAGGTGAAAGTTTGAAGAAGTTTAAAATTGCCTCACATTTTGGCACAAAATGGCCGCCAAACTGTAGGTGGTGTTGCCATCCCATAATAATTTTGAACTTTATGTTGAAGTCCAAAACCTTGTGAACATTTCAATATTTGAACGGTGTCTCTAGCCAAAAGAATGTTAAAGTTACAATTGTTTAAAGAAGCAAAGGTGTGGCCAATGGAGCAAAAAGATTGGAAAATCCAGGAATATCCGGGAATAAATGGAAAAGTTCAGGGATTTGAAGGACCAAAATGTCATAGCTTGAATAAGATGAAAGAGCTGAACATTTTCATAGTCAAACGGTTAAAATAGGTGAAAAATTGTAGAAGGAGTTTAACTGTGAACTTCTGAACGAAAAATTCTCCATGTATTTCAATGGAGCAAAAATTCCCGGAAAACCTGGAATATCTTAAAAAGTAAAAGGATTTGAAAAACCAAAAGTCATAGCAGGAATGAGCTGAAAGAGCTGAACATTTTAAAAGTTGAATGGTTACAATCGGTTAAAAATTGTAGAAGGAGTTAAGTGCCGAAAAACGGCGGAAGATAGCAGAAGAGGAAAACAAAGGGTTGAATGCTTTACAGCATTCAACCAACTAGAAGGAGCTGCATTTCCAGAAGAAAATGCAGGGTTGAATGCTGTATTGCTGAAAGAAAGCTTAATTTGTAAAAGAAATGGCTGAACTGAGCTGAAAGAGCTCAACATTTTAAAAGTAAAATGGTTAAAATAGGTGAAAACCTGTAAAAAAGGTTAAGCACAAGTATTCCCTATGTAATTTAATGGAGCATAAATCCTGGAAAATCCTGGAATATCTTAAAAAGTTCAATGATTTGAATGACCAAAAGTAATAACTGTAATAAGTTGAAAGAGTTGAACATTTTAAAAGTAAAATAGTAAAAATTTTTGAAGCGTCCGAACTGGGTGTCGAACCGGGCGCCTCGTGCATCATAACTTCCCAATGCATTTTAATAGGGCAAAAATTCCCGGAAAAACTGGAATATCTTAAAAAGTACAAGGATTAGAAGTACCAGAAGTCATAGCAATAATAAGCTGAAAAAGCTGAACATTTTAAAAGTTGAATGGTAAAAATCGGTTAAAAATTGTAGAAGTAGTTAAGTGTCAAAAAACGGCGGAAGATAGTATAAATAATAATAATAACTAGAAGAGGATGCATTTCCAGAAGAAAATGCAGGGTTGAATGCTGTATTGCTGAATGAAAGCTGAATTTGCTAAAGAAATGGCTGAACAAAGCTGGAAGAGCTCAACATTTTAAACATAGAATGTTCAAAGTGGGTAAAAAACTGTATAAGAAGTTAAGCTATAAGATTTCCCATGTATTTTATTGAAGCAAAAATCCTCGAATATCTTTAAAAGTTCAAAGATTTGAGAAAAAAAGTCATAGCGGGAATAAGCTAAAAAAGTTGAACATTGTAATAGTAGAATGGCTAAAATAGGTCAAAATTTGTTGAAGGAGTTAAGCATGAAAGCTGAAATTGTTGAAAAAATGGCTGAACTTTTGAAAATTTGAAGATGTTGCTAAAATGGCTAAATGTGCTAGCATTGGAATCAGCATCATTAACTGACTCCAAAAAACACATTGTTTGAGAGTATCATATTGGTAAAAGCTACATGTTCTAAGTTGATAGAAAATCCAGTCTTTTCAAAATGGCGGCTTTTCTATTGATTTTATCTCCATAGCAACCATTTTATGTTTGGGTCGCCTGGAGATGAGGAAAAAATCAACGTCGGTTTCAGATGAATCGGAAAAAGTAAACTTTTGGAAGTCCTTAGCAACGAACTTTGTTTGCTAACCACGCCCACATTCCTTATATGTCCAGATCCAGTGAATTTCAATATGTTCAGTTCCAGCCATGGATGATGTTTTGTGCAATATTTTCTTCAGATTTTGTAAAAAAATGCCCACCAAACAGTAGGTTGTGTTGCCATCCCATAATAATTTCAAAACGTATGTTGAAGTCCAAAGTCTTGTGAGCATTTCAATGTTTGAACGGTGCCTCTAGCTGAAAGCTTGTTAAAGTTATAATGCTTGAAAGCAACAAAGGTTTTCAAGGATTCTCCATGTATTTAAATGAAGCAAAAATCTTGGAAAATCCTGGAAAATCTTGGAATATCTTGAAAAGTTCAAAGATTTGAAAGACTAAAAGTCGTAGCTGAAAGGAATAAGCTGAAAGGGTTGAACATTGTAATAGTAGAATGATTAAAATACGTGAAAGTTTGAAGAAGTTTAAAATTGCCTCACATTTTGGCACAAAATGGCCGCCAAACTGTAGGTGGTGTTGCCATCCCATAATAATTTTGAACTTTATGTTGAAGTCCAAAACCTTGTGAACATTTCAATATTTGAACGGTGTCTCTAGCCAAAAGAATGTTAAAGTTACAATTGTTTAAAGAAGCAAAGGTGTGGCCAATGGAGCAAAAACATTGGAAAATCTGGGAATATCCGGGAATATCTGGAAAAGTTCAAAGATTTGAAGGACCAAAAGTCATAGCTGAAAGGAATAAGATGAAAGGGTTGAACATTGTAATAGTAGAATGGTAAAAATAGGTGAAAGTTTGAAGAAGTTTAAAATTGCCTCACATTTTGGCACAAAATGGCCGCCAAACTGTAGGTGGTGTTGCCATCCCATAATAATTTTTAAACCTTATGTTGAAGTCCAAAACCTTGTGAACATTTCAATATTTGAACGGTGTCTCTAGCCAAAAGAATGTGAAAGTTACAATTGTTTAAAGAAGCAAAGGTGTGGCCAATGGAGCAAAAACATTGGAAAATCTGGGAATATCCGGGAATATCTGGAAAAGTTCAAAGATTTGAAGGACCAAAAGTCATAGCTGAAAGGAATAAGATGAAAGGGTTGAACATTGTAATAGTAGAATGGTAAAAATAGGTGAAAGTTTGAAGAAGTTTAAAATTGCCTCACATTTTGGCACAAAATGGCCGCCAAACTATAGGTGGTGTTGCCATCCCATAATAATTTTTAAACCTTATGTTGAAGTCGAAAACCTTGTGAACATTTCAATATTTGAACGGTGTCTCTAGCCAAAAGAATGTTAAAGTTACAATTGTTTAAAGAAGCAAAGGTGTGGCCAATGGAGCAAAAAGATTGGAAAATCTGGGAATATCCGGGAATATCTGGAAAAGTTCAAAGATTTGAAGGACCAAAGGTCATAGCTGAAAGGAATAAGATGAAAGGGTTGAACATTGTAATAGTAGAATGGTAAAAATAGGTGAAAGTTTGAAGAAGTTTAAAATTGCCTCACATTTTGGCACAAAATGGCCGCCAAACTGTAGGTGGTGTTGCCATCCCATAATAATTTTGAACCTTATGTTGAAGTCCAAAACCTTGTGAACATTTCAATATTTGAACGGTGTCTCTAGCCAAAAGAATGTTAAAGTTACAATTGTTTGAAGAAGCAAAGGTGTGGCCAATGGAGCAAAAAGATTGGAAAATCTGGGAATATCCGGGAATATCTGGAAAAGTTCAAAGATTTGAAGGACCAAAATGTCATAGCTAGAATAAGATGAAAGAGCTGAACATTTTCATAGTCGAACGGTTAAAATAGGTGAAAAATTGTAGAAGGAGTTTAACTGTGAACTTCTGAACGAAAAATTCTCCATGTATTTCAATGGAGCAAAAATTCCTGGAAAACCTGGAATATCTTAAAAAGTAAAAGGATTTGAAAAACCAAAAGTCATAGCAGAAATAAGATGAAAAAGATGAACATTTTAATAGTAAAATGGTTAAAATAGGTTAAAAATTGTAGAAGTAGTTAAACGCCAAAAAACGGCGGAAGATACTATAAGATACGATAATAATAAACTAGAAAGAGCTGCATTTCCAGAAGAAAATGCAGGGTTGAATGCTGTATTTCTGAATGAAAGCAGAAATATTATGAAAAAGCTGAACATTGTAAAAGTAGAATGTTTAAAATAGGTCAAACATTATAGAAGGAGTTAAGCATGAAAGCTAAAATTGTTGAAAAATGGCTGAAATGTCCTAGAAAATCCTGGAATATTTTGAAAACTTAAGGGCCAAAAGTCAAAGGTGAACATTATAAAAGTAGAATGACCAAAACGTGTCAAAATTTGTAGACGGAGTTAAGCATGAAAGTTGAAATTGTTGAAAAAATGGATGTACTGTTGAAAATTTGAAGATGATGCTAAAATGGCTAAAAGTGCTAGCATCAGCCTCATCAACTGACTCAAAAAATCACATCGTTTAGGAGTATCATGTTGGTAAAATCTATATGTTCTAAGTTGACAGAAAATCCACTTTTTTCAAAATGTCGGCTTTTCTATTGATTTTATCTCCATAGAAACCATTTTATGTTTAGGTCGCCTGGGGATAACAAACAAATTGACGTCAGTTTCAGACAAATCGGAAAAAGTAAACCTTTGGACGTCCTTAGCAACGAAGTTTGTTTGCTAACCACGCCCACATTCCATATATGTCCAGATCCAGTGAATTTCAATATGTTCAGTTCCAGCCATGGATGAAGTTTATTGCAATATTTGCTTCAGATTTTGTCATAAAATGGCCACCAAACAGTAGGTTGTGTCGACATCCCATAATGATTTTTAAACGTATTTTATAGTCCAAAGCCTTGTGATCAATTTAATGTTTGAACGGTGTCTCTAGCTACAGGTATGTTGAAATTATAATGGTTGAAAGAAACAAAGGTTTGCAAGGATTTTTTTCAATGTATTTCAATGAAGCAAAAAATCCTGAAATATCCTAAAATATCTTAAAAAGTAAAAGGATTTGAAAAACCAAAAGTCATAGCAGTAATAAGATGAAAGAGTTGAACATTTTAAAAGTTGAACGGTTAAAATAGGTTAAAAATTGTAGGAGGAGTTAAGTGCCGAAAAACGGCGGAAGATAGCATAAGAAGAAAACAAATGTAACACTAGAAGGAGCTGCATTTCCAGAAGAAAATGCAGGGTTGAATGCTGTATTGCTGAAAGAAAGCTTAATTTGTAAAAGAAATGGCTGAACTGAGCTGAAAGAGCTTAACATTTTAAAAGTAAAATGGTTAAAATAGGTGAAAACCTGTAAAAGAGGTTAAGCACAGTGATTCCCTATGTATTTTAATGGAGCAAAAAATCCTGGAACATCTTAAAAAGTTCAATGATTTGAATGACCAAAAGTAATAACTGTAATAAGTTGAAAGATTTGAATATTTTCAAAGTTGAAAGGTAGAAAATTTTGAAGCGTCCGAACCGGGTGTCGAACCGCGAACCTCATGTACCATAAGTTCCCAATGCATTTTAATAGGGCAAAAATTCCCGGAAAAACTGGAATATCTTAAAAAGTACAAGGATTTGAAAAACCAAAAGTCATAGCTGGAATAAGCTGAAGGAGCTGAACATTTTAAAAGTTGAATGGTTAAAATAGGTTAAAAATTGTAGAAGTAGTTAAGTGTCAAAAAACGGCGGAAGATAGTGTAAATAATAATAAAGAAACCAGAAGGAGCTGCATTTCCAGAAGAAAATGCAGGGTTGAATGCTATAATGCTGAATGAAAGCTGAATTTGCTGAAGAAATGGCTGAACAGAGCTGAAAGAGCTCAACATTTTAAAAGTAAAATGGTTATAGTAGGTAAAAAACTGTGAAAAAAGTTAAAAAAAAAAGATTTCCTATGTATTTCAATGAAGCAAAAATCCTGGAATATCTTTAAAAGTTAAAAAATTTAAAAAAAAGTCATAGCAGGAATAAGCTGAAAAAGTTGAACATTGTAATAGTAGAATGGCTATAATAAGTCAAAAAATGTAGAAGGAGTTAAGCATGAAAGCTTAAGTTGATGAAAAAATGGCTCAACTGTTGAAAATTTGAAGATGTTGCTAAAATTGTTAAAAGTGTTAGCATTGGAATCAGCATCATCAACTGACTAAAAAAAACACATTGTTTGAGAGTATCATATTGGTAAAAGCTACATGTCTAAGTTGACAGAAAATCCACTTTTTTCAAAATGGCGGCTTTTCTATTAATTTTATCTCCATAGCAACCATTTTATGTTTGGGTCGCCTGGGCATGACGAACAAATCGACGTCAGTTTCAGACAAATTGGAAAAAGTAAACCTTTGGACGTCCTTAGCAACGAAGTTTGTTTGCTAACCACGCCCACATTCCTTATATGGCCAGATCCAGTGAATTTCATTATGTTCATTTCCAGCCATTGATGAAGTTTATTGCAATATTTGCTTCAGATTTTGTCATAAAAAGGCCACCAACAGTAGGTTGTGTCGACATCCCATAATGATTTTTAAGTGTATTTTATAGTCCAAAGCCTTGTGATCATTTTAATGTTTGAATGGTGTCTCTAGCTACAAGTATGTGGAAGTTATATTGGTTAAAAGAAACTAAGGTTTTAAATTTGAAAAACACAAAATGGCTGCCAAACAGTCTCCATCCCCTGATGACTTCACACTTTATATTGTTGTCCAAAGCACTGATCATTTGACAGCAAAAGTGCAGTCACCTCCTCCAGTATGGGGCATCATGTCAAATGCTTAGCTTCAAGATTTATTCTCTCAACTATGCATGTGTCATTAATCTTAACACACTCACCCATGTCTAAAGGAGAGCTATGTTGATCATCAGCTAACTAGCTAGCTGGATGACACAGCATTATATTTTTCATTTAACCACTATCAGATATGGTATAACAACATGATAGTCACTTCTCGTAACAGCCACCTAACTCATGGTTTGGGAATCAACACTTCCCATGAGCCTTAGCAGCCGTGGGCGACGCTTGTTCACAAGATGGCTGAAGCACATGTTTGAACTGCAGCCTCCAGCTATGGAAAGGAAAATAAAAAATACATCAAAACTACCTTAGATTTGCTCCCACTGTTTTTTCTAACATACATTGAAACGTCAAAGCTTATGAGTAACCCCAGCTCAAAGAAAATTCTTCCATGTAACGAAATATAACTGAGTTAGTGGAACTGAATTTCATCAAGAAAGGCAAGGTAAAAAACCATGCAGCAAAAGTCGGACCCCAGACTTGAACTCAGAACCTCTGTATGATAAACCCACCAGCTAACCGGCTGAGCTAACACTTTGGTGATGATATTATACATCCGGTATAAATTAATCAGGCTTGTTGTGTATTATCTTGTTGGGAGAAGCCGAGTTGAGACAATTTCATGCCACAGTTCCTTTTTACGTGGAAAAAACAAACGGACATTTTCACTTTTGAAAAGTCTAAGGATTTGCAGGACCAAAAGTGGTGGTAAAAAAATTGTGGACGTAAAAAAATTGTAGAAGGAGATGCATTTCCAGAAGAAAATACAGGATTCAATGCTGTATTGCTAGAAGAAAGTTTAATTTGTTAAAGACATGGCTGAACTGAGCCGAAAGAGCTCAACATTTTAAAAGTAAATGCTTAAAAAGGGTAAAAACCTGTAAAAGAGGTTAAGCACAAGAATTCCCTATGCATTTTAATGGAGCAAAAATCCTGGAAAATCCTGGAATATCTTAAAAATTTCAATGATTTGAATGACCAAAAGTAATAACTGTAATAAGTTGAAAGAGTTGAACATTTTAAAAGTTGGTTTGAAGAAAATTTTAAGGGTCCGAACCGGGTGTCGAACTGGGCGCCTCGTGCACCATAACGTCCCAATGCATTTTAATAGGGCAAAAATTCCCGGAAAAACTGGAATATCTTAAAAAGTACAAGGATTAAAAGTACCAAAAGTCATAGCAATAATGAGCTGAAAGAGCTGAACATTTTAAAAGTTGAATGGTAAAAATCGGTTAAAAACTGTAGAAGGAGTTAAGTGTCAAAAAACGGCGGAAGATAGTATAAATAATAATAAATAAAGAGAAACAGGAAAACAAAGGGTTGAATGCTTTACAGCATTCAACCAATAATAAATAAAGAGAAACAGGAAAACAAAGGGTTGAATGCTTTATAGCATTCAACCAAATAAAGAGAAACAGGAAAACAAAGGGTTGAATGCTTTATAGCATTCAACCAATAATAATAATAAATAAAGAGAAACAGAAAAACAAAGGGTTGAATGCTTTACAGCATTCAACCAAATAAAGAGAAACAGGAAAACAAAGGGTTGAATGCTTTACAGCATTCAACCAATAATAAATAAAGAGAAACAGGAAAACAAAGGGTTGAATGCTTTACAGCATTCAACCAATAATAATAATAAATAAAGAGAAACAGGAAAACAAAGGGTTGAATGCTTTACAGCATTCAACCAACTAGAAGGAGCTGCATTTCCAGAAGAAAATGCAGGGTTGAATGCTGTACTGCTGAATGAAAGCAGAAATATGATGAAAAAGCTGAACACTGTAAAAGTAGAATGTCTAAAATAGGTCAAACATTGTAGAAGGAGTTAAGCATGAAAGCTAAAAAATTGTTGAAAAAAAATGGCTGAAATGTCCTGGAAAATCCTGGAATATTTTGAAAAATTAAAGGACCAAAAGTCAAAGGTGAACATTGTAAAAGTAGAATGACCAAAACAGGTCAAAATTTGTAGACGGAGTTAAGCATGAAAGATGAAATTGTTGAAAAAATGGATGTACTGTTGAAAATTTGAAGATGATGCTAAAATGGCTAAAAGTGCTAGCATCAGCATCATCAACTGACCCAAAAAACCACATTGTTTAAGAGTATCATATTGGTAAAAGCTACATGTTCTAAGTTGACAGAAAATCCACTTTTTTCAAAATGGCGGCTTTTCTATTAATTTTATCTCCATAGCAACCATTTTACGTTTGGGTCGGCATGGGATGACGAACAAATCGACGTCAGTTTCAGACAAATCGGAAAAAGTAAACCTTTGGACGTCCTTAGCAACGAAATTTGTTGGCTAACCACGCCCACATTCCTTATATGTCCAGATCCAGTGAATTTCAATATGTTCAGTTCCAGCCATGGATGAAGTTTATTGCAATATTTGCTTCAGATTTTGTCATAAAATGGCCACCAAATAGTAGGTTGTGTTGCCATCCCATAATAAGTTCAAAACCTTTGTTGAAGTCCAAAGCCTTGTGAACATTTCAATGTTTGAACGGTGTCTCTAGCTGAAAGCATGTTGAAGTTATAATGGTTAAAAGAAACAAAGGTTTTCAAGGATGCTCCTTGTATTTAAATGGAGCATAAATCCTGGAAAATCCTGCAATACCTTGAAAAGTTCAAGGATATGAAGGACCGAAGGTAATAGCTGAAAGGATTAAGCTGAAAGATCTGAACATTGTAATAGTAAAATGGTTAAAATAGATAAAAACTGAAGTTTAAAATCGCCTCAAATTTAGGCACAAAATGGCCGCCAAATTGTAGGTGGTGTTGCCATCCCATAATAATTTTGAGCCTTATATTGAAGTCCAAAGCCTTGTGAACATTTCAATGTTTGAACGGTGTCTCTAGCCAAAAGAATGTTAAAGTTACAATTGTTTAAAGAAGCAAAGGTGTGGCCAATGGAGCAAAAACATTGGAAAATCTGGGAATATCCGGGAATATCTGGAAAAGTTCAAAGATTTGTAGTACCAAAAGTCATAGCTGAAAGGAATAAGATGAAAGGGTTGAACATTGTAATAGTAGAATGGTAAAAATAGGTGAAAGTTTGAAGAAGTTTCAAATTGCCTCACATTTTGGCACAAAATGGCCGCCAAACTGTAGGTGGTGTTGCCATCCCATAATAATTTTGAACCTTATGTTGAAGTCCAAAACCTTGTGAACATTTCAATATTTGAACAGTGTCTCTAGCCAAAAGAATGTTAAAGTTACAATTGTTTAAAGAAGCAAAGGTGTGGCCAATGGAGCAAAAACATTGGAAAATCTGGGAATATCCGGGAATATCTGGAAAAGTTCAGGGATTTGAAGGACCAAAATGTCATAGCTAGAATAAGATGAAAGAGCTGAACATTTTCATAGTCGAACGGTTAAAATAGGTGAAAAATTGTAGAAGGAGTTTAACTGTGAACTTCTGAACGAAAAATTCTCCATGTATTTCAATGGAGCAAAAATTCCCGGAAAACCTGGAATATCTTAAAAAATAAAAGGATTTTAAAAACCAAAAGTCATAGCAGAAATAAGATGAAAGAGATGAACATTTTAATAGTAGAATGGTTAAAATAGGTTAAAAATTGTAGAAGTAGTTAAACGCCAAAAAACGGCGGAAGATACTATAATAACTAGAAGGAGCTGCATTTCCAGAAGAAAATGCAGGGTTGAATGCTGTATTGCTGAAAGAAAGCTTAATTTGTAAAAGAAATGGCTGAATTGAGCTGAAAGAGCTTAACATTTTAAAAGTAAAATGGTTAATATAGGTGAAAACCTGTAAAAGAGGTTAAGCACAAGAATTCCCTATGTAATTTAATGGAGCAAAATTCCTGGTAAATCCTGGAATATCTTAAAAAGTTCAATGATTTGAATGACCAAAAGTAATAACTGTAATAAGTTGAAAGAGTTGAACATTTTAAAAGTTGGTTGGAAGAAAATTTTGAAGCGTCCGAACCGGGTGTCGAACCTGGAACCCCATGCACCGTAACTTCCCAATGTATTTTAATAGGGCAAAAATTCCCGGAAAAACTGGAATATCTTAAAAAGTAAAAGGATTTGAAAAACCAAAAGTCATAGCAGGAATAAGCTGAAAGAGCTGAACATTTTAAAAGTTGAATGGTTAAAATGGGTTAAAAATTGTAGAAGGAGTTAAGCGCCAAAAAACGGCGGAAGATACTATAAGATACGATAATAATAAATAAAGAGAAACAGGAAAACAAAGGGTTGAATGCTTTACAGCATTCAACCAATAAACTAGAAGGAGCTGCATTTCCAGAAGAAAATGCAGGGTTGAATGCTATAATGCTGAATGAAAGCTGAATTTGCTGAAGAAATGGCTGAACAGAGCTGAAAGAGCTCAACATTTTAAAAGTAAAATGGTTATAGTAGGTAAAAAACTGTGAAAAAAGTTAAAAAAAAAAGATTTCCTATGTATTTCAATGAAGCAAAAATCCTGGAATATCTTTAAAAGTTAAAAAATTTAAAAAAAAGTCATAGCAGGAATAAGCTGAAAAAGTTGAACATTGTAATAGTAGAATGGCTATAATAAGTCAAAAAATGTAGAAGGAGTTAAGCATGAAAGCTTAAGTTGATGAAAAAATGGCTCAACTGTTGAAAATTTGAAGATGTTGCTAAAATTGTTAAAAGTGTTAGCATTGGAATCAGCATCATCAACTGACTAAAAAAAACACATTGTTTGAGAGTATCATATTGGTAAAAGCTACATGTCTAAGTTGACAGAAAATCCACTTTTTTCAAAATGGCGACTTTTCTATTAATTTTATCTCCATAGCAACCATTTTATGTTTGGGTCGCCTGGGCATGACGAACAAATCGACGTCAGTTTCAGACAAATTGGAAAAAGTAAACCTTTGGACGTCCTTAGCAACGAAGTTTGTTTGCTAACCACGCCCACATTCCTTATATGGCCAGATCCAGTGAATTTCATTATGTTCAGTTCCAGCCATTGATGAAGTTTATTGCAATATTTGCTTCAGATTTTGTCATAAAAAGGCCACCAACAGTAGGTTGTGTCGACATCCCATAATGATTTTTAAGTGTATTTTATAGTCCAAAGCCTTGTGATCATTTTAATGTTTGAATGGTGTCTCTAGCTACAAGTATGTGGAAGTTATATTGGTTAAAAGAAACTAAGGTTTTAAATTTGAAAAACACAAAATGGCTGCCAAACAGTCTCCATCACCTGATGACTTCACACTTGATATTGTTGTCCAAAGCACTGATCATTTGACAGCAAAAGTGCAGACACCTCCTCCAGTATGGGGCATCATGTCAAATGCTTAGCTTCAAGATTTATTCTCTCAACTATGCATGTGTCATTAATCTTAGCACACTCATCCATGTCTAAAGGAGAGCTATGTTGATCATCAGCTAACTAGCTAGCTGGATGACACAGCATTATATTTTTCATTTAACCACTATCATATATGGTATAACAACATGATAGTCACTTCTCGTAACAGCCACCTAACTCATGGTTTGGGAATCAACACTTCCCATGAGCCTTAGCAGCCGTGGGCGACGCTTGTTCACAAGATGGCTGAAGCACATGTTTGAACTGCAGCCTCCAGCTATGGAAAGGAAAATAAAAAATACATCAAAACTACCTTAGATTTGCTCCCACTGTTTTTTCTAACATACATTGAAACGTCAAAGCTTATGAGTAACCCCAGCTCAAAGAAAATTCTTCCATGTAACGAAATATAACTGAGTTAGTGGAACTGAATTTCATCAAGAAAGGCAAGGTAAAAAACCATGCAGCAAAAGTCGGACCCCAGACTTGAACTCAGAACCTCTGTATGATAAACCCACCAGCTAACCCGCTGAACTAACACTTTGGTGATGATATTATACATCCGGTATAAATTAATCACGCTTTTTGTGTATTATCTTGTTGGGAGAAGCCGAGTTGAGACAATTTCATGCCACAGTTCCTTTTTACGTGGAAAAAACAAACGGACATTTTCACTTTTGAAAAGTCTAAGGATTTGCAGGACCAAAAGTGGTGGTAAAAAAATTGTGGACGTAAAAAAATTGTAGAAGGAGATGCATTTCCAGAAGAAAATACAGGATTCAATAATGTATTGCTAGAAGAAAGTTTAATTTGTTAAAGACATGGCTGAACTGAGCCGAAAGAGCTCAACATTTTAAAAGTAAATGCTTAAAAAGGGTAAAAACCTGTAAAAGAGGTTAAGCACAAGAATTCCCTATGCATTTTAATGGAGCAAAAATCCTGGAAAATCCTGGAATATCTTAAAAATTTCAATGATTTGAATGACCAAAAGTAATAACTGTAATAAGTTGAAAGAGTTGAACATTTTAAAAGTTGGTTTGAAGAAAATTTTAAGGGTCCGAACCGGGTGTCGAACTGGGCGCCTCGTGCACCATAACGTCCCAATGCATTTTAATAGGGCAAAAATTCCCGGAAAAACTGGAATATCTTAAAAAGTACAAGGATTAAAAGTACCAAAAGTCATAGCAATAATGAGCTGAAAGAGCTGAACATTTTAAAAGTTGAATGGTAAAAATCGGTTAAAAACTGTAGAAGGAGTTAAGTGTCAAAAAACGGCGGAAGATAGTATAAATAATAATAAATAAAGAGAAACAGGAAAACAAAGGGTTGAATGCTTTACAGCATTCAACCAACTAGAAGGAGCTGCATTTCCAGAAGAAAATGCAGGGTTGAATGCTGTACTGCTGAATGAAAGCTGAATTAGCTGAAGAAATGGCTCAACTGTACTGGAAGAACCATGAAAAGTTAAAGGTGCAAAAGTCCTAGCAGGAATAAGCTGAAAAAGTTGAACATTGTAATAGTAGAATGGCTGAAATAGGTCAAAATTTGTAGGACTTAAGCATGAAAGCTGAAATTGTTGAAAAAATGGCTGAATTGTTGAAAATTTGAAGATGTTGCTAAAATGGCTAAAAGTACTAGCATTGGAATCAGCATCATCAACTGACTCCAAAAAACACATTGTTTGAGAGTATCATATTGGTAAAAGCTACATGTTCTAAGTTGATAGAAAATCCACTCTTTTCAAAATGGCGGCTTTTCTATTGATTTTATCTCCATAGCAACCATTTTATGTTTGGGTCGCCTGGAGATGAGGAACAAATCAATGTCGGTTTCAGATGAATCGGAAAAAGTAAATTTTTGGACGTCCTTAGCAACGAGCTTTGTTTGCTAACCACGCCCACATTCCTTATATGTCCAGATCCAGTGAATTTCAATATGTTCAGTTCCAGCCATGGATGAAGTTTATTGCAACATTTGCTTCAGATTTTGTCAAAAAATGCCCACCAAACAGTAGGTTGTGTTGCCATCCCATAATAATTTCAAAACGTATGTTGAAGTCCAAAGCCTTGTGAGCATTTCAATGTTTGAACGGTGCCTCTAGCTGAAAGCATGTTAAAGTTATAATGCTTGAAAGCAACAAAGGTTTTCAAGGATTCTCCATGTATTTAAATGAAGCAAAAATCTTAGAAAATCCTGGAAAATCTTGGAATATCTTGAAAAGTTCAAACATTTGAAAGACTAAAAGTCGTAGTTGAATGGAATAAGCTGAAAGGGTTGAACATTGTAATAGTAGAAAGGTAAAAATAGGTGAAAGTTTGAAGAAGTTTAAAATTGCCTCACATTTTGGCACAAAATGGCCGCCAAACTGTAGGTGGTGTTGCCATCCCATAATAATTTTGAACCTTATGTTGAAGTCCAAAACCTTGTGAACATTTCAATATTTGAACGGTGTCTCTAGCCAAAAGAATGTTAAAGTTACAATTGTTTAAAAAAGCAAAGGTGTGGTCAATGGAGCAAAATAATTGGAAAATACGGGAATATCCGGGAATATCTGGAAAAGTCCAAGGATTTGAAGAACAAAATGTCATAGCTGGAATAAGATGAAAGAGCTGAACATTTCCATAGTCGAACGGTTAAAATAGGTGAAAAATTGTAGAAGAAGTTTAACTGTGAACTTCTGCACGAAAAATTCTCCATGTATTTCAATGGAGCAAAAATTCCCGGAAAACCGGGAATATCTTAAAAAGTAAAAGGATTTGAAAAACCAAAAGTCATAGCACAAATAAGCAGAAAGAACTGAACATTTTAAAAGTTGAATGGTTACAATCGGTTAAAAATTGTAGAAGGAGTTAAGCGGCGAAAAACGGCGGAAGATAGGCGTAAAGAATAACTAGAAGGAGCTGCATTTCCAGAAGAAAATGCAGGGTTGAATGCTGTACTGCTGAATGAAAGCTGAATTAGCTGAAAAAATGGCTGAACTGTACTGGAAGAACCATGAAAAGTTAAAGGTGCAAAAGTCGTAGCGGGAATAAGCTGAAAAAGTTGACCATTGTAATAGTAGAATGGCTGAAATAGGTCAAAATTTGTAGGACTTAAGCATGCAAGCTGAAATTGTTGAAAAAATGGCTGAACTGTTGAAAATTTGAAGATGTTGCTAAAATGGCTAAAAGTACTAGCATTGGAATCAGCATCATCAACTGACTCCAAAAAACACGTTGTTTGAGAGTATTATATTGGTAAAAGCTACATGTTCTAAGTTGATAGAAAATCCACTCTTTTCAAAATGGCGGCTTTTCTATTGATTTTATCTCCATAGCAACCATTTTATGTTTGGGTCGCCTGGAGATGAGGAACAAATCAACGTCGGTTTCAGATGAATCGGAAAAAGTAAACTTTTGGACGTCCTTAGCAACGAGCTTTGTTTGCTAACCACGCCCACATTCCTTATATGTCCAGATCCAGTGAATTTCAATATGTTCAGTTCCAGCCATGGATGAAGTTTATTGCAATATTTGCTTCAGATTTTGTCAAAAAATGCCCAGCAAACAGTAGGTTGTGTCGCCATCCCATAATAATTTCAAAACGTATGTTGAAGTCCAAAGCCTTGTGAGCATTTCAATGTTTGAACGGTGCCTCTAGCTGAAAGCATGTTAAAGTTATAATGCTTGAAAGCAACAAAGGTTTTCAAGGATTCTCCATGTATTTAAATGAAGCAAAAATCTTGGAATATCCTGGAAAATCTTGGAATATCTTGAAAAGTTCAAAGATTTGAAAGACTAAAAGTCGTAGCTGAAAGGAATAAGCTGAAAGGGTTGAACATTGTAATAGTAGAAGGATTAAAATACGTGAAAGTTTGAAGAAGTTTAAAATTGCCTCACATTTTGGCACAAAATGGCCGCCAAACTGTAGGTGGTGTTGCCATCCCATAATAATTTTGAACCTTATGTTGAAGTCCAAAACCTTGTGAACATTTCAATATTTGAACGGTGTCTCTAGCCAAAAGAATGTTAAAGTTACAATTGTTTAAAGAAGCAAAGGTGTGGCCAATGGAGCAAAAACATTGGAAAATCTGGGAATATCCGGGAATATCTGGAAAAGTTCAAGGATTTGAAGGACCAAAAGTCATAGCTGAAAGGAATAAGCTGAAAAGGGTTGAACATTGTAATAGTAGAATGGTAAAAATAGGTCAAAGTTTGAAGAAGTTTAAAATCGCCTCACATTTTGGCACAAAATGGCCGCCAAACTGTAGGTGGTGTTGCCATCCCATAATAATTTTGAACCTTATGTTGAAGTCCAAAACCTTGTGAACATTTCAATATTTGAACGGTGTCTCTAGCCAAAAGAATGTTAAAGTTACAATTGTTTAAAGATGCAAAGGTGTGGCCAATGGAGCAAAAAGATTGGAAAATCTGGGAATATCCGGGAATATCTGGAAAAGTTCAAAGATTTGAAGGACCAAAATGTCATAGCTAGAATAAGATGAAAGAGCTGAACATTTTCATAGTCGAACGGTTAAAATAGGTGAAAAATTGTAGAAGGAGTTTAACTGTGAACTTCTGCACGAAAAATTCTCCATGTATTTCAATGGAGCAAAAATTCCCGGAAAACCGGGAATATCTTAAAAAGTAAAAGGATTTGAAAAACCAAAAGTCATAGCACAAATAAGCAGAAAGAGCTGAACATTTTAAAAGTTGAATGGTTACAATCGGTTAAAAATTGTAGAAGGAGTTAAGCGGCGAAAAACGGCGGAAGATAGGCGTAAAGAATAATAAATAAAGAGAAACAGGAAAACAAAGGGTTGAATGCTTTACAGCATTCAACCAATAAATAAAGAGAAACAGGAAAACAAAGGGTTGAATGCTTTACAGCATTCAACCAAATAAAGAGAAACAGAAAAACAAAGGGTTGAATGCTTTACAGCATTCAACCAATAATAAAGAAAGAGAAACAGAAAAACAAAGGGTTGAATGCTTTACAGCATTCAACCAATAAATAAAGAGAAACAGGAAAACAAAGGGTTGAATGCTTTACAGCATTCAACCAACTAGAAGGAGCTGCATTTCCAGAAGAAAATGCAGGGTTGAATGCTGTATTGCTGAATGAAAGCAGAAATATGATGAAAAAGCTGAACATTGTAAAAGTAGAATGACCAAAACGGATCAAAATTTGTAGACGGAGTTAAGCATGAAAGTTGAAATTGTTGAAAAAATGGATGTACGGTTGAAAATTTGAAGATGATGCTAAAATGGCTAAAAGTGCTAGCATCAGCATCATCAACTGACTCAAAAAATCACATTGTTTAAGAGTGTCATGTTGGTAAAAGCTACATGTTCTAAGTTGACAGAAAATCCACTTTTTTCAAAATGGCGGCTTTTCTATTGATTTTATATCCATAGCAACCATTTTATGTTTGGGTCGCCTGGAGATGAGGAACAAATCAACGTCGGTTTCAGATCAATCGGAAAAAGTAAACTTTTGGACGTCCTTAGAAACGAGCTTTGTTTGCTAACCACGCCCACATTCCTTATATGTCCAGATCCAGTGAATTTCAATATGTTCAGTTCCAGCCATGGATGAAGTTTATTGCAACATTTGCTTCAGATTTTGTCAAAAAATGCCCACAGAACAGTAGATTGTGTTGCCATCCCATAATAATTTCAAAACGTATGTTGAAGTCCAAAGCCTTGTGAGCATTTCAATGTTTGAACGGTGCCTCTAGCTGAAAGCTTGTTAAAGTTATAATGCTTGAAAGCAACAAAGGTTTTCAAGGATTCTCCATGTATTTAAATGAAGCAAAAATCTTGGAAAATCCTGGAAAATCTTGGAATATCTTGAAAAGTTCAAAGATTTGAAAGACTAAAAGTCGTAGCTGAAAGGAATAAGCTGAAAGGGTTGAACATTGTAATAGTAGAAGGATTAAAATACATGAAAGTTTGAAGAAGTTTAAAATTGCCTCACATTTTGGCACAAAATGGCCGCCAAACTGTAGGTGGTGTTGCCATCCCATAATAATTTTTAAACCTTATGTTGAAGTCCAAAACCTTGTGAACATTTCAATATTTGAACGGTGTCTCTAGCCAAAAGAATGTTAAAGTTACAATTGTTTAAAGAAGCAAAGGTGTGGCCAATGGAGCAAAAAGATTGGAAAATCTGGGAATATCCGGGAATAAATGGAAAAGTTCAGGGATTTGAAGGACTAAAATGTCATAGCTGGAATAAGATGAAAGAGCTGAACATTTTCATAGTCAAACGGTTAAAATAGGTGAAAAATTGTAGAAGGAGTTTAACTGTGAACTTCTGAACGAAAAATTCTCCATGTATTTCAATGGAGCAAAAATTCCCGGAAAACCTGGAATATCTTAAAAAGTAAAAGGATTTGAAAAACCAAAAGTCATAGCAGGAATGAGCTGAAAGAGCTGAACATTTTAAAAGTTGAATGGTTACAATCGGTTAAAAATTGTAGAAGGAGTTAAGTGCCGAAAAACGGCGGAAGATAGCAGAAGAGGAAAACAAAGGGTTGAATGCTTTACAGCATTCAACCAATAAATAAAGAGAAACAGGAAAACAAAGGGTTGAATGCTTTACAGCATTCAACCAACAAAGGGTTGAATGCTATACAGCATTCAACCAATAAACCATAATTATTACGGTAAAACGTCGGCAGCTGTGGTTGCCGGAAAAGCACTGTAAAAATTACGGTGAAACATTTTTCCATTTTTACGGCATGAACATATTTTTGTTGTTGATTTCACGCTAAAAAAAAAAACCTGTCATACAGTTGACATTTCACTCTAGAAAAAAATGTTTTTACTTAAAAGGAAAAAAAAAATCAATATTTCACCCTAAATAAACAATAAAATAAAGCTAAGTCAATAAAAACTGTCATGGTTTGAGTTTCTTTTGTATTGGTTTTTGCTTTCTGTCTTGTTCTGTTTCTTGTTTTATTTTGAAAGGTTTCCTGTCTTGTCTTGTTTCTTGAGTTTTACTTCCTTTGGTCCCCATCTGCCCTGATCGTGTTCACCTGTGACTTGTCTGCCCTGTCTGTATTTAAGTCTTGTCTCTGCCTTCCTCCTGTGTTGGTCCATTATTCCTGTTTTGGTGTTCATGTCATGCCATGTTCCATGTTTCTCGCCACGCCCCGCCACAGTGAGTTTTTTTGTTTTTGTTCTGACATCCTGCTCTGCAGCGCTTTTTGTTTGTGTTTGTAATTAAACCCCTTGCCCCGGAACTTTGTGCCTCCTGCCTCTGCATCTGGGTCCAACCGGCTCTCGAGCCACCCCACCACCGTGACAAAAACAAAAATTTCTCCCTGTAAAAGTTACAATGAAAAAATGATTTTATAAAAGAAAATTCTGTAAAATTACTATAACTAACTTTTATTAATGCTAATTTTATGATAGAATCCTGGCAGCTTAAATGACAAATTATTTATGTATAGAATTTTTTTTAAATAGAATTAAAATATCTAAGCAACTTTGTAGTTTAATTGCCGTTATCAGAAACTACAAAACTTTTCATACATCGGTACTTTTAGTCATTCTCATCTGCAAGCCTAATACACGAAGTATAGATTATTTAATACAGCACAAGTCAAAATGTCCACGTCAGATTTCAATTTAAGTATTTTATTTAATATCTGAAACTGTGAACAACAGATATTTGGATTTTTCCACAATAAACCAAATAATTTTCTCATTGACATCAAGAATAAGCAATTAAAAAAAAAGTTCTCTTAATTGTGGAAAACCAAACTAGAAGCATAACAATACACCCGCTCAGAGATGTAACTGCACCTACGCAGGTTCAAAGGTCAAGACCGATTAACTGTCAAAAAACATGGCGTCAACAAAGCTAAAAACTTACCAAAATCAAAATTTAAACCAAAAGAAAACATTACAGTCCCACTTGAGGCACTGAGATAGCTGAGCAAGTTCTTCCAATTAGTTCTAATCAGTACTTCCACATAAAGTGTCTTATAAAATGCATCAAAATCAAAAACGTCCAACTCACATTCCAAACTGTAACGCTTCAATCAGCAGAAGAACATCCTCAAAGTATGTAATCCAGCTCCAAGTTGTTCCACAAAAGATGGGTAGTTCTAGATCCATTCATGGT
The DNA here is from genome assembly GCF_053564925.1 of Oryzias latipes. Lineage (NCBI taxonomy): Eukaryota > Metazoa > Chordata > Actinopteri > Beloniformes > Adrianichthyidae > Oryzias > Oryzias latipes. Next base: position 26,385,706 of record NC_136237.1, on the reverse strand, counting down.
CAGCAATGTCTGTGATGAGACTTAGGACTCTGGGGTTGACTGAGAACACTTTTTTCTTCTTGCACTCAACCTTCGTGCCTCTCTCGGGATTAATCAAAAGAAACACCTTCAAATAATGAAAAACACTAAATATAGAGGGTTTTAAACATCTGTGTTTTGATATCAAATTGCTAAATCTGACAAATTCACACAAAAATGTTTAAAAAAAATGAATGTTACCTTTGGAGGAACTCCAGTGTTGAACGAAGTTCCACAGGGTAGTGTATATTGAAACAGTAATAACTCCCAAACATGAGGCAAATGGCGGAGGTGAAGGATGAGATGTCATTGACAATCTGCTTGTCGATGCTCAGCATGAATGTTTCAGCAGAGAAGCAGGAGGAACCTGAAAGAGAAAAAAATTGACAGAATCCTGATCAAAGGCTTGATACTGGTCGAGAAAGCGCAAAAAGAATGAAGGGGAGTGAGACACTTGTGGAACGCCACAAGAAATCACACAGCCCATCAAAAGTTGTCATGTGGTATTGTTAAAAAAAACTCTTTCGATAAAGTTTTGTATGTGTATTATGGAAACACAGTTACTGTTAGCCAGTGTCAAGCACCTGGATATCAAACGTCTACAGTCATGTGGTTACACCAGGAAAAAAAAAAGAATTTCTTTTTTAGTTACTTACCACAGACAATGATGAAGGGTGTTGGTGGTACGCTGTCCATCTCCACATCTTCTGAATGGCTTGTCATCTCAACACAGAGGAACAGAAGCCGTTCATTCTCATCAAAGTGAACAAGCAACAGAAGCAGCATCTCAATGATTTCTTGTGAACATCCGGTGGACTGACCTTTTTCCGTCTGAAGCTTGAGAAGAGCTTTCAGCACATGGTTGCGTTTTTTTGAATCAACACATTTGAGAAAGTTTAGCAGACGTGCCCCCTTTTTGTCAACATTAGCGAGGAAGGTCTCAATCAGATTAACACCAGTCAGTTTTTGGAAATGTTCTTTCATTCCAACCTCATTGAAGAGAAAAGGCCATTCCTCGCAGAGTTTCTGGATGCTTGCCCCTTTGTTGATGTCTTTACGCTGCGTATAGTAGGTGCACTTCACTAGTTCTTTCACAAGATCTACGCTGTAGTTCATTTTCTTGAACAGCTTTTTCATTTCTTATTTTTTTTCAAGCTGACTCTCCACAGTTTCAGAGAGAGGCAAATACTTTGGCTCCCAGCTAACACAGCCATAAGTGTCTTGAACACTTGCTCTTTGTTCAGCAGGTATTTCATCTGTGTCATCCTGATCTGACGCTGCTTTGCGTTTTATAACCTTTGGTGTGTTGGGTCGCTTGACATTTTCAACTCTTGACTGAAGTTGCTTTACTAGAGAATGATATCCTAGTCCAATAACATCACCATCAATCACATCTTGAAAAGACTTTGAATACCTGGCCACCATTTGTTTTGCTATTTCAGTGGTGTTTTGTTTAGTTGGATTCCTACAAAGCTTCATCATTTCAGAGACAACAATACGAACCATTGCTCGTCGTTGTCTTGCACTTGGTCTTTTCTGCCTTTCCAAGTTCTGTATCAGCTCTTCAGGAAACCTCTCCCAGGGTATTTCAAATCTATCTACCCAGTTTGGCATTGTTGGCGTTTGGATTCCTGAAGGTGATGAAGTGATGGTGGAAGATCCAGGTGAAGAAGAGATTGAAGGTGAAGATGAAAGGACACGCAATGGAGAGGAATGTCTAGCACTTGGTGTTGAGGTGCTTGAGGCTGTAAAATAAAATATAGCAATAGATTAAAGTAACAAATACTGCTGTAATGTATCAAGTGTTGTTGAAAAAACTTTAATTTACTTTTTTGTTCCAATAAACTCGTAAGGAAATAATTCTGATTTATTACTTTTTGAAGATCATTCACGATTTTTTTAACAGATGTGCGATTAATGAGGTTTTTTTAATTGATTCCCAGCACATTTTTTAAAAACGTTTTTCTGAATAGCAAATTTATTAAAGCATGGTTAAATAATAAAGATGACAACATGTTTGGATTGAGAAAAACTACTTTTAACCCCCCCCCCCCCCCCCAACTTCTATAATCATGCTTAATCATGCTATAATCATGCTTAATAGGTTTGATCCTGTTCAATAATAATCTTTTAAATTTACCATTTTGGGTCCAGGAATCCACCAATCTTCTTGCTTGTATGGGCTTTAACACAGGCAGCAAATCATTTTCTGTGATATACTTCAAATCATCTCTAGTTGTTGCACCAAGTGTTTTCAAAGTTTCTTCAACCAACTTGACAAGTTCATCAGGAAGGTCTGGAAGCACTTCAGTTATTGCATCCCCCATGTTCTTCAGCAATTGTGATTCAGCCATATCTGTGAGGACATACAGACATACATTTAGTCTCCCGCCCAGCTGCATCAAGGCATTCAGTCTGATAAGATGCTGTGCTTCAGTGGAACAATCTGGTATCCGTTTTTCACATAAGATGACAATGGCCACAAGTCAATCAGTTCACTGATGAGTCTGCATTCTAATCTTCCAGTGTCATTTTTTATAGAGTACATGTTGTAGGAAGGAAGAAATTCTGCAACATGCATTTTCATCAGAAAATGAACAACAGAATCATCTTTAACAAAAATGAGAAGTTCACCAAACTCCACTGAGTCATCATACTTGGTGACAACAAACTGTCCCTTCCTGTAAGTTATTCCATTGTACATGACATCAAGTGGGATCTTTGTGTTTCTTTCAGTAAAGCCAAAATGTAGAACTGCCGTTTTAACCTGTTCACTGTAAAGCTCTGAGTAAAATGGCGAGCCATCTCTCATTTGCAATGATGGAGGGCTCATTGACCCAGCAGAAAGGAAAGCCTGGAGCATCTGATGTCTTTCTGAAAGAGTCAAACACAAATTTTTGAAGTTTTTAAGATGTCTGGTACATCTTTTGAAGTAACTGTGTTTGCTCTCAAACCGCATTGTCCACAGTCTGATGAGTGGACCAAATTTTAGGATCAGTCCTGGATAATGTCGTAAGTAGTGGTGTTTAGGTCTTAAGTTGATGCTAGGAAACAGTGCCTTTCTGGTTTCTAAATATTCTTGGATGAGAACATCCAAATAGGTAACCTGAGCCTTGGAGATTTGCTGAGCACAAACCAAGTCAACAATGTTCTTGAGCTGCAAGGTTAATTGCCACACATCATCTTGTGGGTTCTGCACTTTGTCACCAATTATGAGAGGTAAAAGTCTCAAGAAGTTCCAATTTTGAACTGCTTGTCCACTAAGTTTCAATGTTTTTGGACTCAGCTCAGAAGGTTTGGAGGAAGCATCAGTTCCTGTGTACTTAAACTGCTTGATGCGCCTGTTCAGAATTTTGTAAGTGAACCATTTCTTTGTGCTTATGAAGTACTTGAGGTAAAGAGCAAGATCGTAAGAGAGGACACCCTCAAAGATGTCATGACCGAGACATGGCGGCATGCCAGGTGTGCAAACATCAAAGTTTTGTAAAGAATTAAATACAGACCTGAACTTTATCCCATGCACTTCTGACACATCCTCTCTTTTCAACTGTTCTGTGGCAGATCTGTAGGTGTCTGGTGTTCGCGGAGCTCCACAGACTGTTGAATCAGCACCCTGAAATGTAGTTCGAGTTAACAGACAATATCTACAAAAGTACAGTGATGAACTGAAATTTTCCGTAAAACCCCCAATACAATGAGAGCCCAGGTTGTCTCCAGCAATGCAGTAGAGAGTTCCCTTCACAACATTTTCGTCTGCCATTGTTATCCCATTCTCCTCCAGCACCTTCAAATCAGTCATGAGTTCTGAAAAAACTCTGTCATGGCCAAATTCCTTGAAGTCTTTCTCTCTGCAGAGTAAAACTAGCTGCATATGATCAACATTTGATCGAGCATGGGGGGGGGGGGGGGGGGGTGTTGAGTAGGGAAAAGTACACAGCTAAAACCTTGTGCCTCTTTTTGGCAGAACCAAGTGGGTTTACGACTTCAAATGCATCTTGGTATAGAACCAGCTTGAGACTGTTTGGATTTTCCTGTAAAAATGTGTTTGACACGAACACATTACCATCACAACAGTCACTCAGAACATCCAGATTTGAGGCATTAGGACCCATTGACGTAAGACCCTGCCAAAAAGTGGATTCCAGCATGTTCTTCAGAGTCTTTAGTACAGGTACATAATAGGCAAATCTATCTGTCCTGTTCTCATCTCTACCCAAAAACACTTTCTGGGGTTCCACATATTTGAACACATTTTTAAAACATTGAACTCTTGAGTAAGCAGTCCTCATTGGCCCTGTATGACAAGCTGAAAACATGTCTGATTGTTTTACTGAATCACAGATTTTTTTAATGTCTTCATCTGAAACTGACATATCTTTTAGAAGTGAGCTTAGTTTATTAAGTGTGTACATCTGTCCTAATTCGTGAATGTTTTGTATTTCTTCAACAATGGTTTGAATGGTGGATGCAGGTAGAAGATGCTGTCCCTGTAGTTTAATATAAAACATACATACATTTCTAAGATAAAGGTCAACAAAATTGGACCCATCCATGCAAGAATCTTCTGCATTTGAGACACTGGTAACCTCCTGTAGGCTGTCACTTGTAGTTGGATTCTGTGACTGAGTCTCTGAGTTTGACCTGAAAATCACATTTTCTAAACGTTTGTGTTTTCTTGACATATGGGAGGTAAAAGTGGATTTAACAGAAAACACACTTTGGCATCCTTTCACTGGACAAGTCACATGTCGGCCCTCCTCTATGTGTTTCTTTAAATGTGCAACTAAAGCTTTTGTTCCCTCACACTGATGTTCACAAAGGGAGACGGTACATTTGAATACGTCACACTTTACTTCATGAAAGTTTCTTGTGGTGTCAATGTGATTGCGGTAAAAGTGAGATTTTAAAGCAGCATAGCCAGAAAACACTTGCTTACAACTTGGATCAACACATTTAAAAATACATCGCGGTTCATTACGATGCAGTCTGCAATGTAAAACATAAGCTTTCACAGACTGAACAGATTCTCCGCATATGTTACAGTGATACATGCTATACCACCAAGAAGCAAGGTTAGCTAACCTCTCACAGCAGTGCCAACGAACAACACATAAACGAGGAAAAAAATACAACTTATACACTTTTCTTGTCGTGTCGGTGGAAAAAGAGCTGAAAATAAAATAAATTCACTCCGTAACAGGCGGCGTGATGCCGATTCCGAAGAAAATCTTGAGCCGGTGACGAGCGGGAGGAACAGTCCGAGCAGTCCAAACTGTCTAAGCAGGAGCTCTGCTCAGGAGTCTGATGCAATGCGCTGATTGGCCCGTTTGGATTTGGGCGCTTTGATGGCTAAACGATGTGCTGCGTTGATTGGCCCGTTTGAATTTAGGCGACTTGGTGTATCAAGCTTTATTCACACTGCCTGCGATTCGCGCGTCAGGATCGGACAGAAGTGATCGGAGTTCAGCGTAATATGAGTTTTGGGAGCAGCAGGGCAAGAGTTGAAATATCTGGACGTTGGCAGGGTTGCGGCGTTCATTCGTTTTCTTAACCCGCTGGCGCCGCGGGGTTGCCGGGTACTGAGGGGCGAAAGCAGGAAATACCCATAGGGCGCTGGCAGTGCCCGCCCCGCAGCTGCTCTCTGTATGCTGTATGTCAGTCAGCTAATCTAGGGAGGCAGCCTGCTGCTTATGCCTTTTCTGAACCTTGTAATATTTTTCTTATTTTAATTGAGACATTAATAAATAAAAAAGACCCTCTAATTTTATTGTTTCCACCTCTCGGGTTAATGTGTATGGAGTCCCTATTCCCTAACTGTTCATAATTAAATAAATAAATCTGAATGTGTGAAAATACGCAATCAACCAATAAATCTCTCACACACACATATATATATGTATATATCTTCTTCTTCCTCTTTCGGCTTCTCCCATCAGGGGTCGCCACAGCGAACAAGTCGCATGGTAAACTTGGCAATGTTTTACGCCGGATGCCCTTCCTGACGCAACCTTCTCAAACCGGGCTTGGAACCGGCACAGGGGTAGAGAAGGGAACAGGGAGCAGCCCGGAGTCGAACCCTGGTTTCACGGACGGAAGGCGCCGCAAACCAGCACGAGCTAAACCGGCTCCCATATATGTATATATGTATATATATATATATATATATATATATGTATGTGTGTATGTGTGTGTGTGTGTGTGTGTGTGTGTGTGTGTGTGTGTGTGTGTGTGTGTGTGTGTGTGTGTGTGTGTGTGTGTGTGTGTGTGTGTGTGTGTGTGTGTGTGTGTGTGTGTGTGTGTGTTGGTATTCATTGCATCATGGGGACATCGATCTGTTTACACAGTCACGGAATGGGGACCAATTGCGTAGTGGGGACCAAAATCCTGGTCCCCATTAAGATAACTATTCAAAATAGCTTAAAAAGCATTTTTTAAGGTTCCTGTGCAATTTTTAGCTTAGGCACAGAAGTCACATTTTTTCATATGTGTGAGTGTGTGAGTTTTGCTCACTGATGCCTCTAGTGTCTTTCCTATGGTATTGCAGTCAGCGGTTCACACACACACAGTTTTCCTAATATAGTCTAGCACCGCCCACTTCCTCGTCCCCACTTATACGGTTCATTTAGTGTGAATCTTGTAGTTTAATTATTGAAAAATTAGTTGTTTTCTTGATTTTCTTTGTGATATTTTACTGTCCAAATTAACCTACCATTAAGACGGCAGACTGTCAATTTCTTATTGGGTGGGTCAATCTAAAAAATCAGCAAGAGATCAAAGACATTTGTCCTCTATTGCAGTGGTCTCAAACTCACAGCCCGCGGGCTATTTGCGGCCCCCCAGATGATATTTTGCGGCCCCTGCCTTAATATGAAAGATTAATGTTGGTGCGGCCCGCCAGTTTTGTATGAATTACACTTTTTCAGTGTTGTGTGTGGAGCTGACGAACCAACCAATCACAGTGGGGTATGTGACTCTTGGAGGCGTGACATTGACCTGGCTTGAAGCCCCCAAGGTCAATTGAGTTTGAAACCCCTGCTCTACTAGAAGCACTTTTGCAGCCTACCTCATCAGAACTTCTATTTTATCCACAAAATAATGTTCCTCCTACATTTGACATTATGTCATGGATAGGGATGGCTATCGTTAAGGTTTTAATGGTACTACTACTCTTATTTATACTGCTTATCGATCCGGTATTCTAACGATACTCTTATCGATACTTTGAAGATGAAAAATGAATAAATAAATGACAAATTAAGAACATAAAGCTTTTTATTTCCTCACTATGCAACTTTTTTTCACAAAACATTTTTACCTTATACATGATGATGTTACAAAACAAACCTGGACTGCACGTTGATGTGTTAGACCAGGTTACCATGACAATCTTAGAACATGATAGGTATTTTACAAAAAACACAGAGAGCCACAGCATTCAGACCATTTAGCTCTTTCCACCATTGTATTTCTTTGGTGGTGTTCCTGTGTGTGCTTCGTTGTCTTGTGTGTGCACAAGACCACCGATAATTTACCTCCATCTGGGGCTCCTCACAAGATCTCACACCCTGGGGTCAAAATGATCACAAAAATGGTGAGTAGAAATGCCAGAACCACAGGAGGGGGACCTAGTGAAAAACCTGCAGAGAGCTAAAACCAAAGTAACAAAGGCTACCATCAGTATCACACTATGCCGCCAGGGACACAAATCCTGCAGTGCTAGATGTGTCGCCCTGCTAAAGCCAGTATATGTGCAGGCCCATCTAAAGTTTGCTAGAGAGCATTTGGATGATACAGAAGAAGATTGGGAAAATGTCCTGTGGTCAGATGAAACCAAATTAGAACTTTTTGGTAAGAACTGTACTCATTGCATTTGGAGGAGATGTGGCAATGTGAGCTCTTCAGGCACACTAGGATAAAACCACTAATGGCCTAGAACTCCCCTAAAAACAGAGCTGTTTACTCAAAAACCACACAAAAAAAGAGAGTAAACCTCCACTTGCATACAAGTTACAGTTTCAGGCAGCTCTGAAACAAAAAACAAAGCATTAGCCACTTATTGGCATACAAACCCAGTAAAACCAATAATCAACCAATTAAAAACAACATAGCCAGTATGCTTTTTAAAGATAGATTCTCACGGAGATAGGTAGAAATGACAGGAATCCCAGGGGCACCTGCGCAGCCACGTGACCAGCTTCACAGTGGGAGAGGAGACGCCGCTACTCAGCGGCTGACCCAGCAGGACGGTGGTACAGATTTATTTATTTTTTTAACCTTTATTTAACCAGGAAAGTCCCGTTGAGATTAAAAACCTAAGAGAGTCCTGGACAAGCGGCAGCAACTAAAATACAGTTACACAATTACAAAGAGCAAAATAACGGGAAATAACAAACCGATTATGAAAAACAAGTGCATGTTATGGAGTCAGCCTTGAGACTTCCCAGTTTAAATTTAAAAGCATTCAAGGAAATCAACTCAATCAAGTTCCAGTCCTTCTGCAACATGTTCCATGCATAAGGTGCAGAGTGGACAAAAGCCTTTTTGCCCAGTCCGGTGCGAGCAAATGGAACAGAGAGCAACACATGATCATGTGAACCAAGATAATAAGAATTAGCCCTTCTCTGTGACAGTAAGGAACATATGTAGGTCGGCATTAGTCCAAGCAGTGCCTTATAAATAAAAAGTGTACCAATGACTCCTCCTACGTATGGCCAGGGCAGGCCATCCCACTCGAGAATACAACTCACAGTGATGTGTCGTTGTTTTACAGTTAGTAATGAACCTCAGAGAAGAATGATAAACCATGTCAATCATTCGAAGACATTGAACTGAAGCATTCATTTAAAACAGGTCTCCATAATCCTTCACAGAGAGGAAAGTCACAGCTACAAGTTGCTTCTTTACTTTAAACGAAAAACACAGCTTGTTTCGAACATAAAAACCCAATTTTAGTCTCAGTTTCTTGACAAGATTCTCCACATGAGGTTTAAAAGTGAGGGAGTCATCAATCAATACACCAAGGTATTTATACTCATGAACGACCTCTATGTTGTTTCCTTCAAGAGTGGACACAGTGGGAATTGTATCAGGCATCTTCTTACAATTAGAAAACAACATAAGCTTGGTTTTATCAGCAATGAGAACTAATTTTAGTTGAAGTAAAGATTGCTAGACAGCACCAAAGGCTTTCTGCAAGGATTCAATGGCCGATCAAGAATTGTTCCACAGCAATAAATAACTGTGCCATCAGCATAAAAATGTATATTAGCATCAGATACATTTAGCCCCAAATTATTGATATAAATAATGAATAGGAGGGGACCTGATATAGAACCCTGTGTAACTCCCCTGCGGACAGTAACACATTCAGAACATAGACCTTCATATTTAATGCACAGGGTTCTATTACTCAGATAATAAGAGACCCAATCAACTGCTTGCTCTGACAATCCTGACCGAAGAAGTCTTCTCTTTAAAACACCATGATCGACAATATCAAATGCTTTTGACAGAACAATAAAAAGCGATGCACAATATTGTTTCTTGTAAAGAGCAACAATAATTCATTTATCACCTTCATTGCAGTTGTTCCAGTGCTATGTTTTTTTCTAAAGCCCGACTGATATTTTTGCCAAGATTGAATTGGAAAATAAAAAGTCTTTTAATTCCTCACTTACAAGATATTCAAGAATTTTGCACAATAGTGATAGATTAGATATAGGTCTGTAAAGCTAAAATTGCTGGGTCACCTTTGAAATAAAGGGATAACAAAAGCTGATTTCCAAATTGAGGTAATTTCTTTGGTTTTTCATGCAGCTACATTTTGAAAAGCATATCTATTAATACTACGCTCATGCATAGTATCTGCCAACTCTGGAGAGAACCAGGGGTTTTCTCTCCCCTTTAGCCTGTGCCTTCTTAAAGGAGCAGGCTTATTTATAATTTGCATAAAACTTGTCTCAAAAACATTCCAAGCTAATCTTACATCTGGCAACAGACCTATATTATTCCAGTTATTTGATGACAAATCATGGTGATATGTTTGTTGATTAAAAAGTTTGAGATTTCTCTTATAAATAATGAGTGGTTTATATTTGGGGATTTTGGTGTTCCGAACAGCGGCTACCACACAGTGGTCACTCAAATCATTGTAGAAAACACCTAAAGATGAGAATTTATGTGGTACATTTGTTAAGATTAAATCAATTAAGGCGGACTTATCAAGACACTTAAGATTTAGCCGAGTGGTTAAATTGATCAACTGGGCAAGATTAATAGAAAACAGAAGGACTTGAACTCATCAGAAACTTGATTAAGCCAGTCCCAGTTAAAATCTCCCGCCAAAACAAGCTCACTGTAATTTATTTTGGCCAAAAGATGCTTTAGGGATTGTAATGCATCCTTGGAGGCAGATGGAGGCCTATAACACCCAACAACAGTTATGCAAAGGCCCTTTGCTATTTCAACATTCAATGCCAAAAATTCCATTTGTTTACAGATAGATTCTGACAGAACTATTGATACATCAAATCTTGTTTTAAAATAAACAGCAACACCACCTTTTTTAGGCCTGTCAGTTTAGAAAAACACTGTAACTATGTATATTAATAACCTTATTAGCTATAGGTTTAGACAGCCAAGTTTCCGAGATTATTACAATGTCAGCGTCTGTTGATTTAACCCAAATCCTGACCATGTCCATTTTAGATAACAAGCTGCGCACATTTAGATGGACAAATTTGAGCCCTGACATGGCTTTAAAGTCGGATGGTGTCTGTGTACACTGTAGCTCAGGACCAGGGTTAGGTTGCACATTGCCAGACAGAAGTAAAAGCAAAACAATCAAAAACGGTGCCTCATTGCCTTACATTTTGAGTCTGTCTTGTGGGAGGATGATACCAAACAAAGTCTCTTGTTTAAAAAATGCAAAGCTAGAACACTTTGAAGTTTAGGTAAATCTCTGGGCAGAGCAGATGATAAATTCATGTCCTGTGCCAGGTGAATTGGTAGTTGCGCAGGTTGAACAGCAGGATTAGCTTGAGTGTATCCATGACCAATGTCCCACAGGCTAAATGCATTGTTAGTAGTTCTCACCCAGGGATGATAACTCAACCCCAGGTCCCACACAACCAGGAAACAAAATAAAGTTGTAACTTATGCCATTGTCCACAACTTAATGTTGACTTTGAGTGATTGGATATTAGAAGCAGCACAGACCTCAGAGTAGTACAGAAGGCTCCAGCTGGCAACACAGGTCCCAGAGTGACGTAGCAGACTCAAGTCAGTTAGCACAGGCCCCAGAGGGATGTAGCAGGCTCAAGCTGTTTAGCACAGGACCCAGAGCGAGGTAGCAGGCTCAAGCCAGTTAGTATAGACCCCAGAATGATGTAACAGGCTCAAGCCAGATTAGTTCAGGTCCCAGAGTGAATGCAGCAGGCTCAAGCCGGTTAACACAGGTCCCAGAGTGATGTAGCAAGTTCGAGCCGGGTGGCACAGGCCCCAGAGTTAGGTAGCAGGCTCAAGCCGGTTTGCACCAGACCCACAGTGAAATAGCAGGCTCAGGCTGGGTGGTACAGGCCCCAGAGCAAGTGAGGCAATTCAAAATCACAGGGCAGCTCACAAAACAGGGTAGTAGTATAGATCCACAGTCCACAAATATAACAGATGATAAAACAGAATTGCCACGTTTTCAAAAATAAAAATGCTCTAAAATCGATTAAAACTGGGAAAAACTGGAGAAAAACAGACAGACATAAAACAGGCATAGGACTTGCTGCTGCCATCTTGGATTGATGGGACAAACACGTGAAGCATCTGCAGTTAATCCCGACAAAGGCCACAAGACCCATAATAAGCAGTAGCTGGTTCTGCACCAAAGACCAAATCAGTGCTGTGATATCATCTGAAGGAAGCTATGGGAAGCGATGCGGTCCATTCCTATTCACCTTTTTTTCTAGTCACATGGAGATCCGCTGTGCAACAACAAATTGTGATTACCACTGCACTGCACCGACAGAGAAGCAGAAACCCGAAGGAGAGAGGCAGTCTCAGCCAAAGTTGATGGCGAGCCCGCTCAGTCACATTTTATAGGTGGCCAGATGCTCATTAGCAGCACCAAGATGGGAGTAACTACACCTGTGCTGAAACTCAATTAGCTCATCCTGCTACACTGAGTTGCATCCAAAGAACACCCTCAAGTGGCCTGAATCCTGTTTATCCACAATCGTTTGTTAACATAAATGGACAGTCCTCTCATTGCATTTGAGTTACCTATGGAGTCCCACTGGGCTCAATTCTTGGACCGATCCTGTTTATGCTTTACATGGTGCCCTTGGAAAACATAATCAGGAAGAACAATATTAATTTTCACTGTTGTGTGGCTGATAAGCTGTTTTGTTAATCCATTAAACCTGATCAGAATGGCCATATAGAGAAACGAAATGCCTGCATCAGTGAAATCAAGACCTGGATGACAATTAATTACCTCCTCCTAAACCTAGAAAAAAACTTAGGTCATAGTACAAGGTCCTAAAAACTTCAGATATGCTCTATCTGATCAGATAGTCTCCCTGGATGGCATAAATATAGCCAACAATTCCAAAGTTAGAAACCTAACTTTGACCAGGATTTATCGTTTAAGGCTTAAATATCACAGGCTAGTAAAACTGCATTCTTTTCACCTGTGCAATATCAATAAGATCAGACATATAGTATCCAAATGTAATGCTGGAAAGCTCATCCATGCATTTGTTTTGTCTAGGCTGGATTACTGTAACTCTTTGCTATCAGCGTGTCCTAAAAGTTTCTTAAAAAGTCTTTAGCTTGTTCAAAATGCAGCAGCAAGATTGTTAGCAGGAACTAGCAGAAGAGTGAAGCTAACATATTACTCCTAAAGGAGTAATATGTTAGCTTCACTTCCCTGGCTCCCAGCCGTACCCCAACTTCATCTGGATGAAACCTCCATATGGACTATTTAAACAGGTAGTTGTAGAGTAAGATAAGCTAATTCTTCACTAAGAGTTCTGGTAAATCGCCTGTCTGTCCAGGCAAAGGACGGAAGCCATTTTGTAACCCTTGTGTTATCCTAGGCACTTTAACATTGGGAATGGGTCATCTAGACCCACTAGACAGTGCGCTAAACCTTTTTTCTTCAATGATTTGTGATCTTCACTGGTGTCCATGGATTACGTGAAATCTTTCCACCTTTATCTACTTTTGTCATGGTAGGAAGAACACGTCAGTGTAAGGGTGTTGTCATCTAAGATAGCACAAGGGTTAAGGGTTTTTTCCTTACTGAGAAGGTGGGGATATGTCTATATAAGTCCTAGTCTGTTTAGTTTAGCCATTACCTATTGAATTCTATGACTTTATGCTCTTTATGATTTCATGTTTATTATACAAATACCAGTGTGAAGCCTATTGAGTTTAATACTGTTGTAATATTGGGCTATAAAAATAAAGTTGAATTGAATTGAAAATCTTTGAAAGGGGATTGAAAGTCTCAGCCCCGAAACATCACAACTTCAAGAGATCTGCATGGAGGCCAAAACACCAGCAACAGTTTGTGAAACTCTTGTGAAGACTTAAAGAAAACAATGTCGTGCTCCACAATCATCCCAGAGCCTTTACCTTGTTTCCCTCTGATTCTACTGTGCCATTCCCAAGTTCAATCAAGCTCGTCATCTGTATCTTTTTCCTGCTGTACATTTTGCCTCCACGTGGATCTATCAGCGCCAGATCACTTTTGTTATTTCTCTTCATTCCAGCAGTACTTCCATGATAATCAATAGCAGGAGTTTAATGTCCATTCAGTATTTGCCATGAAGGCTGTAGAAAAAGAAGAGATGAAGCTTCATTAATCCCGAAATTACAAAGCGACCAGCTGCTTCCATTCAACACATGCAATAAAAGAAAAAAGAAAAATAAATCCATACCAAACCATTAAAATCTATTGGTTAAAAATATTAATAGATTTAAAATATATAATAAATCCATAACATATTCAGATATTAAAATCTACTACAGTAAAACCATTAAAACTGATCTAGTTCACACTGATCTGTAAATATTAGACCTCTGCTGAATACACTCTTCTTCCCAGTGAAGGTTTGGTGCTGCAGTTGTGAGGGATTGGTCACAATGGCTCTGAACTTGAAAGAAATCCTCTGCTCAGCCACGTCCTCCACTGGGGCAGTTTCAGTCCTACCATGGAGCTGGCCTTATATATTAATTTATTCATCCGGGAGATGTTCTTCTTACTGGTGCTGCACCAGCACACCGCAGCCTGGACTGGCTCTTCTTGTATAGGTGGTCCAGTCTAGCTTGTTATCCAACAAGACCCACAGGTACTGTACCATCTCCATGCTGTCTCCCTCAATATATCTGGTTTGAGGTGTTTGAGGCTTTTTTTGAAGTCCAGGATCATTTTTTGGTCTTCTGGATATTCAGCTGCAGCTGATTCTTCCTCCTCCAGGCCTCAAAGTCCTCCACAAGCCGCCTGTCCACCCCCACCTCCACCCCTTGATGCAGGCCACTGTATCGCCTGAAAACTTCTGCAAGGGAAAAGTAGCCCTTAGAGGACTGATAGTTAAGAATTCATTGAACAAAGGTAAGAGTTTTTGATTCAGAAATCAAGATGAAAGCAGAGTATAATGGACCCATAAGAAAAGGAGAAAGACACTGCAATACAATAATACCACAAAGACGTTTCCCACATAAGTAAAAAAGAAGAATAAATAAAAAAAGAATAAATGAAGGTGATTTTCATATTGGATGAAACATTATTTAACAAAACCATACAGGTTAAACAATGTTTCCCAAATCACATCTATGTTTTTTTTTTTTTTTTAAAAGTGTTAATGTTACATGTTTCTTTTGAACACTATGGGCAAATGATGAAGAGACACGTCTTGTCTTCTGACTGTAAAGCTTTATTCACTTATTTGCCAACTGAATAAGGAGGGCAAAATCACCATAGACATACAGAATAGTCAGCTGCAAAGCCTATTGGGTGTGAAGCCCAAAGGTAAGGAGGGTAACACCACAACTACAATATTAAATATCAATTTTTCAGAGCTCTTAAAATACAGAGATATTTCATTTATTGTAAAAATATGAGTAAATTAATTAAGTTTCAACGATTGTAGAGTCATTCAAGCAACGTATATGTTTTGCTCGCGCTTTAAAACAGTCACGTGACCCACAGAGCTCGCGCAGGTGCATCGTGATGGGAGGCAAGATGGTTTCACGGGAGTAATCTTCCTCAAAAAGTTGGAGCAAGACACGGTAAAAAGCGCTTTAATTGCTATTTTTTAATCATGTGCTTTGCTGGTACGCATTATTTGAAGTTGTTTTTGACGAACTGGTCAGGTTTCCCTGTTTTTCAGTGTTTCTGCCGTGTTTTTCATGTCAGAAAAACTTTGCAGATATTAGCTTAAACTTAATAGGTGGCCGCGCGACTCGTTCGAAAACGGGACATACGCTGCACATTTCCTTTTAATTCTCTCTGTTCGTTTCTGCTTAAATATTTGTGAGGAAACGGGTTTACTGTGGGTGCCTTTTTCCCCTGCACGTGCGACGAGCCGACATTGGAGCATTAATTACGTCAGAGCAGGCGAACACCTGTGTCGCGTTGACGCTCAGTAGGGATGAAATACACAGACGACGCTGCGGATATGATTTGTGGGGACAAACTGTCCAAAAATGAGCAGCTGAAAAGATGATCTGCTGAAGGCCTGCAGTGATGAGCCGCTCCGCGTGAGTGACGGAACCCGGCCGCAGACAGTAGTTCAGAGGATTGATTTAAAACGCGCATGAAACGTAAGTCAGCAGAACTCCGTTTTAATCAGAGAGATCGAGCTGTAGACTTAACTTGTTACAACAGAGGATAAAGTTCAGCAAGTCAGCTTGTAGTTCCCTGTATCCCTCTTACTCTTTAAAAAGTGGATTTGGTAAATATAAATTGTTATTTATACAAGTTTGTGTTGAACTAGGTATGTGTGAAGTGATGTGATTTGTGTAACAATCTTTTGCTGTGCAATACCTAGGATGCATGAAAAGACAAATTAATCACTATTGTCTCTCATGCAGTTTAGAATGGCACCACGCATTAGCCCGCAGAAGGATGCAATGCATCATGTTATCACAAAGACTGACAAAACAGGAAAACTAGAGGTGAAGTTCATCAATGCAGTTAAAGGTGAGGATGTGTTCTTTGAACTTGTGTTATGTTACCCTGGCTCACACTGCATCCAGTGACCACTGCTCCGCTGCAGTCATCGGAGCTATGGCAGATGACTCGCATTGGCTAAAGATGGCTGCAGTCCTGCTACAGCCCAGGCTATATCCTTTTTGTCATCCTTATAAAAAGCATGAACAGTATCATAAAGGATGGGGTAGTTCTGGACCTCTGTGATCAGCCTCTCATTGTCCATGCTGTTAAATTACCAAAATGACGCGGTACCACACCCTTTGTGACCTTGTGTCAGCATAAATTTACACATAGTGTGTACAAGTAAATAGTTTTTATTTTGAAAAATGTACTGGATGCACTGTACACTCGCTCGCATGAGTTACGGTTTAGGTAGTTTTATTTGAGCTCTGGGTCGCTCTGGCGTTCGGCCAAAATTTTAAGCCAACAGCACGGATTTGAATTGCAGGAGAGGCCAGACCGGACTGGATGCTGTGGGAGTGCCTCTCGCACTTTTTAAGTTCCGAAAAGACTCCGGCGACTGCACCTCCGCTTTATTACATGCAGTGTGAGCCCATGGTTACTTTTTAAACAGAGCTGCTCAATCCTGGTCATGGAGATCCATCACCCTGCCTGTTTTTTAGCCCCTTACTTTTTGATGCTCATCCTGATTGAGGGAGCACACCTGTTCTAGGCAATGAGCAGCATGAAATACAGCTAGAATAAACAGGCAGGGGGGTTGATCTTCAGGATTAGGAAGCCTTGATGACTTACAAGATGTGTCAGTCACATAATGATCATCTCATTAAAGGCCTTTTCATCAACTGATTTTTATTTTTATTTGTTTTGGTTTTACAGGGCGTGGTGTATTTGCTACACATTCATTCAACAAAGGAGATTTTATTGTGGAATACAGAGGTGACATGATAAATGAAAAAGAATGTGAAAGAAGAAAAAGAGTTTACCATCATTCCTGTGCAACTTTCATGTTTGCCTTTAGATGGAAGGAGAAAATATGGTGGTATGTTTAGAGTTTGCATAATATTTATGGATCAGTATTAATGGAGATGACAAATGTTAGCTAAAATTATATCCATTTTTTATGTTTGGTGTGAAAAAATGTATTCTTTTTTTTAACAGCATTGATGCCTCTAGAGAAGATGGCTCTCTTGGACGGTTTGTTAACGATGAGCACAGATGCCCAAATAGTAAAATGAAAAAAATTGATGTGAATGGAGTGCCACACCTTTGTCTATTTGCCTTACACAACATTCAAGAAGGAGAAGAAATTACATACGACTATGGAGGCAATGACTGCCCATGGAGAACAAAGGTATTCTGCATTACTTACTAGAGGTGGCTCCAACTACAGCATTTGTAAATTTATATTATTTGTAAAAAAAAAAAAAAATAGGGGTTATAGCTTAAAAAAACATATATGAAACAGTTACTAGATATAGTAATTAGATTAAACCTAGCTCTAGAACGGTTTCACTGTTAATTTTACTCATGCACCCTCTCTACTTGTACTCTAAACTTGAAAACGTGTTCTAAGCTACTCTTTCGTGAACCATACTAAACATTTTTCTAGAATGAAACTTTAAAGTGGAAACAAGGCAAGATTTCCTTAGTACATTTACATGACTTAATTTATGTATTCAAAGTAATTAAAAGCCTTACACACAATTTGAGTGGATACTGTGAAGGGCGTGTGTGAAAAGAGTTAGGACTTTATTCGGGACTGTTTCAGACAAATGTTTTAAGTTATTTATCTGTCAAGTTTATCCATTTCCTACGGTGAAAATAATTAGTAATTACATTTTATTTAAAAATCATATAGTTCTTTGTTTGCGTTTGACTTTAACAAAGTCCCCAAAAGACAGGTTTCTGTTACACAGTTTGAGAAAATAATATGGGGGATGGTGTTGAAAATAGCGGGTCCCCATTATACACAAGTATTTGTTTAAAACACAATACTTTGGTTAAAATTTTTACCAATTTTCTCAATATCTAATTATTAAAATCATTCATATTTCTATTTATTGAGTCATATATTTATTTATTCATTGTTTTGTTTTTTTAAATATTCAGCTTTATCAATCATTATACCTTTAGATTATAGATTATTTAGTTAGTTTTTAGTCCTCAATTCTGTTTAAAAATCTTTTGTAAATATATTTTCATCTTATAGTCACCAACAGATGGTCTTCACATGGATGCAGTGGAACAAGGCAACCCTGTAACACTGCCAGAGATCCAGACAGATGATGCCAGTGGACTATGCAGCTCTTTCCTTCAGGTACAGCTCTGTTTGTGTTTAGATTGTAATTTGAGAGTTCCTTAGACCTTTTTTGCTCACATTTGTGAAATATCTGACCAGTTAAGAGGGTCTAACCAGCTGATGTGTTCTGTTATATTTGAGTAAAAGTGGCTATCTACAGATTTGGATTATGCAATTTATAAATGGTCGTTGATGGAACATTTGTTGTGATTTTGAACATTTAGACCTGTAGGTTTTTGATTTTAGTTTGAATTTAGTTTTGACTCTGACGACGTCCCCAAAAGACAGGTTTCTGTTACACAGTTTGAGGAAATAATATGGGGGATGGTGTTGAAAATTGCTGGTCCCCATTATACACAAGTATTTGTTTAAAACACAATACTTTGGTTAAAAAATTTACCAATTTTCTCAATATCTAATTATTAAAATCATTCATATTTCTATTTATTGAGTCATATATTTATTTATTCATTGTTTTGTTTTTTTAAATATTCAGCTTTATCAATCATTATACCTTAGATTATAGACTATTTAGTTAGTTTTTAGTCCTCAATTCTGTTTAAAAATCTTTTGTAAATATATTTTCATCTTATAGTCACCAACAGATGGTCTTCACATGGATGCAGTGGAACAAGGCAACCCTGTAACACTACCAGAGATCCAGACAGATGATGCCAGTGGACTATGCAGCTCTTTCCTTCAGGTACAGCTCTGTTTGTGTTTAGATTGTAATTTGAGAGTTCCTTAGACCTTTTTTGCTCGCATTTGTGAAATATCTGACCAGTTAAGAGGGTCTAACCAGCTGATGTGTTCTGTTATATTTGAGTAAAAGTGGCTATCTACAGATTTGGATTATGCAATTTATAAATGGTCGTTGATGGAACATTTGTTGTGATTTTGAACATTTAGACTTGTAGGTTTTTGAATTTAGTTTTGACTCTGACGACGTCCCCAAAAGACAGGTTTCTGTTACACAGTTTGAGGAAATAATATGGGGGATGGTGTCGAAAATTGCTGGTCCCCATTATACACAAGTATTTGTTTAAAACACAATACTTTGGTTAAAAATTTTACCAATTTTCTCAATATCTAATTATTAAAATCATTCATATTTCTATTTATTGAGTCATATTTATTTATTCATTGTTTGGTTTTTTTAAATATTCAGCTTTATCAATCATTATACCTTAGATTATAGATTATTTAGTTAGTTTTTAGTCCTCAATTCTGTTTAAAAATCTTTTGTAAATATATTTTCATCTTATAGTCACCAACAGATGGTCTTCACATGGATGCAGTGGAACAAGGCAACCCTGTAACACTGCCAGAGATCCAGACAGATGATGCCAGTGGACTATGCAGCTCTTTCCTTCAGGTACAGCTCTGTTTGTGTTTAGATTGTAATTTGAGAGTTCCTTAGACCTTTTTTGCTCGCATTTGTGAATTATCTGACCAGTTAAGAGGGTCTAACCAGCTGATGTGTTCTGTTATATTTGAGTAAAAGTGGCTATCTACAGATTTGGATTATGCAATTTATAAATGGTCGTTGATGGAACATTTGTTGTGATTTTGAACATTTAGACTTGTAGGTTTTTGATTTTAGTTTGAATTTAGTTTTGACTCTGACGACGTCCCCAAAAGACAGGTTTCTGTTACACAGTTTGAGAAAATAATATGGGGGATGGTGTTGAAAATAGCGGGTCCCCATTATACACAAGTATTTGTTTAAAACACAATACTTTGGTTAAAATTTTTACCAATTTTCTCAATATCTAATTATTAAAATCATTCATATTTCTATTTATTGAGTCATATATTTATTTATTCATTGTTTTGTTTTTTTAAATATTCAGCTTTATCAATCATTATACCTTTAGATTATAGATTATTTAGTTAGTTTTTAGTCCTCAATTCTGTTTAAAAATCTTTTGTAAATATATTTTCATCTTATAGTCACCAACAGATGGTCTTCACATGGATGCAGTGGAACAAGGCAACCCTGTAACACTGCCAGAGATCCAGACAGATGATGCCAGTGGACTATGCAGCTCTTTCCTTCAGGTACAGCTCTGTTTGTGTTTAGATTGTAATTTGAGAGTTCCTTAGACCTTTTTTGCTCGCATTTGTGAAATATCTGACCAGTTAAGAGGGTCTAACCAGCTGATGTGTTCTGTTATATTTGAGTAAAAGTGGCTGACATGGATAATGCACGGTAGGCAGGGGGGGGAGCCTTCTGCCCTGCATTAAAGATAATGTTCTGTGGCTGACCATCCAAAAAAGGAATACTTATGTAAACTCTTATATAAGGTTCTATGTTGCTAATAACCAAAAAAAGGACAATGTCTTGATATGTTTATGATGTTTCTATGACTGACCCCCAAAAGGAATGTTTAATATAAAGTTTTATCCTGTTAAGGGAGGACTCTGTAGAGCATATCCTGACAATGTTTAGAATTTTATCCTGTTACTGACCCGTAAAAGGAGTGCTCTGTAGAAGATAGTCTGACATGTTTATGATGGTATAGGATGAGTCTACGTGCAGGGTGAGCCTGCGGGAAGGGACCGGCCCTCCTTTTCCTCACGCTCATCAAAGAATATAAAAGATAAGGAAGCCCAACTTTATTCAGAGTCTGCTGTGGGTTACGTACGAACGCCCAGCCGGAGTTTTGTTTCAAGCCACTCTATCGGGACTGTTGGCTCTCCAGTCCGTGTGTCACGGTAGGGGCAGATGAAATGTTTTCTGTTGAAACTGCATGGCTTAAACTCCTGTGTTATGTTGTGTGACTGTTTTGAAGCGGGGAATAAAAAGACACATTTTATTCTAGCTTGCAGTCTTTGAGTCATTTGTTTCTGCTCAGTGCCTACCTCCCTCGAACCTGCAAAAAATTATTTCATAAAACATTTTGGCGTCACGAACAGGATCAACAAATTGGTGGGAGGATACACTGAATAGAAACAATGTTTAAGAGGAAAACCCAGAAAAAATCTGAGGAAAAAGAGGAAGATATTTGTCCAGGATGGACCGGTCCGTGGAAAGAGGTCGCTATGTGCCTGCGGGACGGGGGAGGGCGATCAGAGGACTGGTCCAGTGAGTGTGATGACGGGTCTCCAGCCGCCGTGCTGGCTGCATTACGTCGCATTACTGTTCAGCCGAAAGCTCCGTTGGGAGGGGCTCAGAGGCGCATGTGGATGTGTGCCTGTGCATGGAAAGATCAGTATCAGAGGAGAATGCAGCAGGAGACGCAGATGCTGCAGCAAGCAAATGATCTCTCTGCGCAGACAGCAGAGAATTCATTGCTGAAACAAAAAATCATGAAGTTAGAAATAGAGGCTCAAACTCATGCCAGGCTGGCTGAGCGAGCCATCGCTCATGTGTCAAAAGTAAACAGGAGGAAAAATAATAAACCTCCACGCAAGCTCGAGGGGCCTCAAATCAGAGCCTTTATGGCTAAATTCGGAAACGGGGATGATTGGGACCCTGAAAGCTGGGATGGCAACATCTGGGACGACTCTCATGAAGGAGTAGGATTTTTTGAGTGGGGTGACGGAGGGCCCTTGCTTAGGGCTAATCCAGTAATAAGGAGACGCCGTGTAGAGCAACAGGTGCCTCCTTTAATGAGACCATTAACGGACGTTAATGGACATCCTGTTATGGATGAGCACGGACATCATATGTATGAAGCAGTGCCACAGGATCAACCACAGCCTGTTTTAACCAGAACTTTGGAGGATTACATCTCTGAGGAGGTGGCTCATCTGGTTAATAGGTTGAGGAGAAAAGGGGATGAACCTCTTGACCTGTGGATAGTCAGACTGTCAGAGGAGGACGGTGGCCCCTCCCGTCGAGATATCTGGTCAGCTTTAGTGAAGGGGGGAGTTCCTCTCTCAGAGATTGATGGGAAACCAACTGCGGAGCTGCGAGAAATGTGCAGAAAAAGGGGGCTAAAAGTCTCCTGTGCAGAATGGGCTGACTTTAAGGGATTTTTACAGTCTCTTACACACTCTCAAACACTGAGTGATGATAGAAGCTCAGTACAGAGTGATGTCAGAACTAACGAACGAAAGCAACAAGAGTCAACCTCTGAATCTTCAAGCAGTGAGGATGAAGACGAATCTTATCAAATAGCAAAAGCATCTAGAGAAAGAAACAGAAAAAGAAAGAGAAAAAAGGGTAAAAATAAAGACAAAAAGAAAAGCCGTCTTTACCCAAATCTGTTGGATCTCCCTAATTTTGATTAGGGATTAGGCCAAGCCCCAGTAATTTGATCTGTAAAAATGGTCTGCTGATGACATTAGACCCCATGTCATGGTAGACATTTATTGGAAGAAATCAATTCAATCAGTGGTGGCTCTGATTGACACTGGGGCAGCAGCCACCTTGCTACATGGAAACCCTCATAAATTTAAAGGTTCAACTGTAACATTGACTGGGTTAGGGGGGTGCGTAGTGATGGGTAAAACAGTAACGCTGCCCTTAAAAAAAATTGAAAATATGTCAATAAAGCAATACTCCGTTATAATAACACCCATTAAAGAATGGATAATTGGAATGGATGTTTTACCAGGAATGACTAACTGTGATGTATCCTGGGGAAGATAAGTGGGATAATGTTCCTGCCAATAAATGTTATTTGAGAGAAGATTAATGTGTGTGTTAAGTATCCATATTTTACAGGATGTTCCCGTGGAGACTGCTGATTGGACGATCATCATCTAAGAACCATGGCACTGTTCCCCCGCCAGTCCTTCCGCCACGGAGGTTGCAGTGCCGGCTTATGGGGCATGGGGGTCCATGCACTCTTTGCTATCCTGGTCCTCGTCAGCCTCTGCTGCGGCGGCGGTGGAACGCCAGCTACACGACTTAAAGTGATTGAGCAACCCTTCCAGATTGCATGGAGAAACGAGTCAACGGCCCGGAAGCAAGATGATTTCAGCTGTCCGGCCTATCGACGCTGTTATGGGGTTGTGAACCTAACCAGCAACTGCGAGATGTATTGGTGGAGAGAGAATTACAACGCTGCGATGGTGCGCAAGAATTGCACTCTATTTGTTGCAGCTAGAGTCACCACGTGCCAGTTTAGCCGATCAAGCGATTTGAGATCTTGTGAAACCAGCGAAAGAAATGGTACTCATTGGAATATAACAATGACTGAGACGATATGGGGTGGCAACGGAACTGTTATCATCAATAGGACCTCACTCCTGTGGATGGTAATGGTCTTGCCCAGTGACCTGGATGTAATACGAACCAACATTGTTCCTGTAATAGGTACCTGCCAGAAACTGGCCCAACAACGGACTCATGTGGATGTTACTTGGACTGTGCTCCTGCCACCCATACCTGCCTGCCATGGAGTTCGTCGAAAGCGGGCATGGTATGACACCCTGCTGGGTGGAGCTGGAACTATCCTTGGTCTGTCTAACACTGCGAATACAGAGGCAACTCGCTCTATGCTGTCAAGCGCGGGTCAAGATGCTTCACAGGCCTTCCATTCTGTGGGTGCATGGATGCCAACCACTGTCTTGACCCAACAGCAGGCGGCGAAAGTTTTCTTCGCTCAGTTTGGATGGACTGTGACTGCGGTTAACGAGGCAGCCACGGTGTTGAAAAATGTGACAAAAGCATTGGATATGACGATCTGTAACGTGCAAGGATTACATGCACGTCTACAACAGGACAGATTCAAGAGGATTGTAACAACTAACAATCCTCACGAGTGGAGGAATTTGTGGAATATCTCTGACGGACTATGGTTGCACATACATCCTGAGAAGACCATATGTAATGCTACCGCTTGCACTGTCAGATGGGTGCAAATGAATGTTACTGAACATACGCCAGTATGTAAGTATCATGTTTTGCCTGTCGTAACCCTCACAGGTTATTGGTATGTGATCCTGAAAGGCGACTGGTTTAGTCCACAGACTAATCTTACCTATGACCTTAGTACATGTGATCAGACGGATCAAGGGATGGCCTGTTTAGTGACAAGTAGATATCGAGAACCATGTTTAACCGAAGACACGGCACTATGCGAATGGTATGTAGAAAAACCTTCTGACTTGCTATGGCAGATAGCTCCCCACACTATCTGTATAGCCACGATTAACCCCCATCCGATGTTGCTGTGGACACCTTTTTCTGGATGTTTGAAGAACGTGAATATCTGGAAATGGAAAAATGTGACCTATCAATTGACCAATTTTACTTCAGAATCTCACCTTACCATGTTGCAGTGGAATGTTCTTCACATGCCATGGAAGGTATCCCTGGAGCGATTCATATGCGCACTGAACCGTTCCACGGAGGTCCAAAAGATAATCAATTCTTATAGGTCCAACGTTTCCAGACTCATGATATCCACGGTCATAACAAAGAATAAGGTGGTACATGCCGCTAGAATGGTGGAACAACACTCTGCGCACCACTGGTGGGATATCTTTTCTGGGATGTCTGTAACAGCTCGGACAACCGTTGTGCCTCCCTTGATCATATTAATAGTTATTATCGCTGTTTTGATGCTTTGCAATATCCTAACCTGTGTGTACATTCGTCAAGTGCGACGCAAGGTTTCTAAATTGATCTATAATTTGGCTTTCAAATGAAAATTATTCTATCTACCAGAGATGATTCATTTGGAACAGAAAAATATTCTGTCCGCCTTGATCCTTCATGTCAACAGGAAATTTTTGTGGATGATTACTGGATTTCATGTAATTATCGCCGTACCATCAGGCATTTTCCGTCTCGGGTAGATTTGCTTGATTTTGCTGTGCATCATATCCAGAATGAATGCTTATATTATTTAGGAGCACGAGAATATCGTTTTATTACTTGGGATTCACATGCCGGGGATGGGAATCATTTCCTTAATTAATGGTCAGCCCCAGACCAAGGGGTGGAATGACATGGATAATGCACGGTAGGCAGGGGGGGGAGCCTTCTGCCCTGCATTAAAGATAATGTTCTGTGGCTGACCATCCAAAAAAGGAATACTTATGTAAACTCTTATATAAGGTTCTATGTTGCTAATAACCAAAAAAAGGACAATGTCTTGATATGTTTATGATGTTTCTATGACTGACCCCCAAAAGGAATGTTTAATATAAAGTTTTATCCTGTTAAGGGAGGACTCTGTAGAGCATATCCTGACAATGTTTAGAATTTTATCCTGTTACTGACCCGTAAAAGGAGTGCTCTGTAGAAGATAGTCTGACATGTTTATGATGGTATAGGATGAGTCTACGTGCAGGGTGAGCCTGCGGGAAGGGACCGGCCCTCCTTTTCCTCACGCTCATCAAAGAATATAAAAGATAAGGAAGCCCAACTTTATTCAGAGTCTGCTGTGGGTTACGTACGAACGCCCAGCCGGAGTTTTGTTTCAAGCCACTCTATCGGGACTGTTGGCTCTCCAGTCCGTGTGTCACGGTAGGGGCAGATGAAATGTTTTCTGTTGAAACTGCATGGCTTAAACTCCTGTGTTATGTTGTGTGACTGTTTTGAAGCGGGGAATAAAAAGACACATTTTATTCTAGCTTGCAGTCTTTGAGTCATTTGTTTCTGCTCAGTGCCTACCTCCCTCGAACCTGCAAAAAATTATTTCATAAAACAGTGGCTATCTACAGATTTGGATTATGCAATTTATAAATGGTCGTTGATGGAACATTTGTTGTGAATTTGAACATTTAGACCTGTAGGTTTTTGATTTTAGTTTGAATTTAGTTTTGACTCTGACGACGTCCCCAAAAGACAGGTTTCTGTTACAGTTTGAGGAAATAATATGGGTGATGGTGTTGAAAATAGCGGGTCCCCATTATACACAAGTATTTGTTTAAAACACAATACTTTGGTTAAAAATTTTACCAATTATCTCAATATCTAATTATTGAAATCATTCATATTTCTATTTGAGTCATATATTTATTTATTCATTGTTTTTTTTTTAATATTCAGCTTTATCAATCATTATACCTTAGATTATAGACTATTTAGTTAGTTTTTAGTCCTCAATTCTGTTTAAAAATCTTTTGTAAATATATTTTCATCTTATAGTCACCAACAGATGGTCTTCACATGGATGCAGTGGAACAAGGCAACCCTGTAACACTGCCAGAGATCCAGACAGATGATGCCAGTGGACTATGCAGCTCTTTCCTTCAGGTACAGCTCTGTTTGTGTTTAGATTGTAATTTGAGAGTTCCTTAGACCTTTTTTGCTCGCATTTGTGAATTATCTGACCAGTTAAGAGGGTCTAACCAGCTATTGTGTTCTGTTATATTTGAGTAAAAGTGGCTATCTACAGATTTGGATTATGCAATTTATAAATGGTCGTTGATGGAACATTTGTTGTGATTTTGAACATTTAGACCTGTAGGTTTTTGATTTTAGTTTGAATTTAGTTTTGACTCTGACGACGTCCCCAAAAGACAGGTTTCTGTTACAGTTTGAGGAAATAATATGGGTGATGGTGTTGAAAATAGCGGGTCCCCATTATACACAAGTATTTGTTTAAAACACAATACTTTGGTTAAAAATTTTACCAATTATCTCAATATCTAATTATTGAAATCATTCATATTTCTATTTGAGTCATATATTTATTTATTCATTGTTTTTTTTTTTAATATTCAGCTTTATCAATCATTATACCTTAGATTATAGACTATTTAGTTAGTTTTTAGTCCTCAATTCTGTTTAAAAATCTTTTGTAAATATATTTTCATCTTATAGTCACCAACAGATGGTCTTCACATGGATGCAGTGGAACAAGGCAACCCTGTAACACTGCCAGAGATCCAGACAGATGATGCCAGTGGACTATGCAGCTCTTTCCTTCAGGTACAGCTCTGTTTGTGTTTAGATTGTAATTTGAGAGTTCCTTAGACCTTTTTTGCTCGCATTTGTGAATTATCTGACCAGTTAAGAGGGTCTAACCAGCTATTGTGTTCTGTTATATTTGAGTAAAAGTGGCTATCTACAGATTTGGATTATGCAATTTATAAATGGTCGTTGATGGAACATTTGTTGTGATTTTGAACATTTAGACTTGTAGGTTTTTGATTTTAGTTTGAATTTAGTTTTGACTCTGACGACGTCCCCAAAAGACAGGTTTCTGTTACAGTTTGAGGAAATAATATGGGTGATGGTGTTGAAAATAGCGGGTCCCCATTATACACAAGTATTTGTTTAAAACACAATACTTTGGTTAAAAATTTTACCAATTATCTCAATATTTAATTATTGAAATCATTCATATTTCTATTTGAGTCATATATTTATTTATTCATTGTTTTTTTTTTAATATTCAGCTTTATCAATCATTATACCTTAGATTATAGACTATTTAGTTAGTTTTTAGTCCTCAATTCTGTTTAAAAATCTTTTGTAAATATATTTTCATCTTATAGTCACCAACAGATGGTCTTCACATGGATGCAGTGGAACAAGGCAACCCTGTAACACTGCCAGAGATCCAGACAGATGATGCCAGTGGACTATGCAGCTCTTTCCTTCAGGTACAGCTCTGTTTGTGTTTAGATTGTAATTTGAGAGTTCCTTAGACCTTTTTTGCTCGCATTTGTGAATTATCTGACCAGTTAAGAGGGTCTAACCAGCTGATGTGTTCTGTTATATTTGAGTAAAAGTGGCTATCTACAGATTTGGATTATGCAATTTATAAATGGTCGTTGATGGAACATTTGTTGTGAATTTGAACATTTAGACCTGTAGGTTTTTGATTTTAGTTTGAATTTAGTTTTGACTCTGACGACGTCCCCAAAAGACAGGTTTCTGTTACACAGTTTGAGGAAATAATATGGGGGATGGTGTTGAAAATAGCGGGTCCCCATTATACACAAGTATTTGTTTAAAACACAATACTTTGGTTAAAAATTTTACCAATTATCTCAATATCTAATTATTGAAATCATTCATATTTCTATTTGAGTCATATATTTATTTATTCATTGTTTTTTTTTTAATATTCAGCTTTATCAATCATTATACCTTAGATTATAGATTAATTCATTAGTTTTTAGTCCTCAATTCTGTTTAAAAATCTTTTGTAAATATATTTTCATCTTATAGTCACCAACAGATGGTCTTCACATGGATGCAGTGGAACAAGGCAACCCTGTAACACTGCCAGAGATCCAGACAGATGATGCCAGTGGACTATGCAGCTCTTTCCTTCAGGTACAGCTCCTTTTGTGTTTAGATTGTAATTTGAGAGTTCCTTAGACCTTTTTTGCTCGCATTTGTGAATTATCTGACCAGTTAAGAGGGTCTAACAGCTATTGTGTTCTGTTATATTTGAGTAAAAGTGGCTATCTACAGATTTGGATTATGCAATTTATAAATGGTCGTTGATGGAACATTTGTTGTGAATTTGAACATTTAGACTTGTAGGTTTTTGATTTTAGTTTGAATTTAGTTTTGACTCTGACGACGTCCCCAAAAGACAGGTTTCTGTTACACAGTTTGAGGAAATAATATGGGTGATGGTGTTGAAAATAGCGGGTCCCCATTATACACAAGTATTTGTTTAAAACACAATACTTTGGTTAAAAATTTTACCAATTTTCTCAATATCTAATTATTGAAATCATTCATATTTCTATTTGAGTCATATATTTATTTATTCATTGTTTTGTTTTTTTAAATATTCAGCTTTATCAATCATTATACCTTAGATTATAGATTATTTAGTTAGTTTTTAGTCCTCAATTCTGTTTAAAAATCTTTTGTAAATATATTTTCATCTTATAGTCACCAACAGATGGTCTTCACATGGATGCAGTGGAACAAGGCAACCCTGTAACACTGCCAGAAATCCAGACAGATGATGCCAGTGGACTATGCAGCTCTTTCCTTCAGGTACTGCTCTGTTTGTGTTTATCTTGTAATTTGAGAGTTCCTTAGACCTTTTTTGCTCGCATATGTGAAATATCTGACCAGTTAAGAGGGTCTAACCAGCTGATGTGTTCTGTTATATTTGAGTAAAAGTGGCTATCTACAGATTTGGATTATGCAATTTATAAATGGTCGTTGATGGAACATTTGTTGCGATTTTTGACTCTGACTACGTCCCCAAAAGACAGGTTTCTGTTACACAGTTTGAGGAATTACTATGGCTGATTGTGTTGAATATAGCTGGTCCCCACGATGTACAATCCAATTTGTGTAAAATTGTAGTCTTGGCCATAATCTGCAAATTTTTTCACTTTTATAAAAATAGGAATTTTTAATTTTTACATATTATCAAAAAACATCTAATTCTTATATCATAACACTTTTTTCAATGAACAATTAAAGCTAACACACCTGTTTGTTATCAAGCATCTTTTAAGTCTTACACTAAACATTAAGTTTTATATATATATATTTTTTAAATTTAAAAAAATGTCTTGCAGTCACCAAAGGATCGTGTTCGCATGAATTCAGTAGAAGGCCATCCTCTAACACTGCCAGTTCCCTGGACAGACAAAGCCAGTGAATCGCACATTACATCTTCATCTGAGGTAAAACTTTATTTTTTCTTAATGTAAATTTACAGGTGTGTCTAAATCTAGCTTTTTGCTATATTCCAAAGTTGATTTTATTCTTGTATACTATTCTTTTCAATTGGCCAGTCTAGTCTTGTTCAATTTATATAAAAAATATATATATAAATAAGAAATTTAAAGCTTTCACTGACAATGTAACAAATTTTGTAATGCTATAAACTTGTCTAACATTTTTTTATCTGTATGTATGTGCTCTGCAGCTTGTGATGCACCCTAACGATGAGATTTTTGTCCCACGATTAAGAAGAACTAAAAGTGTCATTGTGAGTTTTAAACTCTTACTATTTTCTGTTGGCTTAAAAAAATATGAAAGGTTTAATTTCACATTTCTAGACATTTATTTCTATTTCAGGTTAACTATGTTTTTTTTAATATGTTCCCCTTACATATAGCAGAAAGATGAATGCCATCATTTGTTTCTATTTTACTTTAGCGCAGCTGTTGCAGAACGCACTGTTACTCTTGAACTTTTTGTTTGTTTAAGCTCCAAGACCTGAATCTGGAGGACCCTGATCAGCTTTATGACTCCACTTCAAGTTCAGATCTTTACATTCCAGATACAAGCTCAGAAAGTGATGCTGACAGTGATTGCAGCTTCAGAACACCGGGTCGGGAAAAACGTCCTAAGCTGGATGACTTACCCAATGTCAGTAATCCTTTAAATGAAGAGATCTGCGACTCTACAACATCCATAAGTAATTACCCACTTAGTGATATACCTGATGACTTGGGAGCAGAAGAAGAACCCTCTTCAAGTATGAATGATAATGATATTGTTGTTACTGCTTGCCAAAAAAGAGGAGGAAAAAGGGTTTATGACAAAAAGCATTATTGCTTGTATTGTAATAAGCCTTACGCTAAGATGGCCAGGCATCTTGAGCGTGCTCATATTAATAAATGTGACGTAGCTAAAGCTCTCAGCTTTCCAAAAGGCTCTAGAGAGAGGAAAAAGCATTTGGATTTCATTCGCAACAAAGGAAACTTTGCACACAATGCTGCTGTTATGGAGGCTGGAAGCGGGAAACTGGTGGCATCTAAACGACCATCTGCAGAAATTCAAGGTAAAGACTTTATGCACTGCGCATACTGTCAAGGACTTTACAAACGAAATGTGTTATGGAGACACGTGGGCACTTGTTCACTTAAACCGGGAACTGTCACCAAAAAGCCTGGCAAAAATCGTGTTCAGGCTTTGTGTGCATTCACTGGACCAGTCCCTTCACACATTAGCAAACATCTTTGGAAGGTAATCAGTGCAATGAATCCTGACGAAATCACAAACATAATAAAAAGTGATACTGTCATCATAGATTTAGGACAACATCTGTTAAATAAAGGCGGAACTTCTGCAAAGAGTCAGCAATATGTTCGAGAGAAGATGCGAGAAATGGGAAGACTTGTACATCAAGCCAGAAAAGTCACAACTTTAAAAAAAATGGAAGATCTCATCAACCCCAAGAAGTACCCTGAGACAGTGAAAGCTGTCAAGGCTACATGCGGGTATGATGATGAAGAAAACAAGTTCTCTGTCCCATCACTAGCAAACAAGCTTGGAAATACACTAGTTAAAGTCAGCAAGCTCTTAAAAGCTCAGGGTTTAATTACCGATGACAAAGAGCTTGTTAAGAAGGCTAGTGAGTTCCTGGAAGTCCATCGAGAGAAGTGGAATGAGATGATATCAGCAACGGCATTAAGAAACATCAGGGAAGCAAAGTGGAATGTTCCCACTCTCATGCCATTTACTGAAGACGTGCAAAAGTTGCACACACATCTTGATAAAGTCCAAGAAGAGTGGTTCAGCTTACTCTCTGCAAACCCTTCCACTAAGGCTTGGTCAGAACTGTCAAAGACTTGCTTGACACAGATAATTCTCTTTAATCGGCGCAGAGAAGGAGAGGTGTCAAGCATGCCTTTATCAGCATTTGAGAAGAGAGACCTTTCTGACTCCCATGAAGATGTGGACTGGGCACTTTCTGAAGTGGAAAAAAAGCTCTGCAGACATTTTACAAGAATTATCATCAGAGGAAAACGAGGCCGTCCTGTTCCGGTCCTACTTACCCCAAAGATGTTGTGTGCACTGGAACTGTTAGTTAAGCAAAGAGATGCTTCTGGGGTTCTGAAAGGGAACATTTATTTGTTTGCCAGACCAGATGCCTTGACACATTTCAGAGGTTCTGATTGCCTTCGGAATTTTTCTAAGATATGTGGTGCAAAATGCCCAGAGTCACTGACATCTACCAGACTGCGGAAGCATGCTGCAACCCTTTCAACTGTGCTAAACATGACTGATACAGAGATGGACCAGTTGGCTAACTTTCTGGGACATGATATAAGAATTCACCGGGAGTTCTACAGACTACCTGAAAAGACCCTGCAACTAGCCAAAGTCAGCAAAGTGTTGATGGCTCTGGAGCAAGGAAGACTGGCTGAGTTTCATGGAAAAAACTTGGACGAGATTGGAATTGACCCAGATGGTTGGTTTTTAAATTTTACTAAAATGCTTAACCACTAGTTTTGGACTCTTTACTAACCTATTTTTTTGTAAAACTCTACAGATGAAGTTCCCATCACTGAAGAAGGACGCATAAATGAGGAAAATGACTTGTTTGCTGTTGATGGTATGCATTCTCCTGTAATCATTTGCTGCTATTAAAGTAGCTTATACTGAAGTCCAAATGCATAGGATTGTAAAACTAATTAGCCAGTGAGGAGATCAAGGAATTTAATGCACACTTGCAAAATATTAAAAAATAGACAATGGAACGTAAAAAAAAAAAATGTTTTTCTAAAAGTATTTTTTTCCCCCACAGAACCCACTACAGAAGGCTCATTTGCATCAAATGACCGAAATGAGCTACCATCTAAATCACCAGAGAGATCGAAAGGACCCTCCATGGATGAGACTCCTTCAAGTTTCACTGCTCCAAAGTCTAATCTGAAAGGTGAATATATATAGAAATATCCTATTGAATTTTTGCAAAGCTTTACTTAATTTTGATTTTTTTGTGTAATTAAAAATTTGTGGTCAATGTGCTTTTTTGCAAACGTCTAGCACATTTGTATAATACTTGGTGTATACAGAGGCAAAGTGCAAATTAGTTACATTTTAATGGCTGCAGCATTAAGAGAAGTAGAGTTTGATACTAAACTTTA